>NW_027332238.1:1298750-2587500 GCF_041222505.1 Epargyreus clarus | reverse complement strand
CAGTAATGGGTTGATGATGATGATGATTCGGCCCAAACACACATGAACTGGTATACCCTTAAAACTAGAGACCTCACCCAGCCGTGGAAAAGGCATGATCTTAGGCCTTAAAGGGCTCATAGATCCGTGCCCAGCAGTGTAAAATACCCTTAGCAACTCACCATAGGTCTGTGTACGTCCCAGAAAGCCCTCTCCTGACTATCCAGAACTTTCCTCTCCAACTTGTCCCGTTTTTTGTCCACCTGGAAAACATATGAAAATCTTATATATAAAATTCTCGAGTCACAATGTTAGTTACCGTACTCCTCCGAAACGGCTTTACCGATTTTCACCAATTTTTATATGTATATTCAGTAGATCTGAGAATCGGCTACTATCTATTTTTCATACCCCTAAGTGATAAGGGTTGTTCACCCTTAACATTTTTTTATTTATATGGCAACACAACGTTTTCAGACGCGCGTTGTTTATATTTAGATGTCATTTTTATTTTGTCATTAGTATTTACTTCTCATAATGTTGTTATTCGTGAAACGATATTTGTAACGGAAACGGTTACGCTGGAGTGTTACGTTGCGATTATATTTTAAGCTATTGCATAGCTTCTATCGCGGGTCTCGAGCGTGGAGACCGAATCCAGAAATTCCGTAACGAAAAAACCTAACACCCCCCACTCCGACCGGCACAGCGGTGATACTTTTTAGTAGCGATCTGTGCGCCCCGGGGCGCACACGCCCGTTGACGGCTTAATGACTTTTTGCATACTGCATAAATAAAATAAATATATAATTGTAATTGCATAAGTTGATAAAAAAATGCTATGCAATAGCTTTACCGCGGCAGTCTCCGAGTGCCACACATATTTTTTTTTTAATATTTATTGATTTAAAGATATGATACGATACGATACGATATGCTACGATACAACACGATATGCTAAGATACGATACGGTATGATATTCAATGCCACGGTAAATAAAACGGCAGATTTTTTTTTATTTAAACCAAAAAAAGTATAAATTCCCCTTCTACGTTCTTAAGTATACAGGGTGAATTTTTCAAACGGGCCTTCAGGGCCAAATCCGAAACTATAAGGATCAGCGAAAAATGCTGAAAGGAGTTACGAGGCCGATTTTGATAAAAACTAAAACTGCATCATTAGTTTTTTAAAATATCTTTTTCCTTAGCCGGGAATCGAACGAGTTCATTTTTGAGAAAAATTACACCTCTATATAATTCCTCTATCTGATAGTGTCGCTTATAAGGATCAAATTCTGGGAAGTAATGTTATGTGACAAATTAAAGGAAAAGGAAAATTATGAAGAAAATACATATTTTTCCATACATTGGCATACTAATCCTTAAGGATTATACATAACAAATAATTTATGTATAATTCTTTAGAAACATACATAAGTCATACCATTGAAGAATTGAAGCGTACCAATGACGTACGGCTTAGTATGAGAAAGTAATAGTTTGGCAAATAAGTTACCGTCGTTTTTAGGATTTATTTTTTAATAAAAATAGATAACTGATTAAATAGTAAATTCTTATTGTTTGTTGTTTACAGCTTCGTTTCAACGTTAAATATGATTTTTTTATCACTTTGTTTAGTAATCACTCGGATTTGACTCGAAAAAGTCATTATCGCAAATTGTCAACTTTATATCTGTATTAAACGAAACTCCGTCCATAGCCAGTTAAATCTATTATAATGGTCCTAAAAATAACCTTAACTAAGTCGGGCATAAAAATATAAATTCTTGGAGAACTAAACGTCCGTTTCGAATGATTTGGAACATTGAGCCAAAAGAAAATGTTAATACGCGAAATGTTTAAATTGATGAATGGCGGGAACTTAACTGCCAAATTAATATGAAAAAATATGTGTTTTCTTAAAATTAAGGCTTTTCCTTTGATTTGTCATTTATCATTACTTCCCAGATTTTGATCCTTATAAGCAACACTATCAGATAGTGGAATAATATACAGGATGTATTTTTTTTGAAAATTAACTCGTTCGATTCCCGGCTAGGGAAAAAGTTATTTTAAAAAAGTAATGATGCAGTTTTCATTTTTATCAAAATCGGCCTCGTAACTCCTTTCAGGATTTTTCGCTAATCCTTATAGTTTCGGAATTGGCCCTGAAGGCCCGTTTGAAAAATTCACCCTGTATATGCGCTTTTTTATTTTTTATTTAATTTAACCAAAGCAGTAACTTCTAACGTGTGTACATAAGTATATATACGCTTTTTTACACAAGATTTTTTACAACAAATAAATATTACATTTTTTTCCTAACCTAACCTTTTTTCTTTCTATTTTTCCTAATCAAACCTGTTTTTTCCTAACTTAACCTAACATAACCTAACCTCACCTTGCTCTGCGCCTCGGCCTGCATGAATATGAACTCCCACTTCCTGGAGAACATCTTCTGCAAGCGAGCGAGCGACTCCGCCTCGTAGTCGGCGAGCTCCAGGCGCGCCTTGTTCTGCATTGTACGCTTGCACAGGTATACAGCTGGGGAAAAAATGGTTTTATAAGTAAAACTGTAATTACAGTTTATCTGCGCAGGTTTGCCTGTACAGGTTAACCGCGCGTGTGTGTTAGAGTTGGCGATTAAAGGAAGAATCCATCTAGTGGGCCAGAAAAAAAAGGTTATATTAATCGATCTCCAGTAATTCAGCGAATCGATTTTTCATCCTAAAAAATCGAAAATCGATTATTTTGAAGTTGGTTGAACGAGTTATAGACATTTTTCTTGACGGATACGTATTTCAGTGTTTCAAGCTGCGAAGATCGAAGATCGATTTATGGAGAATCGATTCCATGGGACTCGATTCTTTTGTAAATCGATTTATTGCACTTCTAATCGAATCGATTATTTTCGGAAAGAACCGCCATTCCTAGTGGGGACGTTCTGGTGTACCGTACGGTGTTCAGTTGAATGAAGACTAACGCGCCGTACGGTGGCACACGAAAGAATTTATTGTTGATATTGCGGCGGTCGCCTACACAGGTTTTTTTTTTATAATATAAGAGTAGCAGACGAGCATGCAGTCCACCTGATGGTAAGTGGCTACTGCCGCCCATGGACAGCTGTAATCAACCCCAGATAGGATTAGATATTCCTACCTGAGGTCGGCCACAGATGCGCCGCTACCCCTGAGGACTAAGCTGGAACGCCTCGGTAAAGTCTGTCTCCCTTACCACACCCTTCAAACCGGAACACAGCAGCGCCTAACACTGCTGTTAGGCGCTGCTGAAAGAAATAGGTGTGGCGGTGGTGCCGCCGGAGTCGAACCACAAAGGGTTCTACCACCTTCAAAACACACCAACAACTGCACAGGTTCCAAAAACTGCACAGGTGTATTCCCCACACAGTCCGGTGTATCTGCGCAGGCATACCTGAGCCCACATATATCATGCACCTCTCAGGTGCACCGAGGTGTGTATGGCGGGCGTAGGGGGGGCTTTTAGGGGGAGGAGAGGGTCAAACCAAATATCGTCATCATCTAATCTCACTTTTTCAACAAGAAGCAAGTAAAATGGCAAGAAAATAATTCTTAATTATATAAATCACGTTTTTTCACTTCAAATAATTACAATTTTAAAACCAATAACCACGCTAAAGTCGCACAAGGAAAATCGTTATTCCTGATTCCTGACGATCCTGATGTAGTGAATGGGATAAAATTATCTAAATTGTGTATTGTCATCGGTTCTTGATAATTGTTCAAAATTTTAAATTGATCGGACCGTTCAAAGTGGGTAAAAATCGAGTTCAAAGATTCCGATACATACATACATAGATACAACGCAAGCTAATAAAAGCGTGGTAAAAATACTTCACGTCAAAGAATACATTCGGTCCACAGAAAGTTCTACTACTATCGATATTATGTATGTATGTATGTATGTGTGTATGTATGTATGTGTGTATGTATGTATGTATGTATGTATGTATGTATGTGGTGTGTGTGTCTCTGTTTGTGTGTTCAACATACCATAGTCTGTGTTCTCCGGCTCCCATTGGTTCGATGGCCAGAAGTACGGGGTTTGAAACCTGGAAAGACAAATACATATTTATGTATCATCATTAACCCATTACTGTCCCACTGCTGAGCACGGGTCTCCTCTCAGAATGAGAAGGAGTAGGCCATAGTCCACCGCGCTGGACAAGTGCGTATTGGTAGACTTCACATACCTTTGAAAATCTTTTTTTTTTATTTCTCAGGTATGCAGGTTTTCTCACGATGTTCTCCTTCACCGTTTAAGCAAGTGATAATTAATGTACAATATGAACATAAGTAAAAAATCAGAGGTGCGTGCCTGGGATTTGAACCTCGGACCACTCGATTAAGATACTGTTTCTTAACCACTAGGCTATCACTGCTATACAGGACGGGTATACCCTTTAGGTACGGAACCTTAAATAAAAGCGTAGTATAGTCCGCGCCAAACTGCTAGTCCGCTCCGAATATAGAAACGAGTCGCGTCGCAACAGCATATTGTATATATCAGCGGCACTGCGACAGCGCGGTACATAGCCCAGTTAGTGTGCCCTTACGTTGCTACGGAGTATGCTTGTATAGTCTGATTCATAATTAGGTGTCCAAAATGTAAACAAAGAAATGTCACTGTCAAACTCAACAAAAAACGAAAACTTTAACAGCTATACACAATTTAACAAACGCGCTATGATATGCGCTATGATATGATATGCGCTATGATATGCGCGCTAACTATAGTCTATAGTTGTGTTCAACCTCATTGGCTCTCTGACTACACCTGCGCGCAACAATTTTAGAGCGGACTAGAAGTTTGGCGCGGAGTATAAGATAGTTTTACTATCCTCATTGGCTTTCTGACTACACCTGCGCGCAACAATTTCAGAGCGGACTAGAAGTTTGGCGCGGAGTATAAGATAGTTTTACTATCCTCATTGGTTCTCTGACTACACCTGCGCGCAACAATTTCTATATATATAAGAATGGACTAGAAGTTTGACGCGGACTATAAAATGATTTAACTTCACATAACTCACCTGTAATACGTATTATCATTTTTCACTGTTAAGCAATGATCGTCGATGGGGAACAGGTACCCATGGGCAGCGAGGAGATGGGCAAGATGGAGAGCCTCCCAGGTCTCCTCCAGCTGGAGGTAGCGTGTCAACCACGCCACCAGGTCTGAACCGGTGAATACCTGGAAATAAAAAAAAAACACTTGCAGCCCCACACTAGGATTCCCTGTATCGTGGGTGCCATGGACGCACACATAGACAAATACACAAACACCCAGACCCAGAAACAGAAACCTAAATTCATCGTTTAGATATCTGTCTGGCCGGGGATCGGCCACAGATGTGCTACTCCTGAAGACTAAGCTGGAACGCCTGGGAAAAGTATGTCTCCCTCACCACACTTCAAACCAGAACACAGCAGCGCTACACTGCTGTTATAACAGAAATAGGTGTGTCACTTTCGCTGGAGTCGAACCAGAGGGTTCTACCACCTTCCATATATAATATAGTTAAAATTCCACTTACAGATGGTATCTTGCTCATGAAACTCTTCACCGTTCTCACAGGAACCCCTGTATTCTCATCTTGCATCTTCTCTATGATAGCCTCCATCTGAAATAGGAAATGCAAGGAATAAGTAATACTTGCTACATTCATAGACCCTCAGAAACACCAAAGTTAGAGTTCGAGTTACCCCGAAAGTAAACATTTTTAATAATTTGCCAAGTACGGAACTCGCACATGGAGGCTTCTGTACCACCAAATGTTCATTATTTTTAACTTATCTTTTTTCATTTTTATTTTCAACAATACTTAGTTATATGAAACAATAGATGGCGTTGGGGTGATGATGAATGATACGTAAACAACGTATAATAAAATTGAAATATGTTTTATTGTTCTTATTTGTATTTATTATAATACCAGTTATAGTAGTAAACGGATTGTAAAAAAAATTCAACCATCTTCCTAGTATGGTTTAACACATTTACAGTTAGATCGAAAAATGAAGAAAAATACCAGTTTGTTTGGAGACCCCATTTAATATTCAACTTTATTTTACTTTTAGTATTTGTTGTTATAACGGCCACCGTTACGCATCCTCTGTAACAATTTCAAGTTTTCTGTCTATTACGCTTTCAGAGATACTGAGAGACAGAGGGACTGACAGCAAAGTCTTGGGTTGTATGTATGTATGTATGTAGGTATATATCTAACTAAATAACGGAATCTTTGAACCCGATTTCTATCCACTTTGAACGTTCAGTTTAATTCAAAATTTTGTAGAATTATCAAAAACCGATGACAATACACGATTTTAATAATTTTGTACCATTGTCCTTATCAACATCCTCAGGATTAACGATTTTCGAGGCGAGATTGTTCAAGCGCCTTAGAGAAAGTTCATCGCAAACTTACTAGATTACAACAATTATTGCTTTTTAGTTTCAGTAACTGTTATAGCGTGATTTTTAGTTTTGAAAATAATAATGTTATTGAAAATAATATATTATTAGCTTAGTATGTATGTATGTAACGGAATCTTTGAGCTCAATTTTCACCTGTTTCTAGAAGCTTGATAAATTTTAAACTTTGCACGCATATCAAGGACCGATGACAAAGCAATAATTTGATAAGTTTCCCACTATCCTTATTAGATTAATTAAGTTCCCAATTTATGAGTTAGTCACAGACTAAAAAATTAAAAATAAATAATAGTTTAAAAAAAATTAAATAAAAACACGCTTTTAAATAATAATAATAATTCAATTGAGAGTAAAAAGCGTGGGGTGCATTTTACTGCGGTTCATAACTATTCTCTCATAGATAAGTGCCAATAGAATGATTGTAACATTTATAATATCAAGCACCCCACACTTTTTACTCAGAATTGAATTATTATTTTAATAACTTAAATTTTTTACCATTTGGTATGAAACCCTACAAGGTAGGTAGTTTTTTACCTTTTTATAGACCAGGTAATTCGGTGACTCCTCAGGAGACGGGATGGTGGACATCAACGCCTGGACATTCGGTGGGAGAGTGCTTATGATGTTATCTTTTTTATCTTTCTCCTTGTCTTTATCTTTTTCTTTTTCTTTGTCTTCCTTCACGCATTTTGAACTCTCTCTGGAAAGGTATAAGAATAATAATTTAGATTAATGTTTTTGGTAACTATAGATGCACACTACAATATTGTGTGCACACACACACACAAACACACACACACACACTCATAAAGCTAGATTAGAGAATTGCTATGTAAACAAAAATCTACCTGCTTAAAAATATAGCCTATGTCACTCCCACATTAGACGAAACCAACGACACCTCATATGTTAATCCGTCAAGCCGTTTGTGCTGCAGCGTGACAAAGAATGAGACGTACATACATATGCTCGAATAACTACCTTCCGAAGTCAGGGAAATAGGGATGAATAGAGAATACAAAACGTAGGGATGATTTTTTTTTTTTATAATATAGGAATACAGTCGAGCATGCAATCTACCTGATGTTAAGTGGCTACTGTTGCTCATGGACGTCTGTAATCAACTCCAGATAATATTAGAGTCCTATCTGAGGTTGGTCACAGTATGCTGCAGCTTGTGAGGACTAAGTTACAATGCCTCAGAAAAGTATCTCCCTTACCATACTTCAAATCAGAACACAGCAGCGCTTAACACTGCTGTTATAACAGAAATAGGTGTGACAATGGTGCTGTGAATCTAATCTCAACTTCTACCTTTAAATTGGTATGGTGTGGACTCAAGTATACCAACTATAAGCGTATAATGCTCAGGGGTAGGACATAAACTTAAAGTTGGTAGAACCTTTTGTGGTTCGACTCCGGTGGCACCACTGCCACACCTATTTCTACTTAATAACAGCAGTGTTAGGCGCTGCTGTGTTCCATTTTGAAGGGTGTGGTAAGGGAGAGAGACTTTTCCGAGGCGATCCAGCTTAGTCCTCAGGGGTAGCGGCGCATCTGTGGCCCACCTCAGGTATTTATCTGGGGTTGATTACGGATGCCAATGGGCGGCAGTAGCCACTTACCTTCAGCTGGATCAGCTTATTTGCTTCTTCAATCTATACATATAAATAAAATTGGAGTGTCTGTTTTTAATATTGAAATAACCGCTTTTTACTATATGCATATGAATATACATACGGTACACACACCAAAATAACATTTTTTACAATTTTTGTCTGTCTGTTTGTTCTGGCTAATCTCTAAAATGGCTTGACCGATTTTGACGGGACTTTTATCGGCAGGTAGCTGATGTAATAAGGAGTAACTTAGGCTACTTAGTCTTGACGATTTTTTTATGATATTGATAGTTTTTTTTTAATGCGGGTGAAACCGCGGGGCACAGCTAGTTTTACATAAAAAAAGGACTTACCTAGAGGGTCCTTGCTGACAGGCCTTCTGTGCAGGCTTCTCTGAAGAATTCATTGTCACCATTTTAATTATACTCCTTTTAATTACGCCTCTTCGAAAAAAAAGTCTCTTGAAAAACACCCCATTTCATAATAAAAAGAACTTATCTACGGCATTGTTGAAAATCGAAAATATTTACGTAGTCTACAGATAATATTGTTTTTTTACGTTATTACGTAGCTTCACCGATAGTATTGTTGTTACTTATCAAACAATTACTATTGTTTGATATTTTATAGGTCAATAATCCGATTGATTTACTAAATCGTAAACACTCCACTTCAACACACTTGTTCAACAAGTATCTTAAGTTATTTGCTTTTAAATAGAACTTATACTTATGAAACAATAATTTAATCTTTTACTTCAAATAATTTTGTTCCAATAAACCACCCACTAAAATATTGCACTCAGAGATCGATCGTGTCAAACGAAATACACTTTATTTCAACACCAATCGTGTTTTATTCATAATTTACACAAAACTACAGTAAAAAATCCACACCCCCACAATTTGGGAAATACGCGAAACGTCAAAAACGCCATTATTCAAGACTGATACATTTTCAAAAGTACAGTTCTAAGAACGAGATGGAGTGTATTTGCACGTATGATAGAAAGAGATAGGTGGTTCTAGGCGACGTCCAGCGTATTATCCGACTATGTAAAGACGATCGTTAGCTGAAGCATCTGATTAAGTGCAGTGTTCATTTTAGTTTAGCCGCGTTATACATTGAATGGAACATGGAATAGCTCTGGGGCGCATGTGTTTACGACTATTGAACGAGCCTCCTTTGCCGCTATTTTTAGACCAAGGAAATTATATTCCATATTAGAAATATTGGAACCGACATTATAACTGTAGAACAGGATGTTAATAAGTTTGCATATGAACACAGTCGATATTCGATACGCCTCCAGTCGATACCCGATATCGATCAGTAGTAGGTATTATAGGTACTTAGTTAAGTAAGAGATTCGAGTCCAGTACACGATTCCTTCTGTATATTTATTTAAAAAAAATCAGTACTTAATTTAGTCTCTGGTTACCTATCAAAGTATTAAAACTATGAACAATTATGATTAAAAAAATACAATAACGACAATTATAGTTGAAAATGAACTTAAGCTAATTATTTATCTTTTTTTTTATCTTCAAAACAATGCTGTGATAGAGAACGATTTTAAAAGACATTTTTTAAAAATTAAAAAGCTAAATAAACAATTAAAAACATGGATAGTGCCCACATATTATCGACCATTACCAATCCCTAAAAACTAACTTCCATTCTTAATAATCAATCTACCGAAGATAGACATTTAACAATAAACTTCATATTAGTAACTGTCAAATTTCGATCACAAGTACGCCAAATAAGGGTAGATTGAAATTTAATAACGTGCGTAAATTGGAACGTCTCGGGTAAATATGCTGTAAAAACAAATCAGAAAACAGTAGCAATTCCCACTGCTGTTATTAGGCAGAAATAGATGTGGTGGTGGTACCTCTAGAATCGAAACACATTTATCTTTATTTATAACTAGCTGACCCGGCAAACGTTGTGTTGCCATATAAATAGAAAAATGTTAAGGGTGAACAACCCTTATCACTTAGGGGTATGAAAAATAGATATTACCCGATTCTCAGACCTACTGAATATGCATATAAAATTTGGTGAAAATCGGTAAAGCCGTTTCGGAGGAGTACGGTAACTAACATTGTGACACGAGAATTTTATATATAAGATTTAGGAATAGCAGACGCGCACATTTGTAATGAACCCCAGATAGGATTAGATATTCCTCGATAGGTCGGCCAGATGCGCCGCTATCCCTAAGGACTAAGCTGGAACGCCTCGTAAAAGTATGACCCCTTACCATACTCTTCAAACCAGAAAACGGCAGCGCTTATCACAGCTGCTGTGTTCTAGTTTGAAGGTCTGCCGTTATAAAAAGAAATAGGTGTGGCGGTGGTGCCGCCGGAGTCGAACCACAAAGGGTTCTAACATCTTCATATATTTTTCTATCACCTTTTATAATAGCCACAAGTGTGTAATCTTCGTGTCGCTCACCTAAGGCGACTATGACCTAAAACCTTTTCATTGTGAGAAAAGATCTATGCCCACTTCCCAACAGTGGGAGAGTATGAGAACACGATAATAATAAACGCTAAACAAACGCTTTCTACACTCACAGCCCCACACTAGGATTCCCCGTGTCGTGGGTGCCATGGACACACACATAGACAAATACACAAACACCCAGACCCTGAAACAGAAATCTAAATTCATCATTTAGATATCTGTCTGGCCGGGGATCGAACCCGGGACTCTTTGCGTGTCAGACCGGTATGGTAACCGCTCCGCCACGCGGGTCGTAATACGTAAAACGAACAGACTCGTTGCTTTTCATAGTGTTATAATTTATCTTTATAATGTTGTTGTTGTTATCGAAAGCAACTGATCAAAGACTAATATAAGTTTGAACAATTGGAGTAGCTAAGGTTATATCAATAATATTTATTACACAAAAGAAAGGTAATAAGTACTTTTTATGTATTAGAGAAATAGCAGACGAGCATGCAGTCCACCTGGTATGGTATGGTAAGCTGCTACTGTCGCCCATGGACATCTGTAATCAACCCCAGATAGGATTCGATTTTTACCTGAGGAGGGCTACGGATGCGCCACTACCCCTGAGGACTAAGCTCGAATGGCTCGGACAAGTGTCTTCCTTACCCATAGATTAGTAAAGATACTTCGCCGCCTTGAAATTGAATGAAGCCACAAACAGCTTATTAGTAAGTTTTTTTTTGAATTCTCGACAAATAAAACATTTTTAGAGAAAATTTACGAATAATAACTAATACTGCGTAATTTACATAATAAATAAATAATTATTTCAAATATTTTAAGGACATTTTAGCACGGAGACGTGGCAAAACATTTTTACGCAACTATTTCAATTCTCAAAACTGGGTATTTTTTCTTGTTAGGAGTGAGTAATCTTTACTAATCTATATCCTTACCACAATTCAAACCAGAACACAGCAGCGCCACACTGCTGTTATAACAGAAATAGGTGTGGCGGTGGTGTCTCCGAAGCCTAACCAGAAAAGGTTCTACCACGTTTAATAATATTCACACAATATTTTTTGTCAAAAAATATGGTTCATATCTGAGATACGTAGCTTTATAGTTATACGTGGTTTCGATAGATGGCGCTGTAATCAAGTTATTAACAAATTCATATTTTATTACATTTATTTATATTTATAAAATTATATTTATTACGTAAGGAGATTTTTTGTAATTTTTCATCTTGCCAACAAAAGTAAGCAATATTAATTCCCCCTTCTTTCCTCTATAACTAAACTTTTGAAATTAAAACGTATAAAAATTTGCTAAATAATCTAAAATAATAAATAAATATTGCTGATATTAGTGCTGCATTTGTAAAGATTTAAAAACTTTAAAAAAACTCAAAAAATCCCGCGGTTTAAAAATGTTTTAGTCACAAAAACCCACAAACTTAATTTTAAATATTTATTTACTGGTTGAAGTTATAGATGGCGCTGTGTGTACTGTTACTGACATTTGAAATTCCTAACATGCTTATTCCGAGTGATCTTGATTTACATAATTTGTCTACTTTCTATTGTTTTTGTGACGTAATTTGTAAATTCATTTTATAATTAAAACATGTCCTTTAATATACTACTGAAGATAGTAGAACCCTCTGTGGTTCGACTCCGGCGGCACCACCGTCACACCTATTTCTGTTATAACAGCAGTGTAGCGCTGCTATGTTCTGGTTTGAAGTGCGGTAAGGGACATACTTTTCCGAGGCGTTCCAGCTTAGTCCTCAGGGGTAGCGGCGCGTCTGTGGCCGAACTCAGGTATGAATATAATCCTATCTGGGGTTGATTACAGATGTCCATGGGCGGCAGTAGCTTACCATCAGCTGGACTGCATGCTCATCTGCTACTCCTATATTATATAAAAAATATTTATTACCTTTTTTGTGTAGGTAAATATTATTGATATGATCTTAGTTACTCAATTCAAAGTTATATTAGTCTTTGTTCAGTAGCTTTCGATTACAACAGAACAAGATTATAAAGTTAATTACAACAATATGAAATGCAACGAGTCTGTTAACTTTTTTTATAATATAGGAGTAGCAGACGAGAATACAGTCCACCTGATGCTAAGTGGCTACTGCCGCCCATGGACATCTGTAATCAACCCTACATAGGATTAGATATTCCTACCTGAGGTCGGTCACAGATGCGCCGCTACCGCTCCGACTAAGCTGGAACGCCTCGGAAAAGTATGTCTCCCTTACCACACCCTTCAAACCGGAACACAGCAGCGCTTAACACTGCTGTTATTAGGTTGAAATAGGTGTGGCGGTGGTGCCGCCGGAGTCGAACCATAAAGGGTTCTACCACCTTATCCCTTAGGCTTAGTGTTGAATGGCTCTGATAGCTAGAAAATTGAGAGGTCCGCACTCCAGGGCACTGGTATTTCTAACTGTGTAATCAAATAAATCAATATTATATGGTAGGTATAAGTAATTGATATTTTTTTGAAGTTTATCCTCGTAAAACAAGTTTTTCCTTTGAATGCATTTTTATCAGGCAATAAACTTAAAACTGGTTTTGAAAATACTTTAAGATTTATGGGTACATTCTGTGATATCTACACAAATTTGTCAAAACATGGTAAGTAAGAAGATTTTTTCCTAATCTTAAAATATTGCAGTCACTTAGACCTAAGTTTTATACCAAGATAAATGCAAAAACATTGAATTAAAGGAGCAGTGATAGTCTTGTGGTTAAGAAACTCGGCCTTCTCGATCGAGGGGTCCGAGTTTCAAATCCCAGGCGCACCTCTGATTTTTCAAAGTACGTGTTAGAAGTTAACTATCACTTGCAATAACGATGAAGGAAAATATCATCATCATCATCATTTTAAACTATTAAGGTATGTGAAGTCTACCAATACGCACTTGGCCAGCGCGGTGGACTATGGCCTGAACTCTGTTGCTGAGGCAAGACCCGTGCTCAGACTAACGCCACACGTTTCTGAATCACGCTATTACAGTTTTGTCAACATGTTGCATATATACAAGCGGAGAACTGAGACTGTCGGAGCGCGGCCAATGTTCGAACATCATTACCTAGTACACAAGCATGTCTTCCTTTGCCTGTCCCTGTAGTTCCAGTACCACAATAGGGCTACGGTAACCCCTGCCTGTCGTAAGACGCGTAAAAAAGGGGGCTTCCGGGGTTGCGGGCGGCTAGAGTGAGAGCTCGAACCGCCCGGCCAGCGACCCCGGGAAGGACGGCGGTATGTGTGGTCGCATACCGTCGTAAACAGTACATGGTGTGGGAGGAGTGAAATCTGCTCCCCCAGGGTAGAGCCCGATCGGGGCATCGCGCTTGGAGGGCTCCGGTTGTGTTCCGTCGGAGATCCCGGAGTTCTCCAACATGCGTTGAGGACGGCCACCGGGGGGGTTTTAGTGCGGTAAAAATCCCACATAACCCGGCGTCGCTCCCACGTTGTCGGGTACCTTTTGAAGGTTTCCCCCTCGAAAAAAAATGCTGTCACTGGTGTTAATAAATATACCTTTGATAAATAAAATAGAAAGATACTTCATCGTTTTGATATTGAATGAAGCCACAAAAGGATGATTTTATCTTTTGTATTTATTTTTTTAATTTTTTGAATTGACAAAAAAAAACAGAGAGAAAATTTCCGTATAAATGACTAATAATGCGTAATTTATATAATAAATAAATAAGTATTTCAATAATTTACAGACATTTTAGCATGTAGACAAAGCAAAATTTTATTTACGCAACAATTACAATTTTCAAAACTGGGTACACTTTCTTGTTAGGAGTGATCAATCTATATATTTTACTCATCTAAGATATGTAAATTAAAGTACAGATCATTTTGTCTGGAATGTATTAAAATAAAAATAAATAAAACAAAATAAAATTAAATTGACAATTACATCCTAGGTTCTGTTCTTACAGTCCAAAACGTGACAATATCCAGGTAGAAAAGAAAAAAAACAATAATATTGTGACAAAGATTTTAATTTCTACTGGAAGTGACACGGTATGGTAAATAAATGTTGAGAACTCCGTACTAAGTGGTACTAAGCTTCCGCTGTCTGTCCGTCTGTCACAGGGGTCTCTCTCTTGCACCTTAATATATAGACACTCGAAATTTTTATAATGTAGGTATAATGTAGGGTTAGCCACTGTAACAATAAATACCTACTATAAAAAAAAGTTGAATATAAAAGAGAGTCCAAATAATTTACCATTTCATAATTTTTAACTATTTCCGCGCCAAACTTCTAGTCCGCGCCAAACTTCTAGTCCGCTCTGAAGTTGCTGCACGCAGGTTTAGTCAGCATATACTCCGTAACGTAAGAGCACACTAACGCAACTATATACCGGTGGGTGAGAACGGGCAGCGACGGGTGCCGGGGGGGCTCCGCGCTGTCTTCCTCCCGCTGATATCTGCAATTTGCTATTGTCACGCGACTCGCTGCTATATTCGGACTAGCAGTTTGGCGCGGACTATACAACTTGTTATCACAGAATAAACTCTTTTTATTTCTTGTTATAATTTACTACTAGCAATCAGTACGGAATTTAGAGGAGCAGAAGCCCTGTGGCAGAAAAGGAGTGGAGATCCCTAATTATTTTTCGAATTAAATTTTTCTCCATCAAGTTTTCAAAAAAATACTGCCAACAATGAGCCAATTGTCAATTCTGCCAATTCTATTATGAGCGATGTAGCTCCTTGGGCAGTAGCCTCGCTTCACTGCCTTCCCCTAAATCTGGTCCTCATTACAGCCTCTTTTTCTTTGTTGACGAGGGTGCGATACGGGATCATGTGGAATTCTTATCGCACTATAACACCACTGGTGACTGTCCTTCACGCTGCGATGAAGATTCCGAGATCTCCAAAGGAATGCAACCGGAGTCCTCTAAGCGTGTTGCCCCGTCGGGCTCCGCCCAAGTGATCGTAAAGTTTGCCACACCATTTGGTGTGTACGATGGTATGCGGCCACCGCTGTCCTTCCCGGGATTACCGGGCGATTTGAGCTTCCACTTGCCACCCGCGACTCCTGAAGTCCCATTTAGTCGCCTGTTATGTCAGGCAAAAACGCCTCGGCAAAAGGAGTACAGGACGCCCCCCGACCAGGTGGACTGATGACCTGAAGCGGACGGCGGGTAACGGCGGGTAATAGCGGCCGGATCCAGATTGCTCAAAACCGGTCGGAGTGGCGTAGATTAGGGGAGGCCTATGTCCAGCAGTGGACTATTAAAGACTGATGGATATGTCAGGCAGGGGATACCGTAACCCTATTCTGGTACCGGAACTACAGGGACAGATTTTTTTTCACCCGAAAAGAGCTCAATGCGTCTAAAGAAGTTTTCACTTAAAATCATAGATAAGTATATATATCTCACAGCCTTGTAATTAACTAAAGCTTATTAAATGGCTTAAACGGCTGACAATGTGTCAGCCATTTAATGTCTGTCATGGTGTAATTTACGCGGAACAATGTCGACATGCGCAGTTAAGTGGTGCAAAAACTCGAAATCAAAGAAAAAGTGCGGAGAAATATCGTTTCATTCGTAAATGATCTAAAAACTACATTTTTTAATATTTTTCAAACACGAAAATAGATGACAGTGACAATTTCAATTGTCAAAACTGGTTACATTTTCTTGTTAGGAGTGAGTGATCTTTACTAATATATGCTTAAAATAGGAAAGGAAGCAGTGATAGCCTAGTAGTTAAGAACCTCGGCCTCTCAATCGAGGGGTCCGAGGTTCAAATCCCAAGCACGCACTGAATTTTCAAAGTCATGTGCGTATTAGAAATTAATTATCACTTGCTAAACGGTGAAGGAAAACATCGTGAGGAAACCTGCATACCTGAGAGATTTATAAAAAAAAAATCTCAAAGGTATGTGAAGTCTACCAATACGCACTTGTCCATCGTGGACTAAGGCCTAATCCTCATTCTGGGAGGAGACAAGTGCCCAGTGGGACAATAATGGGTTGTTGATGATGATGATGAATAGGATTTTTTCACGTATTGTTGATGATGATGATGATGAATAGGAACTTTTGACGTATTGACGTAGACCGCGGAAGTCACTTCTTGTACCCTAAAGCAATGTTGTTACAATTGTCATATCGCTCGCTGCAAAGTTAATTCCGTGTAACTGAGGTCATTTACTTTCAAATCACGAGGCCGACCGCTCTACACCACCCTCTCCTTACAAATGAAGCACAGGTGATAAAATACAGAGGTTTCACAATCTCTTTGTCTATCCTAATATTATAAAGAGAAAAACTTTGTTTGTTTGTTTGATTATAATGAATAGGCTCAAAAACTACTGGACCGATTTTAAAAATTCTTTCACCATTCGAAATCTACATTATCCACGAGTAACATAGGCTATATTTTATATGAAATATATTTGATATTAAATAGATTTTGAGGCGGTACAAAGTTTGCGGGGTCAGCTAGTTTATTATATTAATAGAATAAAACTTTCTTGAACCAATTTACAACATTTTATTATTCCCGCCTGTTGTAAGAGGCGACCTGCGACCGGGGTTGCGGGCGGCAAGAGTGAAGATCCCGGAGTTCTTATCGTAGCATCGACGACGGTCACCGGGGGGTTTTCGTGTGGTATCCCACATAACCCCGTCCCCGTATTCCAGCTTAGTCCTCAGGGACATCGGCGCATTTGTGGACGACCTTTTTTTTTCGTGGGGAAACCCTTCATGGGTTCCTCTCAGCTGCGGGGGATATGCCAGACTCCTACCGGCTAAAACCCCACGGTGTTCCTCTGGACGCCTTTTGTCGGGACCACGGGTACGCTAATAGCACTCGTCCGCGATCCCGACGGCGTTTGCCCACGTCCGGGCCCGTCTCGGTTCGGGATGGAGCTGGAGCTACTCCATCCACTCATCTTTGAGGTGCACGCGGGAACACCGCGCACGCCACCTCGAGGCTTAATGGTGTTTTGGACATAGGACACCCCCGTGTCCTACGCCAATGCCTCCGTTATGGAAAGAACCACAACTGCCTAACCAGATAGCGCTGCCGCCCGATACGGGAGACGCAGTGTATCCCAACTGCCACTGGAGCGCTTTAGCTTCACCCGCTGCTGGATTGCAACGGGCTACTGAACCCCCCACCACGACAAGGCGGACTCCAACTTGGGGGGGATTTGTGGGCGACCTAGTAATCTAATCTTATCTGGGGTTGATAATAGATGTCCATACGGCAGTAGCCAGTAACCATCAGATGGACTACATGCTCGATTATTATTATTTTTTCAATTATTTCAATATTATTAAATGAATATGTATGTGTATATGATGTACTTCAAACAATTTTAAATGGGATTTGAAAATAAAATTTGAAACGTCTACAAGACAGCTACTCTGTATTAAAAAGGTTATGCAGGAATGCTATTATCTAAGCGGTGAAGTATTAATTAATAATTTAATAATTTTCTATCTATATAGCATTACTTTAAACGGATATTTACTCTGTGGTCGTACGTGACCGGAATTTTAAGATTTAGTAGAAATTCTTTTGACAGGGCAAAATGGCGGGAATTTATTTTGCATAGGATTTGTCGTTGTTTTTTGTTTATGGATTAAGATGGTAGAAAACTTTGTGGTCGAGGTATTTTTTTATAATATAGTGGTAGTTTATAATAAACTGCTAGTCCGCTTTGAATATAGAAATGAGTCGCGTCGCCATAGCAAATTGTATGACTACACCTGCTCGCAACAACTTCAGAGCGGACTAGCAGTTTGGCGCGGACTATACCTAGTATTCCTACATTACTTATAATAATACTTGATATCTTTGAGTCCGATAAAATTACATTTATTATAAAAACAAGTTTATTTCAATGATAATAGCAAAAACTTTATTGACATTGAAAATTAATGATTATCAGAAATAATTATTATCACAGATTTTTATTTATGGTTATCTAATCAAGCGGAAATATGATTAAAAAACTAAACAGCAAATTTATTTATGCCAACCTTGAAACGGAGTTTGATTTAAACCTTATTCTATTGCAGAGGGTAATGTTGATTGAACATATATAGTATGTTTGAAGGTCGTAGAACCCTCTGTGGTTCGACTCCGGCGGCACCATCGCCACACCTATTTCTGTTGTAACAGCAGTGTAGCGCTGCTGTGTTCTGGTTTGAAGGGTGTGGTAAGGGAGACATACTTTTCTGAGCTCCAGCTTAGTCCTCAGGGGTAGCGGCGCATCTGTGACCGACCTTAAGTAGGAATATCTAATCCTATCTGGGGTTGATTACACATGTCCATGGGCGGCAGTAGCCACTTACCATCAGGTGAACTGCATGCTCGTCTGCTACTCCTATATTATAAAGAAATGTTATGTTTTATTATTTTTTACGGCTGCACCCTGTGGATGTATTGACTTACATATGAGGCGACAATCTTACGCTTGTTATTGATAATCGATCTATCCGATTTCTGTCTAGCATCGATCGAAATGTGGCAGTGATAGCCTAGTGGTTAAGAAATTCGACCTCTCGATCGAGGGGTCCGAGGTTCAAATCCAAGGCACGCACCTCTGATTTTTCAAAATTATGTGCGTATTAGAAATTAATTATCACTTGCTAAACGGTGAAGAAAAACATCGTGAGGAAACCTGCTACCAGAGAGATTTATAAAAAAATCTCAAAGGTATGTGAAGTCTACCAATACGCACTTGGCCGATAGTTTAGGGCTATCGATGCATCTGTGACCAACCTCAGGCAGGACTCCAATCTTATCTTTTTTAATTAAATCTAAGTGTTTTATAGAAGTCATTTTTCGCATTAATATGATAGTCTAATCTTATCTGGGATTGATTATAGATGTCCATGGGTGGCAGGCACTTAGCATCAAACGGACTACATGATCATTTACCAATTATATATCAGAAAAAAATAAAACTATCTTATATATAAAATTCTCGTGTCACGATGTTAGTTACCGTACTCCTCCGAAACGGCTTTACCGATTTTCATCAAATTTTATATGCATGTAGTAGGTCTGAGAATCGGCTACTATCTATTTTTCATACCCCTAAGTGATAAGGATTGTTCGCCCTTAATATTTTTTTTATTTTTGGCAACACAACGTTTGCCGGGTCAGCTAGTAATATATAATCCTGAGACAATTTATATTATTAAAAATATGAAACTCATGAGCGCATGACAATAAAACTCTTTGATTAAGTGTACTTCATAATATACTTGACATACAAATATTTTTATTAAAAAGGATTAATTCTTATCAATTGTTAAGCAATCGTAGATATCGGTACGAAACAATGGATTTTAAGTGTTCGGTTCTTAAGATGTCGATTGTCAATAACTATGACGTAAATAATATTAAATATTATAGCATAAACGCGCTCCTTATTCATTATATATAATTAATTATTAATGAAAAGTTTGAAGGTGTTAGAACACTTTGTGGTTCGACTCCGGCGGCGCCACCGCCACACCTTTTTCTGTTATAACAGCAGTGTAGCGCTGCTATGTTCTGGTTTGAAGGGTGTGGTAATGGAGACATACTTTTCCGAGGCGTTCCAGCTTAGTCCTCAGGAGTAGCGGCGCGTGTGGCCGACCTCAGGTAGGAGTATTTGGCCCTTTCTGGAGTTTATTATATTATTATAATCCTATCTGGGATTGATTACAGATGTCCATGGGCGGCAGTAGCCACTTACCTTCAGGTGGACTGCATGTTCGTCTGCTACTCCTGTATTATAAAATAAAATATAATTTCTTAAAAAGTTTGTATCTAAATTTCTATTGTATTTTTATGAACAGATGAGTAAATAAATATGAGATAAATCATCCATTAATATATATTTCCTCGCTTCGTTTTACATTTCACAATTATAAGATAACACAATAAAAATAACATCATCATCATCATCATCATCAGCAACCCATTGTTATCCCACTGCTGGGCACGGGTCTCCTCTCAGAATGAGAAGGATTCGGCCATAGTCCACCGCGCTATACAAGTGCGTATTGGTAGACTTCACATTCCTTTGAGATTTTATTTTTTATAAACCTCTCAGGTATGCAGGTTTCCTCACGATGTTTTCCTTCACCGTTTAGCAAGTGATAATTAATTTCTAAAACGCACATAACTATGAAAAAATCAGGCTGGGATTGGAACCTCGGACCCCTCAATCGAGAGGCCGAGTTTATTAACCACGAAGCTATCAATGTCTTTGTGACAATAAAAAATAACAAAATTATGGAATTAATAAAAATAAAAATACACCATTACGTTAACATTTCTTTATTGTATAAATATTTTACATGATGACTTTACAATCTTTTAGTTTTCGCCTTTGACCTCTGTATCATCAGATTATCATTTAAAATGGCATAATACCATAGAATGACACAATACCAATACGTACCTCTTCTAAAAAATATCACTTTCGCGGTATAAATGTCAGCGGGAATACGGGCAATATGGCGCGTCTGCCAAATGTCAAGGTCGAATGACAGTCACTTATACAGGGCTGCCACGCAATCTGCTATATATCAATAACTGTTATAACAACCCGTTATATTCCAAAATACAATAACGGTTATAGAATAAGAAGGCGTTATATTTCAATGATCTATATATATATAAATAAAATTGGAGTGTCTGTTTTTAATATTGAGTAACCGCTTTTTACTACATTTATATGAAATTATGAGTGTACGTATGGTACATACACCAAAATATTTTTTTTACAATATTTGGCTAATCTCTGAAATGGCTGAACCGATTTTGACGGAACTTTGATTGGCAGGTAGCTGATATAATACGGAGTAACTTAGGCTTATATTTTAGAACTAGCTGTACCCCGCGGTTCCACCCGCGTTAAAAAGAAATAACGCGGGTGAAACCGCGAGGCACAGCTATTACTAATATAATGTGTTGCTATATATTTTTCTAGTAATCCCAAGCAAACGTAGTCTTGCCATATTTTTCACTCGTTTGGGGAGGGTAATGTTAGTCAATTTTATCTCTTCTGTCTTTTTTGGCTCTACTGCCCCCATCTCGATGGATTTTAATATACAAATGTCAAGCAAGCAAGCAGTCGGGTTTATGTAATAATTAAGAGTTTCTGTAGTGTATAACAGCGCCCCTAAGTAAAAAGTATTTAATCTTATCTTTCAACCTGGAGTTAAGAATACACATATTTTTTATTGAAATTGGTGGAACGGTTTCGGAAAATAGCGTGTAACCTTATTTATATACCTATAGATATTAGGATAAGATCGTCATAGTGGTAGAACAAAGTCGGATTTATCAAATACCAAACTTTACCGGGCAGTCATTTCAAGTTATTCACAAACGTCATTTTACTATGAGTGCATTTCAAATCCGTCGTTATACCGACTGATTAATTTGAAAACTAAAATACATACATTTTTCTCTGTAATGCAGTAATAATATTTAGACAATATGTTTTCCAAATATGATAAAAAGTGAATTTCGGATTTTTGTAAAATCCGTTTGTTCTACGACTATGACGGATTTAGTAGTATTGTAGATATAGATTTGTTGTGAACAAAGTAATTTATTGAACTTAGAGGGGAATGCCTACAATCTCTAACCACTTAGGTTACGAGTGCACTTTTAATAACATTCATATGTACAATATATATTAATTGGTTTTAATCATGTTGCTTAATGACATTAAATCTATTGCAATTAGAATGATACATAATTAAAGAGAAAAATAAAGAAAATGTTAAAGAAAATAATGAAAGAAAAAAAACCTTTTCAAAGGTATGTGAAGTCTACCAATACGCACTTGTCCAGCGCGGTGGACTATAGCCTTATCCTTCTCATTCTGAGAAGAGACCCGTGCCCGGCAGTGGGACAATAATGGGTTGATGATGATGAATTAAAGAATATAAAATATGCATACGTTCGAGTTTATTTTCTCAGGTTTCCTCTAACGAAGAATCTTGCGAAACGTTGAAATAGGTATAAATTTCCAAAAATAATCTAGTAAAGAATGTATTTCATAAATATTAGAATAAAATATTCTCAATATATTTGATGTGACATACAGTGTAAACTCCATGTAACGTCACTCGATTTAACGACAAACTCTATAAAGCGTCGAAATCAATTGGCTTAGTTGGTTTAGCTTGTATTCCATACAATGATACACTCTACATAGCATTACACCCACTCTCAATAACGACCACAATTGAGTAAAAAAAGTACCTTTTAAGTTGCTAAAATTAGGAAAAACTGCGCACCTGTGTACGTTCTTTTGTCGCTTTATTATCCTAGCCCGCAATAAACTCGACTGTCGGCATCATGCATACGGAACTTTCTAAGAAATTCGTTCTTTTGTTTACCAAGATGCCTCAACATCAGAAGATATGAATAATATAATGAAAAAAATACAACAAAATTACTGGTGCAGCAAAAGACGTCAGACAAAAAAAAACAACACGCAATAGCGTTCAAATAAGATTCTTTTTTATGTACATAACTACTAACACTAGACTGAAATAAACTTTTTCTTTTCCTAATTCAGATTTTTCTTCTCTCCATTTAACGACCACTCTCTATAACGCCATAAAATGCACAGTCCCTTCAGTGCCGTTATATAGAGTTTACACTGTATTTTGTAAGGTACATAACTGGAAACTGTATTTGAAAAGGTGGCGGCCACTTATTCCCGCTTAACATCTGAGGGACTAGGATGTGGCTGAAGAACAGCGCTGCACGGAACCCTGACTCTGTGTCAGCCAACGCTGAGCCTCCTCCTTTTGCCTCTACAATTTTACGTTTGTTTCTTTTTTTTTTAAACCTTTCCCTTTTCTTATTGCATTGTATTGTATTGTATATTGAGGCAATAAAGTATTATATTAGTAATATTAATATTAATATAAGATCAGGGGCTATTTTCTTTTGAAGCATGACACACTGTGATTCATATAAAACAAAGTTTTATTTATTAAATACAATATTCACATTTACATATAAAATACCAACTAAAGCTTACTTACCTAAAACAAAGAATCGACAATTAAATGTCCATGCTTACTATTGTTATTATAATACTCGTAACTTAAATCTTATTTTCCGTATTTAAATCAAACTAATACACAAACACAGCTAGGTTTTCAAGAAATTATTAAATAATATTGAAAAATACGACTTTTATACTACATTGCCAAATGACAATGTCATCAAAGCTTATATTAATATTAGTAAACATAAAATTAATTCCATTTATCACAACCCTAACAGATTCACCTTTAAAGGTTAAGAAAATGGCGGAACGTTCGGCGGAGAATTTAAATTTATAATCTGTATAATAAATATAAATAAAAGAACAGTTGATAATATCCGTGTTTGTCACAAATAGTTGTAGAACTACTCTTCAATATATAGTCGCAAGCGAGCATGCAGTTTATCTGAAAAGAAAAGAATAATACTGCCGTCTTAATTAAGAATGCAGTATTTGCAAAATTATTATTCTGAGAAAAAAAATAAAGCAAGGATTACCTACTATCTAATCTAGTGGAAACACTGCATTTTTCGTTACGATTTGAAAGACTTTCAATTAAATATATGATTTACTTTCTATCATAGCAATTTCTGCAGAAAACTGAAAATAATCGCCAAAATGTCGATCACTGGATTCTTTATTACCAGGGGGCCTACCACCATCTTTTAAAAACCATTATAGTTCAGGAAAGTTTTATTTCCTCCTTAAAACAGTATAATATTCCGTCATACACAGTTGAACAACCTTAAACCCTTATTAATTTTTCGCTTATCCATTGTATAAAACCAACTGAAATTATCATATATTGGTTAAAAAGTTAAATTTCCTGCAAAAATTAAAAGTATGATTAAAATAGTATTGTGTTAAGAGATGGTAGTAACCCCCTAGGGCAGAATAATAATTAAGAGTAGCAAATACCTTTCTTACCACATTCAACCCAGAACACAGCAGCACTATACTTTTATTATGATAAAGCAATGATACTGAATATTATATTTTAATAATACAGAATCAACAAATGAGCATGCAGACGCTAGTCAAAGAGGCTAGCCGTCCATGGACATCTGTAATAAACCCCAGATAGGATTAGATATTCCTGAGTTCGGCCACAGATACGCCGGTACCCCTGAGTACTAAGCTGGAACGCCTCGGAAAAGTATGTCTCCCTTACCACACCCTTCAAACCGGAACACAGCAGCGCTACACTGCTGTTATAACAGAAATAGGTGTGGCGGTGGTGCCTTCGAAGTCGAACCACAAATTCTACCTTCGAATATATTTGTTATTGATTTCTGAACGTCATTTGTAAATTAAAGCCGTTAAAGCCAGAGGACATTTGGTCAGAAACCAGTTTTACTAATAAAAACGAGTCCGAGCGACCTTGACTGACTCGTAACACTTTCCGATAAAATTGATTACTTAATCGGTCCATACTATCAACTCTGTAATCGTAATAATAAAATTAATGCCTATAAAAATCAGGACGATTTGGAACAATAATTATTAGCATAAATGAGTTGTGCTCGCGATTTTGTGCGCATGGACTCTGAATATAACGTCAATTTGGCGCCATCTTTAAACTACAATAAGGCTGTTTGTCCACAGCACCGTCACCGAGCCGATACCGAGAACGAGATTATTTTGGGCCGATTTTAATTATGTCGTGACGGCGATAGTTTGTCCACTGCGACCGATATCGGCGGTTTATTTTGTTCCAGCTGTCACTCGTGTGACGGCAGTGTATGGACAAGTTCCAATCTATCACTGAGACGTCTTACGCACATATATTGCGGCAATGTCAACATAAGGGCGGTGGGCAGGAAATTCGGGTCTCGAGGATACCCTCTTTGCCCGGGCAGATTCTCAGGTGGTCAAATGCCCCATGGATTTATAATATTTATTCATAATAATATAATGTTATTTAAAACATTATAATATAATGAACAAGTATCAAAAATAGACCAACCCCACTGTTAAGTGGGTGGTTCGATGTCACGTTTCAATGTGTTTTACATTGCCGGCACATCGGCCTGTCAAAAACTCGGTGCCGATCTAGCGGTCACGTCAATCTACTCGGAATATCGGCGGCCGGGATGACGGTGCTCGGGTGACGGATGTGCGGTGGACAAGCGGCTATGTAAATGTATGTACGCTACTTCGGCGCCGTCATTAATTATCGGTATCGGTTCGGTATCGGTGGTCGGTGGACAAACAGCGTATGACTACACTGGTAAACTCAAATTCTCCGCTTCGCATACACGAGTAATGTTACAAAAAATACACATTTTAAATTGTAATAACTTTGGACAAGTAAGAACTTAGATCGATTTGAATGAAATAAAATGTTAAGTCGAGATACAACTATGAATATATATATTGTTATAGTATTGAATTCAATTAAGTAATTTTAGTGTGATGCAATTTCACACAGATGAAAAAAAAAACAAATATATAAAAATTGCTATTATTACTTTTTCTCAGTTTTCCTAACTCCTTTTTTTGCAAATATTCAACTAGCTTTTATTCGCGGCTTTGCTCGCATTAAGTGTGATCGATCCCTCGGGAACAAAACTTGTTTCTAGACAAAAGGTTTAGTACGCAAAACTGCTAGTCCGCTCTGAATATAGAAATGAATTGCGTCGCCATAGCAATTTGTATGACTACACCTGCTCGCAACAACTTCAGAACGGACTAGCAGTTTCCCTTTTTCCTTTTCTATGATAATTACGTGTGTACCAAGTTCTATGACAATCGTTTATGTAGTTAAGGCATAAAAGTGTAGCAAACAAAGCAACCAACAAATAAACTCATGTTCGCATTGATCATATTAGTTAGGACTAGCTGTGCTCCGCGGTTTCACCCGCGTTAAAAAAACATGGACACCTAGTTCTAAAATATAAGTAGCCTGAGTTACTCCTTATTACATCAGCTACACAACTAGTACACATCAGTAACACTACAGTTACAAAATCGATCCAACCATTTTGGAGAGTAGCTAGAACAAACAGACTGACAGACAAAAATTGGAAAAAAAAATATTTTGGTGTCTGTACCGTATATATATTCATAAACATGTAGTAAAAAGCGGTTATTTCAATATTAAAAACAGACACTCCAATTTTATTTATATGTATAGATGAAAACATTTTATTAATTTATTAATTAATTGACATGCGAAATATACATTACTATTTTATGTACAAACGAAGATATAAATTAAACAGTGAAAATCGGTCTCCCGGGGCTTCGAAATCCGAATCCCAGGCACGCACCTCAGATTAGAAATTAATTTATGACTTGCATCAACGGTGAAGGAAAACATCGTGAGGAAACCTCACCTGAGAGATCTTTAAAAAAGGTGGTAGAACCCTTTGTTCGACTCCAGTAGCACCACCGTCACACCTATTTCTGTTATGACGTACAGCAGTGTTAAACGCTGCTGTGTTCTGGTTTGAATTGTGGTAAGGGAGACATACTTTTCCGAGGCGTTCCAGCTTAGTCCTCAGGGGTAGCGGCGCATCTGTGGCCAACCTCAAGAATATCTTATCCTATCTGGGGTTTATTACAGATGTCCATGGGCGGCAGTAGCTTACCATCAGGTGGACTGCATACTCGTCTGCTACTCCTATATTATAATACTACCTGACCCAGCAAACTTTGTACCGCCTCAAAATCAAATCAAATTAATCGAATATATTTCATATAAAATATAGCCTATGTTACTCGTGGATAATGTAGCTTTCGAATGGTGAAAGAATTTTAAAAATCTGTCCAGTAGTTTTTTAGCCTATTCATAACAAACAAACAAACAAACAAACAAACAAAGTTTTCCGCTTCATAATATTAGTGTAGAAAAAGACGACGCTATTTCACGTCATACTTTTTAGATGTTTTCGTCGTAATTTTCCACGAGTTTCTAGAGCCGAACAGACAGACAAAGGTTTATATAGATACAAATGCCAACCGTGGTCACGTCGTGAGGTCGATAACCATGGGGCGATGCCTCATGAATCATATATAGCTTTAAGGAATTTACGTTGTAATACATGCAGCCCTGTAGTGCAGTAAGCTTAAGCAACTTCAGGCTTCTAGTATACAGAGTTTTTGGATGGAGCTGTTTAGTATTATAGTCTGCGTAAAACTGCTAGTCCGCTCTGAATATAGAAATGAATCGCGTCGCCATAGCAAATAGTATGAATACACCTGCTCGCAACAACTTCAGAGCGGACTCGCAGTTTGGCGCTTATTATACGTGATAAATGCGGCCAATTTGGTACTGTTATACTGTTAACCTTTTTAATTGACAACAAACGAGGAATCTAATTAATAGCAGGACATTGTTGGAAGGATATATTTAATCGATCGCTGTTTTTTAAATTTCTTTAGTAATTTTATAGTTATATAGTTTTTAGAAAAACCCGTTGTGGTTTAACTCTGGAGGCACCTATTTCTGTTATAACGGCAGTTTTAAGTGCTTCTGTGTTCTGGTTTGAAGGGTGTAGTAAGGGAGGCAGGTGTTTATAAAGAGGCGCGCACACGTTATCCTCAGGGATAGCAACGCAGCATTGGTCAACCTTAGGTAGCTACTTATAGTCCGCACCAAACTGCTAGTACGCTCTGAAGTTGTTACGAGCAGGTGTAGTCATACAATGTGCTATGGCGACGCGATTCATTTCTATATTCAGAGCGGACTAGCAGTTTTACGACTAAACCACAAGGACTGTATGCTCAATTGCTACTTTAATATTATAAAAAAACATGCAATTACTTTAATTTCTTAACAGCGTTTTAGCTAAGTACAAAAATAGTTGTATAAATGTATTTTTTTATAAAAATACTAGCTGACCTGGCAAACGTTAAGGGTGAACAACCCTTATCACTTAGGGGTATGAAAAATAGATAGTAGCCGATTCTCAGACCTACTGAATATGCATATAAAATTTGGGGAAAATCGGTAAAGCCGTTTCGCAGGAGTACGGTAACTAACATTGTGACACGAGAATTTTATAAACTCCTTTGCAAAAAAAACGGGCACCTTACACACACACTTTACCTTAGCTTTTCTATGGGTAAATATTATTATATTTTTAGTATGTCATTAGCTTGGATGACTAGAAATTTCTTATTATCAATGAGAATCTAGTTTTTTAACACTTTTATCCTGGTATCGGTGTTTTAGTCAATGTAAACAGAGAGCCGTGTTAAAATGGACATTTTTATGGGTATAATGAAATTAAGACTACGAGTATTTTTATGGTATTTTAATAAAAGAGACATTAAAAAATAAAAATTAATAACGAGTATGACCTCCTCTTGCAGCGATTACGGCATGTAATCGTCTTGGCATGCTTCCCACCAGGCTTTTGATGGTGTCCTGTGGAATGTGTTCCCACTCAGTCGAGATTACACGTTTAAGCTCTCTGATGTTTTGTGGAGGTGGTTGGACAGATCGTACTCGCCTTTTTAGGAGGTCCCAAACATGCTCAATGGGGTTAAGGTCGGGGCTCCGCGCTGGCCAATCCAAACGACGAATACCGACCTCTTGCATATAAGCATCTACGTCGCCAGAACGGTGGGCCCGAGCATTATCGTCCATGTAAATGGCATCTTCACCAATTACAGTCAGTGCGGGTTGTGCATTTTGAGAAAGGATTTCTGTTATGTACCTATGCGCATTTAGTGAGCCATTTTCTATGAATACTATCTCGGTACGATAGTTGGAAGTTACGCCCGCCCAAAACATAACGGACCCTCCACCATAAGGGGTGATTTCTTCAAAACACACATCGGCATAGCGTTCCCCTGGTCTTCGTAACACTCGCCGACGTCGGTCCTCACCATGCAGACAAATTCGAGCCTCATCGGAGAAGAGTACGCTACTCCAGTTACCTGGTGTCCAAGATAGGCAATTTCTAGCGAACCTCAACCGCGCAATCCGGTGCTCACGGAGTAACTTGGGGGCCCGCGCTGGTCGTCGACTACGTATATCAGCAGCTAAAAGTCTTCTCCTCACAGTCCATAGGCTAACTTGTGCTCCTCGTACCTCTTCAAGGTTTCTTTTGAGGTCTATGTAACTGCATTTGCGGTTCCTCAGCGCCTGAGTCACTAAAAAGCGATCGTCTCGCGGCTGTGTGCAACGTTTTCTCCCAGAACCTTGCCTTCTCTGAACGGAACCTGTCTCTTGGTATCGAGTCCAGGTTCTTTGTACGGTTGAACGACTCACGTTTAACCGCTGTGAGACGTAACATTGGCTACACCCCTCTTCCAGCAGCGCTATAATTTTACTAGCTCTCATTGCTTTTTCTGCCATTACGATAGACACAAAGATATCTGTTTTAAGTCACAATAAGGCAGAATTATGCGATAAACATAAATTGTTGTACTAAAAATAACGAAAAGTTACTTTTAGTTGCTTGATAACCTTTTAACCGCAAACCCGCGAAAAGTGTCACAAAATGAAAAAGGGATTAATAATTTAAAAAACAAAAGTTTTGAATTTGGAATGAACTTTTTTTCATACCCAGACTCTTTATTAAGTGCCAGTAACATAGTTTGGCTATTAAAACCTCTGAAGAACTAAATTATTACCAATAATGTTAAAAAATCAAACCCGCCCGTTTTTTTTGCAAAGGAGTGTATATAAGATGTAAGAAACTGAAATAGTGTACTAAAACGGTACATCGTTTATAAGACTATTCTGTGCATTTTTTATATTCTAAGCACACAAATGAGTGGTACGAAACAACAACTCCGCATCAACGAATATTGAAAGAAAAAAAACATTACCTATATTAAATTAACCTCTTTAATGTTTTTTTTTTTTATAATATAGGAGCAGCAGACGAGCATGCAGTCCACCTGATGGTAAGTACCTCTGCCGCCCATGGAAATCTGTAATCAAACTAAGATAGGATTAGATATTCCTACCTGAGGAGCCACATGTGCGCCGTCACCCCTGAGGACTAAGGAACGCCTCGGAAAAGTCTGTCTCCCTTACCACACCCTTCAAACTGGAACACAGCAGCGCCTAACACTGCTGTTATTAGGTAGAAATAGGTGTAGTGGTGTCGCCGGAGTCGAACCACAAAGGCTTCTACCACCTTCAAAATTAATTTATACACATTTCAGAGATTGTTGGGTTGTGACGACCTTTTTTTAGCTACTGTGTTTGGGGGCCCCACAGGATCGGGGGCCCGGGGCGGGCCGCCCCTTAGTTTGATAGAGCCGCGTTTCCCAACCTGTGGTCCGCGGACCCCTGGGGGTCCGCGACTATATGTATGGGGGTCCGCGGTGTCATCTCTGGACCATACATAAATCGCGCACTAAATGCAAAAGGTCCGCTTTACTGATTTTTTCATGAATGCCTTTTCACCTATGTGAAAAGGCATTCTCTACTCTTGTTTATACAAAAAACAAATACAGAAACAGATTACAAGTAGAATCTGATTTGAGATTACAGTTTAGTAGCAACATCAACCCGAATATCCCTGATTTAGTTGTAAAAAAACAAAAATAACCTTCAAATAAACAGTTATAATTACCTTCTGTATTTGTTTTTTTTTTGTATCTATAATAACTAAAATAAATACCTAATCCGTTTTTTTGCTGTTTATTTTATTAAGGGAGTCCGTGAAAACTGTGCTTGATTTCCTAAGGGTCCGTGGACTGAAAAAGGCCGGGAAACACTGTGCTAGAGGTTAGTGTATATGACCCACGCAATATTAAAACAATAAGTAGGTATGAAGTATGTATTTACTAACAAAATCAAAATGCCAGGCGATTGCCTAAAGTGAAAGGAATTTAGAGGTCGCCATTAGACTGGTATTTAGGGGTGTCAACTTCGTGATTTTAATCAATTTTAATAGTACATATTTCATATATGTTGAAGGTAAGGGCTGCCATCAATAAATTCAATTTCTACATAAATAATAATATAATAAGATAGTAAAAATTTCCAAATCACTTGCTTAAACGCCGAAGAAAAATATTGAGGAAATATCTTAAAAAAAGTTTTCAAAGGTATGTGAAGTCTACCAATACGCACTTGTCCAGCGCGGTGGAGTATCCTAATCCTTCTCATGACTGAGACAGCAGTCGGACAGTAATGGGCTGATGAAGATGACCGGTGACCGTCGTCGGTTTTAAAAAAAAAATGATTTTTTTTATAATCAAAAGTGTCTCAGCCCTCACATGATACCTAATTGTTTAGTTATTATCACCACTTATAGCTACTACATAGCTGTTGGATCAGTTATTAATTGCAATCACTTATTAAGTAGAGTTACGTAAAAAATAACCGCTAATTTAGGAAGAATTAGTGTGTATTTGAATTTGGAACTTGATTCGCTACGAAAGCAACGTTATACCAGTTTTACCGGATAATACTGGATTAAGCTGCTGTGTTCTGGTTTGAAGTAGATATGTTCCCTCATTTCTTCCCACCCCGTCTTACTATCACTATTAATAAGATCTAAGAACACCATTTATATAAGTTTAGATCTTTCAATTGATGTTTATCGTGAACAATAAAGATTTCACGAAATTATTTCTCAAAACAAAAATATCTAAATATATATAACTCAAAGGTGACTGACTGACATAGTGATCTATCAACGCACAGCCGAAATCAATGGACGGATCGGGCTGAAATTTAGCATGCAGGTAGATGTTATGACGTAGGCATCCACTAAGAAAGGATTTTGATCAATTCTACTCCCAAGGAGATAAAATAGGGGATGAAAATATTACTTCGTTACGAGCGAAGCCGCGGGCAAAAGCTCGTTCATAAATAAAACTGGTCATTTTATTTCATTTGTCCTAGTACATAATTATATTATGTGCGAAACCAAACCGTTGCAAATTATATACAATGACGCTAAACACTGTCTGTTAAGACAGATATAGGAAATTGTGGAGCTACCGCACTACGTTCTACGGCCTTGAAGCTCATAAAGAAAGTGCATAATATTATACAGTATCAGTTTTTATTCATTAGTCACACAAATCAGTGTGGAGATGACATAAAGGCATCTTATCATAGTATGATGATGGCATTATAAGTCTAAGACATAGATCAGTAAAGATACTTCGCCGCCTTGATATTAAATGAAGCCACAAACGGCTTATTATTAAGTTTTTTTTTTAATTCTTGAGAAATAAAAACATTTTTAGGGAAAATTTACGAATAAATAACTAATACTGCGTAATTTACATAATAAATAAATAATTATTTCGAATATTTTAGGGACATTTTAGCACGGAGACGTGGCAAAACTTTTTTACGCAACTATTTCAATTCTCAAAACTGGGTACATTTTCTTGTTAGGAGTGAGTAATATTTACTAATCTATGGTCTAAGATTATTAAAAAGTATAAAATGTGATTTTAAATTTCCGCGCCAATGCATAGTTGGTATTAAAATGCAATTTCAAGATGGTGCAACTTGAGTAATTTTCGTAACAATCCGTAATGTTGGGTGCGATGGAACCAGTTTGGCGCGGTTTCGCAATATAGTTGGCATGTCAGCCATGATGACGTTTTCGCGCCATCTCTGACATTATTCCTATTTTTAATAGAAAAAAAAAATATTTGTGGCCTGTACCTTTGTAATATTTATAGGATATTTTCTTCTAATATGATTTATTGTATACTTTACTTAACAATTATATAACTTTATTATTATTATTAAAATAGACTTCATTATTAAAAACACAATTTTATAGACAAAATGAATTATGTACTGTATTTGTACTTAGGATTGTTTGTATTTTGCATTATTATAACAATTTGTAGATTTTTAGAACGGTAAAGGTGTGTGTGCTTTCTATTGTAATATCATTATGACCTGAACAAAAATATGAAATTAAATTTAAAAATCAAAGGCTATCGCAGAAAATTCTAATATATTTTTGAAAGTTATGTGCGTATTAGAAATTAATTATCACTTGCTAAACGGTGAAGGAAAACATCGTGAGGAAACCTGCATACCTGAGATTATAAAAAAAGTTTCCAAAGGTATGTGAAGTCTACCAATTCGCACTTGGTCAGCGCGATGGACTATGGCCTAATCCTTCTCATTCTGAGAGGAGACCCGTGCCTAGCAGTGGGACAGTAATGGGTTGATGATGATGATGATGAAAATGGTCCCCAGTATTATAATGAAAATTTAAAAATATTATCAACTTTAAAAAATATGCTCACATTTAGAAAATGATGTTCCGATATTGACTTTTAATGAATAGGTAAAAAACTTGAAGTGCACATCATATCAGGAGTTCATAAAAATAAAACAAAGTATTTATCAACTAAATTGTATTTATTTTAAAGGAACGCTATGCATATTAAATCTCATTCGTTACATTACAATTATACGCATTAAAACTAAAATTTAAGTACATTTTTCATATCAACATAATATAATACAATAGAACACTACTTTTATACAATTTTTACAATATGTAACATTTAAAATAGTATTTACCCGCGACTTTATTCGCGTCTAAATAAAATACAAGGCCTTAATACACAGTCATACAGCGGACTTTATCTATGGACTATCCAAACCTATATTTTTATAAAGTTAATTCCCAAAAAGGATGCACGAGTGATTAAACTCTAAATTTAAATTAAATTTACACTTCACAAAATCTAATTTTATATAAATACGGAGAGACAATTGTAACAAGGTATAGTCCGCGTAAAACTGCTAGTCCTCTCTGAATATAGAAATTAATCGCGTCGCCATAGCAAATTGTATGACTACACCTGCTCGCAACAACTTCAGAGCGGACTAGCAGTTTGGTGATAACTATAATAATGGTAGGGAGCTACCGGTTTCAACTATTTTGACATTTAGACCGATGGAGGTGACCTTTGGTGGAATTTAAATTATTCTTAAACTATTATTACTTCTCAAGGTGAACATATTAATTATTTATCGAATCGAATTTACGCATTAGAGTACAGTTTTATAAAGATTCAAACTTAGCTGTGTGGTGCTGGTCTAATGTAGATAATATATATTATATAGCCATAGATTAGTAAAGATACTTCGCCGCCTTGAAATTGAATGAAGCCACAAACGGCTTATTAGTAAGTTCTTTTTTTTGAATTCTTAACAAATAAAAACATTTTTAGAGAAAATTTACGAATAAATAACTAATACTGCGTAATTTACATAATAAATAAATAATTATTTCAAATATTTTAGGGACATTTTAGCACGGAGACGTGGCAATTTTTTTTAACGCAACTATTTCAATTCTCAAAACTGGGTACATTTTCTTGTTAGGAGTGAGTAATCTTTACTAATCTATGTATATAGCATCACTCTTTTCCCGCGTAAAATAAAATCAAAGACTAAAGAATTATTACAGCTGATAGCAGCTTCTTCGAAATCTACTGCGATCAATGATATAATGCCATTAATATAATAATAAATCAATGATAAATTTAACATAACGGTACATGTGGAGCTGGAGCTACTTCAGACCGTTTTATCGTCCGCGTAAAACTGCTAGTCTGCTCTGAATATAGAAATGAATCGCGTCGCCATAGCAAATTGTATGACTACACCCGGTCGCAACAACTTCAGAGCGGACTAGCAGTTTGGCGCGGCCTACACATATGTATTTCATTCACTAGAAAAACATAATCCCTTTGTATCTAAGTCGGATAAAGATAAAAAATATATTTCTGTGTATCAAATTATCAATAATAACAATCTATTGATTATTATATTTGATTCAAACTTTATCATTATTAAAATTGAATTGCGATTAAAATTTCGACAATAAATGTGTTTTAAACAATATTCAATACTTACTCGACTATTAGACTTTTAATTCCTGTTGATGACCTTTTTAGGACATAGGTATAGTCCGCGCCAAACTGCCAGTCCGCTCTGAAGTTGTTGCGAATAGGTGTACTCATACAACTTGCTATGGCGAGGCGATTCATTTCTATATTCAGAGCAGACTAGTAGTTTGACGCTGACTCTACATGAATTCATGTAAAGCTCATGTAAATCCTAAGTACCTATGACTTAAACCAATTATAAAATTCAAAATGTTTTTTAGAAAATTTTTCGTATTGATATTGATAGTAAATCTACAGATTGGAAAGTATCAATATAGTATTATACATTACAATACAAAATAACGCACCGACAAGTTTGTCAAACCTCAACAAACTGTCACAAATTCATACGTGTGGACAGAGGTTTGTATACCAAATGATAACACAAATAAAGACAAACATTTGTTGTGACAAATACTTCAAATTTTTCAAATACAATGTAGATATAATTGATAAATAACATGAAACAGGTTTGAAAATGACAATATTACAATAATTTGAACGTAATTGATTACAAATGAGACATCGTTATGTAAATTACATAATAATTACACCTAACAGTCATTGAACTAAGCTGGACTACGAATTGTTACAAAAACTTCCGAATAAAAAGCTGTATAATTAAACAAAGAGTATGTATGCAAGCATTAGAGAAGTAATATTTAATAAGAAGTAATACTTTATTGTAATAAGTTTGACGACCCGCGTGGCGGAGCGGTCACCATACCGGTCTGAAGCGCAAAGGGTCCCGGGTTCGATCCCTGGTCAGACAGATATCTAAATGATGAATTTAGATTTCTGTTCCTGGGTCAGGGTGTTTGTGTATTTCTCTATGTGTGTGTCCATGGCACCCACGACACAGGGCAGCCTAGTGTGGGGCTGTGAGTGTAGAAAGAGTTTATTATTTAAAGTAACATTTTTATGCATGAAAAAAAAAACAAAAAGTAACATTATGTGTTACATGTGTTACGCGGGTTACTATAGTCTCATAGATACATTTTCCACGCTCGCTTCAAGAAGAAATTGTAACAGATTAATTCATTGAAAAACGCATGCAGAATGTGTTCTTAAGGTATTTTTGTGTGCAATCGCACGCGGGTTTCAACCTCACAATAATTAATACCTCGCTACAACTTTTTTTCGACGCATCTGCGTTTGAAACGATATGATGCAAGTGTCACGTATATAAGTTACATGCATGACAGGAAAGATATGTTTTTTTTGGTTGCGCGCGTTTCCATTAGCACGTGTCCTTACACCTTACCTTTAGTCATAGATTAGTAAAGATTACTAGCTCCTAACAAGAAAATGTACCCAGTTTTGAGAATTTAAATAGTTGCGTAAAAAAGTTTTGCCACGTCTCCGTGCTAAAATGTCCCTAAAATATTTGAAATAATTATTTATTTATTATGCAAATTACGCAGTATTAGTTATTTATTCGTAAATTTTCTCTAAATATGTTTTTATTTGTCAAGAATTCAAAAAAAGAACTTACTAATAAGCCGTTTGTGGCTTCATTCAATTTCAAGACGGCGAAGTATCTTTACTAATCTATGATTGACATAAGTAACATTTTTATGCATTAATAAAAAAAAAACAAAAAGTAAGATTATGTGTTACATGTGTTACGCGGGTTTGCTTCTGTGCGTTCTAGTCTCTATACTATAGTCTCATAGATACATTTTCCACGCACGCTTCAAGAAGACACTGTAACGGATTAATTAATTGAAAAACGCATGCAGAATGTGTTCTTAAGGTATTTTTTTACATATCACGCGGGTTTCAACCTCACAATAATTAATACCTAGCTTCAACTTCTCGACTCGTGTGCGTTTGAAACGATAAGATGAAAGTGTCACGTATATAGTAACATGCATGACAGGAAAGATATTTTTTCTGTTCGCGCGGTTTTTATCGCCACGTATCCTTACACAAAGTAAGTATTTGCAGTTTTTTCGCGACCTGCTTGTATATGAAACGATAAGATGCAAGTCAGGCGTGCTAGTGGTATAGTTCGCGTCAAACTGCTAGTCCGCTCTGAAGTTGTTGCGAGCACCCGCTCGCAACAACTGCAAATTGCGTAGCAAATTGTATGACTACACCTGTAGTCATACAATTTGCTATGACGTGTGTAGTAGTGTAGCTTTGAGTAGTAGTTTTACGCGGACTACATGACAGGAGAAACATTTACAGCACAATGTTTCTTTTCACGCGCGTTTAGATCGTTTCATCCCACATAATTCGCAGTCTGGTCACGACTCGAAACGCATGCATGACAGGAAAGAGGCCCAAGTCAATATTTACAGAAGAGTAAGCTTTGAAACACTTTAACAATTAATTTATAATCTACTATTGCCATAACGATATATCACTATAGAATTATATTTATTACATTTTATGATACGATACTTATGCTAATAATTTACACATAATATAATAATTATTTTATGTTTTTATGACTGAATTTAACACAAAGATAACGGGCCTAAATGTAAATAGAATAATTTGACATTCAATTATATTGAGTTTAACTTCTTTATGTTTCTCAAACTTGTTCCGACCCCCTAGGGGTTCAGAGCGAGCATACAACAAAGGACACATTTCTTATGAAATTTCTAACTCTTTCACGCCTTAACTACAAAACCGATTGTTATAAAATTTTGTGATCACGTTTTCAGGGGTCCAGGAATTGACATACAATATAGTCCTCGTAAAACTGCTAATACGCTGTGAAGTTGTTGCGAGCAGGTGTAGTCATACAATTTGCTATGGCGACGCGATTCATTTCTATATTCAGAGCGGATTAGATTTACGCAAACTATACCTCTTATCCCGAAAAAGTACTGTTTTCGGTTAGATAAAACAACTTATGACATGAGCTTAAAGACATATTACCAAATAATTGCATTGTGTTAACATTTGACCGCGAACGAACCCGGGTGTATATCCGTCACAATTTAATAGACACATTTTGACATATCACATCACATCATCATCAGTACAGTTAAGGATAGCACGAGCGATGTTTTATTTAATGGTCTAAACATGATTAAATTTTTAAATTACACTAGAATTTATTTTCTTTTCTCCTTTTCCTTAAGATGATTTAGAGAAATATTAAATTAATATTCTGTTTACAGAATATTAACTATCAATACGATGTGGAGTTATAATATCGGTCGATTTGTCATAAAATCGATTTCTTTGGTTATCGTTTCGTATATCACATGCTTATTACCTAGCGATGGCATGTGTAAAAATGGGCCTATTAAATTGTGACGACTATAAAACTAGTCAATATGTAGCATTTATCGTTTTCGCAAGGGTCACGTGACTTTTGACTTACAATGGCTTAGCTAAATGACCCAAAAATACATTAATATGTTACAGCAACAACTGTCGTAACGTTACAACAGAACACGACTTACTTTCATTTTCTATCCGACTGAAAAGGCCTTGGCGGCTTTGGTATTATTAAAATTACCGTAACCCTACTGTAACACATATCTGGTTATAAATATTTGCTAAGTTAAAGAATGCCGGGGCCCCTGGGCACTCAATTCGGGGCCCCATTGGAAAATAATAATTTAAACAATAGACATTTAGAATTGCATTGTAGAAATGTTGATCGTATTTCTAAGTAGACCATGTATATAAATAGGCGGCCTTAACGAATGCCGGGCCCCTGGGCACTCAATTCGGGGCCCCATTGGAAAATAATAATTTAAACAATAGAACTTTATAATTGCAATTTAGAAATGTTGATTTATTTCTAAATAGATATGTGTCGTATAAATTAATAGTTGATATTTTAGGGCCCTCCTGATGCCAGGGGCCCTAAAATGCTATTCCTAAGGAGCGAGGGCCCCCGTGCCTTTAGGTTAGTCACTGCTGTATGAACATCTGTAACCAACGCCACATAGAACAGGTTCTACCTGAAGCCGATATCAGGTCTTTCAGGGCTCTTCTGAGGTCTGGCGCCGTGGGCGTGGGGCTCTTTGCCCTTACGCTGTTTGTCCACTGCACCGTCACCGAGCCGATACCGATAATTAATCACGGCGCCGAAGTAGCGTACACATACATTTACTATGGGATGACGGTGCTCGGGTGACGGACGTTCGGTGGACAAGCGGCTATAGTAAATGTATGTACGCTACTTCGGCGCCGTCATTAATTATCGGTATCGGCTCAGTATCGTGGTTGGTGGACAAACAGCGTTAGGGTAGTCACTGCTGTATGGACATCTGTAACCACCTCCATATAGAAGCTCTACCTGAAGCCGATCACATGCGTTGCCGCATAAGACGTTTGTCCACCACCACCGTCACCGAACCGATACCGAGAACATTATTTCGGACCGATTTTAATATGACGTGATATGAGGCAATATTTTGTCCACCGCGACCGATATCGCCGGTTTAGTTTGTTCCAGCTGTCACGCGTGTGACGGCAGTGTATGGACAAGTTCAAACGTATTTTATATTGCTGGTACATCGGCCCGTCAAAATCTCGGTGCCGATCTACTCTAAATATCGGCGGCAAGATGATGGTGCTCGGGTGACGGACGTGCGGTGGACAAGCGGCTATAGTAAATATATGTACGCTACTTCGGCGCCGTCATTAGTTATCGGTATCGGCTCAGTGGCGGTGGACAAACGGCGTAAGGTTTTATATGTAAGTCAGTCGGTCAGTCACACGTATATCGTATCAAATGTACTTGTAATCTGAGTACCAACCAGATTTAGTATCAACTTTCACTTATTAATCCATATAAGTTACACAAGTTAGTTATATTTAATGTACACGTACATAGGCAATACAAACCTTACGTTTTTACCCGACAGTGGAAGGTAATGTTATTCGAGCGTATGTATGTACGTCTCATTCTTTGTCACGCTGCAGCACAAACGGCTTGACGGATTAACACATGAGGTTTCGTTGGATTCGTCTAAATTGTAAGAGTGGCAACCTGCAGGCTATATTTTTAAGCATTTAGGCTTTTTGTTTTTATAATAACTCTAGGTAATTTCTCTCTAAACCCAAATCTGAAGTACACGCAAATAAAGCCGCGGGCTTTCGATAGTTACAATAAAAATAATAAAGCAATAATTTCTATAATAGAATTCTATACATATATAAAATATACAAAATATACATATATACATATATATAATATAATATACATATATAATATATACAAAATATTTATATTCGTAACAATTATTTAATTTTTATAATGAAATAAAAGTATAATAAACTTCATTTATATACCTTGACTAGCTCCTAATATTTTAAAATAAAAATTAATTAACTAACATAATCTTAATAGAGGAGTTTCCATAAATTATGACGTCATAATTCATTATGAGGGGATTGACAGATTGGTGACGTTTTGAAGAAAAAAAATGATTTCTATTTTAGAGTATTACGTGCATTATTTTTTATATATTATCATTTCTTTTTTGTGGAGGAGGAAGGGGTTTAATTTGAATAATGGTTTAAACACGAAATTTTACACAAGTCCTTAAATTTAAATGAAAAAACATTAAAAACACGGGATGTATTTAAGGGAGGTAAGTAGGGGAAACGTAGAATATCTTACTGAAGTTGCGGAACAAGAATAGGGCTACGGCATCCCCTGCCTCTCGTAAGAGGCGACTAAAAGGGGGCTTCTGGGGTCGTGGGTGGCAAGAGTGGGAGCTCGGACCGCCCGGCCAACGGCCCCGGGAATGACGGCGGTATGTGTGGCCGCATGCCGTTGTACACACCAGAGGATGTGGCGAGCGTCATGCTCACCTGGGCGGGGCCCGACGGGGCAACGCGCTAAGAGGACTCCAGTTGCGTTCCTTAGGAGATCCCGGAGTCCTCTACGTAGCGCCGAGGACAGCCACCGGGGGGTTTTAGTGCGGTAAAAATCCCACATAACCCTGTGTCGCTCCCACGGCATCGGGTACCTTTAGAAGGTTTCCCCCTCGTAAACAAAAAAAAGGGGAAACGTAGAAACTCCTCTTTTCAGAATTGCATAAAAAATAAAAAGAAAAATTGATAACGATTCTAAATTGACAAAGATTCTAACTAAAATAGAATTTATCCACATAGATTGAAATGATGCACAGGGCTCCGTGAGACAATGTAGGCATCGAATCGCTTAGATAGATATAATATGAGATCTCTATAATATGATATATAAAATTTACATAAAAACGATGACGTTACAACGCATGTAGTGTAATGACGTCACGTCTAATACAAAATAAAATCTATTCCGTACAAATTAAAATCACCTAAGAAATTACGATAATTTCTTTCGAAAATAGAAGTAAAATGTAATAATATTTAAACTAATCTATGTTTAAGATTAACATAATTTTGCATCGTAGAAAATATAAAAAAAACTGATAAACGGTTGAGAACCAGTGGCCTAACAGTTATAGTCCGCGCCAAACTTCTAGTCCGCTCTGAAGTTGCTGCACGCAGGTTTAGTCAGCAATCAGCATATACTCCGTAACGTAAGGGCACACTAACGCAGCTATGTACCGGTGGGCGAGAGCGGGCAGCGGAGGGTACCGGGGGGTCCCGCGCTGTCTTCGTCCCGCTAATATCTACAATTTGCTATTGCGACGCGACTCGTTTCTATATTCGGAGCGGACTAACAGTTTGGCATGTACTATACAACTTTGATAATAATTTTGAACAGTAAATATTGAGAAGCAGTGACCTAATCGTTACAATACTTTGACACTATCATTGAACATCAAATATTTACTTCAATAATTAATTTACTAAGCGTTACATACCATTATAATCAGCTTCAAGCTAATTTATTTTCAATTAACTACTTAATTATCAGTCGTTAAAATGACGTTCGATAATTACTTAGATATGACACACAAATAAAGATAATTTTGTAGTTAAAATTTAACTATTGAGAATTAGTGAAACTAAGATTTTTATATGAAAACTAGCAGACCCGGCCAACGTTGTGTTGCCATATAAAAAAAAATGTTAAGGGTGAACAACGCTTATTACTTAGGGGTATGAAAAATAGATAATAGCCGATTCTCAGACCTACTGAATATGCATATAAAATTTGGTGAAAACCGGTAAAGCTAAAAGAGGAGATCGGTAACTAACATTGTGACACGAGAATATTATAAATAAGATTAAATTTTTACATTTTTACATTTGACAATTTATGCTTATTAGAAATTGTTTTTTAATGTTTGATAGACGAAAATTAGATAGATAGATTATTAATAGCGGGCATAAAGACGCAAAACGTAGACGTATATATTTAACTGAAATATTTAAAAAATCCCTTAGAATTTTTTAGAATTAATTATGATATAATACGTATTATATTGTAAAATATTAATTCATTATATATTATTTTAATAAATCATTTTATGCAATTTATATACTGTCTTTTATATACACACAAACAAATGAAACATAATCAATGTAAAATAATAATTTCTAATTTTTAGAAACAATAGAAAAAATAACAATCTTACATTTTTGATTTGAATGTAATAAAAAATATTACTTTAAGACTCCTTTTCGTTATGTCATCAACATTGTCGTTGACGGATTGTAAATAAAAATTAACGAAGAATAGGTTTCGTTATGACATAGATCAGAAGCTTTACTATGAGTCTTCAATACGAAAAGTTTTAGTTAGAGCAACTAGTAACTTATATTGAATAAAACAATTCAATAATTTATTAAAGTAAATAATTTTTCAATTAGTTGTGGTTTTCCAAATAAACTGAGTTTAAAACATAGCTTAATTTTTACATTTTTTGGCATATTGATATCATAACGATACTATTCAAAGGCTTTTTTGTATTGAAAACTCATACTAAGACTTCAGTATTGCTAACGAAATGAACTTGTGCAAAATTAATGAGCGTTACCATTACCATTGACTCCGTTGGTGGCCGCCTCGTTCATACTCTTCAAATGGAATGGTGAGATCGTGAACACTTCGTTACCGACTAGTTCCGTTAAGTTCTCACCTCCGTAAGACAGTAACGGAGAGATCTCGACGTCAACATCGTCAGCAATGACTCCCCCCGCTTCCCTAATGTACTTACGGTGCAAACGGAGTAAGTCCTCACGAGCAGTTGACGGACAGTCCTTCTTCACGGAGTCAGCGTTCTTCAGCGCTGAGAACTCAACATCTCGTGCCACTTCTAGACAGATGAACTTCTCCGCAAACTCGAATACGTCGAAGATAAACTTCTCCATCTTTATTCCGTTGGGTTCGGAAGGCTTCTGACGTACACCATCAGCGTCTACGTACGGAATCTTCTTCTTAGCGACATGTAGTTTCAGTTTTGATTCATAATCGCAGATTTTAACGAGGAAATCGGACGAGAAGTAGTGATTGCAGATGTTTCCAGCGGAGAAGGTAAGTCTACCATCAGGGTTTCTTCTTTCAGCTGCCTCATCAGTCAACTCGGAGTACTCCACAACCTTATAATGACCGTTTACTCGGCATACCACACCAACGGGTTCACTCGGAGTGGATTTCTGGACTACTTTAGCTGCACAATCGGCGTTTTTACTCTTACAATACCCAATGAAGACAGGATCTGCTACTTTTATGAGGATATTGTCCACCGAATGGGCATGTAGGTGCCTCACACCACGTCTTGTGATATCGTTGAGCACTCCCTGAGTTTTCAACGATCGGTACAAGCCTCCGTTACCGTCAGGCGCTGAGGATATATGACTTTTCGAGTCTAATATGATTTTGCCGTCGAAATCAAAGCATGGTAATGTACCTTGTTCGAAGAAGACAATGTTTTCCTCGTTAAGTCCGAAGTAGGAGTGGCTTTTGAAGTAGTCGGCGGTCGGCCTCATGGTGTGCTCCGAGGTCATGATATACCAAACAATAGAGCCTTCTTTTCCAGTGTATTCTGCGGCCATTTGTTGCACTCGTAGGATCCTTTCAGCCTGTATCTGGAAGAGGGTTTTGTGGGACGGTAGACCGACGTCATACATGCCCTTTGGGTGTCCGAAGCCTAAGCGAGTGGCCTGGCCACCAGCAAGGAGCAGCACACCAACCCGACCAGCGCTGATCTCCTCAAAACCAATGGTTTCGTACTCACGAATCTTCGATTCTGACAAATCGGGAACAGCTTCGTAATGGGTCTGCGGGATTGGCTTCAAATCAGCATCATTTCGCTCCAATATCACTTTAGTGGAATCCATCGCGCGTCGGAAAATTTCGTTCATCTCAACCACATCGAGTTTCTGGAGCTCGCTCACCAAATTTTCCCGCTCATTTTTGGACAACTCCGGCCAGTACTTCACTAGGTGGTCTTGACCGTGGGCGGCCAGCGAGCGACACAGGAGCTCAAACGACATCGCGGGTTGGAGACTAACGTGTGTATGACTGAACGCGACGATTAGAAAGTCCGCACTGGAGGCTCATGGCTCGCAGCGGCCCCACCACGGTTGCAAAACACGTCGGCGGTATATGACATTTCCGCGATAAATTGTTTATTTACATGGCTGGTTTTTTTGTCTTGCTCGCAGTTTGCGTGGATGCCGGGTTTTTGGCATACTGACATTTGTTTTAACAGTAGGTATGTAATCTATTGATGAATGTGTTTATGTAAGAGATTTAAACTGCTTATTCAATGTGAAGTAATAAACATAAAAAATGTAAGCGATAATCATCCTTAAATATCAATTAACTTTTTTTTAGGGGCGTTACGAACGGTTGAAGTTAAAGTTTTTGAATTTTCCAAATTTTACAACATCATATTTTAAAAACTGTAGATTTTACTTACTATTATGTATTAGACAGAAAACATAAAATTATGTATGTCACTGTATGTAACAAACAAAAACATTATGATTAATATGAGCACATCATGTCGCGTGCTTAAAGGTAAAAGGGCCTATAGCTAAGGGTTAATAGGGATTTATGCTGAAAGGGCACATAAAAAAATCTTTTTTTGCCATTCGGTTTGAAATTATCTGAAACGTAAAAAATTTTTAGTTCGGTTTGAAATTATCTGAAACGTAAAAAATTTTTACATTTCAGATAATTTCAAACCGAATGGCAAAAAAAAAAAAAAAATTATGTGCCCTTTCAGCATAAATCCCTATTAACCCTTAGCTATAGGCCCTTTTACCTTTAAGCACGCGATGTATCAAATAAGGCTACATACGCCCTAATTATTCGTCAACGTAACTTTAATTTTCCTTAACACTTCTTACGATTGTAAAGCTAATTCTAAAATGACAAACGGTTAAAAAACGCATATAAATAAAGTATATTACAAGGATGGAATCATATAAAATTTTCAGTGTTCGCATTTAAAAAAAAAACTCTGTAATTTGTAACGAGCATGCGGTATTTCTGTCACGGATGTCACCAGAAATGCCATTTATAGTTGTCACAGAAATAAGTTATACCTTGCTTATTATTGTCGATTTTTTACTAAACATCGTGTATAATAGTTGTTATTTCGTGTTATTTATCATAAAGTTACTGTTGGGAGCTGTGTTTAATGTAAATATGGTGGAAACTACGAAGAAACGGAAGCGTAACTCTATCGAAGTACCAAACAAGAGCATAATAAATCGTAGCAGTATTGACGCGAATTGGCAGAAACTCTTATCTAGCACACTTATGATGGCGTCTACAGAGAATAAAAGCGAGAAATCGAACGAAAACAAACAACAATACACCGGAACATTTAGGCGGGCGCGAAAAAAAAAATCTAACCAACCGTCAAATTTTGATACTAGTGTAAATAGTTCACAGATAATAAATAATTTGCATAATAAGCCGAATTTAGAAAACAAAAACAGGGCAGAGACAAGTTTCCCGCGAAAATCTAATGAAAATAGGATAACTAAATTTATTGCCATGGACTGTGAAATGGTTGGCATTGGTTATGATGGTGAAGATCATATGTTAGCTAGAGTTTCTCTTGTGAATAAATTCGGGGACTGCATTTATGATAAGTTCGTTAAACCCAGAGAAGAAGTCAAGGATTATAGGTAGGTAACTTTATTTAATAACTTTTACCCGCAGCTTCTCTTGCAGTCGATGACAATATTTATAATATCTATCCCTTGTGAACAGTATTTTTTTGGGATGTGATGTACCCTATGTCCTTTTTGAGACCCCTGACACTGTGTACAAAATTTCATGTGAATCTAATACTTAAAGATAAGTTATGATCACCATATATCTACAGGTCCCACGTAAACTGGTGCAAGTGCATTTTGACAACTTTACAGTAGAGCGATTTGAATGTTCTAATGCGTGTAACTGTAACATTATTCAACGTACATAGTTAAAATTTTAAAATGGTATAATTGAATCCTTTTGAAAAAAAATGCATTATACATGAATAATGTTAAAGTTACATGCATTAGAACATTCATATCGCTCTACTGAAAAGTTGTCAAAATGCACTTGCACCAGTTTATGTAGGACCTGTCGATATGTAAGTTACCCAGCATCAGTATTTCTTTCATCATTTTTACATAACATACCTTTTTTTTTAATATAGATGTAGCATTTGTGAATATAGTTCATCTGTAGGTAAGTTGCTACTCCCATGGACATCTGTAATCAACCCCAGATAGAATTAGATATTACTACTTGAGGTCGGACAAAAATTTGCCACTACACCTAAGGACTAAACTGGAATGCTTTGGAAAAGTAAGTCTCCCTCACCACACCCTTCAAACCAGAACACAGCTATGCTTGATACTGCTGTTATAACAGAAATAGGTGTCGCAGTGGTGTCGCTGGAGTCAAACCACAGGATTCTACCACCTTCAAAAGAATATAAGAAAAGCACTTAAAGTAATGTAATCTTTATTATAATACAATGAATTATTTAAATGATATTTCCAGGACTAAAGTAAGTGGAGTAAGACGAGAGGACCTTCTCAACGGTGAAGACTTCACAACAGTACAAAATGAGGTGTCTGAGATATTGAAAGGGAAGATACTCGTCGGACACTCGTTGAAGAATGATTTGAGTGTGCTCTTCCTCTCACATCCTAATAGAAATATCAGGGATACCTCGAAGTACAAGCCCTTTAGATCGGTAAGATATTTTTATGGTTTCTACAGATCTTAGGCATAAGGTGGAACCCTTTGTGGTTTGACTCTGGCCGCAATATCGGCGCATGTCTTTCTGCCTAATAACAGCAGTGAAGCACTGCTGTGTTCTGGTTTGAAGGCTGTGGTAAGGGAGGCTTAACTGAGTTCGACTCCGGTGGCACCACCGCCACACCTATTTCTGCCTAATAACAGCAGTGTTAAACTGTTGTGTTCTGGTTTGAAGGGTGTGGTAAGGGAGACATACTTTTCCAAGGCCTTCCAGCTTAGTCCTCAGGGCTAGTGGCGCATCTATGGCCGAACTCAGATACGAATATCTAATCCTATCTGGAGTTATTACAGATGTCCATGGGCGGCAGTAGCTACTTACCATCAGGTGGACTGCATGCTTGTCTGCTACTCCTATATTATAAAAAAAAAAGTTACAATATCGACTATAGAAAACTTCACACTATATTAATATAACGCGTGTACTAAAATCTAATTTTCAAAATTTTTCGGAAACTATTGGTATGCGCCAAAAATCTGTGCAAAGTTTCAAATTGATCGAAGGTGGGGGGTTTTGGAAGTGCACACCTCATCTGCTATATTGTAAAAATAAACTAAAAGTTATGCCTTATTGAAACTTTTTTTTTTTTTTTTTTTTTTGTGTTAGCATCTGCGATCAGTCTGTCTGCGACTATAAACAGATGTGTTGTGAGTCTTATAAGGCTTGTAGGGAACTGCTCCCAGCGGAGCCAACCCTTTCTTTATTTTCGGACTATTAGTCACGCGTCATCGAACATATCCCGCCGCTTTTTTAGGCGACGTTCAGTGACTGCAGTTGCCAGCTGCCCCGCCAGTCGGTTGGGGTGCCTATGTAGGCGTTTTTTATATTTTTCTCCATGAGTTTCTATTTCTGTTTTTACCATGGGTATGTTCAGGATTTCATGGACCTCTGTTGTTCTAATAAACCAAGGTGCATTTGATATTTGTTTTAAGATGTAATTTTGTACTCGTTGGATGATCATGACATTAGAGGTACTTGCCGTACCCCACAGCTGTATACCATAAGTCCAAATGGGTTTCAGTATTGTTTTGTATATGAGCAGCTTGTTGTCAGTGGATAGTTTTGAGTTTCGTCCAAGTAGCCAGTAGAGACCCTTGTATTTTAGATTAATTTCGTCCCTTTTTGTTTGGACGTGTTTTTTCCAAGTGAGTCTACGATCCAAGTGCATGCCGAGGTACTTTACAGTGTTTTGGTGTGGTAGTTGGACGCCATTTAGGCTGACTGGTGAGCAATCGCCCTTTCGGAGTGTGAATGTTACGTGCACTGACTTAGATACACTAGTTGCAATCCTCCATTTGGCTAGCCATTTTTCAATTTCGTTTAGGCTGTTCTGTAGGACCTTAGAAGCTTTAATCGGACAGTTGTTCGATGAAAGTAGAGCTGTGTCGTCAGCGAAGGTTGCTATGGTAACATCATCGTTTTGGGGTAGGTCGTACGTATACAACGTGTACAAGATCGGTCCCAGCACAGAGCCCTGTGGGACGCCTGTAGATGTTTCATGAAAACATGAGGTGCAGTCACTTTCCCTGACTTGAAACAATCTATCAGACAAGTACGATTTGAGGACATTATAGAATGTGTGTGGTAATGTTGCTTTTATTTTATATAGCAAACCCTTATGCCAAACTCTGTCGAAGGCTTGTTGTATATCCAGGAAGACTGACGAGCAATATGCTTTTTTTTCCATTGATTTTCTAATCACTCTGCAGACTCTGTGTACCTGTTCTACAGTCGCGTGTTCTTTCCTAAAGCCAAACTGGTGTTCCGGGATGATTGACTTCTCTTCAATGACGTGTGATATTCTGTGAAGTAGTGACTTCTCCAGAAGCTTTGACATTATCGGCAAGAGGCTGATAGGTCTGTACGATGTGATCTCATGAATGGGTTTTCCAGGTTTTTGCAGCATTATAACATTTGATACTTTCCATAGGTCTGGAAAGTATCCAACTCTTATTACTGCATTGAATAACATCGTTAAGTACACCATAACTTTACGCGGTGATTCGTTAAGGACCTTTTTGTCGATCATATCGTATCCCGGGGCTTTATTGCTCTTAAGTGACTTGAGGTTTCTATATATTTCACTGGGTGTCACTAATTTCAGAGGTATGTCCAGTTGGAGATCTTGGCTGAGAGTGAAGTCGATGTCTGTTTCATCCGCATCTGGTGCAGCATCGTTTGGTGTAAATACTTGGCTGAGGTGCTTAGCAAATGCCTCTGCTTTTTCTTGGGCAGTCCTAATCCACTGACCGTTTGGTGACCGTAAAGGTGGTGTTTGTTGTAGTGGCCGACCAAGGTTTTTACAGGCTTTCCATAGTGAGTAATTGGTGTGTTTTGTTGGTGTTAGTCCTTCCAGATAGCTATCTACAGCAATATTGTTTGCTTCCTTAATAAGCGTCTTGAGTTCTTGGATGGATTTATTTAGTTTCTTTTTGTCACTTGAGTGTCTACTAGAATGCCATACTCTACGCAGTCGTCTTATTGAAACTAAAAAGCAATAATTATTTGCAATCTAGTAACTTGGGATCAACTTCTTCTTAGGCGCATGAACAATCTCGCCTAGAAAATCTTTAATCCTGAGGATGTTGATAAGGGCAATGGTACAAAATTATTAAAATCGTGTATTCCGTCATCGGTTTTTGATAATTCTTCAAAATGTTGAATTAAATTAAACGTTCAAAGTGGACAGAAATCGGGTTCAAAGATTCCGTTACTTGTTACTTACATACATACCTACATACATACCTACATACATACAACCCAAGCTAATAAAAGCGCGTTAAAAATTACAGTCATTAAATGGGTCAATTATTAACATTTCAGGTAACGAAAGGCAGTACCCCGTCCCTGAAACGCTTAGCGAAGGAGCTACTCGGCATAGACATACAGTCAGGTGAACACAGTTCGGTGGAGGACGCGAGAGCAGCGATGCAGTTGTACTGCATGGTCGCTAAGAACTGGGAGCAGATGATGAGCGAGAAACGTGGTGGTAGCAGAGTTGTGGAGTAGATGTGGATGGAAATGCAGAAGTAGGTGGAAGAATCATTCGTGGTGCAACTCCCGAAGCACTGACACCTATTTCTGTATAACAGCAGTGTTAGGTGCTGCTGTGTTCCGTTTTGAAGGTGGTAAGGTAGACATACTTTTCCGAGGCGTTCCAGTTTAGTCCTCAGGGGTGGTGGGGCATCTGTGGCCGACCTCAGGTAGACCTCTAATCCTATCTGGGGTTGATTACAGATGTCTATACGGCGGTAGCCTTACCATCAGCTAGACTGAATGCTTGTCTGCCTCTATATAACAAAACATACAAGAGGTTGAATAAACCCTCTCCAACCCTAAACAAAGATGGCTATTTATCGTAATAATTCCTAAATTTATATAATTCTGTTTAACACACTTGTGGTATAATCCGCGCCAAACTGCTAGTCCGCTCTGAAGTTGTTGCGAGCAGGTGTAGTCATACAATTTGCTATGGCGACGCGACTCATTTCTATATTCAGAGCGGACTGGCAGTTGTACGCGGACTATACGTTGATGAGTTACTGCAACGCGTCAAAAGATGGCAGCACTAGTTTCTCGAATCACACTATGAAAGTTTTCTAAATATATTAACTGCCAGACTTAGGGGAGACGGCGACTTAATGCCTACAAGTTTCCTTATAGATTGTATGGTCCGCGCCAAACTGCTAATCCGCTCTGAATATAGAAACGAGTTGCGTCGCAACAGCAAATTGTAGATATTAGCGAGATTAGCTGTCTGCGGGTACATAGTTGTGTTAGTATGGCCTTACGTTGCTACGGAGTATATGCTTGTGTTCCACCGCATTGGCTCTGTCTACACCTGCGCGCAACAACTTCAGAGCGGACTAGAAGTTTGGCGCGGACTATAAAAACCTGTAAAATTAGATTACCTTCGTGGGGCTTCGTTCAAGTTTACACCCGCCCACATCTAAATATATATAACTCAAAGGTGACTGACTTACATAGTGATCTATCAACGCACAGCCAAACCACTGGACGGATCGGGCTGAAACTTGTCATGCAGGTAGATGTTATGACGTAGGCATCCGCTAAGAAATGATTTTGATCAATTCTACCCCCAAGGGGATAAAATAGGTGATGAAAATATTACTTCGTAACGCGGGCAAAAGCTCGTAATATTAGAAATGTTTCAATTGAGCCTGATTGAGGATATGTGGCGCCTCTTTGTCGGCTGAAATTCCCTTATACTACACAATATTATGAGAAGAAAGAATTGATTTTATATATTTGTTGTAAATTCTTTGAAGTTAAAGTGCCAAAAAAAATATTATAATAAAAAAAGGAAAAACACTGAATGAAATATATAGATGAATAATGTAACTAGTAAAATAAACTTACGCCCGTTATTGTTAAGCAATCTATCCATTGTTATGCTTACCGAAGATCGTCTATCATTTCAGAAATTGTGAAAATGCTATCTTTGGTACAAAGGAAGTATACAAATTTAAAATAGAAAATATTATCAAATCGGTTCTAAATGACTTTATTATGCTTATACTAGCGGGCCCGGAAAACGTTGTGTTGCCATATAAATAAAAAAATGTTAAGGGTGAACAACCCTTATCACTTAGGGGGGATGAAAAATAGATGTTGGCCGATTCTCATAGATACCGGATAAGCACAAAAAATTTCATCAAAATCGGTCAAGCCGTTTCGGAGGAGTATGGCAACGAAAACTGTGACACGAGAATTTTATATATTAGATGATACATAAGAACCTTCATTGATTTTTTTTTTAATTTTTCGTGTAACTTTTTCACAACAAATGTTCTATTTACGTGTGGTTTGTTGCACGAGCGGAAACAACTGACGCGTCGTTGTAACACTTTTGCCTTTTGTAGCTCTTTTTGGTTGGACATTTTCTTAATTTGGCTAAGTTATTATGCCTGCCATAAACACTACGGTGCATCAGAGAGGTCTACCTGTTCAGGTATACCTGCGCAGGTACACCGGATTGTGTGGGAATACACATGTGGAAGTGAAAGAAATATCGATGTATCGATGTAAATTAAAATATCGATATCGGCCTCGATATATTGAGGATAAAATCAATATGTCGGTTTTAAAATAATTATGTATTTAGTTCAACCAACTATTTTTCTATTCCACCCAAATGTTGATGCTAAAATTATTACCTCAAGCGCATTTTAGCAGAATATATTGAATTGTAATAATTATTTTCGTGTTCACTAGCATTGCCTTATTAGATAGAAAATCTTCGAAATGTACAATAATATATTTTTACAATACATGTTTTCTCGTGTGTAAAGTTGTTTTATTTCTAACCCAAGTATGAAGATGTGTGTAATGAACAATTTTATTTTATTTTATTTTATTGTATTTTGGACACAGACAGTCATATATTACATTACATCTAAAGCTAACTTAATATATGTTATTCTAGACTTTGAGTGCCAACAATTTGTGTATTAAAAATACATTAGACAAGTTTTTAAGATATTGAATTATATCTCAAGGTACATTTTAGTGTGTATTCTAAAAGTTACATATTACAAGGTTAATACATTACATTTACATTTTACATGTATACATTTATACATTTTTTCAAATAAGGATTAATTAACTTTTACTTTAAATTTACTAGTTTTTAAATATTGAATTGTATCTCAAGGAACATTTTAGTGTGTTTTAGTAGTTACATATTATAAGGTTAATACATTACATTTTTCAAAAAGGACTTTTTTGGGACTTAGTACCATAATTACGAGAATTACAGCATATAGCTAGTTTGAAATGTAAGGGAGACAGTTCCGAGGCATTCCAGCTTTTTTATCCCATTGACCTCATCAGGATCGTCAGGAATCAGGATTAACGATTTTCCTTGTGTGATTTTAGCGTGGTTTCTAGTTTTTAAACTATAATTATTATATTTAAAAGTGGTTATAGGGATTGAGGTGGGGTGAAATAAATGAACAACACTTCCTTTAATATTATTTTATTAATACTTTTAATAAATAGACACCATATAAATATGTAGTTCAAGTAAAGTTTTATCTATCAAAGTTACAGCAGTTTGAGAAAAATAGTAACAAAGTTTGGGACAATAACGCCATCTAGTATCCAAAACCAGCGACTAGTATACTTAGCATGAGTTTTTTTATAATATAGGAGTAGCAGACGAGCATGCAGTCCACCTGATTGTAAGCTACTGCTGCCCAGGGACATCTGTAACAACCTCAGATAAGATTAGATCTGAGGTCGGTAGATGCGCCGCTACACCTGAGGACTGAGCTGGAGCGCCATCGAAAAGTATTTAAAAACAATTTCCAATCGAGGACTCTATCAATGGAATGAGAGCTCGAATTCTAGATCTCCGGACATTAGTGACAAATTTTAGTTCTTAAACGACCACCAGAGGCGCTGTTTTATATGGGCGATCGAACCTCCGATTAGCACGCATTAAAACGTTATCAATATTACATCCAACGTTTTGCCTACATAACACTATTTGTTATATTAGACAAATTTCGGTCTTTGGTAGGCAAAACAATAGATTGATTATTAAAAACGGAATATTGATCGAGATCTCGATCGAAAACTCATAGGGTACAGTTCAACTCACTAGATGTCGCTTTCTGTTTAAATGTTTTTCACATACATTTTCACAGTTAAATTTTACATTCAAATTCAAAACACTTGGATACATTCAATTTAATTGAAGTTATACTTCTTTTGGCGCGTTTACGAAAGCGGATAAATAAATTTTTAGTGTGAGTCGAAGTTACGGTTAAGGTTGTAACACATAATTATTTGAAGGTGGTAGAACCCTTTGTGGTTCGACTCCGGCGGCACCACCGCCACACCTATTTCTACCTAATAACAGCAGTGTTAAGCGCTGCTGTGTTCCGGTTTGAAGGGTGTGGTAAGGGAGACAGACTTTTCCGAGGCGTTCCAGCTTAGTCCTCAGGGGTAGCGGCGCATCTGTGGCCGACCTCAGGTAGGAATATCTAATCCTATCTGGGGTTGATTACAGATGTCCATGGGCGGCAGTAGCCACTTACCATCAGGTGGACTGCATGCTCGTCTGCTACTCTTATATTATAAAAAAAAAACATAATTATTTATTTTCACATATTAGTCGTTTGGTCTGCTATAATTTTCGCGCGCATAATTAATGCGTATTCAATTAATAAAATATATAGTAGGCCTTTTATTATTTTCGCCAGAGAAGTATAACTTCCTTATTACAAATGAAAACCTAACCCCCACCATGTAGGTCTCCCATTACTTTCTAATATCACACATCCTTACCTAAATAATTCGAATAAAATAATATCAATAATAACTTTAACCGAACAATAATTTAATGTTATAGTCCGCGCCAAATTGCTAGTCCGCTCTGAAGTTGTTGCGAACAGGTGTAGTCATACAATTTGCTATGGCGACGCTATTAATTTCAATATTCAGAGCGGACTAGCAGTTTTACGCGGACTATTCTTGATGCAAACGATAACATTTTAATTTAACCATAAATACTGAATACCCAAAATGAAGTATTTTTTTCAAAACAAAATAAACACACACATACACAAAAATGAAACCTGTAAAACTACCCTGCAACATATCCCTTGCAGTTCCCACAATTCATTACAGATGGCGCTTTTACATATTTCATCTACCCACGTTATTTTTTAAGTTAAAAATATAGGACAACGGAATGTTCAGTTATGCAAGTGACAATTTCTAACACACATTTAGTGTCAAAAATATTACATATTTAATGAAAATTCTATGTACAATAAATTATGAAAACTTTACAAGGATTAGTGTTATTTAAATGTATTTTTATTTTGTAATTTATGTGACGGGTCATTCAAGTATTAAATAAACGGATTTTTAATAATGTATAACGCCCTCTAGTTCTCCCTTGTGAGCGAAAGGAAAATAATATTCCTCCTCATATACTTATTATTACATTTTTCCCAAAAACCTGATTTAATAAATATTGCTGACATAACTACTACACCACCACTTCAGACACTTCCCACCCCAAATCCCCCTCTATCAAAATCGAATAATTGGCTTTTATGCAATATTTGTATGACCACTTATTTCTGACTGAGAATAATGTTTTTGAGCGCATGTATGTCTCTATCTTTGTCACGCTGCAGCATTTGGCTTGACGGTTTAACATATGAGGTGTCGTTGGCTTCTAAATTGTGGGAGTGACATAGATATTATTAAGAAGAGTTTTTGTTTTGAGAACAATAAGTTATTTGATATGTACCAAACATTATTCTTATATCTTGTTTGTGCGCAGTACGGAAAATCTGAAGACACGGTTTAGGGTAGAGTTATACCGGAACTTCGCCTTTGCGGAACTTTCGCATAAAATCCGCAATTTTTCAACGAAGTTGAAACATTACCGATACGCAAAAATACATTTTGATGGAATATGTTTTTTCTCTAATTTCACCTCCGCATCCGTAAAACCTCTTCTGCAGAGGTGAAGCCGTCTACCTCCACAAAGGTGGCCCCCATGACTACCCTACCATCGAGAAATAGCACGAGAAAATTAATAAAATTTTTGAAAACATTATTATTCGATTATATACGAGACTTAAAAGTTAAAACACCTATAAAGATTAAACGTTTCTACAAATCCTTAATATCTTATACATAAATAATACTATAAAGAATTCAGGATTTTTGGCATTAAATATTGGCCATCAAAAATCGAAAATATAAAATTTGTTTAGGAATTTCCGTAGTAAAAATCTGTTTTTGTCCTTCAATTTAAGTAGTTAGTTCAAAAAATGTGAGATATCAATAGCCTTAGGCTGTCTGCCCATCAGCAATCGCTGAAACAACTTTCGCATAAAGAGAGATTTCGCCAATGAGTGGCCAATCTATTCGACATAACTGCTTTGCATAAATAATTAAAGAAAATATCTTACTAAATGTCTCATAAAGGAATGATTTAGATCATTTAATATAAAGATAGTTACTAATTATAATCTAAAGTGAATATTTCATAATAGTGAATGAATTAAATGTTAATTATTTGGTGACTTCCCACAACTCCCGTCAGGCTAGGTGATCATGCCCGGATAGCGGCCGTGCTCCGACAGTCTCAGTTCGGAGCTTGTACATGTACAAGATGTTGAGAAAACTTCGATAGCGCGATTCAGAAGCGTGTAGCGCCATCTCTCGGCGAGTTGCGGGAAATCACTACAGTTAGTATTTTTCTTTATTAGGTATTAGGTAATATATATTTTTTATTACATTCATTTTATTCTTTAATTTTTTTTTTACTATACGTCAGTAATAATGTGTAACTTTCACTTAATCTATCATTTGAGTTCAAAAATATCTAATCTTTAACATTTATCTCAAGACACATCCATTGATAGATTTAAAAACGAGAAAAGCTATATTATATCTCCATTAAGCAGGTTTTGTAATACTATACTTTTCTAGACAAAAGTGTTTGATTAATTAGGTTGCAACGCAACATACACATTTATATAACTAAATATTTATTTACCCCTAAATATGGTTATTTGGGGTTATATTGGAGCTGGGGTAAGACCGTACGACTGAAATTGTAGACTAACGCCCATTATTTGACAATAATTGCCTATTTTTGAATTTTAATAGGCAAAAATTGGTTATTCTCAACCCCGTGCTGCTCTACAGCTGGGCATGGGTCCTCTCAGAGAGGTTTAGGCTACAGTCCACCGTGGCCTATTGCGAATTGGTAGACTTCACACACCTTTAAGAACTGTTTTTAGAACTCTCAGGTGTACAGATTTTATCACGATGTTTTCCTTCACCGTTTAGCAAGTGATAATTAATTTCTAATACCCACATAACTTTGAAAAATCAGCGGTGCCTGGGATTTGGAACTCATATCTCCCGATTGATACCGAGTTTTAACCATTAGACTATCACTGATATTTAAATAAAAAATTGTCTAGTGGTATATATTTTTTAACTTATATTTTCAGTGCGTTTGTCAAAAATCGAGTGATTTTTACAATATCGACATATAAAATCGACACCATCAGGTCGATTAAATGTCGCAAATTATGTAGAAAAGGCTACCAACAAAGTAATATTAAATATTTTACTTTTAGACATGATATGACACGATACGTACCGATCATTTAAAATATTTTTTTGTTTTGTTATTTTAAAAATTGGCGACATCGACCACTCCATGGAAATCATGTACGCGTAGTGTTGCCAATTTTTGTAAATTTGGCTAAAATAACCATAGATTAGTAAAGATTACTCACTCCTAACAAGAAAGTGTTCCCAGTTTTGAGAATTAAAATAGTTGCGTAAAAGAGTTTTGCCACGTCTCCGTACTAGGATGTCCCTAAAATATTTGAAATAATTATTTGTTTGTTGTGTAAATTACGCAGTATTAGTTATTTATTCGTAATTTTTCTCTAAAAATGTTTTTATTTGTCAAGAATTAAAAAAAAAGAACTTACTAATAAGCCGTTTGTGGCTTCATTCAATTTCAAGGCGGCGAAGTATCTTTACTAATCTATGAAAATAACCTACATTTTCATTTCTACGATCTTACCTATACTCCAATATTTCCCTATACAACCATATACAACACCAATTATCCAACTACCTTCTTAAATATAGTTAATGACTAAATTCTACGACGAATATCATTATTTTCGATTTGATTATATTAATAATAATTTAAAATACATAAACACCAGTGAATCAACATCTACTTCCTATCAATCTAAAATTGTAGATCAAGAAACAAATAGTGAAATCTACTCTTATTCGTATATGTCGGATATTAATAATCAATCCATCTATCCAATTTTTACCTTCAAAAAATCCATTCGACAATATCTAGTATGAAACTGTCAAATGTCAAAACAATGGATAGATTGAATATTAATAATGGACGATAATAGAAATATATAGTGTGTCATGTGCTATGAAGACACAAATTCATCATCCGGCGAATCGACCCGGAACCTGTTGTGGCAAACCAGCATATAGGGGTTTGCCGCGAAAATTCCAGAGTATTTAGTGCACCCCCTCCCCTACCATACGTCAGAAAATTCCCCTACAGACAATCGAAACCTCCCCTAATCCCTAACCAAGTCCCCCCTTCCCCCCCGTTACGTAGACAAATAAGATGATCCATTTTTCGCTGATGATTTTAAACACCTTGTTTTTTTCTTACCCATTCGTATAAGTGGTTGCTATTCTATCCGCCGCCCTATAGGGAGGAACCCTTGCTATCCCACCCCTAACACTCCCCCTCCCCACCTATCTACATCCATCGCCGAGCATGGAGACTATAAATACCGCTACCCTAACTATTCTACGAAACAAATTTTATTCATCAATCATCTATATATGAATAAACTGTATACTTATTATGTCATGTTTTACTAATATTAGATATATTTTATCACTACAAAAATTAAATGCAAAAGTACCCTCATACAATGATATAAAAAATCGTACAAACACTTTGCCCAAAAAAGTGTGTCCAAAGTCCAAACAATTCAAAGCAAAATTAACTCTCATGTTAGTTCGCGTCAAACTTCTAGTCCGCTCTGAAGTTGTTGCGCGCAGGTGTAGTCAGAGATCCAATGTAGTGGAACACAACTACAAGCATATACTCCGTAGCAACGTAAGGGCACACTAACGCAGCTATGTACCCGCGGGCGAGAGCAGGCAGCGGACAGGTGGGGTCCGCGCTGTATTCGTCCCGCTAATATCTACAATTTGCTGATGCGACGCGACTCGCTTCTATATTCAGAGGGGACTAGAAGTTTGGCGCGGATTCTACCGTTAATTCCGATGGGTAATGAAATCGAGAGGAAATTGAAGGTAGCACGCCTGTTTCAAATGTATTTCTCAAGTGCATAGTTGCACTTATGTCATTATAAGATTATAATATGATTTAAACTAAACGCATTAGGGATGCTCCGTAAACATAACTATCGAATATCCGAAACCATAACCGAATCCAATATAAAAGTTTCGAATAATTTCTGATACGAGTCTAGAACAATAAAGTAAAAATTTAGCTATATATAAAAGTAAAACACTTTTATTTTCATTGAATTTGAATAATCGGATCTATCGGATAATCCGAAATCATTCCATGTCATTATCCGTTATCAGAAACCGGTATATTTTTCATACATCCGTGTTCATAAGATCCGAAAATTTATAACATAAATCCCTAATGCAGGGGTTCCCAATCTTTTGTAACCCGCGGCGCAGTTACAAGTTTAATATTCTTTCACGGCGCCCTGTGCCCTGTCCTAGCTAACTATTTGAAGAAGACAGTCGAAAGAAATAGGCAACTACAATAATAGTAGTTACCTTAAGTTGAACGAAACGAATTTAAAACACCACAATATGAAATTGTACAATACGTTATTATAAAATAATTTAAACGGAAAACAAGAAGAAAGACTTGAGAAAAAACAAAAATTAAATACGATATGTATTCAGTCAAATCAATGCGAAGGGTGAGCTAAGTGATCTCCGCGCAGTTTTTCAAAGCGGGGAATATCACTTGACATTGCTATTCTCATTTCTTGCTCCACATTGATCCTTAGCGATATTTGTTCTTTATCACTGCTACACCTGAAAACCCAGCTTCACATAGATATGATGACGCAAACGGAATGAAATTTTTTAATGCTTTGCATGTTAACTTTGGATATTCATTTTGAATCGATGACCAAAACGCCAATATTTGTGGTGTCCAATGATTAGAGGATCGACTCACGGCGCCCCTCTTTACTTTCTACGGCGCACCAGGGCGCCGCGGCGCACACTTTGGGAACCCCTGCCCTAATGAATGAAATTACAAGTTTAAAATTAGAGCCATTAATTACGCGCAAGAGAATAGGCCACTACGCAACCTAATTTGTATAAGGCTACGAACACACGGAGCGTTTTCCTACCGCTGTTACGTGCGGAGCGGGACCGCAACTCGCTAAGAAATATGAATACAGGATAACAGTTGTAATAGTCAAGGCGCGATTTGTTCCGGTGTTCGTGACTGTTAAATAATTCCGCTTAATTTGCGATTATTTTCCGCAGAGTATGCGGACGCTTCCGCATTCCGAAAAACGTTCTGTGCGTTCTCGCCCTAACTAACGTTAGTTACATCAGCAACTACAGGGAAATGAAGCACTTGAAGACTAAATTCACTCACACAATGTGTCCTTGTAATGGAGTTACAGTAGTAACATCTCAGTGGTACTCCATAGCGAGTAACCGATGGAAATATTCACCCATAGCACGGATATGTAGTTTAGTATTGTAAGGTACTGGAAGATCCGCGCTGGGGCTTCGTACTTCTTATGCTAGAAGCTGCAGAAGCGTTCACACTGACGGACATTCAGGAACGTTATTGTGCTGATCAGAATTGTAATGCCGGTGAATAAGATGAGGAAGTATTGTAGCAGCTTCATTTTGCCAAGAGTCTTTTCGAGGGCAGCTTGCTTGACTTCAACTAAGTTTAGAATATCATTGACTGACTCGGCCTCCGCTTGCTCTTCTTGTATATTAGGGTTCCGTGGACGTTCTCGCTCGGGGAAGTAACATTTTAGACGGTATTCATCGACTTTATTCTCCGCAGAATCCTGCCATAGCGTACTCAGTTCCTTTTGTGTCATGTCTGCCTTTGGTATGCGTACAGCTAACACCAAGAATCTGTCTTTTGCATTCGTACGCATGGTGAAACCGGGTTGAACCACAATGACTATTGTCTTAGAAGCCCCAGCAGCTAAAGTACCAGAGCTGGGTCTCACTCTGAACTTCTCAGGCGCTGTCGTTCGGATCTTGTAGGAAACGGCCCCCTGATCCAAGTTAGTAATCTTGAACTCCCCGGTGAGTTCATCCCTTTCTGTCCTGAAGTAAATTGTTTCGCTCGGAGACACAGCCAGTAACTCTCCGGATTGTTCTCCATGCTCTGCGAAGGTGACTTTCTTTGATCCATTCTCTTTATTTTCCGGAACAAACTCAAATACATACTTATCCTGGCCCCCCCAGCAAGCCAAGGCCTGGTCGGGAGCAACAAACTCCTTCAATGCCTCGTTGTTTACAAATTTCATCTTCTCCACCCCCCGAGCAGGTAAGAGGGACTTGATCAGCTTGAACGCAGCAGACATGACCCATGGCATTTGATATATAATAATGTAGTTTAGAAAATATGGATAGTAGCTTTTGAAAAGCAGGACCAGATAGTTAATCAAGTCCATATCCATGTTAGTCAGACCACAGTTGTCTAAATCAAAGAATAAAGTGATTTTATTCCCATTTTCTTCCCGTTCAATACGGTCGAACCAGTAGATGATGGCTCGTTTAATCTCCTCAAAATCCTTCTGCCCTTTTACATGCTTCTTACAGTTTATTATCAGTAATAAGCAGCCATCAATATCCCTGCCATGTGGGAAGATGATCCCTTCCTTAACATAATCCATACGAATATTCGACTCCGTAATATCATTAGCTTCTACCCATTTCCGCCAAGCGAAAATCTCGAATAGCATATCAGTTGACTGCGTGATACTGTGCTCATTATGTTTTAAAACACGCCGGAGGTACCTATCATCCTTTATTCGCTCCAAATCGAGCGGATGGAAGTCAGGATCCGACTCCTTTAGCCTCTCGTGGAAAGAAGCCCGCAGGTCGGCGGGCGACGCCATCTTTTTCTACACAAGTTACGTAATTCACAAATTAAAACATGAATTTACACAATAATGTCCCGCAAACGCGAAAATAACAACAATCCCAATAATAAACAACCGGAATTACAAGAAATGGCGATTATTTGACATTTTCGCTGACATTCTCGAAAATTAGATGTTCTCCGTTCAACGCAACAGGGCGAAAGAAGGAGTTGACATTTACGAAAATCAATAATCGATCGGTGGGTGGTTGGGAGGATTTAGGTTTTAAATTGCCAAGTCTAGGACTTGATATTAGCCTTGCAAACTGTTGCGCCTGATAATGCCGGCAATAAAAATCGTAAAACATACGAATTTATAAAACAATCGCGTCATCTAATAAACTTTATTTCGATATTATTACAGTGATACACTGCAGTTTTAAGCAAATAAAATATTTTTGTCTTATAAAATAAAATTAAGTGTATTTAATAGTTACCTTATATTTATGCCGTTAAACACAAGTTTTTAATTAAATTTATTTTACATTTATTGGCAATTTGACCATAAGCACATTTCTGAAACGAAATGTCACTTTTCGCTCAATATATTTTTACTCCACTAGAGGTCACTAGTTATTATCCTAAAAAGTATAGTTGTTAGCTTATGAACATTTCGTAACTATAATAAATACTTGATAAATTAAACAAATTACGTTTATTTAATATTACTTCATTTTGCAGTAGAAAGTATGCTTCAACGCAGTCGATAAATGCTCTTACACTTATGATTATTAGACGTAAATGTAAAGAATAAAGTTTACCTACTTTTACAGGACATACACAGAAGTAGGATTTCCACAATGTTTATTATTATTTTTAAATTAAGTTATAATTAATTTACACATTATTTAAAAATCTGAGGTGTTGTTTAGCCAACAAAACCGTGGCCCCGTAGTAAGAGGTCGAATTTCAAAACAATAAATTTTAACTGTTGCAATATCATTGCTTAATTTGTATCTTATCGTTAAAAACTCTAGATAGGTTTATCAGTATGTAGTTACTACACACTACACGATATATAATTTTAATTAGCATTGATATCATAGATTAGTAAACTAGAAAATGTACCCAGTTTTGAGAATTGAAATAGTTGCGTAAAAAAGTTTTGCCACGTCTCCGTGCTAAAATATACCTAAAATATTTGAAATAATTATTTATTTATTATGTAAATTCATGTAAATTACGCAGTATTAGTTATTTATTCGTAAATTATCTCTAAAAATGTTTTTATTTGTCAAGAATTCAAAAAAAGAACTTACGATAATAAGCCATTTGTGGCTTCATTCAATGTCAAGGCGGCGAAGTATCTTTACTAATCTATGATTGATATGTAGTATAATCAATGATTGGCTACAGGCTACAATCTGCTTTATTAATAAAAACATATTTTTATTAGATAAAGTAGCGGTAGGGTTTTATTTCTGCTGAATAACAGCAGTTTAGCGCTGCTGTGTTCTGGTTTGAAGGGAGACGTACTTTTCCGTGGCGTTCTAGCTTAGTCCTCAGGGATAGCGGCGCATCTGTGGCCGACCTCAGATAAGAAACTTATATTATCTGAGGTTGATTACAGATGCCCAAGCGTGGCAGTAGCGACTTATCAGGTGGTCTGCAACTCCTATATTATAAAATAATAATAATAAAATCACACACAGCCATAGATTAGTAAAGATTACTCACTCCTAACTAGAAAATGTACCCAGTTTTGAGAATTGAAATAGTTGCGTAAAAAAGTTTTGCCCCGTCTCCGTGCTAAAATATTTCTAAATTATTTGAAATAATTATTTATTTATTATGTAAATTCATGTAAATTACGCAGTATTAGTTATTTATTCGTAAATTTTCTCTAAAAATGCTTTTTATTTGTCAAGAATTCAAAAAAAGAACTTACGATAATAAGCCCTTTGTGGCTTCATTCAATTTCAAGGCGGCGAAGTATCTTTACTAATCAATGCACACAGCATTAAACTTAGTCCTTAGATCCATGCGAGTGTCCGACCTCAGATAATACAAATGTATCTCGGATTGAATACAGATATCCATACGACAGTGGTCACTTACCATCAAGTGGAGTATATGCTCTATTGCTAATATACAAATTCTTATTATAATAAATTAACTAAAATGTAATTATATTTTAAAACTAGTTGACCCGGCAAACGTTGCCTTATAAATAAAAAATGTTAAGGGTGAACGACCCTTATCACTTAGGGGTGTGCGAAATAGATAGTAGCCGATTCTCAGACCTACTGAATATGCATATAAAATTTGGTGAAAATCGGTAAAGCCGTTTCGGAGGAGTACGGTAACTAACATTGTGACACGAGAATCCTTACTCCTTACTAATATTATAAATCCGAAAGTAACTCTGTCTGTCTGGTTGTCTCTTCTTCACGCCTAAACCCCTGAACCGATTTTAATGAAATTTTGTACAAAGATAGTCTAAACCCCGAGAAAGGACATAGGATAGTTTTTATCCCGGAAATCCCACGGGAACTAGGGATGGCGATCTAAGATCGATTAATCGGAGAATCAATCTTTTGAACCCAAAACATCGATTATTTTAATCGATATTAGTAAGGATTGAGTCGTAATCTATGCATTTGATCAAGTGTAGATCTTTAGCAAAGTTGAAGGTACGAATTTTCAGTTTTATGTATGTTAGTATGTTATAGTATTTTCTTTTAAACGCGGGCGAAGCCGCGGGCAAAAACTAGTTTTATATAAAGAGAAATAAAACAAACATTTAAATATAACCTTTATTGATAAAATATAGTTATTTTCATCCTGTGCACATCCCTATTTTCCTAAATGTTGATTATTAGCGGATACATAATGCAAAAATAAACATACACTTGTAAAAATACTTAAATCTAGAACAGGCTACATTTACAACAGACACTGAACGTGTCAGGCACGTGTCGTGTCAGACAAACTCATATTTTTTAGGTTCCGTACCCAAAGGGTAAAAACGGAACCCCATTACTAAGCCGCTATCTGTCTGTCTATCTGCCACAGGCAACTATCTCTTGAACCGAAATAGGTAGATACTTAACATTCTTAGAGTATGTACAACGGTGGGTGCTACAAAAACAAACACTAAAAAAAATCTTTTTTTTTTTATAATATAGGAGTAGCACACGAGCATGCAGTCCACCTGATGGTAAGTGGCTACTGCCGCTCATGGACATCTGTAATCAACCCCAGATAGGATTAGATATTCCTAGCTGAGGTCCACCACAGATGCGCCGCTACCTCTGAGGACTAAGCTGGAACGCCTCGGAAAAGTATGTCTCCCGTACCACACTTGAAACCGGCAGCCACACACACACACAGCACACACCACCACAGCAGCGCTTAACACTGCTGTTATAACAGAAATAGGTGTGGCGGTGGTGCCGCCGGAGTCGAACCACAAAGGGTTCTACCACCTTCAAATAAAAGTCGCCATACAAAATACCGATATTTTTAGGAGTTTTCAGCTTTATCTATTAAACTATATCACACTAATGATATCAGATACTATATATAAAAAAAAATGAAAATTTTGTGGCACGGAACCCTCCTTGTGCGAGTTTGAGTCGACTTGGCCAATTATATTCTTCGATACAATATTTTTACATGAGCGGCCTGTGCTGCGGCTGTTACGATAGATTAATAAGTTAATTAATACACATTGTATTGAAGAATAGTTTTGTCTGTAACGGGACGCGTCTGACACGTCCTATGCCTGTAGATTATGAACCGTAACAGTACGGCTTATATTCTTTAGTATGTACAAATATAGGCTTTATATTTATATTATAGTGAATATATGTGCATTTGTTACTATAATAGATGTTTATTTAATTAAATAATAAAGCTTTTCTTTTCAGTTTTTTTATACATTTAATTTGAAGGCAAGCAAATTGAACGGTTGGCTCATTCTACATTATCTATATTCTAAGGTTAAATGATATCACAATTTTAATTCATTTAATTCCAACTTTTTTATACATTAAAAATATGATGAAAATAAGGCTACTGGCGGACTAAATCGGAGGCAACACATGCGGCCTGTGGTCCTGAGAAGCCTCCAAATGTCTACAATTTTCCATGTATAAATTTGTAAAATCTTGTATAGTCCGCGCCAAACCGCTAGTCCGCTCTGAATATAGAAATGAATCGCGTCGCCATAGCGAATTGTATAGATAACACCTGCTCGCAACAACTTCAGAGCGGACTAGCAGATTGGCGTGGACTATACCTACCTGACCTTTTAGGCATAAAATGAGTGCACTATGCATTATAAATATTGTTAAAATAATAAATGACTTAAAATAAGAAACCCATTGACATACCTATTTTTTGGATGACATCTTGACTTTTGCAGTTTCTTGCTTTTGCCGTCTTACAAATTTTGGAACAGTACCCTTACCATGAGTCTTCCAATCCATTATTCTGTTCCGTTGGCTTCAGTAGACTCAAGTCTTTTTGTCTACCTCACATGTTCGCAAAAAAGAGAGACAAAACATAAAGCGCCATTTTGTCAGTTTAGACATTTAATGTTACGTTACTGGCACTATAGTTCTGATAAAATCCGCTAGGGGCGCTGATTGCAAATTGTATGGGCAAATACGTAAACAAATACTAAAACAGTCATATTTGTCAAAATGTAAAAACTCATGGTAAGAGTACAGGTCACATGTCCTGACGCGAGTTGAACATTTTTCACCCATCACAAAATCTGCACAACGTCGATAAAGTTTACACTTATAAAATTGTAATAAAGGTAATTATAATAAAGAAATATTATTTAATAATATTTCATTTAATCTATTGATAATGTAACTCTTTTAATAAAATTACAAAAAACAACAAGGAATATAAATAAAACTAAACTAAAATCCCACATAAATATGCAATATATTTTAATAATCTCTATTTGTGATTTATTTTTACCCCCCTTTTTTATATAGGAGGGGGTTTAACTCTTATACAGCATTTGTAATACATTTTAAAGGAACGGCCCTCTTCCCTCCGCTAACAGTTACTTAGATATAGTCCGCGCCAAAGTGTTAGTCCGCTCTGAATATAGAAATGAATCGCGTCGCCATAGCAAATTGTATGACTACACCTCGCAACAACTTCAGGGCGGACTAGCAGTTTGGCGCGGACTATACCAATAAAAATCCAAATCGAATCCTAAACGCTGCCATGTGATTTCTTTTTTTATTGGAACATCTTGTAAAAATGCACAATTAGTTTTTCAAACAATTTTGATCGCACGTGACTCTTGTGACGTCACTAAACCTAACATATCCTAACCTAACCAACATGTCGGAAAGATTTGGGTTGTAGTAGCATTTCAAATCGCGATCCAACGCTCTAATCTACCCAATATACCACAATACTCGCCTCAGTGAAAGCAAAAACTACATATCGCTGATTTGCAAGAATAATGGCACAACTCAAAATTATTTTGATGTGATGATTTCTGGCGTGGCGACGCATGCCGTGGCGACGCCACACTATACGATGGTATATATATACAGTCTATATGCAGTAGTGTGTACGGTGTGGCGACGCGTCGCCATGCGCAAAAATCGTAATATTTTATTTTATCATTATGACATATTTAGTTCCTATCACAATATGTTCTTTTCTGCATATTACTTTTACAAAATAATGTCGATGTTTCACACCTGCCAGGCGTCCCGTGACGGCTCACATTTTTTTCCAGTTAAAGGTACAATTTAATCCAAAATATTTCCTATTTTAAGGTCTAACTGCACTGTGGTTACATATGCCTATAGCTATTCCTGTATTTTCCCTTATTTTAACTTCATTTATTAAAAAGATCTCGAAACAAAAACATTGTTTAATTTTAAACTGGCTGCCCTGGAACATGACTTTGAGTTGTGCCAGTATTCTTGCAAATCATAATTAAACATTCTAAATTAATTAAAATAAATAACACTTTGATAAGTAAAATAGAGAGATACTTCACCGCCTTGAAATGAGTAAAGCCACAATAGAATGATTTTATCATTTATTTTCTGAATTCGTGACAAATAAAAAAAATACATTTTTAGGCAAAACTTACGTAAAAATAACTAATAACGTAATTTAATAAATACATAAGTATTTTAAACATTTTTGGGACATTTTAGAACGGAGACCTGCAAAAGTTTTTTTTACAACAATTTCAATTCTCAAAACTGATTGCACTTTCTTGTTAGGAGTGATGTATCTATGTATTTTACTCATCTAAGACATAACCTAACCCAAACTACGCCCTTTTTATTATATAAATACCTTCTCTCCTTAAAATATTAATCCCTTCTTCTTATTAAACTTATCCATTATTTTCAAACTTAACATTATTTTCTAAAAAGGCTAAAAATAGGATTTATATTATAAATTCCTTTTACCATGCACTATATGACAGATTATTCCCTGTTTTTATAGTGTGGTGACGTTCCACTACTCGTCAAGAAATGGCGCTATACGTTTCTAAATCACACTATTGAAGTTTTCTCAACATTTATACATATACTAGCTGACCCGGCAAACGTAGTGTTGCCTTATAAATAAAAAAATTATAAGGGTGAACAACCCTTATCACTTAGGGGCATAAAAAATAGATAATAGCCGATTCTCAGACCTACTGAATATGCATATAATATTTAGTGAAAATCGGTAAAGTTTCGGAGGAGTACGGTAACTAACATTGTGACACTAGAATTTTATATATAAGACAAGCTCCGAACTGAGACGGCGTGACACTTGGCAGGTGATCATGTCTGGACAGCGGCCGTGCTCCGACAGTCTCAGTTCTCAGCGCCTATATAAGCAACATGTTGAGAAAACTGTAATAGCGTGATTCAGAAACGTGCAGCGCCATCTCTTGGTAGGTAGCGGGAAGTAGCCACAAAGGCATCAAACATTTTCATATGGAATGTGGCATATCAAGATCTGCCTTTTTGAATAAATCTTACACGACCTCCAAAGCAATTACTAAAAATATATATTAGTAATTTAGTAAATTCATGATATATTTTATGTAAATGTTAAAGATTATTTATTATATATTTATATATAAAAAATCAGTTTCTGTTTGTGTCCGAAACTCGAAAAGTATTCGGTCGATTGATTTAACATTTTTACATAAAGTTGAATAATAATATATAATAGAATAATAATAATAATATAAGAGCGTCTTTATATGCTTTTTATTAAGTCAAAACTTACTAAACGGCATTATATAAACTTTACAGGAGATTGCAAAGTTCAAATATTAAAAAATGAATAAAATAAACTCACTTAATTGTTTCGATTGAATTGATTTTTACACGCTTTATATTAGCTTCACTTGTACGTTTGTAAGTGAGTAACTCCGTTTTTCAGTAGAAAGAGATCAACATACATCCTTATCTTACCCTGCATGTATGAAAGAATGAAATAGAATATTTTTCTACTTTTTAGTTGATTTTATCATAAAAGCGTGTTTTTGAGTTTTTTTAACTATATTTATAACATACTTAGATGTAATTTTCAGGTCAACATTAGTGATTTTATTATATTTTTCGAAATATTTCAAGTTCAAATGTACAGTAAGCTCTTGTAAATTTTATTCAATGTCGTTTAGTAAGAATTGTTTTTCTAGTACGCTTATATATATAGATATAGTCCGCGTAAAACTGCTAGTCCGCTCTGAATATAGAAATGATTCGCGTCGCCATAGCAAATTGTATGACTACACCTGCTCGCAACAACTTCAGAGCGGACTAGCAGTTTGACGATAACTATACCAGACATGATAATATAACAACATGATAGTTGATAAGCCGACCTACATATACAAATATGTTTACATTTATATATTTTTATCATAATAAGCAATAGGATTTTTTATTTATAGTGTTAATAATATAATATATATAGGTCTTCATTACCACACACACAATTTGTAAATGTTTAAACAACTCTCACCGACGAGTACAAATAGCTGCAATGAAAAGTGTGAATTTTCGAGTTTAAGTAACTTATTCACACCTTTTTTTATTAATATAGGAGTAGCAGACGAGCATGCAGTCCACCTGATTGTAAGTGGCTACTGCCGCCCATGGACATCTGTAATCAACCCCAGATAGGATTAGATATACCTACCTGAGGTCGGCCACAGATGCGCTGCTACCCCTGAGGACTAAGCTGGAACGCCTCGGTAAAGTATGTCTCCCTTACCACACCCTTCAAAACAGAACACAGCAGCGCTTAACACTGCGGTTATGAGGTAGAAATAACACCTGGTTATATATATTCTTATCTTATTCTTTCAGTTATCTTTTATTAACTATCAATTAATATTTTGCAATTCTATTCCTATGAATGCAATAAATGACTTTTGTAACATACTTTTAATTACATTTATATCCAGTATTGAGTATATAAATAGGGAAGGCAAAGTTAATTATGATTTTACTCAAATGCAGAGGGTAATGTTTCGTACGTATGTATGTATGTCTCATGCTTTTTCACGCTGCAGCACAACTTGACGGATTAACATATGAGGTGTCATTGGCTTCATTTAAATTGAGAGTGACATGACATATAAATCAATATGTTTCTCATATTTCTAGTCCATTACAAATTTTGGTATTTACTTTTCAAGTCAAAGTTTGTGTGAAGCTAAATCCAAGTTTGTAGGGTCACAATTCTTGTCCCATGGCCATAATTTTGAAAAAGGCCAAGGAAAACACTTTTCAAAATGCTCTAATCATTTTTAGGGTTCCATATCCGATGGATAAAAACGGAACTCTATAACACATACATCTGCTGTCTGTCCGTCTGTCACAAGGCTCTATCTCATGAAGCATAATAGATACAAACTTGAAATTTTCACAAAATATGTATATAATGGTTGCCGCTATAACAAATACTAAAAATAAAAAATTATAGAAAATTAGATGGTATGGGAGCATCCATGTGGGAGTTCTACTTGCGCTTAGCCAATTATCTGTGAAACTAACTAGATATTACTGTAAAATAACTAGATTTAACGTTACACAAACCCCGTTGACAACCAATAAAAAAAATTGCACCCTCCAACTAATTTGACGCGTGGCGGAGCGGTCACCATACTGGTCTATGCGCAGAGGGTCCCGGGTTCGATCCCCGGCCACACAGACATTAAATGATGAATTTAGATGTTTGTTTCTGGGTCTGGGTGTTTGTGTATTTGACTAAGTGAGTGTCTATAGCACCCACGACACAGGGAATCCTAGTGTGGGGCTGTGAGTGTAGAAAGCGTTTTAATTAATATAACATTTTCATCAACAACCCATAATTGTCCCACTGCTGGGCACGGGTCTCCTCTCAGAATGAGAAGGATTAGGCCATAGTCCACCGCGCTGGCCAAGTGCGTATTGATAGACTTCACATACCTTGGATTTTTTTTTATGTAACATTATAGTGGACTAAATATGATAAATGATTGCTCCGACCTGACAAACCCTGGTTCTAATAGAAGTAGTTTAGAAGCTCTCTCTTTGGTCCATCATATTGCTCCACTTAATTGCACTTTTAAAGTGCTACTTAAAATTTTCAACTGTTAAATTCTTGTACAACTCCCATCTTCGTTACCCACTTCACGATATATTAGAATGCTTAGTAGAACAACGATGGCACTCAGAAAAATCGTTACAATTTGATACATCCTCAGCTTGCTAACTTCATTGTTAAGTGCCTCGAAATCGTTATGTATCTTCTTAATCGTTACCGCAACATCGGTCTCGGGGGAATTTGATTCGTGATTCAGTGTATTCTTTTCTTTTTCCGAAGACTGGCATTTGAGTCTGTACTCATCCACTTTGCTTTTGGATGAGCTCTGCCATAACTCACTCAATTCGGTCTGCGAGATATCAATCTTTGGGATTTGTAGCGCTAGTACCAAGAAGCGGTCTTTATTCACGCAACTAACATTGAAACCTGGCTGAACCGTTATGATAACTGTTTGCATCGCCCCGATACCAAGCAATCCCGAGCTGGGTCTCACTCTGTACTTCTCTGGCGACGTTGTACGGATTTTAAATGAAATGGCACTGTCATCCATATTCTTTATTGTGAACTCACCGGATATTTCGTCCCCGTCTGTCTTAAACTCAACTATGTTGGTGCTTAAGCTGAGTAGCTCTCCGAGAGAGTGTGTACCGTTCTCTTTGAATGTAACCTTTTTTGCGGTTGATTCGGTCTGTTTTTCAGGTATGAATTCGAATACGTAATCGTCCTTACCACCCCAACATGTCAAGGCCTGCTCTGGTGCAACGATTTCTTTTAATTTATCTTTCCCTATTGTCTTTAGTTTCTCCACGGCCTTCGCGGGGAGAATGCTCTTAACAATTTTAAACCCGGCCGACAGAATCCAAGGCAGTTGAAACACAATGATGTAGTTAACGAAATTTGGATAGTAATTCTTAAATAATGTTACCATGTACATAACTATATCGATATCCATGTTACTCAAGCCGCATCCGTCCATGTCGAAGAAAACTGTAATTTTTTTCCCATCTTCTTCTCTTTCTAATCTTTCCAGCCAGTAAATTATTACCTTTTTAAGCTCCGCAACATTTTTTTGACCTTTGACGTAAATTTTTGACTTCATAATAAAAATCAGGCAGCTGTCTATGTCGCGGCCTCTCGGAAAGAATAAACCCTCTCGAACATACTCTATGTTGACGGTTTTTTCGGTAATTTCGTTGATTTTCTCGGTTTTTCGCCACACCATTATCTCCCACAGCATGTCCACTGCCAACTGCACGTCGTTATCATAGTGTTCCAGCACTCTGTACAAATATTTATCGCTTTTTACGCGCTCCAAGTCCCTAGGATCGAACGACTCCGAGGAACTTTTCAATTTAGCTTCAAATAACGCCCGGATTTCAGATAACTTCGACATTTTACACTCAATAACGTGGTTTCACAAATCTTTTAGATGTGGGTAAATGACTCATTAACATATTTTTCAGTTAATCACTCAAGTATTTACAAAACTTGTTAGAGTTTTATCAAAGTTCAAACTGTACTGTCAATGTCTAAACTAAGTATTTGTCAATGTCACTTGAAAATTGTTATCTTTAGTTTTTTTATTACTTTTGACCCTGGTTTAAATTCTTTCTATTTTGCCCAACTTTTTTAATTTTCCGTTACCTATATTTAACTTGCTTAATAGAAGCGTTCGATAAATATATTAATGAATATGTACATTCTTACAAAATTTCAATAGTTATAATTAAGCTATAATGTCTGACCAAGGTGTTTTTGGTTGTACAAGGGTATTGTTGCCCCTGCAAAATAATATAATAATATGTAAAGAGGTCTGATCAAACTAGGATTTTGTAGTTGTAGCAAGGCAACATTTTATTTATTAAATTATGAAAAAACAAAACGTTAAAAAAAACATATAGATACCTTTGAAATGAGAAACTTCCTTTTTTGAAGTCGGTTAAAAATATCATTGGATTAGGAATAATTGCAATTTCAATTAGAAACTTCGTAATTTTAGGCAGGATTTCATGTAATTTTTTATTTATACCTTTTAAAAAATTTGGACTCGCCGTAATCTTAGTTCAACATACAATAATAAAATATTTATAGTTTTCACCACGGATTAGTAAAGATTACTCGCTTCTACCAATAACAAGAATATGTATATTCACGTGTTTGAAAAATATTTAAAAAAATTAGTTTTTAGTTCATTCACGAATGAAACGATATTTCTTCGCACTTTTTCTTCGATTTCGTGTCTTAACTGCGCATGTCGGCATTGTTCCGCGTAAATTACACCATGACAGCCATTAAACGGCTGACAGAAATGTCAGCCGTTTAAGTCATTTAATGGCTTCCTTCAATTACAAGGCGGTGAGATATCTATACTTATCCATGGTTTTCACAATTATTACTGAAGTCAATGATATATTAAATCAATTTGTTATATTAATTACTAAAATCAGTTTTGTAATAGTACTTATCACAATATTCTATTATCTTTAATTATGTAGCAATCAATTACTTTGTGAAATATTCTATTGCTTATTATATTCAGGTCAGTAGTAGATTATGCTATCTCTAGATTATCCATTTATCGTCCTTGTAGTACCAGCAGAATAGGACTACGGTATCTCCTGCCTGTCGTAAGAGGCGACTAAAAGGAGACTTTCGGGGTTGCGGGTGGCAAGAGTGGGAGCTCGAACTGACGGGTCAGCGACCCCGGGAAGGACGGATGTATGTGTGGTCGCATACCATCGTAGCCACCAGACAGTGTGGCGATCGTCATGTTCACCTGGGTGGAGCCCGACGGGGCAACGCGCTAAGAGGACTCTGGTTGCGTTTTTTTGGAGATCCCGGAGTCTTCTACGCAGCGCCGAGGATGGCCATCCAGGTGGTTTTAGTGCGGTAAGAATCCCACATAACCCCGTGTCGCTCCCACGGCAAGGTATCCGACCTTTTGAAGGTTTCCCCTCGTTAAAAAAAAAGATTATCCATTTATTGTTGAGGCTGCTAGAACCAGACTGGCCTGACTGCATTTCAATGATTTTTGACCTTTTTTTAATCTGTATTTTCGTAATTAATAAATGTTGTATAGTCGGCGTAAAACTTCTAGTCCGCTCTGAATATATAAACGAATCGCGTCGTTTAGCAAATTATGTTTTAGCGGGACGACGCCAGCGGTACCCCTCCCGGCACCCTCCGCTGCTCTCGTCCACGGGTACATAGCTGCTTTAGTATGCCCTTACGTTGCTACGGAGTATATGTTTGTAGTTGTGCGCAACAACTTCAGAGCGGACTAGCAGTGTGGCGTGGACTATTCCTAACTTAGCAGGAAGACACTTAACAACAATAAAGAAGATGGTTTGAAGGTGGTAGAACCCTTTGTGGTTCGACTACGGCGGTACCACCGCCACACCTATTTCTACCTAATAACTGCAGTGTTAGGCGCTGCTGCGTTCCGGTTTGAAGTGTGTGGTAAGGACGACATACTTTTTCGAGGCGTTCCAGCTTAGTCCTCAGGGGTAGCAGCGCATCTGTGGCAGACCTTAGGTAGGAATATCTAATCCTATCTGGGGTTGATTACAGATGTCCATGGGCGGCTGTAGCCACTTACCATTAGGTGGACTGCATGCTCGTCTGCTACTCCTATATTATAAAAAAAGGAAGAGATTAGAAATTGTAGTACATATTAAATAGTTTGTCTGCAAAATCCTAGCAATAATGGTGGATTCAATTTATCAATAGGAGGACAATAAAACAATAGTATAAAGAAAACAATTTATTTAAGCTTCTTTTTACAACACTTTAATATTATCTACATCACAAATAAATAAATAGTACATATAATTTAATGGCATTAATATAGTTACCCCATTGAGTAAAATAGTATACAATTCAAAGTCACAGTATAAGGATCTATACAGTATTGTAACTCGGCCCTGTCCTTGATTTATATACCTACAGGAGCGCTGGGCAAGGGTTAGCGTTAGGGCTGCGCGCCCACAGTATTTTACATCCTCTGTATATTACGTCTGACTTTCTTCTAATATTTTTATTGTAGATATTATATTTTAGCCTTTACATAGCCACTCCATAGTAGGCGAGGGGTTGACTGACATTTTGTTTTAGAGGAAAATAATAAGTAAATTAATAAGTTACAATAAAAAGTTGCAAATTAGTAAGTATGAAAAGTATAGTTATAATTTGTTCATGTTCAACGAGAATAGCTTTGGCTAAATTATGATTCGTATGTCATTTTCCTTCGTCCTATGCGATTATTTATTTATGAATCCAGGTATTTTGCTCGATAAAAAATCTAAATACCAATCTTTTAAAAAAAGAAACAAAGTGTGATGGCACCTACTAGTACAGACTAGTAAATAAAAAAACACTGCCTAAAAACCACCACTCCGACCGCTCATCACTGCGGCACATTCGCGCCTTTTCGCATACCGAAATCGAGGCGTGTAGGTATAACTTGCGTTCCGTGCGTTTGTATGAAGATACAATGCTGTATAGATATTTATACTGTGCCTACGTGGTTCGACTCCGGCGGCACCGTCACACCAATTTTTCTGTTATAGCAGCAGTGTTCTGGTTTGGTGTCGTAAGGCACATACCTTAAAGCCTCACGCTTTGCAACTGTCTGATTTTAAGAATCATTCAATATTTAACTATTATGTAATATTTTACACATTTAGCTTTATTTTTGGAAGGCTTCGTTGCCATTAGTCGGTCCCGCATTCAATGACAATACCGCGTATTATCTGATTTCAAAACATCGTGAGGAAACCTGCATACCTGAGATAAAAATCTTAAAGGTATGTGAAGTCTACCAATACGCACTTGTCCAGCGCGGTGGACTATGGCCTAATCCTTCTCATTCTGAGAGGAGACCCGTGCCCAGCAGTGGGACAGTAATGGGTTGATGATGATCTGATTTCATGGTAAAATAATATAAAATAATTTTAATTTATCATGATAGAAGCATCTATTAAAGATGCACCGCTTCAAGGTTTCATGAATAATGCCCTATATTTCATCACTTTGTAGATTTCACGTAAGTACTATTAAGAATTCCTAAATTATAGAACTCCTTAAGGCATATAATTTTTTAATTGCTTGGAAGCGAAGCGTATGTTTTATTAATAAAATCATATAAAAAAGTTCTGTATTTTTTTATAATATAGTGGTAAGTGGCTACTGCCCCCCATGGACATCTGTAATGAACCCTAGATAGGATTAGATATTTCTACCTGAGATCGCTACCCCTGAGGACCAAGCTGGAACGCCTCGGAAAAGTCTGTCTCCCTTTCCACACCCTTCAAAACAGAACACAGCACCGCCTGACACGGCTGTTATTAGGTAGAAATAGGTGTGGCGGTGGTGCCGCCGGAGTCGAACCACAAAGGGTTTAGAACCCACCTTTAACTTAAAAAATAGGAGGCAAATTTTCAGAAAGCTTGACTTTAAATAATCAATTTACGAATACAACTACCAGTTTATGAAGGAACCATTTTTACAGAAATTGGCAATTTAATACTTTACTATTTATCGAGGTAGGTATTGGTATTGTCCTCATATGGTCCTCATATAAACGTCATAAAGTATATATATAATAGCGCAAAACAGCTATGTTACGAAAAGTATTTACAGATAGAATATCATGGCTATCAAGTGCCAGCTGCCATAAAGCAATCTCATAACTGCGCAGCTAGCCGTTGGACCCGACTAAGTACACTTTAGTCGTACGACCATAGATTTAAGGTCAGTAAATTGTGTGAAATTATCTAATGTTTTCTTATTCTAAAAGAATACTGTATTTTAATATTGTACTAACATTTTGTACCACCTGAATAGTAAATAAAGGGCTTAGGTGAACGCCCATTTTTATTAATTAAATTTAATTATTATTAACCCAGCATTTACGTCAACAAAGCCTTTAAAATATACAATTATCGATATAAGCAGTATATTGCAATTACGCATTGTAAAATGCAAATCATGTTGACAACGAAAGTCTCGGATGAATATTTACATTGGATAATTAACAGTTGTATGTAAAATAAGAATGTATTACATTAATTGGTGTAAAATAATACACTTCGATATTTTTAATAAATTACCTCGCAAAATCATAGATTAGTAAAGATACTTCGCCGCCTTGAAATTGAATGAAGCCACAAACGGCTTATTAGTAAGTTCTTTTTTTGAGTTCTCGACAAATAAAACATTTTTAGAGAAAATTTACGAATAAATAAGTAATACTGCGCAATTTACATAATGAATAAATAATTATTTCTAATATTTTAGGGACATTTTAGCACGGAGACGTGGCAAAACTTTTTTACGCAACTATTTCAATTCTCAAAGCTGGGTACATTTTCTTGTTAGGAGTGAGTAATCTTTACTTAGAGTAATCTTTTCTAAAAGAACTTACTAATAAGCCGTTTGTGGCTTCATTCAATTTCAAGGCGGCGAAGTATCTTTACTTATCTATGGTGTAGGTTTAACAATTATGAAGAACCGACGACATTACACGATTTTAATAATTTTGTTCCATTTTCCTTATCAGCATCATCAGGATTAACCATTTTAGAGGCGGTGTTCGAGCGCCTACAGAAAGTTCATGGCAAAGTTACTGCACGGCAGATTTCAGAAATAACTTTTTAGTTTCATTTACTATAAATAAAATTCTCGTGTCACAATGTTAGTTACCGTACTCCTCTGAAACGGCTTTACCGATTTTCACCAAATTTATATGCATATTCAGTAGGTCTGAGAATCGGCTACTGTCTATTCTTCATACTCCTAGTGATAAGGGTTGTTCACTCTTAACATTTTTTTATTTATATGGCAGCACAACGTTTGCCGGATCAGCTAGTTTACTATAATTTATTTCCACTGCTAAATTGCCTACAAACCATATCTATATACCTACTGCGTAATAATTTACCTAGAGCCCGTATACATAAATAATGACTTACTAATTAATTAATTTAATCTTCTAGACTTTATTGTAGTCTTGATTCTATATATTCAGGCTGAAAAGGAGAATAAAAATTAGGAGTTTATTCTAATGCCAAGTGGAATGTTGAAGAGTGGGCAATCTAACACTAAAAGGTACCAAACCACAACTAATTCTAGCGTTAAGCAATTGACATGATGACAGTATTAAATCATAGAATAAATGATTTTAGAAAACACAATATATTGAAGGGATTCTCAAATATGACTCAGTTTAAAAAAAAAACTTTAAGATTCATTATATTTTCAAGTATAAAATACTGCAGTCGGCCATCTTGTCTGAAACGCTAGTCGGGGCGCGAATGACGTCATTTTTGGGTATGTCACTGAATTGCTCGAAATTTTGTATGGGATGTTCTAACGTGACGTCACCAACGGACGCCATGACACTCGCGAGCGTTTTCGCGCTTAATTCAAAATGGCTATAAACAAATTAGTCCATTGAAATGTTACATTTTTTAGGCCTTAGTGTGCATTTGTCAGAGGACGCAATTTTATTTTTTTAATGTGTAGGGGGGGTCAGTAGAAGCTTAAGTTCAAGTTTGTGGGGTCGGCACCCTTGTCCCTCGGCCGCCATCTTGGAAAAGGGGGTGCAAAGGGTTTTCGCGCTGTATCTCGTAAACTAGTTACCCTACAGAAAATTTAATTAAACATAAAATGTAGCAAATTAAATTTCCTACAATTTTATTTCTATTACTTTTTATCGTCAAGTGACCAACAAAAAAGTTATAAACAAAAATAAATGAAAATTTTGTAACAAATTTCCTTTTGGAGGTTATAACTTTTTTTCAGTTCATTTTACAATAAAATGACAGCACAGCAATTTTGTAGAGGGTTTTTCAACGAACAATTTCCTCTATATAATTGTTTCATTTTATTTATTTATCTAGGTTTTACAGCGCTCCAAACTTGAACGGATTCTCGAATGCTCATAGGGATGCAATAAAAACTAAAAATTAGGCTTACTTTTCTATCTATATTTTTTTTATTCATACAATTTATTATGATCTTAACATTCCTATGCTATTATTAAACTATGTTTGACCCTTTTACCCACCACCTATGAGGTAACTCTATCAGAGGTGGATTTTACTGTCGACCAGGCTGAATCGGATGCAGATGCAGTCATCGTCCGTTGTGCGCTTGCTGCATCACAGTCATATGATTCGGTGACAATCATAGCAGAAGACATCGACATCCTTGTATTGCTGACGGCATTAGGAAGGAATCAAACAAATGTATTTTTTTTAAAACCTTCAAAAGGGCGTACGTCCGAACAATTGTACTGTCCTTCAAGTTTTAAATATGACGACGTAATAGCTGAGAATTTAATGTTTCTCCATGCCTTCTCAGGATGCGACACAACGTCAGCAGCGTATAACATGGGCAAAGTCAAATTTATAAAAATTTTGCAGAAGCATCCAGAGTTAGCAAGTGGAACTAAATTATTTATGAGTGAGAAAGTCGAGTCATCGTTACTCAGTGTTGTTGGCGAACGTTTTTTCGTCTCTTTATATGGCGGAAATAAAGACGATACTCTAGACACTCTGCGATACAAACGATTTGCTAAGACAGTGACAAAAAATGCATTTAATCTCTCTTCACTTCCTCCAACACAAGATGCAGCCCGTTTCCACAGTTTCCGAGTGTATCACCAGATTCAGTTATGGCTCGGTAAATATTGTGATCCAGAAGAATGGGGCTGGAAAAAGCATGGAAAATTTTGGATGCCAATCCAAGCTTCCATGCCTCCAGCACCCCCCGAGCTTATGAAATTAATCTTTTGCAGATGCAAAGGAAATTGTGGAAGTGCGTGCGGTTGCCGAAAAGCAGGCCTTAAATGTTCACCAGTTTGCCTCCATTGTGGTGGTGAAAGCTGCAGCAACATCGTGGACATATCAACATTACTTGAAGAAAATGAATTAGAAGATGAATTACCGACAATGACGCCAATACCAACTCCCATTATACTACAAAAATTCACCTCGGATACTGATTCAGATTTTTTCTCGCAGCCTGGACCATCGAAGAGAATGAAAAAATAATAACTGATAGACATTTTTCAGTATATAATAATAAATAACATTATTTTGTCTAGAAATTGCCCGTGGATTACCTCATAGGTGGTGGGTAAAAGGGTCAAACATAGTTTAATAATAGCATAGGAATGTTAAGATCATAATAAATTGTATGAATAAAAAAAATATAGATAGAAAAGTAAGCCTAATTTTTAGTTTTTATTGCATCCCTATGAGCATTCGAGAATCCGTTCAAGTTTGGAGCGCTGTAAAACCTAGATAAATAAATAAAATGAAACAATTATATAGAGGAAATTGTTCGTTGAAAAACCCTCTACAAAATTGCTGTATTGTCATTTTATTGTAAAATGAACTGAAAAAAAGTTATAACCTCCAAAAGGAAATTTGTTACAAAATTTTCATTTATTTTTGTTTATAACTTTTTTGTTGGTCACTTGACGATAAAAAGTAATAGAAATAAAATTGTAGGAAATTTAATTTGCTACATTTCATGTTTGATTAAATTTTCTGTAGGGTAACTAGTTTACGAGATACAGCGCGAAAACCCTTTGCACCCCCTTTTCCAAGATGGCGGCCGGGGGACAAGGGTGCCGACCCCACAAACTTGAACTTAAGCTTCTACTGACCCCCCCTACACATTAAAAAAAATGTGTGTGTGTCAGCTACGACGCACGATTGGAGTTTACTCCTTACGAATGATAATTATGATATATATCGAATAGAAAAAAGGGTAGGTAAATGAACGCATCTGCTAAAATGATAAGAGAAACAAACATATATCTGTAATTATTCGGATTATTTATATTACTTCAATAATGCGTATTACATAAAGTATGTTACAAAATAATATAAAATAGCACCATCTAGTGGCAAGTTTTATAAATTGTAAGTTTGCAAGTTTATCAATCTATGTATTTTGGTTCCAAATATTATAATGGTAACTTAATATAATTGTTTATATTAAAGTAAATTTTAATATAATATAATTATTTATATTTAAAACAATGTTAAACGTTTTATAACTTAAAACTTAATAATTATAATTTCTTTGCCATATATAAAATATCCTTGTTGCAATTTACGGATGAAATTTATATGAGACTCAATAAACATGTTATTATATGTAATTTGGATTGTTTCTGAATGTTTTATAATTCTAGAATTCATTTAAAACGTATTGCTAATTTTATATAACTTATTTTGAACATAATTCATTAGCAATAATTCTGTAATAAATATTAAATAATACTGTTTTGATTTTGCCCGTTTATCGTTGATAGATGGTGCTGATCAATAATGCATCCATTTTTATAAGTTAAATTAATATATCAGTAACTTACAAAAGCCTCTTTATGTTAAAAACTTATTTTGCTAATATTATATCTTATTCAATTGCTTACTGATTTTATATGTTACTCTTCTTTAAAAACGTTCATAAAAGATTGTTAATCATATTATGGCGCCAATGTTCATATTTTTCAGTGTTTATAAATGATCAAACCTATAACTTAATTTATGCAAAAATGTAAACAAATTAGTTAATGACGTTTTAATGTTTTATATATTGCTAATTATTTTTATTGTAATAATTACTTTCATATGGGATTTGAACTTACTGTATTTTAAATTAATAAAAGCACTCTTGATTCATATTTTGGTTACCGTTACGCCTCAAGCCCTCAACTTTTCGTGTTACACTTGATTTTACTCCTCATAAAATTTCCGTACCGGGCCTTATAACTCAAATCGTTTCTTAAGGAGTAAACTCCAAAAATAAAATTGCGTCCTCTGACAAATGCATACCCAAATGTAACTTTTCAATGGACTAAATGCTATTATTTTCGTTAATACTGAACTTATGACCGAAATAATACGATTTTTGGAATCGGTACACATGTATCTACATTATAGAAGGGGTTTTCAAAATTTATCATCATGCCTATTCTCGTATGTCGATGGAAAGGTATGTTGCAAGCTTTTTACAATATAGGAGTAGCAGACGAGCATGCAGTCCACTTCTATTATTAGATATTCCTACCTGAGGTCGATCCCATCGACAAGGTGGTAGAACCCTTTGTGGTTCGACTCCAGCGGCACCACCGCCACACCTATTTCTACCTAATAACAGCAGTGTTAGGCGCTGCTGTGTTCCGTTTTGAAGGGTGTGGTAAGGGAGAGAGACTTTTCCGAGGCGTTCCAGCTTAGTCCTTAGGGGTAGCGGCGCATCTGTGGCCGACCTCAGGTAGGAATATGTAATTCTATCTGGGATCGATCACAGATGTCCATGGGCGGCAGTAGCCACTTACCATCAGGTGGACTGCATGCTCGTCTGCTACTCCTATATTATACATAAAAAAAACATCCAGATGCGCCGCTACCCCTGAGGTCTAAGCTGGAACGCCTCGGAAAGGAAACATGTCTCCCTTACCACACTTCAAACCAGAACACAGCAGCGCTTAACACTGTTGTCATAACAGAAATAGATGTGGTTGTGGGGCCCTCTCTGCACACACGTATGAACAACTTTAAAGATCTTTCAGGTATGCTTTCTTTTACTGTTAAGCAAGTAAATAATAAAAAATAATAAACACTTTCTACACTCACAGCCCCACACTAGGATTCCCTGTCGTGGGTGCCATGGACACACATATAGTCAAATGTGTATTTGTGTACACCCAGACCCAGAAACAGAAATCTAAATTCATCTTTTAGATATCTGTCTGGCCGGGGATCGAACCCGGGACCCTTTACGCGTCAGACCGGTATGGTGACCACTCCGCCACGCGGGTCGTCGTAATAATTAAAATTTTGTATACCTGTTTGCTAATTAAATGTCAAAAAAAAAGTAGAAACTTAGTACATACCGAAACAAACCAATAAGAATCCTTCTTGAATATCATCCGGGAGATGAATCCCATTTCGGACTCCGGAGCGATGGTATGCAGATGCAGGTGATGAACACTCCGGAACGGCGGCCAGTGGTACCCGAACCTAGCGTCTTCTACTGACAGGTTGTTCTTCGATAAGAGTTCTTGGGAAACTGACAGCATTCTCGCCACTAGAAAAAAAACAATTAGCATCCTGATCCTGATCCTGAGCATGGCCTGATCCTTTTCTCAGAAGGAAAAGGATCAGGCCATAGTCCACCACGCTGGCCAAGTGCGTATTGGTAGACTTCTCTTTTAGGTGTGCAGGTTTCTTCACGATGTTTTCCTTCAACGTTTAAGCAAGTGATAATTTCTAATACGCACATAACTTTGAAATATCTGAGGTGTGTGCCCTTTTTTTTTTTTTTTCGAGGGGGATACCTTCAAAAGGTACCCGACGACGTGGGAGCGACGTCGGGTTATGTGAGGTGTGTGCCTGGGAGTTGAACCTTGGATACCTCGTTCGAGAGGCTGAGTTTCTAAACCTTTGGAATATCACTGCTTTTGCATCTAATATATATAATTTGTGAAAAAATGTTTGTAACAATATTCCTCTGAAATCACTTAACCAATTCTTATTAAATTTTAGGTATATACTCAGTAGGTCCGATAAAATTTTACATTTTTTTTTTTTAATATATGAGTAGCAGACGAGCATGCAGTCAACCTGATGTAAGTGGTTACTGCCGTGATCTCTTCCAGGCAACCGTTTACTTATTGCAAGAATGTTATATAAAAATGATCCAGGGTAGGGGTGTAGAGGTAATGGAGACATACTGATCCGAGGCATTCCAGTTTAATCCTCAGGAGTACAGGAGTACAGAAGCACATCTATTGCCAACCTCAGACTGGAATCTAATCTTATCTGGGTTTAATTGCAGATTTCGAAGGATGGCAGTAGCCAATTAACATTTGGTGGACTGCAGGCTCGCTTGCAACCTCAATAATAAAAGATAAGCAGGATTTGAAGGTAGAACCTTTTGTGGTTCGACTCCGGCGGCATTACCACCACACCTATTTCTGTTATAACAGCAGTGTAGCGCTGCTGTGTTCTGGTTTGAAGTGTGGTAAGGGAGACATACTTTTCAGAGGTGTTCCAGCTTAGTTCTCAGGCGTAGCGGCGCATCTTTCGCCGACCTCGGGTAGGAATATCTAATTCTATGTGGGATTAATTAAAAATTTCTAGAAACTGCAGTAGACATTTAAAATCTGGTGGACTGCATGCTCGTCTGTTACTTTAATATAAAAATAATAAGCAGTGGATTACGACTCTTACCAAGGTCCTTATCGGCTGGAGTTAGACTTTTAGCGTCTTCTATATGCCGCTTAGGGATAGTCAGAATATGGTAACTACTGGCTGGTTTGATATCTCTGAACACACATACTTCGTCGTCTTCGTACAAAATTTCTGTGTCCTCTAACTTATTGGCGATGTTACAAAATACACAACGCGATCTTTCAGGCGAACCCATTTTTGATTTTATGGAATTTTTACCAAAAACGTCTGAACTGATAATAATCTTTGGCTTATCACTGACAATTTAAAAAAATGTTACTCGAAATGTCAGATGTCAGATTGACATTATTGACAATTTTTTTTTGGTCGGTGGACTCCTGTCTTTTGGCCGTTTATGGCATGCAAGTAGTTGCATTTTCAGAATCTTTACAGCGGTTTGGTTAAGAATTCTCGAAATTTCGAATATGAGCCCATTTTATTATAATTATATGATATTAAATGACATTGAGACAAAGTTATTCGTTAATTTTATCAAGTAATATCGCAGCTGTGTTTGCTCTGAAAAACAAAGAGGAATGCAAGGCAGACAATAAAATGAATGCTAATTATGTTTAAATCAATTGAAAAACACTATATTCCTGAAATTATTATTTAAGTAACGGTTAATTTGGAGTTTGTCCGACATTATTTTGATTTCTATTGTTCAACAATTTCGAAAATGGTGTGTCTTTGTTTATTTATATTTTGGGCGTTACCAATAATTTTCTTTGTTTTTGAAAAGGATTTATTCTAAAAGTTGTCAGAATCCTAACATTGGCTTCGAGTCTATAAGTATAACGTAATAACAGCAGTGTTAAGTGCTGCTGTGTTTTTGTTAAGGATGTGGCAAGGGAGATATACTTTGCAGAGGCATTTCAGCTTAGTCCTTGGGGGTAGCGGCCTATCTGTGGCCGACCTCAGGTACGAATCTTATCTTGTCTGAGATTGATTAGAGATGTCCATGTGTCCAGTAGATACTTACCATCGGGTGGACTGTATGCTCATCTGCCACTCTTACATTATAAAAAGAATGTCGGTTACTGATGTCCATGGGCAGCAGTGACCACTTGCCGTGACAAGATAAGATAAGGTACTCTTTATTGCACACTTACAGTTGAAATTTAACAATAAGCAATATACATAACAGATCAAGCAGTATGCAATAGGCGGTCTTGTCGCTAAGTAGCGATCTCTTCCAGACAATCTATGCATGAAAAAGAAAAGAGAGACAAGCGAAGAAAGAAGGATAGTGTGCGTGAAGTTAGAGAGGGAATAGGTTATAAAGGATAGGATACATTTAGTATTAGTGTTAGAGCAACAGAAATAGAGAGAGAAAAAAAACACAAACAAAACAATGTCACAGTAGAAACACACAATGTTTTTTTAAACAAATTACTTTTGAATTATTTGGTTTACAGTGACGTGTGTCAGTGAATAATTGAATATATTTCTTGAATGTATTTAAACAGGTTTATTTTTAATTCAAAACGTAGGAGGTAGGGGCGAGAGCTTATTGGCCGTCGGCAGAAATTTGAACTGACTTTTTTATGTAATATACATAGATAATATATGTTAGAGATCTATTAAAATTATTTTATGATGGTATTACTTTAATTATCTTGTGTTATTTTTCTATACTAATATTATAAAGAGGAAAACTTTGTTTGTTTGATTGATTGTAATGAATAGGCTCAAAAACTACTGGACCGATTTTAAAAATTATTTCACCATTCAAAAGCTACATTATCCACGAGTAACATAGGCTATATCTTTATATATGTATTTCTTGTGTGCGTGTGTATGTCACTGAACTCCTCCTAAACGACTGGACTGATTTTGATGTTTGTTGTGTGTGTTCAAGGGGACTTGAGAATGGTTTAGATTCACAATTTAGTCCGTGGGAAAAGGTTCTTATATATAAAATTCTCGTGCCACAATGTTAGTTACTGTACTCTTCCGAAACGGCCTTACCGATTTTCAGCAAATTTTATATGTATATCCAGTAGGTTTGAGAATCAGCTACTATTTATTTTTCATACCCCTAAGTGATAAGGGTTGTTCACCCTTAACATTTTTTTTATTTATATGGCAACACAACGTTTGCCGGGTCAGCTAATTTTATTATATAATATATACTTGATAAATAGATTTTGAGGCGGTACAAAGTTTGCCGGGTCAGCTAGTATAATATTAATTCTTAGTTATGTAGTTACTGGCTGGTACGATTGTAAGAGTTAGCATAAAAAAGAAAAAGAACGTTCTTGACGTTGTCGTTGTATTTTGCGCGGGAATAATAAAATGTCGTAAATCGGTTCAAGAAATAGTTTTATTCTTTTATATAGGAGTATCAGACGAGCATGCAGTTCACCTGATGTAAAGTTACTGCTGCCCATGGTCATCTCCAACCCATACAAGACCATACTCCTGAGGTGAGCTGAGGTCGATCAAATTGCGTCGCTACCCCTTTTTTTGTTTTCGAGGGGGAAACCTTCAAAAGGTACCCGACGACGTGGTAGCGACTGCGGGATATGTGGGATTTTTACCGCACTAAAACCCCCCTGGTGGCCGTCCTCAGCGCTTGGTGGAGAACTCCGGGATCTCCGATGGAACACAACCGGAGTCCTCCGAGTGCGATGCCCCGGTCGGGCCCTGGGGAGAGCAGTTTACGCCCCTTCCGCACACCTGGTGGACTACACATGCCGCCGTCCTTCTCAGGGTTGCTTGCCAGACGGTTTGAGCTCCCACTCTTACCGCCGGCAACCCCGGATGCCCCTTTTAGTCGCCTCTTACGATAGACAGGGATACCGTAGCCCTATTCTAGTCCCGGAACTGCAGGGACAGCGTCGCAACCCTGAGAACTAGGTTGGAAAGTATGTCTCCCTTACCACACCCTTCAAACGAGAACACAGCAGCGCCTAACACTGCTGTTATTAGGTAGAACTAGGTGTGGCGGTGGTGCCGGCCGAGTCGAACCACAAAGGGTTCTACCACCTTTAAACCATCTAATCCTATCTGGAGTCGACTACACATGTCCATGGGCAGCAGTACCCACTTACCATCAGGTTGACTGCATGCTCGTCTGCTACTCCATATTATAAAAGAAAGATCCGGAGCCCCTCTCAGTGTTGTCCCAGATGAGATGAGAGTGCAGAATGCAGACACACATTTTGAATCTTAAAGACCGGAACTGGAATCCTCGAATCTGCCTTTGTGAGCGTAGGGGACGGGGAAAGAGTGGGCTTCAGGTAAATATGTTGCATATAAAAAATTATATCATTTTACCATTTTCCAAACGTGTATGCATGATCGCTACATTCATTTAAAAAATCTTATAACAAAACTAGCTGACCCGGCAACCGTTGTGTTGCATATATATAAAAAATGTTAAGGGTGAACAATTTATCACTTAGGGGTATGAAATATAGATAGTAGCCTATTCTCCGACCTTTTTTTTTTTTTTTTTTTTTTTTTTTTTTTTTTTTTTTTTTTTTTTTTTTTTCTCGAGGGGAAAGCTTCAAAAGGTACCCGACGACGTGGGAGCGACGCCGGGTTATGTGGGATTTTTACCGCACTAAAACCCCCCCGATGGCCGTCCTCAACGCTTGTTGGAGAACTCCGGGATCTCCGACGGAACACAACCGGAGCCCTCCAAGCGCGATGCCCCGATCGGGCTCTACCCTGGGGGAGCAGTTTTCGCTCCTCCCACACCATGTAGTGTTTACGACGGTATGCGACCACACATACCGCCGTCCTTCCCGGGGTCGCTAGCTGGACGGTTCGAGCTCCCACTCTTGCCGCCCGCAACCCCGGAAGCCCCCTTTTAGTCGCCTCCTACGACAGGCAGGGGATACGGGCTACGGTATTCTAGTCCCGGAACTACAGGGACAAGCCTTTTCTCCGACCTACTGAATCCATATAAAATTTGGTGAAAATCGGTAAAGCCGTTTCGGAGAGTACGGTCACTAACATTGTGACATGAGAATTTAACATATAAGATAAACCATCCGATCGCATCCTTACCTCAATGTATTTTTTTATAATTAACATATTGATTCGTATTAATCTTATATCAATATGTATTTTCGAGTTAAAATTTGCATCTGTCTGGTAGGAAATTGGTGTGAAATTTACTTAAAATGCATTAATAAAAAACGAGTTCCGTAGAAAGGAAATACATCAACCCATTACTGTCCCACTGTTGGAGACGGGCCTCATCTCAGATTTTATTTTAAACTAGCTGTGCCCCACGATTTTAACCGCGTTAAAAAGTAACAGGGGCACACCTAGTCCTAATATATAAGTAACGTAAGTTATACCTTATTACATCAGATACATTTTTTTGTTTACGAGAGGGAAACCTTCAAAAGGTACCCTATGCCGTGCGAGCGGTACGGGGTTATGTGGGATTCTTACCGCACTAAAACCCCCTCCGTGGCCGTCCTCGATGCTGCGTAGAGGACTCCGGGATCTCCAAAGGAACGCAACCGGAGTCCTCTTAGCGCGTTGCCCCATCGGGCTCTGCCCAGGTGAGCTTGACGCTCGCCACACCGTCTGGTGGGCACGACGGTATGGGACCACACATACCGCCGTCCTTCCCGGGGTCCTTAGCCGGGCGGTTCGAGCTCCCACTCTTGCCGCCCGCAACCCCGGAAGCCCCTTTTAGTCGCCTCTTACGACAGGCAGGGGATACCGTAGCCCTATTCTGGTCCCGGAACTACAGGGACATATTACATCAGATACCTACCAATAAAAGTCCCGTAAAAATCGGCCATTTCAGAGATTAGCTAGAACAAACAGACAGACAGACGAAAATTGTAAAAATATTATTTTGGTGTATGTACCGTATGTATATTCATATACATGTAGTAAACAGCGGTTATTTTAATATTAAAAACAGACACTCCAATTTTATTTATATGTATAGATATAGGAGTAGCAGACGAGCGTGCAGTCCACCTGATGGTAAGAGATCTGTGATTAAACCCAGACAGAGTTAGATTCCTACCTCGGCTACAGACGCGCCGCTCCCCTGAGAACAAAGCTGGAACCGCCTCGGAAAACTTGACTCCCTCACCACACTCTTCAAACCAGAATATAGCAGCGTTTAATACTGTATATCTATAATGTTATAAGGCAGAAAAAGGTGTGGCGGTGGTGCCGCCGGAGTCAAACCACAAAGGGTTCTACCACCTTCAAAATGAGTTAATAGTACCGGCTTTGTTTTCTTATACTCGGGCTGGGTAAGAATTATTCATGTTTCCTTTTTAGTAAGGCTAACAATATAGTAGAGAGCGTGAATGCTTACAGGTTTTGTTTAAAATATTAATTATGTTATAAAATACCAGTATAATTAAATAAAATTAAAATAATCAGTTAGCCACAGTCAGCCAGTTGGTTGGAGGCTTTGCAGCTCCGATTTCTCTCTTTTATTTATATATCTTCGATACTTGCCACTCTTCTAATCTACCCACATCTTTAACAACTACCCTCTAATTGCCAATTTTACCGTTGCTTATTAGTGAATAAAAAAACCCACGGGTTTTCAAAAACTGAAAACGAAGTTTGTTTTGGACATAAAATACACAAAAATTTCAGTAAGTTTGTTCAAGTGGGGCCATTGTTATACAAATCGTTTGCTATATGCGTCAAAATTTACTGTTTTCGGCGGGATATAAAAGTCCTTAATACAGACATTGTAACTCATAACACCATCATGGGTGGAGCAGGTTTTCTACTTATTTTGGTAAGTGACTTTTATTACTGGTAACATAAGCATAATGCACTTGCATCATATACATATTTTAACGAGCTTTTGCCCGCGGCTTCGCTCGCGTTACGAAGTCCTTTCTTAGCGGATGCCTACGTCATAACATCTACCTGCATGTCAAATTTCAGCCCGATCTATCCAGTGGTTTGGGCTGTGCGTTGATAGATCACTATGTCAGTCAGTCACCTTTGAGTTATATATATTTAGATTTATATTTTTTTATTCTTTGCAATAATTGCCCAAGGGATACGATCAGATATGTTTCCATTGATAACGATCTATTCACGTCGTTGTCAATAATCATTATTCAATAATTTATGCTTAAGATGGGTTATGGGTACTAGAAAGTTGTATTTCTCTTCATGGCTTCTGAATGTTAGATATACAGGGTGAATTTCAAATAGGCCTTCAGGGCCAAATCCGAAACTATAAGGATTAGCGAAAAATGCTGAAAGGAGTTACGAGGCCGATTTTGATAAAAACTAAAACTGCATCATTTGTTTCTTAAAATACCTTTTTCCCTAGCCGGGAATCGAACGAGTTCATTTTGAAAAAACATACACCTCTATATTATTCCTCTATCTGATAGTGTGGCTTATAAGGATCAAATTCTAGGAAGTAATGATAAAGTCTTCCTCTTGAATATTATTATTCAACTATGCTTCAATCCAAAATAGTTGTTGAAATTCAGCAAAAATAAAAGCCTGTATGTATGTAACTATGTGACGGAATCTTTGAGCCCGATTTCTATCCACTTTGAACGTTGAGTTTAATTCTAAATTTTAAAGAATTATCAAAAACCGATGACAATACACGATTTTAATAATTTTGTACCATTATCCTTATCAACATCTTCAGGATTAACGATTTTCGAGGCGAGATTGTTCGAGCGCCTTAGAGAAAGTTCGTCGCAAAGTTATTAGATTGCAACAATTATTGCTATTTTGTTTCAATAACTGTTATAGCGTAGTTTTTAGTACTGAAAATAATAATGTTATCAATGAGTTTCCTTATCTCGTCATACTAAGAGGGAATATAGGCCTTACCTACAAGAAAAATAATAAATTGACTAGTAATCTTCATGATCATTTATATATTGGTCTATAAATCTAAACCAATACCTTTTTCGAACGACAATCAAATCCTATTTCGATCTTATTATCACATTTAAATGTAAAAAACTTTCCGAATATTATTTTTTTATAATATAAGAGTAGCAGACGAGCATGCAGTCCACCTGATGGTAAGTGGCTACTGCCGTATGGACATCTGTAATCAACCCCAGATAGGATTAGATATTCCTACCTGAGGTCGGCCACAGATGCGCCGCTACCCCTGAGGACTAAGCTGGAACGCCTCGGAAAAGTCTGTCTCCCTTACCACACCCTTCAAACCGGGACACAGCTGCACCTAACACTGCTGTTATAACAGAAATAGGTGTGGCGGTGGTGCCGCCGGAGTCGAACCACAAAGGGTTCTACCACCTTCAACCTTTATATTTTGTTTTTTTTTCAAACATTGTCAATATCGTATAATGTTGTTTTTGTGTTTACAGGCAATCACAGCCATTTACGGTTATCCAAGTAAGTACATGTTTTATTATTATACTAGTTATTGCCCGCGGCTTCGCCCGCGTTTGAAAGAAAATAATATAACATACTAACATACATAAAACTGAAAATTCGTACCTTCAACTTTGCTTAAGATCATCACTTGATCAAATGCATAGTTTACGATTCAATTACGAATCGATATTAGTAAGGATTGAATCTTAAACTATGCATTTGATCCAGTGGTGATCTTTAGCAAAGTTGAAGGTATGAATTAACAGTTTTATGTATGTTAGTATGTTATATTATTTTCTTTTAAACGCGTTAAAACTAGTTGTTAAATATATAAATAATTGTTTGCGTATCTCAACGTAGACTGACCAATTTTTGGGAATTATTTGAAGGCCAATATTTTACAGTATAGATTATTATTTATCAAGTGTAACTTTTTTTAGGTAATTATGGAGAACAATCCCGTCAAGTAGCTTCCAGTTCCCATTTTGAGGAGGAGCAGGCTTCTCAATCTTCGTCTTCGTCTTCAGACTTCCAGTCCAGTTCTGAATACTCAAACGGTAAATGTCAAACAATTGTTGTCTTTTTATCATGTTCTTCCTATAGCTCTGTCCCTCATAGAATATTTGTCTATGTAAAATGTAAGGCTCGTGACAAACATAGCACAAACATTTGAACAGTGAAGCACGGGTATTTGAGAATTTGCACTTTGCCATTTGGTGTCGGTTCACATCAAAGCGTTCAAACTTCAAATATGTGTGGAGCCAACACATGCGCAAAGTCCACTTGCTAGGAGACTACGACATGAGTGACAGGTTAAAAAATTTAAACAAATAAGTGTTCAAATGTGTGAGCAAAGTCTTTATTCAAATATTTGGTTATGTCTGGCACGGGCCTAAGTAAAATATTAAAACTTGCATGTGTGCTGTCAATGCAGTTTCGCTCACTTCGTCGAGTTACTTAGAGGGCATGTAAAGTATTTATAGTACGTATCTACGTATTATTGTATTTCAGTAACAAACAATTGAGCAAACAAATTCAATGATCAAGCCATGGCTTTGCATGTTTAAAGGTGGTAGAACCCTTTGTGGTTTCAACTCCGGCGGCACCACCGCCACACCTATTTCTACCTAATAACAGCAGTGTTAGGTGCTGCTGTGTTCCGGTTTGAAGGGTGTGGTAAGGGAGACAGACTTTTCCGAGGCGTTCTAGCTTAGTCCTCAGGGGTAGCGGCGCATCTGTCGCCGACCTCAGGTAGGAATGTCTAATCCTATCTGGGGTTGATTACAGATGTCCATGGGCGGCAGTAGCCACTTACCATCAGGTGGACTGCATGCTCGTCTGCTACCCTTATATTATAAAAAAAAAGAAAAAAAAGTCCAACTTTTTGTTTTAGGTAATTATGGAGAGCAATCGAGTCAAATAGCGTCCAAATCCCATTTTGAGCAAGCGCAGGCTTCGTCTCAACAGTCTTCGTTTTCGTCTTCAAACCTCCAGTCCAGTTCTCAAGGCTCGAACGCTCAATCCTCGAATAATTTCGAGCAAAGTCAGGTCCAATCCTCAGAAACTTCCGAGAGTCACTTTGACGAGAGTTCTGCGTCAAATTTTCAAAGTGAACAGGAGTATCAGAATGGATCCCGAAATCAGTTGCAAACATCTCGATCACAGTCTGCGGTAAGCGCTGCGCAGAGCAAATCAGAGAACAAAAGCTTCCAGAGCAGTGTTGCTTCACAGCAAAGTAACAATGGCTTCCAAGAAAAACAGTCCCAAACATCTCAATCACAATCTGCGCAGAGTAAATCAGAACAAAGTGTCGTGGCCACTTCGCAAGGTCAGCAATCCAACATTGGTTCGCAGCAGAATAGCGATGGATTCCAAAACAATAAGATCCAAACATACTCGACACAAAACGCATACAGCGCCGCAGAGAGCAAAGCTCAATCCAGCTCCAATCAGTACAGTTACCGAGATGGAAAGAAGTCGGTGCAGTCTTATGAAGCTGAAAGCGAGGCAAAGAACGCAGCCGCAGCATCCGCATCTTCACAACAAGGTAAAGTTGTCGGCTTTTATTGGTGTAATGGAAGTCTGAACCGAGTATGTGATTCATTTAATATTACTTTTAAAATATTTTAAACTATTGAAGGTGGTAGAATCCTTTGTGGTTCGACTCCGGCGGCACCACCGCCACACCTATTTCTGCCTAATAACAGCAGTGTTAGGCGCTGCTGTGTTCCGTTTTGAACGGTGTGGTAAGGAAGACAGACTTTTCCGAGGCGTTCCAGCTTAGTCCTCAGTGGTAGCGGCGCGTCTGTGGCCGACCTCAGTTAGTAATATCTAATCTTATCTGGGGTTGATTACAGATGTCAACAACCCATTACTGTCCCACTGCTGCGCAGTCTTCTCTCATAATTAGAAGGATTAGACCATAGTTCGCGTTGCCCAAGTGCGTATTGGTAGACTTCACATACCTTTGAGATTTTTGTATTTTTATAAATCTCTCAGGTATGCAGGTTTCCTCACGATGTTTTCTTCACCGTTTCGCAAGTGATCATTAATTTCTAATACGCACTTCACTTTGAAAAATCAGAGGTGAATGGGATATGAACCTCGGACCCCTCGATGAGAGGCCGAGTTTCTTAACCACTAGGCTATCACTGCCTTACTGCTAACGGCTTAGCATAGTGGAATACCAGTGCAAACAAATGTGATCAAGTAATGTGAGTACTAAAACATATATTTGTGTATTGCAGAAGTCGAGTACGGAAGTAATGGTTACCGAGCCGTTAGTAACAGTAATAGTGCAAGCTCAGCAACAAGCCAAAGTTCAGCCAGCTATAAGTCTTTTAACAGCCAAGAAACAAGCGAACAAAATTTAGCAAATACGAACACCAATAACAATGAAGGTGGAAAGAGTGGCAACAACGGTAGCACTACAACAGAATCTACAGCAAACTCTGGAACTAACTCTTCTAGTGGTTCCTCTAACAATAACTCCTATAGTAATGGTCAAAGCAACGCACAAGGCACTGCAACTGCAACAAGTAACACAGGAAGCACAGGAGGTGGAAATAATAACGACGATGGTAGTTCAGCAACAAAATCTATAGCAGACTCTGGAACTACCTCTTCTAGTGGTGCTACTAACAATAACTCGTACAGTAATGGTCAAAGCAATGCACAAGGCACTGCAACTGCATCAAACAAGACAAGAAACACGAAAAGCACTACAACGACATCTACAGCAAACTCTGGAACTAACTCTTCTAGTGGTTCCACTAACAATAACTCCTATAGTAATGGTCAAAGTAATGCACAAGGCACTACAACTGCAACAACCAACACAGGAAGCACAGGAGGTGGAAATAATAACGACGATGGTAGTTCAACAACAAAATCTACAGCAAACTCTGGAACTAACTCTTCTAGTGGTTCTTCTAACAATAACTCCTATAGTAATGGTCAAAGCAATGCACAAGGCACTACAACTGCAACAACCAACACAGGAAGCACAGGAGGTGGAAATAATAACGACGATGGTAGTTCAACAACAAAATCTACAGCAAACTCTGGAACTAACTCTTCTAGTGGTTCTTCTAACAATAACTCCTATAGTAATGGTCAAAGCAACGCAAAAGGCACTGCAACTGCAACAAGCAACACAGGAAGCACAGGAGGTGGAAATAATAACAACGATAGAACTACAACAACTACAGCAGACTCTGGAACTAAGTCTTCAAGTGGTTCTTCTAACAATAACTCCTATAGTAATGGTCAAAGCAATGCACAAGGCACTACAACTGCAACAACCAACACAGGAAGCACAGGAGGTGGAAATAATAACGACGATGGTAGTTCAACAACAAAATCTACAGCAAACTCTGGAACTAACTCTTCTAGTGGTTCTTCTAACAATAACTCCTATAGTAATGGTCAAAGCAATGCACAAGGCACTGCAACAACAAGCAACACAGGAAGCACAGGAGGTGGAAATAATAACGACGATGGTAGTTCAACAACAAAATCTACAGCAAACTCTGGAACCAAATCTTCTAGTGGTTCCTCTAACAATAACTCCTATAGTAATGGTCAAAGCAATGCACAAGGCACTGCAACTGCATCAACCAACACAGGAAGCACAGGAGGTGGAAATAATAACAACGATGGTAGTTCAACAACAAAATCTACAGCAAACTCTGAAACTAACTCTTCCAGTGGTTCCAGTAACAATAACTCCTACAGTAATGGTCAAAGCAATGCACAAGGCACTGCAACTGCAAGAAGCAACACAAGAAACACGAAAAGCACTACAACGACATCTACAGCAAACTCTGGAACTAACTCTTCTAGTGGTTCCACTAACAATAACTCCTATAGTAATGGTCAAAGCAATGCACAAGGCACTACAACTGCAACAACCAACACAGGAAGCACAGGAGGTGGAAATAATAACAACGATAGAACTACAACAACTACAGCAGACTCTGGAACTACCTCTTCTAGTGGTACTACTAACAATAACTCGTACAGTAATGGTCAAAGCAATGCGCAAGGCACTGCGGCAACAAGCAACACAGGAAGCACAGGAGGTGGAAATAATAACGACGATGGTAGTTCAGCAACAAAATCTACAGCAGACTCTGGAACTACCTCTTCTAGTGGTACTACTAACAATAACTCCTATAGTAATGGTCAAAGCAATGCGCAAGGCACTGCGGCAACAAGCAACACAGGAAGCACAGGAGGTGGAAATAATAACGACGATGGTAGTTCAGCAACAAAATCTACAGCAGACTCTGGAACTACCTCTTCTAGTGGTACTACTAACAATAACTCCTATAGTAATGGTCAAAGCAATGCGCAAGGCACTGCAACTGCAACAAGCAACACAAGAAACACGAAAAGCACTACAACGACATCTACAGCAAACTCTGGAACTAAGTCTTCAAGTGGTTCCACTAACAATAACTCCTATAGTAATGGTCAAAGCAATGCACAAGGCACTACAACTGCAACAACCAACACAGGAAGCACAGGAGGTGGAAATAATAACGACGATGGTAGTTCAACAACAAAATCTACAGCAAACTCTGGAACTAACTCTTCTAGTGGTACTACTAACAATAACTCCTACAGTAATGGTCAAAGCAATGCACAAGGCACTGCAACTGCAATAAGCAACACAGGAAGCACAGGAGGTGGAAATAATAATGACGATAGTAGTTCAACAGCAACTACAGCAAACTCTGGAACTAACTCTTCTAGTGGCTCCTCTAACAATAACTCCTACAGTAATGGTCAAAGCAATGCACAAGGCACTGCAACTGCATCAAACAAGACAAGAAACACGAAAAGCACTACAACGACATCTACAGCAAACTCTGGAACTAACTCTTCTAGTGGTTCCTCTAACAATAACTCCTATAGTAATGGTCAAAGCAATGCACAAGGCACTGCAACTGCAACAAGCAACACAGGAAGCACAGGAGGTGGAAATAATGACGACGATGGTAGTTCAACAGCAACTACAGCAAACTCTGGAACTAACTCTTCTAGTGGCTCCTCTAACAATAACTCCTACAGTAATGGTCAAAGCAATGCACAAGGCACTGCAACTGCATCAAACAAGACAAGAAACACGAAAAGCACTACAACGACATCTACAGCAGACTCTGGAACTAACTCTTCTAGCGGTACTACTAACAATAACTCCTATAGTAATGGTCAAAGCAACGCACAAGGCACTGCAACTGCAACAAGCAACACAGGAAGCACTGGAGGTGGAAATAATAACAACGATAGAACTACAACAACTACAGCAGACTCTGGAACTACCTCTTCTAGTGGTACTACTAACAATAACTCCTATAGTAATGGTCAAAGCAATGCACAAGGCACTACAACTGCAACAACCAACACAAGAAGCACAGGAGGTGGAAATAATAACGACGATGGTAGTTCAACAGCAACTACAGCAAACTCTGGAACTAACTCTTCTAGTGGTTCCTCTAACAATAACTCCTATAGTAATGGTCAAAGCAATGCACAAGGCACTGCAACTGCATCAACCAACACAAGAAGCACAGGAGGTGGAAATAATAACGACGATGGTAGTTCAACAGCAACTACAGCAAACTCTGGAACTAACTCTTCTAGTGGTTCCTCTAAGAATAACTCCTATAGTAATGGTCAAAGCAATGCACAAGGCACTGCAACTGCAACAAACAACACAAGAAACACGAAAAGCACTGCAACGACATCTACAGCAAAGTCTGGAAGTACTTCTTACTCTAAATCTAATAACTACCACTCTAACAGTAATACACAAAGCCAATCCCGAGCTAGTGCAACTGCAACAAGCAACACAGGAAGCACAGGAGGTGGAAATAATAACGACGATGGTAGTTCAACAACAAAATCTACAGCAAACTCTGGAACTAACTCTTCTAGTGGTTCCAGTAACAATAACTCCTATAGTAATGGTCAAAGCAATGCACAAACACAAGGCACAGACTCTGGAACTAACTCTTCTAGTGGTACTACTAACAATAACTCGTACAGTAATGGTCAAAGCAATGCACAAGGCACTACAACTGCAACAACCAACACAGGAAGCACAGGAGGTGGAAATAATAACAACGATAGAACTACAACAACTACAGCAGACTCTGGAACTAAGTCTTCTAGTGGTACTACTAACAATAACTCCTATAGTAATGGTCAAAGCAATGCGCAAGGCACTGCAACTGCAACAAACAACACAGGAAGCACGAAAAGCACTACAACGACATCTACAGCAAAGTCTGGAAGTACTTCTTACTCTAAATCTAATAACTACCACTCTAACAGTAATACACAAAACCAATCCCGAGCTAGTGCAACTGCAACAAGCAACACAGGAAGCACAGGAGGTGGAAATAATAACGACGATAGTAGTTCAACAGCAACTAGAGCAAACTCTGGAACTAACTCTTCTAGTGGCTCCTCTAACAATAACTCCTACAGTAATGGTCAAAGCAATGCACAAGGCACTGCAACTGCAAGAAGCAACACAAGAAACACGAAAAGCACTACAACGACATCTACAGCAAACTCTGGAACTAACTCTTCTAGTGGTACTACTAACAATAACTCCTACAGTAATGGTCAAAGCAATGCACAAGGCACTGCAACTGCAACAAGCAACACAGGAAGCACAGGAGGTGGAAATAATAACGACGATGGTAGTTCAACAACAAAATCTACAGCAATCTCTGGAACTAACTCTTCCAGTGGTTCCAGTAAAAATAACTCCTATAGTAATGGTCAAAGCAATGCACAAGGCACTGCAACTGCATCAAACAACACAAGAAACACGAAAAGCACTACAACAACTACAGCAGACTCTGGAACTAACTCTTCTAGTGGTTCTTCTAACAATAACTCCTATAGTAATGGTCAAAGCAATGCGCAAGGCACTGCAACTGTAACAAGCAACACAGGAAACACAGGAGGTGGAAATAATAACGACGATGGTAGTTCAACAAAATCTACAGCAAACTCTGGAACTACCTCTTCTAGTGGTACTACTAACAATAACTCTTATAGTAATGGTCAAAGCAATGCGCAAGGCACTGCAACTGCAACAAGCAACACAGGAAACACGAAAAGCACTACAACGACATCTACAGCAAACTCTGGAAGTACTTCTTACTCTAAATCTAATAACTACCACTCTAACAGTAATACACAAAGCCAATCCCGAGCTAGTGCAACTGCAACAAGCAACACAGGAAGCACAGGAGGTGGAAATAATAACGACGATGGTAGTTCAACAGCAACTACAGCAAACTCTGGAACTAACTCTTCTAGTGGTTCCTCTAAAAATAACTCCTATAGTAATGGTCAAAGCAATGCACAAGGCACTGCAACTGCATCAACCAACACAAGAAGCACAGGAGGTGGAAATAATAACGACGATGGTAGTTCAACAGCAACTACAGCAAACTCTGGAACTAACTCTTCTAGTGGTTCCACTAACAATAACTCCTATAGTAATGGTCAAAGCAATGCACAAGGCACTGCAACTACAACAACCAACACAGGAAGCAACAATGAAGACAACGAAGAGGGTAACGGAAATGGAGCCAAAGGTAAAAAAAGGAAGCGCGTCCACGTACGCAAAACAATAATAACTAACGCAAACTCCAAAGCCAGCTCTTCCAGTAATTCTAATAGTAACAACTCTAACGCACAAAGTGAATCTGAAAGTTCTGCAATTTCAGAAACCAGCGAAGGCACCGGAAGTAGCAACAATCATGGTCATCACCACCATGGTAATCACCACCATGGTGGACACCATAATGGTGGAAGTCATCATACTTGTAATAAACCTAAACCAAATGGTCATGATTGCCATAAGAATGGCGAGGGTCCGAAAGACGTTGGTGGTGGTAATAAGAAGCATTGTGGAAATACGCCTAAGGGCTCTGGACCTAAGCAGGGGCATAAATGTAATAAGGCGCCCCAAGGACCCGGTCCTGCTAAGCATTCTTGCCACGGCAAAGAGGAACATGCGCATAAATGTAATAAGTCGCCCCAAGAACCTGGTCCTGCTAAGCATTCTTGCCACGGCAAAGTCGAACACGGACATAAAGGTAATAAGGCGCCCCAAGGACCCGGCCCTGCTAAGCATTCTTGCCACGGCAAAGTCGAACACGGACATAAAGGTAATAAGGCGCCCCAAGGACCCGGCCCTGCTAAGCATTCTTGCCACGGCAAAGTCGAACACGGACATAAAGGTAATAAGGCGCCACAAGGACCCGGCCCTGCTAAGCATTCTTGCCACGGCAAAGAGGAACATGCGCATAAATGTAATAAGGCGCCCCAAGGACCCGGCCCTGCTAAGCATTCTTGCCACGGCAAAGGACATCACTAACTTCACGTAACTATCGACTTGCGTTCATTTTATAACTAACGCTACTTTTATTTCTTGGTATATTTTTAGCTTTTTTATGTCATGAAAACTAGCAAGAGCAACAAATATTGTTTAACCAGAAGGGACGTTCTATCAACAAGTTTAAGATTATTTCGGATATTTTAACTTGTAATTTTGAAAGAGGGCAATCTAATTATACCAAATATTAAGAATGAAAGGGACACAGTTCTATCAGAATATATTAAAGTTATATTTTTGTAATTTGTCTATTTTTCAATTTAGGAAATTAATCTTATTTCTATTTCACAGCAGCTTGAAAGTATTGATACATTTTGATTTTTAAAATTGAGGCATATATTTAATTGTACGTTTGAATGTTATACTTTAGTTCCTTCAAGTAGACTTATATCTTATTATTTGTATCTTAGTAAGATTTTCTACCCTCTTCCTAAAAGTCACTCGACGTGCTCGTTGTAGATAGATAAGATTAATTTATATCTATTATTAAATATAATAGATATAAAAATACTATTTTAATATATTTTGAATAAGTGTTATGGAATGTTGACATCGTCCACACGGAATTAAAAATATGTAAAGAAAAATATTTCACAACTGAATTTGGTGTAATCCGTATAATACATGTGTTATAGTAACGTCTTTGGTTTTCATCGATTACTTTGTTTGCTTTTTTATAACTGTTATATTTTTGTTATTTATAGCTGTTATATCGGTAATTTAATATTCTTAAGTCTTATCTTTGTTATTAAAACATTTTTTATATTGTTATAATGTAACAAAATATATTTTGACGAATTTGATTTTTTAACATAATAAATTGATAATATGCATAATATTTTTGATTACAATAAACCCTTATAAATGAATCCTGTGCGTTAATATCGTTGCTTTGTAAATTACAAGGCGGTCAGATATCTATCCTAATCTATGTTTACTTATGAATTACTAATACTAATAAAAGTAGTAGTAAAGTAAAGACTTTTATTTTAATTTATTAAATTATAGAACATATGTAGAATTATGAAGACATGTAAATATTAACGACAGCCGATTTCGGAAAAATAAAAAAGACCAAATAAAATGCTTCATTCATTTATTATTCTAAAAAAACCGAATAGTTTACAACACACAAAATTTTATTTCAATTTAAACTTAATTATATAAAATGTATAAACCCACTCAATATATTCACAGCTAAAATATTTTAAATAATGGTCCATATGGACTATATGGTCCGTGTGATCCTCTAGCGGACTAAGGGGTGGGGCCGGTGGAAGGGATGGTCCACCCCGGGCCTCTGATCTTGCGGATACCCCAAACACGGTTCCTAAAAAAAGATCGTCAGAACCAATTTGTGTATAAAATAGCGAAAAGAAAGGTTAACGGAAACAAACGTATTTGTCGGCGAATAAGTGTGTCATGGACTTATTCGCCGATTATTTGTAATTTTGTTAATTCAAGTCAACTTTTTACATTGGGAGCCTCCATTCAACTTTCCGCCCCGACCTTAGCCCGCCACTGGTGATCAAATACACTGGCTTTTGGGATCTTTTACTGTCTTTCTGGCTCCACTTTCTTACACAGCAAACGAAAAACAATACAAACATTAAGAGAGTTAAAACATATTGATATTATTCTGTCTCACAACTGTTCCTTTTTAAACATAAAAATGCAACTTAATGGTCTATACATTATATCTTTTACAATAATTGTGTCTTTATATAGTTACACATTTAGTTCTAAGGCTAAAGTCAATTATCGGTCGAAGTATTAAGTTATTGATTTTTATCTTCCATAACAGTTATAAAAATAACAGTTATTATTATAACAGTTATCGAGTTATAAAGATACATTATAATGAATATGTTATTTTCTACCACAATATCGTCGTTGTAATATTTATAATAGTTTATTGAAAGCACTAATAATGTTATTTTTATATATTTCAGTTTCTGTAATATTCTTTAGTCTAACTTTTTATATAAGATATAAATGCAAAATGTACAATATCGAACCGAAAAATAATCATCATTTCAACAGTTGGAAAGTTAATTGCAAATATTTTAACGTCTAAGTAATGCTTGTGCTTTGATGTCATATGGGCCTGCTGCTATAGTCTTTCCATAGCACACGCTATAGATTGGAAACAGCCCTAAAAGCCCTGTCATCGCGCATCCATAACGTTATAACGTAACGAGAAAATAGCGCGTTGTTAAGAGTATAATATTACCCAATTAATGATGTGCCAAGTCGGCCATTTTTGGTATTCGAATACTTTAGTACTCATAAAAAAATAATCTGGTCAGTACTCGAGTCCAGAGTACTTCACAATGTACTCGAGTTAGCATGAAGTACTTTGTAACACAGTCCAAAAGTACGAAGAGCAAAAAAGGGCTTACTAAACAAATTATACAATTTATTACTTGCACAATTCCTGCTCGTTTGTCTACATAAGGTACATAAGACTGGGGTCAGTGTACGAGTACCGTTGGTATTCGAGTATCACTGGTACTCGAGTATCACTTATTAGTACTTGAGTATGCGAGTTTATGTAAGTACTTGAGTCCTGATTCAAGTCGACCTGACTCGGCACATCTCTACTTACAGTGGGTTGCATCGAAAGCTCGGTTCGGTTCATAAATAACATTCACGGTAAGGATGGAATATAACCATTCTATGATACACCAATGTAACAATCTGTCATGTGCGTTAATGTCATTTGTGTAGCTGTCACTACAATCTTTAGTCGACGTTGACATATACGGTTGACAAATACAGTAAATGTAAACGATCGAAATCGAGCGGTTAATGTTAAGTGTTAGTTATGACAAATGATGCAACGTAATAGTTTTTTAACCGGTTTGTTAGGCTTTTGTAAATGTTAAAGTTACATGATGCAACCCACCCTTAATGCTAGCGCTAGATTTAGACCCTTACGTAACGTTATTTATAATATAAAACCCCAGAGCCAAATTATGAAGAGCAGATTTATACATTGCAAAACAGTTTATACCGGTAAACGCGCGCGTTAGGTAAGAAAAATGCGAATCGAAATAGATGCTGCAAAGGCTCAAAAACAGTTATTTCACTGTAACTTTGTGGTGCAATGTTACGAGTATTATAGTCCGCGCCAAACTTCTTGTCCGCTCTGAAGTTGTTCTCTATTCGGAGCGGACTAAAAGTATGGCGCGGGCCACAATAGCTTACGCTATTTTAAGTAAACTGTACTTGAAGTGTAAAAAGTAATTTAATAACTGGTTTTCATCCTTTGCACACCGTTTTGGGTACTGTCTAGTACCTTGGCCATAATAGTTGTTAAGCTAATAATAATAGGGGTAATACCAACAACATCTTTGGCAGCAGTTGTAGTAGGGATAGTAGTTATTATAATACCAAGGATATCCACAACCGCAATTATACCAAGGATAATAGTAACTGGAGCCAATATATCCACCTCCACTTCCGCCTCCTGAACCACCTCCACTGCCGCCTCCAGATGGAGGAGGAGGACCTCCAATACCGCCCCCTGAACCACCTCCACCGCCACCTCCTGAACCACCACCATATCCACCATATCCACCATAACCATAATACCAAGGACATCCGCAACCACAACCGCAATTATACCAAGGATAATAGTAACTGGAGCCAATATATCCACCGCCAGATCCGTCACCACCTCCGGAACCAACGCCATTTCCAACTTCAGAGCCACCTCCTTCACCACCTCCATAGCCAACACCATGTCCACCTCCGTGGCCACCGCCATATCCACCTCCGTAGCCGCCACCATATCCACCGCCATATCCACCTCCGTGTCCACCTCCGTAGCCGCCACCATATCCACCGCCATATCCACCGCCATATCCACCGCCATATCCACCGCCATATCCACCTCCGTGTCCACCTCCGTAGCCGCCACCATATCCACCGCCATATCCACCGCCATATCCACCTCCGTGTCCACCTCCGTAGCCGCCACCATCTCCACCTCCGTAGCCGCCACCATATCCAACTCCACTGCCGCCTCCAGATCCTCCTCCACTACCGCCCCCTGAACCACCTCCACCGCCACCTCCTGAACCACCACCATATCCACCATAACCATAATACCAAGGACATCCGCAACCACAACCGCAATTATACCAAGGATAATAATATGGTACGAAACTGGAGCCAATATATCCACCGCCAGATCCGGCTCCATCACCACCTCCGTAGCCACCGCCAGATCCACCTCCTGAACCGCCTCCACTGCCACCTCCTGAACCACCTCCACTGCCGCCTCCTGAACCGCCTCCACTGCCGCTTCCACTTCCGCCTCCTGAACCACCTCCACTGCCACCTCCAGATCCGCCTCCACTGCCACCTCCAGATCCACCTCCTGAACCACCTCCACTGCCTCCTCCTGAACCGCCTCCACTGCCTCCTCCAGATCCGCCTCCACTGCCTCCTCCAGATCCGCCTCCACTGCCTCCTCCAGATCCGCCTCCACTGCCTCCTCCAGATCCACCTCCACTGCCTCCTCCAGAACCGCCTCCACTGCCTCCTCCAGATCCACCTCCACTGCCTCCTCCAGAACCGCCTCCACTGCCTCCTCCTGAACCGCCTCCACTGCCGCCTCCATGACCACCACCATGTCCGCCTCCATGACCACCACCATGTCCGCCTCCGTGGCCACCACCATGTCCGCCTCCATGACCACCTCCATGTCCGCCTCCGTGGCCACCACCATGTCCGCCTCCATGACCACCTCCATGTCCGCTTCGCTCCGCTGTTTCTGAAAATGATTACATGTGCATTGTCAGTTTTGTGTCATTTGTGTGCATTAATGATTAAAACAATAAGTAAAACCAATCTGCAGTGACGTATTAAGGTCGTCGGTGGACTGGGCGGCATTGTTGATTGAGGCCCGGAGCAGAAAGTTCAATGGCCCCCAGTTTAATGACAGTTTATTGACGAATATCTTAATGATAAAATGATATGTTGACATTATTGCTTGAATTTAAATTTAGAAAATATAATAATACGTTACCGCTGCCATCAAATTGCTTATTGTGATAATTACTTTTTATGATTTAGTCTTAATTATATAGTATTATAAAAAATTAAAACCCTGTGACATTACATGTAAATTATATTATACTAGTTTTTGCCCGCGGCTTCGCCCGCGTTTAAAAGAAAATAATATAACATACTTTGGCAAAGGGAGATCTCCCGCCGGGCTAGGTGATCATGCCCGGGGAGCGGCCGTGCTCCGACAGTCTCAGTTCGGAACTTGTATATATGCCAGATATTTAGAAAACTTCGATAGCGTGATTCAGAATACTCGTGGCGCCATCTCTTGTCGAGTAGCGGGAGGTCGCCACAATACTAACATACATAAAACTGTAAATTCGTGCATTCAACTTTACTAAAGATCATCACTTGATCAAATACATAGTTTAGGATTCAATTCTTACTAAGGTAAAGTCACCTATTTCCGCGGTATTTTCACCAAAACTAGAAAGAGCGTCAGATATTAAGCATTTACTACGACTTAATAAGGAATAAGATAATTTTATTAGAAGCTTTATGATCTGTACTCTTGAAATAAACTCGACATTTTACGATTAAATATTGATTTAAATGTGTATTTAAAATAAATATGAACCAAGTCAGAAAACCCTAATTCCGATGTAATAATCCTTATTCCGATGTATTTGGTTCCTAATTCCGAGTATACAAAATAAGGGAGTGAAAGAGATAGAACGATTGCTACATGGTGTATAAAAAAAAATACGAGTGGCACTCGGAGACTGCCGCGGTAAAGCTATTACATAGCATTTTTTATGCTATGAAAACGCTCAGAAGGAATTCCAGAAATACAATACATTCTTCCATAATCATCAACATTTACATTAATACATCTTTATCCACTATTTTATCATATCTCCATTATATAAGACATTGCAAATATCAGCTATAAAATATACTTAACGTAATTTTAAGATTTCCGCACGGATTATAAAAAAATGTGTATTACTGCCATCTGTGTTCAAGTTGACGAAGCAAGGTTATCAAATAAAATAATAAGGAATGTAAAATAATACTTTATTCAATTATATCCATATTTTTCTATTGACAGTCAACAACTCGGTTGCCTGGAGACTTGATATCCAACAAAGGTGTTACTTATTTTCGTTACGGAATTTCTCGATTCGGTCGCCGCGCTCAAAGCCCGCGATAAAAGCTATGCAATAGCTTAATAAATGTTATTTATTGAATTAAGTTTCAATTTCGATTTAATTTTTTTTTTATTATTTAAAGAGTGGCTTTATCAAAAGTGTTCTTAGCTATGATTAAAGGGAAGCTGCCGAAATAAATCATTTTTACAGTATATTTTCTTTAACATATGTATTTCATGTTTGTTTTTTAAAACTGCAGTCTTTTCGTGTATCTTTATACTAGGGTTTATTATTGTACACCGGAAATAAAAATAATATGGAATATCGTCATGCGGTTTATAGAATTATTTCGTTTTGAGTAATTTAATCAAATGAAAACGTTGTAAAATGTTATATTTCTTATTTAAATATCTATTAAAATCGTATAACAATGTTAATTCTTCATTAATTAGGATTAAGCGAATATACTGATACAAATAATAGAAATGTTCTTAAAAACCGATGAAAACTTTAATCACCCTATATAGTATTTTCCGGTTTTGCCGCGGATTAATGTGCCCATATAACCTAATTCCGAGTTATATACATCGGAATAGCGTTTCATAACTAAAAATCACGTTTCCAAATTCCGATCATTAAATAATAAAATACTTTTACACAATTTAGAGGCAGAAAGACGCTTTATTGAAATATGTACATAATAATATACAATACTTGTTCAATATTACATGGATATCTGGATGAACTTCAATTTTCCTCCTCAGTTGTCCCATAGAAAAAAATTGGAAAGTATATAGTTAGGCCATCTTTGATTTTATATAATTAGGTAATGCAGTACAATGCAGTACCTCGGAAAATGATTTCGATATTAATTGAGTATTAAATTTGTCAAATTCGAAGCAAGACGTGCTTATTCATAAAAACAACTACAAAAATTTAAATTAAAAACAAGTCTATGAAATTGCTATTCCGTGGTATACCTCGGTTTAAGGGACAGCCCAAAATATTTGGCACTTAATGCCGCTGTATTTTTAAACTTATTTTTACTCTTATCTGTTAAGAAATAAGCACAATATTTAAATGTTATCGATTCCATATACAGGGTGTCCCGTAAGTACCACGACAAACTTGGGGAGAACATAGGTGAGGGTCTGACCTCTCTGGGAAAAAAAAATTACCTTAGTAAAAGTGTCACCGTTTTTGCACTATCAATTGTTTTAGATTTTTTGAGAAATTCAGCCCTCTTCATCTACTTTCGTTAACTGCGTGTACAAATTTGGTGATGCAGTGTTTATTTTTTCTATTAAATACTATCAGATAGTTGGTCTATCATATTGAAATGTAAATTGGTTAAAAGATGTAAAGGAACCATGAAAAAAATAGGGATATTTTTAGATTTTAATTTTTTTACTATTTTTCCCTCAACTTTGACTCGTCGCGGTGAAAAAAAAATGTACTGGACTATAAGTGTACATTGCGCAAAAAAATATGTCCAGTTAATAGAGATTTCAAAAAGGTACCACACTTACTATTTAAAGTTGAAGAAAAAAAGTTAAGGCCGTTTTTGCGTGAAAGGGACTGAAACCAACTAAAATGTAATGATCGAGTTTTTATTTAAATTACGGTTTCTACCGACTCACAACGTGTCAGGCAGTGCTAAATCACATTATTACCTAGTTCCACACTTAAAAATATCATTCTTCATTTGTAAAAAAACAATTTAGTAACTAACTAGCAAACAAAGTAATACAATTTATTAAGACAATTTTTACCTACTTTGAACTGTCGTTTCGAAGTGAAACTTCGTACAAGTATGTAATTTGAATGACAATACCATAATTTGACATCTTGGAACAGATCTGATGATGGAGCCAGGATATGGATGGTAGATCTCTTACCAATTTAGCCCAAACTCGAGGGATTTACTAAGAAATGAACCATGCACATGCTGGCTCCATCATCAGATCTGTTCCAAGATGTCAAATTATGGTATTGTCATTCAAATTACATACTTGTACGAAGTTTTACTTCGAAACGACAGTTCAAAGTAGGTAAAAATTGTCTTAATAAATTGTATTACTTTGTTTGCTAGTTAGTTACTAAATTGTTTTTTTTACAAATGAAGAATGATATTTTTAAGTGTGGAACTAGGTAATAATGTGATTTAGCACTGCCTGACACGTTGTGAGTCGGTAGAAACCGTAATTTAAATAAAAACTCGATCATTACATTTTAGTTGGTTTCAGTCCCTTTCACGCAAAAACGGCCTTAACTTTTTTTCTTCAACTTTAAATAGTAAGTGTGGTACCTTTTTGAAATCTCTATTAACTGGACATATTTTTTTGCGCAATGTACACTTATAGTCCAGTACATTTTTTTTTCACCGCGACGAGTCAAAGTTGAGGGAAAAATAGTAAAAAAATTAAAATCTAAAAATATCCCTATTTTTTTCATGGTTCCTTTACATCTTTTAACCAATTTACATTTCAATATGATAGACCAACTATCTGATAGTATTTAATAGAAAAAATAAACACTGCATCACCAAATTTGTACACGCAGTTAACGAAAGTAGATGAAGAGGGCTGAATTTCTCAAAAAATCTAAAACAATTGATAGTGCAAAAACGGTGACACTTTTACTAAGGTAATTTTTTTTTCCCAGAGAGGTCAGACCCTCACCTATGTTCTCCTCATGTTTGTCGTGGTACTTACGGGACACCCTGTATAATCAATATAATGTTTTCATCGCAACTCTATCACACACATGCAATTTTTTTTAAAAAAATCGCTATTTGAGAAATCGTGACATTCACGCGCAAAAGGCCAAAAATGTATGAAGCATACGATTGATGTAGGCACTAATGCAAAACTATGCGATTATTTAAAAAAACATACACATAATACTATTACGATAGCCATATGACAATAGAGTGATAAATTGTTTATTAAATAATATACCTTTCAGTAAAAATGAGTTTGTAAATAGTTTATAAAAGCCGTTTTAGTAAATACCTCGGAATTTGGTGCCAATTTCAGAACCCCTCGGCATTAGGTGACTTTACCTTAATATCAATTAAAATAATCGATGTTTTTGGTCCAAAAGATCGATCCTCCGATTAATCGATCTTAGATCGCCATCCCTAGTTGCCGTCTGATTTCCGGGATAAAAACTATCCTATGTCCTTTCTCGGGTCTCAGACTATCTTTGTACAAAATTTCTTTAAAATCGGTTTAGTGGCTTGGGCGTGAAGAAGAGACAACCAGACAGACAGACAGACAGAGTTACTTTCGGATTTATAATATTAGTAAGGATGAACAATACGTATATAATATAATAATGATAATTAACTATAATAACGCCCTTAGGGTATACACAGAGAAACCATTAACATTGTAAATACCATCATTTTATGTACCTGTTGTTTTAGCAATAAATGACTGATAAATGATTACTGATTAAAAAGTTATTTACTACATTTTCGTGTTCTTTTTTTCAATAAACTTGTTTTCACGTTCGGCCGCTAATATGTGTAGCTCATGATTTAAATATGATTGACGTTTCGCCGAATTTGTAAACCGACTTCAAAAAAGGAGTTTTCTCAATTCGAACGCATATATGTTTTTTTTTAATGTTTGTTCGGGGATTGTCAAGTTGCAAACTTTGTCGTTTATGAACCGATTTTGATGATTTTTTTTGTTGGAAGGAAGATATGCCCAAGGTGGTCCCATTATGAGGAAATTTGAAGGTGGTAGAATCCTTTGTGGTTCGACTCCGGCGGCACCATCGCCACACGTATTTCTACCTAATAACAGCAGTGTGTTTGGCGCTGCTGTGTTCCGGTTTGAAGGGTGTGGTGGTGGGAGACAGACTTTTCCGAGGCGTTCCAGCTTAGTCCTCAGGGCGCGCAGTAGCGGCGCATCTGTGACCGACCTCAGGTAGGAATACCTAATCCTATCTGGGGTTGATTACAGATGTCCATGGGCGGCAGTAGCCACTTACCATCAGGTGGACTACATCCTCATCTGCTACTCTTATATTATAAAAAAAATAAATCAGGGTCAGTACATCACTCAATATATTTCGTTGAATAACGGCGTAAACAGCGCGTCCAATATGAGCGCCGGCTTCAGAAATATGTACTAAACCAACATTTATTACAATTATCTTTTATTTTGCAGTGACATCAGAAGTCGGTTTTATTTTTTTGTTTAATTTTTTTTACGCTTTTTAGTTTTTTTTTTTATATCGCCTATTTACGTACTTATTACGTCCCGTGGTTTCAGGTGTGAATTAGAATTGAGCATTTTTCGATCAACTGTTAAACCATACTAGGAGGACAGTTGAAATTTGCTTACTACTATAACTGCTATTCTAATAAGTACAAATAAGAAAAATAAAATATATTTTAATTTTATTTGTTGTTGTTGCGTTGTTTCATACAAGTGAGTATTGTGACGACTATTTCTTTTATTTAATAATAATATTATTGTAATAATAATTATAAACTTCTTCTAATTACATTTTCGCATTGTCGCCGTAAATATAAAAAATAATGAACATTTGATAGTACGGAACGCTCCATGTGCGAGTTCCAGTCGTACTTGGCGAATTATTTACCTATCAACAGTTAGTATTGGGTTATGTAGCTATACAGGCTGCGTCCCACGACGCATAAGACGCAGGTAGATAAAAGGGCTGATTTCCGCCAAGGCTGAGCAGAGCAGCTCTACTCCGCTTTGCTGGAAAACGGCCCTCAAGCTTAAAGCCTCCTCCAGAACCCCGCCTTCCGTAAAAACGTACAACCACATACCGCCTAAAACACTACATCTGTGTGATCGCTTACTAGTAACTTAGTAACTCAGTACAATACAACTCGGCGGCGTCAGGATTTACTACAAGCGCTGACGTTCTAGCGCGGCGCTAGAATACGCGCTCCCTGGGCCAGTACCATGAGTTTTTACGTTTTGACAAATATTACTGTTTTGGTATTTGTTTACGTATTTGCCCATACCATTTACAATTAGCGCCCCTAGCGGATTGTATCAGGACTATAGTGTCAGTAACGTAACATTAAATGTCTAAATTGACAAAATGGCGCTTTTTGTTTTGTCTCTCTTTTTTGCGAACATAATTATGAGGTAGACAAAAAGACTTGAGCACTTACTTGTTACGTTTACTCAGTCTACTGAAGCAAACGGAACAGAATAATGGATTGAGTAAACGTAACGTTAAATTGTGGGACGTTTTGAAAACTCATGGTAAGGGTACAGGCCTTTAGAGTAGTCTAAAGTAGGTAGATTCGACCCCCATGTAAAAAAACACCTAACCCCTGAAATTTTACTGAAACAAGAAATAAAAGATTCTCGTCTTCATTTTCTTCGCCTGTCATTTATGGTTATTTATATGGCTACTTATGTATAATAAAACAAACAACATACCTTCATATCCAGCCGAGTAGTCTGTAAAGAGAAAAGTTTGTTCAGTAAGAAACAAATATTAATAAAGACATCAAAAAACTTTGAAAGATTTCACTTTGGTAAGGGTCAAAAGTTGAAGTGTCCTTGTACCAGCGAAAAAAGGTCTCCAGAAGCAAACAGTCACTGAAATACACATATATCCTTCAGCGAAAAATGTCTATACTTAACACATTTATAAAACTTTGTAAAATTCAATCAACTTTTAGAGGTTTTAGAAAACTAGCTGACTCGGCACATGTTGTGTTGCTATATAAATAAATTCGATTCTCAGACCTACTGAATATGCATATAAAATTTGGTGAAATTCGGTAAAGCCGTTTCGCAGGAGTACGGTAACTAACATTGTGACAGGAGAATTTTATATATAAGATAATCCTGGCGGCGCCTATAAAAACACATCATAAAAACGACTTAAGCTAGAAGTTTTCACTTTAAAAATAAGTTCGTGCGTGTGTTCTGGTTTGAAGGGTACGGTAGACACACTTTTCTGAGGCATTCCACCTTAGTCCTCAGGGGTAGCGGTGCATCTAAGGCCGACTAATTTTTTCTAGCTGCCATTATAGCGCCCGTTCCCGCGCTTTCGTATTTATTTCCGTGCAACATGCATGCAACGAATTAATTCCGAAATACGTCGTAATTATTATCGGCATAAAAAAAAACATTTTTCTATCGTTATAACATTTTTAAACTTTTAATTTTAAATATTTTAATGATAATTCAATTTTTCTTCAAAATTTAAACTTTATTGAATTTATTTTTATTTAACAAGAATTTCAGAATTTCATCTATATTACAGCGGCGTAAAGTTTATTTTCCTGGTTGAAGGGCATAGATTAGTAAAGATACTTCGCCGCCTTGAGATTGAATGAAGCCACAAACAGCTTATTTTAGTAAGTTCTTTTTTTTAATTCTTGACAAATAAAAACATTTTTAGAGAAAATTTACGAATAAATAACTAATAGGTACTGCGTAATTTACGTAATAAATAAATAATTATATCAAATATTTTAGGGACATTTTAGCACGGAGACGTGCTAACGTGTCACTAAACTTTTTTACGCAACTATTTCAATTCTCAAAACTGGGTACATTTTCTTGTTAGGAGTGAGTAATCTTTACTAATCTATGTTCAAGGGTATAATATAGTAGGAATAAGTATTAATAATATGAAATTAAGTAAAAAACGTTGGTACATACCTGGGCTAGGCTGGGCTCGCGCCAAGGCTAAGCACTGTAACATAAATAAAGAAATTGTTAATACAATAATAAATAAATGAGTAGACATAATATTTAGTACAGAGTCCTTACTAATATACCCATTAAATACGTTAGAGAAATAATTAAAAAAAACAATTGTTACATTGTAATTAATGTCTATACAATATTATTATTTTACGGACAAAACAATGAGAATGTTAGCATAAAATCTTCTACTATATAAACGGGATTCGTATATTCTGAGTTTAATTTACAAACAAAACGACAATATTTCCAAGGAGTCTGTTAAAATACTCACCATAATACGATTTTATAACGAAAACTATAAATACTGACTTCATTACTTATTAAAAGACAATTGAAATCAGTATTTTCTTTTTATTCTTATGAGAAAGTGCTCTTTTCAAAATTTTGTGCTAAGTAGTTGAACTTTAAATAGAAAAAGAATTGTGAAATATTACAATAATACCTATTTGGGAACCATGCCTCACACGGCAATTTTAGATGGCTTAAGTATTTAATTAATTATAATTTCCTTGCAATTTTTGTAAATAAGTTGCTTTTTTTTAGTTTATAGTTTAATTTATTACTACAAATTTCATGTATAATATTTAATATTTGAAAAAAATGTGCAATATGTTCAAAATTTTGAACTAAAGTTACCGTTCAAAATGGGTACAAATTGAGTTCTAAGGTTCTATTATACATAAACATGGAATTGGAAGGTGGTAGAACCCTTAGGTTCGACTCCTTCGGCACCATCGCCACACCTATTTCTGGCTAACAACAACAGTGTTAAGCGCTGCTGTTTTCAGGTTTGAAGGGTGTGGTAATGTAAACATACTTTTCAGACGCGTTCCAGCTTAGTCCTCAGGGGTAGCGGCGCTTGTGGCCGACCTCAGGTAGGAATATCTAATTACATTTGGGGTTGATTACAGATCCATGGGCGGTAGTAGCCACTTACCATCAGGTGGACTGTATACCCGTCTGTTACTCCTATATTATAAAAATAACATACAAGTTAACCTAATAAAAGTGTTGTAAATAAAAATATTAACTTACCGTTAAACCCAATAGTAGTAGTAACTTCATTTTGCCAATGCATACCATTTTTAAAAATACTATCGCTTTTATACTAAAACTAAGTTTTAGTATTCTATAGATAAATACTAGTAAATAATAAGCATAATAAAAACACTTGTACTAATAAAAATATTTTTATTTAGAGATCCGCAGCGTAAGCGCATGGTCCAATGACGTAAGCATAGTCCGCGTAAAACTGCTAGTCCGCTCTGAATATGGAAATGAATAGCGTCGCCATAGCAAATTGTATGACTGCACTTGCTCGCTACAACTTCAGAGCGGACTAGCCGATGTCCATCGAAAACTACGTTGCTTGTTTAAAAATTATATTTATTTTATTTTAATAAATTATTGTACACAAAAATAAATCATATAAAGGCACATGGCCTTTATCAGTGTCTTTTTCATTATTTGTCTGCGATTCCATATTATCATATAATGTAGGTTTGTAGGCGTAGGTTGGTCGGGCGAGGAGAATAAAAAGTAACCGTACGTAATAAACAATGTTGTATTCTATGAAATCACAATAGTTTAACAAAAGGAATACACACAAAATCACTGACACTCCACCGAACTCGTAATACACTCGCGCAACACACTCTCGATAATTTGCTGCCGAACCCATAGATTAGTAAATAATAATAATAATAATAAACACCCAATCCAATGTATGCAGGCACCGTGCCATGGATGCGTGGCTGAGGGGGAGCTCAGTCGCTAACGGTCCCTCCTCGAAACAGGGCGAACTCGAGGAGTAATGCGCCTTACCTCAGCATGCGGGGCTCTGCTGAGGTGGACCTTTTCATTCCCTAGCTACGCGTGGGAACACAATGCAGTCAACAAGCAACAGAAAAAACAAAAATATTTTCCATCAGGATTCCGCCGTGGAAACACGGACGGACGAACGGATCGCTAACTAGAGCGCGTAGAGAAGCACTAACAAAGAATGCTGTCAGTTCTACTGTGCAGACTGTCGATAGCGAAGATGTAGGCTATCATGGCCTAGTAAGCCATAAAAGGCAAGATACCAACAATATACCTTCAAACCCGTCATCACCATTATCATCCAACCATAGTCTCTCCATCCTATTCAGTAAGCTCCACTCGTTTACGGCGTCTAAATCTCGTTGAAGTGCTTCGCAATCAGACACGCAATTAATAAGTAGTATGAAAACGCTTAAGGTCGTCAGCATAGAGAAGACATTTGGCATGGGTTAGAACCGAGGGCAAGTCATTAATCATGACAAGAAAGATATTTCCTAACTCTAATACATCACGAATGAGATGGAATAACGAAATCAATGAGTTTATAATACGAAGCTATTTTACAATCACTAATTTAGAATCAAATAAGTCAGCCTATAGATCACAACTAAAACAAGCATTAGTAGCAAAGTATCCTCACCTTTCGCACTTGTCTGAGCAAAGGATTTCAGATCAATACAAAGCTATAGTCAATAATAAAATGATAGAAGACAATAGATTACAAGAAATAAAAGATGAAGTAATAAAATAGAACTTAATAGTATGGAACGAGAAAAGTCACAAAGATCACCGATACAGCACAATACACAATTCATAAATGAAAAAACACTCTTGCACACACATACCCCAATAGACATATCTATAAACAGCAATACGATTGTACGAAATGAAGAAACTACCGAGACAAATAACCGTAACGTTAATGATATAAACTATAACCTTGTAAATGGTACTGCAATTGAAGATATATTTATAAAAGCCTTAAATAATTTTACTAATGTTGAACCTACACATAGACCATACATACCCGTACAAAAGCAGTCTAAAAATTAACAATTATAACACATTATATTAACTCTAACCTGCTACCTAAATATATAACAGATGTGAGCGATTTTAGCAAATTTGAAACAGTATTATATTGTGCAGCATTTACAGCATGTACCTATAACGGGGATAAAATATATACAACACTAGGAAATACACATAAAAGCAAATCTCAAAACTTACCAAGGTGGCAAATTAGATTACAAAACCGCATACAAGACTTACGAGTTAAAATAGACAGATTAACAGAATATATGAGTGGTAATAGAGGTAAAAAATTAAGCATACACATAGCAAAATAAAAATACAGTATAAAATACATTCCAAACATGAAAACGATAACACTCGCCTTACACAATTCATGGATACACTAAAACAAAAATTGAATCTACTTTCAAATCGATTACGAAGATACAAACAAACAACTCTACGAAAACACCAAAACATACAATTCGCTAATAACGAGAAACTTTTCTACAGAAATTTAACTACATCACAGTATAACAATCAAACTAACACTGAGACTCCCACACTCGAACAATTACACACGTACTGGTCAAATATTTGGACTAACTCTAAAAAACATACAGAAGGAGAGTGGATCAATAAAGATAAAGAAATAGTTAAGAATATACCTGAAATGCAATTTGATGAGATAGATATTGAACTGCTTAAAATTGTAATAGGAAGGACACATAGTTGGAAAGCTACTGGATCGGATAAACTAAGTACATAATTACTGGTTTAAAAAAATTACTTACATACATCCACACCTACTCACAAATATTAATAACTTTATTAAAATCCGCACACTTTACCAAGTTACATAACCAAAGGAGTGACGTATATGCTTCCTAAGGACAAAAATGACTCCAAAAACCCAGCTAAATATAGACCGATAACGTGTCTTCAGAATTTTTATAAAATTATTACCGGCTGTATTACAGAATTAATTTACACACACATACATAAAAATAATATACTTGCTGAACAACAGAAAGGTTGCCGTACGAGAAGCCAAGGGTGTAAAGAACAACTGACTATTGATGCTGTAGCTGCTAAGCAAGCGTTAACGAGGAAGAGAAACATCTATACAATGTACGTAGACTAGAAAAAGGCGTATGATTCAATACCACACTCTTGGCTCATATATATCTTAGAACATTATAAAATACATCCTGCACTTATAGAATTCCTTAAGAATACAATGAACAATTGGAGTACAGCTCTTAAGTTAAATCAGATAGAAACTGCACAAAATAATATTCGTAGGGGGATTTTCCAAGGGGACTCTTTGAGCCCGCTTTGGTTTTGTTTGGCACTGAACCCACTTTCAACCATTCTCAATAGTATCAATAGTGGCTATAAAATCAGGCACAATCATACATCATACATTTTATCACATTTGTTATTTATGGATGACATTAAATTATACGGAAGTAATCTTAAGGAAATTCATAAACTAGCAGACATCACACGATCATTCTCATCAGACATACATATGGACTTTGGTATAGATGAGTGTAGGATACAATCAGTTCATAGAGGAAGATTAGAATATAACAGTTATTACACACTCACAAACGAAGAAATAGAACCTGTGGATTCAGACACTGGATATAAATATTTAGGTTTCCAACAAAGCAGACAAATACACCATGAAGAAACTAAAAAATTACTTACAAACAAATTTAAAGAAAGACTATACAAAATATTACACACAGCCCTAAATTCAAAAAATACCATAAAAGCAATAAATCATACGCAGTTCCCCTTCTAACGTACTCGTTTGGAATAATAAAGTGGTCACAAACTGATTTAAAAAACTCCGAAGAACTATAAATACTACCATGACCAAGCACCGAAAGCATCATCCACGTTCATGCACACAAAGATTAACCTTACCAAAACTAGAAGGAGGAAGAGGGTTAATTGATCTACAAAATCTTCACAATAATCAAATCACAAAATTAAGATCTTTTTTCCACACTCGTTCTCATGATTCACCATTGCATAAAGCGGTCACTGAAGCTGATATAAAGTATACACCACTCAATCTTCACGATAAATCTATTCAAAAAAATCAAACCATCACAGAACCACAACAAAAACTCGATGAATGGCTTCAGAAGTCCATCCATCCAAGTCCCTCCATGGTCGACATAGGCGAGACTTAATCAACCCACATATAGATAAACAAGCTTCCAATACCTGGCTAAAAAGAGGTGAACTATTTCCCGAAACAGAGGGTTTCATGTCAGCCATTCAAGATCAAGTAATCGAAACTCGCAATTACAAAAAAATCATTGTACATGATAACAATTTAGTAACAGACCAATGTAGACACTGTAAAGGAGCGTCAGAAACAATTCAGCATATCACAGGTGCATGCTCAACCATTTCTCAGACAGACTACAAACATAGACACCTTAAGATACTTGAAGGTGGTAGAACCCTTTGTGGTTCAACTCCGGCAGCACCACCGCCACACCTATTTCTACCTAATAACAGCAGTGTTAGGCGCTGCTTTGTTCCGGTTTGAAGGGTGTGGTAAGGGAGACAGACTTTTCCGAGGCGTTCCAGCTTAGTCCTCAGGGGTAGCGGCGCATCTGTGGCCGACCTCGGGTAGGAATATCTAATCCTATCTGAGGTTGATTACAGATGTCCATGGGCGGCAGTAGCCACTTACCATCAGGTGGACTGCATGCTCGTCTGCTACTCTTATATTATAAATAAAATAAAATAGACATGATCAGGTTGCTGCTATCATCCACCAGTACTTAGCTTTTAAATACAAACTTATAAAAGAAAAAATACCGTATTACAAATATACTCCCCAAACAGTCATAGATTCTAATAACTATAAACTTTACTGGGATAGAACCATATTAACAGACAAGACAATCTACTATAACCGCCCAGACATTACTTTTCATGACAAGTAGCACTACCATGAGTTGGCATAGAAACGCCACTATAGAAATTGTAAATAGAAAACTATTGTCATTTTGCTAGTGAATAACATAACTACTATCGTTACGGTATTTCTTGACAACGTCTGTCAAATTAATGACTCATGGGACCGAATTTGTATGGCAATAGATCATAATGACATTCGCTAGCGATTTGATTTCGATAGGTTTTTTACTTATCGAGTTACGCCACTACGGATTTTAGTTCTACGAGTAACCACCAGAGGCGCTGTACAAATTATCATACATTTATTTTCGCAGTCGCTAGCGAATAATACTTTTGTAAACTCATGGTAGTGCTACAGATTAATAAAATAGTTTACCGTATTGATGTTGCAGTACCAAATACACACAATTTGACTAGTACATACACGGACAAGATTACTAAATACACCGATCTTTCAATAGAAATAAAATCGCAATGTAATAACAACCACAGGAGTCATACCACGAACACTTCAGACTAGCCTTAATGCTTTATGTATCTGTTATAGGCAAACTCCGAAGCTCCGGCGATCCTAGGTTGGACTGGTCAATCCTCAGGTCAGACTGAATGACTTAGTCAAAGCCCAAACAAATGTAAATTTTCGGCCTTTGACTAAACAATTTTCGTCAAACCTGGGAGAGACTAATTTGGTCAGGCAAACGTCAAAACACAATTTTATTAAATCGGGGTTTGACGAGTCAAACTCCGATATATGTATGAAGTGTCTTATCTTCGTATATTTGGAAGCATTTTATCATTTAAGCAGCTTTCAAGTCTTAAGAACCGCTTAACTCTGCCAGTTCTGACACCTGATTGGTCAGCTTACGTGATTTTCACTTTTATATTTGAGATGCTTTGAGAGAATGCCGTGTGGCATTAGGCCCACCTTTTGTACGATGTGCAATAAAGTATAAAATAAATAAATAAATGCTTTGGAATATACGGAGGTTAGTTTGTAAGATTAGGTATAAAAAAATAACATATTTAAAATTTTGATGTTTATTGTTTTAATAATTTAAAAAACCTAACCTAACCTAACCTCACTCATCTTCAATTTTACACAATTACACGCCCGCACGCTCAATGAACGAACATGAAATGACAAAACAATCGGTCGGAACACCGCGAGAGACATTATGAACCTGTTTAAACATGTTCAGATCAACGTTTGACCGAGTTTTGCAGTCGCTTCTAGGATTGACTAGGCCAAAACCGAAACAGAATAATTTACTTTCGACGTTTGACTGAAAAGTTAGGAGCTCCTGGGTTTGACTAAAAATACTTCAGGCAAAGGGCGAAATCGAAATGTATTTCGGGGATTGCCTGATGGCTTTGGCCAAACCTAGGATAAACCAGTCCTTCCGCGAAGAGACTGTGTATCGGACTTTGACTATAACATATCCACTATTTCACGTACATTCTCCTACAGAAAGCTGTCATTATAAATACTTGCCGGATAGTTAGAAAATTTTTGTCCCTTGAAGAATAATTTACATACTTCATATATATTTATTGTCCCTGACTAAGTATAATTACATAAACTTCCAAGTGTCGTTTGGCCCCCAGCCCGCGGCATAGGATATATACCCCAGAAATGGGAGAAAGGTTCGACCTACAAATATAAATAATAATAATAATCATTTATTTCAGAATTAGATTCCATATTATAAAAAATACAATCAATTACAATTACAAATGTCAACAAATAAAATGAAATAAAATAAAATATAAATAAAATTAAATAAATTGAAATTGAATTGAATTTAATGAAGTAAAATAATATAAAATAAAATAAAATATAAGAAAATATCGTGTTAGTAACAATTTTACTTAAAACTATGTTAGTAAATTACACTAGGGAACCTACAATAAAGTACATACTTCACGATGAGAGGGAGTAGAGAGAGACGGGCACGCAAACGGTGTCTTGGCAACCCCAACAGTATTCTGAAAGCATTGTTGTATTGTACCCTTAGAGTATCATACACCCGACGCGTTTACCTGACCCACAGACTGCTCGAATAAAATGATTGACAATAAGTAAGCTCTGAAAAGCGTTATTTTTACATCCTCAGTGCAGCGAGCAAATCTGCGAGCCAACATATTACATCGTATTGCTAGTGCCCGTCTCTCTCTCTACATCCAGATCATCCTTCAGATCCTCAGCAACCGTGTGACCCAAATATTTAAAATGTTTAACAATTTTTAGTGTATTGCCATTAAGTACAACAGGAGGTACTGGGGTCGGCCCAATTTTCCCGGCTTTGAATACAAGTACCTCACTCTTTTTACAATTGTACCTAAGGCCGTGCTCTCGTGCATAATTCTCGCATATACGTAGCAATATGCGGAGACCACCAATCGAGGGCGCCAGCAGCACCATATCGTCTGCATTCTCTCCGTATAGTACTTAACAGTATGCTTGAGACTCAGGATGGCACTCTCGGTGGATAGACCCGACTGGAAACCAAACTGCGCATCATGAAGTTTTATGTATCCACTCAAAGGAGTGTCAAGTATACTGTCAAGTATCTTAGCCATTGTGGTGGCTAATGAGATGGGTCTATAGTTGGATTTGTCTGAGACATCCCCGGTCTTATTCTTAAGAATAGGAACCACAATGGTTCTCATTAAGGGCTCCGGCAAGTATGAATGCCCCAAGCAAAGTTTAAAAAGCATTGCCAATATGCGAGATATATGTACGCCTGCATATCTGAAATGCTCAATGCTGAGACCGTCATGTCCAGGTGATTTACCTCTCTTCATGTTTTAATCACAATTGAAACATCTGCGTCTGAGATGTTCATGATTGACTTTAGCATGTCGGTATCACCATTGACCACCTCAGTCGCAGGCGGCGATAAATGAGTCTTAATATGAAAGTGATCTTTAAAATTATTAGCTATTAACTTGGGGTCATTCTCGCCACCGACGCTCACAGGTACACTAGGTTTCGGATTTATTTTGTTTGTATGTTTCCAGAATGCCTTAAAGTCGCCTATAGAATGTTTGGATACCAGTATATCCATTCTGATCTGCTCCTGATTATCCTGGCACCATTTAAGTTTGAACTTAAAGGATTTTCTCGTATCACACATGTCCTTATAAATCAAACCACTCGTTGGCTTACCCGCTAGTATCCATGTGTGAAATGTTAAGCGTGCATTCCTGTGAGCTTCGGCTACATATTTATTCCAACCGACAATATAGCCTTTCTATGACACTTATTTGATTGGTTACTAGATAACACGGCTGCCTCGGATAGGATGTCTATTAATTTCAAATACAATCTATCTATAAATAAAACATGATCACTGTTAGATCAACACGAGTCAGAACATCCTTTAAGCTCTTCTGGGATGCTTAAATACCTAAGATGCTCATGGCAGTAGTCATGGTACACACGAATCTGATTCTCACTACGCTCACCCATAAGACTAGATTACACACAGACTTTTCAGAAATAAAATCGCGCTTTAATGAAATGCCTTCAATATTGCATGCAACAAAAAGAGGAAAGTGGTCTGACCAATACACGTCATGCTGCACCCACACTCTGTCAACTGTAACTTGGGCAGAGTTTGTAACAATGCAGTGATCTAACCATCTCCTACTGCGTGAGCATCACTGGTGAAGGTATACGTACCAGAATCCAGTCCCAGCATATCTATATCTATGCAACACCAGTTATTATCTATGCAAAAATTAAACATTTCGTCACAGAAAAGCTCTTTTGGATGTGCATTAAAATCCCCTAATATATACACAGATTCACAGTTATTATTTTCTTCCATAACCGCGCTAATCACGCCAAAACACTCCGTATATGTAGTTAAATTGTCAATATCATTAACCGGTATGTATACACTGAACACTATAAAGTATTTGTTTTTTAACCTCACTTTTATCGCGCACAGTCTAGGGTTTTTACACTCAAGAATAGAAACGGATTCAAACGCATTATTTCGCCACAAAATAGCCACTCCACCGTACGGTCTTCCACTTAGAATACCAACCGATGTGTCGACTGCGCTGGTACCCGTGCATCCAAACTCCGCATCAATAGTACTTAAGAGCGGTAAGTCATGTGGAAGTAACCATGTCTCCTGTAGCGCCAAAATATCGGACGATTTGCACAGAGTTCGAATTCCTTTCATGGAACGCTTTAGGGATTTGCAGTTAAAACGGCATAGTATACATTTATTAGGTGTACTATCCATGACAGCTAGTATTTTTATATAAATTATCCCCGTTAGGCCCATCAAGCCCCTTTCCACGCTGACTGAAATTTACAAACTTTCGGAATGTTATACCACAAGGCCACAAATTTCCATCCAAAAATACATCAATCTTCGATTTAGAGACAAAAACCTTGTAGGAGTTATATCCTTTATGTTTTTTCGTTCTCATTTTCAATAGTGAGACACGTTCGCTTGTTTTTTCGTGTATGTGGTCAATAATATCAGATTCCTTAACGTCGATATCCACATTTGATACAAATAATGGAACTTTAATGTCTACTGCTTTGAATTTACTATTACATGTCATGTTTGCTTGTCCCATTTTTCCTATAAATTTATTCCGTAAACGTTTCTTCTGAACTTGAACCCATTTTCCATTAGGCTCTGGTTTTTTCCACTCTTCCCCTGTGGCAGATATTTCCGCAAATGATAACTTTCTCGATGTAACAACCACGCTTTGTTTACTTAAATCAGCTGTTGTACCGCTAGTCTCGCAATGCTCTGTTCCTTTCCTACTACACGACGTCACACAGCTATGAGAAGGATCGCGCGCGCACGCAGGCGAGTGTAAGTGAGACGAACATATTGCATCAGGGGTGGACGCTGGTCTTGCGCGTGAAGGAGACAACAAAACCCCGCTGCACTCTCCGCTAACATTCACTGGTACGTTATCTTGCGATGAGGGAGACGACAAATTTACGTCACAATGTTGACCATGGTCAGTTACTCCAACGGTATGCGACTCAGTCGTCGGTGTTTGAATCGCCATCGGCCCACTATCTTGAAAATACCCTCCACGTCTAACATTTATTCTGCTACTAGTATTAATTACCGATGCATAACGGTCATTTATCCATTTGTTTTCTAACTCTTCTAAACGTTTATTCGTTGCATAAGTTTCTTTTATCTCGGTAACATCTGCTTTCAGCCGAATAATATCTTTTAATAGCGCTGTCACGTCCACATGATCGAATGTCACCGGTGGAAGTTTGTTTAAATCTCGGGCCACAAACACTGGCATTATATCGGGATCACTTTTCTTGAGGACCGCTATAATATCTTCAAGATCTCTTTGAATTTTCCCTCCTTTTCTTCTCGAAATGTTACGCTTATTCGTTTTTATTGATTCAAACAACAAAGTCTTCGCTTTTTCAACCTCTACGATCGTAAAGCCGACGCACAAATACGTATCATACTCTCGTTATCCATAGTATCCACTTTATTTTGTACATACGCCAAAATTTCACTTATGACAATATGACAGCTAGCACATTTAACAGTTTTCGAGCACATATTTACGTTCGTCATTTTAATTTCAAAAGATCACATACGAGACCTCGCACGCGCACCTCACTCGACCGCGGTCATCGCGCGACTGATAGTAAAGATTACTCACTCCAAACAAGAAAATGTACCCAGTTTTGAGAATTGAAATAGTTGCGTAAAAAAGTTTTGCCACGTCTCCGTGCTAAAATGTCCCTAAAATATTTGAAATAATAATTTATTTATTATGTAAATTACGCAGTATTAGTTATTTATTCGTAAATGTTCTATAAAAATGTTTTTATTTGTCAAGAATTAAAAAAAAGAACTAACTACTGTGCACTAGCGCCCAGAGTTGCGTCAGAGCGGGTAAAACCATAGTGACCTCGTTCTACCCACTCTATGATTTATGGAAGCGCCGTCACATACAATACAGAAGTCATACAAATAAGGTACAAAGGATTGCTTATTCCACAATGGATCTTCCAGCAACCCTTGGACAGGAATGTGCATGCGAAAGGCAAAATTAGTGTGCAAAAAGAAAAAAAAACAATAATATTATAAGTACTTTTTTATTGTATTTTGGACACAGAAAGTCATGTAATACATTACGACATCTTAAGCTAACTTAATATATGTTATCTAAACTTTGAGTGCTAACAATTTGTGTATTAAAAAACATTAGACAAGTTTTTAAGTTATTGAATTGTATCTCAAGGTACATTTTAATGTGTTTTAGTAGTTACATATTACAAGGTGTTATACCTTTTTTTCAAATAAGGATTAATTAACTTTTACTTTCAATTTAATTCTGTTTTTTTTTTATTATAAAAACCAACTCCCACAATTTAGACGAATCCAACGACACCTCCTCTCGTCTCCCTCCAACGTCTCTCAGAATGAGAAGGATTAGGACACAGTCCACCGCGCTGGACAAGTGCGTATTGGTAGACTTCACATACCTTTGAGATTTTTTTTATGAATCTCTCAGGTATACAGGTTTCATCACGATGTTTTCCTTCACCGTTTAATTAATAATTAATTTCTAATACGCACGTAACTTTGAAAATCAGGGACTTTGAATTTTTTTAACACTCCGTAGTTACACGGAACCACTATACAGAAATTTAATAATGTTTTTTACCTATTCGACTACAAAATAATTGAATAACAATTTAATTGAATAATTTTATTGTCTATTTACATTTTATATTGTTTTATTAAACAATAAGCTATTTAATTAATAACAAACAATAATATCACCTTTTTTAATGACAATGTTATTTTCTAGATTAACATATCAATGATTATATTGTTATCATAATAAAATAATTGTCTTAAGGTCTTTATAAGGTCTTAAAAAGGGTCAATGTGACTTCTATACAACTAATTATTAAAGTCAAGTTAATTACACAAAAGGACATGTGCACACACGTAATATATATGTACCTATGTAAAATCGTAAAGTATGTCCGCGTAAAACTGCTAGTCCGCTCTGAATATAGAAATGAATCGCGTCATAGCAAATTGTATGACTATACTTGCTAGCAACAACTTCGGAGCGGACTAGCAGTTTGGCGCGAACTACCTACTGATTATTTATTGACCAAAACATTTTTTTTTATAATATAGGAGTAAAAGACGACCACGCAATAATTGTAAGTGGCTACTGCCGCCCATGGACATTTGTAATCAACCCCAGACAAGATTAATTTCCAACCTGAGGTCGGCCACAGATGCGCCACTACCCTTGAGGACTAAGCTGGAACACCTCAGAAAAGTACGACTCCATTATCACACGCCTCAAACCAGAACACAGCAGCGCTTAACACTGCTGTTATAAAAGAAATAGGTGTGGCGGTGGTGCCGCCGGAGTCGAACCACGGTGGGTTCTACCACCTTCAAAATCCTCCTTTGTTTGATCCTGGCGACTTTTTTAACCGACTTCGAAAAAGGAGGAGGTTACTCAATTCGACCGTATATATATATATTTTTTTTTTTTTTATGTTTGTTCGGCGATTTTTTCGCGATGCCGCGACCGATCGATATGATTCATACACCATTGTATGCGGCTAGTTTCACAAGGGGTCCCATTTCGAGGAAATTTGAAAATTTCCGCCAGTTTTCCCGGAAAATTGGAAAAACCAGATTTCATATAAACTTCAATAAGTCGAGTATTTCTTAACCAATTTCAATTTTCTTTTTTTCATATGAAGGGGTGTTTCGTTGCGGTACTTTCCTACCTTAACGTTAGTATACTCTGATGATTAGAATTTAAGTTATGGGGTGGAACTCATCATCACTACCCCTGCTTTTTACATATTTTATGACAACTTACCTTCTGCCCACTCAATTCTCATGAAACTTAAAATGAACATTGAGTATCTATGTTAACATGATATGATGGAAAATTTGACCTTCAACTCTTTAACCCTGGTAATGCAGAAGTGCCTCCTGCCTCAACCACATAAGTTAGGCATTTGGAACTTATGGATATTTAATAAAGTCGATAAGCTGAGATATATGATGGAAAATTTGACCTTCTACTCTTCAACTCTGATGATGCAGAGGTGCCTCCTGCCTCAACCATACAAGTTAGGCATTTGATGCTTATGAATATTCAATAAGGTTGATAGGTAGAGGTATATGATGGAAAATTTTCCCTTCAACTCTTCAACCCTGATAATGCAGAAGTGCCTCCTGCCTCAACCATACAAGTTAGGCATTTGGAGCTTACGAATATATGATAAGGTCTTTAAGTAGAGACATATGATGGAAGATATGACCTTCAATTCTTCAATCCTGATGATGCAGATGTGCCTCCTATCTAAAGTATATAGAATAGACATTTGTTGTAATGAAGTTGCTAGACAGAGATATATGATGAAAAATTTGACCTTCAACTCCTTAGATCTGATGATGCAGAGGTACCTCCAGCCTAAACCACATGAATAAGCTATTTAGTGCTTTCACACATATTTTACAGGTCCTAACCAGGTACATGTAATGAAATAAATGACCTCAACTCTTCAACTTGACAATTACTTCTTACAAATATAAAATATGATTAATGAATACGTTGTAGTTTTTCTTAACTATTAATTTTAGGTAAATTTGACCGACTCACTCGCAGAGTTTTACCACCTAGTTTGATTTATTTACTTTTCTGTTCCAACCTAATCTAGCCAATAATATAGTAGTATATAGTATCTCATATAGCCTCGCCTATAGTGTTTCGTATTGAATTGGTTAGGTTAGGTTGGAACATATAAGACAATGTAAAACTAAGCGAGAAGGGCGCGGTAGCGCCCTGCGAGCGGGTTGGTCCAATCCGTATGAATTCAGACCTTACCTTTATTCATGATCACCTTTATACAATTTTACATAATATTAATACAAACGTTAGCATATCATCACTAAAAAGGGTGAAAAAAAAATTTTTAACAAAAAAATAAAACCGACTTCTATGTCACTACAAAGTAAAAAATAATTGAAATAAATGTTGGTTTAGTACATATTTCTGAAGTCGGCGCTCATATTGGACACGCTGTTTACGCCGTTATCAAACGAAATATATTGAGCGCCAACTTCAGAAATATGTACTAAACCAACATTTATTTCAATTATTTTTTACTTTGTAGTGACATAGAAGTCGGTTTTATTTTTTTGTTAAATTTTTTTTTTGCCTTACAAATACCGTAATGACTTTTCGAGGACTATTTCTATCTGTCTACTGCTGCCTGTCTATTTTAGTTCCGAATGTTAACTCATTATTCCTGAAAGACTATTTTATATAATAAATAATTCAATAACAACTGCATTCTTTATTTTCTCTGACAATCCTTTCTATGACATTTTATTCTCTAAAAACATATAATATCCTTTTATATTTATACTAGCGGACCCCGCAAACGTTGTGATGCCATATAAATAAAATAATGTTAACGGTGAACAACCCTTATCACTTAGGGGTATGAAAAATAGATAGTAACCGATTCTCAGACCTACTGAATATGCATATAACATTTGGTGAAAATCGGTAAAGCCGTCTTGGAGGAGTACGGTAACTAACATTGTGACACGAGAATTTTATATATAAGATATAGCAATTAAATAGACTCTTATAAACATGAATTACCTAAACAGTATTGTAATGAAAATATACCCTTACACGAAGGGTTAGCAACTGTGTTTGGAGGCCCTCAGGACAGTGGCGGACCAAGGTCCGAGGCCCGGGACTCCCCAGTGTAAAAAGTTGATTTGATTTTACAAAATGAAAAATGTGTCATCGAATTATGCGGTGACCTTTTTTGTGACTGATACACATTTCATACATTGTTTGGTTCTGACGACCTTTTTAGGGTTCCGTTCCCAAAGGGTAAAAACGGAACTCTATTACTAAGACTTCGCTGTCTGTCCGTCTGTCACTGGGCTCTATCTCCGGAACCGTAATAGATAGACACATGAAATTTTTACAGAGGACGCATAACGGCGGCCGATATAACAACAAATACTAAAAAAATAAAGTTAGATATTAAAGGAGGTCTCCATACAACAAACCGGAATTTTTCGGCATTTTTCGATCTAACTGTTAAACCGTACTAGGAAGACGGTTGAAATTTTTACAATCCGTCAACTTCACTACTATAACTGGTATTATAATAACTACAAATAAGACATATTGCAATATAGTTATTTAATTTTATTATACGTTGTTTACGTATCATTCATCATCACCCCAACGCCATCTATTGTTGTGTCATATAACTAAGTATTGTTGAAAATAATAAAATGAATAACAATAAGTAAAATATAATGAACATTTGGTGGTACGGAAGCTTCCATATGCGAGTTCGACTCGTACTTGGCGAATTATTTTATAATATAATAGTAGCAGAGCAAGTGATTACTACTGCACATTGTCATCTGCAATCAACTCCAGGTGATATTAATTCCTTGTTCCTGGTTCCTGCCCTGGAGGAGCGAACGCTCCTCCAGGGCAGAGGCCGATTCGGGCATCGCGCTTGGAGGACTCCGGTTGTGTTCCGTTGGAGATCTCGGAGTTCTCCAACAAGCGCTGAGGACGGCCACCGGGGGTGTTTTAGTGTGGTAAAAATCTCACATAACCCGGCGTCGCTCCCACGTCGTCGGGTACCTTTTGAAGGTTTCCCTCTCGAAAAAAAAAAGGTAATATTAATTCCTACAGGTCATTCCTGGTCACAGACGCTACCCCTGAGGATTAAGATGGAATACCTCGGAAAAGTATGACTGCCTTTCCACACACAAAAGCCTAGGAATTCTTAGTAGGTTACTTTAACGACGCAATCGTTGGAAAAAATCTTCATGATAAACATGAAGTCATTATCAACGAAGCATTCGAAGTGGAACGTATACTATAGACTAAAAGAAGAATTGTTAAATATGTAAATATTTGTTTGAGTATCTCAACTTCAAGTCAGTCAACTCAAGTCAAACTTTTTGTTTTAGGTAGTTATGGAGAGCAATCGAGTCAAGTAGCTTCCACCAGTTCCCATTTTGAGCAGGCGGAGGCTTCTTCTCAACAGTCTTCGTCTTCAAACTTCCAGTCCAGTTCTCAAGACGGATACTCCAACGGTAAATGTCAAACATTTGTTGCCTTTTTTATCATGTTGTTCCAATAGCTCTGTCCCTCATAGAATATTTGTGTCTATGTAAAATGCTCGTGTCAGATATAGCACAAACATTTTAACACAGTGAAGCACGGGTATTTGAGAATTTGCACTTTGCCATTTGGTGTCGGTTTTTCGAGCGCACATTAAAGGGTTCAAAGTTCAAATATGTGCGGAGCCTGCTACACATGCGCAAAGTCCAGTTGCTAGGAGACTATGACATGAGTGACAGCTTAAAAAAATTAAACAAATAAGTGTTCAAATGTGTGTAATGTGAATACTAAAACATATTTGTGTATTGCAGAAGTCGAGTACGGAAGTAATGGTTACCGAGCCGTTAGTAACAGTAATAGTGCAAGCTCAGCAACAAGCCAAAGTTCAGCCAGCTTTAACAACAGTCTTTTAACAGCCAAGAAACAAGCGAAAGAAAATTTAGCAAATACGAACACCAATAACAATGAAGGTGGAAAGAGTGGCAACAACGGTAGCACTACAACAGAATCTACAGCAAACGCTGGAACTACATCTTCTAGTGGTTCTACTAACAATAACTCCTACAGTAATGGTGAAAGCCAATCACAAGGCACTGCAACAGCAACAAACAACACAGGAAGCATTGGAGGTGGAAATAATAACGACGATAGCACTACAACAACTACAGCAGGCTCTGGAACTACCTCTTCTAGTGGTTCTACTAATAATAACTCTAACAGTAATGATCAAAGCACTGCACAAGCACAAGGCACGGCAACTACAACAGCCAACACAGAAAGCAATAATGAAGACAACAAAGAGGGTAACGGAAATGGAGCCAAAGGTAAAAAAAGTAAGCGCGTTCACGTACGTAAAAGAATAATAAGTAACGTAAACTCCAAAGCCAGCTCTTCCAGTAATTCTAATAGTAACAACTCTAACGCACAAAGTGAATCTGAAAGTTCTGCAACTTCAGAAACCAGTGAAGGCACCGGAAGTAGCAACAATCATGGTCATCACCACCATGGTAATCACCACCATGGTGGACACCATAATGGTGGAAGCCATCATACTTGTAATAAAGCTAAACCAAATGGTCATGATTGCCATAAGAATGACGAGGGTCCGAAAGACGTTGGTGGTGGTAATAAGAAGCATTGTGGAAATACGCCTAAGGGCCCTGGACCTAAGCAGGGGCATAAATGTAATAAGGCGCCCCAAGGACCCGGCCCTGCTAAGCATTCTTGCCACGGCAAAGGGGAACAAGCGCATAAATGTAATAAGTCGCCCCAAGGACCCGGCCCTGCTAAGCATTCTTGCCACGGCAAAGTCGAATACGGACATAAAGGTAATAAGGCGCCCCAAGGACCCGGCCCTGCTAAGCATTCTTGCCACGGCAAAGTCGAACACGGACATAAAGGTAATAAGGCGCCACAAGGACCCGGCCCTGCTAAGCATTCTTGCCACGGCAAAGAGGAACATGCGCATAAATGTAATAAGGCGCCCCAAGGACCCGGCCCTGCTAAGCATTCTTGCCACGGCAAAGGACATCACTAACTTCACGTAACTATCGACTTGCGTTCATTTTATAACTAACGCTACTTTTATTTCTTGGTATATTTTTAGCTTTTTATGTCATGAAAACTAGTAAGAGCAACAGATATTGTTTAACCAGAAGGGACGTTCTATCAACAAGTTTAAGATTATTTCGGATATTTTAACTTGTAATTTTGAAAGAGGGCAATCTAATTATACCAAAGATTAAGAATGAAAGGGACACAGTTCTATCAGAATATATTAAAGTTATAATTTTGTAATTTGTCTATTTTTCAATTTAGGAAATTTATCTTATTTGTATTTCACAGCAGCTTGAAAGTATTGATACTTTTTGATTCTGAAAATTGAGGCATATATTTAATTGTACGTTGGAATGTTATACTTTAGTTCCTTCAAGTAGACTTATATCTTATTATTTGTATCTTAGTAAGATTTTCTACCCTCTTCCTAAAAGTCACTTGACGTGCTCCTCGTTTTAGATAGATAACATTAATTTATATCTATTATTAAATATAATAGATATAAAATTTACTATTTTAATATATTTTGAATAAGTGTTATGGAATGTTGACATCGTCCATAGCATTAAAAATATGTAAAGAAAAAATATTTCACAATTGAATTTGGTGTAATCCGTATAATACAGGTGTTATAGTAACGTCTTTGGTTTTCATTGATTAGTTTGTTTGCTTTTTTATAACTGTTATATTTTTGTTTTTTTTTTTTTTATATTAACTGTTATATTTATAGCTGTTATATCGGTAATTCAATATTCTTAAGTCTTATCTTTGTTATTAAAACATTTTTTATCTTGTTATAATGTAACGAAATATGATATATTGACGTATTTGTTTTTTTTAACATAATAAATTGATAATATGCATAATATTTTTGTGTTTTTCTTTTATTTGATTACAATAAACCTTTATAAATTAATCCTGTCCGCTAATATCGTTGCTTTGTAAATTATAAGGCGGTCAGATATCTATCCTAATCAATGCTTACTTATGCATTAGTAATACTAATACTTTACTTTTATATTAATTTTAATTTATTAAATAATTGAACATATTTAGAATTATGAAAAAATGTAAATCATATTAACGACAGCCGATTTCGGAAAAATAAAAAAGACCAATTAAAATGCTTCATTCATTTATTATTCTAAAAAAACCGAATAGTTTACAACACACTTAATTTTATTTCAATTTATACTTAATTATATAAAATGTATAAACCCACTCAATATATTCACAGCTTAAATATTTTAAATAATGGTCCATATGGACTATATGGTCAGTGTGATCCTCTAGCGGACTAAGGGGTGGGGCCGGTGGAAGGGATGGTCCGCCCCGGGCCTCTGATCTTGCGGATACCCCAAACACGGTTCCTAAAAAAAGATCGTCAGAAAAAAAATGTGTATAAAATAGCTAAAAGAAAGGTTATCGGAAACAAACTCCCAACTATTCAACTCCCGCCCCGGGCGTCCGACCTTAGTCCGCTACTGGTGATCAAATACACTGGCTTTTGGGATCTTTTACTGTCTTTCTGGCTCCACTTTCTTACACAGCAAACGAAAAACAATACAAACATTAAGAGAGTTAAAACATATTGATATTATTCTGTCTCACAACTGTTCCTTTTTAAACATAAAAATGCAACTTAATTGTCTATACATTTTATCTTTTACAATAATGCTGTCTTTTTATAGTTACACATTTAGTTCTAAGGCTAAAGTCAATTATCGGTCGAAGTATTAAGTTATTGAGTTTTATCTTCCATAACAGTTATAAAAATAACAGTTATTATTATAACATTTATAAAGTTATAAAGATACATAATAATGAATATGTTATTTTCTATCACAATATCGTCGTTGTAATATTTATAATAGTTTATTGAAAGCACTAATAATGTTATTTTTATATATTTCAGTTTCTGTAACATTCTTTAGTCTCAATTTTTATATAAGATATAAATGCAAAATGTACAATATCGAACCGAAAAATAATCATCATTTCAACAGTTGGAAAGTTAATTGCAAATATTTTAACGTCTAAGTAATGCTTGTGCTTTGATGTCATATGGGCCTGCTGCTATAGTCTTTCCATAGCACACGCTATAGATTGAAAACAGCCCTAAAAGCCCTGTCATCGCGCATCCATAACGTTATAACGTAACGAGAAAATAGCGCGTTGTTAAGAGTATAATATTACCCAATTAATGATGTGCCAAGTCGGCCATTTTTGGTATTCGAATACTTTAGTACTCATAAAAAAAGAATCTAGTCAGTACTCGAGTCCAGAGTACTTCATAATGTACTCGAGTTAGCATGAACTACTCGAGTACTTTTCTTCTTCTTAGTCGAATCCTCATGACTGAGGGTCGTGACCATCAAGAACAGCCTTGTCTACGATACTCTTCCAAGTATTGCGATTCTGTGCAATGTGTATGGAATTGTAGATTGTGGTGTTGCTAGTTTTCTTGACAACATCTGTCCATCGGGTTGGCGATCTCCCTCTGCAACGCTTTCCAGCCACCTGACCAACGACTATCAACTTTTCTAAGTTGTCTGGGTCTCGTCGTGCCACGTGACCGAAGTATTTGAGGACCCGTTGCAAGCAAACCGTGGAGAGCCTGGTTCGAATATGCAGTTCTGAGAGAATTGACGCATTGGTTCGGCGCGCTGTCCAAGAAATAGCCAACAGTTTGCGCCAGCACCACATTTCAAGGGCATCAATTCTTGCTCTTATTCTTGCTTTCAGTGTCCACGTCTCTGAAGCATATAGGAATATGGAAAAGATAAGGGTCTTTACAAGTTTAACTTTTGTGGTTCTGCTAATGCCTCTGTTCCTCCATATCTTTTCCAATCGCTTCATCGCAGATTTTGCCAGCTGTGCTCTGCGCACCACCTCTTTTTCGCAGTCGCCGTCGTTGGTAATCAAGGCGCCAAGGTATATGAGTTGGTCCACCGCGTCTAGGTCTTTTAGCTCATGTGTCCTGCTCAAGGAGTTCATTCTGTCCACGAACATAAGCTTCGTCTTTTTCCTGTTTATTAGGAGCCCGTACTCTGCGCTGATGCTCTCCACCCTTTGCAGAAGTTGCGACAGCTCATGTTCGCTAGCACCAATTATTGTTGTATCGTCAGCAAATCGCAGGTTGTTGACAAGATGACCACCCACGCGAATCCCACCTTTCCAGCCTTCGGTGACCCTTCTCATTATGTGTTCACCAATTAAGTTGAACAGCTGGGGTGAAAGTATGCAGCCTTGTCTTACCCCTCGTTCGGCTTTGAAAGGCTTAGATTCCATTCTGTCAATCTTCACTGTAGAGTATCCATCAAGGTACAGGTTTTGAATCATAAAGGTTATGTGTTGTGGGACTCCCATCTCCTTCATTACCAAAAACATTTTCTCCCAGCTAACGCAATCAAACGCCTTTGCATAGTCAATAAAGCAGAGGGCCATAGGTATATTAAATTCTCTGCTTTTTTCTATGAGCTGTCTTATGTTTAGTATCTGTTCCCGTGTACCTCTGCCCTTGACGAATCCTGCTTGTTCCTTTGCGATTTGCCTGCCGATGTAGTGCTCAAGTCTCTTATTTATTATGTAAAGCAATACCTTACTTCCATGAGTACGAGTACGAGTTACATGAGTACGAGTACTTTTAACACAGTACAAAAGTACGAAGAGCAAAAAAGGGCTTACTAAACAAATTATACAATTTATTACTTGCACAATTCCTGCTCGTTTGTCTATATAAGGTACATAAGACTGGAGTCAGTGTACGAGTACCGTTGGTATTCGAGTATCACTGGTACTCGAGTATCACTTATTAGCGAGTATGCGAGTTTATGTAAGTACTCGAGTCCTGATTCGAGTCGACCTGACTCGGCACATCTCTACTTACAGTGGGTTGCATCGAAAGCCGGTTCATAGTAATAACTATGACGTTAACGATGGAATATCTATGATGCACCATTCTGTGTCATGTTCATGTCATTTGTGTCGCTGTCACCGCAATCTTTAGTCGACGTTGACATATACGGTTGACAAATACAGTAAAATTAAACGATCGAAATCGAGCGGTTAATGTTAAGTGTTAGTTATGACGTGATTTCAACCAGAACTAAAATGGTGCAACGTATTAATTTTTTAACCGGTTTGTTAGGCTTTTGTAAATGTTAAAGTTACATGGTGCAACCCACCCTTAATGCTAGCGCTAGATTTAGACCGTTACGTAACGTTATTTATAATATAAAACCCCAGAGCCAAATTATGAAGAGCAGATTTATACATTGCAAAACAGTTTATACCGGTAGGCGCGTGCGTTAGGTAAGAAAAATGCGAATCGAAATAGATGCTGCAAAGGCTCAAAAACAGTTATTTCACTGTAACTTTGTGGTGCAATGTTACGAGTATTATAGTCCGCGCCAAACTTCTTGTCCGCTCTGAAGTTGTTCTCTATTCGGAGCGGACTAAAAGTATGGCGCGGGCCACAATAGCTTATGCTATTTTGAGTAAACTGTACTTGAAGTGTAAAAAGTAATTTAATAACTGGTTTTCATCCTTTGCACACCGTTTTGGGTACTGTCTAGTACCTTGGCCATAATAGTTGTTACGCTAATAATAATAGGGGTAATACCAACAACATCTTTGGCAGCAGTTGTAGTAGGGATAGTAGTTATTATAATACCAAGGATATCCACAACCGCAATTATACCAAGGATAATAGTAACTGGAGCCAATATATCCACCTCCACTTCCGCCTCCTGAACTACCTCCACTGCCGCCTCCAGATGGAGGAGGAGGACCTCCAATACCGCCCCCTGAACCACCTCCACCGCCACCTCCTGAACCACCACTATATCCACCATATCCACCATAACCATAATACCAAGGACATCCGCAACCACAACCGCAATTATACCAAGGATAATAGTAACTGGAGCCAATATATCCACCGCCAGATCCGTCACCACCTCCGGAACCAACGCCATTTCCAACTTCAGAGCCACCTCCTTCACCACCTCCATAGCCAACACCATGTCCACCTCCGTGGCCACCGCCATATCCACCTCCGTGTCCACCTCCGTAGCCGCCACCATATCCACCGCCATATCCACCGCCATATCCACCTCCGTGTCCACCTCCGTAGCCGCCACCATATCCACCGCCATATCCACCGCCATATCCACCTCCGTGTCCACCTCCGTAGCCGCCACCATATCCACCGCCATATCCTGCTCCTTCACCACCTCCGTAACCACCGCCATCTCCACCTCCGTAGCCACCGCCCTGTCCACCTCCGTATCCACCGCCCTGTCCACCTCCGTAGCCACCGCCCTGTCCACCTCCGTAGCCACCGCCCTGTCCACCTCCGTATCCACCGCCCTGTCCACCTCCGTATCCACCGCCCTGTCCACCTCCGTAGCCACCGCCCTGTCCACCTCCGTATCCACCGCCCTGTCCACCTCCGTAGCCACCGCCCTGTCCACCTCCGTAGCCACCGCCCTGTCCACCTCCGTAGCCACCGCCCTGTCCACCTCCGTATCCACCGCCCTGTCCACCTCCGTAGCCACCGCCCTGTCCACCTCCGTATCCACCGCCCTGTCCACCTCCGTATCCACCGCCCTGTCCACCTCCGTATCCACCGCCCTGTCCACCTCCGTAGCCACCGCCCTGTCCACCTCCGTAGCCACCGCCATATCCACCTCCGTAGCCACCGCCATATCCACCTCCGTAGCCACCACCATCTCCACCTCCGTGGCCACCACCATGTCCGCCTCCATGACCACCACCATGTCCACCTCCGTGGCCACCACCGTGTCCGCCTCCGTGGCCACCACCATGTCCGCCTCCGCTGGCACCTCCAGATCCACCTCCTGAACCGCCTCCACTGCCTCCGCCTGAACCGCCTCCACTGCCTCCTCCAGAGCCACCTCCACTGCCTCCTCCTGAACCGCCTCCACCACCGCTACCACTTCCGCCTCCTGAACCACCTCCACTGCCACCTCCTGATCCACCTCCACTGCCACCTCCTGACCCGCCTCCACTGCCCCCTCCAGATCCACCTCCTGATCCGCCTCCACTGCCACCTCCAGATCCGCCTCCACTGCCACCTCCAGATCCGCCTCCACTGCCACCTCCTGAACCGCCTCCTGCACCACCTCCACTGCCACCTCCAGAACCTCCTCCACTTCCACCTCCTGAGCCACCTCCAGATCCACCTCCTGAACCTCCTCCACTGCCACCTCCAGATCCACCTCCTGAACCTCCTCCACTGCCACCTCCAGATCCACCTCCTGAACCTCCTCCACTGCCACCTCCTGAACCGCCTCCTGCACCACCTCCACTGCCACCTCCAGATCCACCTCCTGAACCTCCTCCACTGCCACCTCCTGAACCGCCTCCTGCACCACCTCCACTGCCACCTCCAGAACCTCCTCCACTTCCACCTCCACTGCCACCTCCAGATCCACCTCCTGAACCTCCTCCACTGCCACCTCCTGAACCTCCTCCACTTCCACCTCCTGAGCCACCTCCAGATCCACCTCCTGAACCTCCTCCACTGCCACCTCCAGATCCACCTCCTGAACCTCCTCCACTGCCACCTCCAGATCCACCTCCTGAACCTCCTCCACTGCCACCTCCTGAACCGCCTCCTGCACCACCTCCACTGCCACCTCCAGATCCACCTCCAGATCCGCCTCCACTGCCACCTCCTGAACCGCCTCCTGCACCACCTCCACTGCCACCTCCAGAACCTCCTCCACTTCCACCTCCTGAGCCACCTCCTGAGCCACCTCCAGATCCACCTCCTGAACCTCCTCCACTGCCACCTCCAGATCCACCTCCTGAACCTCCTCCACTGCCACCTCCTGAACCTCCTCCACTGCCGCCTCCAGAACCGCCTCCACTGCCACCTCCAGATCCACCTCCACTGCCACCTCCTGAACCTCCTCCACTGCCTCCTCCTGAACCGCCTCCTGCACCACCTCCACTGCCACCTCCTGAACCTCCTCCACTTCCACCTCCTGAGCCACCTCCAGATCCACCTCCTGAACCTCCTCCACTGCCACCTCCAGATCCACCTCCTGAACCTCCTCCACTGCCACCTCCTGAACCTCCTCCACTGCCGCCTCCTGCGCCACCCCCATGGCTGCCACTGTACCCCTCTGTGTAGGTACTGCTATATGCATCAGCGTAGCTGTTACTATGTGCCTCTGCGTAACTGCTGCTGTATCCACTTCCGAAGCTACTACCTGCACCGCCCCCAGATCCACCTCCTGATCCACCTCCACTGCCACTTCCTGAACCTCCTCCACTGCCACCTCCTGAACCGCCTCCACCGCCGCTACCACTTCCGCCTCCTGAACCACCTCCACTGCCACCTCCTGAACCTCCTCCACTGCCACCTCCTGAACCGCCTCCTGAACCACCTCCACTGCCACCTCCTGAACCACCTCCACCGCCGCTACCACTTCCGCCTCCTGAACCACCTCCACTGCCACCTCCTGAACCTCCTCCACTGCCACCTCCTGAACCTCCTCCACTGCCGCCTCCTGAACCGCCTCCTGAACCACCTCCACTGCCACCTCCTGAACCGCCTCCTACGCCGCTACCACTTCCGCCTCCTGAACCACCTCCACTGCCACCTCCTGAACCACCTCCACTGCCACCTCCTGAACCGCCTCCACCACCGCTACCACTTCCGCCTCCTGAACCACCTCCACTGCCACCTCCTGATCCACCTCCACTGCCACCTCCTGAACCGCCTCCACCGCCGCTACCACTTCCGCCTCCTGAACCTCCTCCACTGCCACCTCCTGCACCTCCTCCACTGCCACCTCCTGAACCTCCTCCACTGCCGCCTCCTGAACCGCCTCCTGAACCACCTCCACTGCCACCTCCTGAACCGCCTCCACCGCCGCTACCACTTCCGCCTCCTGAACCACCTCCACTGCCCCCTCCAGATCCACCTCCTGATCCACCTCCACTGCCACCTCCTGAACCGCCGCCTGAACCGCCTCCACCGCCGCTACCACTTCCGCCTCCTGAACCACCTCCACTGCCACCTCCTGATCCACCTCCACTGCCACCTCCTGACCCGCCTCCACTGCCCCCTCCAGATCCACCTCCTGATCCACCTCCACTGCCTCCTCCTGAACCGCCTCCACCACCGCTACCACTTCCGCCTCCTGAACCACCTCCACTGCCACCTCCTGATCCACCTCCACTGCCACCTCCTGAACCGCCTCCTGAACCACCTCCTGATCCACCTCCACTGCCCCCTCCATATCCACCTCCTGAACCGCCTCCACTGCCACCTCCAGAACCACCTCCACTGCCCCCTCCAGATCCACCTCCTGAACCACCTCCACTGCCTCCTCCTGATCCGCCTCCACTGCCGCCTCCATGACCACCTCCATGTCCGCCTCCGTGGCCACCACCATGTCCGCCTCCGTGGCCACCACCATGTCCACCTCCATGTCCGCCTCCGTGGCCACCACCATGTCCGCCTCCGTGGCCACCACCATGTCCGCCTCCATGTCCGCCTCCGTGGCCGCCACCATGTCCGCCTCCATGACCACCTCCATGTCCGCCTCCGTGGCCACCACCATGTCCACCTCCGTGGCCACCACCGTGTCCACCTCCGTGGCCACCACCATGTCCGCCTCCATGACCACCACCATGTCCACCTCCGTGGCCACCACCGTGTCCGCCTCCGTGGCCACCACCATGTCCGCCTCCGCTGCCACCTCCAGATCCACCTCCTGAACCGCCTCCACTGCCTCCTCCAGATCCACCTCCTGAACCGCCTCCACTGCCTCCTCCAGATCCACCTCCTGAACCGCCTCCACTGCCTCCTCCTGAACCGCCTCCACTGCCCCCTCCAGAGCCACCACCACTGCCTCCTCCAGAGCCGCCTCCACTGCCTCCTCCAGAGCCACCTCCACTACCACCACCTGAACCTCCTCCGCTGCCACCTCCACCGCCGCCTCCCGAACCACCTCCACCGCCGCCTCCCGAACCACCTCCACCGCCGCCTCCCGAACCACCTCCACCGCCGCCTTCCGAACCACTTCCACCGCTAATTTCAGTTACTGAACTGGAATAACTTGCACTTGCACTTTGTGAGCTTTGCTGTTGTTGTTGTTGACTGTAGCTCAGGTGACTCTCGTCATTTCCGAAGTCCTGATAGCTTGATGAAAATGAGGAGCTTGATGACTGTTGCTGGCTTTCTTGACTTGAGCTGAACGCTGTTTCTGAAAATGATTACATGTGCATTGTCAGTTTTGTGTTATTTATGTGCATGAATGATTGAAACAATAAATCAGACATATCTGTAGTGGCGCACTCAATGTCGGAACCGGAGAGGAATTGTTGAGTGAGGCCCGGAGCAGAAAGTGCAATGGAGGCCCCCAGTTTGGGTTTAAAGAATTTATTTCTCATGAAGACTTACAGTCACTTACATGAGAACAATTGTTAGCTAAATATATTAGTCGTTCGTTTAATGAATCGGCTGCTGCTACCCTCATTTAATACATTTTATTACTAACTTGTAATGCTTAGGTAATTATTTGTAATATATTCCTTTAGTTTTACTTTGAATGCATTAAATGAGTCAGTTTTCTTTATAGTTTTTGGAAGTTTATTGTATAACTGTGCTCCTTCAAAGGTGATATTTCTTTTTCCATAATTAGTTCGAATCTTAGGTATAGCTAAAAATCTCGCTCGACGCGTCAGTTTAAAAAGTTATTTTCTACATATTGATGTTCCTTTTTTAATAAACACTTGCTTTCACGTAGCTAATATGTGTAGAATGTGATTTAAATATGATTGACGTTTTGACGCATTAGTCGAACGCATATATCGATACCTTAGGGTTCGTACACAAAACTGCGATGCGACGTCGCATCGCAAAAATCTGCGAGCTCCCTCGACGCATCGCAAGAACTTGCGAATTGATTCGCATCGCACAGTGGTTGTTGTTGTTGGTCACCCTGAGAGACGCTACGCCGCACGATATCGCATCGCAGCAATTCGCATCGCAATTTTCTGCGTTGCGAATTCGCATCGCGTCGCATCGCAGTTTTGTGTTCGAGCCCTTAATTCGCAAATCAGCCGGTCGTGTGAACGGACCCTAAGCAATAAAGCCTCCAGAACCCCTTCTCCCATAAAAATGTACTACCACATACCGACTAAAATACTACCTCAAATTACGATGGATAACTACCAAGTTATAGATACCTATCTACTCTAAAGTAGGTTCTGAAGGTGGTAGAACCCTTTGTGGTTCGACTCCGGCGGCACCACCGCCACACCTATTTCTACCTAATAACTGCAGTGTTAGGTGCTGCTGTGTTCCGGTTTGAAGGGTGTGGTAAGGGAGAAAGACTTTTCCGAGGCATTCCAGCTTAGTCCTCAGGGGTAGCGGCGCATCTGTGGCCGACCTCAGTAGGAATATCTAATCGTATCTGGGGTTTATTACAGATGTCCATGGGCGGCAGTAGCCACTTACCATCAGGTGGACTGCATGCTCGTCTGCTACTCTCATATTATAAAAAAAAAGGTAGACTCGAGCCCCACGTAATAAACAACGGCCCTCTGAAAGTTTACCGAAACAATAAAAGATCCTCGTCATCGTTTTCTTCGCCTATCATTTATTGTTATTTATATGACTACTTATGTATAATAAAACAAACAACATACCGTGATATCCAGAATAGTCTGCAAAGAGAAAAGTTTGTTCAGTAAAAAACAATCATAATAAAGAGGAGAAAATCTTCTAAAGATTTCACTTTGGTAAGGGTAGGGGTGGTTTGGTAAGCGTTTAAATGAATGGCTTCTTCTTAATAATTTTTACAGCCTTAAAGAATTTTTAGACAATTTATGAATGTATTACTATTATATTAATTAATTGCATGACTAATAATGTTTGATATTTATATAAAAAATAATAATTGTGATGTGTGTATTAATCTGACAATTTGTTATTTAATATTATAAATAATATTGTAAATATTTTTGGTCTGACTGTATATTTGCACGCCTTAAAGGTAAAATAAGAGGAAATAATACTTTGTGTTAACACCCACTGTACCTTATTTAGCAAATTAAGATTATGATTATGATTATAAATAAAAGTGGGACTGTCCTTGTATTAGCGAAAAAAAGGTCGCAAGAACCAAACAACCACTGAAATATTATATCCGTCAGCGATAAATGTCTATACTCAACACATTTATAAAACTTTGTAAAATTCAATCAACTTTTTAGATTTTTAGAGAAAATTAGTTCACCCGGGAAACGTTGTGTTGCCATATAAAAAATGTAACGGGTGAACAACTTTTATCACTTAGGGGTATGAAAAATAGATAGTAGTCGATTCTCAGACCTACTGAATCTAATATATAAAATTCTCGTGTCACAGTTTTCGTTGCCATACTCCTCCGAAACGGCTTGACCGATTTTGATGAAATTTTTTGTGCTTATCCGGTATCTATGAGAATCGGCCAACATCTATTTTTCATCCCCCTAAATGTTAGGGGTAGTACAACCCTATTTTTTTTTTTATTTATATGGCAATACAACGTTTGCTGGGTCAGCTAGTATGCATATAAAATTTAGTGAAAATCGGTAAAGCCGTTTCGGAGGAGTACGGTAACTAACATTGTGACACGAGAATTTTATATATAAGATCTCATAATCTGTTAAGTACCTGTATATCATATACGGTAGATAACTTAAAATGCCTCTAACGTAATCACTGGGTATAAAAGATGCCTCACAGAACATTTTACACTGAACTTTGATGAGTAAAATACGTCAGACACTGAATCACAAACCAATAGCTACTTAATGCACAATTAAATTATAACTTTACGAGCTTTTGCCCGCGGCTTCGCTCGCGTTACGAAGTAATATTTTCATCCCCTATTTTATCCCCTAGGGGGTAGAATTGATCAAAATCCTTTCTTAGCGGATGCCTACGTCATAACATCTACCTGCATGCCAAATTTCAACCCGATCCGTCCAGGGGTTTGGGCTGTGCCACTATGTCAGTCAGTCACCTTTGAGTTATATATATTTAGATTGACACAACTTTGCAAATCGATATAACTGTAGTCGAATTAACTATATTTGCCCGCTACTTCATGGTAACTTTATTTTTGAACAAACACACTGCACAACACGAAACGCGAGTCGCCATAATGATTTTTTCTAGCTGTCACTACGGCGCCCGTTCCCGCGCTTTCTTATTTATTTCCGTGCAACGAATTAATTCCTAAATTCGGTGTAATTGTTATCGATATAAAAAAAAACATTTTTCTGTCATTATAGCATTTTGAAACCTTTAAATTTAAATATTTTAATGATAATTCAATTTTTCTTCAAATTAAAACTTTATTTAATTTATTATAATTTAAAAAGAATTTGACCATTTCATATTTATTACAGTGGCGTAAAGTTTATTTTCCTGGTTGAAGGGTATAGTATTAATATGAAATTAAGTAAATAAACGTTGGTACATACCTGGGCTAGGCTTGGCTCGCGCCAAGGCTAAGCACTGTAACATAAATAAAGAAAGTATTAATACAATATTTAATAGATGAGTAGACATAATATGTAGTACAGAAAAAGTCCTTACTAAATACATAGATTAGTAAAGATACTTCGCCGCCTTGAAATTGAATGAAGCCACAAATGGCTTATTAGTAAGTTCTTTTTTTGAATTGTTGACAAATAAAAACATTTTTAGAGAAAATTTACGTTTAAATTAAATTATTAAATTTACGTAGAAATAAATTATTTCTATTCTGCCTAACAACAGCAGTGTTAAGCGCTGCTGTGTTCCGTTTTGAAGGGTGTGGTAAGGGAGACATACTTTTCCGAGGCGTTTCAGCTTAGTCCTCAGGGGTAGAGGCGCATGTGGCCTCAGATAGGAATATCTAATTACTTTTGGGGTCGATTACAGATGTCCATGGGCGGCAGTAGCCACTTACCATGAGGTAGACTGTATACTCCAATACTCCGATATTGTAAAAATTACATACATCAAGCTAATAAATGTGGTAAATATAAAAATATATTGACTTACCGTTAAACCCAAGAGTAGTAGTAACTTCATTTTGCCAAAGCATACCATTTTCGAAAAATACTATCGCTTTTATACTAAAACTAGGTTTTAGTACTCTATAGATGAATACTAGTAAATAATGAACATAATAAAAACACTTGTACTAATAAAAATATTTTTATTTAGAGATCCGCAGCGCAATGAAGTGGCCCAATGACGTAAGTATAGTCCGTAAAACTGCTAGTCCGCTCTGAATATAGAAATGAATAGCGTCGCCATAGCAAATTGTATGACTACACCTGCAACAACTTCAGAGCGGTCTAGCCGGTGTCCATCGAAAGCTACGTTGCTTATTTGTAAATTATACTTTATTATTTTTTTATTGTATTTTTGACACTGACAGTCATGTATTACATTACGACATCTTAAGCTAACTTAATCTTTATATATATATTTCTTATGTGCGTGTGTATGTCACTGAACTCCTCCTAAACGACTGGACTGATTTTGATGAAATTTGTTGTGTGTGTTCAAGGGAACTTGAGAATTGTTTAGATTCACAATTTAGTGCGTGGAAAAAGGTTTTTTTTAATAATTTTTAATTCGTAAGTAGTTGTTGATTTTGGAATGTTTCACATTGGATTCGACGGACTTCGCTACCATCGCAGTTTCAAATATTCTATCTATTTTTCAAACCCGTAAGTGATAAGGGTGAACCTTAACATTTTTTTTATTTATATGGCAACACAACGTTTGCCGGGTCAGCTAGTATAATATATATTAATTATCTAGACTTTGCCACCAATTTGTGTATTAAAATACATTAGACAAGTTTTTAAGTTATTGAATTGTATCTCAATGTACATTTTAGTGTGTTTTAGTAGTTACATATTACAAGGTGTTATATTTTTTTTCAAATAAGGATTAATTAACTTTTACTTTCAATTTAATTCTTATTTTTTCTTTTTTATTATTATAAATACAAAAAAAAACTAATTAAACTTATAGCCTATGTCACTACCACAATTTAGACGAATCCAACGACACCTCATATGTTAATCTGTCAAGCCGTTTGTGCTGCAGCGTGACAAAGAATGAGACAAACATACATAATACAGATTACTTACCCTTCGTAAGGATAAAAAACAACTCCGTCATCAATCAATCACTAACAACCCCATTACTGTCCCACTGCTGGGCACGGGTCTCCTCTCAGAGTGAGAAGGATTAGGCCATAGTCCACCGCGCTGGCCAAGTGCGTATTGGTAGACTTCACATACCTTTGAGATTTTTTTTAATCTCTTAGGTATGCAGGTTTCCTCACGATGTTTTCCTTCACCGTTTAATTAATAATTAATTTCTAATACGCACATAACTGAAAATCAGACGTGCCTGGGATTTGAACCTCGGACCCCTCGATTGAAAGGCCGACTTCCTTAACCACCAGGCTATCACTGTTTTTTTTAAAAACAACTCTGTAAATCCACGGAACCACTATAAATAAATTTAATAATGTTTTTATTCGACTACAAAAGAATTGAATAACAATTTAATTGAATAATTTTATTGTCTATTTATATTTTATATTGTTTTATTAAACAATAACATATTTAATTAATAACAAACAATAATGTCACCTTTTGTAATAACAATGTTATTTTCTTGATTAACATATCAATGATTATATTGTTATTATAATAAAATAATTGTCTTCAGGTCTTAATAAGGTCTTAAAAAGGGTCAATGTGACTTCTATACAACTAATTATAAAGTCAAGTTCATTACACAAAAGCACATGTGCACACACGTAATATACAGGGTGAATTTTTCAAACGGGCCTTCAGGGCAAAATCCGAAACTATAAGGATTTGCTAAAAATGCTGAAAGGAGTTACGAGCCCGTTTTGAATAAAAACTATAAATGCATCATTACTTTTTTAAATAACTTTTCCCTAACCGGGAATCGAAGGAGTTCATTTTGAAAAAAAATACAAAAATCTGGGAAGTAATGATAAATGACAAACTAAAGGAAAAGCCTCAATTTTAAGAAAATACACATTTTTTCATATTAATTTGGCAGTTAAGTTCCCGCCATTCATCAATTTAAACATTTCGTGTATTAACAATTTTTTGGCTCAATGTTTCAAATCATTCGAAAGCGGACGTTTTGTTCTCCAAGAATTTATATTTTTATGTCCGACTTAGTTAAGTTTATTTTAAGGACCATTATAATAGATTTGACTTGCTATGGGCGGAGTTTCGTTTAATACAGACGTAAAGTTGACTATTTGCAAAACTGACTTTTTCGAGTCAAATCCAAGTGATTACTAAACAAAGAGATAAAGAAAATCATATTTAACGTTTAAACGAAGTTGTAAACAACACACAATAAAATTTTTCTATTTAATCAGTTATCTATTTCTATTAAAAAAATAATCCTAAAAAAGGCGGTAACTTATTTGCCAAACTATTACTTTCTCTTATTAAGCCGTAAGTCCTGGTCTTAACATCGAATAATTAGTCGATTAACCAACAAATTCTTCAATGGTATGACTTATGTATGTTTCTAAAGAATTATACATAAATCATTTGAGATACGCCGCTATCCCTGAGGACTAAGCTGGAGCGCCTCGGTAAAGTCTGTCTCCCTTACTTCAAACCGGAGCACAGCAGCGCCTAACACTGCTGTTATTAAGTAGAAATAGGTGTGGCGGTGGTGCCGCCGGAGTCGAACCACAAATGGTTCTACCACCTTCAAAATCATCCTTTGTTTGATCCTGGCGACTTTTTTTGCCTTACAAATACCGTAATGACTTTACGACAACTATTTCTATCTGTCTACTGCTGTCTGTCTATTTTAGTTCCGAATGTAAACTCATTATTCCTGAAAGACTATTTTACATAATAAAAGATTCAATAACAAGTCCATTCTTTATTTTCTCTGACAATCCTTTCTATGACATTTATTCTCTAAAACATATAATATCTATACTATCTATTCTAATATTATAAAGAGGAAAACTTTGTTTGTTTGATTGTAATGAATAGGCTCAAAAAGTACTGGACCGATTTTAAAAATTCTTTCACCATTCGAAAGTTACATTATCCACGAGTAAAATAGGCTATATTTTATATGAAATATATTTGATAAACAGATTTTGAGGCGGTACAAAGTTTGCCGGGTCAGCTAGTCCTTTTATATTTTTACTAGCTGACCCGGCAAACGTTGTGATGCCATATAAATAAAATAATGTTAAGGGTGAACAACCCTTATCACTTAGGGGTATGTAAAATAAATAGTAGCCGATTCTCAGACCTACTGAATATGCATATAAAATTTGGTGAAAATTGGCAAAGCCGTTTCGGACGAGTACGGTAACTAACATTGTGACACGAGAATTTTATATATAAGATATAGTTTCCTGCTATATTGGTACTCACCAGCAACTAAATTGACGAGAACTATCTAAAAAGTATTGTAATGAAAATATACCCTTACACTAAGGGTTGGGAACTGAGCTTGGAGGCCCTCAGGACTGGCGGACTAAGGTCGGAGGCCCGCGGTGGAAAGTTGAAAGGATGCCCTTGTGTAAAAAGTTGATTTGATTTGATAAAATCTGGGATTGTGAAAATCAGGGCCAAGTCTACCTGCTCATGGCATTCGCTGAGTTTGTCCTCATTCAAGTTTGTTGAAGCACATAGCATGTAATAATAAACAAATTTATTGAGTATTAAACAAAAAAATGTGAGCCGTCACGGGACGCCTGGCAGATGTGAAACATCGACATTATTTTGTAAAAGTAATATGCAGAAAAGAACATATTGTGATAGGAACTAAATATGTCATAATGATAAAATAAAATATTACGATTTTTTTCCAGATAACGATGACTATTTATTGAATAAACATTTATTTTCATTAAATACAAAAAATTACGAATTTATTTCAAATCGTGACAACTTAATTCGTTTAATCAGTGGTCGATTGCGCATGGCGACGCGTCGCTACACCGTACACACTACTGCATATAGACTGTATATATATACCATCGTATAGCGTGGCGACGCGTCGCCACACCGTACACACTACTGCATATAGACTGTATATATATACCATCGTATAGCGTGGCGCCACGGCATGCGTCGCCACGCCAGAAATCGGTTTTACGTGCGGCTATAGAAGCTTCACATCAAAAAGAAGTTTAGTTATGTATTGTATTGTTTTACTCTTGAATTTTTTTAAGGAATATTTTTTAAATTGATTGTCTTATTTATTATTAATTAGTTTAGTAACCGTGCAGTTTGTTTATTTATTTTGTCTATTTGCATTTGTACTGTGTGTACAATTGCAAATAAGGTTGCCTTCATTCCATTTATCAGGTTCGAAAAGCACCCCACACTTTTTCCACAATTATACTATTTACTGTTCCTTATTTGATTCTTAGATTGAAAATTATTTTCTACTTTTTAGTTGATTTTATCATAAAAGCGTGTTTTTTAGTTTTTTGAACTATAATTATTTGTAACTGATACACATTTCATAGATTGTTTGGTTCTGACGATCTTTAGCAACTGTTTGGAGGCCCCCAGAATCGGAGGCCCAGGGCGGGCCGCCCCTTACGCCCCCTTAAGCCGCTAGAGCCTCAGGACCAGGGTTACTACCATCTCTTAAAACAAAATTATTTTAATCATACTTTTACTATTTTTGCAGGAAATTTAATTTTTTAAGCAAAATATGACAATTTCAGTTGGTTTTATACGATGGATAAGCGAAAAATTAATAAGGGTTTAAGTTTGTTCAACTGTGTATGACGGAATATTTTACTGTTTTAAGGAGGAAATACAACTATCCTGAACTATGATGGTTTTTAGAAGATGGTGATAGGCCCCCAGGAGCCCGGGGCGGACCGACCTCCTTTAGTACGCCAGTGCGTCATAGAAACACATGTGACATTGATACCTTGTAATCAAAGGTGAACTTTCCTTTGTAAAAACACAATGCATATAATAAAATATTATTAATCAATAATATCATTCCTTCTTTTGTTCATACAATAATAATGTTATAAACAATAAAAATATCATATTAATCATAAAAGTCATTTATTTTAGTACTTACTTGATGTTCCGTAGGTATAATTAGGTTTAGTTTATCTCCTTAATAATCTATCTTTTGATCTATCCAATGTTTTGCCTACTAGAGATCGACTAATCCCAGGCAGGCACCTCAGTTTTTTCAAAGTTATGTGCGTGTTAGAAATTAATTATCACTTGCTAAACGGTGAAGGAAAACATCGCGAGGAAACCTGCATACCTGAGAGATTATATCTGTACTCTGGTTATTTTTACATCTTATATATAAAATTCTCGTGTCACAATGTTAGTTACCGTACTCCTCCGAAACGGCTTTACCGACTTTCACCAAATTTTATATGCATATTCAATAGCTCTGAGAATCGGCTACTATCTATTTTTCATATCCCTAAGTGATAAGGGTTGTTTACCCTTAACATTTTTATTTATATGGCAACACGTTTGCCGGGTCAGCTAGTATTAATATAAGAGTATATGTTAGAGTAGTAGACAAGCGTGCAGTCCACCTGATGGCAAGGCGACTGCCATCCATGGTCATCTATATCCAACCCCAGATAGGTTTAGAGTGTTACCTACGCTGGTCATAAGTTAGAACGCCTACAAACTCCGAACGTGAGGACTAAGTTGGAACTCCTCGGAAAAGTATGTCTCTGTTACCCTTCAAACCAGAACACAGCAGCACTTAAAACAGCTATTATAACAGAAATAGGTGTGGCTGTTGCCGCCGGAGTCGAATCACTAAGGATTTTACCACCTTTAAAATCTCAATCAATGGTTTTTCGATATCTATCGCGGTTCGCTAATAACTTTCTTTTATTTTTAATATTAGCATAATAACAATACACAAGTGCAATCACTCTCTTATTACGCAGAGACTTCTGCGCTATAAAAGATGATGAATCGCTAGGAAAATACACACCGTCAAAATGAGGCTTCTACTAGTCCTTGGTATAATGGTAAGTTAGTAAAATTATTTATTATGATCTTTATAAGTATATATATAGTATAGATCTTTATAGTATATATGATCTTTAAAAATTAATTATCACTTACTAAACGGTGAAGGAAAACATCGTGAGGAAACCTGCATACCTGAGAGATTTATAAAAAAAAAAATCTTAAAGGTATGTGAAGTCTACCAATACGCACTTGGCCAGCGCGGTGGACTATGGCCTGATCCTTCTCATTCTGAGAGGAGACCCGTGCCCAGCAGTGGGACAGTAATGGGTTGATGATGGATGATGATTATAAGTATATACTTTAAAACACTAAAAAAATACGCTTTTTCATAATAAAATCAACTAAAAGTATAAAATAATTTTTAATCTAGTAATCAATTAAGGAACAGTAAATAGTATAATTTTGAAAAAGCGTGGGGTGCTCCATTTATCAGTTTTCGAAAAACGCCCCACATTTTTTCCACACTTTTTTGCTGACTGCATAGATAGGTAAAGATTACTCACTCCTAACAAGAAAATGTACCCAGTTTTGAGAATTGAAATAGTTGCGTACAAAAGTTTTGCCACGTCTCCGTGCTAAAATGTCCCTAAAATATTTTAAATAATTATTTATTTATTATGTAAATTACGCAGTATTAGTCATTTATTCGTAAATTTTCTCTAAAAATGTTTTATTTGTCAAAAATTAAAAAAAAGAACTTACTAATAAACCGTTTGTTTCATTCAATATCAAGGCGGCGAAGTATCTACTAATCTATGGCTGACTGATACACATTTCATAGATTTTTTGGTTCTGACAACCTTTTTTTAGCAACTGTGTTTGGAGGTCCGCCCCCTTGAACCACTAGAGATTACAACGTTCTCAACAAATTATTTTTGTTTCCAGTGCCTGGCGTACATCCAGATACAACCGACTTGTAAGTATTTTAATATTTTAACTACATAGTTATTATCTTAATATACGTAAAGGGTGATTTTTTTAAATAGGCCTTCAGGTCCAAATCCGAAACTATAAGGATTAGCGAAAAGTGCTGAAAGGAGTTACGAGGCCGATTTTGATAAAAACGAAAACTGCATCATTAGTTTTTTAAAATATCTTTTTCCTTAGCCGAACGAACGAGCTCATTTTGAAAAAATATACACCCTCCATATTAGTCCGCTATCTGATAGTGTTGCTTATAAGGATCAAATTCTGGGAAGTAATGTTTTATTTATTTATTTATTTATTTAAAAATTTTATTGCATCACCTCTAAAAAGAAATGCACAAAAGGGCAAACATAATGCCTGATGGCATTTTCTACCAGTCAACCCTGGGTGGATGAGGAGAATTTGCAGCAGGTGTTATGCGAAAGTAACAAAGAACGATAGACAATAATAGAAACAGCAGATATATCAATATGTATTAAAAATAAAGAAATATACATATTTTAACAATAAAATAAATATATATTATAATATACCAATATACAGATACACATAAATAAACAAGTTATTTGACAAGTTAAAGGAAAAGGATTTTTTTTAAAGAAAATACATATTTTGTCATATTAATTTGGCAGTTAAGTAAATTCTGAGACGTTATTTCCAAAATTTAGACGAATCCTACGACATTTTATAATACACGTTAAAATCCGTTAAGCTTCCCAAAAAAATTTATAGGCCGCGCCAAACTTCAAGTCCAGGTACCGTAGGAGTGCCGCGTTTAGTCCCGCTAATATCTATAATTTGCTATTGCGACGCCACTCGTTTCTATATTCGGAGCGGACTAGCAGTTTGGCGCGGACTGTACCTACGTGCATACGTTCGAAAAAAATACCCATTGACCCATTGCAGGCGAGTAATAAAATGACATAAACATCAAAAATAATGAATATGAGTCTGCTAGAAACAGAGTACCTATCTGTGTTTTCGTAATTTAAAAATGTTGTATAGCCCGCGTAAAACTGCTAGTCCGCTCTGAACATAGAAATGAATCGAGTCACCATAGTAAATTGTATGACTACACCTCCTCGCAACAACTTCAGAGCGGACTATACACTTTTACTCTCTTTAGGCTACTTTTGTTCTAACAGCCTCATATATGAATTGATTAAACTAATATTTTTATTTCTTTTGTTTCAGTTGGTACGTATACAAATAATAAAGGAGAGAGGGTATGAAGAGTTGACTATAAAATAATTGAGGTATTTGATTGGTCGACGGCGTGGTAAAGGTATAATTGGCATGATGACAGTATTAAAAAATCAAAGAATAAATGATTTAAGAAAACACAATATATTGAAAGGATTCTCAAATTTGACTCAGTTTAAAAAAAAATAAGATTTATTATATTTTCAATTAAATAAAAGTATAAAATACTGCTGTCGGCCATCTTGTCTGAAACGCTAACGGGGCGCGAATGACGTCATTTTTGGGTATGTAACTGAATTGCTTGAAATTTTGTATGGCATGTTCTAACTTGACGTCACCAACGGACGCCATGACACTCGCGAGCGTTTTCGCGCTTAATTCAAAATGGCTATAAGCAAATGCTATTATATTCGTTAATACTCAATTTATTACCGAAATAATTCGATTTTTGGAATCGGTAGACATGTACCTACGTTATAGAAGGGGTTTTTAAAAATTTGTCATCATGCCTATTAATGCCTAATAAGTCACGTTGATAGAATCTGTATGTATCAATCCAGGAAGGTATCACCGCCACAATAATGTCTACCGTGAAGCATTTCTTGCATTTCGGTGGAAGGGTGTAGATGCCTTACTTACAACATAACCTAACCTAACCTAACCCGTTTATGGAAGGTGGTAGAATCCTTTGTGGTTCGACTCCGGCGACCCCACACCTATTTCTGCCTCATAACAGCAGTGTCAAACGTGTGTGTGACAGTGCTGTTATGAGGTGTGCTGTGTGCTGTGTTCTGGTTTGAAGTGTGGTAAGGGAGACATACTTTTCCGAGGCGTTCCAGCTTAGTCCTCAGGGGTAGCGGCGCATCTGTGGGCGACCTCAGGTAGGAATATCTAATCCTATCTGGGGTTGGGTATAGGCAATAGCCACTTACCATCAGGTGAACTGCACGCTTGTCTGCTATTCCTTTATTATTATTAAAAAAAACATGATCAGCGTCAGGTAGAACTGTTGATCGAGTTGATTACAGATGTCACTACAGGTGAAACTCATTTTACACGTTAATATTTCAAGAAATAAAAATATTGTCTTAATAAGGTCGCAGATTCTTTGTACTGAAGTAATTGTAATTTATAGATTATAATAAAGCTTTTGATTCTATAAACCACAGTTCTCCTAAAAATAATCTTCGAAGCAATAATTAATTTATGACTTAATGTCGAGATGGTTAGAACCGTAATTAAAATAGAAAACACAGTTACACTTTTATGCTTCTAGAAGCAATGATAACTACTTATCTCTAGGTGTATTACCAGGGGCCACATAAGGTCCTTTGGTCTTTATATTAGATAAAAATTCTTCGAAGACTATGAACTGACCGCGGCAGTTTTCGTACAATCAAAGTTTAAAATGAAACCTTTTAATAACGGTAACAGAATCAAATTGGTCATCAATGTTTGATACATACAATGTACTCGAATCTAGAAGTAGAAAGAATATTATATTGAAATAATTTAAAGGTCTGCCGGTTGTACGCATAGATTACATAATTCCTATTTATTTTTAGGTTTACCATGTCATGGTATTCGAAAGCCGGCCCATTCAGGAGGACTTTGCCATGGTGGTAAAGTTGGACATGGCCATGGACATTCCAGTTGTGCTGGACATGGCGGTCATGGCGGTCACGGCTGTGCGGGACATGGCGGCCATGGACATGGCGGAGGTTGCGGACATGGCGGTGGCGGTGGCGGCGGAAGTGGAAGCGGCGGTGGTGGAGGAAGCGGCAGTGGAAGCGGAAGCGGTGGTGGTGGAGGAAGCGGCAGTGGAAGTGGAAGCGGCGGTGGTGGAGGAAGCGGCAGTGGAAGCGGAAGCGGTGGTGGTGGAGGAAGCGGCAGTGGAAGTGGAAGCGGCGGTGGTGGAGGAAGCGGCAGTGGAAGTGGAAGCGGCGGTGGTGGAGGAAGCGGCAGTGGTGGAGGAAGCGGCAGTGGAAGTGGACGCGGCGGTGGTGGAGGAAGCGGCAGTGGAAGTGGAAGCGGCGGTGGTGGAGGAAGCGGCAGTGGAAGCGGAAGCGGTGGTGGTGGAGGAAGCGGAAGTGGAAGTGGAAGCGGCGGTGGTGGAGGAAGCGGCAGTGGAAGCGGAAGCGGTGGTGGTGGAGGAAGCGGCAGTGGAAGTGGAAGCGGCGGTGGTGGAGGAAGCGGCAGTGGAAGTGGAAGCGGCGGTGGTGGAGGAAGCGGCAGTGGAAGCGGAAGCGGTGGTGGTGGAGGCCATGGTGGCGGAAACGGCGGTGGTGGAGGCCATGGTGGCGGAAACGGCGGTGGTGGAGGCCATGGTGGCGGAAGCGGCGGTGGTGGAGGAAGCGGCAGTGGAAGTGGAAGCGGCGGTGGTGGAGGAAGCGGCAGTGGAAGTGGAAGCGGCGGTGGTGGAGGAAGCGGCAGTGGAAGCGGAAGCGGTGGTGGTGGAGGCCATGGTGGCGGAAACGGCGGTGGTGGAGGCCATGGTGGCGGAAGCGGCGGTGGTGGAGGAAGCGGCAGTGGAAGCGGAAGCGGTGGTGGTGGAGGAAGCGGCAGTGGAAGCGGAAGCGGCGGTGGTGGAGGAAGCGGCAGTGGAAGCGGAAGCGGTGGTGGTGGAGGAAGCGGCAGTGGAAGTGGAAGCGGTGGTGGTGGAGGAAGCGGCAGTGGAAGTGGAAGCGGCTGTGGTGGAGGAAGCGGCAGTGGAAGTGGAAGCGGCGGTGGTGGAGGAAGCGGCAGTGGAAGCGGAAGCGGCGGTGGTGGAGGAAGCGGCAGTGGAAGTGGAAGCGGCGGTGGTGGAGGAAGCGGCAGTGGAAGCGGAAGCGGTGGTGGTGGAGGCCATGGTGGCGGAAACGGCGGTGGTGGAGGCCATGGTGGCGGAAACGGCGGTGGTGGAGGCCATGGTGGCGGAAGCGGCGGTGGTGGAGGAAGCGGCAGTGGAAGTGGAAGCGGCGGTGGTGGAGGAAGCGGCAGTGGAAGCGGAAGCGGTGGTGGTGGAGGAAGCGGCAGTGGAAGTGGAAGCGGCGGTGGTGGAGGAAGCGGCAGTGGAAGCGGAAGCGGTGGTGGTGGAGGAAGCGGCAGTGGAAGTGGAAGCGGCGGTGGTGGAGGAAGCGGCAGTGGAAGCGGAAGCGGTGGTGGTGGAGGAAGCGGCAGTGGAAGTGGAAGCGGCGGTGGTGGAGGAAGCGGCAGTGGAAGCGGAAGCGGTGGTGGTGGAGGAAGCGGCAGTGGAAGCGGAAGCGGTGGTGGTGGAGGAAGCGGCAGTGGAAGTGGAAGCGGCGGTGGTGGAGGAAGTGGCAGTGGAAGTGGAAGCGGCGGTGGTGGAGGAAGCGGCAGTGGAAGTGGAAGCGGCGGTGGTGGAGGAAGCGGCAGTGGAAGCGGAAGCGGCGGTGGTGGAGGAAGCGGCAGTGGAAGTGGAAGCGGCGGTGGTGGAGGAAGCGGCAGTGGAAGCGGAAGCGGTGGTGGTGGAGGCCATGGTGGCGGAAACGGCGGTGGTGGAGGCCATGGTGGCGGAAGCGGCGGTGGTGGAGGAAGCGGCAGTGGAAGCGGAAGCGGTGGTGGTGGAGGAAGCGGCAGTGGAAGTGGAAGCGGCGGTGGTGGAGGAAGCGGCAGTGGAAGCGGAAGCGGTGGTGGTGGAGGAAGCGGCAGTGGAAGCGGAAGCGGTGGTGGTGGAGGAAGCGGCAGTGGAAGTGGAAGCGGCGGTGGTGGAGGAAGCGGCAGTGGAAGTGGAAGCGGCGGTGGTGGAGGAAGCGGCAGTGGAAGTGGAAGCGGCGGTGGTGGAGGAAGCGGCAGTGGAAGCGGAAGCGGCGGTGGTGGAGGAAGCGGCAGTGGAAGTGGAAGCGGCGGTGGTGGAGGCCATGGTGGCGGAAACGGCGGTGGAGGAGGCCATGGTGGCGGAAACGGCGGTGGTGGAGGCCATGGTGGCGGAAACGGCGGTGGTGGAGGCCATGGTGGCGGAAACGGCGGTGGTGGAGGCCATGGTGGCGGAAGCGGCGGTGGTGGAGGAAGCGGCGGTGGTGGAGGAAGCGGCAGTGGAAGCGGAAGCGGCGGTGGTGGAGGAAGCGGCAGTGGAAGCGGAAGCGGTGGTGGTGGAGGCCATGGTGGCGGAAGCGGCGGTGGAGGAGGCCATGGTGGCGGAAACGGCGGTGGTGGAGGCCATGGTGGCGGAAACGGCGGTGGTGGAGGCCATGGTGGCGGAAACGGCGGTGGTGGAGGCCATGGTGGCGGAAACGGCGGTGGTGGAGGCCATGGTGGCGGAAACGGCGGTGGTGGAGGCCATGGTGGCGGAAGCGGCGGTGGAGGAGGCCATGGTGGCGGAAACGGCGGTGGTGGAGGCCATGGTGGCGGAAACGGCGGTGGTGGAGGCCATGGTGGAGGAAACGGCGGTGGTGGAGGCCATGGTGGAGGAAGCGGCAGTGGAAGCGGAAGCGGCGGTGGTGGAGGCCATGGTGGCGGAAGCGGCGGTGGAGGAGGCCATGGTGGCGGAAACGGCGGTGGTGGAGGCCATGGTGGCGGAAACGGCGGTGGTGGAGGCCATGGTGGCGGAAACGGCGGTGGTGGAGGCCATGGTGGCGGAAACGGCGGTGGTGGAGGCCATGGTGGCGGAAGCGGCGGTGGAGGAGGCCATGGTGGCGGAAACGGCGGTGGTGGAGGCCATGGTGGCGGAAACGGCGGTGGTGGAGGCCATGGTGGCGGAAACGGCGGTGGTGGAGGCCATGGTGGCGGAAGCGGCGGTGGTGGAGGAAGCGGCGGTGGTGGAGGAAGCGGCAGTGGAAGTGGAAGCGGCGGTGGTGGAGGAAGCGGCAGTGGAAGCGGAAGCGGCGGTGGTGGAGGAAGCGGCAGTGGAAGCGGAAGCGGCGGTGGTGGAGGAAGCGGCAGTGGAAGTGGAAGCGGCGGTGGTGGAGGAAGCGGCAGTGGAAGCGGAAGCGGTGGTGGTGGAGGAAGCGGCAGTGGAAGTGGAAGCGGCGGTGGTGGAGGAAGCGGCAGTGGAAGTGGAAGCGGCGGTGGTGGAGGAAGCGGCAGTGGAAGTGGAAGCGGCGGTGGTGGAGGAAGCGGCAGTGGAAGCGGAAGCGGTGGTGGTGGAGGCCATGGTGGCGGAAACGGCGGTGGTGGAGGCCATGGTGGCGGAAGCGGCGGTGGTGGAGGAAGCGGCAGTGGAAGTGGAAGCGGCGGTGGTGGAGGCAGTGGAGGTGGAAGCGGCAGTGGTGGAGGAAGCGGCAGTGGAAGCGGAAGCGGCGGTGGTGGAGGAAGCGGCAGTGGAAGCGGAAGCGGCGGTGGAGGAGGCCATGGTGGCGGAAACGGCGGTGGTGGAGGCCATGGTGGCGGAAGCGGCGGTGGAGGAGGCCATGGTGGCGGAAACGGCGGTGGTGGAGGCCATGGTGGCGGAAACGGCGGTGGAGGAGGCCATGGTGGCGGAAACGGCGGTGGTGGAGGCCATGGTGGCGGAAGCGGCGGTGGTGGAGGAAGCGGCGGTGGTGGAGGAAGCGGCAGTGGAAGTGGAAGCGGCGGTGGTGGAGGAAGCGGCAGTGGAAGCGGAAGCGGCGGTGGTGGAGGAAGCGGCAGTGGAAGCGGAAGCGGTGGTGGTGGAGGCCATGGTGGCGGAAGCGGCGGTGGAGGAGGCCATGGTGGCGGAAACGGCGGTGGTGGAGGCCATGGTGGCGGAAACGGCGGTGGTGGAGGCCATGGTGGCGGAAACGGCGGTGGTGGAGGCCATGGTGGCGGAAGCGGCGGTGGTGGAGGAAGCGGCGGTGGTGGAGGAAGCGGCAGTGGAAGCGGAAGCGGTGGTGGTGGAGGAAGCGGCAGTGGAAGTGGAAGCGGCGGTGGTGGAGGAAGCGGCAGTGGAAGCGGAAGCGGCGGTGGTGGAGGAAGCGGCAGTGGAAGTGGAAGCGGCGGTGGTGGAGGAAGCGGCAGTGGAAGCGGAAGCGGTGGTGGTGGAGGAAGCGGCAGTGGAAGTGGAAGCGGCGGTGGTGGAGGAAGCGGCAGTGGAAGCGGAAGCGGCGGTGGTGGAGGAAGCGGCAGTGGAAGCGGAAGCGGTGGTGGTGGAGGCCATGGTGGCGGAAACGGCGGTGGTGGAGGCCATGGTGGCGGAAGCGGCGGTGGAGGAGGCCATGGTGGCGGAAACGGCGGTGGTGGAGGCCATGGTGGCGGAAGCGGCGGTGGAGGAGGCCATGGTGGCGGAAACGGCGGTGGTGGAGGCCATGGTGGCGGAAACGGCGGTGGTGGAGGCCATGGTGGCGGAAGCGGCGGTGGAGGAGGCCATGGTGGCGGAAACGGCGGTGGTGGAGGCCATGGTGGCGGAAGCGGCGGTGGTGGAGGAAGCGGCGGTGGTGGAGGAAGCGGCAGTGGAAGTGGAAGCGGCGGTGGTGGAGGAAGCGGCAGTGGAAGCGGAAGCGGTGGTGGTGGAGGCCATGGTGGCGGAAACGGCGGTGGTGGAGGCCATGGTGGCGGAAGCGGCGGTGGAGGAGGCCATGGTGGCGGAAACGGCGGTGGTGGAGGAAGCGGCAGTGGAAGTGGAAGCGGCTGTGGTGGAGGCAGTGGAGGTGGAAGCGGCAGTGGTGGAGGAAGCGGCAGTGGAAGCGGAAGCGGCGGTGGTGGAGGAAGCGGCAGTGGAAGCGGAAGCGGTGGTGGTGGAGGCCATGGTGGCGGAAACGGCGGTGGTGGAGGCCATGGTGGCGGAAGCGGCGGTGGAGGAGGCCATGGTGGCGGAAACGGCGGTGGTGGAGGCCATGGTGGCGGAAGCGGCGGTGGTGGAGGCCATGGTGGCGGAAGCGGCGGTGGAGGAGGCCATGGTGGCGGAAACGGCGGTGGTGGAGGCCATGGTGGCGGAAGCGGCGGTGGTGGAGGCCATGGTGGCGGAAGCGGCGGTGGTGGAGGAAGCGGCAGTGGAAGTGGAAGCGGCGGTGGTGGAGGAAGCGGCAGTGGAAGCGGAAGCGGCGGTGGTGGAGGCCATGGTGGCGGAAGCGGCGGTGGTGGAGGCCATGGTGGCGGTTGCGGCGGTGGTGGAGGCCATGGTGGCGGAAGCGGCGGTGGTGGAGGCCATGGTGGCGGAAACGGCGGTGGTGGAGGCCATGGTGGCGGAAGCGGCGGTGGTGGAGGCCATGGTGGCGGAAACGGCGGTGGTGGAGGCCATGGTGGCGGAAGCGGCGGTGGAGGAGGCCATGGTGGCGGAAGCGGCGGTGGTGGAGGCCATGGTGGCGGAAGCGGCGGTGGAGGAGGCCATGGTGGCGGAAACGGCGGTGGTGGAGGCCATGGTGGCGGAAGCGGCGGTGGTGGAGGCCATGGTGGCGGAAGCGGCGGTGGTGGAGGAAGCGGCAGTGGAAGTGGAAGCGGCGGTGGTGGAGGAAGCGGCAGTGGAAGCGGAAGCGGCGGTGGTGGAGGCCATGGTGGCGGTTGCGGCGGTGGTGGAGGCCATGGTGGCGGAAGCGGCGGTGGTGGAGGCCATGGTGGCGGAAGCGGCGGTGGTGGAGGCCATGGTGGCGGAAGCGGCGGTGGTGGAGGCCATGGTGGCGGTAACGGCGGTGGTGGAGGCCATGGTGGCGGAAGCGGCGGTGGTGGAGGCCATGGTGGCGGAAGCGGCGGTGGAGGAGGCCATGGTGGCGGAAACGGCGGTGGTGGAGGCCATGGTGGCGGAAGCGGCGGTGGTGGAGGCCATGGTGGCGGAAGCGGCGGTGGTGGAGGCCATGGTGGCGGTAACGGCGGTGGTGGAGGCCATGGTGGCGGAAGCGGCGGTGGTGGAGGCCATGGTGGCGGAAGCGGCGGTGGAGGAGGCCATGGTGGCGGAAACGGCGGTGGTGGAGGCCATGGTGGCGGAAGCGGCGGTGGTGGAGGCCATGGTGGCGGTTGCGGCGGTGGTGGAGGCCATGGTGGCGGAAACGGCGGTGGTGGAGGCCATGGTGGCGGAAGCGGCGGTGGTGGAGGCCATGGTGGCGGTTGCGGCGGTGGTGGAGGCCATGGTTGCGGAAGCGGCGGTGGTGGAGGCCATGATGGCGGAAGCGGCGCTGGTGGAGTCCATGGTGGCGGAAGCGGCGATTAAGGCTGCAGTGGAAACTGCAGCGACGATTCCAGAAAGGAATATTAGTACACATTTTATTTTATTTCTTTTTTACAATATGTTTAATTATAACATTTATTCAGCCTTATTCTTAAGCCAGATCAAAGATTTCGATATTCATTTTAAAAAGAATCTAAGAACTGAAAATATCGAAGCTTCTTTTATATTACGCTATTTTATGCTTGGTAAATTTAATTCAACGATGTGGTATTATGTAGGGGCGGATCGCTTAGCGTATATTTGTCTTATGTGGCGAGATATTTGTGCTTATTTGCATTTACACGGGAATAAATTATTATCACTTGCCAAACCTATGGTGGGTATCTTGAGAAGTCTTGATACTTGATAAATGGAGTGACAATTGACTTGGAACTTTCCGCATCTCGTCACGAGATGTCGTTACATTCCTGAATCACGCTATTGAAGTTTTTTATCTTGCATACAAGCGAAGTGAGACTGTTGGACCGCGGCCGCTGTGCGGACATGATCACCTAATTCGGCGACAGATCTCCTTTTGGGAAAGCACCGACGCCACACCTATGTCTACCTAATAACAGCAGTGTTATGCGCTGCTGTGTTCCGGTTTGAAGGGTGTGGTAAGGGAGACAGACTTTTCCGAGGCGTTCCAGCTTAGTCCTCAGGGGTAGCGGCGCATCTGTGACCGACCTCAGGAAATCTTATCTTATCCGGGGTTGATTACAGATGTCCATGGGCGGCAGTAGCCACTTACCATCAGGTGGACTGCATGCTCGTCTGCTACTCTTACATTATAAAAAAAATAGAGTGATTCCGAACACGTACAAGTGATTCCCTCTATTTTTGTATTTAATCACTCTATTTTTGTATTTCTGCTGAACTAAGCTATGTAATTACCATCTTGTCCGTCGGGAGTCCGTTGCCAAGTACTGATAATAGATGTCTCTTCACGAAATTGAACTGGAGACAAGCGTGTGACATTTTGTATATATTTTATATGTAATAAAATGTATAATAAACTTCAAGAGAAATCTGTCTACCTATATAAAATCTATATAAAAAAATGTCATAAACAAGCTTGTTCGGTTCAAGGTATGTGTAGATGACATATTTGTCTTATTTGCACACAAAAGATTTGGGCAATGTAAAGCTAAGTGAAGCGTCGCCTTAAGCATAAGACATAAAAATAGTAAATTTAAAACTTCTTGTTTTAGCTTATAATGTGTTTGTCACTTGAAATAATTTTATGTATTTTAAACAATAAATAAATAATTCATTAATTTTGTACTTCATTCTTATCCTATCCTCATTTAGAAACATTTTTATAACGAAATCAATACCCAGATACACGTAAAAATAATTTTGAAGAAATAACACACAGGGTACACAAATAAAATCCACTGTTTGAATAGAATTTGTGAATTTTGAAGTTGGATTAGACCTCTGTTCGATTCTAGCGGCATCATCGCCTCACTCATATCTGGCCATAGATTAGTAAAGATACTTCGCCGCCTTAAAATTGAATGAAGCCACAAACGGCTTATTTTAGTAAGTTCTTTTTTTGAATTCTTGACAAATAAAAACATTTTTAGAGAAAATTTACGAATAAATAACTAATACTGCGTAATTTCCATAATAAATAAATAATTATTTCAAATATTTTAGTGACATTTAGCACGGAGACGTGGCAAAACTTTTTTACGCAACTAATTCAATTCTCAAGACTGGTTATATTTTCTTATTAGGAGTGAGTAATCTTTACTAATTACTTACATAAATGAAATAATACAAATAGAATAATACACTTAATGGACATTTAAATAATTTGTTGAAGACTTACCAAGGAATCAAATTAATAATAATAAATTCGACGACTAAACTTATTTATGTAAACACAATATACAAACTTTACCAAAAAATATTTACAAAATCATACGTAAAAATAAAAATACGTCAATAACTTCCCGCGCTTTTTTGACATAGACTATTGAAAAAAAAAAATAGTTGCTTTTTTGTGGCTTTGGCGAATTAACGCTCAGCCAATGACAAATAATAACGGGGAAAGGAGAGGATTTGAAAAATATAAACCGGGTGGAATTTGGAAAAGGAAGGATCAGTAAAGTAGTTTGAATATAACGTTAAATACACATACGGATATATTATTATATATACGGATATATTAAAGGTAGGTATTAAATTTTAACATCGTTTTTCATAATTAATAATGCCAAGATTTTGTATTTATGGTTCTTTCGGACATGGCATCACCTAATAAAATTAAAATAAATAAATCAGTGCGTCCACGCCTTGCTGCTAGCACTGCTCCTCGCGCTGCTACCCGTGTTGCCGCGATTATTTCCGACATAGCCACTGCATCGCGTCATTAGGGCCAAAATTAGGGCTGTCAATTTTTTTGAAGAAATAGTGTCAAAATGACAACTGTCAATGACAATAACACTATTGACAGCTGTCACTCGCACTACTCTATGGCAGACATAGCACAAACATTTGAATACATATTTGAACACATGTTTGAACACAAAGAAGCTCGTGCTGCAAATAGTCGTGTATTTGAGTATTTGTTGAACAAACAGGCTTATTTATTTATTTATTTACATGCCAACAGCAACACACACAATACATTATATAGTACATAGAAGTACACTATAGTAGTATTAATAATATAAGGTTCGTATGAGTGCCAATTATAGGCATGAACAACGTTTATATTATATTAGTCTGTATCTTTAATTTGTATGGAACAAATCGAACCATACGATAGATATAACCATAATCGTCGTTCAGTAGACTGCTGGAAACTATGACTCCACTCAAAAGTTTTTTGAGAAATAATATGTCTGCAAGTGCGCGACGTTTGTGTAGTGATGTCATTTTAAAGTGTTCTAGACGAATATCATAAGTTGCTCTGTGTGAAATATCAGCTGCATGCTTGCATCAAATATTCGCACTTTGCTATTTGTTGACGATTTTTCAGTCGCACATCAAAGTATTCAAACTTCAAATATGTGTGGAGCCTGCTACACATGCGCAAAGTCCGTTTGCTAGGAGACCATGACATGAGTGACAGGTTAAAAAAATTATACAAATAAGTGTTCAAATGTGTGAGCAAATATTTGTTTATGTCTGGCACGGGCCTATAGCGCATACAATAGTATATTGCAATATTATGCAGCACTAGTATTTGCCCACTGCTTCGCCCGCGTTTAAAAGTAAATAATATAACATACTAACATACATAAAACTGAAAATTCGTACCTTCATTGGAATGACAGTGGCGCCATTCGGCGAAAATTGACTGAAGCCTTCATGGACAACAAGTGGTTTACAACTAATGAATAGTTTACGATTCAATCCTTACTAATAACGATTAAAATAATCGTCATTTTGGTCCAAAAGATCGATTCTCTGATTAATTTATCTTAGATCATCATCCCTACTTCCCGTGGGATTTCCGGAATAAAAACCATCCTATGTCCTTTCTCGGGTTTTAGACTATCTTTTTACAAAATTTCATTAAAATCGGTTCAGTGGTTTAGGCGTGAAGAAGAGACAACCAGACAGACAGAGTTACTTTAGGATTCATAATATTAGTAAGAATTTCGGGCAGAATGGTCGAAGGAATCTTAGATTACGCGTGAAAATCCAAAATGAAATAACGGAAAATAAATACACGACACACAAATAACATTTTTTATTTTTGGAAGTCGATAAACAATGTTTTATTTGTTATAATTTACCCACATACATTAGAAGCTTGAATTATTAAAACATAAGAAATAATTATCATCTTTTTTAAATTATTTTGGACAATAAAATTTACAATGAATATAAAAAGTAAAGTCTGCGTAAAACTGCTAGTCCGCTCTGAACATAGAAATGAATCGGGTCGCCATAGCAAATTGTACTACATTGCTCGCACTTCAGAGCGGACTAGCAGTTTGGCGCGGCCTAAACCAAATATGTCGAATATTTGTTGCTGATAGTAGAAAGATTGCCTGGTAAACCTGGATTGTGGGATATCAGGATTGTTTGAGTCATCAGGATTGCTTAAGGCAGAAAGTCTTGGGGAGAAGGCACTCTCCTCGTATCTGATGAATCATCACTATTGGACAAGACATCCGCAGGGTTTGGGGGCGAAGGTACGCCTTTACCCATGAATGGTGGAAAATCTCCAGGGCCTACAGATCCCTCTGAAGTCTCTGATGCAACCTCATCATCCTCGCCAAATGAAACTGAAATCCGAATGTTTCTATCATTAGAGTAAATGCCTAATATAATCTAACTAACATAGGTCTTAAGTTGCCTACTAACATATTCATATGGATTTTAATTATCTGAAAAAAATATATTATTAAAGTTTACTGGAGTTTTTTTTATAGGAGTAGCACACGAGTGCAGTCCATGATGGTAAGTGGCTACAGCCGTATGGACATCTGTAATCAATTCCAGATAAGATAAGAGTCCTACCCATAGATGTGCCGCTACTCTTGAGGACTAAGGTAGAACGGCTCGGAGAGTACGTCTCCCCTACCAGAACACAAACTTCAAATTCAAATTCAAATTCAAATCTCATTTATTCAAAATTGATTCATATAGAATACTTTTTGAAAGTCAACAAACTACCACCGCTTCGGAAGGTATTTCGCTATGGAGAAGAAGCGGCGCAAGAAACTCCATACGTGTGCATATTTGCATCTTTTAAAGAGTAAATAATATACAATTTTACATAGTGGTACATATAATTAATTTTTGATGTTGGAGCTGGAGTTGTCATACCATACGGATTTATCATTTAAATACTGATTTACATTATAATAAGCTTTTTTACATAAAGTTAATTTTATAGTAGATTTAAACCTTTTCTCGGATAGATCGATAATGTCTTTTGGTATTTTATTGTAGAAACGAATACAGTTCCCCATAAAAGAATTACACACCTTGCTTAATCTAAATTGAGGTATGGCCAATTTATCTTTATTTCTAGTATTATGACTGTGCCTATTATAATTTTTTTCCAAAGAAGAATAATTTTTGCGAGCATATAAGATATTTTCATAAATATATTGACTAGGCACTGTCAAAATATTTATAGATTTAAACAGTTCTCGTAAGGACTCACGGGGGCGAAGACTATAAATGGCTCTAATTGCACGTTTTTGAAGTATAAAAATGACATCTATGCTAGCAGCGTTACCCCACAGCAGAATACCGTAAGACATAATGCTATGAAAATAACTAAAGTAAACAAGCCTAGCGGTTGGTATATCGGTAAGATGTCTTATCTTCTTTACCGCATAGGCTGCCGAACTAAGTCTACTACATAACTTTGCTATCTGAGGGCTCCATTGTAGTTTAGAATCTAAATTTATCCCTAAGAAAACTGTTTCATCTACAAACTCTAAGTGATCATTGTTAAGGGTAACATTCATCGTCAGCTTTTTAACATTAGGCAGAGCAAATCGGACACATTTAGTCTTTTTATTATTTAATACAAGATTGTTTGCGCTAAACCAGTTGTGAATTATGTCAAGTGCTTTATTGACAGCGCTCACGTCGTTAGATTGTCTTTTAACTTTAAATATTAAGGAAGTATCGTCAGCAAACAACACAACCTTTGATAAGTCCTGCATTACATACGGTAGATCATTAATGTATACCAAAAACAAGAATGGCCCCAGAATAGAGCCTTGTGGGACGCCTACTTTAACACCAGAACCTAACGATTTGTGTCCCTTAACCTGAACTCGTTGTACTCTATTATCTAGATAAGACCTAAGCAGTTTTAGAGACGTACCGCGTATACCATAATATTCCAACTTTAACAAGAGAGTTTTATGTTCTACACAATCAAATGCCTTAGAAAGATCACAGAATACACCTATAGTATCCTGCGCATCTTCCCAAGCGTCAAAAATGTTTCGCATTAATTCAACACCCGCATCAACGGTTGATCTACCTTTGGTGAAGCCGAACTGTTTATTATGGAATAAATTATAAAAATTAAAGTGTACTAATAATTGATTAAGTATTAGTTTTTCAAATATTTTACTAAAAACAGGCAAAACAGAAATTGGTCTATAATTACTAGGATCTTTGTTGTCACCAGACTTAAATAGAGGAATGACCTTACTTTGTTTCATTAGATCAGGAAAGCAACCATGATCTACGCATAAATTAAAAATTTTGGCTAAGTAAGGAGCTATAGTCTCAATAATAAAACTACAAATTTTTATAGACATTCCCCATAAATCCTCAGTAGTTTTAATATTTATATCTTTGAACACTTTAATTACTTCTTTGCTATTAACATGTCTAAATATAAATCTATCACTGCAACTTTTTACATTTTCTTTAAGGAAGTTTACAGAAAGAGCAGGCGAAGGCTTTAGAAATTGTGTAGTTTTCATGGGAATATTAGTAAAGAAGGATTCAAATTCTTGTGCCACATCCTTATGTGATGAGACAATGCCTTTTTCAGTATTAAGAGTTATATCGTCAGTATACATATTTGACTTACCCGCTTCGGCATTTATTACTTTCCATACTGCCTTTATTTTATTATCGGATGATTTTATTTTGTTATGATAATAATTTGACTTAGCAATTTTGCAAACCCTTTTAAACAATTTAGAGTACCTTCGAACATGCTCGTTAAGCTTGGGGCTAGGACTATTGGCCCTTTCATTATACAAGTCAAAAAGAGTTTCCCGACTTATACGAATACCCTTAGTAGCCCATTCATTGAATTTAAAACCGACTGATTTCTGGTATTTTTTAAGTATAAATATTTTTTTAAACTCCGTATTTATTATTTTAAAGAAATTTGAATAAACACTATTGACATTGTTATTATAATTTAAAAATTTTAAACTATTTAATAGCTGCTGGTTAAACTTTTTTAGACGCATTTTTGTTATTAGTCTATATTCCAAAAATACTTTATTTTCTGTGTGATTATTACAGAGAATATGAACACTTTGGCCACTGTGATCCGACTGAATGCAATTTATTATGGACTTATCTATAATATTACAATTACAAAAAATGTTGTCAATACATGTAGCTGAAGATGTTGTCACCCTTGTAGGTTCACAAAAAACATTGTTTAAGTTAAATGATTTAAATAAGGACAATAATTTAGTTGTTAATAAGCTATTGTGCAAGATATTTACATTAAAATCTCCACATATTATAATTAATTTATTACTTTTGGAAATTATGTTTAAAACATCCTCCATAACAGTTTCAAAACAATTATAGTTATCATTACAAGGGGGCCTGTATACGCAAACCACAATATGTTTCTCCAGCTCAACACAAGACAATTCTATAGAACGCTCAACCGAAAGATCCACAATGTCTACACGTTCTTTAAATTTAATATTATTTCTCAGTAATATTAAGGTACCACCATGAATTGCAGACTTACGGTTGAATGAACTGGCTATAATATAATTTTTATAACGTATAAGCAATTCGTGATTTCTTAACCAATGTTCAGTTATACACATTATGTCATATTTATATTTTTCTAAAAATAATTCCAGTTCTAATTCTTTACTCGCAAGACCTTGTATATTCTGGTGTAAGATTTTAAATATTCCACTTTTTATTTTATTTTTGCCAGAAATACCTTGTTCAGTACATTTACTTAATATAGTTTTATGTGGTATTTCTGTTGTCAGTATATTTAATTTAAAAAATGATTGTTAGTAATACTACTAACATCAGTCTGTAAAGAGGACTGCGTTATAGTGTCTATAACTGAATCGTGTATATTAAATGCTACTAATGTAGCAAGTCGTTTTTTCAATTTTTTTGACAGGTACATAGTATCCTGAGTCAAGATAAAATTGTATATAAATTTATTTATGTCAAAATACATAATGTCATTATGACGACATGTCAAATTATAGATATGCATATTATTTTTATAAATTCTATTATTTTGCTCCTTTGTTAAGTTAGAGCAATATGGGAGGGCACATAAAATAAATCTGCACTTGTAGTTACTACTTAATTTTAACAACATATTTATACACCTATTAATGTCCTTATAACTCACCTTAATATGATTTCCTAACATAATAACTATGGTAGTATGCTCATCATAGCAACCAGCAGCTATTTTGTCCATAATATAGTTAAAAGAAGCCTCCGGATAGCACATGTTAATAACCGTTTGCCTCAAACAATTATGTAATAAAGAACCAAATCCTACACCTATTCTATCTGAGAAAATTATTGTTTTTTTGGAAACACTCGGTGTAATTTCAGGTTGTGTGGAGTGTTTAACCATAGTAGTTTTATATTGTGCCAGAACTGTTCAAACCAGAACACAGCAGCGCTACACTGCTGTTATAACAGAAATAGGTGTGACGGTGGTGCCGGAGTCGAACCACAGAGGGCTCTACAACTTTAACAGAATAGTATTTTCAATGTGTATTCTGTTTCTGTCTGATTTATGACAGCTGTGAGTCATAACATTGATTTAAGCCCGGACTAAGAAATTAATTGTTAGTCCAAGATTACTCCATATTTATTCATAGATTAGTAAAGATACTTCGCCGCCTTGAAATTGAACGAAGCCACAAACGGCTTATTAGTAAGTTCTTTTTTTGAATTCTTGACAAATAAAAACATTTTTAGAGAAAATTTACGAATAAATAAGTAATACTGCGTAATGTACATAATAAATAAATAATTATTTCAATATATTTGTATTTATATATTTTGGGGACATTTTAAGCACGGAGACGTGGCAAAACTTTTTTACGCAACTATTTCAATTCTCAAAACTGGGTGCATTTTCTTGTTAGGAGTGAGTAATCTTTACTAATCTATTTATTTGTTAATTACATTGTTATAACGAAAATAATATTTTGTTACTCTAAGATTAACTAGTCCAAGTATAAGTATTGTTAGAAATATTATTAATATTTAATTATAGTATTATTTTAATTAATTATTTTGTGTTATTTTCATGATGTGTTATGTGTTTTTATAACAATAAGTGCCCATTTATATATTCACTGGCTGTATGGGTTCAACGATTGTATGCCATCGCATAAAAAAAAGAACGCTCTTGGCGGGAGATTTGAATTTTACGCGGGAATAATAAAAGTTGTAAATTGGACCAAGAAATAGATTTATACTATTTATTTTTCATTATGTATTAGAAATTAATTATCACTTGCTAAAACAGTGAAGGAAAACATCCTCAACATCATTCCACATGAGGAAACCTGCATACCTGAGAGATTTATGAAACAAAATCTCAAAGGTATGTGAAGTCTACCAATACGCACTTGTCCAGCGCGGTGGACTATGGCTTAATCCTTATGACAGGAGGGAGACACGTGCCCAGCAGTGGGACAGTAATGGGTCGTTGATGTGATGATGATATTTTTCATTTAGCTCGCGATAAGCGTTTTTATTAATAAGGCTGAAAAAGTGGTATCAAGTCATAGATTAGTAAAGATTACTCGCTCTTAACAAGAAAATGTAACCTTTTGACACTTGTCAGTGTTATTATTTATTATAGTGTTATTTGTTATTTTGGTTTTTGAAAATATTAAAAAAATGTAGTTTTTAGATCATTTACGAATTAAACGATATTTCTCCGCACTTTTTTTCGATTTCGTGTCTTAACTGCGCATGTCGACATTATTCTGCGTAAATTACACCATGACAGCCATTAAACGGCTGATAGAATCATCAGCCGTTTAAGTCATTTAATGGCTTCCTTCAATTACAAGGCGGTGTGATATCTTTACTTATACATGTATCAATTATTATAAGTACATTTGAATACAAAAATAATCATTTGTTTTACCTGTCGGTTTTCCATGAACTAACAGCAAGCCCTGTCAACAAAAAAGAGAACATTTTTTTAAAATTTGTTTATGAAATAAAATAAATGATACTTATACCTTTCATTTTTAAAATTATGCAAGCATAGTCCGCGCTAAGCGTCTAGTCCGCTCTGAAGTTGTTGCGCGCAGGTGTAATCAGAGAGCCAATGCGGTGGAACACAACTACAAGCATATACTCCGTAGCAACGTAAGAGCACACTAACGCAGCAGAGAGCGGGCAGCGGAGGGTGCCGGGGGGTCCCGCGCTGTCTTCGTCTCAGTAGTACCTACAATTTCCTGTTGCGACGCGACTCATTTCTATATTCAGAGCGGACTAGAAGTTTGGCGCGGACTTTACTAGATAATTACAAATAAAATAACCATAAAACTACATCAGGTTAAGTAACTTTTACTTCACGGAATCTCTATAGGACTTCTAATTTGGTTTAACTTAATGTTCTTTGTTCTATGTGTCTTTGTTTATCTAAGTATAATTATATAGCTAACCTGGCAAACGTTGTGTTGCCATATATGTGGGCGCGCCGGTAGGTAGATCTACAATGGTATTTCGATACTAATTTAACCAATATTTATAAAAATATAGTTAAAATAATTAAATGAATAAGCGTTAATGCCACCATAGTAACAATAACACCCAAGCAAAACACCAAACAGTTCAGAGCACCACCGTGCCGTACCCACTATTGGACAACTTCTGATCTGTTGACAGTTGCGCGCCCCTTTTTTATACCATGATACAGGTAATACGGATAATTGTTAATACGGAGCGGTAGTTCGAAATTAATATCATGTGATTTTAAAAACGGAATATTTATATATATGAAATGAAGCATTCTCCCACATATAAATAAAAAAATGTTAAGGGTGAACAATCCTTATCATTAGGGGTATGAAAAATAGATAGTAGCAGATTCTCAGACCTACTGAATATGTATAAAAAATTTGGTGAAAATCAGTAAAACCGTTTCGGAGGAGTACGGTAACTAACACAACACGAGAATTTTATATATAAGATAAAAAATCGACCTTAAATAACTTTTATTTATTCCGTCTACTTGTTAACAGATGGCGCTATTTACGTTTACATTAATGATGATGAAATAAAACCTCCACTCAATAACAGATGGCATAGTGGCGCCATCTCTTGGCAAGTTGCGGTAAACACCACATCAGCCACGTCAAAGCATTATTATATCTTAAATAATTAAAGATTAATAATATGTTATTATTTATTATTATCATATTATATTTTTTGAAGGTGGTAGAACTCTTTGTGGTTCGACTCGGTGGCCACCACCGCCGTACCTATTTCTGCCTCATAACAGTAGTGTTAAGCGCTGCTGTGTTCTGGTTTGAAGGGTGTGGTAACAGAGACATACATTTGCTAAGGCGTTCCAGATTAGTCCTCACCTGCTAGCAGCGCATCTGTGGCCGACCTCAGCTAAGAATCTAATATTAAGTGGGGTTGATTACAGATGTCCATACGGCAGTAGCTTACCATCAGGTGGACTGCATGCTTGTCTGCTACTCCTATATTAAAAAAGACCGAGGTTAAGTGCCTTGATGGCCTTTCTTATAATATAGGAGTAGCTGACGAGCATGCAGTCTTGATGGTAAGTGGCTACTGTTGCAAAAACATTTGTTATCAACCCCAAATAAGAATAGATTCCTGAGGTTGTACACAGATGCGCTGTTACCCCTGAGGACTAAGCTGAAACGCCTCGGAAAGTATGTCTCCCTTACCACACTTCAAACCAGAACACAGCAGCGTTACACTGCTGTTATAACAGTAATAAGTGAGGCGGCGGAGTCGAATCCTAGAGGGTTCTGCCTTCAAGCTTACAACGAATTCTAAAATCAATAAATAATAAACAATTTTTCTTACCAGAACACTCAGTAAAATAATCAACTTCATTTTGAAATATTGTACCTCTCAGCATATGTAATATCGAAAAATATTAACATTTAAAATGGTACATCTTTATATATTTCGGGCCACAAAGAGTACCATTCAAAATAAATAATGTATTGTTATATTTCCGACAACAAATATACTCGAAATATTAAATTAAAATATTGTTTATACTTGGCAAACAGTGCACAAATTCTCTTATGGTCCTCAACCATCATAGAGTAGAAATTAAGATAAAGGGCATGACCACGATGAGAATATGACGTTTCCGAGGCGTTCCAGCTTAGTCCCCAGGGGTAACGACGCATCTGTGGCCGACCTGAGGTAAGAATATCTAATCCTATCTGGGGTTGATTATAGATGTCCATGGGCGGCAGTAGCCACTTACTATCAGGTGGACTGCATGCTCGTCTGCTACTTCTATATATTAAAATTAAAAAAATATGAACCGCAGTATAATGCACCCCACGCTTTTTACTCTAAATTGAATTATTATTTTAATAACTTAAATTAGTTATTTGTCCGATTAGCAATAAAAGCGTGTTTTTTAGTTTTTTATACTATTATTTATTTTCAATAAAATAAAAGTATAAAATACTGCAGTTGGCCATCTTGTCTGAAACACTAATCGAGGCGAAATGACATCTTTTATTTTTCATTTTTTGCATTTTTTTTGGCGTGTTACAGTATTGCTTGAACTTTTGTATGGTTTGATGCCCGTGAGCGTTTTGGCGCTTAATTAAGATAAATAATGATGCGCCGCTAGCCCTGAGGACTAAGCTGGAACGCCTCGGAAAAAATGTCTCCCTTACCACCCTTCAAATCAGAACACAGCAGTTTAACAAAGCTGTTATAACAGAAATAGGTGTGGCGGTGGTTCCGCCGGAGTCGAACCACAAAGGCATTCCTTCACATGCATAATTAAAAAAGAAATAGAAAAAAATCAAAACCATAAATATTATTGGCATCACTATCAACTTTGTTTAATCTATGATTTCGCAAAACCGAAGGCCGATAATGATGTAACTAAATAAACTGTTAATAATATATATCATATAATATAATAACGTCGCCGTATTAAATTTTGCACAGGTGTTTTTTGAAATTTCATAAGTTGATATATTGATAATATTCCTCATTGTTTTCGTCCTCATGGAGTTTTCAAAAACTATTAATTTTATAAATATTAATATATTTGTGTGGCTTCCGCTACTCGTCAAGAGATGGCGCTACACGTTTCTGAATCACTATATATCTGTCATGATAAAATGATCATAATTCCTGTTATCTTCAAACCATAAACTTCGGGCTTGAGCGAATTGATAGACTTCACACATTTTTTGACATTACATAGAAACTGATATGCGTATAGATTTCGTAATAGCTGGTGGAAACATCTGCGGTTCGACTCCGGCGGCACCACCGTCACACCTATTCCTGTTATAACAGCATTGTAGCGCTGCTGTGTTCTAGTTTGAAGTGTGGTAAGGGAAACATACTTTTCCAAGGCGTTCCAGCTTATCCAGGGTAACAGCGCATCTGTAGCCGACGTCAGATGGAAATTTGGTCTTCTCTGGGGTTGATTGCAGATGTCCATAGGCGGCTGTAGATATAAAAAAGTATAGAAAGTACGAGTAGTATATAAAAAAGAAAAAAACAAACAATTAGTAATTACTTTCATCCAGGTATAAAAAAACACATGTGATTCAACTTCCAGAATCATCTTATATATAAAATTCTCGCGTCACAATGTTGGTTACCGTACTCCTCCGAAACGGCTTTACCGATTTTCACCAAATTTTATATGCAAATTCAGTAGGTCTGAGAATCGGCTACTATCTATTTTTCATACCCCTTAGGGGTTGTTCACCCTTAACATTTTTTTTATTTATATGGCAACACAACGTTTGCCGGGTCAGCTAGTAAATCTATAAAATACAGAGCAAGTAATAAACCAGCGCCATCTTGTGTAGAATAGCCGTACTTAAATAAACAAAAATCAACAAAATATTATCTGTTTTTGATATATTTTAAATAATTAAATAGAGTTATTTCACCTGCGAATAATTTTTAACGGAAATAATAAAAAGTACTACCACCAAAATACACTTTTCTTTATTGAAAAGTCCATGAGGATTTATTAAAAAGATAAACAACTTTTTTATTTTGTAACTTATAAGCTAATGATTAAAGTTGCTCTTAATTGGAACGAAGTTCCTTATCGCGCGGTACGCTGGGTAAGAGGGCTAGGCGAGCGTCACGAAAAATCCTCACGACACTTTTGCTATAGTGCTTAGCGCTCGGAGAGGGGGCAGGCCGAGTATAGGATTCGACTTATTCGTTCTCTCTCTCTCTTGACAGTGACAAGCCATGCGACGCGCGCGTCTGCTGTGTATGTGTGTTCATAACTTTAAAAAATATTGATTACAATTTTATTAGTATTCCTTCACTTATTTCATTTATCATTTAACTCCTAAATATTGTTAATTTATTTAATTATACCTCCTATAATACTTATTGCAAAACGAAAGGAACTTCGTTCCAATCGGGTGTCCCACATGTGACACCTCAGACATTTGTTTCCGTAAATATGTAATTATGTTCGCCAGGACTTTATTTTGGCCTAAAAAATTACTTCTCTTTTTTATCATATAGGAGTAGCAGACGAGCGTGCAGTCCACCTGATGGTAAGTGGCTACTGCCGCCCATGGACATCTGTAATCAACCCCAGATAGGATTAGATATTCCTACCTGAGGTCGGCCACAGATGCGCCGCTACCCCTGAGGACTAAGCTGGAATGCCTCGGAAAAGTATGTCTCCCTTACCACACCCTTCAAAACGGAACACAGCAGTGTTTAACACTGCTGTTATTAGGCAGACATAGGTGTGGCGGTGGTGCCGCCGGAGTCGAGCCACAAGCGGTTCTACCACTTCTTTTTTAGAACTCGATATTTAACAATCGTAATGTTTTTGCTTTTAAGAATATTTTGAAAAAATGTTTATTACTTCAAAATATCAGATCTGCCATACCACTTACGGAAACAATAGATTATATTTATGAGTCTTAAAAGGTGGTTCAAAAACTTGAATAAACTAGTCCTTGAGTCGAACAATACCTAAATTATGGCTTATAATTATTTACTATTCAAACCATATTGTTATATTGATTATTATTTGTTCAGTTTATCTGCTATTGTTAAATTCGGTATATATAACATCCAAAATAGAAATCCTCATTAATTCGGAAACATTTGCCAAAATGAATTTCACATTCGCTTTAGTACTGTTGGTGGTAAGTGTTTAATCTTCTTTCTTAATTTTCATCATCATCATTATCATCATCAACCCATTACTGTCCCACTGCTGAGCACGGGTCTCCTCTCAGAATGAGAAGGATCAGGCCATAGTCCACCGCGCTGGACAAGTGCGTATTGGTAGACTTCACATATCTTTGAGATTTTTTTATCTCTCTCAGGTGCGCAGATTTCCTCACGATGTTTTCCTTCACCATTTTAGCAAGTGATAATTAATTTCTAATACGCACATACTTTCGAAAAATCAAAGGTACCTGGGACGTACCTGGGATTTGAACCCTGGACCCCTCGATCGAGAGGTCGAGGTTCTTAACCACAAGGCTATCACTGCAATTCTTAATGTTTATTTTAGTTTAATCTTATTTTGGTGTGTGGGTGTGTACATATGAGGAGCGGCTTAGTGCGCACGTGGCACATGTGATCGGCTTCAGGTAGAACCTGCTCTATATGGAGTTGGTTACAGATGTCTATGAGCTGTTAGCCCTTACCATCGGGTAGATTGCAAGCTTCCTATTTCAATGTTTAAAAATGCTCGCTATATTAAATAATATGCCATTTCATTTACTCATCATGTATCGTCATTTCATTTCATCACAATGTTTACTAGAGTACCACTGTTAATTAATAATATATATTTATAAATAAGTTATCTATTTAATTAGTAATTTGCAACAACACTCATAATTAATGTCTCAAATTTAACAAAAAATATTTTTTGAAAATCTCCCCGCGCACATTTCCTAAAAACATATGGTGAAAATTTTGCCGGCTTTATCCATCAGTCGGACTACTATCTATAAATTACTTGTTTATATTAAAAATGCTACTCGATACTACATGGCGCTAGTTTCATATCCAGAAACTTAATTTATTCTTTGGACACTAGATGGCGATGTTAAGTAATGAAAACTTTTTATTCTTTGTTGTTGATGCTTTAATCTAAATAATCGTTTAAAAAGACTAAAAAACGCCACGCTTTTACTCTGAATTGAATTATTATGTTAATAACTTCTATTATATTATAATTATTTTCTAGTTTCACGTCCGATTGAAATAAAAACGTGTTTATTTTTAACTGTTCTTTATTTTTATTTTTTTTTAGTCTGTGACAAACTTATAAATTAGGGAATTAATTAATCTAATAAGGACAATGGGAAACTTATCAAATTATTGTATTGTCATCGGACCTTGATATGTGTGCAAAGTTTCAAATTAATCAGAGTTGTGGAAGTTGATGAAAATCGAGCTCAAAGATTCCGTTACATACATACATACATACAGCCCAAGCTAATAAAAGCGTGTTAATATGATTATTATCAAAAATAAAATAAAAACAATCAATAACTTTTATTTCCTTCACAGTAGCTAGTCAATATGTAATAATAAATCAAATCAAATTAAATCAAATCAATTGTTTTATTCAGAATAAGTTCTTTACGGAGCACCTTTTGAATGACAACTACCACCACTTCACAAGGTGTTTCGTTATGGAGAAGCGGCGAAAGAAACTCCATAACACACATCTTTTAAAAAAAAATGTTTAAAAGATGTGTGTTATGTTAAACTTAACCTAATGGTACATGTGGAGCTGGAACTACTTCAGACCACACCGTTTTGTCAGTCAAATAATCACTTAGTTTATAGTACGCTTTTTTACATAGCGTTTGTAGTTACAAAAGTTCAAACATGTAGTTACATGTTTGAACTTTTTTTCTTTGAGATTCAAAATGTGTTCAGATATTTTATTTTAGTACCCATGAAAGATCTAGCCACCTTACGTAATCTATTTTTATAAATTGCTAATTTATTTCTATTTCTAGTATTAAAGCTATGGTGGTTACTATTTTTTCAAACATATCAGTGTGTTTTCTTACATACATAATACTTTCGTAGATGTATTGAATAATGTATGCTTTCATAGATGTATGTAATAAGGTCGCCTAGTAATAATAAGGTCTACTTTTAAATGAATTTTCAATTTTTCTTTTACAATTTCATCTTTTACAGAGCGTATTCTGCTTTTTTGGAGTGAGCGCATCACCCAGTGAGTATTAAATCTTAATTAAAAATAATTTTAATTAAATGAAAAAATGTCTTAAAATCATACACTTGGCTGTAAAATACTAAAAGGTACTATCCGTAAACATCCGATCATGATTATCGTCGTCAACCCTTTACTGTTTCACTGCTGGGCACGGGTCTCCTCTCAGAATGAGAAGGATCAGGCCATAGTCTACCGCGCTGGACAAGTGCGTATTGGTAGACTTCACATACCTTTGAGAATTTTTAAGTTAAGGTATGCAGGCTTCCTCACAATGTTTTCCATTACTGTTAAAGCAAGTGATAATTATATTTTAATACGCACGTAACTTTAAGAATCATTGCGTGCCTGGGATTTGAACTTCGGACCCTTCGATCGAGAGGCCGAGTTTCTTAACCACTAGGCTATCACTGCTTTTATGGTTACCGATTCCTATTTATTTTGAGAAACTGAAGGCCAAACGTCTGACGCAACTATATAAATAATAAAAGTATTATAATATTACCGTAATATTTTACACAGGTGGTTTCACATTCGATAAATTTTCCAGCTGACGTCACGAATTCACTGCTACTCATTTTTAACTAATATTATAAATACGAATGTTAATTTTGTTTTCTACACTTTCACCCGTTAACTTTTTTTTTTTTTTTTTTTTATAATATAAGGGTAGCAGACGAGCATGCAGTCCACCTGATGGTAAGTGGCTACTGCTGTATGGACATCTGTAATCAACCCCAGATAGAATTAGACATTCCTACCTGAGGTCGGCCACAGATGCGCCGCTACCCCTGAGGACTAAGCTGGAACGCCTCGGAAAAGTATGTCTCCCTTATCACACCCTTCAAAACGGAACACAGCAGCGCTTAACACTGCTGTTATAACGGAAATAGGTGTGGCGGTGCCGCCGGAGTCAAACCACAAAGTGTTCTACTACCGTCTATATTATATATATATAGATACAAGTAAAAATAAATCGTAAGAAAAAATAATTGCATTACATTAATCATTTTAATATTATAACAGCTGCCGGGCTATGATCTATACATTAGTCCATTTTTAATAATGCTACTCGATACTAGATGGCGTGACGAGCAAATTAAACTCAATTTATGAGTTGCACACTAGATGGCGCTGTTAAGCTAAATTTATTAATTTATTGAGATATTTTTATTGAATTATCTTCAATATTTATTTGTTGAAGATTTTATTTAAATTATTATTTTTTAATTAACATTTTTTTTCAGGAATTTTCGATCCAAACAATTTTGGACCCATCGTCTAGTGAGTATTCAATCTTAATTAGTATTGTAAAAAAGTTTATTTGAAACAAAAAGTATATTTCTAAAATACCATACAGTTAAATAAGCTAGAATAACGTTTTCTTTTTTAGAAGGGCACAGATATCCATTGCTCATGTCTCATTATGTCAAGTTAGTGTAATTACAGATAATTATCCCCAGATAGAACATTCCTGAAGTCGGCCACAGACGCGTCATTGAGGACTAATGTGGAACGCCTCTGAAAAGTACCCTTACACCCTTCAAACCAGAACACAGCAGCGCTTACACTCATGTAATTAGGTAGAAATAGGTGTGGCGGTGGTGCCGCCGAAGTGAAATCACAAACCTGTAAAATTATCTAGGTTCTACCTTAAAATTATCTATTTTTAACTCTTTAATTTTTTATATTTTAGTGACTTCGATGAAATGAGCGAAATAAATCAAGATGTACTCTTGTAGCCTTCATAAGCCATGAAACCAGCACCGAAACCATTTCAAACCAATGGCTCCCCCAAGGGCCAACGTTAGCACCGCAACTCTTCATCATCATCATCAACCCATACTGTCCCACTGCTGTGCACGGGTCTCCTCTCAGAATGAGAAGGATTAGGTCATAGTCCACCGCGCTGGCCAATTGCGTATAGGTAGACTTCACGTGCCTTTGAAAACATTTTTTTAAAGATTTTCTCAGGTATGCAGTTTTCCTCACGATGTTTTCCTTCACCGTTTAGCAAGTGATTAATTTGTAATACGCATATAACTTTGAAAAACCAGAAGTGCCTGGGATTTGAACCTCGTACCCCTTGATCAAGAGACCGAGTTTCTTAACCACTAGGCTATCACTGCTAACTCCTCATCATTCACAATTATTTTCCAATACAGTTAATTCTTAACGAAACTATTGCAATTAAAGCATAAAATAAGGTCCGTAACAAATTTATAATTTATGAAAATTGTAATTTACATTTGATCACTTTTTTTATATCACAATTTATTGTTTTTTAAAACATTTAAATCGGTGCAATCATTCAATTATTGGCTAATTAATAAATAATTCAATAAATATGTTGTGTTTTTCTAACCTTATCATTAACTTATGATATACAATAATATACATCTATATATAAGAAACTTCTTATGACGACGTGTGGCGGAGCGGTCACCATACCGGTCTGACGCGCAGCGGGCCCCGGGTTCGAACCCCGGCCAGACAGATATATAAATGATGAATTTAGCTCTCTGTTTCTGGGTCTGGGTGTTTGTGATACAGGGAATCCTAGTGTGGGGCTGTGAGTGTAGAAAGCGTTAACTAGCGTGGACCTGATTGTTGATATATGTGCAAACTCAATATTTAGAATTGACTAGATCAAACCTAAAAATCTCATACTACGATTTATATTTAATATAGGAGTAGCAGACGAGCACGCAGTCCACCTGATGGTAAGTTGTTACTACTGCCCATGGACATATGCAATCAAGCCCAGATAGGATTAGATATGCCTACCTGAGGCCGACCACAGAAACGCCGCTACCCCTGAGGACTAAGCTGGAACGTCTCGGAAAAGTCTGTCTCCCTTACCACACCCTTCAAACCAGAACACAGCAGCGCTTGACACTACTGTTAATAGGCAGAAATAGGTGTGGCGGTGGGGCCGCCGGAGTTGAACCACAAAGTTCTACCACCTTTAAACTGTATCTAACAAGATTACAGAAATAAATCTTAGTTGAATCTTCGAACGAACTCGACGGGACGTTTTAAAGCGCCATCTCTTGACGAGTAGCGACAATCACATGATATTATAACTTATCTTATAATCACGCTTTGCCAAAGTTTTACGAATTGCGATCACTGCTGACAAGGAGAAGAATTTTTATGCGACGAATAAAATTTTAGTTACTTTACAAATAAAATAAAAATATTAAGTTTTGTATTTTCTTTACTTCTTTATCCTTCAAAATCTAACCTATCCATAAATTTTATATACTTAACATCCCTACCAGTCAAACTATGATACAACTACTTCTAAATATATATAACTCAAAGGTGACTGACTGACATAGTGATCTATCAACGCACAGCCCAAACCACTGGACGGATCGGGCTGAAATGTGGCATGCAGGTAGATGTTATGACGTAGGCATCCGCTAAGAAAGGATTTTGATCAATTCTACCCCCAAGAGGATAAAATAGGGGATGAAAATATTACTTCGTAACGCGAGCGAAGCCGCGGGCAAAAGCTCGTTTTATGACAAAATACATACTTTTAAAATTAAATACACAATAAATTAATTACACAAAAAATTATATTATTAAATTGCAATAGCATTATTATAATAGTGAAATATTGAATGAAAGAGAAATTCATCAGCAACCCATTACTGTCCCACTGCTGGGCACGGATCTCTTCTCAGAATGAGCAGGATTAGGCCATAGTCCACCGCGCTGGACAAGTGCGTATTGATAGACTTGACATACCTTTGAGAACCTTTTTTCTATTTTTAAGATTTCTCGGGTATGCAGGTTTCCTCACGATGTCTTCCTTCACTGTTTAAGCAATTGATAATTAATTTCTAATACGCACATAACTTTGAAAAATCAGAGGTCTGGGAGGCCAGGGATTTGAACCTCATACCCCTCGATCAAGAGGCCGAGTTTCATAACCACTACGCTATCAATGCTTTAAAAATAGACCATATTATGTACGCTAAATTCAAGAAATTCCTTGATATTTCATTAAAATTTTATAAATATTTAGAATTAAATGTCAACATTTAAAATCGGTTTTTGGAATTATATCGCCCAAAATACCTTACAAATGGAAAATTTGGAAATACGTATTTTTTTACATATAAAAAAAATGGGAGTGTCTGTTTGTAATATTGAAAAAAAAACTAAAATACGTATTTTTATTTAAAATATCTAAAAATATCCTATTAGAAAAATACATTTCTAATTGAAAACTAAAGTTTTATGAATTTATTTGTGGATACACGGAACAATTACAATTCTACATTCCACAACATTTGATTTTGAAAAAAATTTTGCTTTGAAGGTGGTAGAACCCTTTGTGGTTCGCGTCCGGCACCACCGCCACACCTATTTCTGTTACAACAGCAGTGTAGCGCTGCTGTGTTCTGGTTTGAAGTGTGGTAAGAGACATACTTATCAGAGGCGTACCAGCTTAGTCCTCAGCCGGTAGGACCGTCATATCCTCTCCGCAGCCCCCCCTGAGAGGAACCCGGACATCCCCCGCGTATTAAGGGCTGATATAGTCCGCGTAAACCTGCTAGTCCGCTCTGAATATAGAAATGAATCGCGAATTGTTCATGTTTTTTTTACGACAAAAAAAAGAGGTTCTGTATTCGACCGCTATGTATGTATGTTAGTTTTATTTACTCGATTTTCTCAAAAACTACTTATCCATTTTGCTCTTTTTATTTGCTATCTTAGCAGCCATAGAAATAAATTAATTGTGAAAGTGTTAACCTTCTATCTACTACGGTTTTTTTTTATAATATACGAGTAGCAGACGAGCATGCAGTCCACCTGATGGTAAGTGGCTACTGCCACCCATGGTCATCTGCAATCAACCCCAGATAGGATTAGATATTCCTACCTGAGGTCGGCCACAGATGCGCCGCTACCCCTGAGGACTAAGCTGGAACGCCTCGGAAAAGTATGTCTCCCTTACCACACCCTTCAAACCGGAACACAGCAGCGCTTAACACTGCTGTTATTAGGCAGAAATAGGTGTGGCGGTGGTGCCGCCGGAGTCGAACCACAAAGGGTTCTACCACCTTTAATTTCAGCAATTGCTTTTAATAAGTATTTTTATTGTTAGTATTTCTTGTTATATCGTCCACCGTATATGTACATATTCTGTAGAATTCATTGTCTATCTATTACAGTTCAAGAGATATTCTTATGACAGACGGACAGTCAACGAAGGCTTAGTAATAGGGTTATCATTTGGTTACGGAACCCTTCTTTTTTTTTCTGACGAGGGGGAAACCTTTAACCGAAAAAAGGTACCCGAGGCCGTGGAAGCGACGACGAGTTATGTGGGACTTTTACCGCAATAAAACCCCCCGGTGGCCGTCCTCGGCGTTTGGTGGAGAACTCCAGGATCTCCAACGGAACACAACCGGAGTCTCCTAACGCGATGCCCCTATCGGGCTCTGCTCTGGGGGAACAAAGTAATTTACGCTCTCGCATCCCCTGGTGATTACAGCGATATGCGACTACACAAACCGCTGTCCTTCCTGGGGTCGCTTGCTGGACGACTTGAGCTCCCACTCTTGCCGCCCGCAACCCCGGAAGCGCCTTTTAGTCGCCTCTTACGACAGGCAGGGGATACCGTAGCCCTTTTAGAGTCCCGGAACTACAGGGACATTGGTTACGGAACCCTACTCAAAAATAACAATCGAAGGCATAATTTTGTATTCGTGAAAGTTTGGCAAACGTTAATATTCTGGGCACCTTTATCATTATTTACCGCGTATGAAAAAGGCCCGGACAATACATAACCAAAAATTGTTTGTATAGCGTGAGGCAAATTATTATTTATTTTAACAATAATGCGACCTTAAAGTTCTAAATTTTAACAAATATCATTAATAATTTCTTTGTGTAAAAGTAAATAAAAATTAGTCGTTACATAAAAATGTATTGAAGTTCTAATTGACGTCAGAAATATGTAAAATTATGACGCATAGGAAAAAACCCAGATATAGAGTAGTTTGCGACAGAAACTATATTTAATAACATTTTTATAATATGACTAGCTGACCCGGCAACCGTTGTGTTGCCATATGAATAAAAAAATGTTAATGATGAACAACCCTTATCACTTAGGGGTATGAAGAACAGATAGTAGCCGATTCTCAAACCTATTGAATATGCATAAAAAATTTGGTGAAAATCGGTAAAGCCTTTTCGGAGGAGTACGGTAACTAATATTGTGACACGACAATTTTATATTATATGATAATAGCAAAGGAGCATGCAGTAGCCTGATGGTAAGCTACTGCCGAATGGACATCTGTAATCAACCCTAGATAAGATTTTCTACCTGTGGTCGTCCACAGATGCGCCGCTACCCCTGAGGATTAAGCTGGAACGCCTGGAATAAGTCTTACCACCCCCTTCAAACCAGAACACAGCGCATAACACTGTTGTTATAACAGAAATAGGTGTGGCGGTGGTGCCGCCGGAGTCGAACCACAAAGGGTTCTACCACCTTCAATATATACATAAATCTATGTGCATATCGAAGATCATAGAACCCTTTGGAATCCTAATAACGGAAGTATTAAACGCTGCTATGTTCCAGCTTGAAGAACATAAGGAAGACATACCTTTTTAAGGCGTTATACCTTACTTCTTAGAGGTAGCGGTACATATGTGGGCGACTTTAGGTAGGTAATATGATAGGATTTATGAAGGTGGTATAACCCTTTGTGGTTCGACTCCGACGGCACCACCGCCACACCTATGTCTGCCTAATAACACCAGTGTAAGGCGCTGTTGTGTTCCGTTTTGAAGGGTGTGGTAAGGGAAACATACTTTTCCGAGGCGTTCCAGCTTAGTCCCCAGGGGTAGCGGCGCATCTGTGGCTGACCTCAGGTAAGAATATCTAATTCTATCTGGGGTTGATTACAGATGTCCATGAGCGGCAGTAGCCACTTACCATCAGGTGGGCTCCATGCTCTTCTGCTACTCCTCTATCATATTTAAAAAAAAAGGTATTTAATCTTATCTAATGATTACAGATGTCCATGGGCGGCAGTAGCCACTTACCTTCAAGTGGACTGCATGCTCGTCTGCTACTCTACATTTTAAATTTATAATTTGCCTAATTAATTGTAGCTCTTGTTATAACTATAAGTATAAAATTAAGATGAATACTTATAAAATATAAAGTATATCTTATATATAAAATTCTCGTGTCACAATGTTAGTTACCGTACTCCTCCGAAACGGTTTTACCGATTTTCACCAAATTTTATATGCATATTTAGTAGGTCTGAGAATCACCTACTATCTATTTTTCATACCCCTAAGTAATAAGTGTTGTTCACCCTTAACATTTTTTATATGGCAACACGTTTGCCGGGTCAGCTAGTATAATATAAAATTGTCTATATTTTTAGTAGGCATCTACGGCCATTTTTCAAACAATAAAATAATAAAAGTGTCTCTAAACCTGAACAAACAAAGGTTTGAACACAATACCGAAATCATGGCCTTATAATATATAATTAAATATTAGTCAAGCAAACCTTCATTTTATTATTTATTCAGCTTTCGTCCCCTTGTTGGAATAGGTATATAATTCCCAAAAAAATTTGATTGTCATCATATTTTGAAGATAACTCAGCCAATATGAAGTTTACTTTCGCCTTCGTTCTGCTCATGGTAAGAAATCTTATTTTATATTTAAACATTAACTATGTTTCGTTAGCACTGTCGAAGGTGGTAGAACCCTCTGTGGTTCGACTCCGGCTGCACCACCGCCATACCTGTCTGTTATAACAGCAGTGTAGCGCTGCTGTGTTCTGGTTTGAAGTGTGGTAAGGGAGACATACTTTTCCGAGGCGCTCCAGCTTAGTCCTCAGGTGTAGCGGCGTATCTATAGTCAACCTCAGGTAGGAATATTTAGTGGTATTGTATTGTATTGTATTGTATTGTATTGTATTGTATTGTATACATATTTTAGCAGTGGTAGCCTAGTGGTTAAGAAACTCGGCCTCTTGATCGAGGGATCCGAACTTCAAATCCCAGGTTTCTGACGTTCAACGTTAATTATTACTTGCTTAAACGGTGAAGACGGTGAAAACATCGAGGAAACCTGCATACCTGAGAGATCAATAAAAAAACATCTCAAAGGTATGTGAGGTATATCTACCAATCCGCACTTTTCCAGCGCGGTGGACTATGGCCTAATCTTTCTCATTCTAAGAGGAGACCCGTGCCCAGCAGTGGGATGATAAATGGGTGTATAATGATGATGATGATAATGATTGCATATTATATGCTATTATTAATATTGTCATCGTCAACCCATTACTGTCCCACTGCTGGGCACGGGTCTCAGTAGTTCATCGCTGGTTAAGTGCGGATTCAATTTACTTCAGGAACCCTTAAGAACTTTTTTTAAGAATACTCAGGCCTGTAGGTTTAATCTTAAATTAACTTGCACCACATTGTTTTTAACGGTCAATAAAGAGTAAATAAATAAATAAAACTTAGAAAAATCGGTGTGCATTGTGTACCTGGGATTTGAACCTGCGACCCCCGATATAAGAGACCAAGTTTCTCAAATACTTAGCTTTGACTGCTTTTAGTTTGTTAATATCACTTGGATAAAAACCTATTAGAATTTCTCACGAAATAAAAAAAATCTAATTTATTATTTCTATCGATAAAGTAATAACAATGCTACTCGATACTAGATGGCGCTATAAGTAAATGAAACTTAATTTATTAGCTTCGATCAACAATTGATCGGAGTTAATTCTGTCAAGTTGCTATTATTTCCCTTTGACAAAGGGAAATAATAGCAATAATATAATAATAATATCGCTGTGTGCTGGGTGCAGGGCCGGATTTAAGGGAGGGCAACCGAGGTGGCAGCCCCGGGGCCTCCACAAAAGAGGGGCCCCCACAATAGAGACGTCGGATTTTTTTTAATTCCGACTAGTAAAAAAATATATATATTTCCCTTTGATATTCTTTTTCGCTGTTTTACCTTTATCTACAGCACTTTGTACAAACATGAATACTAGAAGAATGTACCTGCGTTTCACAATAAAATATTTATTGAAAAACTCAACTGAAAAAATTGTTCATTTTATTCGGAGAATAATTTGGGGCCAGGGGGCCTCTACTCCTTTGTTGCCCCAAGACCTCTAGACCTCTAAATCCGGCCCTGCCTGGATGATTATGCCCGAACATTGGCAGTGCTCAAAAAGGCTCAATCCCTTCGATTTAGAAACGTGTAGCGCCATCTCTTGACGAGTAGCGGGAAGTCGCCATGCCGTCCATTATATACTTTGATGTTAAAAATTTACCAAAAATATTAAAGTATGACTTTTCTATTTACTTTTTTTTCCTTTACAGTGCATTGTCGCTTTCTTCGGAGTAAGCGCAACACCCAGTGAGTATTTAATATTTATTATTCAAAATTTAATATTTATTACTTAAAATAAATTAAAACGGTTAGGACCGCGATAGAGGGAATCCTAGAGTGGGGCTGTGAGTGTAGAAAGCGTTTCAAAAATATGTCTAGAGTTGATTACAGATGTCTACGAGCGGTAATACTACTTACCAACGCTTGTCTGCTACTCCTGTAATATAAAATAGGGGTATGAAAAATAGTAGCCGATTCTCAGACCTACTGAATATGCATATACAATTTGGTGAAAATCGCTAAAGCTTTTCGGAGGATTACGGTAACTAACATTGTGACACGAGAATTTTATCGATGCCTTATAAGATTTAGGGGTTTATGGTATTATTTTTAATGTATACTTAATTATTATTTTTCTTTGTTTCAGCTCGTAAGTATTACTTACCATCACATCGCCGGATTGATTTATCTCCTCATCGTTTCGTCTATGGGGATTCTTTCAAAAATCTTTATCTAAGTTTATTTTACTAATTTAATAATCTCATGTTCATTATTTCCATTACTGGACATCGATCGTGTGATTTCATTATTTGACTGATTGTCAAATTTGTGACCTAAATCATTCAATTGGGAATTGGTAGACCTTTCTTGATAACTAAGGTCTGTTTTACACTAGGACTCCTCTCAGAATGAGGAGATTAGGCCATAGTCCACCGCCCTGGTCAAATGCGTATTGGTAGACTTCATATACCTTTGAATATTAATAATAATAATAATAATACTTTATTTGACCAAAAATTTTACAAAGTTAATATGATATTAATATGATACATACTAAGTTAGCTTAGTGTTTAACAAAATATTTCAGAAGGCATTGTCTGCCGTGATAGGTGTTACCTTGTATTACAGCATACATCGCCCGCCCCCAAGTTATTTTAACTATAAAAACAAACTAGCTAGCTTAAAGATGTCATGTACACCGGTTTCCTCACGATGTTTTCCTTCACCATTTAAGCAAGTAATTAATTTCTAATACGCACATAACATTGAAATAGAAGTGTGTGGGATTTCGGCACCCACGATCAATGAGACTAGTTTCTTCCCTTTTTTGTTTTATCGTGGGGGAAACCTTCAAAAGGTTCCCGACGACGTGGGAGGGACGTCGAGTTATGTGGGATTTTTACCGCAATAAAACCCCCCCGGTGGCCGTCCTCATCGCTTGTTGGAGAACTCCGGGATCTCCGGCGGAACACAACCGGAGTCCTCCAAGTGCGATGCCCCGATCGGGCTCTACCCTGGGAGAGCAGTTTTCGCTCCTCCCACACCATCTGGTGTTCACGACAGTATGCGACCACACATACCGCCGTCCTTCCCGGGGTCGCTTACTGGACGGTTCGAGCTCCCACTCTTGCCACCTGGAACCCCGGAAGCCCCCTTTTAGTCGCCTCTTACGATAGGCAGGGGATACCGTAGCCCTATTCTAGTCCCGGAACTACAGAGACAAACTAGTTTCTTACCTAGGTTATAGATTTGCATGTCTTGTATCTACCACAAAATTATCTATTTGAAGGTGGTAGTACTCTTTGTGGTTCGACTCTGGCGGCACCACCGCCACTCCTATTTCTGCCTCATAACAGCAGTGTTGAGCGCTGCTGTGTTCTGGTTTGAAGGGTGTGGTAAGGGATACATACTTTTCCGAGGCGTTCCAACTTAGTCCTCAGGGGTAGCGGCGCACCTGTGGCCGACTCCAGGTAGGAATATCTAATCCTATCTGGGATTGATTACAGATGTCCAAGGGCGGCAGTAGCCACTAACCATCAGGTGGACTGCATGTTCGTCTGCTACTCCCATATTATAAAATAATAATAATTGAATATTGATTTATTTTTATTTTAGTCTTCCCGGAAAAAGAACCATGCGAAGTACCATCATTCCCGAAAGAAGCACCATGCGGAGTATCTCAGCTACCATGCGTAAAGACACCTGACCCATCATGCGCCAACTAAGGATCCCACAGGGAAAGACTTTAGCACCGCAACTCTTCATCCTACATAGTTATCTTCTAATACAGTCAATTATAAATAAAACGATTAAAGTCTAGGCATAACATAACATTTGCAATGAATTTATTAGTAACAGAGATTGTTATGTACTTGGTTATCAATTTTAAATTTTCTCTAATGTTTTAACAGTAAAGTAGGTGCAACCATCCGATTATTGGCTTCTATTAAAAAATGCATTCAATATCTTGTTTTTTTACCTCTTGATCATTTACAAAGGGCCTGTAATCATTTACAAAGGGCGTCCGAGTTAATCTAAAATTAACTAAAATAAAAATATAACCATTTGAATGAGACACTTGGACCATTATTCAACCATTCATTATTATAGAACCATTCGTTCGACTCCGGCAGCACCACCGCCACACCTAATTTTGTTCTGGTTTGAAGCGTGTAGTAAGGAAAACATACTTATCCGAGGTTTTCCGATATAGTCCTCGAGGGTAGCATTGCACCTGTACCCTTAAGTAGTATGAGTTTTTATGTTTACTCGAAAACGTTCAACGTTTACTACTATGAGACTAATTAAATTAATTAAGAAAATGCAATTCAATTAAAAACACAAAACAAAACAGAAGTTTAAATTTAATACGTAATAATAATAATAGAATAATACAAAAACAATTAAATATGTTGCAGATATATTTTTTCCTGTACTAAGTCATATTTTTTTAAACCTGTGTATCGAACAGGGCACATTTCCAGACAGACTAAAATTAACAATAATAAAACCAGTATACAAAAAACATGATAGTAAGGAAATGGTAAACTACCGCCCCATTGCTCTTATTCCTGTACTATCTAAAGTATTCGAGAAGGTTATATACAATCATCTATATTCATATTTAGAGAAATTCAAAATTTTAGCTGACGAACAACTGGGATTTAGAAAAAATAAGTCGATAAATACAGCGGTCATAAATTTATTAACAACAATAATGAGAAATTTAGATAATAAAAGACAGGTAACATCAATTTTCATGGACATGACTAGGGCATTTGATTATGTTGACCACACTATATTAATTAATAAACTAGAAACCTATGGTGTAAGAAGCAATCCACTTAATCTTATCAAATCATACCTCACTGGAAGAAAACTCATCACAGAAATTAGTAAAATTGATTGCATAAATAAAAATTAAGTAAAATATAAATCAAAACCTAGACAAACTTTTTTCGGAGTTCCCCAAGGAAGTATTCTAGGTCCATTACTTTTTCTAATTTATATAAATGATTTTCCGAAAACAATAGAACAACCGATGATATTATTTGCAGATGACAGTACAGCCATATTTATAGAAAATAGCCCAATAACATATGAGGATGAAATTAATAAATCACTAGAGCTGTTAATTGAATGGTTAAGCAATAATAACCTTATAATAAACCTAGAAAAAACGTGCATGATTAATTTTAGGAATAAAAACACACAAGTGAGAAATTTAAATATAAAATATAAAAACAAATCTATACAGAAAACAAATACCACTAAATTTTTAGGATTACATATAGACAATAAATTATCTTGGCAAACACACATTGAAAACCTTAGCAAGAAAATAAATGCATTTTCGTTTGCTTTATACAAGTTAAATAAGATTGTGAACCTACCTACAACCTTAACTGCATATCATGCGTATGTTGGAAGTATGTTGCGATATGGAATAATTTTTTGGGGTAACGCAGTTAGTGCTGAAAGGGCATTTAAGGCACAAAAGAAATGTATCCGTTCTATATGTAAATTAAGACAAACTGATTCTTGTAAGTCACATTTTCGAAATTTAAAAATATTAACTCTCGCTTCGTTATATATATATGAGATTGCATCGATGGTAAATGGAGATATTGACAATTACGAAAAATTAACATTGACTAGAAATATTAATAAATTAAGGACAATAAAGTCGAGAACAAAGCTCTACCACAACAGTGTATTTTGTATGGGTCCTAAAATATATAATAAACTCCCTGATAAAATAAAATCTGCAACTGGCTATAAATTTAAAAGATTGCTTAAATTACACCTTATTGATAATGCGTACTATTCCGTTAAAGAATTTTTAAACGACAATGTATAGAATGATAATGACATATATAATTTAATAATAATTAATTTAATAATAATAATTTAATAATATTGTTATGTTAATGATTTAAAATTGACTGTTTAAAATTTATTTGAATAATAAGAAGACAATTATGCATTAATTAAAATTTTGCATACCTCTAAGAGGTGTAATATAGAGGACAATTTTGAGGATATAACAACTGTATACCTATATTAAGCAAAATAAATGATTTGATTTGATTTGATTTGATTTGATTTGATTTGAATTATATAATTGAAATTGAAATAGAATATAATTAAAATTAGTGGTCCTTAGAAGAACAATTGTAAACTTTAAAGGCGTCCAAAGTGTTCGAGAACATATCAATTGCTTTATCAAAATTTGTATCGATTATAGAGATGAAAACAATGATTACAATATGCAAAATGAATATAAATTATCTGTGAATCAACTGGAACATAATAAAAGTGACAAAACTTGAACAAATAATGCTATGGACGCAATAAAACCAAAAATATAACGCAATAACACGAAATAAACTGAAATTCGTTTCATTATTTGTTCAGCTTATATATACTCCATTGTTCCATCCGGTATATATTACCCAAAATCCACTTTATTTTCGACTTGGGGAGTTACTGCCATCATGAAGTTTACGTGTGCTTTATTCCTGCTTGTGGTAAGTCTTTAATTTTGGATTTTGGATTTGATTTTGCATTTGACGATCCGCGTGGCGGGGCGGTCACCATACCGATCTGACGCGCTAAGGGTCCCCGGTTCGATCCCCGGCCAGACATATCTGAAAGATGAATTTAGATTTCTGTTTCTGGGTCTGGGTGTTTGTGTTTTTGTCTATGTGTGTGTCGATGGCACCCACGACACAGGGAATTCTAGTGTGGGGCTGTGGGTGTATAAAGCGTTTATTTATTCATTTATTTATTATTTTATCACTCACAGACCTATACGAGCGTCTGTAAAAATACTAGTCTGTAAAAATACTATCATGGACAATCCTGGCAAAATTTGAATTTTGCATTCCTGACTTGATATGCGATAGCACTTAAGATAAAGGCATATTAGACGAATATCCAACGAAATATATTGAGCGCCGACTTCAGAAATATGTACTAAACCAACATTTATTTCAATTATTTTTTACTTTGTAGTGACATAGAAGTCGGTTGTATTTTTTTGTTATACATTTTTTTCGAAATCAAAACAACAACAACAATTAGCAATAACAACAAACATCAACCAGTAATACTAACCAGCATTACTGTTGTTCACTGAGAAAGCGCTACTCGATACTAGATGGCGCGACTAGTCAACGCAACTAGTTTTATACGTACGACACTAGAGTGCGTTTTAGCAAAGAAGTGCCTTTTATTTTTCATTGTAAAATGTTATTAATAAATAAATTTTCTTTTACAGTGCATATTTTCCTTCATTGCGGCATCGCCTAGTGAGTATTTTAAATTCATACAAATTAATTTAATCCGTCAAATACAAATGTGTATCAGTTTCCTTGTAGACCTTTGTAAAAGCTTCTAAAATTAGATCGACTTCTTATGCCGTTTGGCCACCGCCACCGTCACCGAGCCGATACCGATAATTAATGACGGCGCCGAAGTAGCGTACATACATTTACTAGAGCCGTTTGTCCACCGCACGTCCGTCACCCGAGCACTGTCATCCTGCCGGCGTGACCGCTAGATCGCGTGCCGATGTGCCGGCAATATAAAACACGTCCATACACTGCCGTCACACGCGTGACAGCTGGAACAAAATAAACCGTCGATATCGGTCGCGGTGGACAAACTATCGCCGTCACGCCATATTAAAATCGGCCCGAAATAATCTCGTTCTCGGTATCGGCTCGGTGACGGTGGCGGTGGACACACGGCCTTAAAGGACCTTATTCAACTTCCCCCCGAGCCTCCGACGAGCTTAATAACTGTAAAAAAATATTATAAATATTGAAATTAAATTTAAAATCTCTACTTATTATTCACTATTATGAGATTTCTTCTCATTATTGCTACATTATTCTCTATAACATCCCAAATTATTATTTTCTTTGTTTCAGCTCTCGGTATCGGTACGTATTACTGACCAACGTTGTCTATCGCTCCATTGGGTTCGTCTATAACCATTGACTTTAAAGGTGGTAGAACCCTTTGTGGTTCGACTCCGGCGGCACTACAGCCACACCTATTTCTACCTAATAACAGCAGTGTTAGGCGCTGCTGTGTTCCGGTTTGAAGGGTGTGGTAAGGGAGACAGACTTTTCCGAGGCGTTCCAGCTTAGTCCTCAGGGGTAGCGGCGCATCTGTGGCCGACCTCAGGTAGGAATATCTAATCGTATCTGGGGTTGATTACAGATGTCCATGGGCGGCAGTAGCCACTTACCATCAGGTGGACTGCATGCTCGTCTGCTACTCCTATATTATAAAAAAAAATACTTGACATTTAATTTAATTCGAGTAACTCGTATTTTAACTCACTCTTCAGTTATATTATAGTTCTTCTATCTCATGAAGTTCGTTCGGGTTCCATAGATGTCTTCGTTAATTAAACGCTAGCCAAGCTTCGTGATTGTCCCTGTAGTTTCGGGACCAGGATAGGACTACGGTATCCCTTGCCTGTCGTAAGAGGCGACTTAAAGGGGGTTTCCGGTGTTGCGAGTGGCAAGAGTGGGAGCTCGAACCACCCAGCCAGCGGCCCCGGGGAGAACGGCGGTATGTGTGGTCGGATATCGTCGTACGCACCAGACGGTGTGGCAAGCGACAAGCTCACCTGGTCGGAGCCCGACGGGGCAACGCTCTAAAAGGACTCTGGTTGCGTTCCTTTGGAGATCCCGGAACCCTTAACGCAGCGCCGAGGACGGCCACCGAGGGGGTTTTAGTGCCGTAAAAATCCCATATAACCCTGCGTCACTCCCACAGCACCGGGTACCTTTTGAAGGTTTCCTCCTCGTAAACAAAAAAAGCTAAGCTTCGTGATACTAGCTATCATACTTCGGCCCTGAAACAAAACAAAATAAGTAATTTATTAGAAAATATCCATAACGAACATACTAATTATTTATTATTATTATTATAATCCCGTCACGCACGGGACTCGGATGGACTTCGTGAGATAGAAGAAGTATACAAATATTTTATAATAAATTTCTTTTTGCTGAGGATATTTCGACCCAGTTACATGGTACGTGGTCACGGCGTAACTCTATGACGTAACATCTATAACGTATGTGTTTATGTCTCATTCTTTGTCACGCTGCAGCCCAAACGCCGTGACAATTTAACATATGAGGTGTCGTTGGATTCGTAGGAACTGACAGACTATTTTTATAACCACGCTTTTAATTATTAGCTTAATCTTTGAACTCGATTTTTACCCACTTTGAACGGTCTCATTAATTTAAAATTTTGAACAATTATCAAGAACCGATGACCATACACGATTTTATTAATTTCATCCCATTCTCCTCATCAGGATCGTCAGGAATCAGGATTAAAGATTTTGTGCGATTGTAGCGTGGTTTTTAGTTTATAAACTATATTTTTCTATTCATGTAGGTTTTTGTATTTTCTAAGTAATTATTTATTAATTTAACTTTTTTTTAGGTTGTCTGAAATCCAAACCCAAATTACCTAAGCCGAAATGCGAGCCAAAGCCACAACCGAAAACATGTTAAACTAATGGCTCCCCCAGGGCACGACTCTCGCACCGCAACTCTTCATCATTCACAATCATCGTCTAATACAGTAAATTATTAATAAAATGATCCCTATTTAGGGATAATTGTATATATATAATCAATTTATAACTAATAAAGATTGTTATTCACTTGTTTTTCAATTTAAAATGTTAAATCTGACGCCATTTTTGATGTTATCAAGTCTGTGCAACCAGATGATAATTGTCTTCTAATAAAATAATGCATAATATCTTGTTTTTCTTTATTTATACCATTTTTTACCACAACCTACCATTTTAGCAGTGTAATGGCGCTCCTAGAGGAGGTCTTTTACCTCCGGATAGCGGGGGGTTCTTACTTAGATTAGTTATAAAAGTAAAATTAATTCCATATTTTTTTATATAGAAGTTATTGAATAGTTTAAACATTTATATATTTTCTTGTAAGTAACTATTTAGTAAGAAATAATTTATTTTTTTATGTATTTATTAATGGCGCTTTTGTGCTTTAAAAATGAATGTATTACAACGTTTCGTAGTTGAACCGGCACCACCGTCACACCTATTTCTGTTATAACAGCAGTGTTAAGCGCTGCTGTCTGCTTTGAAGAGGATAGTAAGGAAGACATACTTTCGGCGTTCCAGTTTAGTCCTCAGGTAGCAACGTATCCATTTTTTTTATCGTTTAACCTAACGATTAGGCAGACGTGCTACCTGATGGAAAGTAGTCAACGCCGCCTATGGACATTTGCAACACCAGAGGAGTCGCCAATGCATCGCCGGCTTTGTATGAGAGCTCTTTTTGCACCTTTTTTGAAGAGCCCCATGTCATAGCGCTCCGGGAATACCTCAGGAGGAAGTTCGACTCTGTCTTCGAATCTATGGCCGACTGTAGGACTTTTATCTTATCTGGAGTTGATTACAGTCCATCGGCGGCAGTAGCTACTTACTATCAGATCGACCGCATGTCCGTTTGCTATTTTATAAAAAACTATGTCCAAACGGCAATACTACTAACGTCAGCTAAAGTACATTCTTGTTTGTTCCTGCCATTACATCGTCAACTCATTACTATCCCTCTGCTGGGCATGGCTTTCATAATGAGAAGGATTAGGCCATAGTCCACCGCGCTGGCCAAGTGCGTATTGGTAGACTTCACACTTGACGACCTGCGTGGTGGAGCGGTCACCATACCTGTCTGACGCAAAGGGTACCGGGTTCGATTCCCAGCCATACAGACAGATGAATTTAGATCTGTTCTGAGTCTGGATGTTTGTGTATTCGTCTATGTGTCGGTCCATGACACCCACGACACAGGGTATCCTAGTATGGGGCTGTGAGTGTAGAGAGCGTTTACTTTTGAGAACTTTTTTTATAGATCTAGCAGGTATAGTCCGCGCCAAACTGCTAGTCCGCTCCGAATATAGAAACGAGTCGCATCGCAATAGCAAATTACATTTATTAGCGGGATAAAGGCAGCGCTGGACCCGAGGCACTCTTCCACTGCCAGATCTCACGGGTACATAGGTGCGTTAGTGTGTCCTTATGTTACGGAGTATATGCTAACTAAAACGCGCAACAACTTCAGAGCGGACTAAAAATTTGGCGAAGACTATCATCATCATCATCAACCCATTACTGTCCCACTGCTGGGCCCGAGTCTCCTCTCAGAATGAGAAGGATTAGGCCATAGTCCACCGCGCTGGCCAAGTGCGTATCGGTAGACTTCACATACCTTTAAGATTCTCTCAGGTATGCAGGTTTCCTCACGATGTTTTCCTTCACTGTTTAAGCAAGTGATAATTAATTTCTAATACGCACATAAATTTGAAAATCAGAGGTGCGTGCCTGGGATTTGAACCTCGGACCCCTCGATCGAGAGGCCGCGTTTCTTAACCACTAGGCTATCACTGCTAGGCGCAGACTCTACTTACATAAAACTATTATTATTAAAACACACGCATTCGCTCTGACTATTTATTTACATTGTTTATTGACAAGAAAATATAAAAACTTGTTTAAATATTATTTAATGGGACAATGTAGGCAATGACGTAATTAGATGAAGAAGCCATTTATGCAATTGCATTATTGCAATTATTTACACAGTAACTCTATTGTTTATTGCAGTATATAACACGCTAATACATATTTATTTCACATAATATTGCAAATATGAAGCTTACGTTCACCTTTCTACTGCTGTTGGTAAGTGCATCTTCTTTATTTCTAATTAGAAACTCGTTAATTTTTGTACTACTTTCTGGATATGTCGCCTCATGATCCGCTGTTTTTAATTTATTTCAATCTACTTCATTTTATTTAAGAGTTAAAGCCTAGTGGTTAAGAAACTCGGCCTCTCGATCGAGGGGTCCGTGGTTCAAATCCCAGGCGCCGCTGATTTTCCAAAGTTGTTATAAATTAATCATGACGAGAGATTTATTACAAAAAAATCTCAATTGGTGAAGTCTATCAATACGCACCTATCCAGCGAGGTGGACTATGGCCTAATCCTTCTCACTCTGAGAGGAGACCCGTGCCCCGCAGTGGGACAGTAATGGGTTGATGATGATGATGTATGGACCGTGGTAAGGAAACTAATCGCGTATATTAAAATGTCTCACTTCCACGATTACTTTAAAATCGAGAAATGTCTCCTGTTTAACACGTTGTAACATATGGTTACAATGGAAGTACCACCGCCACGCATAGATTAGTAAAGATACTTCGCCGCCTTGAAATTGAATGAAGCCACAAACGGCTTATTAGTAAGTTCTTTTTTTAATTCTTGACAAATAAAAACATTTTCAGAGAAAATTTACGAATAAATAAATAATACTGCGTAATTTATATAATAAATAAATAATTATTTGAAATATTTTAGGGACATTTTAGCACGGAGACGTGGCAAAACTTTTTTACGCAACTATTTCAATTCTCAAAACTGGGTACATTTTTTTGTTAGGAGTGAGTAATCTTTACTTATCTATGCCGCCACGTTCAACATTTACGACTACTCCTACAGCGCTTCCGTGGACCGCATCGGAACTAAAATTACGCTGTAAAACTTTAAAAACGGAACTATAACGGTATTAAAATTAAATTAAAAATGTAAAAATAAATTGCATATATTTATATTTATAAAACTAAATGTCGTTATAATTGACTATTCAGTTTTATTAAACTCATAAAGCGAAATTTTAGTTCCGATAAAGTCCACGGGAGCGCTGTATGAGCGAATTCGTAAACGTTGAACGTTTTCGAGCAAACGTAAAAACTCGTACCATGATCCCTCACTAGATGGCACTACACGCAAATCATACAATTTCTTTTTGATGTATCACAAAAATGTTATTGGTTATAGTTATAGTTTTTAATCTATTATATTTTCCTTCTACAGTGCATTGTTTCCTTCATTGGAGCGGCACCTAGTAAGTATTTTTAATATTTTGGTATATAAGTCTATAATCTAAGTCTATAAGTCTTACAAATATAAAAAAAAATCTCAAAGATATGTGACATCTACCAATACGCACTTGGCCAGCGCGGTGGACTATGGCCTAATCCTTTTCATTCTGAGAGGAGCAGCAGTGGGACAATATTGGGTTGATGATGATTTTACATATATAATAACAGATGGCGTTACATGTTATCTTGATGTACCTAACGCCATCTTTTTACACGCTTTATATTAGCTTCACTTTTATGTTTGTCAGTGAGTAACTCCGTTTCAGTAGAAAGAGATCAACATACATCCGTATCTTACCCTGCATGTATGAAAGAATGAAATAGGATACTTTTCTACTTTTTAGTTGATTTTATCATAAAAGCGTGTTTTTTATTTTTTTGAACTATATTTATTATTCAACTGATAGAATAAATGGTCTTATTATAATAACTGAAATATATGTCAGTTTTTTATGAATTACGACAAAAAATATAAATTCTTACGTGCTTACTTGTAGAAGCGCTTTTTTATTTGTTATCTAAGGAGGTTTAACTAAAAAAAACTGAAAACTACGCTTTTATAGATAATTAAACTAAAAAGCAATAATTGTTGCAATCTACCGTGCAGCAACTTTGCCACGAACTTTCTCTAGGCGCTCGAAAACCGCCTCGAAAATTCTTAATCCTGATGATCCTGATAAGGACAATGGGAAAAAAATATTAAAATCGTGTATTGTCATTCGTGTATGTCTTGATAATTGTTCAAAATTTTGATTAGAGAGTTTTCCAAGTGAGTAGAGAGTTCAAAGATTCCGTAATCAAGCTAATAAAATCGTGGAAAAGGTTGGAAAATCGTTAAAATAATTTACGTTTTTCATCTTTTTAATAAGCATATGCTTCAGTATTTAAATAGTAACAGTAGTTTAGTCCGCATAAAACTGCTAGTCCGCTCTGAATATAAAAATGAATCGCGTCGCCATAGCAAATTGTATGACTACACCTGCTCGGAACAACTTCAGAGAGGACTAGCAGTTTGGCGCGGACTATAAGTAGTTACTAATTGATATTTATTTAAATAGTCACTTGTTGTATTATCACCCAATTTCGCAACAAATATATGAATTATTAATTGTTGATTTGATTTTTTTATTATTTTGAAATATTCTAAACGTTTTTTTTTTGTTACAGCTGGTAAGTACATACCTGGGAACCATACATCGCCCACCGTGTTCATTCCATTCCGATTCCACATATTTGGATGGGACTCCAAAGAACCAAATTCCATTCACTTCAAAATTTTGAATAAATTCTGAATTTCAAAATTCAACAATGAAAGGTGGTAGAACATTTATAGATTCGAGATCAACATCAAGTATAAATTAAAAGCGACTTTATGGTCATTTCTTTCGCTTTGAGCTACTTTTGGTAGCAAATTAACGTTTTAGTAGGTATATATTTTTTTATAATATAGCAGTAGCAGACGAGCATGCAGTCCACCTGATGGTAAGTGGCTACTGCCGCCCATGGACATCTGCAATCAACCCCAGATAGGATCAGATATTTCTACCTAAGGTCGGCCACAGATGTGCCGCTACCCATGAGGACTAAGCTGGAACGCCTCGGAAAAGTCTGTCTCCCTTACCACACCCTTCAAACCGGAACACAGCAGCGCTTAACACTGCTGTTAGTAGTCAGAAATAGGTGTGGCGGTGGTGCCGCCGGAGTCAAATTGTAAAAAACCAACATCATTTAGTTATTTAGACTTATGAACAAGATTACATGTTTGACTATGATTAAATACTAAATTTCAATACCAACGTACATTTTTTATTTATTATATTTTATTATTCAGGTTAGGTTTCGTTTTCAGTTCTGCCGGCACTCTCGGAGTGCACCCCGTATTTTTTTGTATAACTTTAATTTGTTCCTAGCTTGCATGTTCCACAAACCGAAACCGAAACCGTGCCACCCGAAACCAGAACCAAAACCATGTCACCCAGAACCAGAACCGTGTAAGCCGGAACCAAAACCATGTGACTGTGGCTGCGACTAGTTCCCCAGGGAGCTACTTTAGCACCACACTTCTTTATGCTTCATATTTGTTATCCGATAAAGTTATTTATTCATAAAACTATTTCCTATTAGCAATAACACAGCAATTGTATTCAATTTATAACTAATAACGATTATTATTGACTTATTTTTAACTTTCATTGTCGAGATTTTGATGCATATGTATTTTTAATGGAAGGTTTTATGTGTCGGTGTTATCGTAAATTATATTATTGAATTTTACCAAAAAATAATGTGTTTTCTTACCTAGCTCCTATACCTATACAACAATCGTAGTTTTAGCGTCGCAATTGTTCATTATAACATCTTTAAGTAATCCAGATAGGATTAAAGCGGTCGTATTCTCTGTAGTTCGCCTCCGGCAGCACCACAGCCACACCTACTTTTGCCTAATACCAGCAGTGTTAAGCGCTGCTGTATTCTGGTTTGAAGATTGTGGTAAGGGCGACATACTTTTCCCAAAATTCCAGCTTAATCCTCAGGGTAGCGGCGGAGCAGCCGACCTCAAGTAGGAAACTAATCTTATCTATTGATTACGGATGTCCATGGGCGGCAGTAGTCACTTATAGTCCGCGTAAAGATGATAATCCGCTCTGAATTTTTTTTTTTTTTTTTTATTTTATTTTTATTTGGGAAACATACAATATTCAATACACACAGTAACTTTCACATAGACATAACAAAAATCAGCAAAGTTTCCACTAATATGTAATACATAAAGTTTGGAGAAGGTAATTAACATAATAAAATACAATACAAGTAAATAATAACTAAAAAGGTAAAATAATTCAAAATACATATACAAGTAAATAATCACTAAAAAGTAAATTATTACATAATTACATAATACATTTTTCGAGGGTCTGTTTCAGTTCCCGCTTGTATGCGAGTATTGAACAGTTAAATATGTCCAATTCTTGTACATGTTTGTTGTAAAAGTTACAGGAACGATATATAAAATTATTACTTGTATATTTCTTTTTACACAACGGTCCGTGAAACAAACTTCTACAACGAGAATGAATTCGGGGGCATCTCAAACCAATAGTGCTAAGTATGAAGGGGGATTCGATATAATTATTTAATATTTTGTATAAAAACATTTGGTCTCTCTCAATTCGTCTAAGTGTAAGGGGTGTTAGCACTGGCACATTGTTAAATCTAAACTTAAGATGTTTTAAATATAAATTAAAAACTCTGTCTAATTTGTTTACCTGATCCTTGTACTGCGGGTTCCATACGACAGACCCATACTCAAGCAGAGGTCTGACGTATGAGTCAAATAGGTGCGAAAGTGTTGAACTTAATTTAAAATCTCGACTAATTCTTAAAACAAAACCAAGCATGCGGTGGGCTTTGGATATGATATAATTTAAATGTTCATTAAATGTCAGCTTGCTGTCCAAGATTATACCTAAGTCTTTGTTTTCAGTTACACGAGTTACAGAGACATGGTTGATGTTATATTCAAATTTTACATAATTTCGATTTCTGGTAAAAGTTATTATGTTGCACTTCTTAACATTTAGCTCCAAATAGTTATTTTTACAATATATTATAAATTTATTCAGGTCATTTTGTAACTTAATGCAGTCAGAGAGATTCTTAATTGTTTTAAAAATTTTCATGTCGTCTGCATACAATAAAATATTGGAATGATTAAATATGTTGATTATGTCATTAATAAATAAATTAAAAAGGAGAGGAGCAAGATGTGAGCCCTGAGGCAAACCGGATGAGACAGGAAGAAAAGATGAACAAAACCCTTTAATTGCCACGGCTTGGCTTCGCTCGCGCAGATACGAAGCAATCCAGCGTAGGAGATCTCCGTGTATACCGATTGATTCCAATTTGCGTACCAAGACCGAGACCTGACTTTATCGAACGCCTTCGAGTAATCGGTATATATAGCATCCATCTGAAAACCACTTTCCATGGCGGAGGTAACTAGATGCACAAATTCACACACATTGCTCTCTGTTGATTTTTTACTTATAAATCCATGCTGTTGATCAATAATTATAGGCTTTAAAATTGGATAGATACTGTCATATATAATCTTTTCAAACAATTTTGCTATTGAATTAAGTTTTGAAATAGGTCTATAATTTGCAATGTTTTGTTTATCACCATTTTTATATAACGGAGTTACATAAGATTGTTTCCAAATCTGAGGCATCTTGCCGGTCTTTAAAGATAAATCGAACAGGATGAACAAAGGTAAAGATAAGGTTTTGTGACATTTTTTCAGAAAGATTGGTGGTAAATTATCTGGGCCTGATCCCTTGTTTATGTCTAAGTCCTTTAAATACTTATCTACAGTCTCTACTGAAAATTGAATGGAGCTAATGAGTGTACAAGTAGAAATGGTATTGCAATCGGACATCTGCGTGGCGTCTAAATCAGATTCAAAGACAGAGTGAAAGCATTTGTTGAATAACTCACAAATCTCTTGTGTGTCGTTAGATGACACATTATTAAAAGTCATTTTTGCTGGCAAACCTGAGCAAGCCTTTTTAGATTTCACGAAAGACCAAAAAAATTTACTATTACGTTTAATATTAGACTCTGCCTTGAAAGTGAAATTGTCATAACACATTTGCTGTACACGCTTTTCCCGTTCACGTAATAATTGAAACGTAACATAATCGCTATTTCTGCCATATATTTTCCACTTTTTATGGAATTTTAATTTTTCTTTAGTAATTTTTATTAAGGCTCTAGTGTACCAAATAGGAAAACGGTTTTCACTTTTAATATATTTACTTGGAACATTTCTTGCAATGATGTCATAAATAATATCATAGAATTTTTTTACACATAGATCTATATCGTTTGAACATAATATGTGGTGCCACTCAATTTTAGACAAAATATTATTAATTATATTATAATCTGCTATATGATACAGGCGAACTGATCGGGGTTTAGATGGCAAAGGGTGCTTACGACGAGACTGTAAACTTATATCTAAAGCTGGATGATGACTATCTTCAGTGACTAATGGTCTATCACAGTGTATTACTTCACAAATACACCCACTTATAACAAGATCTAGTTGCTTTTTATTAGCGTTTGGAATATGATTAAACTGATTAAAGTTACTGATCGATAAAAAGTTACATAACAAATTAACTGATACGTCGCTATTGCAATAATAATTTAAAGGAAGATTTGTATGCGGACACCATTTTGCGTTTGAAATGTTAAAATCACCGAGTATTATATAGTCATCATCTGGTTGATTCAGAAATATATCAGTAACATAATCAATAAATTCACGCAATGCGTTTCCATGACTCTTATTTTGTGGAAAATACCCGCAGAAAATATGAAGGTTATGAGATGCATTACCAGAGAGTACTACCTCAATAGCTTCCGCGAATGCATTACTAAAGGGTATGAAAGATGAACTGTAAACACTAAATTCTCTGCGTATGGCTACTAACACACCCCCACCCAGCTTATCACCACGAGCGCAGTAATCGCGATCACATCTATATACTATATACCGATCATCGAAAAGTTCCGAGTCATATATACCAGGTAAAAGCCAAGTTTCTGTTAGACAGATAACGTCATAGTTATTTAACAGAAGGTTGCGATAGAAAGCACTGGTCTTGGTACGTAATCCGCGTACATTTTGATAATAAATAGAAAGATTATTATGTGACGCCATTGTTAACATAAGTGTATTTGTTACATAAACCCATTGACCGCCCCAGTGCATAAACACAAGTAATATCGTAAGATGAGACAAACATTCTATACATGTTGAAAGAACATAATGCAAGCATAAATCCCCGAGATGTGATATTTTTCAAATAAGATATGGTATTCGTTATTAAACGATATAAACATGCACAATAAGTTTCTACTTTTAGTACTGAGATACGCCCAAACAAGTAATAAAGACTTAAAAGTAATACAAAACAATTAATGAATGGAGTATTCAAAATAAAGAGACTTAAATAGGTTATTGACAACAATATGAAAAAAACCAATAAATGACGATCATCAGGCATGTTTGTTAGATAAAATGCCTCTTTTATTTTATTTTGTTTAAATCTTGTTTGCTTGAAATAACTATAACTGGACTCATATCATTCCGTCGGGCAAATATAGTACATTTTTTGACCCAGACATACGCATATTGTTTTTCTCTGGCTATTGACTTAGCTTGACGTAATAGTGCTTTATTTGAGCTGGTCAAATGGTCATTAAAGTAGATATAGTTATCACACGTTGCATAGCCTATGTCACTTGCTTTTAATTTAAGCTTTCTTGCTTCTGATAAGAAATCATCTTTCTTATATCGTGCTAAGAAACGCACTATTATAGGTTTAACTTGTTTAGGATCCGAATTTTTAGGAGATACTCTAGTTATGAAATCAATGTCCGACGTTGGGTTTATTGTGCAATTGGTGCGCTCTGAGATAGTGGTAAGAATATGAAATAGATTTTCATTCTTCTTTTCAGGGATTCCATATATCTCAATATTGGATCGCCGCGACCATTGCTCACTGTTATTGTTCTGATTTTCCATATTTGCAATGGATATTTTAAGTGGATTTAAATCTTCGGATACCTTTTTATAAGCTTTTAGGTCTGTCTCGACTTTATCGATCCGTTTCGTTAAATTTTCAAATTGTTCATTAAATAAACATAGAGAGTCTTTGATATTAATAATTTCGTCTTTAATTGGCTTAAGCTCTTCAGATAATATACTGCGGACGAAAGACCTCATGTCATCCCTCAATAAGCCAATCTGAGTCTTCACTATGTTATTTATCATCTCTGTGGTGACACCACAATCCGGTAATGAGTGCGTAGGAGGTGATACTGTGCTAGAGCCGCCGCGTTGCACCGTGATGTTATCCGAACAATGTTGCTGTCGCGTTGAACTCCGAATTGGAGTATTATCATTTTTAGCTTGTTTGGGTTGCTTTAAAGAACATTCAGGACAGGTCCATGATTTTTTGAACTCGGATGAAATAGATTTTTTATCTGTCGGAAATAAACATTGTATGTGATAACAATGTTTACATTTGATGCATGTAAGGTAGCCGGATGCTCCATCAGAGGTACTTTTGCAACATTCAAATTTCATTTTATTTATTATTGTCTGTTCTTTAATTTGTCTTTATTTCACTTCCCTGTCTTATTTCTTCCGTTTTCTTCCTTTCCCTTTTCTTTTTTCTTTTTCTTTTTTTTTCTTTTTCCTTTAATAAATTTATTTCTTAACACAAGAGAAAAAAAAAAAAAAGAAAAAAAAAAAAAAAAAAAATTAGTCTCTTGAGATTTGAACCTCGAGTCTCTCCGGCGCGAGCGCAGTTATACTCGTAACTATTACGCTCCGCGCCACTCGTAGCTTACTCAAGCTTGCGAAATAACGATATCGTAGACACAAGAGTTCTTTAACGGGTGAAGTTTTTGTAAGGAATATCGAGTAATTGCAAAACTCTTAATGCACTGCACTGTACTACCCACAATGATTTGTTTAATTTGCACTTTTAGTACTATGAATGATCGAAATTTGTAATAAATTAAGTATTGTAGTCAAAGATTTTAAGCACATTCAGTTCAGTTAATAATTGTTAGCTTGTAGCAAAAAATTCACAACAACACACTCTGTTTACACTTGGTTAATTAAATTAAATGTTACGAACAATGTGAAACGACCCTACTCCGAACGAACGCTTGACGTAACTGTATATAGAAATAATATACTGTATATAGAAATAATAAACTGTAATATAGAAATGAATCGCGTCGCCGTAGCAAATTATATGACTACACCTGCTCGCAACAACTTCAGAGCGGACTAGCAGTTTGGTGCGGACTATACCGGTGGACTGCATGCTGGTCTGCTACTCCTTTATGAAAAAAAATATATAAATGAAAATACTTCCTACGCACGCGCCATTAAGAACTTCGTACATTTATACATGAAATTATGAAGGTGGTAGAACCCTTTGTGGTTCGACTCCGGCGGCACCACCGCCACACCTATTTCTCCCTCATAACAGCAGTGTTAGGCGCTGCTGTGTCCCGTTTTGAAGGGTGTGGTAAGGGAGACATACTTTTCCGAGGCGTTCCAGCTTAGTCCTCTGGGGTAGCGGAGCATCTGTGACCGACCTAGGTAGGAATATCTAATCCTATGTGTGGTTGATTACAGATGTCCATGGGCGACAGTGGCCACTTACCGGTGATGCATGCTCGTCTGCTACTCCTATTAGCTAAAATAGAAATAAAACCATTGCCTACGCAAGCGCCATTAAAACTTCGTACAATTATACATGAAATATATTACTTCATGCTTCAATTAACTAGCCATACATCTCAAATATTTGCAAAATAAATGTCGCATGGAAACAGTGCTGCCAACTTGAGCCCGTTATTAATAATTAATCTATCATCTACCAGATCATGCAAATCTTTATCAGAAAAATATGAAATCCTAACAGATGTCCATGGGCGGCAGTAGCCACTTACCATCAGGTGGACTGCATGTTCGACTGCTACTCTTATATTAAAAACTTGCTTTGTTAGTTCGTATGTGAGGAACAGCAGTGATAGATAGTGGTTAGAAAACGCGGCCTCTCGATCGAGGGGTCCGAGGTTCAAATCCCAGGCAAGCACCTCTGATTTTCAAATTTATGTGCGTATTAGAAATTAATTATCACTTGCTTAGACGGTGAAGGAAAACATCGTGAGGAAACCTGCATACCTGAGAGATTTATAAAAAAAATCTTAAAGGCATGTGAAGTCCAATACGCACTTGGCCAGCGCGGTGGACTATGGCCTAATCCTTCTCATTTTGAGAGGAGACCCGTGCCCAGCAGTGGGACAGTAATGGGTTGATGATGATGATGATGATGAATGAAATTTGTTAAATGTAATTTTCACTTATTTAAGACAACTACAGATAATTATACATTTTGGATAATTATTTGTTTGCTGCGCTTGCAGAGACAATGGATCCATGGTCATCTGACATGAAGAAATTAATGTCAGATATGTAGACCAGACTTGTCCTCGCTTCTGGTGACCAAAGAGCTGGCGGCTGCTTCGCCCAAAGATTGAGCCTAGCAGTGCAGCAAGGGAACGCCGCCAGCGTTTTAGGAACCATGCCTCACACGGGTATTTTAGATGGTTTGTTTTATTTATAGTGATTATTTTCCCCCTTTTTTGTAGATATGTACATAAATATAGGTATTGTAAATATGTTTTTTTTATGAATAATGTGATGTGGATATATAAAACTTTGTTGCAAGGGTTCTACCACCTTCCAAGATGCTAAAAAAGGTCGTCAGAACATCTGTAATTAACCCCAGGTGAGATTAAGATGAACTTAAGTTTGGTCACAGAATTGAAGGAGTATTGAAAGTGGTAGGACCCTTTGTGGTTCGACTCCGGCGGCACCACCGCCACACCTATTTCTGTCATAACAGCAGTGTTAGGCGCTGCTGTGTTCTGGTTTGAGGAGTGTGGTAAGGGAGACATACTTTTCCGATGCCTTCCAGGTTAGTCCTCAGGGGTTGCGGCGTATTTGTGGCCGACCTCAGGTAGGAATGTCTAATCCTATCTGGGGTTGATTACGGATGTCCATGGGCGGCAGTTGCCACTTACCATCAGGTGGACTGCATGCTCGTCTGCTACTCTTATATTATAAAAAAAAAATTGTTTGGGTCCCCCCCCTAGGATCGGTATCTAGGGGTGGACTGCCCCTTCCGTGCTCCCCTTAATCCGGTAGAGGGCCATGGGCAGTAGCTTATAGTCGCGAAACTGCTAGTCCGCTCTGAATATAGAAATGAATCGCGTCGCCATAGCAAATTGTATGACTACTCACTCGCAACAACTTCAGAGCGGACTAGCAGTCGCGCGCACTATACCATCACAATTTCTCGTTTTCTTCAATAATAAAATGATAAAGTTGGCTACATTGGGGCCAAAAGCGTATCTACGTAATTTCCCAAACAATATGCATATTCTATTTACACAAGTTTCCGTAGGCATTGTTGTAAAATTCGGTATAAAATGAGAAAAATATATTCAGAAGCTTCATTGTTTGTTATTGCATTTAAAACACCAGTTGTAATAACGTCATTACCATGAAATTGACTATTTTTTGTGTTATTTTGGTGAGTAATACTTATCCTACTTTCCGTTTATCTTGTTCTTGTGGTCCCGGGACCAGCTACGGTATCCCCTGCCTGTCGTAAGAGGCGACTAAAAGGGGCTTCCGGGGTTGCCGGCGGCAAGAGTGGGAGCTCGAACCGTCCAGCAAGCATCCCCGGGAAGAACGGCGGTGTGTATGACCGCATACCGTCGTACACTCCACAAGGAGGTTGAAGGTGGTAGAAACCTTTGTGGTTCGACTCCGGCGGCACCACCGTCACACCTATTTCTACCTAATAACAGCAGTGTCTCGCTGCTGTGTTCCGGTTTGAAGGGTGTGGTAAGGGAGACAGACTTTTCCGAGGCGTTTCAGCTTAGTCCTCAGGGGTAGCGGCGCATCTGTGGCCGAACTCAGGTAGGAATATCTAATCCTATCTGGGGTGATTACAGATGTCCATGGGCGGCAGTAGCCACTTACCATCAGGTGGACTGCATGCTCGTCTGCTACTCTTACATTATAAAAAAAGGAGAGCGAGTTGCGTGGTCATCTGGGCGGAGCCCGACGGGGCAACGCGCTAAGAGGACTCCGGTTGCGTTCCATCGGAGATCCCGGAGTTCTCCACCAAGCGCTGAGGATGATAGTCGCTCCCACGGAGTTGGATACCTTTTGAAGGTTTCCCCTCGTGAAGAAAAGGCTCCGTTTATCTACAGACATTGAACGTGTCATGTCAGACAGCCCGCGTTCTTTGAAACCCCTCTATCAAAATTCTCTAATGTAGTTTTGTAAAATTACTAGAAAAAAGTTATAATCGGAAATTCGTTTCGAAATTTTGAATTATTTATGTTATTAACTTTGATTTTACAACAAAAATTTATAGACCAAAGTTGTTCATAATTGAATTTGAGACCATAATTATTCCAACAGACCACCTTAACGGTCAATTATATTGTACAATATTATTAACCGTTCAGAGTTAATATTGAAAATTGCGCAATGATTAACCGAAAGCTTGAGCGAGTTTAATTTTTATTGCACCATATTTTTCCATTGCATCGTGTAGGGTCAGTATTGCGCAGTATTTTTAGCACACGGGCTCAATACTATTCTCCGACTGAACACGAAAAAATTGTGCAGTTCGTAGTATTGTGCAATGTAATTGCTCGTTTGGATTCAGAACGCCTTTCAATCTTATTGGACAATAAAAAGTATTGTACAATGATATTGTAAATCTAAGGGCCGCCCATAGATTAGTAAAGATTACTCACTCCTAACAAGAAAATGTACCCAGTTATGAGAATTGAAATAGTTGCGTAAAAAAGTTTTGCCACGTCTCCGTGCTAAAATGTCCCTAAAATATTTGAAATAATTATTTATTTATTACTTATATATATTACGTAAATTACGCAGTATTAGTAATTTATTCGTAAATTTTCTCTAAAAATGTTTTTATTTGTCAAGAATTCAAAAAAATAACTTACTAATAAGCTGTTTGTGGCTTCATTCAATTTCAAGGCGGCGAAGTATCTTTACTAATCTATGGGGCCGCCTAACAAATTTTACGGCGTGATAGACCGCGAAAACGATTTGCATATCATTTCAAGATGGCGGCCGAGAAACAAGAATTACGACGCCACAAATTAGGATTAGGAGTTATACGTGTTTATAACAGTGTCATTTAATGGATATTTTTAACTTAACTCAGAGCTTATAATATCCAAAATATTGGCATATGATTAATAGAAACTTCGATAGTACTTATACGAGATGCGCGTATAGTGTGACGCCATCTAGTATCGAATAGCGGAAGCTTGCCAAAGTCAGATTAATAAAGATTACTCGCTCCTATAGTCGCCACAATTTAATAGGCCCATTTTGACACATGCCATCGCTAGGTTCTAAGCATGTGACATACAAATCGATAACCAAAGAAACCGATTTTTACGACATATCTATAACAACCGCTCATCGTATTGTATAGATTACTTAATATTTTATAAACAGAATATTTATTTAATATCTTTCTAATTCATCTAAATTTTTAATAAGAAAGGAGAAAAGAAAATAAATTCTAGTGTAATTTAAAAATGTAATAATTGAAAGATTAAATAAAGCATCGCTGGTAAACTGTATTTTTTTTTCGTTTTATCATTCACTAAGCAACAGTGTTACGATTTTATTGTTGTTATGATGAAAAAGGTATAAATAATTAGTTATTGGTAATTATAAGTTTCGATTATTTGAAAGTTAATCGATTATGGTTTTTTCCGAATGCTTTGAAGCCGCAAGCTGTCACGTGGTCGTAAACTGCCTACTAAAAACTTAGTTTAAAACATTTATGACATTAGAATGGCATGTGTCAAAATGGGCCTATTAAATTGTGACGACTATAACAAGAAAATGTTATTTGACAATTGTCACTGTCAATTATTTTCGTGTTTGAAAAATATTAAAAAAATGTAGTTTTAGATCATTTACGAATGAAACGATATTTCTTCGCACTTTTTCTTCGGTTTCGTGTCTTAACTGCGCATGTCGGCATTGTTCTGCGTAAATTACAATGACAGCCATTAAACGGCTGACAGAATTGCCAGCTGTTTAAGTCATTTAATGGCTTCCTTCAATTACAATGCGGTGAGATATCTATACTTATCTATGGCCAAAGTAAATTGATGTTAATTAATACTTAAGATAATTTAATAAATATATTTTATTATTTTCTTTTCAGTGCTGCTTCGCAGTTTCAGTGCATTGTCAGCCAAGTAAGATTATTTTCACATATTTTATTACATTTAACTATCTTTACATATAAATTGTGCTAGTTTTTACCACGCTTTTATTAACTTGACCTGTATGTATGTAACGGAAACTTTGACCTCGATTTTTACCCACTTCGAACGGTCCGATTAATTTAAATTTAAAATTTTGAACACTTATCAAGAATGACAATACACGATTTTAATAATTTTATCCCCTCTCATGAGGATCGTCAGGATTGACTATTTCTTTGTGCGATTTTAGCGTGGTTTTTGGTTTTTAAACTATAATTACTTTTAAACAAAAGAGTTGCGTAACAAATAAATTTAAAATGTATTCAATTGCGCCAAGAACGGGTCATTAAATCCGTCCATTTTGTGGGTTCCAGGTTCGATGTACGGCTTAAATAGATATAATTGATATATATAGCTCTGTTTTGAGCATGTCTGTTTGTATATTCTTGTCGCGATACATAAAAACTTACTTCGTGAGTAAAAGTGTAAGAAACATTATTTAAACTATTTATTCAAAATATTATTTAAATTATTTTCAATATATTTTTATTACCTTGAAGAAGCAAAATGTGGTGTGGTCATTATCGTCTACAGATAGGTACCTATAACAAGCTAATTAAAGACAAGGGGCCTACCACCATCATTGAAAAACCATCATAGTTCAGCAAAGTTTTATTTACTCCTTAAAACAGTAAAATATTCCGTCATACACAGTTGAACAAACTTAAACCCTTATTCATTTTTCGCTTATCCATTGTATAAAACCAACTGAGACTATCATATTTTGCTTAAACAGTTAAATTTCCTGCAAAAAAAGGAACAGTATGATTAAAATAATATTGTTTTAAGAGATGGTAGTAACCCCCTAGGTTCTACCTGAAGCTGATCACATGTGCCACGTGCGCACTAAGCCGGTCCTCATATGTAAGACAGTACACACCCACACACTGACAGAACTGCTTCACGATAGATATAGTTCCAACGATGGTCGTACCACTGTCTTAACAGCAGTGTTAAGCGCTGCTGTGTTCTGGTTTGAAGGATGTGGTAAGGGAGACATACTTTTCTGAGACGTTCTAGCTTAGTTACCAGGGGTAGCAACGTGTGATCGGCTTCAGGTAGAACCAGCTCTATATGGAGTTGTACACATGTCCATACCACAGTGACCAATGGCTTGAGGGTGGTAGACCTCTATGTGGTTCGACTCCGGCGGCACCACCGCCACACCTATTTCTGTTATAACAGCAGTGTTAAGCGCTGCTGTGTTCTGGTTTGAAGGGTGTGGTAAGGGAGACATACTTTTCCGAGGCATTCCAACTCAAGAGTAGTTCCATCTCAGGTAGGAATCTAATCTTATCTGGGGTTGATTACGTGTCCATACGGCAGCAGCCACTTACCATCAGGTGGACTGCATGCTCGTCTGCTACTCCTATATTATAAAATCTTTCAAACTCTACTGCAATTAAGCAAGCATCACAAATTCACATTATTTCTAATGTATTAATAATAAATTCTTATACTTGTTACAGTTGGCCTCGGTAAGTATTTTCTTTCATACAATTTTGTTACAATAAAATCATTCATTATAAGAAATATTTTTAAGTAAATATTTTTTTTTCAAGTAAACTATTGTCTAAATCCATCAGATTTGATCTTAAAAAACAAAAAAATGCATTTTTAATTAAATTTTATAAAGTGACAAAAATTTAAACATTTTGTTTAGTTCATTTAATAATTTAAAATGTTTTCTTTATGATTTCAGGTGATTTCTTTAGTAAGTAGCTTTTACCAATATTTATACCACTACTTACCCCCTAAGCGGACGATATTTATAAAATCCATTTTATTCATTACTAGTAGAGCCCGCAGCTTCGCCCGCGCTTAAAAAAATACATGACATGTACCTTCATTGGAATGACAGTGGCGCCATCTGTCGAAAATTGGTCGTACCAATTCAGAAACCTTCGTGGGCTCATGCACAACAACTTTGCTAAAGATCATCACAATATCAAATGCATAGTTTACGATTTTATCAAGGACATACAGACAAACATTCATTAATATATATATATAGATCTATAGTTCGCGCCAAACTGTTAGTCCGCTCTGAAGCTGTTGCGCACAGGTATAGTTAGTATATACCTCCACTTACCTGATATACACAATAAATAAATTAGACGGTAATGCAGTCCGCATTACCGTCTAATTTATTTATTTATTTTATTTATTTATTTTATTGGTCTAATTAGAACGGCCGAGGCCACTTACACTAACTAGACAGATCTAACATACAGACATCTCACAGAACTCCAAGCATACAGACATGATCAGCTTCCAGTCATCAGCAAGCTAATAATCCCACATTATTAAAAAAAACACCTTACCTTTTCTTTCAGACGTATTTGGCGGTGGTAATGGAAACAAAGCCACAGCTATAGCCGGCAGCAGTGCTGACGGCATAGGCAGCACTGCGGCGGCAGCGGCGGCAGCTCAGAGCGTAGCCGACAAGGCCAACGGAAACAATCCCGCGGCAAGTAACGACAAACCCAAGGATCCCGCGGCTGGTGACAAACCCAAAGATCCCGCGGCTGGTGACAAGCCCAAAGATCCCGCGGCTGGTGACAAGCCCAAAGATCCCGCGGCTGGTGAGAAGCCCAAAGATCCCGCGGCTGGTGACAAGCCCAAAGATCCCGCGGCTGGTGACAAGCCCAAAGATCCAGCAGCAGATAAGTCGCAAGCTGTAGCTGCAGCAGCTAGCTCTGCGGAGAATGGCAAGTCGCAAGCCGCGGCTGTAGCAGCAGCTCAGAATGGTAAGGGAGATCCACCAAGTGCCCCACCCAAAAGGCCTAGCCTGTTTTCAATTTTTGGCTTTTAGTAAAAAAAGGAATTTGCGTGTCTTAAATGTTTTTTGAATGCTTAAGGCTAATACCTTTTTATGTCAAATGTGTGAAGTCCCGTCTATAGCTTCAGTAAGTTTGAAAATATGTAAATTTAAACCATAGATAAGTATAGATATGTCATCGCCTTCTAATTAAAGCAAGCCATTAAATGACTTAAACAGCTGACTTCTGTTAGCCGTTTAATGGCTGTCGTGGTGTCGCAGTTAAGACACGAAATCGAAGAAAAAGTTCGAAGAAATATCGTTTCATTCGTAAATGATCTAAAACTACATTTTTTTAATATTTTTCAAACACGAAAATAGATGACAGTGATTATTGTCAAAAGATTACATTTTCTTGTTAGGAGCGAGTAATCTTTACTAATCTATGATTTAAACAGACAAATACTTTTTTTCATTTATATGTATAAATGAGCAAATGAGATAGTAATGAAGATTAAAATGGCTGACACAATTTTGTTTGAGCCTATCTCCAGGTACTTCGTAATAGATGGCGCCACATCCTGAATCAATGCAAGTTTTCTAACATTACATAAATTACTAAATTTATGGAGTATTCATAAATTGACCAAATAAATAAAGATATTTATTTGGTCAATTTATGAATACTCATGATTTAAATAAGGATGACCAAATAAATAAAGATTACTTTGTCATAACTTAAGATTGCTTGGATAAATAAAAAATAAATATCTACTAAATTAAAATTGATTTTGAAAGAAAAACGCCTTACAAAGCGCAATTTTATTAAATGACAGCTTACCGCTACTTGTCAAGAGATGGCGCTGTACTTTGAATTGTGTACAGTTATATGACGCGACGGTTTATAGCTACTTGTCAACAGATGGCACCACACTATTTCATTTTCTTAAGTAATGCCAAAGCTTACCATATCTTATAGAAAATTGGGACGACACAATTAAAACGATAAAATGCAACGATTTAATTAATAAAATGTAAATTGTATTTTATAACAAATTGCTGTTTGTATTTTTCTAAATTTGTTTTTGTCATTAAATGCTTTCAACTTTGTTCTTTATTTCATTAAGTATATATTTACCCACACTGACTTTTTAATTTTTTTATACATTGTTTATCAGAGCAGAGTAATATAACATATAAGAGTAGCAGACGAGCATGCAGTCAGCTGAGTAAGTGGCTACTAACGCCCATGGACGTCTGTAATCAACTCCTGATAACATTAGATTCCTACATGAGGTCGGCCACAGATGCGCCGCTACCCCTGAGGACTAAGCTGGAACGCCTCGGAAAACTATGTCTTACATACCACACACTTCAAACCAGAACACAGCAGCACTACACTGCTGTTATAAAAGACATAGGTGTGACGGTGGTGCCGGAGACGAACCACAAAGGGTTTTACCATCTTAATAACATATAAATATAGTAACGAAATACGGGAACGTTCCCATACTACGTGGCCCTTTTAGGGAGGAGATGGTCCTTTAACAGGGGATGGTCTAAGGTCGTTATAGTGCCTAAAACTGCTAGTTCGCTCTGAATATAGAAATGAATCGCGTCATAGCAAATTGTATGACTACACCTGCTCGTAACAACTTCAGAGCGGACTAGCAGTTTGGCGCGGACTATACGCAGTCAATAAACAGATGTGAATAAAAGGAAATAGTACTTAAGTAGTTCTATTTTAGTAAATTAAGTTCCTGAGCGCGCCAAAATATATTTTTTAATTTTCTGTTGGTAGAAAAATGTTTAAACGATCATCATCAACCCATTACTGTCCCACTACTGGACACGGGTCTCCTCTCAGAATGAGAAGGATTAGGCCATAGTCCACCGCGCTGGACAAGTGCGTATTGGACATTGGTAGACTTCACATACCTTTGAGAACGTCTTTTGATATCTCAGGTATGCAGGTTTCCTCACAATGTTTTTCTTCACCGTTTAGCAAGTGATAATTAATTTCTAATACGCATATAACTTTGAAAAATCAGTTCAGACTCAGAATTGACCTCAGACCCCTCGATCAAGAGGCCGAGTTTCTTAACCACTAGGCTATCACTGCGTTTTTAAACCATACTTATGAATTACTACGTATCAACGTGGTCTTAGCAATTACTAGGGATGCTCACCACGGGAGGATGGGGTTAATCTTATATATAAAATTCTCGTGTCACAATGTTAGTTACCGTACTCCTCCGAAACGGCTTTACCGATTTTCATCAAATTTTATATGCATATTCAGTAGGTCTGAGAATCGGCTACTATCTATTTTTCATACCCTTAAGTGATACGGGTTGTTCACATTTAACATTTTTTTAATTATATGGCAACACAACGTTGCCGGGTCAGCTAGTAAATTGTAAAAATGTAGTTTCTAACACACAAGGTAAATTATCTATACTAATACTAGCTGACCCGGCAAACGTCGTATTGCCATATAAATAAAAAATTGTTAAGGGTGAACTACCCTTATCACTTAGGGGGATGAAAAATAGATGTTAGCCGATTCTCATAGATACCGGATAAGCACAAAAAATTTCATCAAAATCGGTCAAGCCGTTTCGGAGGAGTATGGCAACGAAAACTGTGACACGAGAATTTTATATATTAGATTATAATGAGGGAAACTTTGTTTGTTTGTTGATTGTAATGAATAGGCTCAAAAACTACTGGACCGATTTTAAAAATTCTTTCACCGTTCGAAAGCTACATTATCCACGAGTAACATAGGCTATATTTTATATGAAATATACTTGATAAATAGATTTTGAGGCGGTACAAAGTTTGCCGGGTCAGCTACTTATACTATAAAGTAGATATGTATTTCAGCATTTTTTACGTAAAACTAATAAAAGTAAAACTTCAAAGTATATCGTTCTTCACATGTATTTGGGCTATAAAACAAATTATTCGTATATTTCCGTACCGTGTATCGTGTCCTCACTACAAATATCCGAGGGACTCGTCTTATATGAAAATAATAATAATAAAGTCATTTATTCGCGGTATTTGGCTACATGCACACATAAAATAAATAATAATTAAAAAAAAACAACTAAAAACAACACGCTTTTATTGCTGATCGAACTAAAACCTAAAAAAAATCAATACATACAATAAAATAAATACAATAAAATTTAAGTTACATAACCCAAAATACATACAATAAAATATACAGTCTACCTGCTGGTATGTGGCTACTGCCGCCCATGGCCATCTGTAATCAACCCCAGATAGGATTAGATATTCCTACCTGAGGTCGGCCACAGATGCGCCGCTACTCCTGAGGACTAAGCTGGAACGCCTTGGAAAAGTCTGTCTCCCTTACCACACCCTTCAAACCAGAACACAGCAGCGCTTAACACTGTTGTCATTAGGTAGAAATAGGTGTGGCGGTGGTGCCGCCGGAATCGAACCACAAAGGGTTCTACCACCTTCAAATGTCCTAATCGTGTTTTCTCCGACATATATAATATCTTCAATGAGTTGGATAACTTTATCCCCCGTAGGTAAAATACAATAGGACAGTCCGTAATCCCGCAGTGGATATGGTAACACGAGAACAGAAAGCACATGGCCCGTGTCTGGCGCTGAAACGACCACTAACCAAGTTACACGCCCCACGATTAGATTAGCAGAATCTAAATATACTTAAATAGATTATAAAATACAGTATAGTCCCCGCCAAACTGCTAGTCCGTTTAAGGTGGTAGAACCCTTTGTGGATCGACTCCGGCGGCACCACCGCCACACCTATTTCTACCTAATAACAGCAGTGTTAGGCGCTGCTGTGTTCCGGTTTGAAGGGTGCGGTAAGGGAGACAGACTTTTCCGAGGCGTTCCAGCTTAGTCCTCAGGGGTAGCGGCGCATCTGTGGCTGACCTCAGGTAGGAATATCTTATCCTATCTGGGGTTGATTATAGATGTCCATGGGCGGCAGTAGTCACTTACCATCAGGTGGACTGCATGCTCGTCCGCTGTTCCTATATTATTTAAAAAAAAAAGTCCGCTCTGAAGTTGTTGCGAGCAGGTGTGGTCATCCAATTTGCTATGGCGACGCGATTCATTTCTATATTCAGAGCGGACTAGTAGTTTTACGCGGACTATACTAGCTTCGCTCGCGATCTGAGATCAATTACTATAGTTTTTATCTATCCGTCGTGAACAGTAGGTTTTAGTTTTTTCGGTATAAAAAGTACCCTATGCAGTGGCGGTCTTTTTTTATAATATGGGAGTAGAAAACGAAAATTTAGTCTACCTGCTTGTAACTCAATATCGTATGAAGATCTGTAATCAACACCCGATTAGATTAGATTCCTACCTGATGTCGACCATCTATCTATCTGAGGAACAAGCTTGAATCCCTCAGAAATTTACCTGTCTCCCTTACCACACTTCAAACCAGAACACAGCAGCACAACACTGCTGTTATAACAGAAATAGGTGTGGCGGTGGTGACGCCGGAGTCGAACCATAGAGGGTTCTACCACCTTTTATAATATAGAAGTAACAGACGAAAATTTAGTCTACCTGATTCTAACTCACTGTCGTATCGATCTGTAATCAACCCAAGATAGGATTAGAATTCTAACTTAGGTCGACCTGCTACCCCTGAAGATTAAGCTGGAACGTCTCGGATAAGTATGTCTCTTACCACACTTCAAACCTGAACACAGCAGCGCTACACTGCTGTTATAACAGAAATAGGTGTGGCGGTGCCGCCAGAGTCTTCAGTCTTCCTTAATCCCACTTCTGGGGTTCGCCCAATAGTGGGACAGAGGTTGTTACTATGGATATTGACGACCCGCGTGGCGGAGCGGTCACCATACCGGTCTGACGCGCAGAGGGTCTCGGGTTCGATCCCCGGCCAGACATCTAAATGATGAATTTAGGTTTCTGTTTCTAGGTCTGGGTGTTTGTGTATTTGTCTTTGTGTGTGTACATGGTACCCACGACACAGGGAATCCTAGTGAGGGCTGTGAGTGTAGAAAGCGTTATTATTATCCACAAACCTGTAATTATTATATTGTTGGGAATAAACATAGATAAGTAAAGATACTTCGCCGCCTTGAAATTGAGTGGAGCCACAAACGGCTTATTAGTAAGTTCTTTTTTTTAATTCTTGACAAATAAACACATTTTTAGAGAAAATTTACGAATAAATAACTAATACTGCGTAATTTACATAATAATTAAATAATTATTTCAAATATTTTAGGGAAATTTTTGCACGGAAACGTGGCACGACTTTTTTACGCAACTATTTCAATTCTCAAAACTGGGTACATTTTCTTGTTAGGAGTGAGTAATCTTTACTAATCTATGGGAATAAAATAAATAAAACAATTGTTACTTAGCGATAAAATTAAATATTTATTCAGCTTTCTTTGGCATAACAATTGATTCGTTTAATTAAATTTTAATAATACTACACTATAAATACAATAAAATAATAATTAAAACTAAATTAAACTAAAATAAGCTAATTTTGACTAATTTAGATATTTATATTTATACAAGTTATATCTTATATATAAAATTCTCGTGTCACAATGTTAGTTACCGTACTCCTCCGAAACGGCTTTACATATTTTTATCAAATTTTATACGCATATTCAGTAGGTCGGAGAATCGGCTACTATCTAGTTTTCATACCCCTAAGTGGTAAGGGTTGTTCACCCTTAACATTTTTTTATTTATATGGCAATACAAAGTTTACTGCGTCAGCTAGTGTAAATATATCATATACCATACGAGTATGTATATGTAAATAAATTTATAATAACAATACTAGTTTTTTTCAAAATGTACCTTTAGTGCGTAATTCAGGGCCCTATTTGGTTAAGGGGCCCCGAGGCCTCCACAAGAGGGGTCCCTATAAAATAGAAAAATCAAAATTTCCAACTTTAGCTATGCATTTTCCAATCAATATTCTTTCGTATTTTTACTGACAGCAATAGCTACATATTTTTTTTTTTTTTGTTAAAATGATTATAATATTTTTCCCTAATCGAATCGAACGAGTTAATTTCGAAAAAAAAACACCTTGTATTATTTGACTATAGTTCTTTATTTTCGCTATTTTTAACACGTTTTTATTAGCTTGGGTTGTATCTATGTATAGGGTGCTCAATATTTTAAATGTTACAATCATTCTATTGGCAATCTATGAGTGAATAGTTATGAACCGCAGTAAAATGCACCCCACGCTTTTTACTCTGAAATTGAATTATTATTTTAATAACTTATTTTTTTATAATATAGGAGTAGCAGACGAGCATGCAGACCACCTGATGGTAAGCTACTGCACATGGACATCTGCAATCAACCCCAGATAGGATTACATATTCCTACCTGAGGTCGGCCACAGGTGAGCCACTACCCCTGAGGACTAAGCTGCCTCGGAAAAGTCTGTCTCCCTTACCACACCCTTCAAACGGAACACAGCAGCGCCTAACGCTGCTGTTATAACAGAAATAGGTGTGGCGGTGGTGCCGCCGGAGTCGAACCACAAAGGGTTCTACCACCTTCATTTTCATAATTATGTTTGTAAATTCTGTTCGCTCTTCAACTCCAACGCCCATACATGTTGTGGCCAGCCCGTTCTGCCCTTCCCTTTCTTCTCCGTCTGTAACAAGAAAAATCATTTGTCATATATTCATTTTGATTTGATTAGTAGAACTCTCTGTGGTTCGACTCCGGTACCACCGCCACACCTATTTCTGTTATAACAGCAGTTTGAAGCGCTGTTTTCTGGTTTAAAGGGTGTAGGGAAGATATACTTTTCCGAGGCATTCTAACTTAGTTCTAGGGTAGGGGTCGCAATCCGGTATTCGAGATTTCGAAAATACCGGGATACCGGGCCAAATTTAGGTCTTATTAATACCGGTTTTAATTTCACAAAAACCGGGATATTCGGTTTTTAGTAAAATAAAACAAAATAAAGTTATAGTCATATAAATTGACTCCAATGGACTCTGGCACAATGCAAAAGTCCATATTAAACAAGCGTTACAATCGACACAACCTATGAAAATCAACAAACATCAGCATTGGATGTCAGGTGAGACTTGGCGTATTGTATAACTTCGTCGGAGAGCTATAGCTATAAAAGGTTCGATTTGAAATAAAAGATCTCTTAAAAAATCCGATGTACCCATCAATTTAAATCCAGAACATGGGCTATTGAGGATTCTGATGGTGTGATTGTTACCGAAATAAAGGAAATCGTCAATGTATGGCAAAATACTTCATATCACTTTTCTCTAATAGTCGACCTTATACACAACATATGCCAAAAAATTTTATACAAAAAGAACCATCTATGTATATTCAAAGATGAAGTACGCGCTGCTATTTAACTTATTCAAACGCGACAAAGCAATTAATATAGATGATATTCCTATTGAAGTGTTTCGATCAATGGATGAACTCGAGGTTGACATGTTGCATACCATATGTAATCGCGTCTGGGAAAATGGACAGTGACCACGACACTGGGCCCACACTACTTCATACAAAAGGGTCGACAAGGAAGTGCAGTAACTATAGTTTTATGCTATATTTCTTGAGGCTAGAGGAAGATGATATATTTTCAAAATATTTTATAACAATGACAATTATGACAATAGGCGTCAAGAAACTCTGCATCTGCTGTCGATAGGCTTGATAAGATTTGGAGGAACCGCAACATATCGAAAAACACCAAGATAGACTAATATGGTTGTTGCAAGGGCCGATCAGCTGGTGATCTTCTTGTGTACCTCATTCACCTTTGGGAACAAGCTGTTGAGAGCAACGGGAAGGCATTGGCCGTAAGCCTGGACATCGCTAAGGCCTGTGACCGGCTCTGGCATAGGGTCCTTCTCGCGAAGTTACCATCTTAAGGTCTTCCCGAGAGGTTGTGCACATAGACAGCCAGCTTTTTGTCTGAGCGGCATATTAAGGTCGTAGTTGACGGGTGCTGCTCAGACACGGTGCTCATCAACGCTGGCGTGCCCCAAGGGTCTGTATTATCTCCCACGCTTTTTATTCTGCATATCAATGATTTGCTGCTATTAACCGGTGGCATTCATTGCTATGCAGATCATAGCACGGGAGATGGTATGTACACAGGCCGTACGGACACCTCTCGGACATTCGTGGAAGAAAGCAGAATCCGACTTGTGTCTGAAATCGAGAACTCTCTGGAGCAGGTCTTGGAATGGGGTCGTCTTACCCTTGTTGAGTTCAACCCCATGAAGACACAAGTCTGCGCGTTTACCGCTAAAAACGTCCTGAACAGAGTAAGGAGTACTTCACTGGGGGCCAACTCTTTCTGCTTTATGAAGCGCAAGTGAGGCCCCACATGGAGTACTGCTCGCATCTCTGGGCAGGGGCACCACAATACCAGCTTAAACCACTTGACTCCGTACAGAAACGCGCGGTGCGAATCGTCGATGACCCAGCGAACTCTGATCGGTTAGAACCCTTAAGCTTGCGGAGGGACATAGGTTCCCTCTGCGAGTTCTACCGACTTTACAATGGTGAGTGTTCTGAGGAACTGTTTGATCTGGTGCCTAAGCCGCCTTTCCTTCATCGCACCTCTCGCCGAAGGATGAAGTTCCATCCACATCAACTGGACCCGTGGCGGTCCTCCACGGTTCGGTTTGATCGTTCATTTTTGCCGCGTACGTGCAAAATGTGGAATGAACTTTCTCCTGAGGTATTCCCTCAGGACTATGACATGGGGCTCTTCAAGAGGGGTGTAAAAAGAGCTCTCCTCCAAAGCCGGCGATGCATTGGCGACTCCTCTGGTGTTGCAAATGTCCATAGGCGACGGTGACTGCTTTCCATCAGGTAGCCCGTCTGCCTTACCGTTAGGTAACATATAAGACTTATGAAAAGTCTAGTTTTTCCTATCCTTCTCTACGCTGCAGTGACGTAGACGATTTGGATGCAAGATCGCCGTAAAATTGATGCCCTAGAAATACTTTTCTCTGGATCTACGATTATCTGGATTAGAATACTAAAATATTTCGGCCGCATATTTAGGGACGAGAACTCAGTAGTACGGTTGTAGTTCCGTGAAAGGTAGATGGAAAGAGGTCACGCGGCAGATCGCCTACTCACTAAACAGACCTTATAAAATCTAGGACACAGTGTTCCCTCGTCGAGTGTTGCCGCAAGGCCAGCATAGAAGGCGGTGGCGAAGGATCGCAATAGCGTCTGTTCAAGGCAGCTGTGGATGACTGACCAGTTGTCATCATCATGCCACAACCACTCTGTCAAGAGTGCACGACTACAGAGATATTTTTTTCCAGCTTTCCACATATATTTTTATATAATTCATTTATGGATGAATTCGGAACTCATAACGTCGTTAATAAATCATAAACTTCTGTAATTAACTTGGTATTAAGTAATAGGACCTATTTTCCTTCAGAATTCCACTAAATTAACATTACATAGTAAAATGATTAATAAAAATTGTAACTTTATCTTAATCTCGAAAATATCGAAAAAACCGGAATACCGGGATTTGTCTGGGGTCAGTACCGAAAATACCGGTTTTGCTTAGATGGTCCGGTATTGCGACCCCTATTCTAGGGGTAGCGGCGCATCTATCGACCTCAGGTAGGAGTTTAATCTTATCTGGGGTTGATTACAGATGTCCATGGGCGGCAGTAGACACTTACCATCAGGTAGATTGCATTAAAGAACCAAGTCGGAACGCCTCTGAAAATAATGTCTCCCTTACCACACTTCAAACCAGAACACAGCAGCGCTACACTGCTGTTATAACTGAAATAGGTGTGGCGGTGACGCCGGAGTCGAACAACAAAGGATTCTACCTTTACTTTGAATAATGGCAAAATTAAAAACGACGGCACGCGGTATAGATTCCTCGTTTTTAAGGTTCCGTACACAAAGGGTAAAAACGGAACCCTATTACTAAGACTCCGCTGTCTGTCCGTCTGTCACAGGGCTCTATCTCCTGAACCGTAATAGATAGACGCGTGTTTTTTTACAGTATATGTATAAAGGTGGCCGCTATAACTACAAATACTAAAAATAAAAAAGTTGAGAACAAATGGGGGTCGCCATAAAAGAAACAAAGAAGCAATTTCTCGACGTTTTTCGCTTTATCTACTGAACCGTAATATGTAGACAGTATTCACAATGTATTTACTTACAGTAGCTTCTCTAATAACAAAATAAATATAAAAATGTTTGTGGTACGGAACTCTCCGTTTGCGAGCTCGACTTGCACTTGACCAATTATTTACAAATACATATTTATTTTCTCTTCTTTTCAAAGTATTCTTACCCCTACAGACTCACGACGAGAACCCCCGAGAACACCCGAGAAGCGTGAATGTGATATCTTTCTTGCCTTCGTTCTCGCGCTCGCGTGTTCTCCGATCGGTGTCGGTTTTTGCCCGCTTCGAAGGGTTTCTTGGGCGAAAAAGAGAACGGTATCCTATTTTCCTTCGGTCTCAGTGCGACCATGACATTGTATGTTGTTGTGTAGGTAAAGCCGCTGCAATGACGTCCGTTCTGACGGTCGAGATTACGAATGAGAAGGTTGCATGAGTGTAGATGCCTTCTCGGTTCTCAATTTCTCGGCGAGACTTCTCACGTGAGTCTGTAGTAGAGATGTGCCGAGTCAGGTCATAAGAATACTCGATCATCATTCGATCATTCGACACTCGTATCATTAATGATACTCGAGTACTAGTGATACTCGAATACTGACGGTACTCGTACACTGACTCCAGTCTTACGTACCTTATATAGGGAAATTGTGCAAATAACAACTTTTATTTTGTTTAGTGAGTGCCCTTTTTTTGAGTACTCGAGTACCCATACTCGAGTACCACTTATTAGTACTCGAGTATGCGAGTTTATGTAAGTACTCGAGTACTGACTCGAGTCGACCTGATCGGCACATCTCTACGGCACATCATTAGTCTGTAGCCAGCTTTACAAGATTAGGCAGGCGGCCATGTTTTTTTCAATTAGTCAGACGGTACACGTGTTTACAATCACTGCTGAAATCGATACTGGGATGAGTGTCGAGATTTGCCGTTTCACAATTGGTTCCGTAATGTAATACTATATTTTGAGGAGCATTTATAGTTTCAGATCAAAAAAGTTTTTTTTTTATAATATAGGAGTAGCAGACGAGCATACAGTCCTACTGATAGTAAGTGGCTACTGCCGTATGGACATCTGTAATCAACTCCAGATAGAATTAGATATTCCTACCTGAGGTCGGCCACAGATGCGCCGCTACCCCTGAGGACTAAGCTGGAATGCCTCGGAAAAGTCTGTCTCCCTTACCACACCCTTCAAAATGGAACACAGCAGCGCCTAGCACTGCTGTTTTATATAACAGAAATAGGTGTGGCGGTGGTGCCGCCGGAGTCGAACCACAAAGGGTTCTACCTTCATATTTTTATTAAAATTTAATTTTATTATTCGTTTTTAATTATTAATTACTGTAATTGGATATTAACGCGTTTTAATTCATTAAATAAATCAATAAAGTCATCGGCAAGGGTCACGTCTACGGAACCCTACTTTCTACTTATTTTTTTGTAACTATACAGAAATCGACACTTATTTTAACAAAATTTCATTGTGCGTATAATTGAATAGTATCGATTTAAGTGATGCGTTAAATTTTGTTAAATATTAAAGATGGTGAATTTCTGTGTATTTGGTGGTATAAATAGAATTTATATGTATACTAGCTGACCTGACAAACGTTGTGTTGCCATATAAATAAAAAAATTGTTAAGGGTGAACAAATCTTAGCACTTAGGGGTATGAAATACAGATAGTAGCCGATTCTCAGACCTACTGAATATGCATATAAAATTTGGAGAAAATCGGTAAAGCCGTTTGGGGGAGGAGTACGGTAACTAACATTGTGACACGAGAATTTTATATATAAGATTAATATTTAGTGTTATATTTATTTAAAATCTAACACACTCGTGACATATGTACATACAGACGCTCGAAAAACATTACCCTCTGAACTCGGAAAAAAGTGACTTAAAGTATGGAGTTTCTAACGTTAAAACTGAAACGTAAACCTTGTTTCAGATTCCTTTACGTTTACCTGATTGCCTATTTTTGGAATTGATAGTGACCATGCTATTCCACTTCAGGACAGTCCTGATGGAATGTTATTTCATAAATAAGTTGTAACGAATAAATAAGAAGTTAATACGTCATAAATTAAATAAAAGTTATAGTCCGCGCCAAACTGCTAATTCGCTCTGAAGTTGTTGCGAGTAGGTGTAACCATACAATTTGCTATGGCGACGCGATTCATTTCTATATTCAGAGCGGACTAGCAGTTTTACACGGACTATAATAAATTATTGATACATACGTACTTTTGCATGCCCAATGTGTGAACAAAATGTACTCGTTATAAATTTAAGATCCTTGTAAAAATACTAAGTTTTAGCAAACAAATTATTTTATTTAGAAGTTGAAGGCGAAGGTGGTACAACCCATTATGTTTCGACTCCGGCGGCACCACCGCCACACCTATTTCTGCCTATTAATAGTAGTGTTGAGCGCTGCTGTGTTCTGGTTTGAAGGGTGTGATAAGGGAGACATACTTTTCCGAGGCGTTCCAGCTTAGTCCTCACGAGCGGCGCATTTGTGAGCGACCTTACGAATATCTAATCTTATCTGGTTTTAATTACATATGTCCATGGGCGACAATAGCCACTTACTATCAGGTGGATTGCTTGCTCGTCTGCTACTCCCCTATTATAAAAAATAAATATTATTGTAATTGTTGATGATTAACGAAGAATATATTGTATTTTTGGAATACCATAGTTACAGAAACAGGACTGTGTCCTATTTCTCGCGACCCCATGGCCACCCTAAGTGCAGACGCGTGCTATTTAGATAATTACAGGTTTATGCGCAGCTTCCTGTCTATTTTGGGATATTTTATTTGTTTACAACTGACTTTGATGTAATTAATATACTCAACGGTTTGTAGAAGAAATTTGTATTTGTAAAAATGAAATATGCAGGTGTTAAGTTTCTGATTTATTTACCGGGTCGTGGAAGGTAATGTTTTTTGAGTGTAAAATAAACATGACTGAAGTAAAACTTCTTTAGCTCCATCTATATGTATGTTTGTATGTGTAATATAAACATGTGTACATATAAACACTTAATATATTTATGTATGTGCCCACGTCATGGATAAGTATAGATATCTCACCGCCTTGTAATTGAAGGAAGCCATTAAATGACTTAAACGGCTCACAAATCTGTCAGCCGTTTAATGGCTGTCATGGCGTAATTTACGCGGAACAATGCCGACATGCGCAGTTAAGACACGAAATCGATGACAAAGTGCGGAAAAATATCGTTTCATTCGTAAATGATCTAAAAACTACATAGTTTTAATGTTTTTCAAACACGAAAATAGATGACAGTGACAATTGACAAAAGGTTACATTTTCTTGTTAGGAGCGAGTAATCTTTGCTAATCTATGACCTACATACATAGATATATTAATTTTCTACAAATATGTAATTATACGAAACGTATAATTACATATTTGTGAAAACAGAACAAAAACAGAACTTGTCCTGTTTTTTCCAATATCACGGCCACCCTAACTGCAGACACGCGCTGTTTATAACAGGTTGATGTACATACTTCCGCCGTTTTCGGGATAATGTTACAAAAAATATTTGTTACAATTTTTTGTTACTTCAGGCGGAAGTTTATGTTACTTGAAACTGTAAATACTACTTTTTAACGTAGTTAGTAAGATTAAAAACAGGTAGATTATCTTATATATAAAATTCTCGTGTCACTATGTTAGTTACCGTACTCCTCTGAAACGGCTTTACCGATTCACCAAATTTTATATGCATATTCAGTAGGTCTGTGAATCGGCTACTATGTATTTTTCATACCCCTAAGTGATAAGGGTTTTTCACCCTTAACATTTATTTATTAATATGGCAACACAACGTTTGCCGGGTCAGCTAGTTATAATCTATAATAGAAGCTTGAAGGTAGAACCCTCTGTGGTTCGATTCTGGCACCACCACCACACCTATTTCTGTTATAACAGCAGTGTAGCGCTGCTGTGTTCTGGTTTGAAGTGGTAAGGGACATACTTATCCGAGGCGTTCCTTAGTCGTTAGGGGTAGCGGCGCATCTGTGGCCAATCTCGATAGGTATCTAATTCTATCTTACGTTGATTACAGATCCATACGGCAGTAGCCACTTACCATCAGGTGGACTGCATGCTCGTCTGCTACTCGTATGTGCCGCTCATGGACATCTGTAATCAACCCCAGATAAGATTAGATATTCCTACCTGAGGTCGGCCACAGATGCGCCGCAACCTCTGAGGACTAAGCTGGAACGCCTCATATAAGTGTCTCTCCCTTACCACACTTCAAACCAGAACACAGCAGCGCTACACAGCTGTTATAACAGAGCGGTGTGGCGGTGGTGCCGGAATCGAATCAAGGGTTCTACCATCAGGTGGACTGCATGCTCGTCTGCTACTCCTATATTATAAATACTTTAGTACTATATCCAGCGCTTTTAAATCAATGGTAACATTAGTTTTATCGCAACGCCCTCGTAAAGAAACCACATGGCCCATATTAACTTAATAGAGGAGATAACGTGATATTTATAACGTATTTCCGCTACTCAATACAAGATGGCGTTGAGGATTCCGTACTCAGTAAAAACACGAAACAAAAAGGTGGTAAGAACCCTATTACTAAGACCTCGCTGTCTGTCCGTCTGTCACAGGGCTCTATCTCCTCAACCGTAATAGATAGACACTTGAATTTTTTACAGAGTACTAGTGGTGCCCGCGGCTTCGCCCACATTTTAAAGAAATAATATGACTTACATAAAACGGAAAATTTGTACCCGCATTGGAATGACAGTGGTGCCATCTGTCGAAAATTGGTCTTACCAACTCCCAAGCCCACGTGGTCTCTTGGACAACAACTTTTCTAAAGATCATCACTTGATCAAATGCATAGTTTCCGATTCTACAACTACTTACGAATTAAAAATGAATTAAAAATAGCTTTTCCCACTGACTAAATTGTGAATCTAAACCATTCTCAAGTCCCCTTGAACACACACAACAAATTTCATCAAAATCAGTCCAGTCGTTTAGGAGGAGTTCAGTGACATACACACGCACATAAGAAATATATATATAAAGATGTATAACGGTGACTGCTATAACCATAGATTAGTAAAGATTACTCACTCCTAACAAGAAAATGTAACCAGTTTTGACAATTGAAATTGTCACTGTCATCTATTTTCGTGTTTGAAAAATATTAAAAAATGTAGTTTTTAGATCATTTACGAATGAAACTATATTTTGCCGCACTTTTACTTCGATTTCGTGTTTTTGCAGTACTTAACTGCGCATGCCGGCATTGTTCCGCGTAAATTACACCACGCCATTAAACAGCTGACAGAATTGACAGCCGTTTAAGCCATTGAATGGCTTCCTTCAATAACAAGGCGCTGAGATATCTATACTTATCTATGGCTATAACGATAAATACAAAAAAAAGTTAAAACTAAATGGGTGTCACCATACAAGAAACCGCTATTTTTCGACGTTTTTCGCTTTATCTATTGAACCCTAATAGGTAAACAGTTCAAATTTTCACAATTCACTTGCTTCAATAGTTGCTATAATAACAAATACTCAAAAATAATGAAAATGTATGTGGTACGTAACCCTCCGGTACGAGTTCGACTTGTACTTGGCCAATTTTGAAGCGCTCTATAAAATTAGTAGATCTATGGTTGCAAGAAACCAGATGGCCAGCTATTATTAGTGCTAAATATACTACTCTACCTAATTTAGTTACCTAAATGAAATATTTGTGAACGAAGCAGTGATAGCCTAGTGGTTAAGAAACGCGGCCTCTCGATCGAGGGGTCCGAGGTTCAAATCCCAGGCACGCACCTCTGATTTTTCAAAGTTATGTGCGTATTAGAAATTAATTATCACTTGCTTAAACGGTGAAGGAAAACATCGTGAGGAAACCTGCATACCTGAGAGATTTATAAAAAAAAAAAAAAATCTTAAGGGTATGTGAAGTCTACCAATACGCACTTGGCTAGCGCGGTGGACTATGGCCTAATCCTTCTCATTCTGAGAGGAGACCCGTGCCCAGCAGTGGGACAGTAATGGGTTGATGATGATGAAACGAAATATTTATCGAGTGATATTAACATTGTTCTTGTTTTTACCACGCTTTTATTAGCTTGACCTGTATGTATGTATGAAACGGAATCTTTCAAGTCGATTTTTACCCACTTTGAACAGTCCGATTAATTTAAAATTTTGAACAATTGCGAGATGACTCCCTCGCAAAGGGTTTCACCACTTTCCAAGACCTGTCGCTCCCGACCATGACTTTTACTACGGCGGAGAGCGAGGTCTGGCCCCACTGCTGCGATGAGTACACGGCTGCCTATCCCATGCAGGACATTCCTCTTTTTTTATAATATAGGAGTAGCAGACGAGCATGCAGTCCACCTGATGGTAAGTGGCTACTGCCGGCCATGGCCATCTGTAATCAACCCCAGATAGGATTAGATATTCCTACCTGAGGTCGGCCACAGATGCGCCGCTACCCCTGAGGACTAAGCTGGAACGCCTCCGAAAAGTCAGTCTCCCTTACCACACCCTTCAAACCGGAACACAGCAGCGCCTAACACTGCTGTTATTAGGTAGAAATAGGTGTGGCGGTGGTACCGCCGGAGTCGAACCGCAAAGGGTTCTACCACCTTTAATTATTATTTTCAAAATCGATTACTAATTATGTAATCGGTTATTACAAAAATCAAAAATCTTATATTTTCATAGTCAATTAATAGAGATATGATTAAAAATGGATTACTTTTTCACAATTTTCCTTATTATCAAAATTTTTTTTTTTTTTTTTTTTTTTTATAATATAGGAGTAGCAGACGAGCATGCAGTCCACCTGATGGTAAGTGGCTACTGCCGCCCATGGACATCTGTAATCAACCCCAGATAGGATTAGATATTCCTACCTAAGGTCGGCCACAGATGCGCTGCTACCCCTGAGGACTAAGCTGGAACGCCTCGGAAAAGTCTGTCTCCCTTACCACACCCTTCAAACCGGAACACAGCAGCGCTTAACACTGCTGTTATTAGGTAGAAATAGGTGTGGCGGTGGTGCCGCCGGAGTCGAACCACAACGGGTTCTACCACCTTCAAAATCAATGGGTTTGAACAAAAAAAAAGAATTATTAAAATCGGTCCACTAACGGCGGAGTAATTCGTGTACATACATAAAAAAAAAAAAGATACCGGCCGAATTGATAACCACCTCCTTTTTGAAGTCGGTTAAAAATCGATTATTTTCTATCCTTACATCGTATAGTAAGTACAGTATACCACTCGAGATCAGTAGCACTACCATGAGTTGGCATAGAAACGCCACTATAGAAATTGTAAATAGAAAACTATTGTCATTTTACTAGTGAATAACATAACTACTATCGTTACGACAACGACGTCTGTCAAATTAATGACTCATGGGACCGAATTTGTATGGCAATAGATCATAATGACATTCGCTAGCGATTTGATTTCGATAGGTTTTTTACGTATCGAGTTACGTCACTACGGATTTTAGTTCTACGAGTAACCACCAGAGGCGCTGTACAATTTTTCATACATTTATTTTACGCAGTCGCTAGCGAGTAATACTTTTGTAAACTCATGGTACTGCTACAGCATGGGAACCGTCTTATCGTATCGTGCATATGCATGCACTTGTGCATTCGTGGCGCCTCTGAACATTCCCAACACTTATATTGTTTTTTAGTTTTATCGTTATGAAGAAAGTGTAAATTGATTCTCAATTAGTAAAATAATTGAAATAAATGTTGGTTTAGTACATATTTCTGAAGTCGGCGCTCATATTAGACATGCTGTTTACGCCGTTATCCAACGAAATATATTGACGCGCCGACTTCAGAAATATGTACTAAACCAACATTTATTCCAATATTTATTATGACAATTATTACATTACTAAATCTAATATATAAAATTCTCGTGTCACAGTTTTCGTTGCCATACTCCTCCGAAACGGCTTTACCGATTTTGATGAATTTTTTTGTGCTTATCCGGTATCTATGAGAATCGGCCAACATCTATTTTTCATCCCCCTAAGTGATAAGGGTTGTTCACCCTTAAGATTTTTTTATCTATATGGCAATACAACGTTTGCTGGTTCAGCTAGTAATATATATAATAACAATATAAATATAATACTAATTAAATTAAAACATTTATTTCAATTATTTCATTAGTTAATTATTTACTTTGTAGTAATATAGAAGTAGGTTGTACTTTTTTATATATATATTTTTATATAGTGACTCACGAAAACAGAAGGACGACCGTTTTTAATAATCAATCTATCCAATTTTACGACCAAAGATCGTAATTTGAAAATGTCTACGCATTATTGAATGGTTTGATTTTTTCTTTTTTTTATATAGGAGTAGCAGACGAGCATGCAGTCCACCTGATGGTAAGTGGATACCCCCATCGGGATGACCCCCGGACGGAAATCCCAGATAAGATTAAATTCCTAGATGAAGTCGGTCACAGAAGCGCTAGAGGACTAAGCTGAAACGCCTCGGATAAGTATGTCTCTTACCACACTTCAAACCAGAACACAGCAGCGCTACACTGCTGTTATAACAGAAATAGGTGTGACGGTGGTGCCGCCGGAGTCGAACCACAAAGGATTCTACCACCTACTAAGTACACACACGCTTTTTTGACTTTATTTTGATTTATCTCACCTGATTGGTGTCTGCAGTCCGTCTTCTCGGTGGTGTGTGGTGCAGTTCAGCTCTGAACCCACCGGCTGGTTCCCCATCCGTCTCCAACACCTTCAGCAGGTAGGAGATGTAGGAGGTCGCTAACCTTAGGGTTTTGATCTGGTGACAAAAGGGGTTAGGTCAGCATACATAGATTAGTAAAGATACTTCGCCGCCTTGAAATTGAATGAAGCCGCAAATGGCTTATTATAGTAAGTTATTTTTTTGAATTCTTGACAAATAAAAGCATTTTTAGAGAAAATTTACGAATAAATAACTAATACTGTGTAATTTACATGATAATTAAATAATTTATAATAATAATTTCAAATATTTTAGGGACATTTTAGCACGGAGACGTGGCAAAACTTTTTTACGCAACTATTTCAATTCTCAAAACTGGGTACATTTTCTTGTTAGGAGTGAGTAATCTTTACTAATCTATGTCAGCATACGGAACATTTATTTCTACCTTTTGCTTTACCTGTATGTATGTATGTATGCGTGTATGAATGAAGGAATGAAATATATATTTATTTGTATAGGCCAACGACGGCACTTACAAATTGTCAGTTACAATATTTTCTTAAACTACTACCGGATCGGAACGCGACCTCTACTGAGAAGATCCGGTAAGAAACTCAGTGGGTTTGTCTTTTTTAAAAATAATTATTTTCTTTTTCCATTTTTTTTTATTTTTTTGTATGTATGTATGTTTGTACGTATTGTTAAAACGCTCAGAAGGGCTTCCGAAAATACAATCTTCTGTAATCATCAACATTCACAATAATACATCTTTATCCAAATTTATGACATTTCAATTATAAAAAACATTGTAAAAAATTAGATGGTGTTTTATTTAAAGCAAGACCATATTCCAAAAAATATATATAACAGTAGCTGACCCGGAAAACGTTGTGTTGCCATATAAATAAAAAAATGTTAAGGGTGAACAACCCTTATCACTTAGGGGTATGTAAAATAGATAGTAACCGATTCCCAGATCTACTGAATACGTATATAAAATTTGGTGAAAATCTGTAAAGGCGTTTCGGAGGAGTACGGTAACTAACATTGTGACACGAGAATTTTATAAATAACATTATAAAAAATATTTAAAAGAGACATAAGTTATTAATAACCAGCAAATTTTACCCGGCAAATTTTGTACCGCCTCAAAATCTATTTATCAAATATATTTCATATGAAATATAGCCTATGTTACTCGTGGATAATGTAGCTTTCGAATGGAGAAAAATTTTTGAAAATCGGTCCAGTAGTTTTTGAGCCTATTCATTACAATAAAACAAACAAACAAAGTTTTCCTCTTTATAATATTAGTGTAGATTATCAGTAAATACTTATAATTACATTTGAGGCCCCTTTATCTAACCGCTAACGTAAGAAAATGTTAGTCAGATTACTCAGAATAATCATTAGTCACTCAACTATTGGTCATTTTAAATTAATTAAAATATTATATTGAAATATAGTCACAGAATAAATAAGGTTAGAAAACTGAATTGTTTCAGATTATTTTACCATAGGAATTTCGGGATAAAAAAGTATATAAAAATACTCTTGCTATGCAAATATGTGTATAATTTTAAGTCATTTTCATTCATTACGGACACAAACATAAACTTAATTTTAAATAAGGATTAAAAAACTAACTGAAACTAACTAAACTAAACTAACCTTAGTCATCTTTGTGTCGGGGAGGACGCTCGGAATACGATCTCTCAGATTCGAGAACGCAGTGTTGATGCTCTGCGATCTCTTTCGCACCATCTGGTGATTGTATAGGTAAGAGTGAGATAGATATAATCAATTCTATATAGGAATAAATAAATATAATTTAAGTATATCTGTTTTGAAAACTGTTAAAAATATTTAATCAATTGTCTGGTTTTTGGTTGTGAATTGTTTTTCAGAATATGGGAGAGAGCAGATTTTATTTTTGCAAAGATCTAGTTTTTATGTAGAATATTTTAAATCCAAAAAAAATTAGAGATTTTGCGTAAAAATTGAAAAATATCCTTTTATTCAAGTAATAAGTATGTGAAAGTTTCAATAGTGACTGTCAAAAATATAAAAATATGTTAAAAGTAATGCTATCTTCAGAGAAAAGGATAAAATGACCAATAGTTAAAATGTCTAACATTAATTTAAACTTAAATAAAATTCAAGTTCTGTGTAGGTACATAATAAAGATCATAATTATAAGAGAAAATTAACAAATTTATCTTAACAATAAATAACGAATGACCAATAGTCAAAGTGACTAATAAAAATCCCTAAAAATCATTGTTATCCCAATTCTAGGGCTAACTTTTCCATCCATATCTTACTTTAGTTACTACGTTCAATTGATTGTCACTATTTTAGAGACCCTATATACAGGGACCTTAAAATAGGATCACTAAGATAGAGAACATAAAATTGGGGACCTGAAATAAGGGCCCATCAGCGTTTTTTATAGGCCTCATCCAAATTCTCACCTTGGACAGGTTAGTATCAGGCACATTGGGTATACAGTGTTGGAGACCTACGTTTCTACGTCGAAGTGGTCATTACATTAGGGGCCCTAAAAATCACTAAAACAGGGCCCCAAAATTAAGTACTTCGTCGAGGTGACTGGTCAATACATTAAGGGCCCTAAAAACACTAAAACAGGGCCCCAAATTTTACGCAACTTAGCCTTAAACTTGAGGTCTCATTGACACCAAGTTTTATTTTGCTACTACGCAACTTACCTTGGAAAAAAAGTGAATCTTTAGGTACTTTTAGCAGCATGTGAACTGTGTTTGATACATTGAAGCCCTTGTTACTTTAAGCCCTTTTTTGGGCTTAATTTGAAATTCAAAATCTTACCTTAGGTACTGCGTTGAACTGATTTGACATCATGTCCCAAAACAAACACTAAATATTAAAAGCCCTTAAACAATGTCACAAAACATAGGGGCCCTAAAATAGCAGCCCACAAATTAGGGGCCCTTTCACTAGGGCCCTGTCACAAGGGGCCCTTTCTCACCTTAGACAGCTTGGTGTCCGGCGGCACGTTGAGTATGCATTCCCGGAGGTCGGTGAACGCGGTGTTGACGCTCTGTGTGTGGCGCCGCTCCTTGTTGCCTTAGGTACTCCGTCGGACTAATTGACCATCATTTTAGGGGCCCTAAACAGTCATTTAAAAATAGGAATCCTACACATAGATGCCCTAAAACATTTCACTAAAAATAGGGGCCCTAAAATAGTAGCCAAATTAGATGCCCTGTCACTCGGAAACCTACCTTAGTTACTAGTCGAAGTAACTGGTTATCCCTTAGGGGCCCTATACGTTTACTAAATAAGGGCTCCCAAAATTAGGGACCCCAGTGACACCACTTCTCACCTTAGACAGCTTGGTGTCCGGCGGCACGTTGGGGATGCACTCCCGGAGGTCGGTGAACGCGGTGTTGATGCTCTGTGTGCGGCGCCGCTCCTTCTTGTTGGCTGTGGTGCGGCGCTTCACCACGCGCACGAAGGACGGCGCGGGCCGGTCGTAGCGTAAGGGCTGCATGTCGCAATCTGGACCTGGGAAGGGCCAGAGGTGTAGCTGCTGTGGGAAGGAGCGGTCACCATACCGGTGTGACGCACAGAGGGTCCCGGTTTCGATCCCCGGCCAGACAAAAATCTAAATGATGAATTTAGGTTTCTGTTACTGGGTCTGGGTGTTTGTGTATTTGTCTCTGTGTGTGTCCATAGCACCCATGATACAGGGGATCCTAGTGTGGGGCTGTGTCTAAGAAAAGCTTGGACAGTTCGTATAAGACGCATCAAAAAGATTTATTTATATTACTTCTAACTTAATTTTTACCGAATCCGAAAAAGGGGGTGTTTAAGCTGTATGCATTTATTGTCTCCTGTAGACCCTTACAAGTTACGAGCGGTTATAATTGGGGTTGTAATTAGAAAATACAAAAAAAGGAATTTAATTTAAAAGGAATTTAACTTTTACTAACTCCAAAAAAGAAGGTACTTTGGCTCTATAAGTATATTGTCTTACACTATGGATCCTAGAAGTTACGAATGGTTATAATAGGGGCCCTAGTCGCTCAGTTTGTAGCTATGGGTAGACGACATTTTGTTGTGACTCAAAGTCGTAGTGGTTGTTAATGGGAGTCAAAGTATTTTCACTAATTACCCTGGGAAAAGCCTGAAGGGTACCATGGAAGGAAGGCTCCAGGGATTTCGTATAATGTGCAAAATGATATTGATAGTATATATTGATAGTAACCGTAATTAGGCAAAAAATAAGATGACATTGTATCTACCTATTAACTTATTTAATACTAAAATTGTACCTTATTTTAGCAAACAAAGATTATTCTATTCTAACTTTTTTTACATGGTTTCTTCAATCTGTGTTGTTCGTTTGTTAATATGTATGAATCAAATTTTGCAATTGAATTTAAAACAAAGGCCCTACTACCTACGACGGCCCTCGAATATAAAAATATTGCGCTTAGGTATAAATAGTTATTTTTAGTTACCTGGTCCATTCTGATTGTAATTATGATGCATTATATTGTGATGGTAGGCGTCATATGGCTCGTTACTTGAAATTTGCATATCGTCGTATCCTGAAACAAAAAACACCTTAGAAAACACTAGCAGTGTCTTTTGGAGTGGTGGGGCCCTTGAACATATAAAAATTTGGGGCCCCATTAAGTAACAGTTGAAAAGCTCAACTAAGCTCTAGTTACTTATAAAATAAAAAGTATAATAGACAACTTTGATTTAAATAAAATATCTCAACTTTATCTATAATTGTATGGAAATATTCTTATAGGCACTTTTAGGGCCCCGTGAGGTCGGGGCGCCTGGGCACGGACCTCGCGTATTATGCGTATATTATTATCGGATGTATTTATTCATTATTTTTTTTCAAAAAAATAAAATTAAACAAATAACCAATTGACGAAAGTGAACAAATAAATTATGTGTTACATCGGCGCGTAACTCAGACCCACACTAAAAGATACTAATTTGTTTTCCCAAACGTTAAAAGAAGTATAACTTCAAAAACTCACCATATCCCCTCCCAATATAGTTGCTGGGGTCGTGGTACATATCCTGGGGGTCGAACTCGTGACCCTCGTTGGATCCTGGCCAGTATACCCCTCCATCCATGGGACTACCTGAAAAAAATCAAAGATTAGTCTTTTCTACATTACTTTAGCAGCGACAAGGTACTACCATTTCATTAAGTTAAGATTAAAACTACTTCGCAACAATCCGCTACAAATATGTATGATGGTATATATTTTAAACCATGCAGTATGTACCACCCTCCCTCCCTCAAAGGATGCATGCAGATGCAAAAATTAAAAATATACACCACCATACATACCACCACCAACACGTGTTTCGCTCCAAAACGGAGCATCCTCAGGGTAAGTTGACTCTACGACGGTTAATCGCTAAGTGACGCTGTCAACCTAATGCATGCCTTTTATAACAACAATTAACTACTACCATTTCTACTATAAGTTAGTAATAGTATCTACCATGCTATGATTCCCTAGTAGTTTAAATTAGGTTTCTCTATACCGGGGGGTCCGCTGTTCGAATAGACACGCATCTCTAATTATTCAGTTATGTAATTAAAAGGTAATTAGCATTTGCGATGACGGTATGTAAAATCATCGAGATGAAACCTATTCACTTGAGAGTTCTTTAAAATATTCTAAGATGTATGTGAAGTCTACCAATTCGCACTTGGCCAGTTATCTGATATGGGCTAAAGCTCTTTTACTTTGGAAGCAAACCCTTGCCCAGCAGTGGGACTAATGGGCAAGGACTTGCTTCCAAAGTGTTGACAAAAAAGCACTTTAATTATTATGGCTGAATTTCAACCATAGGATGCTACTCCGTCTTTATCCTAAGTCTTTATACTCAAGGGGGCCCTGAAAATGGTATGACATGGCACAAGGTAACGGCCAAAATTTCTAAATTTAAACATTGATCATTAACTAAAAATACAAAGTCAAAGGAGAATGCCCATTCTTGGTACTGATTTTTCTCATGTGTCAAAGTGAAAGTAATATTAAAATTAATTTTTGATTTTTTTACATAGTTTGTCGATCAGAATAGGTTCTTTGAACAGGGGATTCCATTTAAAATAAAATAAGACGAAATGTTGATTGTTTTTCTTAAAAATTAAAATGGCGGTATTTTATACTCGGAATTCATTATTTTAGGTTTTTAGGATTATTTTAGGTTTTTTTAAGTATTACCTTTAAAAGTAAATGGGATATGTTAATCGAACTACATTATAGGTACCTACTATCAGTCAAAGCCGACCATCAATCTATTGTCGGATATTTTCGATTTTGAGGTTATGTAACATTTCGGTAAATAACTTCAGAACCCGGGTGCTGATCTAAAAATAATTATTGGTGGTAGCATTTGGTTAATTATACATCGTCCACAACAAGTTTCAATTTGATGCAACTCTGGACGGCGATCCATACTTTCATGGGCATTGTCTTTTAGTGACACAGTATCATTGTTATTAACTTCTTAGTTTATTACTAATTATTATGTAGTTTATATAGCTTAAATTATTATTTTCTAACGGGGCCCCAATTGGGTGCTGGGGCCCCTATATACCTTAAGACGACTCTGACAGAATTAACTAATAATGCTAAAATTACCTTGGTGTGACGGCTGGCAGAAGAATGGAGGCTCATATCTGTCGAAGCCTTCATCAGAAGGCGATGTGCTTCCGTAACTCGACATCCGTTCTGTAACAAACATAATAAGATGACTTCCTGCTATTACAAGATATGGCATACAAATCATAAATCACATGGAAGTTTTTTGATGTGAAACATCTATAGCCGCACGTAAAACCGATTTCTGGCGTGGCGACGCATGCCGCTATACGATGGTATATATATACAGTCTATATGCAGTAGTGTGTACGGTGTGGCGACGCGTCGCCATGCGCAATCGAATTCAATAAATAGTCATCGTTATCTGGAAAAAATCGTAATATTTTATTTTATCATTATGACATATTTAGTTCCTATCACAATATGTTATTTTCTGCATATTACTTTTACAAAATAATGTCGATGTTTCACATCTGCCAGGCGTCCCGTGACGGCTTACATTTTTTTTTTTTATTGACGGCGGAGAGTAATGTTGTTCGACTAAATCGTATCGTTGGATTCGTCTAAATTATGGGACACTTATTTTCGATCTATTTCTAGCGTTTTTTTATATATTTGAGCCTAACGATAAAGCAGACGTGCTACCTGATGGAAAGTAGTCAACGTCGCCTATGGACATTTGCAACACCAGAGGAGTCGCCAATGCATCGCCGGCTTTGAAGGAGAGCTTTTAACACCTTTTTTGAAGAGAATCAATTGAATTGAACACGTGAATGAGGCGGCGAAGTATCTTTACTGGTCTATGATATGCATGTGCATGTTTCATGTATTGTATCATTATTAATGCGTTGACAAGTAGTGGTTTGTGGTATATATATTGTATCTTTTAAGGTGTACAACTATCCCTATCCACGGGAACACTGCCGACAAACTGTTACACAGTTTGGCAGACTAATAATATATGTTTGAATGTACCTTATGAGAGAAACTAAATAAAAAAAAAAATCAATTCATGCCTTTAGATGAAAGGGTATGAGTGCCGACTGACTTACATATGAATCTTACGAGGCATCTGTTATAACTTCAGATAAAAGCCCTGTTCAGTTCCGTGCACCATCAGGTGGACTGCATGCTCATGTGCTACTTCTATAATGAATATAAAATAGAGGTGATAGAACCTTTTGTGGTTCGACTCCGGCGGCACCACCGCCACACGTATTTCTGTTATAACAGCAGTGTAGCGCTGCTGTGTTCTGGTATGAAGTTTGGCAAGACAGACATCATTTTCTGGAATCTAATCTTATCTGGGATTGATTACAGATGTCCATGGGCAACAGAAGCTAATCACCATCGATTAAACTATAAACTTTCTCTTGCCGCGGCCGCACACTACACATTTGCTGCAAACATACATATTTACTAACATATTTTACTAATGTTTGAGCATAGATTAGTAAAGATACTTCGCCGCCTTGAAATTGAATGAAGCCACAAATGGCTTATTAGTAAGTTCTTTTTTGAATTCTTGACAAATAAAAACATTTTTAGTGACAATTTACGAATAAATAACGAATACTGCGTAATTAATATAATGAATAAATAATTATTTCAAATATTTTAGGGACATTTTAGCACGGAGACGTGGCAAAACTTTTTTACGCAACTATTTCATATCTCAAAACTGGGTACATTTTCTTGTTAGGAGTGAGTCATCTTTACTAATCTATTTGTTTGAGGTACAACTTGCTAGACAAAACAAGTCAAACTTTATCCACACGTTGAATTAGTAGCAGTTTGTTGAGACTTGGCAAATGTCTGGATGTTGTATTAAATACCAAAAAAACTAAAGCAACGGCGTCTACTCCATACTATAGAAAGTTATCTTTGAAACAAATTTCAAGTACCATGCGTTTCAGCCTCAAGTACTTTCCACTTGATACCATACTGTTACTAAGATAGCTACCCATACAGATGCATATAACAGCACTTTACTAATACTAGGGTTCCGTACCCATAACTTGATAGCCTTTTTTTTTTTGTTTTCGAGGGGGAAACCTTCGAAAGGTACCCGGTGCCGTGGGAGCGACACAGAGTTATGTGGGATTCTTACCGCACTAAAACCCCCCCGGTAGCCGTCCTCGGCGGTGCGTAAAGGACTCCGGGATCTCCAGAGGAACGCAACCGGAGTCCTCTTAGCGCATTGCCCCGTCGGGCTCCGTCCAGGTGAGCATGCCGCTCGCCGCACCGTCTGTTGTACACGACGGTATGCGACCACACATACCGCCGTCCTTCCCGGGGTTGCTGGCCGGGCGGTTTGAGCTCCCACTCTTGCCGCCCGCAACCCCGGAAGCCCCTTTTAGTCTCCTCTTACGACAGGCAGGGGACACCGTAGCCCTATTCTGGTCCCGCAACTACAGGGACAATAACTTGATAGCCTAATGCAGCGTTTCCCAGCCTTTTTCAGTCCACGGACCCTTAGGAAATCAAGCACAGTTTTCACGAACCCCCTTAATAAAATAAACAGCAAAAAACTGATTAGGTATTTATTTTAAGCAGATACAAAAAAAACAAATACAGAAGGTAATTATAACTGTTTATTAGGAAAAATATGAAAAAAAAAATGTGAAGGTTGGTGTTGCTTTTTTGCATCTAAATCAGGGAAGCTGTAATCTCAAATCAGATTCTACCTGTAATCTGTTTCTGTATTTATTTTTTGTATAAATAAGAGTAGAGAATGCCTTTTCACATAGGTTGGTTGAAAAAAAGCTGTAAAGCGGCCCTTTTGCATTTAATGAGCGATTTACGTATGGTCCAGAGATGACACCGCGGACCCCCATACATATACTCGCGGACCCCCAGGGGTCCGCGGACCACAGGTTAGGAAACGCGGGCCTAATGCATAGATTAGTAAAGATTACTCACTCCTAACAAGAAAATGTAAGCAGTTTTGACAATTGAAATTGTCAGTCATCTATTTTCGTGTTTGAAAAATATTAAAAAAATGTAGTTTTTAGATCATTTACGAATGTAATGATATTTCTCAGCACCTTTTCTTCTATTTCGTGTTTTTGTCGACGTGTCATGTCGGCATTCTTCTGCATAAATTACACCATGACAGCAATTAAACGGCTGACAGAATTGTCAGCCGTTTAAGCCATTTAATGGCTTCCTTCAATTACAAGGCGGTGAGATATCTATACTTATCTATGGCCTAATGGTTAAAACTCTGCCTGTCGATCGAGGGGTCCGAGGTTCGAAGCCCAGGCCTCTGATTTTTCAAAGTCAAGTGCTTTAACGGTGAGGGAAAACAAAAATTAAAAGAAAAAGTCTCGATGGACCATATCCTAATCCTTCTCAATCTGAGAGGAGACCCGTGCCCAGCAGTGGGACAATAATAAACGCTTTCTACACTCAGCCCCACAGTAGGATTCCCTGTGTCGTGGGTGCCATGGACACACACATAGACAAACACACAGCACCCAGACCCGGAAACAGAAATCTAAATTCATCATTTAGATATCTGTCTGGCCGGGGATCGAACCCGGGACCCTTTGCGCGTCAGACCGGTATGGTGGCCGCTCCGCCACGCGGATCATCTGATAATGGGTTAAAGATGATGATATCAATACCTTTGAAGTATTATAGAAGTTGCACACGAGCATGCAGTCCTGATGGTAAGTGGCTACTGCTGCCCATGGACATCTGTAATCAACCCCAGATAATAGATTCCTGCCTGTCGACCACAGATGTGCCGCCACCCCTAAGGACAAAGCTGGAACGCCTAAAAAAGTATGTCTCTTACCACACTTCAAACCAGAACACAGCAGCGCAACACTGCTGAGTCGAACCACAAAGTATTTCGATTGGTTACTGAACTATAGTCCGCGTCAAACTGCTAGTCCAATCTGAAGTTGTTGCGAGCAGGTGTAGTCAATTAGTCATACAATTTGCTATGGGGACGCGTTTCTTTTCTATATTCAGAGCGGACTAACAGTTTTACGCGGACTATACAAAGGGTTCTACCTTCAGTTTATAATTCCGTTTTATAAATCCGGTGCGTAGTGTCAAAATATTACACATGTAGGCCACATGTTGTAACATCTTTTGTTTACAGTAACTTCGGGACTTTGAAGTCAAAATAAAAGATTGTAATAACCTATATTCTCAAATCTCGGAGTGAATTGACAGGTTTGTGTCAAAATTGGGAGTTATGAACCCTCTGTGGTTTCGACTTCGGTAGATACCACCGCCACACCGTCTGTTATAACAGCAGTGTAGCGCTGCTGTGTTCTGGTTTGAAGTGTGGTAAGGGAGACATACTTCTTAGGCGTTCCAGCTTTGTCCTCAGGGGTAGCGGCGCATCTGTGGTCGACTTCAGGTAGGACTAATCTTATTTATCTGAGATTGATGACAGTTGATGACAGTGCTTACCATCAGGTGGACTGCATGCTCGTCTGCTAGTCCCATATTACAGAAAAAAGTGGTAGAACGCTGTGTGGTACGACTCCGGCGGCACCGCCACACCTTCTGTTATAACAGCAGTGTTAAGCGCTGCGTTCTGGTTTGAAGGATGCGGTAAGGACATACTTATCCGATGTGTTCTAGTCTTCAGGGTAACAATGCATCTGTGGCCTTAGATAGGAATCTTATCTGGGGTTGATAATAGATGTCAGATGCAACATGGACTGCAAGCTTATTTGCTACTCCTATATAATAATCAAAAAAGCTTTGAAATTCGATCTCTTTATAATATGCGGGTTCAAGGTTTGAATCCCAAGTAGGTATCTCAGATTTTGAAGGTTACATTTGTATTTAAAACTAGCTGACCCGGCAAACTTTGTACCGCCTCAAAATCTATTCATCAGATATATTTCATATAAAATATAGCCTATGTTACTCGTGGATAATGTAACTTTCGAATGGTTAAAGAATTTTTAAAATCGGTCCAGTAGTTTTTGAGCCTATTCATTACAATCAAACAAAGAAACAAAGTTTTTTCTCTTTATAATATTAGTATAGATTTAACAGATATTTATTCAGACGTGCCCAGCAGTGGGACATTAATGAGTTTACGACCAAATACCTAATAATAACTTAGTTAATAATAACCTATCCAGGATTTCCTGGAATACGTACGATATTCTTATATTTTGGGTACCTATGATAGGATGAAACGATAATAAAATGCGTATCATTTAATAGATTAATATTTTTTTGTATTTTTTTAATGTTGTAATAGTTTCACTTCTTGTGGCACATACGCCACAGAAATAGAACATCTTAAATGTTTATTTGCCGAAAGTATAATTAGGATTTCTTATATTATACTTTACTAAATGTTTTATATGGTAATCATAGATTAGAAAAGATTACTCACTCCTAACAAGAAAATGTACCCAGTTTTGAGAATTGAAATAGTTGTGTAAAAAAGTTTTGCCACGTCTCCGTGCTAAAATGTCCCTAAAATATTTGAAATAATTATTTATTTAGTATGTAAATTACGCAGTATTAGTTGTTTATTCGTAAATTTTCTCTAAATATGTTTTTATTTGTCAAGAATTAAAAAAAAAGAACTTACTAATAAGCTGTTTGTGGCTTCATTCAATTTCAAGGCGGCGAAGTATCTTTACTAATCTATGATGAATAAGATTAATTGTTTACCATTATTTTATTTAAAAAAAGACGTTTTTCGCAACATAAAGGACTCTTAGGTACCATAGATTAGTAAAGATTACTCACTCCTAACAAGAAAATGTACCCAGTTTTGAGAATTGAAATAGTTGCGTAAAAAAATTTATATCACGGCGTGCGTAAATGGACGTTTTACGCACGCTTCGCGTGCGCAAAACCCCAATTTCCGACCCCGTAATATAAAATTTTATACAACACGCGGACGAAAAATGTTTTTCTGACTCGTGTGATTGCAGTCCTCGCCTGCGGCTCGGCCTGCCTTGTCAGAAAAAAATTTTTCGTCCTCGTATCGTAATGTACTATTTGCCACGTCTCCGTGCTAAAATGTTCCTAAAATATTTGAAATAATTATTTATTTATTATGTAAATTACGCAGTATTAGTTATTTATTCGTAAATTTTCTTTAAAAATGTTTTTATTTTTCAAGAATTCAAAAAAAGAACTTACTAATAAGCCGTTTGTGGCTTCATTCCATTTCAAGGCGGCGAAGTATCTTTACTAATCAATGTTAGGTACCATTATTTTATTGTAAAAAAAAAATATTTAGATAGATTTTTTGCAACATATTAAGGACTCTTACCTGAATTATTTGAACTCGAAATAAGTCACAAAAAACTAAAAACACATCACTAATCGATTTAACTTCTTATTTAATTAACATTTCTAAACTCACGTTATTAAAAACAAATAAAACAACGCAATCTTTAATTCGTTTTAAAAAACTCAAAAACTATTTATATTCATACGCGAGCACACTGAATATATTAAAAAATAATATTAAGTAAATCAACTGATTGTTTTGACGGGCGTGAGAAAACGCGCGAACCGTCCCGCCAACTTGGTCACAGAATATAAACTGATGCAGAACGAAACCTCATTCGTTGATATTCTGGCTTAGGATTACTCTGAAAACATCCCAGTTATATTAAACCCATTTATGTTACTTCAGAAATATAGTCTTTAGAAAGCTTGGCACTTAAAACCTTTTTAAAATTAACCGCGTTCTTTTCATATGCAGAGAAAAGCCAAAAGGACTTAAGTACAGTTTCACGAATAGTTAATTTTTGTTCACATGATAAGGAAGCTGCGTGTTCTGTCTCTGTTTAATCGTATACATGTGAGGGAGATAGAAAACTCGCTTGGATTGGTTAAGATAAGTAGGAGTGGCTAAGATGAGATGATTTTTCATAAATATGAGATAGCAAATGTTTCTCAGATAAAGTAATGGATTTCAACAATTAAATAGATTAAAATGTACTATAGATTAGATCCATAGCTATTTTTCAAGAATAACTAATGTTAATACTCGTTGAAATTTACCTTTAAGAAATATTGCCATTAAAATGCTTCGAACTTCATCATTTGAATATTTTTTTATTAAATTACGAAATAATTATTACTTAAAGAAATTATGGATATTATTTTATTTACCTTATCTTACGCATAAACATGCATTAACTTCAAACTTTTCATTTAAATCCATTTATCTGTAGGTTTTCTAACCGTCTATGGGGGGCAATAGCTACTTATGACCAGGTGCTTGCTTGTTATTTCTATATATTAAGTACTTTAAAGTATTTTTTATAATATGGGAGTAGCTGACGAGCATGCAGTCCACCTGATGGCAAGTAAGTGGCTACTGCCGCCCATGGATATATTTAATCAACCCCAGGTAGGATTAGATATTCCTACCTGAGGTCGGCCACAGATGCGCCGCTACCCCTGAGGACTAAGCTGGAACATATGTCTCTCTACGCCTCTGAAAAATATGTCTTCTTACCACACCCTTCAAACCGGAATATAGCAGCGCCTAACACTGCTGTTAATAGAGCAGAAATAGGTGTGACGGTGGTGCCGCCGGAGTCCAACCACATAGGATTCTTTAAAGGACCACCTTTAAACTTTTACTGCCAACCGGAACACAGCAGCGCTACATTGCTGTTATAACAGAAATAGGTGTGACGGTGATGCCGCCGGAGTCCAACCACAAAGGACTCTACAACCTTTAAACTTTTAGTGCCATAATTTAAAGCTGTTATTCACTTCTGACTAATTATTTTAACAAAATAGTCCGAAACATAAAGTAGGTCCGAAACATAAAGTAATTTGTCATTATATTACTTATATCATTTTTGTAGGTGACAATTTATAAAATTAATCTAAACCACGCCCTAATCGACTCTAAACAACAGAAATATTGTTGTCTCTTTCCATCACGATCAGTTGGAATTCTAACATATTGATTTTTTCCAGCTCAGATATAAAATACCTAAGTAGCAAAATCAACAGAAAGTCGCATACAAAGAATTATAATAATACCTATCTATACTAATATTATAAAGAGGAAAACTTTGTTTGTTTGGTTGTAATGAATAGGCTCAAAAACTACTGGACCGATTTTAAAAATTCTTTCACCATTCGAAAGCTACATCATCCACGAGTAACATAGGCTATATTTTATATGAAATATATTTGATAAATAGATTTTGAGGCGGAACAAAGTTTGCCGTGTCAGCTAGTATTGCATACAAAGAATTATAATAATTTGGCTAATTATACCTATAATTAGCCAAATGCGAGTCGAACTCGCACACGCAGGGTTCAGTACCTATCACCAAATTTTTATTTGTTTTTTATTTTTAGTATTTATTACGATAGCAGTCATAGAAGTAAAGTAAAAAAATTGAACTGTCTACCTATTACGGTTCAATAGATAAAGCGTAAAACACCGAAAAATAGCGGTTTCTTGTATGGCGACATCTTTATTTTTTTGTATTTTACAAAATACAGGTCTGTGGGTTATAGGTACATACTCTGTAAAATTTCAAGTTCCTATTTATTACGATTCAAGAGATAGAGAAACCTTCAAAAGGTACCTACCCGACGACGTGGGAGCGACGCCGGGTTATGTGGGATTTTTACCGCACTAAAACCCCGGTGGCCGTCCTCAACGCTTGTTGGAGAACTCCGGGATCTCCAACGGAACACAACCCGAGTTCTCCAAGCGCGATGCCCGGTCGGGCTCTGCCCTGGGAGGAGCATTTCACGCTCCTCCCGCATACCTAGTGTTTACGACGGTATGCGACGACACAGGCCGCCGTCCTTCCCGGGGTTGCTCTCTGGACGGTTCGAGCTCCAACTCTTGCCAAAGGAGTAGTACCTAATAGGGTTCCGTCTTTACCCTTTGGGTACGGAACCCTTAAACGATAAAACCCTCAAAAATTTATAACACGAACAAAATGCGTATAGGTACCTATAGTCCGCGTAAAGCTGCTAGTCCGCTCTGAATATAGAAATGAATCGCGTCGCCATAACAAATTGTATCACTACACCTGCTCCCAACAACTTCAGAGCGGACTAGCAGTTTGGCGATGACTATACATAAATTGTCTACGAAATCATTTCATAGAAGCCAAATCATATACCCCAAAAACGCATGAAACAGATAAAATAATTACGAAACGTCAACAGTCACAGATAACAATCAAATCAATTCGCGCCCTCTAACGCATAATCACATTATCTGTGGAACACGAAACCGCTGTCTGTGTAATGGCAAAGGGTGATCTGCTGTTTTAATCGTCGACCCATTACAACTTGGATCGATAAAGATTGTAATTGAAAATGGTGGAATGTGTATCTCCTTCTGTTTCGCTCTCTACCTGTAATATGAAATATAGGTAACTGTTTTATCACAAAACCTAACTAAAAACACTTTAATTTTAACATTTTATTAATTGTGGTAAGGGAGACAGACTTTTCCGAGGCGTTCCAGCTTAGTCCTCAGGGGTAGCGGCGCATCTGTGGCCGACCTCAGGTAGAAATATCTAATACTATCTGGGGTTGATTACAGATGTTCATGGGCGGCAGTAGCCACTTACCATCAGGTGGACTGCATGCTCGTCTGCTAATCTTATATATATTATAAAAAAAATTATATTTGGTTTACTTACTTACATTTATTATTTATTAAAAAACATAATATGTATTTATAGTATTACAAGTATTGTTCTAGTGATGGTAAATTACAGAATTATCTTTAATATGTGGCTGAATAATTTGTTTTCTTAACCTTATATTCAATATCTATGCCTCAGTAAGTAGATGCTGCTATAATAATGGTGATAGTCTTATTATAATAATATAACTTATCTGTAATCTGTAATTAAATTATAATCTGTGCGACAAGAAACCGCCATTATTGCAACGATTTGGCGCCAATTTGATAATGGGCGATAATAATTTTATGTCAATTATCTACATTTATGTATTTTGCCCCTTTATACCACGAAATTGTAATTGTAAGGGGGATTTTATCCTGTTTTATATTACATAAACTATTTTCTTGATCCAATTTACAACTTTTATTATTCCCGCGTAAAATACAAGTCCCGCGCCAAGCGCGTTCTTTTTCTTTTTTATCTATTCTATTCATACAGCCAGTGACTATATAAATGGGAACTTATTATTATAAAAATAACACATCATGAAAATAATAGAAAATAATACTATACGTAATTAAATAATTTGAATATATTGCTAACACCATGTACTACGTTAAAATATTTTTAAAATGGTTTTTCAAAGTTCAAAGAAATTCAACGTAATAAACAAAATAAGATAATGCGTAATTGATCTTTATTTATATATTCACACAGACGCCCCTCATTAGCGCCCTTGGACGATAAAAATCGAATTAACATCAGTAATGGCTCCCCAGATGATTGCGGCGCGTGGCGTGTCAACATTTGGAAACAATTGACTGTTATTTGGCGAAACTTACTAAACTTAAAGCACATTTTGTAGTTTAGAACTTAAGGGAGTATTACGTTAGAATTTTGTAGTTAAAAAAGTATAGTCCACGTAAAACTGCTAGTTCGCTCTGAATATAGAAATGAATCGCGTCGCCATAGCGAATTGTATGACTACACCTGCTCGCAACAACTTCAGAGTGGACTAGCAGTTTGGCGCGGACTATACGATCCGTAATATCTATTTGTTTTATAAAAGCAGTGTTAGGGCTACTGTATTCTAATTTGAACGGTCTAATGAGACTGTTTTTAGGGTTTTGTGCTCAAAGGGTAAGAACGAATCCCTAAGCCTCCACTGCCCGTCTGCAGGGCTCTATCTCTTAAACTGTTATGAACATTTGATTTTTTACAGAGTACCTATGTATAACGGTGGCCGCTATAACAACAATTAGATACTAAAATAAAAAAGCTTAAAAATAAATGGATTTCGTTATTTTTCACCTTGTCTATTGAACCGTAATAGGAAGAGTGTTCAAAATTTCTCAATATGACTATATATAGTTTTATGGGTGCTATGATAACAAATACTAAACATATAAGGAACCTTCAGTATAAAATTTCGACTCTCACTTGGCCAATTATTTATTCTTCATTATGCAAGGCATCTAAAGATTTTGCTGGTGTAGTAGGTAATGGTTGTCTTCATCATCAACCCATTATTGTCCAACTGCTGGTATGCAGGTTTCCTCACGATGTTTTCCTTCACCGTTTAGCAAGTGATAATTAATTTCTAATACACACATAACTTTGAGAAATCAGAGGTGCGTGCCTGGGTTTTGAACCTCGGACCCCTTTCTTAACCCCAGGCTACCACTGCTTGCCATGGTGGTCTAATTTTATTAAACAATGAAGATAATATTATTTCTTATATGTACCGTTACTACTTCGTACCAAAATATAGTAAAACTGATTTTATTGTAACCAGTTCTACTATTAGCACCCGTATCGAATATTGTATGAAACCAAATCAAATTTACTATTCTCGAAAATCTAATCTAATTCAAATCATTGGTAAACAAAATAAAGGCTTCTAAAATTGGATAGATATTCATTTACTGGCGATACTACCGCCATCTATTACTACTTTACAAGAATATCTAGTGATAGCGTTTCCGGCAGTTAGTTGAAATTGTTTTCAGCGCCATCTATAAACATATTGAACAATATATTTTCCTTTCTACATACTTTACAAAGTTGCCAATAGATGGCGTGATCATTAGACATTCTGTACATATTAGAAAACTTTAGTAAATTTTAAATAAATATAGTTCAAAAAACTAAAAAACACGCTTTTACGATAAAATCAACTAAAAGTAGGAAAATATTCTATTTCATTCTTTCATACATGCAGGGTAAGATAAGGATGTATGTTGATCTCTTTCTACTGAAAAACGGAGTTACTCACTGACAAACATACAAGTGAAGCTAATATAAAGCGTGTAATAAACTCAATAACTCTTTATTGAAAACGTTCTCAGTATTACAATTTACGGTTTAAGACATTCACAATTTTCTTATAGGCATATAACAAAATTTATACAATATATCATTAAAAGTTATTTAATTATGACTGACTTTTCGGACCTATATTCTTTTCCATAAAGATTTCCAATAAAATTATCATACAAACCTTTTTATACGGACTCCATATATAACTACTGGGCTAGACCTCGTCTTTTTAGCATAAAGAATTTCTTACATTTCGGTTTTTATTTTATTTTTTAACCTGACGATAAGGCAGACGGGCTACCTGATGGAAAGCAGTCACCGTCACCTATAGATATTTGCAACACCAGAGGGGTCGCCTATGCATCGCCGGCTTTGAAGGAGAGTTCTTTTTAAACCCTCTTGAAGAGCCCCATGTCATAGTCCTGAGGGAATACCTCAGGAGGAAGTTCATTCCACACTTGAAAGGTGCCTGATGAATTGCATTTGAAGCGACCATCCTCAGAAGTGTTAAACAGCGTCAGTTACCACTTACCATCATCATCATTCATCATCATCAACCCATTACTGTCCCACTGCTGGGCACGGGTCTCCTCTGATAATGAGAAGGATTATGCCATATTCCACCGCGCTGGACAAGTGCGTATACTTCACATACCTTTGAGATTTTTTTTTATAAATCTATCAGATATGCAGGTTTCCTCACGATGTTTTCCTTCACCGTTTAGCAAGTGATAATTAATTTCTAATACACACATAACTATAAAAAATCAGAGGTACGTGCCTGGGATTTGAACCTCGGACCCGTCGATCGAGAGGCCGAGTTTCTTAACCACTAGGCTATCACTGCCACTTCCACTTACCATCAAGTGGTAAAGAATACTTCCAAAGCGTTCAAACTTAGTCCTTCGTCACACCTATTTCTGCCTCATAACAGCAGTGTTTCGCTGCTGTGTTCTGGTTTGAAGTGTGGTAAGGGAGACATACTTTTCCGAGGCGTTCCAGTTTAGTCCTTAGCGATAGGGACTTCAGGTAGGAATCTAATCTTAATCTGGGGTTGATTACAGATATCAATGGGCGGCAGTAACCCCTTAGTCAGACTTCAAGATCATTTCATATATCTATATTACACCCCGGCATCATCCTCTGCTATCGCCCACGGGTACATAGCTGCGTTAGTGTGCCCTTACGTTGATACGGAGTATATGCTTGTAGTTGTGTTCCACCGCATTGGTTCTCTGACTACTTGCACGCAACAACTTCAAAGCGGACTAGAAGTTTGGCGCGGACTATAATTACAATACAAAATCGTTTTAAGGGTACTTTTTTTATTATACCTAAACGATGAGGCAGACGGGCTACCTGATGGAAAGCAGTCACCGTCGCCTATGGACATACAACACCAGAGGAGTCGCCAATGCATCGCCGGCTTTGAAAAGCTCTTTTTTACACCTTTTTTGAAGTTTTTTAGGGTAGTAGTTACACATAAACACGGTTATCATTTAAAAAATTAGTTGATTTAATAAAATTCCACTCATTTGTAAACGATTCGCGTGTAAACTTAATCCTTCAACAAATGCGCGGCGACTTCCGAAGCCGGCACGTAACATTCATAACTGAAACAAGAGAAACAACATTTTCATCATCATCATCATCACTTATTTCAGACACTAAACACATTTTATTAAACTTGAAAATTTAACATAACTGAAACAATAGAAACAACACTTTTATCATCATCATCTTCTACTTTAGACAATAAACACATTTCATTAAACTTGAAAATTTAACATCAATCAAACAATAGCAACAACATTTTCATCATCATCATCATTATCATCACTTATTTCAAACAATAAACACACTTTATTAAACTTGAAAATTAAATATAATTAAACTTTTTTAATCTTCATCATCGTCATTTATTTCAGACAGACAAAATTTATTAAAACGATCATTGAAGTTGGTAGAATACTGAAAGTGGTAGAAACTTTGTGGTTCGACTCCGGCACCACCGCCACAACTATTTCTGTTATAACAGTAGTGTAGCGCTGCTGTGTTCTGGTTTGAAGTGTGGTAAGGGAAACTCTTATAGTTGGCATTAGAACTTAATCCTCATGGGTAGCAATATAGCTCATTGAGATCCATCTTATCATATTTGGAGTTGGATTACAGTTGTGGCTCCTTATCTTTAAGTAAACTGCACACTCATTTGATTCTACTATAGGGAAATAACATTGAATAAAGCAGTACAATTCTTCATACTTCGACTTTGAAAGCATCACCACCACACCATTGCTTTGTAGCAGTTTGTGGTAAGGCGAAAGAATTTATCTAAGGCTTTCCAACTTAAGTCATCTTGGGGAGCAACGCAATCTGTGGCCAAACATTGACATGACTCTGTTCTTATCGGTTGATTACAGATTTCCATGGGCGGCTTGCTCACTTGCTGCTTCAACCTCATAAAAATCACCATATTTTTTACATTTACCTTACATTGTGTATAGTCCGCGTAAAACTGCTAGTTCACTCTGAATATAGAAATGAATCGCGTCGCCATAGCATATTGTATGACTACACCCGCTCGCAACAACTTCAGAGCGGACTAGCAGTTTGGCGATAACTTAACTTTGGTTATATAAAAATGAATTCCGCTCACCTCACTCCACAGCAGATGCATCCATACTAACACTAAGATAACTGGCCCCCATATTTTCTCTATGGCGCACGGAAACCACATGCCTCTTCGCGTTCTCGCCTTCATCCACATCAGCGTCGCACACACCACACTTCAGTTTGCCAAAGTCGTAATATTCATACTTGTTTCGCGCCAACATATTGACATTATGCTTCAGCTCTAGATAAAAACGAAACACGTTCTCAGCTGACGGTTTCTGAGCGAAGTGGCTCGCGAAAACCAAGTGAGCGAGCAACGCCCGGATAGAGTTGAAGACGCTCTGGCATACAACACAAGTGAACGTCGCACCTTGGCTGTGCAGTATGTAGTTACCGCCCATATAAACGCTGATGATATCACCCTTATTGGCCTTCAATTTCGCTTCAACAACCACATTCTGGTGGTCAATCGAGAAAATATGTTTGACAGCGTCGTTCAAATCCACAAAATCAAGTTCACAGAAGTCACATTTTATAGCACCGTCGGTTGTGATTTTGTTTTGTTCGAGCAACTCCTGCTCGGCGTTGTCGGGGTAGAGGGCGGTGCGGATCAGCTTCGCGACCGTCTCTACGTGTAAATCGCTCTCGAAATGGTCCACGATAGCAGCGAACGACGGCACCGCTACGAACTGGGGGCAAATGGCGCAAACGTAGTAATTACCGAAGCTGGCAAAGTATTCGGCCGGTCGGCAGTGGTTCTTGTAGAGCATGCTCAGCTTATGAGGCGCGGCGTTCCTCAAATGCTTTTTTTGACGGATATGGTTGAACAGGACCTGTCTCAGGCCTTTCAGAGTCATGTCGCAACATGTGCAATAGTTCGCGATCTTCCCAGACGGTTTAATAAAGTTCTCGATCACGACATGGTCTTTATTGTTCAACGGTTTGCCGACGCTCGCTAGAAACTTGCCCCAGTCTAAGCTCTTCGGTCCCCATTTCTCTGGGGCCTGTGCGTCTGGATTGTTCGCTTTCATTTTCCTGAAATACTTATCAGATAGGCGGGCGAGGTGATTCTCGTCGAGTATATGATTCACTGTGAGATCCGGCGAATCAATAGTTTGTTTGCAGGTCGAGCAGTTCAGCCCGTTGACGTCAGCGGTGACGCCGTGATAGAAGAGGAATTGTCGGTTCAAATTCTTCATACGATCGCTCGTAGCTTCCTCCATCGCTAGCGGGATGTGTTTGTCTACTGTCAAGATAGTGGCCAAATTGTGTATATGAGTTTGACCGAAGACATGGTTCAAGACGCTATCATATCGAAACCGAAGAGTATAAAACTCGCAAGCCATGCAGAAGAAAGCCAATTTCCCCGTACGATCGTCTACTAACGAAAGCAGTTTGTGATGCTCAAGAAACTTTAAAATAATCCCCTCAATATGACCATAATGTCTATACTTCTTCGCTTGATTCTTCACCGGTTTCTCCGGCGCTTGATCGTTTTCTTCATTCTCAAAATTCTTGTTGGCGTCGGCCGCGAAATTCTGATTCACATTGTCTTTTATACTCATAATAATCGGGGCCACAGAGCTCGTTTGCGTCGAGAAGTCAATATTCGAGACGTCTAGACAGATTTTATCGTAAACCGTCTGATAGAATTTCATCGAAGCGTCAATACTAGCTTCTGAGTTATCTGGTAAGTGGTATATTAAAGCGGATTCTAGCTTAGAAGCGAACATGCGGTCAATTTTCTCAGACGGCTTGATCATTTGGATAATATGCTCGTAATTCTGCACGGAGGGCTCACCGCACTCCATCGCGGAAAGTCTACGCGACATGTTCGGTAAGACGATGGGCTCAGCGACGTCGATACTCTCGCGTTTTAGCTTCGGCAAATGGACGTCTAAATTAAAATGTTTTTGAAGCGACTCCATCAGCGGTTCGTCTTCATTTAACTCAATTTCGACGTCACAATCCGTGCAAATATGCACTTGTTTCGCATTCCCCGCTGTCTGCAGCTCAGTCTTCAGCAACTCCGGCACTTCACTGACCGGTAAGCTATTGAAACGCTGTCTTTGCAAGCTGCTTTTCTTTTCAGTGGTAAAAATATACTCGACTTCGACTCCCTCCCGGTTAGTAAAGAAGATTTTCCGGTGGATATCGTCTAGGTGTCTCAGGTAGCGTAGCAATGCCGGCTTCTCTTGCGTCACGGGATGGTTGGTGACGTTCCTGAAGTGTTTCGCGAGACGCTTCACCTCGTCAACAGTCCTGAAGGAGAGCACCGTCAGTTCCTCCATCCCCTTAACCACGTCATCCACCCTTACCTCCGTCATATTAAGGCAAATTCTTACGAACTTTTAAAATGTTTATAAAATATCTATGTTTACAACGATTATGTTTGACTCGTCTTGTTTCCCAAGACTATTGAAGTCTGTGTAGCTGGAAGATGTGGTTGCTATGCGGTATTGTTTGCCCGTACTCGCCAAATGTTGTGCAAAATGTTTTTCCGGAGAGATATTTTGTTTTTCGAGACTGAGATTTGATCGAGACTATCACCGCATATCAAGATCTGGAAAAAGAAGTAGAAATACTCTTAATTATTACTAAAACAATCCAACTGCTTAAAAATATAGCCTACTAGCTGACGGCAAACTTGTACCGCCTCAAAATCTATTTATCAAATATATTTCATATAAAATATAGCCTATGTTACTCGTGGATAATGTAGCTTTCGAATGGTGAAAGAATTTTCAAAATCTGTCCAGTAGTTTTTGAGCCTATTCATTACAACCAAACAAACAAAGTTTTCCTCTTTATAATATTAGTGTAGAAGTGTAGATGTCACTCCCACATTAGATCCAACGACACCTCATATGTTAATCCGTCAAGCCGTTTGTGCTGCAGCGTGACAAAGAATGAGACATACATACATACGCTCGAATAACATTACCCTCCGCAGACAGATTATGATATGATGTTAGATCTGATTTACAAAGTTACATGCGTATTACAAATTAATTATAACTTGCTGTAACAGTGAAGGAAAACATCGTGAGGAAACCTGCATACATCATAAAAAATATGTTCTCAAAGGTATGTGAAGTCTACCAATACGCACTTGTCCAGCGCGGTGGACTATGGCCTAACCCTTCTCATTCTGAGACGACCCGTGCCCAGCAGTGGGACAGTAATGGGTTGATGACAACATGAATTATAACTACTAAACATACAATTTTTACCACGCTTTTATTAGCTTGACCTGTATGTATGTAACGGAATCTCTGAACTCGATTTTTACCCACTTTGAACGGTCCGATTGATTTAAAATTTTGAACAATTATCAAGAACCGATGACAATACACGATTTTAATAATTTTCTCCCATTCTCCCCATTAGAATAGATTTACTATTAATGATTTATGTTGTGAGACTTTTTTTACCCACTTTGAACGGTCCGATTAATTTAAAATTTTGAACAATTATCAAGAACCGATGACAATACACGATTTTAATAATTTTGTTCCATTCTCCCCATTAGCAATTAGCATAGATTTTTTATTAAAGACTTTGTGCGACTTTAGCGTGGTTTTTAGTTATTAAAGATTCCCGTTGTGAGACTTTAGCGAGGTTTTTAGTTTTTAAACTATAAGTATTATCATTACATTTGTTAAAATATAGGATCGTTAAATAATATTAAATAATAAAATCTTATTTTCATAGCTCAGACACATCTTTTATTTCTTCAGATATATGACAAGAAGTTTAAATCAGAAAACATTACCAAAGAGTTTAGTAACCTATAACAATACTTTTTGGATATAAAGATTATAATATTTACTTATTTACAACAACATTTATCAAGTCCTATATTGTTGCTACAATGACAGTATAGATAAGAATTTAATTTATAAAAGAATGAAGTTAAATTGTGGTTTAAAAATAACATTAACATTATGTACATATGATAAGTGTTAGGAAGCAGCTCAAATTGTGATAATAAAATTTTAATGAAGTTATAATTTTTTTTATAATATAGGTGTAGCAGACGAGCATGCAGTCCACCTGATGGTAAGTGGCTACTGCCGTATGGGCATCTGTAATCAAACCCAGATAGGATTAGATTTCTGACGTCAGCCACAAGTGAGATCTAAGCTGGAATGCCTCAGAAAAGTATGTCTCCCTTACCACACTTCAAACCAGAACACAGCAGCGCCTAAAACTGCTGTTATAACAGAAATAGCTGTGGTGGTGGTGCTGCTGGAGTTGAACCACAAAGGGTTCTACCACCTTTATGTTATGTGATATGATGTTTATCATTTTGTAATACATACATTTTTGAAGTGAAAAATTCTTTAACGGTGTTGTTCACATTTTGTAATGGGTAAAAAACGTGCTACTCGCATCAGGACACATGGCCTGATTGAAATTTAGTAATATTTTTAATGTTATGATTTGCGCAATCATAAAGGAATATTGTATACCATATAAATGATAGTACTTTTATATAGGTAATTAAAGCAATTTGTGCAAAATTAAGTGACACTGGTGCCTCTAAAGTCAAACCACAAAGGGTCACATCTATAAGGGTCAATATACACAAATATTGCCCAATAATTAATGTATCAAAATTATGTTAAAATAATTAATATTTAGTGACTTTGTGGTAAATAATAAGGTATAATCATTAATATAATTATTGTTACAATAAACCACAATTATGTAAATATAAATTATATAAGGAAAACTATAAAGGACTTTAGCACATACGTGACTGTGGTCAGATCACAGGATTACTCATCCATTGAAAAAAAAAACTTTGTTTATGCTCATCACTAATGTGGCAGAAATATGTCAACAATGATTATAATAGTAAAAAAACACCACAAAAGGTGAAATATAAGCGAAGAATAAATCATTTCGATAATTTCAAGTGAAATTACAAACAAAACATTCTAGAAGTTGGCCATGTATATCATTATATAGAATACTTTCTAATTACGATTCAAATTATCAGTATAGTAAAAATATCGTAATTAAAAGCTATTAGTGCAACTACCGCACTATTTACGAGTATTGGCGCAAAACATATAGCTTTGTATAAAGTAAAACGAACAAAAAAAGTTTGTTTGTCATTATGCAAAATAACGGAAGTGAGGTTATAATGATTGTGCATTTCACTAATTGATTGTTTTAACACCAAATACATATAATATACGTAAAAACGTTGGAAAATACGTAAATATTTACCTGTAAATCTTGTTTTTGTGCATGGCAGTGTGCACTGCCTTAATTTTATTGTACGGGCAAAAGATGACAGTCCGCTGGTGACATGATAGTAAAAGATTAGGAGAGGTGTTTCTTCTATATTGGTTTGGTGGCGGCAAAGTCGTGCAAATACATACAGCCTACCCTAAAAAAAACTATTAGTCTATGAAATTAATTATCAAAAATAATTATAAATACTACAAACGTAATTATAAATATTTTAATACATATTTAAAACTGTAAATAAACTGAAAATGTTCGTATCACAAACGTCTGTGATTTTCTATTCATGTATTAATCACAACAACACTGCTCATTACAATGCAGAAAGAGGTCATAATAGTAAATAAAAAAATAGCACGAATCTAAAATTATTGAAAAGATCCTGCACATGTAATCCACCTTACTGATATTATAATTTTAAACTACTCTAGTGTGTCTTACGAAGATAATGGTATGCTAAAGAAATCGGACATTCTTTATGGATCATATTCTTGAATGAAAAATGTATTTGTATTTACATAATTAGCATTACATGAATGTCACAGTATGTAGTCCTTGAGCTATTATTTGAACAGGTTTTGTGTAAGATATTCGAATATTTATTGGTGAAAACATGTCTTCTTTTTATAGCATAAAAGCGGCGAACAAATATGCTGTGGTGACAATAAGTTAACTGCCGCTCAGGCACATCACTAACAAAGTTTAAGTATAACAAGAGTTGTACCTATAGGCGAGGACTACAATATTTGCTATATATGTCGGTCAGCTGCGTAACGACACCTATTTCTACCTAATAACAGCAGTGTTAGGCGCTGCTGTGTTCCGGTTTGAAGGGTGTGGTAAGGGAGACAGACTTTACCGAGGCGTTCCAGCTTAGTCCTCAGGAGTAGCGGCGCATCTGTGGCCGACCTCAGTTAGGAATATAATCATATCTGGGGTTGATTACAGATGTCCATGGGCGGCAGTAGCCACTTCCCATCAGGTGGACTGCATGCTCGTCTGCTACTCTTACATTATAAAAAAAACGAACCGCTTCATAATAGTAAAGTGTGGCAATAATACATTTCTGGTTGAATTATATTCGTTCTACTACCTTTCTTATTGTCTGTTGGGAGTGCCATCATCATAATTTATATAAATAGCAAATAGTAGTTTATTATAGTCCGCGTAAAACTACTAGTCCGCTCTGAATATAGAAATGAATCGCATCGCTTTAGCAAATTGTATCCACCTGCTCGCAATAACTTCAAAGCGAACTAGCAGTTTGGCGGGGACTATTTACTTCTAACCTTTCCTAATTATATTTATGACTAGCTGACCCGGCAAACTTTGTGCCGCATCAAAATCTATTTATCAAATATATATCATAAAAATAAAGCCTATGTTACTTGTGGATAATGTGAAAGAATTTTTAAAATCGATCCAGTAGTTTTTGAGCGTATTCATTACAAGCAAACACAAAGTTTTCCTCTTTATAACATTAGTATAGATAGTATAGACTACACTGAAAGACTCGTTTTAAATATTTATGCCATTCAAATAATGGGTCTTGAGAAAGGCAGCATTACTCTCAAAAGAACACCTATTTACATTACATTACAAAGTACATAAATACGTTAAATAAATATTAGATTAAAATGTAAAGTTATTAAAGTCGGCATTGAAGGAATCTTTTATTAGTTTTACAAATATAACGAAAAAAACATGCGGTCATGGTTATATGTTTGTCTAGTGATCTCACCTAGATTCATAGATTAGTAAAGATTACTCATTCCTAACTAGAAAATGTACCCAGTTTTGAGAATTGAAATAGTTGCGTAAAAAAGTTTTGCCACGTCTCCGTGCTAAAATATACCTAAAATATTTGAAATCATTATTTATTTATTATGTAAATTCATGTAAATTACGCAGTATTAGTTATTTATTCGTAAATATCCTCTAAAAATGTTTTTATTTGTCAAGAATTCAAAAAAAGAACTTACGATAATAAGCCATTTGTGGCTTCATTCAATTTCAAGGCGGCGAAGTATCTTTACTAATCTATACCTAGATTGTGATAATTCAGTAACGTGTTTTATTTATCTAAGCATTGTGAAAGTTGTTTACGTTTACGTGACGTTGTTTGCGTGACAGAGATAAATTGTGTTAAAAGCGAAATTTAGTGTACCTAAAACTGTATATAATTCTTAACTTGTAACTTATATAGAAATAATTAACATTTTTGGACAACTGAATTTGAAATTTAATCGTTCAAAAATTGAAATCAAAACACTTGAGCTTTAACACAAATTTCCTTTATGGTTTTCTATACTCTTTGAAACATATTCTTCTATAATATTATACTGAAAGGCAATAAGCCAGGGCTTGGAAGCAGGGACCATAAACAATGAATTATTAAAAAAAACAAATAGGCAGTGACATTATCTCTGTCACTTTACCGCGTAAAAATATTTTGATGTTAATGTTTCCCAAACTAATTATTTCGAATTAAACCTGTAGTACCTGTAGTTACCTGATAGTAAGTGTGTAACCATTAAAAATGAGGACGCGACGAAAAAAAGCAGCTTTACAAGCTGCGGACGAGACAGAAAGAAAGACTGAAGACGCTATTTTGGACATAATGGAAGCTGAAACAGTTTGCGCTGTGTGTAGCACGGAATTCCCTGATGAAGAAAACTTGAAACTCCACGTAATGCAGGTGCACTTACACGAATCGAACGGGAAGACGATCTGTAGGTTTTGCTACTCAATATTCTGCAGCCAAGACGAATACGTCACTCATTTGGTATATAGACATTTAAGTCTGATAAATTTCTGTTTCTATTGCTATAGAGCGTTTTTGACCACGAAAGACGATCATGAAAAGAAACACCGCGCGGTTGTATCCAGTAATTCGGTCAACTGCTCTCAATGTACTATAATTTTTACTAACAGAATACATTTACAAGAACACGAACATAATGAACATAAGGATAACGAGGGTGTGATGCTCAACGGAGTCTTCTCGCTGCTGTCCAGCGCTATAAACATCCCGATACGGAAATTCCTGTTAATTTTGGCGAAAAAGCGAGCATTTACTTGTACCGTTTGTAAATACGCTTCTCACGATCTATCGGCATATATAAATCATTTAAAAATGAAGAAATGCAAAAGTTTCAGTTGCGATAAATGCTACGGTGTTTTCACGAAGAAGGCCGGAGTCCTGAAGCATATGTTAACGAGTCTTTCTTGTCAGAACGCTTTCCGTGACCAGGAGCAATGTACTATATGCGATAAGATTATCCATGTTAACGACAAAATAAAGCACAGGGCAACGTGTTTGTCTCTACATAAATAGCATCACATGAATGTGACAGTATGCAGTCCTTGAGCTATTATTTGTACAAGTTTTGTGTAAGATATTGCTGGAAAACTGTCTTCTTTTTCTATACTAATATTATAAAGAGGAAAACTTTGTTTGTTTGTTTGATTGTAATGAATAGGCTCAAAAACTACTCGACTGATTTTAAAAATTCTTTCACCATTTGATAGCTACGTTATCCACGAGTAACATAGGATATATTTTATATGCAATATATTTGATAAATAGATTTTGAGGCGGTACAAAGTTTGCCGGGTCAGCTAGTATAAGATAAAAGCTAACAAATGTGCTGTAAATTTGGTAGTAATGAGATATCTCTATTGCCACAAACCTGTATTAGGTCTGCTTGTACCTAGGCTCAGTGACTACTGCTCACGCACATCAATAACGAATTTTAAATAAAACAAAAGTTCTACCTTAAGGGAAAATGCTAATTATTTAAATAAATGCTAATAATCTAAATTTATTATTATTTATTATTAATACTAATACTAATCAACCTTTCCCTGAAGATATATTACACTGATTGACTCGTTTTATATATTTATTCCATTAAAAGAATGAATCTTGAAGAGGAATGAATCTGAAGGTGGTAGAACCCTTTGTGGTTTGACTCCGGCGGCACCACTGCAACACCTATTTCTAACTAATAACAGCAGTGTTAGGCGCTGCTTTGTTCCAGTTTGGTAAGGGAGACATACTTTTCCGAGGCGTTCCAGCTTAGTCCTCAGGGGTAGCGGCTCATCTGTGGCCGACCTCAGGAAGGAATATCTAATCCTATCTGGGGTTGATTACAAATGTCCATGGGCGGCAGTAGCCACTTACCATCAGGTGGACTGTATGTTCGTCTGCTACTCCTATATTATAAAAAAAATGAAGGCAGCATTATTGTAAAAAGTACACCCATGGAACAGAGAAACACGGAACATGCATTTTTCTTTTATGACAACACCTATTTACATTGTATGTGTACACACGAATTTGAAATATTTGTAGTGTACAGTGTAGGACTCATAGTTATATAAGTTAGGTTAAGTTTAGTTTTAAGGGAGTAACAATAAAGACAGTAACACGCCTCTCAATACCTCACGAGCCTACTCATTCGCTACATATTAAATGTCCAAAAATCAAAATCAAAACATTTGAACTTTAACACAAATTTCCTTTATGGCTTTCTATACTCTTTGATACATAATCTTCTATAATATTATAGGTACTGTAAGGCAATAAGCCAAGGCTTAGAAGCAAGGACCAAAGACAATGAAGCATAAAAAAAACAAATAGAAATTGACATTATCTGTCACTTTACCGCGTAAAAATATTTTGATTAAAAATGTTTTCCAAACCAATAATATCAAGTTAAACCTGTGATAGTAAGTTGTAACCATTAAAAATGAAGACGCGACGAAAAAAGACAGCTTTACAAGCTGCGGACGAGACAGAAATCGCTATTTTGGACATAATGGAAGCCGAAACAGTTTGCGCTGTGTGTAGCGCGGAATTCCTTGATGAAGAGGACTTGAAACTCCACGTAATGCAGGTGCACTTACACGAATCGAACGGGAAGACGATCTGTAGGTTTTGCTACTCAATATTCTGCAGCCAAGACGAATACGTCACTCATTTGGTATATAGACATTTAGGTCTTCTAAATTTCTGTTTCTTCTGCTTTAGAGCGTTTTTATCCACCCAAGACGAGCATGAACAGAAGCACCGCGCAGTTGTTCTTAATCGTTCGGTCACCTGCTCTCAATGTACTAGAATTTTTACTAACAGAAAAAATTTACAAGAACACGAATATATTGAACATAGAGATAACGAGGGTGTGATGCTCAACGGAGTCTTCTCGCTGCTGTCCAGCGCTATAAACATCCCGATACGGAAATTCCTGTTAATTTTGTCGAAAAACCGAGCATTTACTTGTACCGTTTGTAAATACTCCTCTCACGATCTATCAGCTTATATAAATCATTTAAAAATGATGGACTGTAGAAGTTACAGTTGCGATAAATGCTACCGAGTTTTCAAGAAGAAGGCCGGAGTACTGAGGCATATGTTAAGGAGTCTTTACTGTCAGAACACTTTCCGTGACCAGGAGCAATGTACTAAATGCGATAAGATTATCCATGTTAACGACAAAACGAAGCACATGGCAACGTGTTTCGCTCTTAAATGTCCTACCTGTAATGTGATAACGAACTCCATGCACGACTTAACTGAGCACAGAGCTAAGGAGCACAACACTCCTGTTTCGTTAGAAAAGTGCAAGTTCTGTAAACGAGAATTTGTTGGTGTATTGAACTTGAAGAAGCACATCAAAAGATCACACAGCAATTACCACCTCTACAAATACAGCTGCACACATTGCGATGCTATCTTCGTGCATCCGAGCAAACTATTTGCGCACTACTTCACGAAACACAAAGAAATTGAGCCGTACACATGTAAAATTTGCAACAAAAACTTTCGGTTACGGAAACAATTCACCATTCACATCAAAATTATTCATAAAAGTGTCGGTTTTGTTGAGTTTGATGAGAATTTACATGTGTTTTTCTCAGATAAGGAATCCGAAAATCCGTTCAAACCGACCGCAGAACATTTAGACATAAGTACAGACGATTCTGATGATAATTCCCAATTTTCTGACACTGAGGTGATAGAGCAGGAAATAGTAACATCAGTAATAGAGCCAACAGAAAATGCTGATGATCAGTCATCAGAAAATACTAATCAGTGTTTAGAAATCAGTAATCAGTCTTCAGAAATCACTAATCAGTCAACAGAAATAAGTGTACAGCCAGAAAAAAATCAATCAACAGAAATCACTGATGAACAACCAACAAAACCTGATGCTGATAAATCAATTGAAGAAATTACTGTCACTAGTCAGGACACAGTATCTAACATGGAAAACGATGATTCTGATGATATGAATTTATTGATATTAAAAAGTGATTTGTCGAAAACAAAACCTAAGGGTATAAAGAATATTAAACGTAAAAGAAAAGTGACTAAACGACCAGCAAAAAGACTAAAAAAAGCACCTAAATCGGTGGAAGTTTCTGATGATGAACCTCTGAGTACTGTTAGAGTGTCACTATTAAAGCATAATGAAAATGAAACTCCTTTGAAATCGAGATTGAGGATTCGGAATAAAAGAGCGAGACTAACTTGTAAGATTTGCAATAAATACTGTTATACCGTTCAGAATTTCCATCACCATATGAGCTTGCATGAAAACTCGAAGTTGAAGAGATGTATAAAATGTCACGCAAAGTTCAGGTCGAAAGATGAGCTTAAGAATCATATTGATAATGCACACTCTAGTTCAAAACTCACCGAGACTCTGAAATCATTGTTAGAGAAACGTAAGAAGACCCAACCCAAAGATACAGACAAACCGACCACAAGACCGGCAGACTTCATCAAATCATTAGTGGAAAAACGGAAAAAGTCGTTACTTATGACCGCTCAGAATGTTGCAGTTAATAAATTTAGGAAAACAATAAAGAAAGTAGATGTTACGGATAACTGCAAAGCTACTATCACTCCCATGTCTGACCACGGGCTGTCAGTAAAGAATTTTATCGAAAATTTCCGCCCAGATACCTCCGAAATGATTACTGTATCGAACAGCGTTACAATCAAGACGATAGACCCACCTACAGACAAACAACCGTTGATCAAAATGAAAAAATTCACACAAGAAGAAATTATTACTCCCGGAAAACTGAAATTTCCAGTCAAATTCAGAGATAACATGCTTGAAACGAAATATCATGTGAAAGTTAACTTAGTGCAACAGTTGATAACTAAGCCGAAATTAGTTAATATGAATATGGATGAACGAATACCGGTGATGTCTCCGAAACCAGAGTATAATAATGAGTACTGCAATATGTTTGCAGATGAAACGGACTACACGCAGTACAAAAACGATTCTATAATACCCGACGTAGCTCAGGAGGTCATGTTAGGAGACATCGATGATATACCAAGAACAAAGCAACTAGCACAGGAAATAATAATCCCGAATATACCAGATAAGTATGGCGGTGTCCGCATTGGTCACTTGCTACCCGACGCACCATTCTTCAAGATAGTCAAAGTGAAAAAATTATTAAAAGCTGAAAGTGATTCTGAACCGGAGGAAGCCCCTACAGACAAGAACATAAAATTACCAGATGGAACCCAACTGGTTTCAGTGAAAAACCCGTTCGCACATCTCATACCAAATGATCATTTAGAAGAACTACTGAAGGCTAATAAAAATAGATATTACACGCCTAAAACTAAAAATATACAGAAGGCGCTCGCTAAAGCGTTGAACTCTAAACCAGTTATTAAAACGAAAATCAAAAGACCTGCTAAAAAAAGAGGGAGGAAGAAGAAAGTTGTAGTAGAAACAGAGCAATAGGTCTTGTAAATAATTTTACAGAATTACTAGCTGACTCGGCAAGCGTGTTGCTATATAAATAAAAAAATGTTAAGGGTGAACAACCCTTATCACTTAGGGATATGAAAAATATATAGTAGCCGATTCTCAGACCTACTAAATATGCATATAACATTTGTACCCGTTACAACATAAAATGTTCAGAAATATATATGCATACTAGCTGACCCGGCAAATGTTGTGTTGCCATATACATAAAAAAATGTTAAGGGTGAACAACCCTTATCACTTAGGGGGATGAAAAATAGATGTTGGCCGATTCTCATAGATACCAGATAAGCACAAAAAATTTCATCAAAATCGGTCAAGCCGTTTCGGAGGAGTATGGCAACGAAAACTGTGACACGAGAATTTTATATATTAGATAAATTTTCACTTTCTAAATGTGCAATAGTCTACTTTAGTGTATTTTTAGGGATTGAGTCCTGAGCCTCCTGGATCCGTAAATAATTATTACTAGAATTATTTTAATAATCTGAAAATTATTGTAGTTACTTAATTATAGTGACCGACCGAAAGTCCTAAAAAATGTAAACAAAGTTTGATTTGTCTGCCACTTCATAATAAAGGCCGAACGCAATAATAAACACAATATTCGGCCGATTTTTGGCCGAAACTAACTTTTATGGACGAACTTTGTCCGAAACTACTTTCGTGGCCAAACCTTTGACAAAATTTCGGCCAGTCTATTTATCGTTTTATTAAATGCGTTAAGTATTACATTTGTATAGTATAAAACTTTATTGTAAACATGTTATTTTATGAATAAAACAAAAATAATTGAAAATATTCTTTATTATCCATTTCTTTCCGTACTTAAGAATAACAACATTTTGACTTATTGGGACCTTACTTATATTATTCTTAAATTATAAACAAAAATCATTTTATTTATCATATGTCATAGTTGTAACAGTCAATATAAGAACCTTAAAATAAAGTGAATGCCATCTAGTTTAAAATTATAGGAACGACAAAAAAGTAGACAAATTTGTCTGTGTGTATCACAATATTGCCAGCTTTTCAAAACTACCTAATAAGTGGTAAATTATAAAATCTAAATATATATAACTCAAAGGTGACTGACTGACATAGTGATCTATCAACGCACAGCCCAAACCACTGGACGGATCGGGCTGAAATTTGGCATGCAGGTAGATGTTATGACGTAGGCATCCGCTAAGAAAGGATTTTGATCAATTCTACCCCCTAGGGGATAAAATAGGGGATGAAAATATTACTTCGTAACGCGAGCGAAGCCGCGGGCAAAAGCTCGTTTAATATATTATTACAACTCGAGCGGTCGCCATAGCGGTCTGACGCGCAAAGGGTCCCGGGTTCGATCCCCAGCCAGACAGATATCTAAAAGATGAATTTAGATTTCTGGGTGTTTGTATGATCGTCTGTGTGTCCATGGCACCCACGACACGGAATCCTAGTGTGGGGCTGTGAGTGTAGAAAGCTTCTTTGAACCTCTAATAGCTAAACAATATTCATTTTATTGACAAATAAGTTACATTTAAGATCTTCATTTCATTAAATTAACGTAAAAACTAAATAAAAAACACCTGAGGAAATTGAAAAAATCGCGCATGAAACTGACAACACATTCCTTTTTTATAATATAGGAGTAGCAGACGAGCATGCAGTCCACCTGATGGTAAGTGGCTACTGCCGCTCTTGGACATCTATACTCAACACCAGATAGGATTACATATTCCTACCTGAGGTCCGCACAGATACGCCGCTACCCCTGAGGACTAAGCTGGAACGCTTCGGAAAAGTATCTGCCCGTAAACCGAACGCACAGAAAAGCTTATCCAAACTATAGTATGAAACCATTTGCTAAAATACCGTATTAATATATCAAAGACTACATTTAATATCTTTGATAAGTAAAATAGAAAGATACTTCACCGCCTTGAAATTGAATATAGCCACAAAAGTGATTTTATCATTAATTTTCGAATTCTAGACAAATAAAAAACATTTTTAGAGAAAATTTACGTATAAATAACTAAAATACTATGTAATTTACTTAATTAATAAATATTTCAAACACTTAGGGACATTTCAGAACGGAGATGTGGCAACACTTGCTACACTTTCTTATTAGGAGTGATCAATCTATGTATTTTACTCATCTAAGTATAATAGTTTCAAGTCTCAAATAAGTAAGATCCCATTACAATTGAATTCCTATAAAATTAATTCTATTTCTTACATACAATTATATAATAAACCTTAAATTAAATTTCCTTATTATAAAACAGCGGTTCTCAATCTTTTGTCATATAAAAAAGATTATCTACTAACTCAATAATTAAAAAAAACAAATTAGATACGTAATAATAGTCACGAAAAGTTTGAGAACCACTTGACACACAAGAATTATAATATACTTAATACTCACTATGTCTGTTGTAAGGAAGAATTCTATTACATAGGAGTATAGTCCGCGTCAAACTGCTAGTCCGCTCTGAAGTTGTTGCGAGCAGGTGTAGTCATACAATTTGCTATGGCGACGCGATTCATTTCTATATTCAGAGCGGACTAGCAGTTTTACGCTGACTATACGTAAGGTAAGGCATGCAATCCACCCGATTGTGAGTCACTGTCGTATGCACATCTGTTACCAATCTCAGATAGGATTAGAGTCCTTCTTGAGGTTGGTTTCAACTTATGTCTGTTGTCAATACTCAATCCATGCAACTTTTGTTTACCACAGATAGAAATATGACAATTTCTATGATGAAATCATTGTCAAACGTTCAATTTCTATACATAAAGCCTTAAGCGCTGCTGTGTTCTGGTTTGAAGGGTGTGGTAAGGGAGACATACTTATCCGAGGCGTTCCTTAGTTCTCTGGGGTAATAACGCTGTGGCTAACCTCAGGTAGGACTCTCATCCAATCTGGGATTGATTATAGATGTATACGATTGGCTACTTACCAATAAGTTGACAACATAGTATAAAACAAGCATTAATTAAAATTACTATTACATGGAAACATTTTGTTAAATTGAATATTCTTCCTTCTATTTGGCAACATTTTTTACAAAATAATTTTATACAAATTGATTTCTAGACAAAAAAAAAATACAAATTCCGATTATAATGAATGTCAACTTGAAACAAAAAAATTTTCTTTTTCTATTTTTATAATACATTTTACTATTAATAATAATAAGAAGAGAATTTTATATCTAAGTGTAAAGTAATTTACATATGAACGTAATGATTTACGCCAATTATTGATAACCTATCCAAAGTTACGCATTGGATAGATTGGTTATCAATAACGGATATAAACGAACTATTCGTACAGATAAACAGACTGACAAAACAATTTTCTTTTTACCACACTTTTATTATCTTATATATGTATGTAACGGAATCTTTGAACTCGATTTTTACCCACTTTGAATGGTCCGATTAATTTAAAATTTTGAACAATTATCAAGAACCGATGACAATACACGATTTTAATAATTTTGTCCCATTGTCCTTATCAACATCATCAGGATTAAGGATTGTCGAGGCGGTGTTCGAGCGCCTTAGAGAAAGTTCATCGCAAAGTTACTAGATTGCAACAATAACTTTTTAGTTTAATTAGCTGTAATAGCTCGGTTTTTAGTCTGTTTAAAAATATAATTATTAATTCTAATTCTTTCATAGCTATTGAAAACCTTTACCATTATCAATAATAAATCCTCAAATTTTCAAGATCGATTACAGTGGAATTTCAATCACTATTCAAAGTTTTCATAAACGGACATAATTTTTACAAACAATACAGATATTGCTTTACAAAAACCATTATTGTCTATTATCGTAACATTAAAAAAAACGTATAAGAATTTCACAAAACAAAATGTAATTTACTAATAATTTTACGATATTCAATGGAGTTCTATTAAATTTCTAGTAAGTATTAATATACCCACTACTAAAAAACGTAGATAGGTAGTGCTGGGGCCGTAAATTACGTCACGAATTTCTTTTCATCCCTCCCCCATTCTTGTCACGGTCACATTTCGCGAGAATCCTCCCCCTCCCATGTGACGTCACATATTTTTCCATTTTACATGTAGATATTATTAAATTTAAACAGCAATTCCGACAAATATAAGTAATTATTTCCATTTCAATTTCAATCATATAATAAAATAAAATTCATGTAATAAAACTGTAGAGATACGTCTTGAACTGTGACGTCACAAAATTTAGATCTCCCCACCCCTTGTTCCACTTCGTCGACTCTCCCCCTCCCGCTTAAAATGACCCCTTATGTTATATATAGGGCTATTAAGTTTTGAACTGTGACGTCACCAGATTTCGAACTACCCCCACCCCTTGTCACACATCGTCATACCCCTGCCCCCCCCTAAACGTGTGACGTAATTTCCGAACGACTCCTTATGTTATATATAGGACTATTATGTTTTGAAATGTGACGTCACTAAATTTCGAACTACCCCCCACTTCCTCCACACAATATCACACTTTGTCAACCCCCTCCCTCCTTAACTAGTGACGTAATTTATAGATGACATTTAATATAAAAAAAATATTAAGTATTAATGTGACGTCACGACCTCCGCCTTAAAATATGAATTATGAATGAATCTTTATGTTATAAAGGAGTATAGTCTGTCCCGCTCAGCTGTGCACCGCGGCGCGTACGTGCGAAGAGGACGGCGATACTGAGGACGCCTCGATGCACAGCTCCGACGCCTGCTCCGCCAAGTCTGTTGTAATCTGTTGACAAACAATTATATTATATTAATTAGTAGAGATGCGCCGAATATTCGTTTGGTATTCGGTATTCGGCGTATTCGGCATCTTTTTTGCTATTTGTATTCGGCCGAATTATTCGGTTTTGGTGCCGAATATATTCGGTTCGAGTATTTCTATTTTCTTGTGTACACGACATGGTACAGGACTAAAACACAAAACTTCTTATATAAGATTTATGTATTATAAGTCAAACTCAAATCCTATTATTAATGTGTTGAATAAAGCTAATAAAATAACGCGATTAAACTTCAAATTAACATTTATTTTGAAACCTCAAGTCAACACATTTATTACTTAATCTATAGATAGTATAGTCAACATTTACTTTAAACCTTAAATAAGTATTTATTTTTAAAATTCAAATCAACATTTTAAAGTGTTAATGGACACATAACTGGCAAATTGACAATATAGAAATGGTAAGCCTAATAATTCGGCCGAATATTCTGTTCGGTAAAGGTTAAACCGAATATTATTCGGTATTCGGTTATTCGGTGAAATCACTATTTGGTGCATCTCTATTAATTAGTTTTTCCTATTTAGTCTAAATATGAACCGTAATTTATTGGAAATAAAATCTTGTTATTGTGTTTAGCAAGTTGTAAAGCAGTGATGGGCTACTGGTTAAGAAACGGCCTCTCGATCGAGGGGTCCGAGGTTCAAATCCCACGCACTTAAATCCCGCACCTCTGATTTTTCAAAGTTATGTGCGTATTAGAAATTAATTATCACTTGCTTAAACGGTGAATGAAAACATCGTGAGGAAACCTGAGAGATTTATAAAAAAAATTATCTCAAAGGTATGTGAAGTCTACCAATACGCACTTGGCCAGCGCGGTGGACTATGGCCTAATCCTTCTCATTCTGAGAGGAGACCCGTGCCCAGCAGTGGGACAGTAATGGGTTGATGATGATGATGATGATGAACTATAAATATGCAACTAAAGTATTCGAGTGTTTGCGCGTAATCAACATTTTGACGAGTATTAAAGTCCAAGGCGTCTGTATTGGTGCGCGGTGTTATTTTTTATTTATTTTTATTTAGTTTAAAGGTGGTAGAACCCTCTGTGGTTCGACTCCGGCGGCACCACCGCCACACCTATTTCTACCTAATAACAGCAGTGTTAGGCGCTGCTGTGTTCCGGTTTGAAGGGTGTGGTAAGGGAGTCAGACTTTTCCGAGCCGTTCCAGCTTAGTCCTCAGGGGTAGCGGCGCATCTGTGGCCGACTTCAAGTAGGAATATCTAATCCTGTCTGGGGTTGATTACAGATGTCCATGGGCGGCAGTAGCCACTTACCATCAGGTGGACTGCATGCTCGTCTGCTACTCTTATATTATAAAAAAAAAAAGATAGGTTATATAGCTAGTTCACATATCAGTAAAGTTTCCACTGATATCTTATTCATAAAATTACTGGTAAGCGATGACTCTATTGGAGCAAAACGGAGATATTTAACGATAATGTTACTTTTAAAGAATTAAGTAATTATCTTAAAGTAAAGTAGAATTTCTCGTTGCAATGACCTGTCTTATGTTGCTTTTATATTTACCAATGGGTATTAAACAATAGTAATGGGTGGTGGTTTACATACTCGTCATTGTTCGGCGAGCTACTCGTCATCGTACCTTGTGTTGCGCGAGCGCGGTGCAGTCCGGCGGCAACTGTAACGCCTTCAGTAGCGCTGCAAGGCGAGCTGGAGGAGCAGACGCCGCTAGAGCCAACTGCAACAGACGGGCACCCATCTCCGCCCTGGCGGCCGCGTGGCGCGCCGAACTATGGAACATAACATACAGTTGTTATTGAAAATCAGTTTGTGGTAAGACATACTTATGAGAGCCATTGCAGTATAGTTTGCAAGGGTAGTGGCGCGTCTATGGCAGATGGTAGATAGGAATCTAACCTTATGTGGGGTTGACTACAAATATCCTAAGCTACAATCCATCCACTGTTTCGACTGCCAAAGATTGACGTTTCACAATTGTTGCAAGACAAACAAACAAATGAAGTATGAAATCAAATTGCGGTATTATTAAATGACGAACAATAGATGCAAAGTTCACATTTAGTTCTGAAAATATAATGGTGTGGTAAGGGAGATATACTTAACCGAGGCGTTCCCTAATCCTCAGGGATAGCAATATATCATTGGTGGACGTCAAATAGGAATCTAATCCTATCTGGCGTTGATTACGGATATCCATGGGCGGCAGTAGCCACTTACCATCAACGCTCGTCTGCTACTCCTATATTATATTACGAAGGTACTCTTGTGTATATTGCTTGTACGAGTTTGTAAACGTGTCTGTGTGTGTGCATATGCGCGTGCATATATATGCGTGAGCGTGTGATTCTTGGTGTACGTCTACGCATGCATATCTCCGTGTGCATATGTGTGTGGGCATGTGTACGCGTGAGTCTCTCTCACTGTATACGCGTGTGTGTCTCTTTCTCTGTGTCTGTCTGTCTCTGTCTCTCTGTGTGTGTCTACCTCTCTGTGTCTGTCTGTCTCTGTCTCTCTGTGTGTGTCTACCTCTCTGTGTCTGTCTGTCTCTGTCTCTCTGTGTGTGTCTACCTCTCTATGTCTGTCTGTCTCTGTCTCTCTGTGTGTGTCTACCTCTCTATGTCTGTCTGTCTCTGTCTCTCTGTGTGTGTCTACCTCTATGTGTCTGTCTGTCTCCGTCTCTCTGTGTGTGTCTACCTCTATGTGTCTGTCTGTCTCCGTCTCTCTGTGTGTGTCTACCTCTATGTGTCTGTCTGTCTCCGTCTCTCTGTGTGTGTCTACCTCTATGTGTCTGTCTGTCTCCGTCTCTCTGTGTGTGTCTACCTCTCTGTGTCTGTCTGTCTCCGTCTCTCTGTGTGTGTCTACCTCTCTGTGTCTGTCTGTCTCTGCCTCTCTGTGTGTGTCTACCTCTCTGTGTCTGTCTGTCTCTGCCTCTCTGTGTGTGTCTACCTCTCTGTGTCTGTCTGTCTCTGCCTCTCTGTGTCTGTCTGTCTCTGTCTCTCTGTGTGTGTCTACCTCTCTGTGTCTGTCTGTCTCTGTCTCTCTGTGTGTGTCTACCTCTCTGTGTCTGTCTGTCTCTGTCTCTCTGTGTGTGTCTACCTCTCTGTGTCTGTCTGTCTCTGTCTCTCTGTGTGTGTCTACCTCTATGTGTCTGTCTGTCTCCGTCTCTCTGTGTGTGTCTACCTCTCTGTGTCTGTCTGTCTCCGTCTCTCTGTGTGTGTCTACCTCTCTGTGTCTGTCTGTCTCCGTCTCTCTGTGTGTGTCTACCTCTCTGTGTCTGTCTGTCTCTGCCTCTCTGTGTGTGTCTACCTCTCTGTGTCTGTCTGTCTCTGTCTCTCTGTGTGTGTCTACCTCTCTGTGTCTGTCTGTCTCTGTCTCTCTGTGTGTGTCTACCTCTCTGTGTCTGTCTGTCTCTGTCTCTCTGTGTGTGTCTACCTCTCTGTGTCTGTCTGTCTCTGTCTCTCTGTGTGTGTCTACCTCTCTGTGTCTGTCTGTCTCTGTCTCTCTGTGTGTGTCTACCTCTCTGTGTCTGTCTGTCTCTGTCTCTCTGTGTGTGTCTACCTCTCTGTGTCTGTCTGTCTCTGTCTCTCTGTGTGTGTCTACCTCTCTGTGTCTGTCTGTCTCTGTCTCTCTGTGTGTGTCTACCTCTCTGTGTCTGTCTGTCTCTGTCTCTCTGTGTGTGTCTACCTCTCTGTGTCTGTCTGTCTCTGTCTCTCTGTGTGTGTCTACCTCTCTGTGTCTGTCTGTCTCTGTCTCTCTGTGTGTGTCTACCTCTCTGTGTCTGTCTGTCTCTGTCTCTCTGTGTGTGTCTACCTCTCTGTGTCTGTCTGTCTCTGTCTCTCTGTGTGTGTCTACCTCTCTGTGTCTGTCTGTCTCTGTCTCTCTGTGTGTGTCTACCTCTCTGTGTCTGTCTGTCTCCGTCTCTCTGTGTGTGTCTACCTCTATGTGTCTGTCTGTCTCCGTCTCTCTGTGTGTGTCTACTTCTCTGTGTCTGTCTGTCTCCGTCTCTCTGTGTGTGTCTACTTCTCTGTGTCTGTCTGTCTCCGTCTCTCTGTGTGTGTCTACCTCTCTGTGTCTGTCTGTCTCCGTCTCTCTGTGTGTGTCTACCTCTATGTGTCTGTCTGTCTCCGTCTCTCTGTGTGTGTCTACCTCTATGTGTCTGTCTGTCTCCGTCTCTCTGTGTGTGTCTACCTCTATGTGTCTGTCTGTCTCCGTCTCTCTGTGTGTGTCTACCTCTCTGTGTCTGTCTGTCTCCGTCTCTCTGTGTGTGTCTACCTCTCTGTGTCTGTCTGTCTCCGCCTCTCTGTGTGTGTCTACCTCTCTGTGTCTGTCTGTCTCTGTCTCTCTGTGTGTGTCTACCTCTCTGTGTCTGTCTGTCTCCGTCTCTCTGTGTGTGTCTACCTCTCTGTGTCTGTCTGTCTCCGTCTCTCTGTGTGTGTCTACCTCTATGTGTCTGTCTGTCTCCGTCTCTCTGTGTGTGTCTACCTCTCTGTGTCTGTCTGTCTCCGTCTCTCTGTGTGTGTCTACCTCTCTGTGTCTGTCTGTCTCCGCCTCTCTGTGTGTGTCTACCTCTCTGTGTCTGTCTGTCTCCGTCTCTCTGTGTGTGTCTACCTCTCTGTGTCTGTCTGTCTCCGTCTCTCTGTGTGTGTCTACCTCTCTGTGTCTGTCTGTCTCCGTCTCTCTGTGTGTGTCTACCTCTCTGTGTCTGTCTGTCTCTGTCTCTCTGTGTGTGTCTACCTCTATGTGTCTGTCTGTCTCCGTCTCTCTGTGTGTGTCTACCTCTATGTGTCTGTCTGTCTCCGTCTCTCTGTGTGTGTCTACCTCTATGTGTCTGTCTGTCTCCGTCTCTCTGTGTGTGTCTACCTCTCTGTGTCTGTCTGTCTCCGTCTCTCTGTGTGTGTCTACCTCTCTGTGTCTGTCTGTCTCCGCCTCTCTGTGTGTGTCTACCTCTCTGTGTCTGTCTGTCTCCGTCTCTCTGTGTGTGTCTACCTCTCTGTGTCTGTCTGTCTCTGTCTCTCTGTGTGTGTCTACCTCTCTGTGTCTGTCTGTCTCTGTCTCTCTGTGTGTGTCTACCTCTCTGTGTCTGTCTGTCTCTCTGTGAGTGCTGTTAGTGTGTGTGTGTGTGTGTGTGTGTGTGTGTGTGTGTGTGTGTGTGTGTGTGTGTGTGTGTGTGTGTGTCACCTGGGCGCTAGTCCTCTCAGCGCGAGGCAGGCGGCTGACAATCTCGGCCGCAAGGACTCCAACCGCGACGGCGCCACCGGAGATCCACTAGACACCAACCCACGAATCTGTAATATTATAACAATATACATTTATAAGAATCAAAATAAATTACTAATAAAATAAAAATAAATAAAAAAACAGAAAGGGTATTAATATACATTTCCCAACAGACACCATCCCACGGATCTGTAATATTATAACAATATAAATCTATACGAATAATTATAAATTATTATTAAAAAGGTTACAATAATAAACAGAAAAGTAAGGTATCAATATATTATTAATACTTATACCAGCTACATTTCTATACGTCATAATATAGTATTATAAATGTATAAAAAAATAAACAGAAAAATAAGACAATAATATATAACGATATTAATATACAAATGCAAATGACGTTTATTTTGTAATAAAAAAAAACATTATTCAAACACATTGATGCAACTTCTATAAAGTTTAAAGGTGGTAGAACCCTTTGTGGTTCGACTCCGGCGGCACGACCGCCACACCTATTTCTACCTAATAACAGCAGTGTTAGGCGCTGCTGTGTTCCGGTTTGAAGTGTGGTAAGGGAGACAGACTTTTCCGAGGCGTTCCAGCTTAGTCCTCAGGGGGAGCGGCGCATCTGTGGCCGACCACAGGTAGGAATATCTAATCCTATCTGGGGTTGATTACAGATGTCCATGGGCGGCAGTAGCCACTTACCATCAGGTGGACTGCATGCTCGTCTGCTACTCCTATAATATAAAAAAGTACATCTTCTTGTATAGTATGACATAAAATTAATAACCCGATTGTTAGGAACGTCAAGAGAAGATGTAATTGTCAAATGAGGGTATTAACTAACAAGGGACGCATAAAAGGGCACTGTAGATCGCCTTCTGGGCAGTTATTTTACGATTATTGTAAAGAACGTTACTCTGCCACTTTTGTTGTCGAATCTATAATATAATTTGTATGCTTACTTGTTATTTTCTTAGCTTTGTAAAGTAAAATTGTGAAGTAAAATGTTCTCGGTTTATAAACGTTGTTTTTAAATAATTTTACTGACTAATATTCCTAACACTATTTTGTATTTTTTTTTTTTTTTAAAACTTTTCTACCGAATAAAAAGGTGATTTTGAGTAATAGAAATCATTATTCGAACCTGTAACTTTTAGCTAATCAGAAAATATGATATCTCTCGAGTGTCTTCCACCAGCGTTGATACAAATTTTCGCCCGTTTTATAATATTTTCTACGATTTTCTTTCAAGATTTCCGCCGGTAACACTTTGCAGTCCAGTCGAATATTCTCCTTAAGAGCTGCGATTGTCAAATCAAATCAAATCAAATGTTGCTATTGTTGAGTTGCTATCTATAATTTGTTGTTGCGACACGACTCGTTTCTATATTCGGAGCGGACTACAAGTTTGGCGCGGACTATACCTAGCTTGTAAATAGGATATGCCCAGCAGTGGGACAGTATAACACGAGTGGTACCCACCTCATCACAAACATACAGATAGTGATAGAGCGCCTGACCACCTGTCTCCCAACTGACCTCGTGTCGCTCCGCCGCTTCGCTCATCGTGTGTAGTACTATAATTACTGAACTAACGAAGTAAGGTTCGAGCCAAACTTCTAATCCGCTCCGAATATAGAAACAAGTCGCATTACGGTTGCTCCGGAGTATATGCTTGTAGTTGTGCTCGACCGCATTGGCTCTCTGACTACACCTGCGCGCAACAACTTCAGAGCGGACTAGAAGTTTGGCGCGAACTATAATAATATTCAAAAGGTACCCACCTCATCACAAACATACAGGTAGTGGTAGAGCGCCTGACCACCTGTCTCCCAACCGCTGACCTCGTGGCGCTCCGCGGCTTCGCTCATCTTGTCCAGTATCGGCTTTATACTTTGTAGATTATCTGAAAATAATATAAATACAAAAAATATAAAAAAGCTGTTCGCACCCGTAATTGAGGTGGCACTTAAAAAATCTCTCAATGTTTTATCAAAATAACTTGTATGCTTCAGTGTTCACCTTGTTGGTGCGACTTTTCAATAAATAAATAGATAGATAGATAGAAGAAAGATAGATAGATAGATTTAATAAATAAATAAATAAACACATGTATAATTTATACGAAGGCAGTAGAAAGTTGTCGACACTGTCACGACAAGCAACGTTATCCGAGGCGTTCCAGCTTAGTCCTCAGGGGTAGCGGCGCATCTGTGGCCGACATCAGGTAGGAATATCTAATCCTATCTGGGGTTGATTACAGTTGTCCATACGGTAATAGCTTACCATCAGGTGGACTGCATGCTCGTCTGCTACTCCTATATTATAAAAACAAAAAAAAACCCGTATCGTTTAGTTATATTTTCTCGATTGATATGCGTAATTCAAAATGACCATTTATTCAGTTTCGCGGTGTTATGTTATACGAGCTTGAGCAACGTTACGTTATACTAGTTTTTGCCTGCGGCTTCGCTCGCGTTACGAAGTAATATTTCATCCCCTATTTTATCCCCTTGGGGGTAGAATTGATCAAAATCCTTTCTTAGCGGATGCCTACGTCATAACATCTACCTGCATGCCAAATTTCAGCCCGATCCGTCCAGTGGTTTGGGCTGTGCGTTGATAGATCACTATGTCAGTCAGTCACCTTTGAGTTATATATATTTAGATTAAAAGACTAAATATAGTATTTTGTTTGACGTACCAGCCAACACGGCCTCCGGCAGCAACTCCTCGATGAGAACCCTGTGGGCAGCGTTCCACTGCTCAGCTCCAACCAAGTATTCCACTTCCAATGTCGGTTGATGCTACAAAACAAACATATTATTACAAATGTTATATATATAAAATTCACGCGTCACAAAATGTTAGTTTCCGTACTCCTCCTTCGCCGAAACGGCTTTACTGATTTTCACCAAATTTTATATGCATATTCAATAGGTCCAAGAATCGGCTACTATCTATTTTTCATACCCCTAAGTGATAAGGGGTGCTCAACTTATTTTTATTTATTTATTATTATTAATATAATTTATTTATATTAATAATAATAAATAATCTAATTTATTTATATTAATAATAATAAATAAATAACACACATTTGCCGGGTACACACACACACGCGGTAACACAGCATTTGCCGGGTCAGCTAGTTACATATATAAATAAAACGACTTGAGTTTTTAGCTGTGACCGTAGCGAGAGAGATTTACTTATAGACAACATTTACATTATAATCATATATCTTAGCGCACAAAGAAAATTATACATTACCAAAGATTATGAACGCTCATCTATACTAATATTATAAAGAGGAAGACTTTGTTTGTTTGATTGTAATGAATAGGCTCAAAAACTACCGGTCCGATTTTTAAAATTCTTTCACCATTCGAAAGCTACATTATCCACGAGTAACATAGGCTATATTTTATATGAAATATGTTTGATAAATAGATTTTGAGGCGGTACAAAGTTTGCCGGGTCAGCTAGTATAAAATAAAATGACTTGAGTTTTTAGCTGTGACTGTTGTGAGAGAAATATACTTATAGACAACATTTACATTATAATCATATATCTTAGCGCACAAAGAAAACTATACATTACCAAAGATTATTAACGCTCGTTATTAATAAACAATCTATCTAATTTTAGTATTTTTTGAATGGGGTGAATTTTCTCTCTCTCTCTCTCTCTCTCTCTTAATACTTATTTAGCTATATAAAGTACCTATGTGCAAAATTTCAATATTTTAGGTTCAGCCCTCCCTCTTTCACCCTTATCACCATTCACTTCTATCTCTTCATTTATCCCTCCTATTTTTCCTTCTTATTTATACCCTTTGCCTTGTCCTATCCGAAGCCCGAAACATACCTCTAGAAGCTCCTTCATTATCCTTAGAAACTTATCTAACTATTAATTCTAACTATTCCCTACTCTTATTCCCCACTTATACTTCACTTATCCCCCCTTATTTCCCGTCTTCATCCATTCCCCTTCCTACATCAAGACCGACCTTCACCCCCTCTCCCCTCCCTACACCCCCTCCCACCCCCTCTCCGTTTAGCTCCCTCCTCCCCTCCCTTCACACCCTCCCACCCCCTTATTCACCCCCTCTCCCTTCATCTCCCCTCTACTCTCCCTTCACCCCCTCCCCTCACCCCCGTTCAACCCTCAAAATCCCCTCACCTCATACTTAGCCCGGTGCGCCTGAGCCAGCAGCAGCCAGGCGGGCGGCACCCTCAGCTTGGCCAGGAGTCGAAGCCGGGCCCGCAGCTCCGGTGTATCCACTCGACTGGGCGCATGGCGGGACAGCATCGCGCGGACTAGGCTCGCACGCCTGGGGACACACGACGATATATTTGTTATAACAGTGTTTGTTAACAAATATTATTACAGTGTTGCTAACTAATATACGTAATAATATATACTTTGGAGTAATATATAAAAAAACAAAGCAGAAAAATATTATAAAAACACGGGAAATTATCAGTTAGCATACAGAGAAATATCCTATCGTCAAAGGATCAATATTAGTATAGTAAGGGAGATATACTTTTCCGGGGCGTTCCAACTTAGTCCTCAGCGGCACATCTGCAGCCGACCTCAGGTAGCAATCTAATCCTATCTGGGGTTGATTACAAATATGTATGGGCAGCAGTAGACACTTAACATCACGTACGTAAAGGCCTCAGGCGCTGTGTCCCTGTAGTTTCGGGACCAGAATACGGCTACGGTATCCCCTGCCTGTCGTAAGAGGCGACTAAAAGGGGCTTCCGGGGTTGCGGGCGGCGAGAGTGGGAGCTCGAACCGCCCGGTAAGCGACCCCGGGAAGGACGACGGTATGTGTGGTCGCATACCGTCGTACGCAACAGACGGTGTGGCGAACGTCAAGCTCACCTGGGCAGAGCCCGACGGGGCAACGCGCTAAGAGGACTCCGGTTGCGTTCCTTTGGAGATCCCGGAGTCCTCTACGCAGCGCCGAGGACCACACTTCAAACCGGAACACAGCAGCGCTCAACACTGCTGTTATACCAGAAATAGGTGTGGCGGTGGTGCCGCCGGAATCAAACCACAGAGGGTTCCACCACCTATGGTGGATATGGTGTATGGCGGTGGTGTGTACTCACGTGCCACCGTCCGGGTGGTAGAGCAGCGCCTGCACAGCGAGGTGCCAGTCCCCGCGGGCCTCCAGCTGCTGTGCTGCACCCGTGATGCTCTCCACTGAGGGTGTTCCCAACCAGCAGCCCAGCAGGAAACTGGAACACCAGAACACAAAAACTTTACAACTAACAAAAAAAGAATCAAAAATTTGAAATAAATGTTTCTTTCTTTTCTTTAAAAAGAATAATAATGATAATGGGAAACTGTTATCAAATTATACCATTGTCATCGGTCCTTGATACGTATGCAAAGTTTCAAATTAATCAGAGTTGTGGAAGTTGGTGAAAATTGAGCTCAAAGGTACCGTTACATACATACATATACAGGATGAATTTTTAAAACGGGCCTTCAGGGCCAAATCCGAAACTATAAGGATTATCGAAAAATGCTGAAAGGAGTTACGAGGCCGATTTTGATAAAAACTAAAACTGCATCATTAGTTTTTTAAAATATTTTTTTCCTTAGCCGGGAATCGAACGAGTTCATTTTGAAAAAAAATACACCTCTATATTATTTCACTATCTGATAGTGTCGCTTATAAGGATCAAATTCTGGGAAGTAATGTTATGTGACAAATTAAAGGAAAAGGAAAATTTTGAAGAAAATACGTATTTTTCCATACATTGGCATACTAATCCTTAAGGATTATACACAACAAATGATTTATGTATAATTCTTTAGAAACATACATAAGTCATACCATTGAAGAATTTGTTGGTTAAACAACTAATTATTCGATGTTATAATTATGACATATGGCTTAGTATGAGAAAGTAATAGTTTGGCAAATAAGTTACCGCCGTTTTTAGGATTTATTTTTTAATGAAAATAGATAACTGTTTAAATAGTAAATTCTTATTGTTTGCTGTTTACAACTTCGTTTCAACGTTAAATATGATTTTCTATATCTCTTTTTTTAGTAATCACTCGGATTTGACTCTAAAAAGTAATTCTCGCAAATTGTCAACTTTACAACTGTATTAAACGAAACTCCGCCCATAGCTAAGTCGGACATAAAAATATAAATTATTGGGAAACAAAACGTCCATTTCGAATGATTAGAAACATTGAGCCAAAAAAAATGTCAATACACGAAATGTTTAAATTGATGAATGGCGGGAACTTAACTGCCAAATTAATATGGAAAAATATGTATTTTCTTAAAATTGAGGCTTTTCCTTTAGTTTGTCATTTATTATTACTTTCCAGATTTTGATCCTTATAAGCAACACTATCAGATAGTGGAATAATATAGAGGGTGCATTTTTTTTTCAAAATGAACTCGTTCGATTCCCGGCTAGGTAAAAAGTTATTTTAAAAAAGTAATGATGCAGTTTTAGTTTTTATCAAAATCGGCCCCGTAACTCCTTTCAGCATTTTTCGTTAATCCTTATAGTTTCGGATTTGGCCCTGAAGGCCCGTTTTAAAAATTCACCCTGTATACATACATAGAATCAAGACAAGCTAATAAAAGCGTGTTAAAAAAAAAAGAGTGATAATGGACGATCCGCGTGGCGGAGCGGTCACCATACCGGTCTGACGCGCAAAGGGTCCCGAGTTCAACCCTCGGCCGGAGAATAAATATTTTTCACTTTATTGCAACTATTCATAGAGCATAGCCGAATATTCGGTATTCGTCTAAACTAATATTCATGGCATCTTTAAATAAAATATTTAAAGATGCCATGAATAATAGCTTTTAATCTTGAAATGACATTTCTATAAATAATTGGAAAACGTTTTTATAATATAAGACGCGCATGCAATCCACCTGATGGTAATTGGCCATTGGCGTATGGACATCTGTAATCAACCCAACAACAACAACAACAACGCAGACATGACAACTAAAATGTGAGAACAGCGCAGACACAAGAACCTAAAGTGTGAACAACGCAGACATGAGAACTAAAAGTGTGAACAGCGCAGACACAAGAACCTAAAGTGTGAACAACGCAGACATGAGAACTAAAAGTGTGAACAGCGCAGACACAAGAACCTAAAGTGTGAACAACGCAGACATGAGAACTAAAAGTGTGAACAGCGCAGACACAAGAACCTAAAGTGTGAACAACGCAGACATGAGAACTAAAAGTGTGAACAGCGCAGACACAAGAACCTAAAGTGTGAACAACGCAGACATGAGAACTAAAAGTGTGAACAGCGCAGACACAAGAACCTAAAGTGTGAACAACGCAGACATGAGAACTAAAAGTGTGAACAGCGCAGACACAAGAACCTAAAGTGTGAACAACGCAGACATGAGAACTAAAAGTGTGAACAGCGCAGACACAAGAACCTAAAGTGTGAACAACGCAGACATGAGAACTAAACTGTGAGAACAGCGCAGACACAAGAGCCTGAAGTGTGAACAACGCAGACATGAGAACCTGAAAGTGTGAACAGCGCAGACACAAGAACCCAAAGTGCGAACAACGCAGACATGAGAACTAAAAGTGTGAACAGCGCAGACACAAGAACCTAAAGTGTGAACAACGCAGACATGAGAACTAAAAGTGTGAACAGCGCAGACACAAGAACCTAAAGTGTGAACAACGCAGACATGAGAACTAAACTGTGAGAACAGCGCAGACACAAGAGCCTGAAGTGTGAACAACGCAGACATGAGAACCTGAAAGTGTGAACAGCGCAGACACAAGAACCCAAAGTGCGAACAACGCAGACATGAGAACCTAAAAGTGTGAACAACGCAAAAGAGATAATACATCTTTTTTTAATTCCGACTAGTAAAAAAATAGTACATTACGATACGCGTGGCCAAAGTAGCTTATTTTTGCACGGCGTGAAGTTAGCGCCCGAGCGCAGCGAGGGTGCTAAACGCCGTGCAGATAATAGGCTACTTTTGTCACAAGTATCGTATACTATTTTATAGCTCGTGTGACATAAACCCGCTTAAACTTGTGAAGAAATATGAAAAAATATGAGAATTATTTTGAAACTTATAAATGATTGAAACTAAAAATTATGAACTAAAAAAGCAAGAAAAATGTGACACAACCAAAACCATACAAATTTTGAAAATTTAGTAATTATTCTGCTCTTGTGATAAAGACAAATCTAACACCACACGTACGTCGAAATCTATCAAGCCATTTAGGCTACATACAGGCGTCTAGACCAATGACTTATAATGGGAACTCCACCTAAACGTATTAAAGAAACATATGATAAGCAATCACATAATGTACTAATACATAACTAATACTAGTGATACAGTAGAAAATCGATTATCCGGACCTCAGTTATAAATATTCACGATTATTCGGATTGTGAAACGTGAACAAGTAACTTTGTAATAACTCTTACAGATCAGCCATATTTTTTGTGACATGTGCATTTAAATTCCGGAAAGTCGCCAAATCGCAACAAAATAGTTACTATAAAAAACAAAAACCCGATTGCTAAAAATATAACCTATGTTATCGCCACAATTAAGACGAATCCAACGACACATTATGTATCAAAATTAATGAAGTCGTTTGAGTTTGCCAAAGAATGAAAAATACACACGTAACAAACATATAGCCGAAAAACATCACCTTCCTAAATCGGTTTAAATAGCTTTTCTTCATAAACTCAATTATCCAAGTTTCCGATAATCCGAATGCCACAAATACGACAACAAATAGGTCGCTTAGTCGAGATTCTACTGGAGTAGTATTATGGCTAATTTTGATAATGATTCCTAATTTAAATATCTCCTACTATTGTGTGTAGCGAAAATACACAGTCAAAACAAACAATAAAATTCGATAAAGCCCAATAGTTAGTCTTATAGTGATGCTATAGCTTAGTATGTACACAATTGCAAAAACATTTATAAATACGTCCAAAATAAAATATTAAAATAATTATAGCTGTAAACAAAATACTCATTACTCACTTTTAATTTTTAAATGGCATTTAAAAGTATGAAACGTTCATAGCTATGTTTATTTTTTACAACTGTGAGGGTAGTGTATTAATATTCGTATGGTGTAAAAATCGGCTACTTTGGACATAGAAATGCGTAGCTAAAATGCGGGTTTAGGTCACAGAGTGCTATAAAAATCTTTTCCTTTGATATTTATTTTTCGCTGTTTTACCTTTATCTACAGTAATTTGTACAAACATGAATACTAGACGAATCTACCTGCGTTCCACAATAAAATATTTATTGAAAAACTCAACTGAAAAAATTGTTCCATTTACTCGGAAAATTTTTGGTGCCAGGGGGCCTCCACTCCTTTGTTGCCCCAAGGCCTCTAGACCTCTAAATCCGGCCCTGGAACAACGTAGACACAAGAACCTAAAGTGTGAACAACGCAGACATGAGAACTAAAAGTGTGAACAGCGCAGACACAAGAACCTAAAATGTGAACAAAGCAGACATAAGAACCTAAAGTGTGAACAGTGCAGACGTGAGAACTCACCACAGACCGTAGTCCAACGGGTCGGGTGTGTAAGCGGCCGGACATAACTTCGGGCGGGTGTTGAAGGCGCGCGCGTGTATCAACTCGTAGCGAAGATCTTGTATGCGGCGACACTTGTTGTTCTGGCAACAATAATTAATAAATAAATAAATCATCCATCAGCCTTTTGAGGTCCACTGCTGGACATAGGCCTCCCCTAATTGGCGCCACTCCACCGGGTCATGTGCCCTTTGAATCCAACGGTTTCCCGCAGTCTGGTAGAACCCTTTGTGGTTCGACTCCGGCGGCACCACCGCCACTCCTATTACTGCCTAATAACAGCAGTGTTAAGTGCTGCTGTGTGCTGGTTTGAAGGGTGTGGTAAGGGAGACATTCTTTTCCGAGGCGTTCCAGCTTAGTCCTCAGCGGTAGCGGCGCATCTGTGGCCGATCTCAGGTAAGAATATCTAATCATATCTGGGGTTGATTACAGATGTCAATGCGCGGCAGTAGCCACTTACCATCAGGTGGACTGCATGCTCCTCTACTACTCCTATATCCTATGGCAATTTTTTCCAACCATTTACCTCCTTCCCAAACATTCCCCATCCTGCCCAAACATTCTCCTCCTCCCCAAACAGTCCCCATCCTCCCCCAAACATTCTCCTCCCCTTCTTCTTTCCAAACATTGTCCCCCTCCCCAAAACATTCCGCTCCCACCCAAACATTCCCCTCCCACTGACCTCGTCTCCCACTCTCGTGTGCGTACTGTGATGTGGCGGCGCCGCGTCCTCCTCGGGGAAGTGTTCGTTGTACGCGCGGACCACTTGCTACTTCTCACAGTACATTCCCCTCCCACCCAAACAATCTTCTCCACCCTAAACATCCTCCTCCTCCCCACACATCTTCCTCCTCCCCAAAACAATCCCCTCTCCCCAAAACAATCCCCTCCTCCCAAAACATTCCCCTCCTCTTCTTCTTTCCAAACATTCTCCTCCTTCCCAAGCAATCCCCTTCTACCAAAACATTCCCCTTCCACCCCAAACATTCCCCCCCATCCTCCCCAAACATTCTCCTCCTACCCAGAACATTGCCCTCCCCTCCTCCCCAAACATTCCCCTCCCACTGACCTCGTCCCCCACTCTCGTGTGCGTACTGTGATGTGGCGGCGCCGCGTCCTCCTCGGGGAAGTGTTCGCTGTACGCGCGGACCACTTGCTACTTCTCCTTCTCACAGTAATTACTCAAACATTCTCCTCCTCCCCAAACATTCCCCATCCTCCCCAGACATTCCCCTCCTCTCCACACATCCTCCTTCTCCCCAAACATCCCCCATCCCCCCCAAACATTCCCCTCCTCACTAAAACATTCCCCTCCTCCCTAAACATTCCCCTCCCCTTCTTTCAAACATTCCCCTCCCACTCAGAACATTCCCCTCCCAATGATCTCGTCCCCCAACATTCCCCACCCCTCCTCCAAACATTCCCCTCCAAATAAACCCGTCATCAAATATTCCCTCCCCTCCTCTCCCAACATTCCCCTCCCACTGACCTCGTCCCCCACTCTCGTGTGTGTACTGTGATGTGGCGGCGCCGCGTCCTCCTCGGGGAAGTGTTCGCTGTACGCGCGGACCACTTGCTCCAGCGTCGGTATTTGAGGGCACAGGTATCTGTTGAGAGAGAGATTGTCGTTAGGAGGTCGATTGGTGGTGGTAAGAGCTAAAACTAATCCGGAACGCCTTGTGTTCCGGTAGAAAAGCTAAAACTAATCTGGAATGGCCCGTGTTCCGGTATTAAAACTTGACATTCTACATACCAATTGTTTACCAACCTTTCCTATTTTTTGAAATAGCAAAACTAGTCCGAAAAGCCTCATGTATAGATGTTATAACATTGACATTCTTCATTTTGCCCTAATCCATAAAAATCTAAATCTAAACCTAGGCTACTTACATCTCGGTATTAAAACTTAAAATTACATCCTAGACGTTCGACAAATTGCCCTAATCCTGAAAAAGTCAAAACTAATCCGGAACGCCTTAAGTGCCGGCTCTAAAACACAAAATTCCTCATCCTAACAACCCACCAAACAGCCCTGAACCTACGTAACACTAAACTAACCCGGAACGCCTAACGTCCCCATACCTGGCGGTAACCCTTAGCACCACGGTCCACGGCACAGTCCCGAGCAGTGTCTGCGGTCGCTCCCCAGCAAGTAGTTAGTTGCAACGTGGCGTATCGTATAAGATGTGATAAGGAGACACACTTATCCGAGGCGTTCCAGCTTAGTCCTCAGGGATAGCGGCGCATCTTTGGCCAACCTCCGGTAGGAATACCTAATCCAATCAATCTGGGGTTGATTACAGATGTCCATGGGCGGCAGTAGCCACTTACCATCAGGTGGACTGCATGCTCGTCTGCTACTCTTATATTATAACTAACGCCTAACGTCTTAGTGATAGCCTAGTGGTTAAGAAACTCTGCCTCTAGATCGAGGTACCGAGGTTCAAATCCCAGGCCTCCTCTAATTTTTCGAAGTTATGTGCGTATTAGAAATTAATTATCACTTGCTAAACGGCGAAGGAAAACATCGTGAGGAAACCTGCATACCTGAGAGATTTATAAAAAAAAATCTCAAAGGTATGTGAAGTCTACCAATACGCACTTGTCCAGCGCGGTGGACTACGGCCTAATCCTTCTCATTCTGAGAGGAGACCCGTGCCCAGCAGTGGGACAGTCATGGGTTGATGATAATGAATGATGAACGTCCCAGTAGCTCCCCACTCACCTGGCAGTAGCCCGCAGTGCCACAGTCCACGGCACGCTCCCGAGCAGTGTGGGCGGTCGTTCCCCGGCCAGGAGCTGCAGCGTGGCGTATCGGTGGCCACCGATCAGCGCGTCCGCACCGCACTCGCGCCACACGTGCAGCTGCCGCGCTAGGAGACTGCGGAAGGATGGGTCGCCTGGGGACAACGGGACAATTCGTATAGGTCGTGTAGGCTTCCGTAGACAAAGGGATACAAGCCTTGGCTTCAAAAAGAAGCTTACCAATTTATTAATGTAAAATTTGTTGCCTTTGTATTCATGTTATATATGTTCATTAAATTACCTCTTAATATGTCTTAGTATATTGCATTGTTTATGATATTATTTTAACCGTCAAAATAAGCAATAACATGTCATATGTGTAAATGATACACGCCTATAATTGACCTACATACATAGAACAGTTGTATACATATAATATTATAGTTTACTAGCTGACCCGGCAAACGTTGTGTTGCCATATAAATAAAACGATGCTATCATTTTGAAGGTGGTAGAACCCTTTGTGGTTCGACTCCGGCGGCACCACCGCCACACCTATTTCTACCTAATAACAGCAGTGTTAAGCGCTGCTGTGTTCCGGTTTGAAGGGTGTGGTAAGGGAGACATACTGTTCCGAGGCGTTCCAGCTTAGTCCTCAGGGGTAGCGGCGCATCTGTGGCCGACCTCAGGTAGGAATATCTAATCCTATCTAGGGTTGATTACAGATGTCCATGGGCGGCAGTAGCCACTTACCATCAGGTGGACTGCATGCTCGTCTGCTACTCTTATATAATAAAAAAAAAAAAAAAAAAACAAATGTTAAGGGTGAACAACCCTTATCACTTACGGGTTTGAAAAATAGATAGAATATTTGAAACTGCGATGGTAGCGAAGTCTGTGTGTACGTTTGTGCTTGTGTATGTGTGTGATGGTGTGTGTGTACGTGTTTGTGAGTACAAGAATGAGTCTCGCTTTCTTTCTTATAAATTATCATTAATCTCTCGAATGTATGTATGTTTGTCCTTTTGTATGTGAGTGTATGACGGTGTGTGTTTGTGAGTGCAAGAGTGAGACTTTCTTTCTTTCTTTCATATGAATTATTATGAGTCTCTCTCTCTGTGTGTGTGTGTGTGTGTGTGTGTGAGAGAGAGAGAGAGATGGTGTGTACGTGTATGTGAGTGCAAGAGTGAGCCTTTCTTTCTTATGAATTATTGTAAATCTCACCGGCGGCCTGTGCGATGATAGCAGCCATGTTGAGGTCTCCGCGCTCCCGGGCCAGGCGACAAGCGGCCAGCACCCGCCCGCCCAGCACCAGGCTCCACACACGAGCACTGTGCATATCACTCTCTGAAACAACAACAATACACGTATAGTATATACCGCTTCATACACAGGCGCTTTGGATATCGCTCTCTGAAACAAACATAACACATTTATATTAATAGTGTCCGAGACGAAAGAGCTACAAACGAGAAATGTATGAGAGTAATAATTTGTAGTGTTAAAGCAGGTTTATTATAGTATTGAGAGGCGTGTTACTGTGTTATGACTTCCTTGTTATGACCTGACTAAATAATAAGCTTAACCTAAGTCATATAATACAAGGCTCAGCTCTACACCACAAGTTAATTGTTACCCAAAATATGTCACTTAGTTTTTATTTTTGTTTGAAAAAGAACAAATCGACCGACCCAAGAACTCAGGGAGGAGGGAGCAGCTGAAAAAAAACGCTCAATGGGATCGTAATTTTATGGTAACAATAGCTGAGGCACTTCCTTTTGCCTAGATTACAGCCGCAAGTCGTAAGCAATTATTGTTTTTCTTTTTATCTCTTTTATGTACTTTTTTATATTATATTTAAAAAAAGAACATGTTTAATTTTAAATTTCGATTATGTTATCGCAGGTGCGTGCCCAGGCCTTGAACCTCAAACCCCACCCCACACGTATTCATTATTTTTAACGCTCACCATCTTCCTCTTCACATGAGCTGGGCTTGGCCAGCTCCTTGTCAGTCTCCTCCGCCACGGCGTCCTTCAACCACTCCAGCAAGCGGTTGTGGCGATTGACCACCGACTGGACGTCAGTGCCCGGTATACCTGGATACACCAAACAAACATTATTACTTGGTTAAAATATTTTATTCATCATCATCATCATCACAACGCATTACTGTCCCACTGGGCACGGGTCTCCGCTCAGAATGAGAAGGATTAGGCCATAGTCCACCGCGCTGGACAAGTGCGTATTGGTAGACTTCACATACCTTTGAGATTTTTTTTTATAAATCTCTCAGGTATACAGGTTTCCTCACGATGTTTTCCTTCACCGTTTAAGCAAGTGATAATTAATTTCTAATGTGCTCATAACTTTGAAAAATCAGAGGTGCGTGCCTGGGATTTGAACCTCGGACCCCTCGATCGAGAGGCAGAGTTTCTTAACCACTAGGCTATCACTATTTTATTGTATTTAACTATTTGATATTATTGTTATTATTTTCTTGAAATGTGATTATTTAATCTTATTATTGACTTGATGCTTATGTAATTATTTTTTTTATTTATATATATAATATAGAAGTAGTAGACGAGCATACAGTCCACCTGATGGTAAGTGGCTACTGCCGCCCATGGACATCTGTAATCAACCCCAGATAGGATTAGATATTCCTACCTGAGGTCGGACACAGATGCGCCGCTACCCCTGAGGACTAAGCTGGAACGCCTCGGAAAAGTATGTCTCCCTTATCACATCCTTCAAACCGGAACACAGCAGCGCCTAACACTGCTGTTATTAGGTAGAAATAGGTGTGGCGGTGGTGCCGCCAGAGTCGAACCACAAAAGGTTCTACCACCTTCAAACATTTCAATTATTATTATTAATCGACGAATGCCATACAGGTATTATAATTCAATAAGTAGCAAATTTTAATTTATGTTTTATATCATATTGTTGAATTTTTGCAAACCTTATACAGGTAGAACACACTGGACTGTAATCTTTATATATATATTTCTTATGTGCGTGTGTATATCACTGAACTCCTCCTAAACGACTGGACTGATTTTGATGAAGTTTTTTGTGTGTGTTCAAGGGGACTTGAGAATGGTTTAGATTCACAATTTAGTCCGTAAAAGGTTTTTTAATTAATTTTTAATTCGTAAGTAGTTATAGAATCGGAAACTATGCATTTGATCAAGTGATGATCTTTAGCAAAGTTGTTGTCCAAGAGCCCACGAGGGTTTGGGAGTTGGTAAGACCAATTTTCGACAGATGGCACCACTGTCATTCCAATGCAGGTACAAATTTTCCGTTTTATGTATGTCATATTATTTCTTTAAGTTGCGGGCGAAGCCGCGGGCACCACTGGTATCTATATGATATCTGTGTAATAACTGTGTTCTAGCAAATAAAGAATTTGTATTTGAATAGCTGGATACAACAAAAATACATTATTATTGAGTACCTGGAAACTATAAAAATAAACCTAGATATAGTCCGCGTTAACTAGTCCGCTCTGAACATAGAAACGAGTGGCGTCGCCATAGCAAATTGTATGACTACACCTGCTCGCAACAACTTCAGAGCGAACTAGCAGTTTGGCACAGACTGTACTCTTCAAACCGTAACACAGCAGCGCTTAACACTGCTGTTATAATAGAAATAGGTGTGACAGTGATGCCACGGAGACACCAAGAACCTTGAGAGTTAAATTTACTGAAATAAACATTATTATAAAGTTAATATTACCATCATTCTCGAGATCTGCTCCCCAGAGCGCTTCACACAGCTTCCATACTTCCAGGCAGTAGGCATTGGACACTCCATACTGTAAGAAAACATAAAACATGAGCACATAATGACAAACAACAATTTAATGTAGTAGAACCCTCTGTGGTTCGACTCCGGCACCACCGTCACACCTTTCTGTTAAAATGCTTTGTTCTGCTTTTGAAGGGTGCGGTAAGAGAGACATACTTTTCCGAGGTGTTCCAACTTAGTCCTCAAGGGTAGCAAAACAACCATAGGTAAGAATGAATCAGATAGAAATTTAATGTTATCTGGGATTGATTACAGATAGATTTGTAGACATCAATATTATAAAAATTAAAAAAATATATTTTTTTAAATATGCTTTATCACGTAAAATCATATTTTTTCTAACCCCAACTACTTTTAATATTTTAAATTTTCCATTACAATATAAAGGAAAAATAACATTCCACGCCTAAACTAACACTTATCTATCCAATATTCGTCCCCCGGAATGCCCCACGTCCCCAACTTCCCCCACGCCCCCAATTCACCCCACACTCCGCTCGGAACGCCTCACGTCCCCAACTCACCCCACACTCCACCCGGAATGCCTCACGTCCCCAATTCACCCAACACTCCACCAGGAATGCCCCACGTTCCCAACTCACCCCGCACTCCACCTACAAACCCCCACTTCCCCAACTCCACCCGGAATCCCCCACGTCCCCAACTCCACCCAGAATCCCCCACGTCCCCAACTCACCCCGCACTCTACCTACAAACCCCCACGTCCCCAACTCCACCCGGAATCCCCCATTGCCCCAACTCACCCCACTCTCCCCCTTCGCACCCTCAGCATCCCTCTTCAGGCAGCGCAGCAGCTGGAGCCGCCTGCCCGGCTCCGAGGCCACCACTAAGCGGGGACACCGGGCGTTCCGGCCGTCCGACTCTACAGGGGGCTCCTCGAACGTCGAGTGTTCCAGTAGACTAGCCAGCTGTTGGGATAGGGCGTCCTGGGGAAACATTACGATCAATATTATCATATACACATTACTGATATTACTTTCCTATGTTGGTATAGTCCGCGTAAAACAGCTAGTCCGCTCTGAACATAGAAATGAATCGCGCCGCCATAGCAAATTGTATGACTACACCTGCTCGCAACAACTTCAGAGCGGAGTTGCTGTTTGGCACGGACTATAACACAATTATAATCATATTTAAAAAAAAAAGCGCTTTCTACACTCACAGCCCCACACTAGGATTCCCTGTATCGTGAGCGCTATAGACACACACATAGACAAATACACAAACACCCAGACCCAGAAACTGAAATCTAAGTTCATCATTTAGAAATACGTCTGGCCGGGATCGAATCTAGGACCCTCTGCGCGTCAGACCGCTTTGCCATCGAGTCGTGATTTTAGTAAAATGATTATTTCTAAGGTTGATAGAGACTTTTGTGTTTGGAACATAGAAGACACACCTATTTCTGTTATAACAGCAGTGTTAAGCGCTGCTGTGTTATGGTTTGAAGTGTGGTAAGGGAGATATTTCTCCCAGGAATTCTTGCTTAGTCCTCAGGGGTAGCGGCGCATCTGTGGCCGACCTCAGGTAGGAATCTTATTCTATTTGGGGTTGATTGCAGATGTCTGTCTATTCGGCATTTTTACAGATGTCCATGGGCGGCACTAGCCACTTACAATCAATTGGACCGCATGCTCGCATGCTACTCCTACGTTATAAAAAATCATTGGGAGAACAATAGGTTGACAGTATTAGATACCAGCTGAGACCCCACTCTGAGACTTGTCCAGCAGTGGGACAATAATGGCTCATGATCAGATACCTGTACGCCGTTGGCTTGGTGTCCGATGGTCATCCTGGTCACCACCGCCTCGCTCCAATCGTCCTCGCCACGACCGCGGACGTAATGGCCCAACGTGGATAGATCGGCAGCTGGAAACAAAACAAACATTTAATTAATCATATTTTCATCTTGCAGCAGTGATAGCTGCTTTAAGAAACTCGGCCTCCCGATCGAGGGTTCCGAGGTTCAAATCCCAAGCAATCGCACTTTTTATTTTCAAAGTTATGTGCGTATTTGAAATTAATTATCGCTTGCTAAACGGTGAACGTAAAACACCGTGAGGAAACCTGCACACCTGAGAGATTTATAGATTTATTATTTTAGAGATCTACTCGTTGATGATGATTGATGATGATTTTCTTCATAAAAGACGCTTTCTACACTCACAGACCCAGTCTAGGAGTCCCTGTGTCGTGGGTACTTTGAATTAGGGATATTGCTGTTTCCGTGGCGCGACAATGTAACGATGGGTTCTCTTAGAACTCGACAAGAAAAAACGAAATGTAAGAAGATAAAATATTTCTAAATATCGCTTAGTTTCCAATTCGTATAAATTCATATGAATTTTATCCTTACTAGAGACATTATACGAAGCCGCAATATATGCGGTGTATTTTTTCGAAAATGAACTGGATTGAATCTAGACTAAAAAAATACTAATTGTAAGAAATGTAATTATCAATTTTTAAGCTTTTTTTATCAAAATCATCCCCCGTAACTCCTTTCAACATTTTCGCTATTTCTTATAGTTTCTAATTATCCATCTAAGCACTAGAAAAATTCACCCTATAGTATATTATCCCTTTGGTAAGGGAGACAGACTTTTCCGAGGCGTTCCAGCTTAGTCCTCAGGGGTAGCGGCGCATCTGTGGCCGACCTCAGGTAGGAATATCTAATCCCATCTGGGGTTGATTACGGATGTCCATGGGCGGCAGTAGCCACTTAACATCAGGTGGACTGCATGCTAGTCTGCTACCCTTATATTATAAAAAAAAAAAGAAAATATTAGTTTAAATATATAAAATCCACTAACTTTTAGGCAGGTGAGTAATAGAATCGTAAGTCGTAGGGAACACAATGACCCCGCCGGGACCGAACCCGACGCGGCTGTGGCGAGCGCGACTCACCGACATGTCCGCGACGCATGCGGCGTCTAGACGACCTGGAATAAAATAAAAATAGTTTAAAAAAATATATATCACGAAAAAACCGCACAAGAAAGACCTTTAATCCTGCGGATCCTGTGTATTGTCATCGATTTTTGATAATACATGATGATGATGATGATGATTTGACAGGTTTTGGGAAAATAATTGTATTATTTATTTACATACGTGTATCAGAAACCTTTCATTGTACTTTTTTTCGAACCAAGGAATATTTATTAGAAAAAAACATATTCTATTACGGGAATGTGTTTTTCTGCTTTTGTTTTTGCAATATTTTGTAGCCAACTCCATGGTGTCGATTTTTATCTGTCGGCTTTTTGTAAAAAAAAACGACTTGTTAATCTTACCAAATATCTAAAAAAAAACAACAGTCCCACACTAGGATTCCCTGTCGTGGGTGCAAATGCAAATTCATAATTCATAAGTCTGTCTGGCCGGGGATCAAACCCGGGACCCTCTACTCGTCAGACCGGTATGGTGACCGCTCCGCCACGCAGGTTGCCAAATAGAGATATTAACTTAAAAAACGTGTCACAATGTTAGTTACCGTACTCCTCCGAAACGGCTTTACCGATTTACACCAAATTTTATATGCATATTCAGTAGGTCTGAGAATCGGGTACTATCTATTTTTCATACCTAAGTGATAAGGGTTGTTGACCCTTAACATTTTTTATTTATATGGCAACACAACGTTAACCGGATCAGCTAGTAATCAATAATATTTTAAATGAATACAACTCACCAGCTATAGTATGTTTGAAGGGTGGTATTTTCCTGTGATACTTGAGAACGATTGTATGCGGTCTCACTATGAGGGGACGCATCACGACTTCTGTAAATAAATATAAAAGTTATTACATGCTAAAGTTAAAGACTTTTCCGAGGCGTTCCAGCTTAGTCCTCAGGGGTAGCGGCGCATCTGCGGCCGATCTCAGGTAGGAACATCTAATCCTATCTGGGGTTGATTACAGATGTCCATGGGCGGCAGTAGCCACTTACCATCAGGTGGACTGCATGCTCGTCTGCTACTCTAATATATTTTAAAAAAAAAAAAGTTGGTAGAACCCTTTGTGGTTCGACTCCGGCGGCACCACCGCCACACCTGTTTCTGTTATAACAGCAGTGCTTGGCGCTGCTGTGTTCCGGTTTCAAGTGTGGTAAGAGAGACTTAAACTTAGCCCAGCTGCCAGCGTTCTGGGCACTATGCCACAAGTGGGGGTTTTGGACGACATCTTTATTTTATAAGTTAAATTTGTTATTTAATTTTAAATATTTTTATTTAATTTTAATTTAATTAGAAGTTATAAAATGTTAATATTTCTTTGTTTGTAAATAAATCTTAAGTATTTTATAAATAAAGGAACAATTTTTTTTTCTTTTTTTTTATATTATAGGAGTAGCAGACGAGCATGCAATCCACCTGATGGTAAGTGGCTACTGCCGCCCATGGACATCTGTAATTAATCCTAGATAGGATTAGATATTACTACCTGAGGTCAGCCACAGATGCGCGGTACCCCTGTGGACTAAGCTGGAACGCCTCGGAAAAGTCTGTCTCCCTTACCACACCCTTCATACCGGAACACAGCAGCGCCTAGCACTGCTGTTATTAGGTAGAAATAGGTGTGGCGGTGGTGCCGCCGGAGTCGAACCACAAAGGGTTCTACCACCTTCATAAATACTTAGCCCTCAGATATTCAATTCTACTTACAATTGAATATTTATAGATGACCATGCGGTTCGATTCCAGGGGCAACACCGTCACACTTATGTCTATCTAATATGTTATTGTTTGATCACAGATGACCATACGCAGCAGTGGTCACTTACCATCAGGTGAACTACAAGCTTGCTAATTACTTTTTTTATGTTATATTCTTAAAACAGTTTAAAATATATCTATACTAGGCGTGAATAATTTAACAAATGGAAAATGCACATATTTCATGACACATCTTGGCCTGGCAGAACTTTAGCAAACGCTCTAACGTTGAAGGAAAACATCGTGAGGATACCTGCATACCTGAGAAATCTTAAAATAAGGGTTTTCAAAGGTATGTGAAGTCTACCAATACGCACTTGTCCAGCGCGGTGGACTATGGCCTAATCCTTCTCATTCTGAGAAGAGACCCGTGCCCAGCAGTGGACAATACCGGGTTGATGATGTAAATCTCAATCTCACCGTCGGTCCGCGTATCGGTGGCCACCGTCGCGGCGGTGTGCTCTTGGCGCTCCGGAGGCGGTGGCTCGGTGGTCAGTGTGGCGGAGCGCACCGTCGCCGCCGGGACCTGCTGGTCACCGCTCGACAGCGACATGTCCTCCTCCATTTCTGGTCACGAAGTTAAAATATCTTTATATTTCTTATGCGCGTGTGTATGTCACTGAACTCCTCCTAAACGACTGTTCCGAAAAAATTTGTTGTGTGTGTTCAAGGGGACTTGAGAATGATTTAGATTCACAATTTAATCCGTGGGAAAAGGTTTTTTTAATAAATTTTTAATTCGTAAGTAGTTGTTGATTTTGGAATGTTTTTGGAATGTCATTACTCCCTTCAAACGTTGTCATTACATTTTCATCGGTACTTCTGGCTTTTTATATTAATGTTCCTCAAATTCCACTAAACCCTACGTTTCTACATGCATATCACCTATAAACATCTTACCTGTGTCAGCGTAGAGGGATGCCTTCATGAGCTGAACGCTGTGACTGTGCCGGTTCTCCAACCTCGCCAGCTCGGTGGTCGGACTCTTCACACCGAACGCTGCGAGAAATACCCATTATTAATAAACCATCTATCCGATGTTTTGCCTATCACAGATCGACATTTACTACTACACATTGTCTTCTGATCACATGACACGGATAGCCAAAAATATGACAGATTGATTTTTAAAAACTATAAATATTGATTTTTAACAACTATATAGTTAAGCAGTGATAACACGGTGAAACTCGGCGGCTCATTCAGGGTGTCTGAGGTTCAAATCCCAAGATCATCATCATCATCATCAACCCATTACTGTCCCACTGCTGTGCACGGGTCTCCTCTCAGAATGAGAAGGATTAGACCATAGTCCACCACGCTGGACAAGTGCGTATTAGTAGACTTCACATACCTTTGAGATTTTTTTTATAAATCTCTCAGGTATGCAGGTTTCCTCACGATGTTTTCCGTCACCGTTTAAGCAAGCGATAATTAACTTCTAATACGCACATAACTCTAAAAAATCTGATGTGCGTCTGTGATTTGAACTCAGGACCGCTCGATCAAGAGGCCGAGTTTCTTAACCACTAGGCTATATATATTTCGAACATTATTAAGTTTAATTTAATTAATTCTAAAGTAAATAAACTACCTCTGTTCTCCGGATACAGGCTGTGCGATTCCCCATTGTCCTCTGTAGTGTCCATTTCAAATGCTGAAAAAATAATACGAACATAAATTATAATCATAATCATAATCTTTGTTTGCTAAATAAGGTACAATAGGTGTTTAGGCAAAGTATACAATCCTCTTATTTTACCTTTAAGGCGTGCAAATATACAGTCAGGTATGCCTAAAAATATTTCCAATATTATTTACAATATTAAATAACAAATTGTCAGATTAATACACACATCATAATTATTATTTTTTATATAAATGTCAAACATTATTAGTCATGCAATTAATTAATATAATAGTAATACATTCATAAAATGTCAAAAAATTCTTTAAGGCTGTAAAAATTATTAAGAAGAAGCCATTCATTTAAACGCTTTAATTAATATAATTTTAAAACTCCGCTGTATGTCCGTCCGTCATAGAGTTCTATCTCCTGAACCGTAATAGATAGACACTTGATTTTTTTTACAGAGTATGTATAGTGGTTGTCTTAATAACAAACAAAAAAAGTTGAAAATAAATGGGGGTCCCCATACAAGAAACCGTTATTTTTAAACGTGTTTTACCATTACCTATTGAACCATAAGTGCACAGTTAAATTTTTCACATTTTTTTTTAATAATATAAGAGTAGCAGACGAGCATGCAGTCCACCTGATGGTAAGTGGCTACTGCCGTACAGACATCTGTAATCAACCCCAGATAGGATTAGATATTCCTACCTGAGGTCGGCCACAGATGCGCCGCTACCCCTGAGGACTAAGCTGGAACGCCTCGGAAAAGTCTGTCTCCCTTACCACACCCTTCAAACCGGAACACAGCAGCGCCTAACACTGCTGTTATTAGGCAGAAATAGGTGTGGCGGTGGTGCCGCCGGAGTCGAACCACAAAGGGTTCTACCACCTTATGACTTAAATATGGCTCCTACTGTGGCCGAGCTCAGGTAAGAATCTAATGTTATCTGAAGTTGATTACAGATGTCTATATGGCAGTAGCTTATTGAGGCGGACTGCTCGTTCACTACATCAATATCGAAATAATGATCTTTTGTTTTTTTTTTTTTTATATAACAAAGGCTTAGCAGACGAGCATGCTTTCCACCTGATAGTGACTACTGCCATACGGACATCAGTAATCAACCCCAGATAGGATTACATTCCTACTTGACATTAATGAGTGGCCACCCATATAACTCCAACTACAAAATACACCCTACCTTTAGTCCCCCCATTCATGAGCGACAAGGAGCTCATAGACGCGTGTTGCATGCTGAAAGCGGGCTCCGTTTCGGGACCGAGGCCCCCCAGACCCCCCAGACCTCCCAGACCTCCCAGGGAGGGTCCTCCGAGGCCCCCCAGACCCCCCAGCCCAGAGGAGTTGAGGCCGGCCGTCGTCACCGGCACCGGTTGTTTCGGGGCTGCAAATTGACATGGTTTTTTTTTGTATTTTTTAACGATATTAGAATGTGAGTGCGCTCGTGTATGCGTGCATGCGTGTGTGTAATTGATAATATCAAATAAAAAAAAATATAAATGTGTGTGCGTGCGTCTCTCTCGCTCTCTCTCTCTATACAGGCTTGCGGGCCTGTGACTAACTGTGCATGTGTGTGTGTGTATGTGTGTGCGGTAATTTATAATATCAAATCAAAAAATAATGCGTGCGTGCGTCTGGGTGTGAAACTCTCTCTCCCTCTGTGTGTGTGTGTGTGTTTGTGCGTGTTTGTGTGTGCGTGCCTGCGTGCGTGTGTGTATGTGTGTGTGTAATGTGAATACGTGTGCAAGTAATTTATAATATCATATAAAAAACATATTTATGGTAGTGCGTGCGTGTGCGACTCTCTCTCTCTCTCTCTCTGTATGTGTGAGTGTGAGAGTGTGTGCGCGCGTGTGTATATATATGTCTGTGTACGTATGTGCATGCACGTGTTTGTGTGTGTGTGTGTGCCTGCGTGCGTATGTGTGTGTGTGTAATGTAAATGCGTGTGTTGGTAATTTATAATATCATTTAAACAAATATTTATGGTAGTGCGTGCGTGTGCGTGTGCGACTCTCTCTCTCTCTCTGTGTGTATGTATGAGTGTGAGAGTGTGTGCGTGCGTATGTATATGTATGTCTGTGTGTGCTTGATAATATTTATCACAATCACCTGGCGCGGCGGCCTTCTGCACCGCCTGGTTGACCAGCTGCCGCTTGAGCACGTCCGGCACCGGATCGTCCTCCTCGTCCGAATCCGTCAGGCCGTACTTGCTGAAGTGCTCCACCTGGATACGAGGACCATTAACATTATTACAATAACATAGTTACTTAATTATTTATTCTCCATTATTTATTTTCAACTTTTATTTTTAACCTTTTTTATTTTTAGTGTTTGTTGTTTATAGCGGCCGTCATTATGTATCTTCTGTAAAAATGTCAAGTGTCTCCCTATTACGGTTCCAGAGATAGAGACACAGCCCCGTGACAGACGGACAGACAGCGAAGTCTTAGTAACAGGGTTCCGTTTTTACCCTTTGGGTAAATATCAATTTAAAAAAGTCTATCAATACGCACTTGTCCAGCGCGGTGGACTATGGCCTAATCCTTCTCATTATGAGAGGAGACCCGTGCCCAGCAGTGGGACAGTAATGGGCTGATGATGATGATGACTGTTTAAGGATAGATACTATAAGGGGTAAATAGGTATTAAATGAAATTTAAATTAAATTATTGAAATTATATTAAATCAATATTTGTAATTAATTTTTAAATTTAATTAGGTTAAGATGACACATGTTTAGTAACAATTAAAGAATCAATAAATTCTATATTATTATTATTTGTATAAGGGAAACACTGTTTAAGGGGGTATACTGTGTAATGGGGAGGTAACTGTTTTATGGGAAGGGGGTGGACTTGGGGATATTGTTTAAGAGGCACACTGTTTACGGGGACGGGGGGTGAGATCCCCCAACCACCCACACAGCAACTTACCCGGAACACCCAGCCGCCGGTCTGCGGGCGGTACTCTATGAACCTCGTGACATGTTTTAAGTATGGATACTGTTATGGGGGCATGGGGGTATTGTTTAAGGGGGTGTTGTTAAGGGGGGTTACTGTTTACGGGAGGGTTTTGTTTAAGGGGGGTACTGTTTAAGGGGGATTCTGTTTAAGGGTAGGGAGGGGTCAGATCCTGTGTGGGGGACACAGCAGCACTCACCCGGAAGATCCAGCGCCAGTCTGCGGGCGGTACTCTAGGAACTTGGAGATATTGTTTAAGAGGAACACTGTTTAAGGGGACGGGGAGGTCCCCCAACCCACCACACAGCAACTCACCCGGAACACCCAGCTGCCGGTCTGCGGGCGGTACTCTATGAACTTGGTGTCATGTTTTAAGGATGGATAGTTTTGGAGGGGGTATTATTTAAGGGGGCGTAATCTTGCTGGAGGGTTATTGTTTAAATGGGGGGGTAATCTTGCAGGAGCGTTACTTTATAAGGGGGGGGGGGGGGTAATCTTTAAGGGGGCACTGTTTAAGGGTGGTATTATTGAAGGGGAGGGGGATATTGCTTAAAGGGGGACGGGGGGTGAGATCCCCCAACCCCCAACACACGAACACTCACCCGGAACACCCAGCTGCCGGTCTGCGGGCGGTACTCTATGAACTTGGTGTCATGTTTTAAGGATGGATAGTTTTGGAGGGGGTATTATTTAAGGGGGCGTAATCTTGCTGGAGGGTTATTGTTTAAATGGGGGGGTAATCTTGCAGGAGCGTTACTTTATAAGGGGGGGGGGGTAATCTTTAAGGGGGCACTGTTTAAGGGTGGTATTATTGAAGGGGAGGGGGATATTGCTTAAAGGGGGACGGGGGGTGAGATCCCCCAACCCCCAACACACGAACACTCACCCGGAACACCCAGCTGCCGGTCTGCGGGCGGTACTCTATGAACTTGGTGTCATGTTTTAAGGATGGATAGTTTTGGAGGGGGTATTATTTAAGGGGGCGTAATCTTGCTGGAGGGTTATTGTTTAAATGGGGGGGGGTAATCTTGCAGGGGCGTTACTTTATAAGGGGGGGGGGGGTAATCTTACTATTTAAGGGGGCACTGTTTAAGGGTGGTATTGTTTAAAGGGGGAGGGGGGTGAGATCCCCCAACCCCCAATACACGAACACTCACCCGGAACACCCAGCTGCCGGTCTGCGGCCGGTACTCTATGAACTTGGTATCATGTTTGTCGCACGCTCGACGAAGCTTGCCCTCGTAGTCCATCTTCAGAAGCCTGTACCAAAAACGATTGTTACAATCCGCGCCACACAGCTAGTCCGCTCTGAAGTTGTTGCGAGCTGGTGTAGTCATGCAATGTGCTATGGCGACGCGATTCATTTCTATATTCAGAGCGGACTAGCAGTTTTGCGCGGACTATAAATTTAAAACACCATAAACTACATGTATTAGATAAAACTATAACAAAACTAGCTGACCCGAAAAATGTTAAGGGTGAACAACCCTTATCATTTAGGGGGATGAAAAATAGATGTTGGCCGATTCTCATAGATACCGGATAAGCACAAAAAATTTCATCAAAATCGGTCAAGCCGTTTAGGAGGAGTATGGCAACGAAAACTGTGACACGAGAATTTTATATATTAGATGTATGACACAGAAATTACTAACTACGACTTAATTAACAGTCTTCGAAAGGGGGAAGGGTTTTGCATTTGGATGCATGTATTTTAGTTTCGAAGTCAATTGGATAGTGTTTATAGTTAGAAACTTAGTCCCCGAAACTTCGGATCAATCTAAAACTTCGTTCCGGAAATATCAGATTAATCCGAAACTTCGGACCGACCTAAAACCTCGTCCCCGTAATTTCGTACCAACTCTAAACTTCGTCCCCCACCCTTCACTCCCCCCCTCCCCCCACTCACCTGTCCGGCTCTGTGATCGGCCGCCTCTCCGCCTTGTCCCGCGGCCAAACGCGGTCGAGCGTCACAACCGCCCGTCTGTTCAGCCCGTTGCCGACGGGCGGTTTCTCCGCGTCCGTAGGATACACTATCACCTCCTTGTTTAGGAAATGCACTGTGGGAGAGAGAAAACAATAAAACGTTATCATCAAACCTATGATCAAATTCATCTTGCCATCCATCTATCCATCGACAAATCCAACCATGTTTCCATAAATCCATCAATCAATCGATCAACACATTAACTATTCCATTTATTCACCCAACCTTTCATCAATCCACTAAGCAATACCTCAACCCCTCGATGAATCTAATAATCAATCGAACAATTCATCCATCTGTCACCTATTTGTCACGTCACCTCGCATGTTCAGACCTAAGAACCAAATTCATCCATCCGTCAATCCACCGGCCAATCAACCATCCAGTCCATAATAATTGATCCGTCCACCAATCCATCGAAAAATCCATCAATCCGTCCATCGACCCGTGCGCCGAACCATCGATCAATCCACCAATTTTTCCATCAATCCACGGACCAATCCATCCATCAATCCATCCACTCACCCAGCGCGTCCAGGTCCATTCCGGCGACGTCTATCTCGCAGTCGTAGAACACATTCCCGTAGTTTTAGCGACCGACATTCAGAACTAACTGCCAATCCACCAGTAAACGCATCAATCCATCCACCAATCCACCGACCAATCAATCCATACATTTATGACCAACCGAATCATCCACCAAACCACCGATCAATGCACCAATTCATTCATCAATCCACTAACTAATCGACTCATCCCTCCATAACAAGTCGAATCAACCACCATTCAATCCCTCAGTTTAGTCATCAATCCATCCGTCAATCCACCGACCAACCGACTCTTCAATCCATATATAGCCAATCCATCCATCGATCCATCGACCAATCAATCAATCCAGCCACTCACCCAGCGTGTCCAGGTCCGTCCCGGGGATGTATATATCGCAGTCGGAGAACACGTTCCCGCAGTTCTTGCGACTGAGGGTCAGAACAAACCGCCAATCCACCAGTAAATGCTTCAATCCATTCACCAATCCACTGACCAATCGACACATCGATTCATAACTAATCGAATCATACACCAATCCACCAAAAAATCAACAGTTTAGTCATCAATCCATGAACCAATCGATTCATCTATCCATAACCAATCGCATGAACCACCAATCCACCAATCAATCCACTCGTCCGTCCATAACCAATCGACCTATCAATCCACCCACCAATCCACCATTCCATCAGTTCATAAGCAATCGGCCCATCCACCAATCCAAAGATCAATACATCAATTCAGCACCCAATCCCCCCACTCACCCAGCGCGTCCAGGTCCATCCCTGCGACGTCTATCTCGCAGTCGTAGAACACGTTCCCGTAGTTCCTGCGCCCCACGGTCAGGTGCGGCACTACGCACGTGCCGTCGGGTTTCATGTAATCTGACTCATTGATCCGTAACCAATCATCCCAACCACCAATCCACGGAACAATCCACCAATCCATCCATCAATCTAGCAACCAATCGACTCATACATCTTTAATCAGTCGATCCGTGCACCAAACCATCGATCAGTCTATCAATTTTTTCATCAATCCACCAACCAATCCATCCATCAATCCAACGACCAATCGACTCATCCATTCATAAAAAATCAAATCGACCACCAATCCACAGATCAATCCATCAGTTTAAGTCATCAATCCACCGATGAATCGACTCATCCGTCTACACCCATCAATCTACAGTCTTTTCCATCAATCCACGGACCAATCCATCCACCAATCCCCCACTCACCCAGCGCGTCCAGGTCCATCCCGGCGACGTCTATCTCGCAGTCGTAGAACACGTTCCCGTAGTTCCTGCGCCCCACGGTCAGGTGCGGCACGACACACGTGCCGTCGGGTTTCATGTAATCTGCGAACGAAAGTGTACATTAAAGATCGTTGTCAATAACCAATCTGTCTGATGTTAAGCTTAACAAAGGCATTTGAGAAAGTATTCATATTAAAATCATTTTTTTTACCACGCTTTTATTAGCTTGACCTGTATGTATGTGTGTAACGGAATCTTTGAACTCAATTTTTAACCACCTCGAACGGTGCGATTAATTTAAATTTTTGAACTATTATCAAGAATCGATGACAATACACGATTTAAATAATTTTATCCCATTCTCCTCATCAGGTTTGTTAGAAATCATTATTAACGATTTCCCTTGTGCGATTTAAGCATGGTTTTTAGTTTTTTAACTATAATACTTATTTATAACATAGGCGTAGCCGACGAGCATGCAGTCCACTTGATGGTAAGCTACTGCTGTATAGACATCTGTACTCAACCCCAGATAAGATCAGTTTCCTATCTGAGGTCGGCCACAGATGCGCCGCTACCTCTGAGGACTGTGGTCGACCTATTAGGACCTAATTATTGACTTAGGAATATTATTAGGATACTAATCCTATCTGGGGTTGATTACAGATGTCCATGGACGGCAGTAGCCACTTACCATCAGGTGGACTGCATGCTCGTCTGCTACTCGATCATAAAAATAAGTAAAATTTTCACCATCATAATTGTAAATCAATAGTACTCACTAATCATCTCCTCCAAGGACGGTATGGTGTAGTAGCCGGGTCTGGTCAGCTTCACGCCGGCGGGGTGCGGGGTCGACTCCCGGGCTGACACATTCTCCTCTTCGGACACTGTCGACAAATATTACATTTTTTGTTTACAAATATAAAATAAATCTCACTACAAACACTTGTTATAATGGTCCCATTCTTATAAAAAAAAATATGTCAGGCACCTAATTTATTTTTTAATTTTCTTTCTGTTATTTAATTTGTGTTGCAATTATCCAAATAAAATGTTTCTTTCTTTCTTTCTTTCTAAAGAAATTTATTAAAACTAACACATCCTTTTAAAATACATAACTGAGTAATGAAATAAAAAAAAAACTTTGTATATTTGGGAACGCTGACTCCGCACCACCGCTCCGTTTCCATCGTATAGTCCCCAACGTGGGAATTCACTCTGGGTGCTAACATTGCCCCAGCAAGTCACTTAGGATAGTTAGTTGTAATTTAGGTTAGATTTAATCCAAAACATGTAATATTCTGTTTTGATTAAATACATATACTTAAGTAATTCGGTCTTTCTGTATCCTGGCTGCTGCATCCCGACGCATTATATAACTCGTTGTAAAATATTTTTTTGAATTCTTATTTTTTTATTTTGTTAATGTAGTAGTTCGCATTTTGCATCCTATGAAACTTTTCATCTATTTAATAAAACTTTGATAAACTATCTAATGGACATGGTATAACTAAAGATTACTCTACAGCTATCAGATCCACTATCGTCTCCAATAAATACCACAAATACGACTGGATACTATCCAAATAACCAACAAACTAATTATCCTACTATGGATCACGTCTACATACAATCCATTCAACCATCCGCCTAGCCATCCAGTATAACAGTACCGTATACGCCTCGTATCTGATGTGCGATTTTCTCGCACGGCGAGCACGCCGCGTGTCCCGAGCGATGAGCGCAGAAGTGCAGACCGGCTGGGGAGGAGCGGGTAGTTGTAGGGATAGGGTGGGGGTAGGTACAAAAGGGTTAGGCCATTAGGATTAAAAGGTTAAAGGACTTAGATACTAGTTTCCATAGATTAAGAGGTGGATAGTAAACGTAGAACTAATGTAGTTCAACTGATACGGTACCACCACACCTATGTGTATCGTGAAGCAGTTTAGTGCTAGTGTGCGGGTGTGGATGTACTGACTTACATATGACTTACATGTGATCGGCTTCAGGTAGAACCTGCTCTATATGGAATTGGTTACACATGTCCATACGACAGTGACATAACATTAGTATTTTTTTTTATAATATAGAAGTAACGGACGAGCATGCAGTCCACCTGATGGTAGGTGGCTACTGCCGCCCATGGACATCCTTATGGTTCGACTCCGGTGGCACCATCGTCACACCTATTTCTGTTATTACAGCAGTTTAGCGCTGCTGTGTTCTGGTTTGAAATGTGGTAAGGGAGACATACTTATCCGAGGCGTTCCAGCTTAGTCCTCAGGGATAGTGGCTTATCTGTTACCGATCTCAGATAAGAATCTAATCTTACCTGGGGTTGATTACAGATGTCCATACGGCAGCAGACACTTATGCCAAGTCCGTGCCAAACTTCTAGTCCGCTCTGAGGTTGTCGCGCGCAGGTTCAATTAGCATATACTCCGTAACGTTCGCGCACACTAACTACAATTTACTATTGCGACGCAACTCGCTTCTATATTCGGAGCGGAACAGAAGTTTGGCACGGGCTCTGCTACACACAAAGTTCTTACCAGACAAGTTGTCGATGTTCTCCTTGTCCTGCGAGGAGCGGTCCGAGCGCACGGCCAGCTCGCGGATCGAGTTCTCCGCGGTGTCCGGGTTCGATACTAGCGGCTTGCGGAGAGGCTTAGTAGTCAACCTGGGTACAAATATATAATAAAATATACTCATTTTTTCATAATATACTAGTAGTGATCGACGCTTCGCCCGTGTTTTAAAAATAACACGATATACATATAACTGAAAATTTGCACCTTTATTGGAATGACAATGGCGCCACTGTCACAAAACGCGGGCGAAGCCGCGGACACAACTAATTTCTCTGATAAAAAAGCGTTTTGAAATGAATAAATAATAAAGGCATTTTTTACGATAAATAGTATGCATCAATTTATTTATTTACTCTTTATTGACCATGTTAAAAACAATGTGGTGCAAAAGGCGGACTTAATGCTAAATAGCATTTTCTCCCAGTCAACCTTAGGGATGTGCAGAAAAATTGAAGGCGGTACAACTATACTAAAAAAATAAAAATAATAATAAATAGGAAATAAAATAAAATGAAAAACAAGGGAGAAAGGAGAACATGAAAAAAGAAAGAGTGTGAGAAAGAAAGAGAAATAAATAAATGGTAACAATGGTAATATTAGCATTACATTCAAACATTTTTTGGTGCGGTGGTGCCGCCAGATTCGAACCAAATTGTTAGGTAATAACTCTAATAAATGAAATCTCTAGTAGTAACTTCTTTTTCAAAATAAATTTTAACGTACCAGCTAGCACGCCTCTCGGATATGGCTTCGGGTAGTTCCTTATCTGTGAAAAAAGAGAAGGATTAAATAATATATGTTAAGATTAAACACTTTCACACACACAGCCTCACACTAGGATTATATGTATCACGTGTGCTATGAACACGCACAAAGATAAATACACAAACACCCAGATCCAGAAAATATCCAAATATCCAAATCAATCATTTGGACATCTGTCTGGCCGGGGATCGAACCCGGGACCCTTTGCGCGTCAGACTGGTATGGTCACCGCTCCGCCACACGAGTCGTCTAATATATATTACTAGCAGTACCCGCGGCTTCGCCCGCTTTTTGTTCAATCATAATAAAATATAGCCTAGAGCACTCCTGAATAGTGTAGCTTTCTGATTGTGAAAGAATTTTCATGATCGCTTCAGTATTTCTGCAGATTAGCCCTTACGAACAAACAAACAAAGTAAGAAACTATACCTCTTTATGATATTATTATAGATTATAGATAGTACAGATTATTATCACATAGAAAAAATATTCTTACCCAAATTCGGGTACAATCTTGGCGAGGCGTCGTCCAAGGGTTTCTCTTTCTCCTGACTCCAGGGCATCTTTTGAGAGCCCAGCCTGAAAAATACAAAAAATATATATTACTTTATAGTCCGAAAAACTTTTCCGGTGGTAAAATCTAATGCATTAGGCCAGCGTTTCCCAGCCTTTCTCAGTCCACGGACCCTTAGGAAATCTAGCACAGTTTTCACGGACCCCCTTAATAAAATAAACAGCAAAAAAAAACGGATAAGGTATTTATTTTAGTTATTACAAATACAAAAAAAAAATACAGAAGTATGTGATTGAAAAAAGCAGTAAAGCGGCCCTTTTGCATTTAATGAGCGATTTATGTATGGTCCCGAAATGACACCGCGGACCCCCATACATATACTGGCGGACCTCCAGGGGTCCGCGGACCACAGGTTGGGAAACGCGGCCTTAGGCGATAGTAGCCAGTAGGGTTCCGGGTTCGAGGCATAGGCCAGGCAGACATTACTTGTTGTCGTGCCCATCATCACATTGTTTGGACTAGTCTGGAATCGAACCCGAAAGCCTATGTCGACAGGTATTAAATATTTTTTCAACTCACCAACTCCCATGTCTGTCTGAGCTGACATCGAAATCTGAAACAAATTAACATTTTGTTTTATAATCATCAACCCATTACTGTCCCACTGCTGGGCACGGGTCTCTCAGAATGAGAAGGATTAGGCCATAGTCCACCGCGCTGGACAAGTGCGTATTGGTAGACTTCACAAGTTCACACGCACTTAAGATTTTTTATTTTTTTTTCACACTTTTAGGCATGCAAGTTTCCTCACGATGTTTTTTTATATTTGAGCCTAACGATAAGGCAGACGTGCTACCTGATGGAAAGCAATCAACGTCGCCTTTGGACATTTGCAACACCAGAGGAGTCGCCAATGCATCGCCGGCTTTGAAGGAGAGCTCTTTTTGCACCTTTTTTTGATGTAGTCAATAAAGTAAGAATTAATTAATTATTAAATAATAATTATAATAATAATTAAAAATAAAAATAAAAATAATAAAAAGTAATTATTAAATAATAATTAATAGAATGACGAATCTTTGACATGTATATATAATTTTAAAAATGTATAGTAATTGTATGTTGTGCTATATTTGTCATGGAAATGTAATATAAATTAATGCTGCTACCTCTAGTATTTTGCGACACCCTCTCAGGGCATCACATATTGCTTATATTTTGTTGTAAGTTGTGTGTATTTTGCAATAAATAAATAAATAATGTCTAATACGCACGTAATTCGTAAACTAATTAGTTAAAAAATATGCTATTGTGTATACACAAGTATTTTGCTGAATAATTTACTTATCTTTCTTTATAATAATAATATCCTTACTATTATCATTCTTGTTGTTCAAGTTCTTAGCTGACAGCTGATCACCGCTGAGTCCAAGCGAATCCCTCACGTCAGCACCGAGGTCTCCGTTCATATCCTGACGGGGTTGTTCCTCCATGGACCTGCAATATTATTTAAAAGTAATTTATTTAACCTTTAATTAGGCGCGCGGGGTCTGTGCGACCCCAAGTGATTTTAAATTCTAGTTAACTTTTTGGTTTTTTACAATAAAAGGCAAGTGGAAATTTCTGGTAGCTTCCAGACTCCTCAGTGCTTCTCGCCTTAGTGTTGCTCATGCAGTAGAAGTGATTAGATTTGCTGTAAATTGATGCTTGGGGTCTCTGCGACCCCGCGCGACTACCAACGTAGTTCAAATTTAGTTAGGAATATATTTGAAAATTATTAATTTTATGCATTTCTTTCATCTATTTTGTTGATTTACTGTTCATTTATTTTGTTGATATATAAAAACAACTTTTAAGTGACATAAACTTGTCAAATTTATATGTGATGACCCCACCAAAAAAGAAATTTACGATTTTTAACTAAACTTATACTCACGAAAAATTTTTTTTTTTAATTTACTGTTCGAATATATTAAATATTTTTTGCTATTTTCTTAAAGATAAATAGTTAAGTAATAAAATAAAAATCAATAATATTAACAATTACTTTAAATATTTTTTATTTAACCTCAAACATATTGGGGTAACTATCGACCCCGCGCAACTAATAACGTAACTTTTTTGGCGCGCCCAATTTTATAGTTAATTCGCCTTATTTCATTTTGAAGGTGGTAGAACCCTTTGCGGTTCGACTCCGGCGGCACCATCGTCACACCTATTTCTAATGTATCTGTAGCTAATCATATGATTCCATTCCTTTCTGAGATCCTATCTGAGATTGATTCCTATCTGAGATTGATTACAGTCCAGACTGCATGCTCGCTTACTACTTCAAATTAACTATCAAATCAAATTAAATCATTTTTTTTAAATTAAAATAGGTTCTTTACAGAGCACTTTTAGAATGTCAATACAACTACCACCACTTCACAAGGTGTTTCGTTATGGAGAAGAAGCGGCGAAAGAAACTCCATAACACACATCTTTTAAAAAAGAAATGTTTCATACAATGGCTCTTAACTTAATGGTACATGTGGAGCTGGGGCTGCTTCAGTCCACACCGTTTTGTCAGTCAAATAATCACTGAGTTTATAGTACGCTTTTTTACATAGCGTTTGTTTAACGACATTTTTGAACTTTTTTTCTGTGATATTCAAGATGTGGTCGGGTATTTTATTGTAGTAGCGAATACAGTTACCCATGAAAAATCTAGCCCTAGTAGACGCTAGTAGGGCTATATCACCAAGTTGTGAGTGGTTTAGGATAGAAGGACGGCGGTATGTGTGGTCGCATACCGTTGTACGCACCAGACGGTGTGGCGAGCGTCAAGCTCACCTGGGCGGAGCCCGACGGGGCAACGCGCTGAGAGGACTCCGGTTGCGTTCCTTTGGAGATCCCGGAGTCCGCTACGCAGCGCAGAGGACGGCCACCGGGGGAGTTTTAGTGCGGTAAAAATCCTACATAACCCCGTGTCGCTCCCACGGCACCGGGTACCTTTTGAAGGTTTCCCCCTCGAGAAGAGAAAAAAAAAGAATAGAATATAAACATACCGATTGCTGCTATTGGCGGGCGCTTCGCCCTCGTCCGGGCGGCGGGGGCGCAGCACCAGACGCTTGCGGCTCGGCTTCAGGCTCAACTTGTCGTCGAGACTCGCGTCCGACTCCTCTAGACCGTCGAAGAGGGACTTCTGTGGGACATTGGATATTGTTTAAGATAATGTGTTCATTGGTGAACTAGGAGGAGGGACAGAGGCCTCTGATGCTTTTTTTCGTGAGGAATTTCGTCACGGGTTCCTCTCACTTACTCTCTCATTGCTGTGCACGGGTCTCCTCTCAGAATGAGAAGGATTAGGCCATAGTCCACCGCGCTGGCCAAGTGCGTATTGGTAGACTTCACATACCTTTGATAGTTTTCTCATATATGCTGGTTTCCTCACGATGTTTTCCTTCACCGTTTAAGCAAGTGATAATTAATTTCTAATACGCACATGACTTTGAAAAATCAGAGGTCCATACCTGAGATTTGAACCTCGGAGTTTTCGATTAAGACGCGTTTCTTAACCACTAGGCTATCACTGCTTTTTTGGGTTTTTTATATAGGAGTAGCAGACGAGCACACAGTCCACCTGATGGTAAATGGCTACTGCCGCCCATGCACATTTGTAATCAATCCCAGATAGGATTAGATATTCCTACCTGAGGTCGGCCATAGATGCGCCGCTACCCCTGAGGACTAAGCTGGAACGCCTCGGAAAAGTCTGTCTCCCTTACAACATCCTTCAAACCGGGACACAGCAGCGCCTAACACTGCTGTTATTAGGTAGAAATAGGTGTGGCGGTGGTGCCGCCGGAGTCGAACCACAAAGGGTTCTAAGGGGTCACTTTCAAATTACGGGTTATTGTATTTACAACATTTTTTTAATATTATCTCATTTCTCATTCAATAAACAATATTTACCTTACAATAGAGCATACCTTATTAGTAGACACAACGGGCGCCCTAGGGTGCACCTTGATGCGCCCAGCGGTGGGCGAAGTCGCCTTGTACGCCGCCCCGGCCGCGGAGTCCAACACTGCTTTCACCGCCGCTGGGTTCGTTGGCTTCAGCACATCCTTAGTTGACGCTGAAGGACAGAATAAAATAAAATAGAATATACTTTATTGAACACTTACAAAAGAATTTACAGTACTAGCTGACCCGGCAAACGTTGTGTTGCCATATAAATAAATAAATGTTAAGGGTGAACAACCCTTATCACTTAGGGGTATGAATAGGTAGTAGCCGATTCTCAGACCTACTGAATATGCATATAAAATTTGGTGAAAATCGGTAAAGCCGTTTCGGAGGAGTACGGTAACTGACATTCTGACACGAGAATTTTATTATTATAGAATTGAATGTGGAAATGAATTGAGTGTAGAAATGAACTGAAAGTGAATTTTAATTTTATTTTATCACCAACCCCTATTTTTTTAGCCATTTCAGTAATTTCATCATTTTTCATACCGCTCGATGTTAGATTTTTGAAATCTTTTATATGGCAACACAACGTTTGCCGGGTCAGCTAGTATAAAAGTATTATGATGTTTTATCCGCCCATCTTTAATTGATACCCTAATTTAACAATTTCATTTTCTTTCTTCTACTGTAGTACCTAACAAAATCTACACTAATATTATAAAGAGGAAAACTTTGTTTGTTTGGTTGTATTGAATAGGCTCAAAAACTACTGGACCAATTTCAAAAATTCTTTCACCATTCGAAAGCCACATTATCCACGAGTAACATAGGCTATATTTTATATGAAATATATTTGTTAAATAGATTTTGAGGCGGTACAAAGTTTGCCGGGTCAGCTAGTTATAGATAAATAAAGCTACACTCACTGTCAAGTATGAGGTCCTTGAAGAGAGGCGAGTCGCCGAAGGGTCTCGCCGCCAGGTTCAGGATCTGGTCGTGAACACTCGCGCCCTGTACGCCCTGCTGCCCGATACTGTTGGAACATCACGATTACTAAATTAGGCCTGTCCTTTATTGGTATATTTCTTTTATTATGTGGGCACTTGTTGCGTGGAAATAAATATTTCGTATGGGTAGCTGGTATATATTTCATTCGCTAAAAATGCTTATTAATATTTACAAAAATAGTGATAAAACTAGCGGATAACCCAGATAGCACAGCTGTGAGAGAAAAACGATGTATAGCTGTCTTGCTTCAACGGTGTACGCTCATCGTGATGCATTCGAGCGAGATGGTGAATGGCGATGTTCCATGAGTGTGAGCGAGATGAATATGGAAGACTATAAATATCGCCCATTCGCTCTGCAGCCCTCAGTCGCCGTTCGGCAGGCGTATGTGTTGTATCACACAATTGTGTTATGTCTCGCGATTTTACCACAGCTATAGGAACTCAAGGACACGACCGTCACTCGCCGCTGCCCGAGCGGGACTGAGTCGTCGATCACATTGTCACCATAGATTAGTAAAGATACTTCGCCGCCTTGAAATTGAATGAAGCCACAAACGGCTTATTAGTAAGTTCTTTTTTTTAATTCTTGACAAATAAAAACATTTTTACAGAAAATTTACGTATAAATAACTAATACTGCGTAATTTACATAATAAATAAATAATTATTTCAAATATTTTAGGGACATTTTAGCACGGAGACGTGGCGAAACTTTTTTACGCAACTATTTCAATTCTCAAAACTGGGTACATTTTCTTGCTAGGAGTGAGTAATCTTTACTTATATATGATTGTCACATTTATTATAAAACCCGCGGGTAGTACAACACCTCTTATTATACACACAGTGTGTAATACACCACAATATACAAGGTGATTTAGACGGTGTTAGATCGGTAGTTAGACCACAATTATGACAGTGGTGCCGTCAGAGTAGATTCACAAAGGGTTCTACTACGTTGAAAAATTCAAAGATTCTGTTACATACATACATACAACACATACACGAAGCTAATAAAAGCTCGGTGATAAAAATCGATCCTCTTTAAAACGAGAGTAAAGTTGTTTTTTTATATAATTTTTATTTTATAACATAAGAGTAGCAGACGAGCATGCAGTCCACCTGATGGTAAGTGGCTACTGCCGCCCATGGACATCTGTAATCAGCCCCAGATAGGATTAGATATTCCTACCTGAGGTCGGCCACAGATGCGCCGCTACCCCTGAGGACTAAGCTGGAACGCCTCGGAAAAGTCTGTCTCCCTTACCACACCCTTCAAACCGGAACACAGCAGCGCCTAACACTGCTGTTATTAGGTAGAAATAGGTGTAGCGGTGGTGCCGCCGGAGTCGAACCACAAAGGGTTCTACCACCTTCTAAAATATAATGTTAAATCTCACCCGGGCATAGTACTGGTGCTAGCGTTCAGTTGTCCCATGCCGAGCGACGTTCCCAGGGACGGTGTGGTCCCGAACATACCGCCTCCCAGACTAGTATCTGTTGACGAAACATAAACATTTGATAAAATAAAAATATCAAAACTATTGAAATAAAAGGCGTGTATATTTAACGAAACAGTCATTTTAGATAAAAGGAAAAAATAAAAAAACAATAAAGTTGACAAAAGCGCATCTGTGTAATGTCCGCGCCAAACTCCTAGTCCGCATTGAAGTTGTTGCGAGCAGGTGTAGTCATACAATTTGCTATGGCGACGCGATTCGTTTCTATATTCAGAGCGGACTAGCAGTTTTACGCGGCCTATACCATCAGGTGTACTGCATGCTCGTCTGCTACTCCTATATTATAAAACAATGTATAGCATCATAATATGCTACTGACTGTTAACGAAGGTGTTTCTATCTTTCTTTCTTTCAATTACTTCTCAATAAATATCTAAGCCTAGCTACTGACTGTTAGCGAAGGTGTTGGTCCGCTGCGGTTGTTGGAATAAAGTATTTTCTTTCTTTCTTTCGTTCTTTCGATGAATTCTCAATAAGTATCTAAGCTACTGACTGTTAGCGAAGGTGTTGGTCCGCTGCGGTTGTTGGAATAAAGTATTTTCTTTCTTTCTTTCGTTCTTTCGATGAATTCTCAATAAGTATCTAAGCTACTGACTGTTAGCGAAGGTGTTCGTCTGTTGCTGTTGCTGGAATTAAGTATTTTCTTTCTTTCTTTCTTTCTCAATTAATTCTCAATAAGTATCTAAGCCTAGCTACTGACTGTTAGCGAAGATGTTGGTCCGCTGCGGTTGTTGGAATAAAGTATTTTCTTTCTTTCTTTCTTTCAATGAATTCTCAATAAGTATCTAAGCTACTGACTGTTAGCGAAGGTGTTGGTCTGCTGTGGCTGTTGGAACAGCGAACCGCCGGTACCCAGGCCGAAGGCTGGTGTCGTCCGCGGCTGGTTGAAGGTGCTCGCCGCTGTGCCTAGACCCGTACCTGACAAACAACACATATTATTTATTTATTTACTAGTTTTTGCCCGCAGCTTCGCCCGCGTTTAAAAGTAAATAATATAACATACTAACATACATAAAACTAATAATTCGTAATTTAACTTTGCTAAAGATTATCCACTTGATCAAATGCATAGTTTACGATTCAATCCTTACTAATATCGATTAAAATAATCGATGTTTTGGGCCCAAAAGATCGATTAATCGATCTTAGATCGCCATCCCTAGTTCCCGTAGGATTTCCGGGATAAAAAGTATCCTATGACCTTTCTCGGGTCTCAGACTATCCTTGTACAAAATTTCATTAAAATCAGTGATATAAAAAAGTGATACAGTGGTTTGGGCGTAAAGAAGAGACAACCAGACAGACAGACAGACAGAGTTACTTTCGGATTTATAATATTAGTAAGGATTGTAATATACACACACGACATACAAGAAAATATAAGCAGTATGTCATGTCCTGTGAGGGCGTCGCAAAATACTAAAGGTAAGTTATATTACAAATATGGCTAGATTTAGTGACACTTTTCGTTCGTACTGTTTTTAGTAGAGATCCATTATATGACACCAGAACGTGTACGAGATTGCAATTATAGCTCTTTTGTAATTTTATAGCTCTTTTAGTTCCGACGGTTTTTGGTAAAAATCCATTTAAAGGCACAAGTGGAAGGCAGAGTTCGCGATTGTAGCAATTTTGATATTTTGTAGCTCTTTTAATTCGGACAATTTTTAAGTAAAAATTAATTATTACGCGCAAGTGATGGTGTGAGAGTGCGACTGTGGTAATTGTAGCACTTTTGTAATTTTGTAGCACTTTTAGTTGGGACGGTTTTTGGTATAAAAAAACATAATTCAAATGCAAAAGAGTATGCGAGTATGATTGTCGCGATTGTACCACTTTTTTCATTTTGTAGCTCATTTAGTTAGGACGTTTTTCAGTTAAATTCCATTTAGTAACACTAGAATAAATACGAGAATACAATTGTAGCACTTTTGCCCTTTTGTAGCACTTTTCGTTCAGACATTTTTTAATAAGTCGTTATATTAAAATTGGATGAACGGAGTACGATTGTACTCGCTTCCCTTATTGTATAGTACAATATAGTATAGTAGAGTATAGTAGAGTATAGTATAGTAGAGTATAGTACAATATAGTATAGTCCACGTGTCTCACCGAGCGTGGGTTGCGAGCTGAAGCCGAAGGCGGGCTGCGTGGCGGCCGGCTTGCCGAACGAGCTGAACCCAAACGGACTCGCACTGGTGCTCGTTCCGAAGCCGGTAGAGGGCGCGCCGAACGCTGGAACATATAAGCAATATATACATAAAACCACCGCTGTAACACATAATGTAAAAATACAGATGATCGCTAAGGAAATTATTTATAATATAGGATGATGTAACACATACGATTGCTAAGAAAAATATTTATAAAAATAATGTTGTAACACATACGATTGATTGCTAAGAAAAATATTTATAAAAATAATGTTGTAACACATACGATTGATTGCTAAGAAAAATATTTATAAAAAGTATGTTGTAACACATACATTGCTAAAAAAAAGATTTGCAAAAAATATGTTGTAACATATAAAATTGCTAAGAGAAATATTTATAAAAAAAAATGTTGTAATAGGCCGCCAATTGTACCTTTAATTATTGTAAATATTTTGTATTTGTTACTATAAATTTGGTGTACAATAAAGAGTTTTTGTATTGTATTGTTGTAACATATAACATTGCTAAGAAAAAAAATTATAAAAAAGAATGATGTAACACATAGACTTAGTAAAAACGACATTACTTCTTTAATACTAGAGCGGCGCTACTTTGAGGAACTGAAGTGCAACCGAGAATTGAACCCCGGACCTTCGTATCTCCTTTACGAGCGGTGGTGTCTTCGGAGTTGGACTATCTTCCATCCAAAATCACTCCAGCAGCGCCATTTTGACAGATGCTTCTGTACAGCCGAGCATCGAATCCCAGACCTTCCTCACTCATTCTTCACAAAGATTAATAGGTACAACTGAGCATCTAGGTACGAAAGTAGAACTGAGCATCGAACCCCGAACCTTCCCCATTTAAATATCACACTAGACAGCGACCGGCCAATCAAACCGTAATTCCAACTACCTTCAAACCAGAACAGCAGTGCTACCTATAAGTAATCGAGAATCGAACCCCGGACATTGCTCACAAGAAACGATGGTGCCATCGGGGGTGAACCACCTTATTTCCAACAAGAATCACTGTATCACCTTAGATACTTTTGTACAACCGAGCACCGAACCCCGTACCTCCCACATGTGAATACTCACGCGTCGCAGTGGAGCCGAACGTGGGCGCGGTGGTCTGCTGGGGCTTCGCCGCGAACAGGCCTCCGCCCCCGAACGCGCCGAAGCCCGACGTGCTGGCGGCTGTACCGAAGCCCGAGGTCGCCGGTTGGCTGCCGAAGAGACTGCCCGACTGTACACAAAAAACATATATGAGTAAGTAAGTAAGGTAAAGTGGTAACTATACCGGTCTCGTGTGCAAAGGGTTCCGTATACGATCCCCGGCTCAAATTATGATATATGTGGTGTCTGGGTGTTTTTGTAAAAAAAGATAAATCTTTTTTTTTACAATATTGTAGTAGGCGAACAAGCAGTCCACCTGATGGTAAGTGGCTACTGCCGTATGGACAGCTGTAATCAACCCCAGATGCGCCGCTACCCCTGAGGACTAAGCTGGAACGCCTCGGAAATGTATGTCTCCACACTTCAAACCAGAACACAGCAGCGCTACACTGCTGTTATAACAGAAATAGGTGGTGGCGCGGGAGTTGAACCACAGAGGGTTCTACCACATCCTTACTTATTATTATTTATTATTTTATTATTTATTATTATTATTTATTATATTTATTATAATATTATAATATTATATATTATTATTATAATATTATAAATCCGAAAGTAACTCTGTCTGTCTGTCTGTTTGTCTCTTCTTCACGCCTAAACCACTAAACCGATTTTAATAAAATTTTGTACAAAGATAGTCTAAAACCCAAGAAAGGACATAGGATAGTTTTTATCCCGGAAATCCCACGGAAACTAGAGATGGCGATCTAAGATCGATTAATAGGAGAATCGATCTTTTGGAATCGTAAACTATGCTTTTGATCAAGTGATAATCTTTAGCAAAGTTGTTGTCCATGAGCCCACGAAGGTTTCAGATTTGGTACGACCAATTTTCGCCAGATGGCGCCACTGTCATTCCAATGAAGGTACGAATTTTCAGTTTTAAGTATGTTAGTATGTCATATAATTTTCTTTTAAATGCGGGCGAAGCCGCGGGCACCACTAGTTAACTATAATTTATTATTTGAAGGTATTCAAGGTAAATATAAAATAGCTCACCTGATTCTGTGTATTCGATCCGAAACCAAACGTGGACGTGTTGGTGCCGAAGGTAGAGGGCTGGGTCGTAGTGGCGCCGAACAAACCCGTACCTGTTGACGTAAATAGCGTTTAGAACCGCTATATAGCGTTAGCGTGCTATATCCTGCTATATTTATTTATTAACCCTGTTAACATAAATAGCGTTCAAAACCGCTATATAGCATATCCTGCTTTATTTATTTATTAACCCAGTTAACCTGTTTAAAACCCCTATACAGGTTAATATGCTATCTTTATTTATTTATACTGTTACTATTAATATGATTTAGAACCGCTGCATATATCGTTAGCGTGCTATCTTTATTATAGCGTGGAGGAGCGGTGCATCTGTGGCCGACCTCAGGTAGGAATCTAATCCTATCCGGGGTTGATTACAGGTGTATGCGCGGCAGTAGCTTACTCCTGTCTGCTACTACTGTATTTAATGAATATAAATAATTTATTCAAAATAAATACTTGAAAAAACTAAAAAAACACGCTTTTATGATAAAATCAACTATAAAATAGAAAATAATTTTCAATCTAGGAATCAATTAAGGAACAGTAAATAGCATAATTGTGAAAAAAGCGTGGGTGCTCCATTTATCAGGTTCGAAAAGCACCCCACACTTTTTCCACAATTATACTATTTACTGTTCCTTAATTGATTCTTAGATTGAAAATTATTTTGTTTTGTTACTTACATACATACATACATACATACATACAACCCAAGCTAATAAAAGCGTGTTAAAAAGTATAATAGGCTCTGACTTTTACACGCTAAAAACCTAAAATCATAAAATTTCAGACTAAGCCCGCACGTCTAATATACTCACCACTCGTCGCAGTGGAGCCGAAGGTGGGTTTGCTCGCGCCGAAGAGACCCGTAGTGTTAGTGTTCGTTTGTGTGTTGCTCCCGAAGGAGAAGGTGTCTGTAACAATAACATATAGTTAGGCTCTAGCGGAAATATTGTAACTGGCAATTTGTAAGTGCCACCGTTGGTCTATACAAAAATAAATATATTTCATATCATTTCATTTCGGGGGGTCTGCGGAAAGCGCAGTCCGCCCCAGGCCCCCGATCCTGGGGGACCCCAACACTGTTACTAAAAACGGTCGCCGAATCATACTATCAATCATACCCGAATAAGTCGATGACACCTTTGTAATTTAGTAAAATCAAATCAACTTTTTACACTGGGGGGCCTCCCTCCATTCAACATTCCGGCCCGGGCCTTCGACGACCTTAGCCCGCCACTGGTGTTAGTTTACACGAAATATTTTTATTTATTTATTTATTATAATTCTAACATTATGTGCAAGATTCCTAATACGGTATAGTAAAAAACAAATCGAAATATTTTTTTTATAAATAATATTCTATTTTGCTTTATCAAAGATTAAAACTTTAAAAGGAAACAGTAATAAGGCAACTTTCCGCACCTCGTCAAGAGATGACGCCATTAGTAATCAATAGTTCCGGGACCAGAATAGAGCTACAGCATATGCCTGTCGTAAGAGGCGTCTAAAAGGGGACTTCTGAGGTAGTGGACGGCAAGAGTGGGAGCTCGAACTGCCCGGCCAGTGACCCCAGGAGCGACGCATGCCGTCGTGCACCTCAGACTGAGTGGCGAGCGTCATGCTGACCCGGGCGAAGCCCGACGGGGCAACGCGCTAAGAGGACTCCGGTTGCGTTCCTTTGGAGATCCCGGAGTCCTCTACGCAGCGCGAGGACGGCCACCGGGGAGGTTTTAGTGCGGTAAGAATCCCACATAACCCCGTGTCGCTCCCCCGACACCTGATACCTTTTTAAGGATTCTCCTTCATCAACAACAAAAGTGCCACCATCGAGAAAGGACGTGTTCTTGGGGTCTCCTAACACATCTTTGATAATGTTTTACAATACTCTCAGGCAGTGGCGACTAAGCTCGTTGGAGGCCCGGGGCGGACAGTTGAATGGAGGCCCCCAAAAGAGTAAAAAGTTTATTTGATTTTGATAATGATAATAATAATTATAATGATAGCCTTTATTAACAATCTTATTCCTTACATTTTATGTTTTCATTCTTTTTACATCAAATTTATTTTAAGAATTTGTAGGTAATCTTATTTGATTTTACAAAATGACAAATGTATCATATAATTTTTCGCCTGTGATTCCGTGACCTTTGTTTCTTTTTGCTGAGAGATACATTTTTCATAGATTGTTTGGTTCTGGCGACCATTTTTAGCAACTTTGTTTCGAGGCCCCCAGAATCGGAGGCCCAGGGCGGACCGACCCTTCCGCCAACCCTAAAGCCGTTAGAGTTCTCATCTCAGGTATGTAGGTTTCCGCAAGTCTCCCAGCCCCGTCACAGGCGTATTTGAAAAACCAGATAACTGTAATGTATACTTGCGTGAATGCAACACAGTTTTAGAGTTACGTGCGCTATGTAACATACACAGTGTGGGTCGGAGTTACGGGATGTAACACATATTTTTTATGAATTTACATTTGCTCAGATTCTGATTATGACTGAGTGTTTTCAATCCCTAGCGCCAAAATCTTATATGTAAAATTCTCATATCACAATGTTAGTTACCGTACTCCTCCGAAACGGCTTTACAGATAATCACCTAATTTTATATGCATATTCAGTAGGTCTGAGAATCGGCTATCTATTTTTCATGCCCCTAAGTGATAAGGGTTGTTCATCCTTATTTTTTTTATATTCCATCACAACGTTTGCCGGGTCAGCTAGTGTTATAAGTTTAACGTGTCTGTCTAGGATATTGCAACTCCTAAACGATTGTACCGATTTTTATTTAGTCTTTTTTGTTTGAGAGCTGATTAGATCGAGTATTCTTAACAGAAGATATGTTCAGGTCTGCTTGACAATAAGTACCATTAGTATGAGTTGTTAAGTTACAAAAATGACTGTTTTTGTATTCGTTACGTATTTGCCCACACACTTCTAGTCAGCGCCCCTAGCGGACTGTATCAGAACTGAATGGAAATGTATGGGAAATAGTAAACAAATATAAAAATGTACTTTTCTAGTCGGATGTCGGATTTTTTTTCTAAATATGTCATTAATGTGATATTAGTTCTATAATATGTCAAAATATATGATAACGCTTCCGTTTATAGATATTCTGCGCAATTTTCAAGTACCCTACTTTTATATAGAAATACGTCATCACATCGATGTCGCTGGGCGGCGACGTATTAATGAAGTTAAAGTGTGCTTGCGTCAATCCCACAATTTAGAGGAATCCAACGACACCTCATATGTTAATCCGTCAAGCCGTTTGTGCTGCAGCGTGACACAGAATGAGACATACATACATACTCGAATCTACAATTTCGCAATTTAATTAAAACTAAATCAATAAAAAGTCCGCCAATAATCAAATAAAATAATTTTATTGAAATAATAAACTTTAAACATAATACATTATTACTTATTATTAAACTAGAAAAATATTATTATTATATTAATAATAAAAAATAACAAATAATTTTGATAAATTTTGTATAAATGATAAAAAATAATTATAACATTATTTTTATTACATTTTATTAATAATTCCAATAATATATAATATTTTTATTTTTTTCTAATAATACTTTTATTAAGATTAAGCCTTGCTTGAAACAATTATTAAGATTAAGTAACTTTTTATAAATTAATATTATAAGTAAACTAGGAGTCTATATAATACTAGCTGACCCGGCAAACGTTGTGTTGCCATATAAATAAAAAAAATGTTAAGGGTGAACAACCCTTATCACTTACGGGTTTGAAAAATATATAGAATATTTGAAACTGCGATGGTAGTAAAGTCTGACGAATCCAATGTGAACCATTCCAAAATCAACAACTACTTACGAATTAAAAATTAATTAATAAAACCTTTTCCCACAGACTAAATTGTGAATCTAAACCATTCTCAAGTCCCCTTGAACACACACAACACGTTCAGTGACATACACACGCACATAAGAAATATATATATAAAGATAATAATATAAGGAATAGTAATTAAAAAAAAACTGATAGTGCGTTTTATGTGACTTTTATGCCGCTAGAAGCATTTGCCACTGCCTCCCATCTTTAACCAGATAGGATTAGTCATACCTGAGGTTGGCCACAGATGCGCCGCTACCCCTGAGGACTAAGCTGGAACCTCGGAAAAGTATGTCTCCCTTACCACACTTCAAACCAGAACACAGCAGCGCTACACTGCTGTTATAACAGAAATAGGTGTGGCGGTGGTGCCGCCGGAATCGAACCACAGAGGGTTCTACCACAAACAGTGTCGCGCACGGGCGTTTTGCTGTCGTGTAGTGATGTGCCAGATCGTTAAGAAATCATATCCACGTATATGGATACGGATCTTAAATATGATATCAATATAATACATAGTTATAACTAAAATTAAAAAAAAAACGGAGATTTAAGCTTTATTTCCGCATTTTCATATATGTAAACGAACTTTTGCCCGCGGCATCGCTCGCGGTACGAAGTAATATTTTCATCCCCCATTTTATCCTCTTGCGGGTAGAATTGATCAAAATCCTTTCTTAGCGGATGCCTACGTCATAACATCTACCTGCATGCCAAATTTCAGCCCGATCCGTCCAGTGGTTTGGGCTGTGCGTTGATAGATCACTATGTCAGTCAGTCACCTAATATAATCTTCTATTATTATTATTATTCTTTTGTTTTCATTATAAAAATAGTTGATTTAGTTATTATCTTTAACTTATATAGTACGGATTGGTATGGTAACTTCCTACGATAAATATTTGCAATATAAAGGTGGCATATATTTGATTTTAAGAGGTAAAAAAATACTTCGAATTTCAATTGTACTAAACATAGAGTTTTTTAATCTATCAATTGAAAATTAATAATGATCCGTGAAAGATCCGCGAGAGGAGTAACGGATACGGATATCCAGAGCAACACTACTTTCGTGTATGGGGTAACAGTCGTGATCGTTATAGTTCACACCAAACTGTCAGTCCGCTCTGAAGTTGCGAGCAGGTGTAGTCATACAATTTGCTATGGCGACGCGATTCATTTCTATATTCAGAGCGGACTAGCAAGTTTACGCGGACTATACCAAAATAACCGTTTTTTTCAATTGAACTACCCGAGTTAGTCTTATCACTTTCGAACGGGCGTTCCACTTTCGACAACTGAAGAGATATTTTTAAACTAAACGGCTGGTTTATCGCCAAACAGTTCAGATTCAAAGATTTTGAAGATTTTGAATCAGAAATAGATAGAATCAAAAATAGATTTTAAGCCAGATGTACTAGGTTCTGGCGGTTTTGATTCGTCAAATTTCTTGGAGTCACCAGTCGTTTCTTTGGATTCAACCGTCGATTCTATGGATTCAACAGTCGATTCACTGGATTCATCCGTTGTTTCATTGTATTTACCAGTTTTTTCTTCGGATTCAACAGTTGTTTCTTTGTATTCACCAGTTGTTCGTTTGGATTCATCAGTTGTTTCTTTGTATTCACCAGTTTTTTCAGTGGATTTAACAGTAGATTCTTTGGATTCAACAGTCGATTCTATGGATGCAACAGTCGATTCATTGGATTCACCAGTTGTTTCCTTGTATTCACCAGTTGTTTCTTCGGATTCAACAGTCGTTTCTTCGGATTCAACAGTCGATTCTTTGGATTCAACAGTCGTTTCTTTGGATTCACCAGTTGTTTCTTTGTATCCACCAGTTGTTTCTTCGGATTCAACAATTGTTTCTTTGGAATCAACAGTATATTCTTTGGAATCACCAGTAGCTTCTTTGATATCAACAGTAGATTCTTTGGATTCCGTTGATTCTGTGGATTCAACAGTCTCTAGCATAGCTACATCGGATTCAATAGCCTCACTCTCAGTGTTAGTACTCTTATCACGGTTCATCTTTATCGGCCAGGGCAGATGGTGTCTACATTTACCGTTAAAGGTCCAATTCCAAAAGGGCTCATGACCCGTAATCTTGTTTTTGAAAACAAACCCTTCAGTTTTCGGTTCTTTCGGTAGATAATTGTATATGTTGATAGTTTTCATATAATCCGGTATTGTTGTAAAGGACTGTGTATTAATATCGTTTGCGAAAATATGAAACGTTCCCAGATTATTATTTCTAAAGTGTTCATTCCTTTCCTTGTACGGCACGTTATTATGCACGTGTATTTGTATCCCATCCTTCCAATTCGTTGTGTTATTATGGTTAAAGCTACCGAAATTGAAAGGTCTGTGAGTATGCGTATTCCATGGGAATCTGCCACATCCATTGCAAAAACATTGTCGAATCGACATATTATTTATCAAGGAACAGAAGCAAATGTTGTTAGCGTTCTCTAGTATATATCTCTTAGCTTCCATACAACATAGTTTCCCGAAACGATTGCAATTTTCCCTAAAGTAATTATGCTGGCAATACGTATAATTATTCGAATTGCAGTCGTATCGACGGTTAAAACCGATCCATCGATTAGGATTGAAATGATCGGTAGTTCGCTGCACATGAGCACTTGTCGGTTGAAATCTTGAACCCATATTAGAATCAAATCCTGTACCAACACCATTGCTAGGTGGATTTATATTTGCCTGTCTCCATCCACTGTGATCTATACGCCCAAACGTATTATTTCCGAAACCACCTGTGTTTTGTTGAAATAGAGAATTCATGTGCGAATTAAATCTTGCGCCAAAATCGTTGCTGCATGGATTTACATGTCTATCTCCGCATCCACTATGATCTATACGCCCAAACATGTTATTTCCAAATCCACTTGTATTCTGTTGAAATTGTGAATTCATATTTGAATTAAATCCTGTACCGACATTATTGCTACATGGATTTATATTTCTTTGTCCCCAACCACTGTGATTTGTACACCCAAACGTGTTATTTCCAAATCCACTTGTATTCTGTTGAAATTGTGAATTCATATTTGAATCAAATCCTGTACCGACATTATTGCTACATGGATTTATATTTACCTGTCCCCAACCACTTTGATTCGTACACCCAAACGTGTTATTTCCAAATCCACTTGTATTCCGTTGAAATTGTGAATCCATATTAGGATCAAATCCTGTACCGACACAGTTGCTACATGGATTTATATTTCTCTGTACTAATCCACTGTGATTTATACACCCAAACTTGTTATTGTCGAATCCAATTTGACTTGGTTGAAATTGTGAATTCATATTTGAATCAAATCCTGTACCGATGTTATTGCTACATGGATTTATATTTGCCTGTCCCCAACCACTATGATTTGTACACCCAAACGTGTTATTTCCAAATCCACTTGTATTCTGTTGAAATTGTGAATTAATATTTGAATCAAATCCTGTACCGAAACCATTGCTATGTGGATTTATATTTCTTTGACCCCATCCACTATGATCTATACGCCCAAACGTATTATTACCGAATCCAATTTGCGTTTCTTGAGTTCCAATAGAATCCATATTAGAATCAAATGCCGTATCAACACCATTCATGAAATTTATACTCTGTCTCAATCCAGTGGGATTTGTGCGACCAAACGTACTATTGAATCCACTATGAATCCTACCTACACTGGTAGTATTTTCAACTGATGTTCCCCCAAAAGCATACGATGTAGATGCAACCGGTTTAGCATTGTATCCACCATAAATTCTATCATCAACACTGGTAGTATCCTCAACTGATGTTCCCCCAAAAGTATCCGATGTAGATACAATAGGGTTAGCATTAAATCGACTATGAATCCCATTATCAACAACCGCAGTACTATTTCCCACCATCATCTCACCAACAGTAGATGTAGATACAATCGGCTTAGTATTGAATCCGCCATGAATCCTACCATCAACATTAACACTATTATTTTGAACCGATGTCCCCCCAACCGTTACAAACGGGTCACCATAGAGCATACCCTTACTACCCCCTTGACCACCCACAGTGGATCGCCCACCAAAGACTGGATTACTATCTGACACCTTACCACCCATACTGGACTGAGTGATACCAAAGACTGGATTACCATCGGACACCTTACCACCCATACTGGACTGAGTGATACCAAAGACTGGATTACCATCGGACACCTTACCACCCATACTGGACTTAGTGATACCAAAGACTGGATTACTATCTGACACCTTACCACCCATACTGGACTGAGTGATACCAAAGACTGGATTACTATCTGACACCTTACCACCCATACTGGACTGAGTGATACCAAAGACTGGATTACTATCTGACACCTTACCACCCATACTGGACTGAGTGATACCAAAGACTGGATTACTATCTGACACCTTGCCACCCATACTGGACTGAGTGATACCAAAGACTGGATTACTATCTGACACCTTACCACCCATACTGGACTGAGTGATACCAAAGACTGGATTACTATCTGACACCTTACCACCCATACTGGACTGAGTGATACCAAAGACTGGATTACTATCTGACACCTTGCCACCCATACTGGACTGAGTGATACCAAAGACTGGGTTACTATCTGACACCTTGCCACCCATACTGGACTGAGTGATACCAAAGACTGGATTACCATCTGACACCTTACCACCCATACTGGACTGAGTGATACCAAGGACTGGATTACCATCTGACACCTTACCACCCATACTGGACTGAGTGATACCAAGGACTGGGTTACTATCTGACACCTTACCACCCATACTGGACTGAGTGATACCAAAGACTGGATTACTATCTGACACCTTACCACCCATACTGGACTGAGTGATACCAAAGACTGGATTACCATCTGACACCTTACCACCCATACTGGACTGAGTGATACCAAAGACTGGATTACTATCTGACACCTTGCCACCCATACTGGACTGAGTGATACCAAAGACTGGATTACTATCTGACACCTTACCACCCATACTGGACTGAGTGATACCAAAGACTGGATTACTATCTGACACCTTACCACCCATACTGGACTGAGTGATACCAAAGACTGGATTACTATCTGACACCTTACCACCCATACTGGACTGAGTGATACCAAAGACTGGATTACTATCTGACACCTTACCACCCATACTGGACTGAGTGATACCAAAGACTGGATTACCATCGGACACCTTACCACCCATACTGGACTGAGTGGTACCAAAGACTGGTCCATTACCATCAGCACCCACAGTGGAACACCCACCAAAGAGTGGGTTACCATCAGACACCTTACCACCCATAGACCGAGGTATACCAAAGACTGGTCCGTTACCATCAGGTACCTTAGCACCCATAGTAGACGCACCAAATAGTGGATTACCATCAGGTACATCACCACCCATAGCCGACCGAGGTATACCGAAGACTAGGCCATGTTGAGGTACAGTTTTGTCCTCAGCCCGTGCATAGTTATATATGTGTATGGCGCACTCACTGGTCTGACCGAAGCCCCCGGTGCTCCCGAGGCTGCCGCCGCCGAACAGACTCGGCGCGTTCGTTGTCGCCGGCTGCCCGAAAGCTGGAACAAAGTTATATGAACATATATTAGGGCGGATCAAAAAAAAATCAAAACCTACAGTGAAGCATGAAGGTGGTAGAACCCTTTGTGGTTTGACTTCGGTGACACCACCACACCTATTTCTGTTATAACAGCAGTGTTAAGCACTGCTGTATTCTGGTTTGAAGGGTGTGGTAAGGGAGACACACTTTACCGAGGCGTTCCAACTTAGTCCTCAGGGATAGCGGCGGATCTGTGGTTGACCTCAGTTAGAATTCTGAAGTTATATTGGGTTGATTACAGATTTATTAAGTGGCTACTGCCGCCCATGGACATCTGCCATCAGGTGGACTGTATGGTTGTCTGCTACTCTTATATTATAAAAAAAACTACTTTGAATAAAATATATGAATTTTAACGCCGACCTCAGGTAGGAATATCTTATCTGTGGTTGATTACACATGTCCAAATGGCAGTAGCTTACCATCAAGTGGACTGCATGCTCGTTTGCTACTCCTATATCATATATTGAAGGTGGTAGAACCCTTTGTGGTTCGACTCTGGCGGCACCACCGCCACACCTATTTCTACCTAATAACAGCAGTGTTAGGCGCTGCTGTGTGTTGCCGCTATTAACACCGCGCCAACACACCGCGGGGACGGAGAAGAGGGAGGGGTCTGAGGTCCCCGCCGACCGCCCCACTACCGGCGCGCGCGCACTCGGAATTCGATCGCCTACGTCTCCATATTAATTTTTATTATTTTATGTACCAAGTTTGAAATTATAACGTTTAGCCCAATATTTCTTTTTCTTATGTTCCCTTCATGAACACTGTGTTCTGGTTTGAAGTGTGGTAAGGGAGACATACTTTTCTGAGGGCTTTCCAGCTTAGTCCTCAGGGATAGCGGCGCATCTCTGGCCGACCTCAGGTGACAATCTAATCTTATATGCTTAATTACAGATGTCAATACGGCAGCAGCTTACCATCAAGTGGACTGCGTGCTCGTCTGCTACTCCTATATCATATATAAAAGTCAACTCACTGGTACCACCGAAGAGCGGTTTGTTCTCGGTGGGCTGCTGGAAACCACCGAACATCCCACCGCTGGACCCCTTACGTCCAGCTGTGTAGTCTTCAAGCCTCAACTCCTCCAAGGACTTGTTTTCAAACTCCTGCAAAAAAAGCACATATTAACATACATAGCACATCATCTCACATTACTGTCCCACTGCTGGGCACGGGTCTCCTCTTAGTATGAGACGGATTACTGACGAACTGAGAAGGATTACGCGCTGGACAAGTGCGTATTGGTAGACTTCACATACCTTTGAGAACATTTTTTTTATTTACGTGTAGGATTTCTAAGGCATGACGGTTTCCTCACGATGTTTTCCTTCACCGTTTAAGCAAGTGATAATTAATTTCTAATACGCACATGACTTTCATAAATCAGAGGTGCGTGCTTGAGATTTGAACCTAGGAACCTTCGATCAAGAGGCCGTGTTTCTCAACCACTAGGCTATCACTGTTCACATACGCATAGTCTGCGTAAACTCCTAGTCCGCTCTGAATATAAAAATGAATCGCGTCGCCATAGCAAATAGTATACTACACCTGCTTGCAACAACTTCAGAGCGGACTAGCGATTTGGCGAGAACTATACCATAAGGTGGATTGCACGCTCGTCTGCTACTCCTATATTATAAAAAATGTCTTCAACGAAACTAACCTTCATACAAGTGATGCAATGGTGTTTGATGTTGATGGTCTGTGAGGAACCACCTTTCACCACCACATCAGTGCCGACGACGGGATTGTACTTCCCCGGAGCGGTGCCAGTGGTTGCCTGTTGACCGAACGTAGCTGTAAAAAAATATAATCAAATTTAATTAAAAAATGTATAGTAGTATGTAAATTCACATCTATACATATAAATAAAATTAGAGTGTTTTTAATATTGAAATAACCGCTTTTTACTACATGCATATGAATATAGATATGATAAATACACCAAAATAACATATTTTAAAAATTTTATCTGTCTGTCTGTCTGTTTGTTCTGGCTTATCTCTGAAATGGCTGAACCGATTTTGACGGGACTTTTATTGGCAGGTAGCTGGTGTAATAAGGAGAAACTTAGGCTACTTATATATTAGAACTAGCTGTGCCTCTGTTTCTTTTTAACTCGGGGAAACCGCGGGGCATACCTAGTCTTAAATAATATACAAGTAGAAAATGAGCATGCAGTCCACCTGATGGTAAGTGGCTACTGCCGCCCATGGACATCCCTAATCAACCCCAGATAGGATTACATATTTCTACCTGAGGTCGGTCACAGATGCGCCGCTACCCATGAGGACTAACCACCCTTCTTCCACCACCATCAAATGATCAACTGTCAGTGTCCGACAATCTCAGTTCGGAGCTTTTATATACGCAATATGTTGAGAAAACTAATAGCGTGATCAGTGGCGGACTAAGGTCATCGGACGCTCGGGGCGGAAAATTAAATGGGCCCCCCATGGGCTCAATGTAAAACGATATTACATTTGACAAATTTGAAGGTGGTAGAACCCTTTGTGGTTCGACTCCGGCGGCACCACCGCCACACCTATTTCTACCTAATAACAGCAGTGTTAGGCGCTGCTGTGTTCCGGTTTGAAGGGTGTGGTAAGGAAGACATACTTTTCAGAGGCGTTCCAGCTTAGTCCTCAGAGGTGGCGCATCTGTTGCCGACCTCAGGTAGGAATATCTAATCCTATCTGGGCTTGATTACAGATGTCCATGGGCGGCTGCATGCTCGTCTGCTACTTCAATATTATAAAAAAAAAATGTGTCATAGAATTATTCGCCTGTGATTCGGTGGCCTTTTTTTTCGCTGAGTGATATACTGAGGGATACAGATTGTTTGGTTCTGACAACCCTTTTTTTTTAGCAACTGTGTTTGGAGGGACCCCAGGATCGGGGACCCGGTGCGGACCGCCCCTTCCGGCAACCCTTAAGCCACTAAAGAGCGTGATTCAAAAACGTGTGGCGCCATCTCTTGACGAGTAGCGTGAAGTTGGCAACAGATACTCTATACTCACATCCAGTGCTAGAGAAGATGCCCCCACCACCCAGGGTGTTGGTCTGCTGTCCAAACAACCCAGTGCTGGTGGACGGTGTGCTACCGAACAGACCACCTCCCGTGGTTCCAGTGGTCGTAGTACTCCCAAAACCGAAACCTGACAAGAAAATAACAAGAAGACAGGTTTAGCGAAGGCTTCAAAAAATTTTTTTTGAAGTGAAAGTGCATTTTTTGAGATCGGTAAAAAATGTTAAACTCGCGTCAGGACCTGTACTCTTAGTATGAGTTTTTAACGTTTTTACAAAAATGACTGTTTTTGTATTTGTTTACGTATTTGCCCATACATTTCATTACAGCGCTCCCATCGGACTGTATCAAAACTGAGTGAAAATGTATGGGAAATACGTAAATAAATACAAAAACAGTCATTTTCGTAAAAACGTAAAATCTAATTCTGAAGGTACTGATCGAATTTTCGTAAGACGGGAGCAAACTGCAAAAGTCCAGATGTCATCCGGTGTCAGCATAGAACAATTTATTTTTTATAATATAGGATAGAGTATCTAATCCTATCTGGGGTTGATTACAGATGTTCATGGGCGGCAGTAGTTACTTACCATCAGGTGGACCGCATGCTCGTCTGCTACTCCTATATTATTAATTAAAAAAAATGTTGTTTAATGTTAGCATTCTGGGGGTGCCGAACAGCCCCCGGAGGTGCTGGTGTTGAAGAGGCCCCCCGTGGTGTTACCGCCGATCTTTTACTCAAAAAAAGAAAACAAAACAGTACTAAACTCACCGGCGGGCTTCGCGGCGAAGGTGTTAGCATTCTGGGGGGTCCCGAACAGCCCCCTGAAGGTGCTGGTGTTGAAGAGGCCCCCCGTGGTGTTGCCGCCGATCCATTATTAAAAAAACAAAACAGTACTAAACTCACCGGCGGGCTTCGCGGCGAAGGTGTTAGCATTCTGGGGGGTCCCGAACAGCCCCCCGGAGGTGCTGGTGTTGAAGAGGCCCCCCGTGGTGTTACCGCCGAAGCTGAAGTTGTTCGAGGCCCCGAACGCGGGCGCCGGGGCCGCCGCGGGAGTGGACCCGAACAGGCCTCCAGTATTCGATGAGCCGAAAAGACCTGATGACATAACATAACAATTTGTAGATAACTAGCTGACCCGGCAAACGTTGTGTTGCCATATAAAAAAAATTAAAAATCTAACATCGAGCTGATGTATGAAAAATTGAAAAATGATGAAATTACTGAAGTGGCTATTATATTATAAAAATAGGGGTTGGTGATTAAAGGGCAAAAAATTAGGGTTGTATGTATTTTTAATGCCACATTATAGAAAAATAAAAACAAAAAACTTTTGTTCAAAAATTAAAAAAAAAATTAAGGATGAACAACCCTTATCGCTTAGGGGTATCAAAATTGGTAGTAGCTGATTCTCAGATCTACTGAATATGCATATATAATTTGGTGAAAATCGGTAAAGCCTATCGGATGAGTACGGTAACTAACATTGTGACACGAAAATTTAATATATAAGATTTATAGTCCGCGCCAAACTTCTAGTCCGCTCTGAAGTTGTTGCGCGCAGGTGTAGTCAGGGAGCCAATGCGGTGGAACACAACTACAAGCATATACTCCGTAGCAACGTAAGGGCACACTAACGCAGCTATGTACCCGTGGGCGAGAGCAGCTGGGGGTGCCGGGGGGATAGTACCGCTAATATCTACAATTTGCTATTACGACGCGACTCGTTTCTATATTCGGAGCGGACTAGCAGTTTGGCTCGGACTATACTTGTATATTCAATATCAACAATAATTATCATAAAGCTTATATTGTCTTCGCCAAATTATCGACTATCTAACTATTCTAAGCTGATTGTAAAACGGTTTTTGTGCACTAAGATAATAAAGCTAATGACGTCACTCGTGCCAATTTAATATGACGTAAGTCGTACCGATTTAAAAGTATTTCTTAGAAATCGTGTGATTTCTCGTGGTTTGATTTTAGGGTTCCGCACGAAAAATCGTAAAACGAAACCCTTATTACAATATAGGAATAGCAGGCGAGCGTACAATCCACCTGATGGTAAGCGGCTACTGCGGCCCATGGACATCCGTAATCAACCCCAGATAGGACAGATATAGGTGTGCTTGTAGTGCCGTCGAAGTCGAACAATAGAGTGAACCACCTTAAGCCACTACACACACTCAAATAACTTTACCCTCCGCAATATATAAGAATAGCGCATACCGTGTAAATGGTAGAACCCTTTGTGTTTCGACTTCGGCGCACCACGACCACGACCACGGCCACAACTCAGTGGTAGCAGCGCATCTGTGGCCGACCTCAGGTAGGAATATCTAATCCTATCTGGGGTTGATTACAGATGTCCAAACAACAGTAGCCACTGACCATCAGATGGACTGCATGCTCGTCTGCTACTCCTATATTATTAAAAATCCACGAGAAATCGACATGACTTCTAAAAAATACACGACTTACATCATATTAAATAGGTATAAGTAACGTCATTTGCTATCTTACAGTACACAAAGCGTTTTCCAATCGTCTTTGATTATTAAAAACACGAGCTTTTGCCCGCGGCTTCGCTCGCGTTACGAAGTAATATTTTCATCCCCTATTTTATCCCCATGGGGGTAGTATTTATCAATCCTTTCTTAGCGGATGTCTACGTCATAATATCTACCTACATGCCAAATTTCAGCCCGATCCGTCCAGTGGTTTGGCTGTGCGTTGATAGATCACTATGTCAGTCAGTCACCTTTGAGTTATATATATTTAGAATTAAAAACATTACTCTCGACTATGAGAATAGCGCATACCTCCGCCAGTGGCTGGTTGTGTGGACGTGCTGGCCCCGAAGGCTGGTGGAGCGCCAAATGTGCTGGTGCCCGTGGCCGGTTTGAAGCTACCGAACGGCGAGGAGGTACTCGCGCCGGAGTTGAAGGCCCCTGGAATAGTTACAATGGGCATAATGACAAAGTTTGAGGACCCCTTCTATAATGTACGTACACATCTATCGTTTTCAAAAATCGTATTATTTCGGCAATAATCAAATCAAATCAAATTCGTTTATTATGGAATGTAGGTAAGCTAGGTACATGTACAGTCATAAAATGATATTCCTCTACATTCCCGCCGCAAGCGGGCATATAATAATTATAAGAAATTCAAAAAAAAAGAAAAAAATATTACAGCGTGAATGATAAAAGTTATGTTCATAAATTTAATTTAAATTACATAAATTTAATTATGATATGATACAAAATTTAATCAATGTCAAAGATAAAAATTACATACATTTCATTTAGATATTATTATTAGTGCAATATGTCATCAGTTATGATCAAAATAGAATTTTATTATATATCCGAAAAAATAAATTCAGTATTAGAGAAAACAATAGCATATTTTTATACTTATTTTGAATTAAGCGCGAAAACGCTCGCGGGTGTCATGGCGTCCGTCGGTGACGTCACACTAGAACATCCCATACAAAGTACAAGCAATTCAATGACATTCTCAAAAATGACGTCATCCGCGCCTCGATTAGCGTTTCAGACAAGATGGCCGACTGCAGTAATTTATACTTTTTATTGAAAATATAGAAAATCGTAAGGATTTTTTTTAAACTTTGTAATTTTTGAGTATCCTTTCAATATATTGTTTTTATTTAAATCTACACTTAAATCTACTTTATTTGCAGCTACTTATATGAATAGGTCGGTGAAGAGAAAAGTGCAGAAGTGAAAACTTTCGAAACTTTACTTGAATAATAAAATATAATAAATAAAAAATTAAACTGACACCCATTGACATATTTTTTCTATGCTGACACCGGATGACATCTTGACTTTTGCAGCCTGCTTTGCCGTCTTACGAATTTTCAATCAGGTCACGCGTCCTGACGCGAGTTTAACATTTTTTACCCATCACAAAAAGTGCACAATATGTAAGATTTTACAAACCTCTCTTACATATAATTCCATTTTTATTTATTTATTTTCTCTCATAAGGTACATTCAAACATATATTATTAGTCTGCCAAACTGTGTAACAGTTTGCCGGCAGTGTTCCCGTGGATAGGGATAGTTGTACACCTTAAAAGATACAATATATATACCACAAACCACTACTTGTTAACGCATTAATAATGATACAATACATGAAACATGCACATGCATATCATAGACCAGTAAAGATACTTTATTTCGTTTCGACTTAAAAATATTACGTAAGAATGGGTATGACAAAAATTAAGGGTACGTAAAGATTAATTAATAAATGGCCCCTAAAACCATTACTGAAATCCAGGGGGCCTACCACCATCTTTTAAAACCATCATAGTTCAAGAAAGTTTTATATCCTCCTTAAAACAGTAAAATATTCCATCATACACCCGCGTGGCGGAGCGGCCACCATACCGGTTTGACGCGCAAAGGGTCCCGGGTTCGATCCCCGGCCAGACAGATATCTAAATGATGTTCTGATTCTGGGTCTGGGTGTTTGTGTATTTGTCTATGTGTGTGTCCATGGCACCTACGACACAGGGAATCCTAGTGTGGGGCTGTGAGTGTAGAAAGCGTTTATTTATTATTTATTTATACACAGTTGAACAATCTTAAACCCTTATTAAAATTTCGCTTATCCATTGTATAAAACCAACTGAAATTGTCATATTTCACTTAAAAAGTTAAATTTCCTGCAAAAAAAAGTGAAAGTATGATTAAAATAATATTGTGTTAAGAGATGGCAGTAACCCCCAGGTCGCAGTAGCCAGTAGTGTGAACTATATTAAATACTCATAAAATCAAAAAACTCACCAAAGGATGTGTTGTTGGTACCAAATGTCTGTTTTTGAAACATTTTGAGTGATTTCCGATGTCCGCTGTGTGTTCAAATCTTCACAAATATTCTCCCTATCAATGATTGATTATACCCATGATGAGTCTGAAAGCAAATAACATATACTTCTTAATTATCCTTCTCACAAAACATCTTTCTACTCCCGCTCCTTTTCCGTTCATGCAGTTAGACTATGGAACTCACTACCGCCCCATATTCGTCTTTCCAACAGTATTTCTTTGTTCAAAAGAAGAGTAAAAGAGCACTACTTATCACTGTCATAATTAAGTATATATTTGTATGTATATATTGTCATATGTATATATTATGTGTATATAATTGTATATATGTATATGTATATGATATCTATCCTACTTATCTATTTTGTGCACACTTTATTTGCCTTTCATACAATTTTTCTGACCATAGGGGCTGCTGGAAGAAATTCCAGGTTGGAATAAGTAGTCCTTTGTACTACATTTCTTTTTAATACTCTATTTCTTTGTTATGTTCTGTGTACACAAATTTGTAAATAAATAAATAAATTCATTTAAAATAGAACCCTTTGAGGTTCAAGTCCGGCGGCACCACCGTCACACCAATCTGTTATAATGGCACTGTTAAGGGCTGCTGTGTTCTGGTTTGAAGGGTGCGATACTTATCAGAGGCGTTCCAGCTTAGTCTTCAGCGGTAGTGGCGCATCTGTGGCCGAGCTGAGATAGGAACCTAATCATATCTGGGGTTAATTACAGATGTCCATGGACAGCAGTAACATACCATCAGGTGGACTGCATGCTCGATCTATCTATCTTCAGCCCACATTAGTCCACTGCTGGACATAGGCCTCTCCCAAGGCACGCCACTGAGCCCGATCTTCGGCTCTCCTCATCCAGCTAGTTCCCGCCGCCCGGCGCAGATCGTCGCGCCACCTTGCAGGAGGGCGTCCCACACTACGTTTGCCTACTCCATGCTCTACTCCTATATTATAAAAAAATTAAAATAAAATAAACAGCTATATTATAACACTGTTTACAAACAAAAATAACCTTGATTCAAATCAGTTGTTATGTAACACATAATATTTATGACATGTTTTCCTCATATGACTCATAATTTTCGCAATTGCATCACAATTTTAAAAATATTGCAAGATACTTAATGTTTTTCAAATAATATATTCAAAAAGAACTTTTCAACTAAAATTTTAATGACTTTCACTTGGTCCATTGAGCTGAAATTTGATTTTTTTTTACATCTTGGATGACAATATCGACGATGTAGTAGCAATAACTCGTATCTCGTTTTTTTTACGAAAAAGCGATTTTTGCATCTTTGGACTTAAAATAACGTATCACAGGTAGTCCTTAAGACACTGGTGTCTTAAGCTTAAAGACCTGGGTCCTTAGGTTCAAAATTGAACTTAAGACACTGGTGTCTTAAGCTTAAAGACCTGGGTCCTTAGGTTCAAAATTGAACTTAAGACACTGGTGTCTTAAGCTTAAAGACCTGGGTCCTTAGGTTCAAAATTGAACAGAATATTAAAGTGTGGCCAATACGTACTGTCTTTTTAAAGTAGCGTTTATTTTTATGTAAAGTAGCGTTTTTTGAGTTAGGAGTTATTGCCAATTCGTCGTCGATATGATACATTCAATTTCTTTTAGAACACAAATAAAATGTAGTTTTTACTGCTACCGAGGGGTTAATTGAGGGGGATTTTCAAGCTTTTTCAATCAACTTCAAAAAAGGAGGAGGTTTCTCAATTCTACCATATATATGGTTTTTTTGTTTGTTCACAGATAATTGTTTTTTTTTGCAAAAAATATAATTCAACAATGGTCCCATTGTACGAAAATCAGGGTTTGATGATAGCAAAACAGAGAAATCTCGCTAATATTGGACACATTGTTTATCACACTGAAATATATTGAGTGACGACTTCAGAAATATTTACTAAACCAAAATTGTTCCAATTATTTTTTTTTTGTAGTGACATAGAAGTCTGTTGTATTTTTTTGTTAACACTTTTTTTAATTTATGAGGTGTCATCGGACAAAAACATAGTGATTCAAGTGTCTTGCATAATTTCCAAAATTGTGTCATTATAATGGAAAAATCTATTTATCAAATATATTTCATGTAAAATATAGCCTATGTTACTCGTGGATAATGTAGCTTTAGATTGGTGAAAGAATTTTTAAAATTGGTCCAGTATTTTTTGAGCCTATTCATTACAACCAAACAAACAAACAAACAAACAAAGTTTTCCTCTTTATGTATGACTCATATGAGGATAACTATGTACAAAATATTTATTGCATAATATTTTTTCTGAATCGAGGTCATTATTGTTTGTAAACAGTGTTTTACTTATTTTTCTATATCACAAGCGTAGCAAATGAGCATGCAGTCCACCTGATGGTAACTCACTGTCGTATGGACATCTGTACAACTTCATAATAAAGTTATGTACAAGATTTATAAATGACTTGTAAATTTAGCTTTGAGGCCACCATTTTACTTTTAGGGGTGGTAACGCATATGTAGATCACATAGTAGCTTCAGGTAGAACCTACTCTATATGGAGTTGTACAGATGTCCATACGACGGTGACTTACCATCAGGTGGACTGCAAGCTTGTTTGCTTCTTCATCTCAAAATAAAGTGTGAACACCGCCTTACGTTATGTTAGTGACGTAATACAATTGTTTACAAACTTACAAAATGTTGAAACAATTAAAAATAACACTCGTAAGTCTAACACCTATGCTCGTAACGTATTAAGACACTATTGAATCAATAAGACTTGTATTACATGGTATTAACCGAAATATTTATATATGATTATTTTACGCGGTATTAAAGACAACACTTTTAAAATGTGGTTAATATTCCCATTACACTGAAGAATTTTATACCAAAAATCCGAAAATACTTGTAGCGGCAAATTTTATTTATTCCGAATATAAAATTTGACATCCCGACATAGTTGTTGACAGATAACGAGGCCACTTTTTAATAATTTTAACAAGCCAACAAAAACGCAATTATTTAACCGTATGTGTATTTTTTAAAATATACCTTTTAAAAAAAGTAACGCAATTCTCGTATCGTCTCGTACTTGATAATTTGTTATTCTGCCGCCTGCGAAACGGTTACTCGAACAAACTTCAAAGTAAACGTATAGGTTAGCACAACATCGTATGTTAGCAAGTCAAATACATAACTTTCACGAATACTTACCACAAAATAAAAACTTAAACTTAACAAGCACGGCGATAATTAACTTTAGCACAATAAAAAACACTATTCAAACTATGTTCATGCGTAGACTTTTTTTTGAGCAACAGTAAGGCAAACTTCAATTTGATTGAAATCATTGAAGGACATGAAGATTTTTTAACTACTTTTATATTTACAGTGTTGCCACGTTCTAGAAGCTTTTTGTCTAGTCTATGATCAGATTTGTAAAAAAAAATGTTTAAGTAGTGTTTTAACAAAATTTAGATTTATGTGTTAAATTATATATTTTTTAAATTATTTAATCCAATACATTTTTTATTTACAAAAATTAAAAATAGGGAAATTAAGGCCCTAGACACATTAGGTCGGACCCAAAGAGTATAGTAGCCTATATAGGTCGGACTGAAAGCAAATAACTTTGCATAATACCAATATACTATAATATCACATATATGCTCTGTCATACGCATTCTATGGGGTCCGCGTTCTTTGTTTCAGGTTCACCCGGGAAATTTGAGTTGCCTCTTTCATTGACTACAATACAAGTAATACAACTATATTGCGAATAATAATATTTTAGTTCTCAACTTGAAGAATATTTATTACAAAACAAAGGGATATTTCATAATAAAATAAGGCGATAAATAAGTCCTTCATCATGATTAAGATATTTTTATGAAACGAATACAGTTGAATTATAAGTTAACTGTAACGACGATTGTCGTCGGCATATTGTATTATTTTTTTTTTCTGTGGTTGTCGGTAGAAAAATAGTTTGGCGGTATTGTGCAAAGAGTATAGTAACCTATATAGGAAGTATAGTGAGTGAGTCTCATTAAAATATCTATATTTCAATTTTATTATCATATATACTACGTTAATTTTGAAAGTAATAGAATCTTCTCAGTTTGCTTCTCACAGCACCACTGCCTTACCTGTTACTGCCTAATAACAGCAATCAGCGCTGTTGACTATCGACGATGGCGCCCTCAGGTAGGAATCTATCGTTATTTGGGTTTGATTACAGATGTCCATGGGCGGCAGTAGCCACTTACCATCATAACATGCTCGTCTACTACTCCTATATATTTAAAAAAATGCGTCGCATAAAAATACTCTGCATTATAGTCCGCGCCAAACTGCTAGTCCGCTCTGAACCGCGCTATGTCGATGCGATTCATTTCTATATTTGGAGCGGACTAGCAGTTTTACGCGGACTATACCTGGCGTTATGCGCCCAAGAAAGGAACACATTTGTTCAGAACTACTAGCCTAATAAAATAACTTATTTATTCATCACGTTACATATATTTTTTATTGCATCTATATCGATATTAGTTCACTTCAGTTACTGTTATTGATAAGAAAATATGAAATGATTTTTGTTACTGTGATTTATATGTTTTGTAAGTTTTTGAATATTTTATTAAGCTTGTTTTCTTTATATTAGTTTCGACTAAGTAAATTACGAGAAAAAATAACTGTGTTATGGTATTTAAAGGCGATAGGACCCTTTGTGGTTCGACTCCGGCGGCACCACTACCTCACCTATTTCTGCCTCACCAGCTGTGTTTTGGTTTACCTAAAGGGTAGAAAAACACAAATTCGAGGTATTTCAACTTAGTTCGCGAGGTAGCAACGAATCTGTGGCCGACCTCAGTTAGAAGTGTAATCTTATCTGAGGTTACTTACAAATGTCCATGGGCGACACTAACCACTTATCAGGTGGACTGCTGTTTTTCTACTTCTATATTACATAAAAAAGAATAGTAGGTAATACCATCTCGTTCATGTAGTTCCGGGACTAGAATAGGGCTACGGTATCCCCTGCCAGTCCTAAGAGGTGACTAAAAGGGGGCTTCCGGGGTTGCGGGCGGCAAGAGTGGGGGTTCAAACCGTCCACTAAGCGACCCCGGCAAGGACGGCAGTATGTGTGGACGCATATCTTCGTCAACACCAGATGGTGTGGGAGGAGCGAAAACTGGGGGAGCACCCAGGGCAAAGCCCGATGTCGACATCGCGCTTGGAGGACTCCGGTTGCGTTCCGTCTGAGATCCCGGAGTTCTCCAACAAGCGTTGAGGAAGGCCACTGGGGGGGTTTTAGTGCGGTAAAAATCCCACATAACCCGGCGTCGCGCTCACGTCGTCGGGTACCTTTTGAAGGTTTCCCCTCGTTAAAAAAAAGGTAATTTAAATAATACACGAAGATTTGTCAGTCACATACATTTTTCAGATCTACTACAAAATACTCGAAGCGCCCAAATTCTTATAGACGGAACCATTGATTTCGGGCCAAAATGGAATTTTGAGTATAAAGTAAAACCAATCCTGGAATATGAGCCACGTAAGAAAATCTCCGCTAACTCTGATCATTCGGAAACCAATGAAAATTCTGATTTTAAAGGGAAAGAAAATAGAGCTATAGTCGATACTATTAACGAGAAAGTTATAGCTCGTTCAACGATGGACGATATTTACAATAAAGCAATCGTTTCTAAAGAAACAGAATTAGAAGTGACTCAGCTTTACAAAACACACACATTTACAAATGAACCCCTCTTCAAAGACCCCAGTAAAATCAAAGATGATCCTGAAGTAATGTCCTTCATCACAGACGTTTATGACGAGGCCTTCGAAATATTCGAACATGAACTAGAAGAATCGATTGCGCAAGAAATCGCTGAACTTGAAGATAGGTACAAAAATAGCTTTGAGAAGTTCATAAACGAAACAAGCGAACACCTTATAAAAACAGCGTTAGGACGGCAGAAAGTGATCCTACATACAATTGAGTTTTCAAATAAGTTGTTAAATAGATTGAGTAAGCGTTTGAAAATTGATTTAGAGGAGAGTGGCTTAAGAAATAGTGATACTGTAGCAAATAGGTTTAAAACACTGGTAGATGGGTTGAAAACGACAAATTATGAGAAAGTTTGCAAACAATTTGGTATTTGTCGCATTGGGAATGAATTCAGCGATTATATAGATGATTTACTGACAATTTTGTTGGATGAAGATAGCGTTAAAATATATATAGCGGTCGACGCGATGACGAAAATACTGAAAAATACAGATTTCAGTAGAATAATGGACGTTGAAACGCAAAAAGCTTTCAAACAAAGAGTATCGGCTGTTGAAGAATCTAGTTCACTTGATCGCAGAGTACTTTTAACAACTTACAGAGTTGTCATAGAAAATAGACATCTCCCATTCTTCGAGGATGATTCGGAAGCGTCAGTAAAACCATTGGCGGCGTTGCTTCATGTTATTGAAGTTTTTAACAAAAATCTGAAGTTGTCTGACGAGAAACAACGTTGGAATAATATTGAGAAAGATTTAAAAGATTGGAGCTCTGGTAAAAATAGGAATGTCACTAAAATATCACAAGAATTCGTGAACACTATACAAAAAGGCATTGAAAAATTCGATGAAAACGCACTTAGTGATATAAAATCTAAATCGAGAATATTTATGCTGGCTAAAAGAGAATGGCTTGATTTGAGTAGGTTTGTTTCATGATGATGTTTGATTTAAGTTATTTCATATTAAATATTAACCAAATAAAGTAAATCTGTAATTTCAAAGCTATACCGGATATACACTAAGGAGGGAGGCGGAATAACTAAAATCCCCCCCGATACTAAAATAGGTGGTAGAACCCTTTGTGGTTCGACTCCGGCGGCACCACCGCCACACCTATTTCTGCCTTGTAACAGCAGTGTTAAGCACTGCTGTGTTCTGGTTTGAAGGGTGTAGTAAGGGAGACATACTTTTCCGAGGCATTCCAGCTCAGTCCTCAGGGGTAGCAGCACATCTGTGGCTGACCTCCGGTTCGAATATCTAATCCTATCTGGAGTCGATTACAGATGTCCATGGGCGGCAGTAGCCACTTACCATCAGGTGGACTGCATGCTCGTCTGCTACTCCTGTATTATAAAAACATATGTTAAGGTACACATTTATACACGAAATTATTAAGTCATGCATGTGGTTCACCTTTAGACCTATCTGGGGTTGATTACAGATGTCCACATACCATCAGATGGACATGCTCGTGTTCGTATGCGACTTCTATATCATAAAAGAGATTTTAAACTTTAAATTTTTTAAACTTTTAAGTATGTTATCTTATTACTGAACTTTTTAAATATGGCTTTCACAAAAAAGATATAAACGTATCTTTATATGGACTACGTTACAAATATTTATTTTACCCTAAAACATGGGAAGTAAATAAAAGAACTGTAATAGAAAAATGTAATTATATTATGGATTTATGTACAATAAAAACCTTATATTAACCCTAGAGTGCTCGCGCTATGAGCATTTTGCCGTCCGCGGTGAAAGAATCCAAATATTATAAATACGGTGCATTTGTCAAGATCAAGCTTCCTAGTAGCTGCCCCCTCGTGCCTAACCTACTTATTTTAGAAATTAAAAGAAATTTAGGGCGCAGGAGATCGCAGGAGGAAGCGGTTATTGTTGGTGTCGCGTTTGGCGGCAAATTGCTAACTGCGCGACTACTCACGTAAGTAAAATTAATGTGCCTGGTTTTTCACTTCACAAATATGTACTAAACCAACATTTATTTCAATTATTTTTTAGTTTGTAGTGACATAGAAGTCGGTTGTATTTTTTGTTAAATTTTTTTTGGGAGATCTATTGCTTTAAGGCTGTGGAATAGTTGTTTTGGGATAACTCCGGTAGTCGAAACAACTACAGGGGTCGTAACACTATTCATTTTCCATGATTTCTTTATTTCAACCTGTAATTCTGTATATTTTCTTTGACGATCCACGTGTCGGAGCGGTCACCATGCCGGTCTGACGCGCAGAGGGTCCCGGGTTGGATCCCCGGCCAGACAGATTTCTAAATGATGAATTTAGATTTCTGGGTCTGGGTGTTTGTGCATTTGTCTGTGTGTGTCCATAGCACCCACGATACAGGGAATCCTAGTGTGGGGCTGTGAGTGTAGAAAGCGTTTTTTTTTTTCCACTATTGTTGACTAAATAAACAATTATTATTAACTAAATTTAGCAAAAATAAACATGGGCGGCAAAAAGCTCACCACGCGAGCACTCACGTTTCACGGAAGGCGCGACTACACTAGGGTTAATCGACTTAAAATTTTATTTTCCTTAATTATTTTACCAAAAATCATTTTATACATTATCCTTAACTTGAAAACTTAACTAACTTTTTTCAGAAATAAAAATATTCTTTCGCGTTTAAGTAAACTTATTTATATTAATAATATAACAAAAATATATATTTTTAGCACATTGTTAGGTAAATTGACCTAACAGGAGTTGAGGGCAATCTGTTGGTCAACCCATTACTGTCCCACTGCTGGGCACGGGTCTCTCAGAATGAGGATTAGGCCATAGTCCACCGCACAGGCCAAGTGCAAATTGGTAGATTTCACATACCTTTGAAAACTTTTTAAATCACTTATGTATATTATCTTTAACGTTAAAGAAATTAATTTCTAATACGCATATAATTTAAGAAATCAAAAGTATGTACCTGGGATTTGAACCTCTGACTCCCGATTGAAAGTCAAAATTTCAACCACTAGGCTCACTGCTCAAAAATATTTTTCAATGATATGTGAATACATATAATGTTATCTAGAATTTCAATCTTTAATAATAAAATAATTTATTTAAAGATACTTAATTTTAAGGATAAATTAAGTTCAATCTGTGTAATTAGCCACCTAAATATCACAATAGATGTCTAATTTCTTAAAAAATAATCTATGTGTAAAGTCTACCAATCTGTGAACTAAGGCCTAATCCTACTCTTTCTGAGAAGAGCCAGAATATTGTGAATTCATGATAGAAAACATTGTGAGAAAACCTACACGCCTGAGAGTGTGTGAAGTCTACCAATCCGCACTTGTCTAGCGCGGTGGACTATGGCCTAATCCTTCTCATTCTGAGAGGAGACCCGTGCCCAGAAGTGGAACAAGAAAGGGTAACTAACACCTCATATTACGCAAAACATTCTTGGAATAACAAATTATACACATGTACATGTAATTACTACATGGCGCAGACTTTCTCCCACCATAAAGGAATACAGTAATACCCCAACTTACGCGAATCGGAGTTACACGATTTTCAAAACTCGTCGATTCTCCTATGGTTTGAGTGTCCCGCAATTCCTGATTATAAAAAATAAGCTTACTAACCCTACAATTATTCATGTAAACATTTGTATTTGTTGCGCGAAGTCAACACATTCGAAATCATACCATACGATGGTATGTACACGCATACCCCGACTTACGCGAATTCGACTTGCGCGGTTATCTCTCGCTCCCACCAATCGTGTAAGTCCGAGGTATTACTGTATATCTTAACAGCGCCACCTGGGATTATAAAAGTATCGTATATGTGGCGATTTCTCAAGAGATGGCGCTGCACGTTTCTGAATCACGCTATCGAAGTTATCTCAATATGTTGCATATATACAAGCTCCGAACTGAGACTGTCGGAGCACGATCGTTCCCTACATCACCTAGCACACAAGGAGACCTTCCATTGCCAATGTATATCAAAGATAAAGTAGAACCCTTTGTGCACCACGGTCACACCTATTTCTGTTATAACAGCAGTGTAGCGCTGCTGTGTTCTGGTTTCAAGTGTGGTAAGAGACATACTTATCCGAGGCGTTCCAGGTCAGTCTTCAGGGGTAGCGGCGCATCTGTAGCCGACCTCATGTGGGGATCTTGTCTTGTCAAGGAAGTAACTACTAAACATCTGGTGGACTGCGTGCTCGTCTGCTTATATATTATCACCATACCGGTCTAACAAAGAGTTCCGGGTTCGATCCCCGCCTAGCCACACATTTGAATTTGAATGTCTGTTCTGGGTCTGGGTGTTTGTGTATCCATAGCACCCACAACACGGCATCCTAGTGTGGGGCTGTGAGTGTAGAAAGCGTAACCAATCCATGCAAATGGGTCGAAATATCGGCAATAAACTAAAACTGCATATCGTGTTTAGTCCGCGCCAAACTGCTAGTCCGCTCTGAAGTTGTTGCGAGCAGGTGTAGTCATACAATTTGCTATGGCGACGCGATTCATTTCTATATTGAGAGCGGACTAGCAGATTTACGCGAACTATACCGTACGGTGTTCAGTTCTGTGGCGATGGCATCGTTTGAAGACGACGCGCCGTACGGTGTCACGAAAGATTGATTTTTGATCTTCGCCGGTCGTCTTCACAGATTCAAAAACTGAACAGGTGTATTCCCACACAGTCCAGTGTACCTGCGCAGGTATACCTGAACAGGTAGACCTGTCCGGTGTATCATAGTGTCCATACAAACATAACGTATTCAAATGTCTCAGTTCCGCGATACTATTCGTTCAAAATCATATTATTTACATTAAAATTTGCCCCCAAAAATATAATTACTCATCAAAATTGAACTCTTCATCAGATATGCTATCCAAATCCATTGATTTCGTACCTTCTTTCATCAACAAGTCTTCTAGCGTAATCTTATCTTGTTCTACGCTATCTTTCTTATCTTTTCCCTCTGCGCTCTCTGTCACACATATATCTTTTTTCGCTTCACTTTCGTTTATCTTATCTTTTTTTACTTCATCTTCTGTCTCTTTCATGTCTGTATCTGTCTTTTTCTCGCCGATCTGTGCATCTATTTCCGCCATGAGTTTAGAATCCTCTAGTTCTGAATCGCTGCCGAAATCTTCTAAATCGTCCATATTTAGATTACTGTCCTCAATATTACTGTCTCCATTCTGCAATTCGTGACTAACGCTGTCCTTAATATCTTTAGAATCCTTATCTGCATTGTTAGAGATGTCTTTATCTAAATTCGATTCTGATGAGTCATTATCTAACTTAGGTTCTGGTGAATCTTTTTCTAAATTAGATTCCATTGATTCTTTACCTAAATTAGATTCCGTTAATTCTGTATTTAAATTAGATTCTGGTAATGCTTTTTCTAAATTAGATTCCGTTAAGTTGGTATCTAAATAAGATTCCGATGATTCTTTCTCTAAATTAGATTCTGGCGATCCTTTTTCTAAATTAGATTCTGCTGATTCTTTTTCTAAATTCGATTCCGTTAATTCGGTATCTAAATTAGATTCTGATGATTCCTTATCTAAATTAGATTCTGTCGATTTTTGATTAGTAATTTCTTCAGCAGCTTTACTTCCTATTTCAGTACTAATATTTTCTATTGTTTTTGGATTTTCATTTGTAACATTATCTGTGAGACTATCTTCTGATTGGTTTTGATCATTTTTAGCATCATTAATGTCACTGTTAGCATGTGTATCTTTAACTAAGCTATTTTCAACTCCCGATTGTACTTGTTCATTATTTTCTTGACTTTTTTCATTATCATTATTCGTGTCGGATTTTAATGATATTTCCAATTCAGCATCATCAATTCTAACGCTGGATTCAATGTGTGATACCTTTTCTTCTTTCGAACCCGAATCACTTTCATCAACAATTTTTTCTTTACTTTCATTACTGACTGAATCATTATTTTCATCATGTTTATCAATACACTCATTCGTACTTTCCTTTGAAACTAAATCATCAGAATCATCAACATTCTCACTGACAATCTTATCAAGCTTATCAACTAAACTATCAATTTGCGACCTATCACCAACCTCATCAGTGTCCATTCTATCATCACTATTGAAAATGCTATCAAAATCATTATTAGTGACAACATTACCTTTCTTCGGGAACAAATCGTCTTCATCCTTATCATCACTGTTATCACGATTTTTATCAAGTTTCTCACTAACACTCTCACTTTGGTTAACATCACCATCGATACACAAATCACTCAACGACTCGAGAGTCGAATTGATCATCTTCTCAATCTTCACTCTTCGGTACTTCCTCGGTACCTTACCGAGGAATTTGCTGGAGAATATTGTTCTTAGAGCACAGGAGGTGAGGCTCTGGACTGGTCTGGTCTTCGTGAACATGAAGTCATCATCAGATTCCCCGGAGTCATCCGAGTCCCAATGCACGTAGGTGCCAAAGTCCATGTCGTTGATGGTCACCATGCAATCTGTGGGCTCAGACTTGATCCGCAACCTCGAGTAAGGGTAGTCGCAATTCTTGTCCAAACCGTACAACTGTTGACAAGAATACATATATCATTACTAGCTGACCCGGCAAACGTCGTGTTGCCATATAAATAAAAAAATGTTAAGGGTGAACAACCCTTATCACTTAGGGGGATGAAAAATAGATGTTGGCCGATTCTCATAGATACCGGATAAGCACAAAAAATTTCATCAAAATCGGTCAAGCCGTTTCGGAGGAGTATGGCAACGAAAACTGTGACACGAGAATTTTATATATAAGATATGGATACCAGGTTTTTTTGAGCGTGGTAGAACCCTTTGTGGTTCGACACTGTCACACCTATTTCTACCTAACAACAGCAGTGGTAAGCGCTGCTGTGTTCTGGTTTCAGTAAGGGAGATACTTATCCGGTCCAGCTTAGTCCTTAGGTGTAGCGGCGCATCTGTGGCCAAGCTCAGGTAAGAATCTAATCTTATCTGGGGCTGATTACAGATGTCCTTGGGCGGCAGTAGCTTACCATCAGGTGGATTGCATGCTCGTCTGCTACTCCAATATTATAAGACACCACGTCCTTCAAACCGGAACACAGCAGCGTTTAACAGAAATAACACTACTCTTATAACATAAATAGGTGTGGCAGTAGTGCCGCCGGACGAACCACAGAGGGTTCTCCCACCTACAATATGTATTTACTAGCTTACTAGGTGGACTGCATGCTCGCTACATCATCATCATCATCATCAACAACCCACTACTGTCCCACTGCTGGGCACGGGTCTCCTCTCAGAATGAGAAGGATTAGGCCATAGTCCACCGCGCTGGACAAGTGCGTATTGGTAGACTTCACATACCTATGAGATTTTTTTTTTATATAAATCTCTCAGGTAAGCAGGTTTCCTCACGATGTTTTCCTTTACCGTTTAAGCAAGTGATAATAAGTTTCTAATATACACATAATTTTGATAAATCAGCGTGCCTGGGATTTGAACCTCGGCCCCTCGATTGAGAGGCCGAGTTTCTTAACCACTTGGCTATCACTCCTATCTTGCTCGCTACATCTATGTTATACTCACAAGAGGCACAGCGGAGACGTCGTAATGTCCTCTCTTCTGGTCGCGAAGGAGGGGGTCGCACTTGGTCACACGCACTTGTACAGGCTTGAGGCGAGACATCACATCTGGATCCACTTGGGGGTTCACTGGAAATATATTAGTACCTTTTAGTATTATTATTAAGTTACTAGCTGGTAAGGGAGACAGACTTTTCCGAGGCGTTCCAGCTTAGTCCTCAGGGGTAGCGGCGCATCTGTGGCCGACCTCAGGTAGGAATATCTAATTCTATCTGGGGTTGATTACAGATATCCATGGGCGGCAGTAGCCACTTACCATCAGGTGGACTGCATGCTCGTCTGCTACTCTTATATTATAAAAAAAATAATTAAACTATCGAGCAATTATCAAGAAACTTATTGCTGTTTTTATTATTTTCTATCGCTTTTGTTACTTTAGCATAACACCTGCTGCAAATTCTCTACATCCACCCAGGGTTGACTGGTAGAGAATGCCATCAGGCATTTATGTGGCAGAATGATTTTTAATCTGTGGCGCGGTGCGGCGTGGCGGGAGAAATTGTGTTTTGGCGGGAAGCTAATTGTCATAATCGTCATTGTTATAAAGTACTAGCTGACCCGGCAAACGTTGTGTTGCCATATAAATAAAAAAATGTTAAGGGTGAGCAACCCTTATCACTTAGGGGGAAGAAAAATAGATGTTGGCCGATTCTCATAGATACCGGATAAGCACAAAAAATTTCATCAAAATCGGTCAAGCCGTTTCGGAGGAGTATGGCAACGAAAACTGTGACACGAGAATTTTATATATTAGATTTATGAAAATATATCATCTTCCTCCAAATGTTTCTTTTATTGTGAACACTCAAGAAATATAGCTTTATATTTATTTTTAAATGAATAAATCTTACTAATAGGGTTCCTTTTTTGTGTCTTTGGGTACGGAACCCTAGAAACGACATTATTCAGTTTTAAAACTCTTAAAGGACGTCAAAATCGACGTCCTAGTCAAAAATTTAATTAATTTATTATAGATACAACTAATAGACATCGTTCCCCTGGCTTCTTATAGTATTCCCATCGTAACATCGCCACCGCGTTTCAGTTTTCGTACAGCGCCATCTGTTTTTTTCATGTGTAAACAGACAAACAGAGATGTCCATACGGCAGTAGCCACTTACCATCAGGTGGACTGCATGCTTGTCTGCTACTATATCTACACTAATATTATATATAGGAAAACTTTGTTTGTTTGTTTGGTTGTAATGAATAGGCTCAAAAACTACTGGACCGATTTTAAAAATTCTTTCACCATTCGAAAGCTACATTATCCACGAGTAACATAGGCTATATTTTATATGAAATATATTTGATAAATAAATTTTGAGGCGGTACAAAGTTTGCCGGGTCAGCTAGTTATAAATAATTGGCCAAGTGCAAGTCGTACTCGCACACGGAGGGTTCCGTAACATCAACATTTTCATATACAGGGTCAATTTTTCAAATAGGCCTTCAGAGCCAAATTAGAAACAATAAGGATTAGCAAAAAATGCTGAAAGGAGTTACGAGGCCGATTTTGATAAAAACTAAAACTGCATCATTAGTTTTTTAAAATATCTTTTTCCCTAGCCGGGAATTGAACGAGTTCATTTTGAATAAAAATACACATCTATATTATTCCACTATCTGATAGTGTTGCTTATAAGGATCAGACACTATCAGATAGTGAAATAATATATAGGGTGATTTTTCTTTCAAAATGACCTCGTTCGATTCCCGGCTAGGAAAAAACTATTTAAAAAAAGTAATGATGCAGTTTTAGTTTTTATCAAAATCGGCCTCGTAACTCCTTTCAGCATTTTTTGCTAATCCTTATAGTTTCAGATTTGGCCCTGAAGGCCTATTTGAAAAATTTACCCTGTATAGCAGTTTCCTGTATGGCGACTCCATTTATTTTCAACTTTTTTCTTTTTAGTATCTGTTGTTATAGCGGCCACCTTTATGCATCCTCTGTCAAAATTTCAAGTGTCTATCTATTACGGTTCCAGAGATAGAGCCCTGTGACAGACAGACAGACAGCGAAGTCTTAGTAATAGGGTTCCGTTTTTACCCTTTGGGTACAGAACCCTAAAAAGAGGTATTTAATATAATTTGTTGCGGTTGGGAGTCCGGAATCCGGATAATCTCTAATCCGGATAACCAAGATCCGGATAATCAAGTTTCTACCGTAACTCAAGTGTAGTTATATCATAAACATAAATAATTATACATAGTTTAAAAACTAAAAACCACGCTAAAATCGCACAAAGAAAATCGATCATTCTGATTTCTGACGATCCTGACGAGGAGAATGGGAGAAAATTATTAAAATCGTGTATTGTCATCGGTTCTTGATAATTGTTCAAAATTTTAGATTAATCAGACCGTTCAAAGTGGGTAAAAATTGAGTTCAAAGATTTCGTTACGTTCATACATACATACATACATACATACAACCCAAGCTAATAAAAGAGTGGTAAAAAAACACTTTCTACACTTACACTCACAGCCCCACACTAGGATTCCCTGTTGGTGCTGTGTATGGCACACAGAGATAAATACACAAACACCCAGACCCACAAACAGAAACCTAAATTCATCATTTAGATCTGTCTGGCCGGGGATCGAACCCGGGACCCTCTGTGCGTCAGACCGGTATGGTGACCGCTCCGCCACGTGGGTCATCAATAGCGTGGTATAGTCCGCGTAAAACTGCTAGTCCGCTCTGAATATAGAAATGAATCGCGTCGCCATAGCGTATTCTATGACTACACCTGCTCGCAACTTCAGAGTGGACTAGCAGTTTGGCGCTGACTATATATGGGTACCAGGCGTGAATATATTGATGCGACCTACTTATACAAATATGTATATATACACATTTTTATATTTTTTAATCATAATAAACATTAATTGTTGAATTACCTATATGGTGAGTAAATAGGTAAGTTAACGGGTATTTTTACCATACACATGCCACTTGTAAACATTTAAATAATTCTCACCAAATACTGCACATAGATGCAATAAAATTGTGCATTTACCACTTGTCAACTTATTCACGCTTGGTACGGATGTATAGTGTGTAAATATGAAAATGATACCTTTTTTCGCCGCCTTGCAGGAATGATTCATGAGTGTTTTCCTCGACGCATACTTCTTACCACACTTATTGCACTTGCCTGTAATATAAAAATTACAATAATATTTAAAGACTTTTTTTTATATATATATTTGAGCCTAACGATAAAGCAGACGTGCTACCTGATGGAAAGTAGTCAACGCCGCCTATGGACATTTGCAACACCAGAGGAGTCGCCAATGCATCGCCGGCTTTGAAGGAGAGCTCTTTTTGCACCTTTTTTGAAGAGCCCCATGTCAGCCAAGACTGTTGGTCAACTCTAGAGGTACCTTCGTCACACATATTTCTGTCATGTGTCAAGGGCAGCTATGTTAAAGAATGATTGCAAGAATTTTACAGATTTTAGAAACCATAGTGCCACTTATTTCTGCCTCATAACAGCAGTGTTAACGCTGCTGTGTTCTGGTTTGAAGTGTGGTAAGAGACATACTTATCCGAGGCGTTCCAGCTTAGTCCTCAGGGGGAGCGGCGCATCTGTGCCCGATGTCAGGTAGGAATCTTTTTTTTTCCTTGTATAAAGTACCGAATGAATAATAAGGTACTTTATATTTATTACAATCTAGCCTACTATAAGACTAATGAGTAATTTTACGCTAACTTAAACTGCTAAATAATCATATAATGAAGGCGGCGTCCTCTGACACTGCACTTCTTTGTCTTATCACATAAAGGAGTGGACACATTGTTCTTGTGTTCTATAATGTTCACTTATCACTACTTAAGGTAGGAATCTAATCTTGATTTTCACCCCTCCCCTTCTCACAGTTGGTCATATTTTGTGAAACCACTCTTCTACTCTCTTGCTACTACTCTTACTACCACTTCAGTTTGAAAAAAAAACACACTGTAGGTATTATTCCATCATCAGGTATTAATCCTCAGGGGTAGCGGCGCATCTGCGGCCGACCTCAGGTAGGAATATCTAATCCTATCTGGGGTTGATTACAGATGTCCATGGGCGGCAGTATCCACTTACCATCAGGTGGACTGCATGCTCGTCTGCTACTCTTATATTATAAAAAAAAAAAAAATCGTCGGATAGTGTCGCTTATAAGGACCAAATTCTGGAAAGTACTCACATATGACAAACTAAAGGAAAAGGCAAATTTTGAAGAACATACATTTCTTTTCATACATTTTCATACCAATCCTTAGCTAACTAATTTCTGTGAAAGGTTTTCATTTGGTTCGATTCCCAGCTATTCGTAGTATATTATAGCACTCACCCCCAGGTCTGCCTGCCGGTCCGGGACACCGGTGGTCGTCCAGGAGGTTTTGCGTCGGGAACATCCTCCAGCACTCCGAACACTCGATATCCGGCACCTCGTCCCACGGGATGCACTTGTGGCTGTGAATTATAATTATATTTGAAAAGTTTTATTATCTGAATTACATAACAGTGTATCATTAAAGATGACACCCTCTCATGATCGTCTCCAACGCATTACTGTCCCACTGCTGGGCACGGGTCTCCTCTCATAATGAGAAGGATTAGGCCATAGTACACCGCGCTGGCCAAGTGCGGATTGGTAGACTTCACATACTGTCGAGATTTTTTTTTTATAAATCTTTCAGGTATGCAGGTTTCCTCACGATGTTTTTCTTCACCGTTAAAGCAAGTGACAATTAATTTGCAATATGCACATAAAGTTAAAAATACAGAGGTGCCTGGGATTCCTAGAGGCAGAGTTTCAACCACTAGGCTATCTTTGCTTCTCATGATATCCTAGTGATATAATGATGGGCATGTGGTATCATTGAGTGTCCCCGATGCCTGATGTATCATGATAGCGTGTCATTAGTACCTTTTTTTTTTTCTCGAGGGGGAAACCTTCAAAAGATACCCGACGACGTGGGAGCGACTCCGAGTTATGTGGGATTTTTAACCGCACTAAAACCCCCCCGGTGGCCGTCCTCGGCGCTTGGTGGAGAACTCCGGGATCTCCGATGGAACACAACCGGAGCCATCCAAGCGAGATGGCAAACGGGCTCTACCCTGGGGGAGCAGTTTTCGCTCCTCCCACACCATGTAGTGTTTAGGACGGTATGCGACCATACATACCGCTGTCCATCCCGGGGTCGCTTACTGGACGGTTCGAGCTCCCACTCTTGCCGCCCGCGACCCCGGAAGCCCCCTTTTAGTCGCCTCTTACGACAGGCAGGGGATACCGTAGCCCTATTCTGGTCCCGGAACTACAGGGACAGGCAATGATATCCTAGTGATATAATGATGGGCATGTGGTATCATTGAGTGTCACCGATGCCTGATGTATCATGATAGCGTGTCATTAGTACCTAATGATGCCATGATAGGTTGTTATTGGTGACAGTGACGTCATTGAGTGACACTCATGACTGATATGTCATAATAGGGCATCAGAGGTAACAGTGACATCATTCAGTGACACTAATGACTAATGCATCATGAATATGGTGTCATTGATGACAGTGACGTCATTGACTGTCACTGATGTGCAGTGGTAGCGCGATAGTGTCACTAATACAATGACGTCATTGACTGTCACTGATGTGCAGTGACGTCATGATAGACTATCTTTGATGGCTAGCAATAACACACTAGTCTACCACTGCCTAGCACTATCCCAGCGCGTGTCTATCCAGCGACATGCCGCCGCGGCGTATGGGTGGCCACTCATTCGTCGTACGCCGTCAACGTGCGGTGTGTGGCGGCAAAGCGGCGACAGCGGTAGGGCGCGGTGTGACGTCACACGTGCCAGTGGTAGTGTGACGTCACTGATATCGATGTGGTGCGACGCCGTCTGCGCTGCGGTACCGCTGCCCGCGCTGTAATAAGTGTCACTAATACTGTGACGTCATTGAGTGTCACAGACATCGAGTTGTAGTATGTTAGTGATATCAATGCCTGATGTACCATGATAGTGTCATTAGTGCCTAACGATGACATGATAGGAGTCAGTGACGTCATTGAGTGTCACTGATGCCTAGTGTGTCATGATAGTGTCATTGGTGATAGTGACGTCACGATACGGTTGTCAATGATGTCCAATATATTGTCGATAGGGCATCACTGCTCAACGATATCACGGTACACCGTATGGGTGGCCACTCACTCGTCGTACGCGGTCAGCGCGCGGTGCGCGGTGACGCAGCGGCGACAGCGGTAGGGCAGCCCGCTGCGGTGCCGGCGGTGGTGGGCCGCCGTCTGTGTGCGCTGCGGTATCGGTGTGATGTCACACATAGCAGTGGTGGTGCAGTAGTGTGACGTCACTGATATCCAGTGGAGCGACGCCGTCTGCGCGGCGGCACCGCCACCCGCGCTGTGTGACGTCACACGTACCAGTGTTTGTGTGACGTCCCTGATATCCAGTGGTACGACGTCTGCGCTGCGGTACCGCTGCCCGCATAGTGTGACGTTATAAATACTAGTGGTATTGTGACGGCACTGATACCCAGTGGTAGCGCGATAATGTCTCTAATACTGTGATGTCATTGTCACTGACATGGAGTAGTAGCATGTTAGTGTCACTGATGCCTGATGTACCATGATAGTGTCATCAGTGACTATGGGTGGCCACTCACTCGTCGTACGCGGTCAGCGTGCGGTGTGTAGTAACACAGCGGCGACAGCGGTAGGGCAGTCCGCTGCGGTGCCGGCGGTGGTGAGCCGCCGTCTCGTCCGCACTGCGATACCATTCGCCACACGCGTTGCAAGCTAACCTGGAAAATTAACATATGAAGTCATAGATAAGTATGGATATCTCACCTCCTTGTAATTAAAGGAAGCCATTGAATGGCTTAAATGGCTGTCATGGTGTAATTTAACAATGCCGACGTGTGCAGTTAAGTGGTGCAAAAACACGAAATCGAAGAAAAAGTGCGGAGAAATATAGTTTCATTCGTAAATGCTCTAAAAACTACATTTTTCCATATTTATCAAACACGAAAATATATGACAGTTACAATTTCAATTGTCAAAACTGGTTGCATTTTTTTGTTAAGAGTGAGTAATCTTTACTAATCTATGTATGAAGTTCACATTTAGGCACAGAAATCAGTTTTGTAAGGGATATCACTCTACAGCCTCAGTTCCGTGCTTGTATATATGCAATATGTCGAAAAAACTTCGAAAGCGTGATTCAGAAATGTGTGGCACCATCTCTTGACGTGTAACGGGAATTCACCAGAGGTTAAAGGTGATATGATGAAAATGTGTATCTGAAGGTGGTTGAACCCTTTGTGGTTCGACTCCGTCGGCTCCACCGCCACACCTATTTCTGTTATAATAGCAGTGTAGCGCTGCTGTGTTCTGGTTTGAAGTATGGTAAGGGAGTACCATACTTATCCGAGACGTTCCAGCTTAGTCCTCAGGGGTAACGCATTTGTGGCCGACTTCAGGTAGGAATATCTAAAATAACATCTAATCTAATAGGGTTGATTACAGATGTCCGTACGGCAGTAGCCACATACCATCAGCTGCACTGCATGCTCGTCTGCTACTCCTATATTATAAAAACAAATACACATAAAACTCACTTAGGATTGGTGAACGTGACAGTATGAGTCCGCATATGAGCCAGTAGTGCCTGCGGGGTCTTGCATCGTTGCTTGCATATGCTGCATATCGCGTCCTTGGCAGGCTTGCTGTCCTGCTTGGGGGATGTTAGCCGAGGGGAGCTCTTCTGTCTCGGGGGCAGCGTTTTTAGGGATATCCTGTGGGAGTGAAAAATAGATTAATACATTTTACTATTACTAAGGTATAACTGGTATTGGTTTTCCAACTTAAACATATACACACACACACAAAAGCGCGCGCACACACATACATAACTATTACATTATATTTACGAACCCCGAACATAGTTTTAAGCTGAAACACACATGTACCCACACACATACAAGGGCGCACACAAACGTACATCACTATCACATTATACTGACGAGTCCCGAAAATAGCTTTATTTTGTAAAATATTAAGCCTCTCAATCAGAGGTCCGAATTACGAGTCCTAGGCACGCACCCCTAATTTTTCAAAGTGCATATTAGAAATTAATTATTACATGTTTAACGGAGAAGAAAAACATCGTGAGGAAACTTACTCGATGTTTACGCAAAGTCTATGCAAATTTGCAAAAGAAACTCCATAAGTTTCTTTCGCCGCTTCTTCTCCATAGCGAAACCTTCCGAAGCGGTGGTAGTTTGTTGACTTTTACAACTTATTTATTCAAAATTCATTCATATAAAATACTTTTTGTCAAAAGTATTTTATATGAATGAATTTTGAATAAATAAGATTTGAATTAAGCCCGCTCCACATTCTCGCGAGAACGCGAAAAAAGCACGATGTGGAGCCAATACAAATCGGATTTTTCTCGCTTTCTCGCGCGAATGTGGAGCGGGCTTTTGAATTTGACCCATACCCAGCAGTTGGACAATAATAAGATACACTTACTTGACTCTTTTAGCTGGTAACTCTGGTTTAGTGTCTCTCTCTCGTGACCGTTTCAGTCTTGACAACGTAGGCGGACTGTTCTCCGTCTGTAACATAGAAATATATTGTAGTTGCACTGCCTTTACTGAGGCAGAGTGTGCCTTTATTAAGGCAAACAGTGCCTTTGCTGAGGCAAAATGTGCCTTTGTAAAGGCAAAGCCTGCCTTTATTACGGCAGAGTGTGCCTTTACTGAGGCAAAAATCTGCCTTTGCTAAGGCAAAATGTGGCTTTATTAAGGCAAGGCCTGCCTTTATTACGGCAGAATGTGCCTCTAATAAGGCAGCGCATGACTTTAATAAAGCAAACCGTGCCTTGATGAAGACAACACGTGCCTTTACTAAGGCGGAGCTGGCTTTGTATTATCACTAAGCACATGTTTTTCAATTTCTGAAGCGATACAGATAATATAAGAGACCTACATGAGGTCAGATTCATTTCTACCCCTCCTCTACCTTACTACCTTCAAACCAGAACACAGCAGCGCTACACTGCTACTGTAATAAAACTACCTGTGACGATGGCAATACAAAAGGAATGATCACTCAGGATTTCACGCAATTTTTCCTCATGAAAAAAATTATTTTAAAAGGATTCAAAATAAAACATACCTTTTTATCTTGCCCTTTTTTCAAAATCGACTTTGGCGGTGGTGATAACGATTTTTTCCTCTTCGACTAAAAAACATAACAATGATAAACATAAATTCAACCGTAAAAGATAAACAATGGGATAATTAATTTTTAATACGCACATAACTTAAAGAATAACTCGAAAGTGTGTGAAGTCTACTAATTCGCATGCGGCCAGCATGGTGAGGAGACCCTTGCCCAGCAGTGCGGCAGTAATGTTTTTTTATATATAATATAGGAGTAGCAGACGATATTGCAGTCCGCCTGATGATAAGTGGCTATAAAACCTCATGGACATCTGTAATCAACTTCAGATAGGACTAGATATTCTTATTTGTGGTCGGCCACAGATGCGCCGCTACCCCTGAGGACTAAGCTGGAACGCCTCGGAAAAGTATGTTTCTCTTACCACACCCTTCAAACCAGAACACAGCGGCGCTTAACACTCCTGTTATGAGGCAGATATAGGAGTGGCGGTGGTGCCGCCGGAGTCGAACCACAAAGGGTTCTACCACCTTTAAGTTGGTTGGTTAGTTTTGGGTATTATACCAGTGGATGACAGAACTATTAGGACTATATGAAGAAGACATACTTTTTTATTATTATTTATATTTGTAGGTCGAACTTTTCTCCCATTTCTGGGGTGACATCCGATTGCCGCAGGCTGGGGCCAAACGATAATTGGATGTTTATGTAATTACTAGCTGACCCGGCAAACTTTGTGCCGCCTCAGTATCTATTTATGAAATATATTTCATATTTACTCACCTTTCAAACCTTCCCTGGACTTCCACAAATTGTTCTAAACTAAAATTAGCCAAATCGGCCAGCCGTTCTCGAGTTTTAGCGAGACTAACGAACAGCAATTGATTTTTATATATATAGATAGATACTTAGTCATAAGGGAAAATAAATATTTATTGTGTAAATTATTTTTGAAGAGACAAAAATTTTCTAACTATCCCGCAAGTATTTATAACAGATTTTTATTATTATAACAAGAACATACCTGTAATTTATTGAGCGTGACATTGTCGCTCTCCTTGTCCCGACCACGTCGCAACCGCGGAGGACTCGGCTGCCGCTTAGATCTCGACTCTCGACCCAAGTTGTTCAACTGTTGATCAAACAAATCAATTCAATATGGTAAACCCTTGTGCATTGACTCCGGCGGCACCACCGCCACACCTATTTCTGTTATAACAGTAGTGTTAAGCGGCCGTCTTTAGTTCTATATAAATAAATAAATCTTAATAAAATAATAATTTTGTTACATTACGTTTCGTGGTAGAGAAGCAAGTGTAAAAGATGGTATAACCCTTTGTTATTCGACTCCGGCGACGCCACCGCAACATCTTTTTCTGTTATAACAGCAATGTTAAGCGTTCTGGTTTAAAGTGTGGTAAGGGAGACATACTTATTCGAGGCAGCAAGCAGGGGTAGCAACACATCTGAGGTCGACCTCAGGTAAGAATATCTAATCCTATCTGGGGTTGATTACAGAAGTCTACAGGCGGCAGTAGCCACTTACTATCAGGTGGACTGCATGCTTGTGCTAGTCGTATATTATAAAACAGAAATAACTGTCCTCATGCATTATAAGATTTTTTTTGTATCTTTGTAGTTTATTCTTGGAGGCCTTTGGGGAAAAACTTATGAGACAGAATTATTACCACACCAACAACTAATCGACTTCATACAGTACTCCATATTATATATTACCACAATCTTGACTTCCTTCTTCTCGGGTTCCTTTTTGATCTTGCCACCTTTCAACACCTTGGTCTTCTTGTCTGACAGTGGCTCGTTGGAGTCCTCATCGTACACACAGATCGGCTCCGTCACCCCCAGGATGCAGTCACCGGCATCAGGCTGTGGAGGAACAAACATTTTGGAGATAAGTTTCTTAGATGTACATTGTAGACGGTATAGTTGGAATGGCAGCCATAGAATTTTTTTATTTTTTTTTTTTAATATAGGAGTAGTAGACGAGCATGCAGTCCACCTGATGGTAAGTGGCTACTGCCGCCCATGGACATCTGCAATCAACCCCAGGTAGGATTAGATATTCCTACCTGAGGTCGGCCACAGATGCGCCGCTACCCCTGAGGACTAAGCTGGAACGCCTCGGAAAAGTCTGTCTCCCTTACCACACCCTTCAAACCGGAACAGAGCAGCGCCTAACACTGCTGTTATTAGGTAGAAATAGGTGTGGCGGTGGTGCCGCCGGAGTCGAACCACAAAGGGTTCTACCACCTTCAAAAATAAATGCATTGTGGAAATTTGAACATTCTACCTAATACAATTCAAAAGACAAAGCCAAAAAAAAAGATGGAAACTGTTTCCCTTATGGCAACCTCCTTTTATTTGTATATAGTGTATAAACATTTCAAGTGTCTATCTGTTACAGTTAACAAGACTGCTCTGTGACAGGCGGACAGACAGCAGCTTAGTTATAGGGTTTCTATTTACCCTTAGGGCACTGAACCCTAAAAAGATTTTCATCTTTTCTATTCTTTCTAATGGGCATGATGACAGTATTAAAAAATGGAAGAATAAATGATTTACTTAAAAACAACATGTTGAAAGCATTCTCAAAAATAGCCCAGTTTTAATAAAAACTTTAGGAATCATTATATTTTCAATGAAATAAAAGTGTAAAATAATACAGTCGGCCATCTTGTCTAAAACACTAAATTCAAAATTTGTTTTAAAAATGCTAATATATAAGTTAATACTGAATTTATTGCCGAAATAATACTATTTTTGGAATCAGTAGACATGTAGCTACATTATAGAAGGGGAGTTCAAAATTTGTCATCATGCCCATTATTATAAATCAAATCAAAATTTTTTATTCAAAATAGGTTCTTTACAGAGCACGTTTTGAATGTCAAACTACCACCACTTCACAAGGTGTTTCGTTATGGAGAAAAAGCGGCGAAAGAAACTCCATAACACACATCTTTAAAAAAAAAATGGATTTTACAATGTTAAACTTAGCCTAATGGTACATGTGGAGCTGGAACTACTTCAGATCAGACCACACCGTTTTGTCAGTCAAATAATCACTTAGTTTATAGTACGCTTTTTTACATAGCGTTTGTTTAACGACGTGTTTGAACTTTTTTTCTGTGAGATTCAAAATGTGCTCGGGTATTTTATTGTAGTAGCGAATACAGTTACCCATGAAAGATCTAGCCACCTTGCATAATCTATGTTTAGGAATTGCTAATTTATTTCTATTTCTAGTATTAAAGTTATGAAGTATAGGTTACTATCATAAAGAAAGGATCACTAGAGAGATGGTCACATACCGCTCCCAAAGGCATCATCTGCGGTGGCAATCCAAGTCTTAATCTCGTCCGTTTGTTTGTCTGCCGGCACATCTCCAGGAACTCGTAGAAATCATTCACTTTGTCCACGCACAGCTCGCATATTAATGGAGGCATTTTATCATCCTGTTGTACCTGAAAGAATATCAAAGATAGCAAATGATCATGCAGTCCACTTGATAGTAAGCTACTGCTCCTTGCAGACATGTGTTAATAACCCCATCTTATATATAAAATTCTCGTGTCACAATGTTAGTTACCGTACTCCTCAAAAATGGCTTCACTGATTTTCACCAAATTTTATATGTAGGTCTTAGAATCGGCTACTATCTATTTTTCATACCCCTAAGTGATAAGGGTTGTTCAGCCTTAACATTTTTTTATTTATATGGCAATGACAACACAATGTTTGCCGGGTTACCTAGTCTAATATAAGATTCCTGTCTGAGGTTGGTAATAGGTTACTACCCCATGAGGACTAAGCTGGAACGCCTCAGAAAATTATGTCTCCCTTACCACACTTCAAACCAGAACACAGCAGCGCTACACTGCTGTTATAACAGAAATAGGTGTGGCGGTGGTCGAACCACAGATGGTTCTACCTCCAAAAACATAATCTCAAAGATAGAATCAGCATAGGTCAACCACGTACCATCTTCACCTCTATTTCTATTGTGAACCAGTTCAGCATGCCAGTGTCCAGGTGTGGATGTACTGACTAACACATGGGGACCGGCTAAGTGGGACGTGGGACCGACGTGGGAACATGTGATCGGCTTCAGGTAGAACCTACTCTATATGGAGTTGGTTACAGATGTTCTTACGTGACTACGATGACGACCCGCGTGGCGGAGCGGCCACCATACCGGTCTGACGCGCAAAGGGTCCCGGGTTCGATCCCCAGCCAGACAGATATCTAAATGATGAATTTAGATTTCTGTTTCTGTGTCTGGGTGTTTGTGCATTTGTCTCTGTGTGTGTCCATGGCATCTACGACACAGGGAATCTTAGTGTGGGGCTGTGAGTGTAGAAAGCGTTTATTATTATTTATTTAATCTACACTAATATTATAAAGAGGAAAACTTTGTTTGTTTGTAATGAATAGGCTCAAAAACTACTGGATCAATTTTAAAAATTCTTTCACCATTCGAAAGCTACATTATCCACGAGTAACATAGGCTATATTTTATATGAAATATATTTGATAAATAGACTTTGAGGCGGACAAAGTTTGTCGGGTCAGCTAGTTATATATAATTTAAAGTTATTATTATACTATTAGTTATACTATTAGTTACATCACTGATCACTTATCACCTAGGACTGCATGGTATTGTGTGTATGAAGTGCAGATAGGTACTTTTCTCAGATATAAAGGGTTACTCGTGTACCGAAAAAAGCGAAAAACCATTTCTCATTTCATAAATCTGTGATCAACTTCAGCTTGCCTGCTTGGGCTACAGACGTCAACAGTGACCTTAGCATCAGGTGGACTGCATGCTTGATTGTAACTTCGATCTGAAAATCTTATAATATATAACAGGATTATAGGAGCGGCTGAAAAACAGCGCTACTCGAATCCCTGATTCTGAGACAGCAATGCTGAGCCGAATTCCTATTGTCATATTAATATTACTGTAAAATGTACATTTATTCTTTGTGTAAACTGTGTTATTATGGCAATAAACGTTTATTATTATTATTATTATAAATAAATAAGCATACAGAAATTAAAAATGCACTACCACTACATTATTACTGTTATAACAGCAGTGTGGCTAATGTCCTGGTTTAAAGGATATGAGACACTTATAAGAGACATTCCAACATAGTTACAGATATCAACGTGTGTGGCCAAGCTCAAGTAGGACTGCAATCGTGTCTAGAGTTTGTTAGTCGTGGCCGGTAAGAGCCACTTACCATCAAGGATTGCATGCTCTCCTATATATTTGCTCCTTTTAAATATACGATTATTTATATAGATTATATAGAAAAGAAGCTCTAATAAGTATAAACATAGCACGGGTTACCTCAATTTGAACACATTCTCTTATTTTCTGCCTTAGTTCCACATCACAACCGTCCAAGTTTACAATATTTTGAATTATAGGCATTTTGTAGCCGCCACCCGCACCACACAACCGACATGCTCGGTATATCTCGTAAATAGTCTGTCTCTCTATCTTTTTATTAACAAAACGATCCATTGTTATTATAAATAAACTTATTTCTGAAATACGTAAATGTCAATAATGACGATGTTGACCCGCTTGGCGCTATTTGGAACAGTCGCCATTTTGTGCCATAGAGCCCATAGACAAACCATAGAGTATTATTATATACATGTTATAGAGAGGCAACTCTACGTATTTTTTGTCCCCCCTAAAGCGCCCCTAGTGGCCTGCCCCAGAACTACTCATGGGTTTTACATACATACCTATAGATACCTATTATATATTCATTATAAATTAAAAGTATTAAAATTAGGTAAATTATAAGTTGTATCTCCAAAACACGAACTATAAATGACTGTGTTCCAAAGATTCACATTTACATTATACTTTTTTCTTTCTTAATTTTGATACAAGAACAAAACTACATTTACATACTTAACAAAATTTCAGAAAGATACAAAAATTTGTGACAATGTGAATCTTTGAATCACGCTCCTTTACAGTTGATGTTAAAGATACAACTTACGTGGGAGGTATCAAATATGTACAGTTGTCGCAACGGTGTCTGTCTGAAGTCCGAAAACAACTTTTGAAATTAAAAATTATTAACGAAGTTGCGGACATTTGACAACAGACACATCATTTTGACAGTTCTGTCACTCCGTCGTCATTTTAATTTGAAGCTTCAGGGGCGAGTCGTTACGTGGTGCTAGTATCTGCACAAAAAGTCATTTTGTATGGAAGTGTGCCCCCCTGAGACAAACTAATCAGAGACTACTTATAGACGTATAGTACGTTCCACTTAACGCTCGAAACGGTTGCGCAAATTGTGGTGAAAGCCCAATATGGCCATCCAATATTATATTACCAGTAGGTACTACGTGGTCGCGAATCATTTCGTGACATCATAAATGAAGTTGAGGGATTGTTCGCAAAGACCACGGGCCTTAGGAGGAACGCTACCACAATGAACAGAAAAAACAAGAACTTATTTTTCTCTTCTATGCGATACCATGGGTATAACAAACAATCGTTACAGCTAGTAAGTGGAACGTGGAACTTGGTGATGCGATTCTATTATTGTTGTCAATGTTTATTGTTATATCCAGATTAAAAAGTAACCTATATAGGTTATATCCCTATATTATTATAGGTTACTATACTCCTTGGAACATTTGTACTAGGGTTGTTGCGAATATCAGCATCAGCATCCGCTGATTATCAGCTTTATTTTAAATATCAGCATCAGCACCCGCATCCGCAACAAAAAACGCTGATTTTTTTGCATTGTAGTGACATGGAAGTCGATTGTATTTTTTTTTTCACTTTTTAAGTGATGGCATTCTATAAATCTTACAAACGCACTAGTCACCCTTACGATTTCTGAAAGTTCCCCTCGATCAGATTCTGATTTCCTTATAATGGAACCACTTTGGAATTATCTTCTTTTCCAACAAAACAAAAATCATCCTGAAATCAAAATCATCTTGAAGGTCTTGAAGTCATGTAATAATATAGTCACATAAACGGTACAGAGTAACGATATAACAATTATACGTAATTAAGTTCACACTAGTGATTAGAAGTATTATAACTACACAAGTATCTCCGTTATTCGACTGCTCTTGCTGAAGTCTCCGACCAGAATGTCGCTCTCTGTTAATTCGAGCGCCGCTAAGGTGTCGTCCCCACTTCACCTACCCGCATCTGTTTTTAAACTGTAGTATCAAATGCGTCACTTATTACTTTAATGTAACGTTATAAAAATGTGATATCGTTAATATCCAAGCTTCTTATTAACGACGATAACAATCCAGTTCGGTTCATAAACGACGAAGTTATCCGAGAACAAAAATAAAAACATATATACGGTCGAATTGAGAAACCGCCTCATTTTGTGAAGTCGGTTAAAAAAGACGATTCTCGTAAGGGACGTACAAATACCTCAGTATAAAATATATTTATATTTAGTAAAACCTGCATCAGCAACAACCCTGATTTGTACTATGAGAGGGTTGTTGATGTTGATGAATGTTTTTCAAGAGTATGTTTCAACGGCATCGCCATAGAGAGTGATGAAAGGTGGTTTTTGCATCACCAGGGGAGAAATTCATCATCATCATCACCAAAAAAATGAAGATACAAACATTTATAATCATTTAATCAAAGAACAAAATTGAAACTATAATAATTATTCTTATACTTGTTTTCGAAGTTTATCAAAATTTATCTAGTTTGCTAACTTTTCTATGTACATTTTTAGCGACTCTATTAAACCAGAGACCGCTTGATTCGAGACTTTCAAAGTGTCGTAGAGCTCCAAAATCTTTTTATCTTCCCAAAACATTTTGTTATCGTCTACATTTCGTTTCAAATTTAACATATTTATTTCTAGCGTGTCTATATTTGCAATTATATAGCCTATTTTAAAGCTCTCGTTGTTTTTAAACGCTTCCTTAACAGTTTTTAATGACGTGATTTTATTGGATATTTCTTTAAAACTTTCTTCTAAGTATAGGAGTAATTTGTTTTTTATTTCTGTTGGATTTACATCAATTGCAGATCTTCGGCCACTAGTATTATTCATACAAGGGCAAGTTCTATTACCAGTAATATCCGTTGAGTTCTTAGTATTATTATACAAATTTATTTTATTGTCGACACTGTCACCTGTAGTTTTAGTATTAGTTTCGTCTCGTTTATACCTTCTTCTATTTTGCTTCCCAAACGGTGTGTTGTACATAAACGTATAAAGTTCTTTTTGGTTTATGGTGTCTGTGACTCGTTTTTGTATTTCAGCCATTATTTTCGAAGCGTCAGTCAAATTACGCTGGATTTGTTGCAAAAATATGCGATGTCTCAGTTCATACGCGTATCTCGATTCTGTCGTCGTTGTTGAAGGCTTACGTGTTGTTTTTTTACCAAATAAATCAGACCACCATTCGAACATTCGTCTTGAATTCGCGTTGTCAACTTCCTCCGATGTTTTATCGTTGTTGATATAATATTTATCATAATCAAGTACTTCCTTACTCGGATTGTAATTATTCCTTAAGTGTAGACGATACTCTGGTAATTCATTTTTAATTTTCACGAATTCTCTTGATTGTACCGTAGTTATAATTATTAATGTAACTGAAAATTTAATTATGAATTTGTGGTAGAACTATTTGATATCTTCCGGCGATAAACTTTACTACACCACCGCCACACCTATTTCTGTTATAACAGCAGTGTAGCGCTGCTGTGTTCTGGTTTGAAGTGTGGTAAGGGAGACATATTTTTCCTAGGCATTCCAGCTTTGTCCTCAGACAGCGGTGTATCTGTCTAACCTCAAGTAAGGATATAATCTTATCTGGGGTTGATTACAGATGTCCATACGGTAGTAGCCACTTACCATCAGGACAGAATGCTTGTCTGCTACTCCAAAAGAAATACACTTACGAATTATAATACGGCGAACCATCTTATAACACGGAAGACTGTAAATGAACACTCTCACAGTGGTGTGATATGAAAAATGATTAAAAATTCACTAGTTTTTTATAATTAGTACATAAAGTTCGCATGTATGAACATTTAACGCATTACCGAGTCAAGTTTAGGAAAATTGTTACATCGTACAGTTATGCGGCAATTATAGTGTGACGGTTTCAAAACTTAGTTGACGCAAGTATACTAAGGTCGTCAAAGGCCAGGGGTGGATGTTGAATGAGGCCTCCAGTCTAAAAATCCATCATCCATATCTACATCTACTTATAGACATTCCCCGCCCCCCCTTACACCTCCCCCAGTGTAAGACGCAGTTTCTTTATTGTAATCAGGAACTTATAGACATTCCCCCCCCCCCTCCTTACACCTCCCCCCCAGTGTAAGATGCAGTTTCTTTATTGTAATCATAGATTAGTAAAGATTACTCATTCCTAACAAGAAAATGTACGCAGTTTTGAGAATTGAAATAGTTACGTAAAAAAGTTTTGCCACGTCTCCGTGCTAAAATGTCCCTAAAACATTTGAAATAATTATTTATTTATTATGTAAATTACGCAGTACATATTAGTTATTTATTCGTGAATTTTGTCTAAAAATGTTTTTATTTGCCAGAATTCAAAAAAAGTATTAGTAAGTAATAAGCCGTTTGTGGCTTCATTCAATTTCAAGGCGGCGAAGTATCTTTACTAATCTATGATTGTAATAAGGAGATAATTGTTGCATATCTATCGTACAGCAACTTTGCAATGAACTTTCTTTAAGGCGTTCGAACAATGCCACGAAAATCATTAATTATGATGATCCTGCCAAGGACAAAGGGACAAAATAATTAAAAAATCGTGAATTGTCATCAGTTCTTGATAACTGGTTAAATTTTTTAAATTAAACTAACCGTTCTAAGTGGGTACAAATCGAGTTGAAATATTCCGTTATATATTGTTGGAAATGGCCACAGGAGAACGAGAAAATAAACTATGAAATATAATAAAATAAAATTCACTCCAAAAAGATACTTTTTATTATATCGAATCATTGACAGAATGACAATAAGAAGAAGTAAAATAATATGTTTTTCAGCTGCCAGCTTTATCATATACAACCTACTTGAATACTATACATTATGAGAGGCTTGGATTTTTGCTATATTCCAACATATATACATACAGGTCAATCTAATAAAATCGTGGTAAAAGCGAAATAATGGGCACTCACCAATTCACAAATATACACAACAGGTGGCATTGCTTCCAATGTAATCTGTTTACACATGAAAAAAACAGATGTCGCTGTACCAAAACTGAAACGCGGTGACGATGTTACGATGGGAGTACTATAAGAGGCCAGGCTAACAGTTCTACAGTTGGTGGCTGTGCTTACTAACAAAGCACAGGGAGAACTTGTGTACTACGTTCTACGTAAATACAAATTTTTGACGAGGACGCTTCTGACTAGTTCTGACGTCCTTTATAAATGTGTATAGGCTGCTGTTGTCCCTGTAGTTGCGGGGACCAGAACAGGGCTACGGTATCCCCTGCCTGTCGTAAGAGGCGATTAAAAGGGGCTTCCGGGGTTGCGGGCGGCAAGAGTGGGAGCTCGAACCGCCCGGACAGTGACCCCGGGAAGGACGGCGGTATGTGTGGTCGCATACCGTCGTGCACACGTGTAGCCAGCGTCAAGCTCGCCTGGTCAAAGCCCGAAGGGGCAACACGCTAATAGGACTCCGGTTGCGTTCCCTGGAGATCCCGGAGTCCACTACGCAGCGCCGAGGACGGCCACCGGGGGGTTTAGTGCGGTAAGAATCCCACATAACCCCGTGCCGCTTCCACGGCATAGGGTACCTTCTGAAGGGTTCCCCCTCGTAAACAAAAAAAAGGGTAAAAACTACTGTAATGTAATGTAATGTAATGTAACATAAAGGGAGCATTTCATGGGTGTGGACGCAGCGCGCGCATGAACTAGGCATGTACCCACTCGCATCTGTTTTCAGTATTTTTTTATAATATAGTAGTAGCAGACGAGCATGCAGTCCACCTGATGGTAAGTGGCTACCGCCGCCCATGGACATCTGTAATCAACCCCAGATAGGATTAGATATTCCTACCTGACGTCGGCCACAGATGCGCCGCTACCCCTGAGGACTAAGCTGGAACGCCTCGGAAAAGTATGTCTTCCTTACCACACCCTTCGAAACTGAACACAGCAGCGCCTAACACTGCTGTTATTAAATAGGTGTGGCGGTGGTGCCGCCGAAGTCGAATCACAAAGGGTTCTACCACCGCGACTTACCTACGCGGCACCCGCATGGTACGCGTTGGTCTCCAGGTTTCCAGGTCGAACCAGCAGCGTCTCCAGGTGCAGCAGAACCAGGCTCTGCGAGCAACCGTGGGGGCGGGGCGCTACCTTAAGATCGAGACGGTCGAGGAGTTTGTGCTCCGCCTCGCACGCTCAATGTATGATCGGGCGGAGGCCGGACCATACTCCCATTTAAAGGGGTTCGCGCCCCTACACGATTGACCACCTGGGTGGCGTCGGCTCCCGCGGGAACTCCCTGGACTGAAGAAAGAAACTCCATAACACGCATCATTTAGAAAAAAAAATTACAATGTCAAATTTAACCTAATGGTACATGTAGAGCTGGAACTACTTCAGACCACACCGTTTTGTCAGTCAAATAATCACTTAGTTTATAGTACGCTTTTTACATAACGTTTGTTTAACATGTTTGAACTTTTTTCTGTGAGATTCAATGATACATTGCGACAATGTGGACGGTAAATTTACAATTAATAATAAAATAATTTACTTTAAGTATGTACTCCTATAAATTGACATATGATTCATTATTGCCAGTGATGACGTACGGTGCCGAGACGTGGTCTTTCACTGTGAGCCTTATACGAAGACTCAAAGTCGCTCAGCGAGCTATGGAGAGAGCTATGCTCGGTATGTCCCTACGCGACAGAATTCGTAACGAGGAAATCCGTAGGCGAACGAAAGTTACCGACATAGCTCTCAAAATAAGCAAGCTGAAGTGGCAATGGGCTGGCCACATAGTTCGTAGGACCGATAACCGGTGGGGTCGGAAGGTCCTCGAATGGAGACCACGTCACGGCAAAAGGAGTACAGGACGCCCCCCGACCAGGTGGACTGACGACCTGAAGCGGACGGCGGGTAACCGTTGGATGCAGACGGCCCAAGACCGGTCGGAGTGGCGCAGACTAGGGGAGGCCTATGTCCAGCGTGGACCAGTAAAGGCTGATGGATGGATGGATGGATGGATGATTAATTAATGACCCTATAAACCACTTTAAAAGACCTCCTTTATGTATGAGACTCGCTGGTTTAGAGAGGTCAATCTCGAAGTTATATTGGTGGCTCTGAAATTATTTCAGTCGTTTAAAAAAAACTTCTTATAATAATTTATAGCCTATGTTACTCCAGGATAGAGTACCTAATGTTTAAAAAGATTTATTCAAACCGAACCAGTAATTTCGGAGCCTAATCAATCCAAACAAACAAACAAATCTTTCCTCTTTATTCTCCTTTATAATATGATATCATCTTATATATAAAATTCTCGTGTCACAATGTTAATTACCGTACTCCTCCGAAACGACTTTACATATTTTCACCAAATTTTATATGCATATTCCGTAGGTCTGAGAACCGGCTACTATCTATTTTTCATTAAGGGTTGTTCACTCTTAACATTTTTTTATTTATATGGCAACATAACGTTTGCCGGGGCAGCTAGTATAATACATTACATTTCAACATACTCTGTTTACACATTAACATAACAGATGGCGCTGTACGAAAACCTGAATCGCGGTGACGACTTTACGACGTAGGAACTATAAGAGCTAAGGATATTGGTTTTATTGTTATGTGAAGTCCAATTCACATCTGGGCCTATAACCTATTGGATATTTTTGATGAGGCACTCTTTCTAGTGTCCTTTTATCGAAGTTCTCGAACATGTCAGTTTACTAGCGGTGGGTCGTTGAAGTTTTTTCCGTCAACGAAACGTCAACGTTAATTTCCGTTGATCAACTAGTTGATTAACTAGTTAATTTCGTCAACAAGTTAACGTGTTACTAATTTCAACTTGCATCAATAATATACGGTTTTTAACTATGCTGCAACGATCAACGCTTCTCTACTGAAGTGCGGTAAATGTTATTTTAGAAACAATTTGACGTAGTGCGTGTTATTAAATATATTATCAATTCTTGATATTTATAATTATAATTATTTATTAGGAAATAATTCGATATGTTCTACACAATTGGAGTTCAAATTATGCTATTATACCGACAACCAGGCTCGTCTGCTACTCGTATATTATAAAAAAAAAATAACGCAAGTTTAATTCTAAACTAAATTCAATTTTACGTTGAAAATAACGAAACGTTCCGTTTAACGTTAACGTAACGTTGATTCGTTGAACGGTTGATTTAACTTGTTCGTTGATTCAACAACCACCATTACAAAATACAATTAACGTTGAAAATAACGAAACGTTCCGTTCAACGTCGTTGACGTATTTAACTAGTTAATTTCTATTGGGTTAACGTTGATTCGTTGAAAGTGAATCAACGGTTGATTTAACTAGTTCGTTGATTCAACGACCACCGCTACAGTTTACAGTTATTCGGTAGCTAGCTACTAGAGATGGGTTGTACTAGGGAAATTTGGGACTAGGTATACCTGTTCCTAGTATTTAAAAAAGTGTGTGTGTGTCAGCTACGACGCACGATTGGAGTTTACTCCTTACGAACGATAATTATGATATATATCGAATAGAAAATAGTTAATGACGTTTTAATGTTTTATATATTGCTAATTATTTTTATTGTAATAATTACTTTCATATGGGATTTGAACTTACTGTATTTTAAATTAATAAAAGCACTCTTGATTCATATTTTGGTTAAAAACGCTACTTCCTTTTTGAGAGGATATGATGATTGTAATAAAAAGGAGGGATTGTAATGGAATTACGTTGCCGCCCAGCGACATGTATACATGTCCGAAACGAAATGTACCGTAACCGTCCACGGACATGTATACATGTCTGAGTCTAGCACCTTCGTATTTGGCTTATTTTAAATTATCTATGTTTTATTTGTGGCTAAAAATACTTTTAATATGTAGTCTGTGAACCTATTTTACCGATACAACGCATTCCTTCACGTCACTAGTACAAAAAAATAAAATTATGACATTTCTATTCAGTGACTTCACTGGTGTTGCGCGTAAAGTGTGGATATATATGTTTGTCTCTTTCTACGTAACGCCTCAACTTTTCGTGTTACACTTGATTTTACTCCTCATAAAATTTCCGTACCGGGCCTTATAACTGAAATCGTTTCTTAAGGAGTAAACTCCAAAAATACGTGATCCAGAAACCTGTTCCACCTAGTCCCATACAGTCTCATTAGTTAGTACAATTTGGCGTGGACTAGGTACCTATTGTACTAGGTACTTATTCTTGGACTAGGAAGCTAGTTCGTTCATGCCTTGTACCAATACTTAAGGGAGGTGAGGGTTGCACGCGCACTCACTAGTAATATAAATTGTAATCTTTCCTTCATACTTTATATAGGCTTAGATGTCAACGTTAGATTCATCGAAATAGTAGTTTGATTTATCATTAAATGTTTCGTGAGCCAGCGCGGCGTCCACCTTAATGACATTCGTATAGATTCGGAATAGATACACGTCTGAACAATTCCGTATTTTCACACACTTGACATTTCATTAATTCTCATCGAGTATCTGTTTGATCCGACAGCGACTAGGTGTAGTTAAAAAGGACAAGTATATTTTTGCATGCCCATGAGTTGATGATTTATTAGTTTTTATTCTTATTCGCATTAAAATAAGGTTCAAAATTGAAAGAGTGACTCACATGACTGACAGGACTCACAACATGAGTGCGGATTACGTTAGTTTTATTACATATAGAAATAAGGTTCAAATTTAAAAGATTTATTAACCCTCATGCAGGCGCGCGGTCCTAAAAGACTAACCTAAAATACTACTAGGACATTTAAGGGATTTAAAACACCAAATAACTTCAGAATCGTTTATTATTATGTTCATAACAATCATCTTAGTATAAGGAACAAAAATAGAAATGGAAAACGTTTTACAGGATTCTCTACTCGTAATGGAACTCGTGCTTGGTTCTTTCCTGTCGTCATACTAATCTGCAAGCTCTCTAATATATTTATTTTCAGTTTTCTTGAAATATTCATCATTCATGGCTCTTCTGTGTAAATATTATTTTATAAATTCAATACCTAAGGCATAGATTAGTAAAGATTACTCACTCCTAACACGAAAATGTACCCAGTTTTGAGAATTGAAATAGTTGCGTAAAAAGTTTTGCCACGTCTCCGTGCTAAATATTTTAAAAAAATAATGCTAAAATATTTGAAATAATTATTTATTTATTACGTAAATTACGCAGTATTAGTTATTTATTCGTAAATTTTCACTAAAAATGATTTATTTGTCAAGAATTCAAAAAAGAACTTACTAATAAGCCGTTTGTGGCTTCATTCAATTTCAAGGCGGCGAAGTATCTTTACTAATCTATGACCTAAGGCTCGTAAGTACAATACATCCGTCTTTCTTTTATTACCACTTCATTTCCCCTCAAGATTACCTTGGTATTGATTCCAGCAAAAGCAAAAGACGGAAGCAGAGCGTCAATGGTAATGGATTTTTCCTATGAGTCGAGTACATATTAGCTTTTTATTATTTTGAATTTTGTAATTACGTTCTACTTCAGAAAGATGGTCGAAAACCTCCCTCCCTGGACCCTTCCTCACTTAGCTCTGATTCACTCTATATCTTCTTTTTAGGGTTCCGTACCCAATGGGTAAAAACGGAACCCTATTTCTAAGACTTCGCCTGTCTGTCCGTCTGTCTGTCTGTCACAGGGCTATATCTCTGGAACCGTAATAGATAGACACATGCAATTTTTACAGGGGATGCATAACGGTGGCCTCTATAACAACAAATACTAAAAATAAAATAAAGTCTCCATATAACAAACCAATTTTTCGCCATTTTTCGATCTAACTGTTAAACCGTACTAGGAAGACGGTTAAATTTTTTACAATCCGTTTACTACTATAACTGGTATTATAATAAATACAAATAACAACCACAAATCATATTTTAATAAAGTTATTTTAATTTTATTTTAAGTTGTTTACGTATCACTCATCATCACCCCAACGCCATCTATTTTTGTGTCATATAACTATGTATTGTTCAAAATTTACGTATCATTCATCATCGTCCTAACGCCATCTATTGTTGTTTCATATAACTAAGTCTGTAATCTAATAATTGTTGAAAATATTAAAATGAATAAAATAAGTAAAAAATAATGAATGGTGGTACGGAAGCCTGCAGTGCGAGTTCGACTCGTACTTGGCGAATTATTTATACAATTTTCGATATTGTAAATTTATATGGATATATCGGATAAAAATGACCAAAAATTCGATATATCGAAAAAAACGTATCGATATTTTTTCAACATCCCTAAGAACTATTATTAAATGGGTTCGAATCGATGTCTCGAAATCGATACACAAAAAATCAAGGCCTACAGAATCGATTTTCCAAAAATTTAAACGACAGAGGACAAGGAAGATATATGTGGTATTGGAATCAATTACGAGAAAAGTAACTAGCTGGCTGGACTCAAGTCGATAGGGAATATGCACATTTTTCATTTATTATTTTAAAGCACTGATCACTTCGTTTTAACATAGTAACAAATATTAACAATGTTATTAGTGTTCGAAATATTTTTTAAAAATTATTTAAAGTATCGATAAAATTTGACACATTTGAACGCTGCCATTTTTCGCGCCATTTGAATGACGTCACGGAGCGTGATTCATGTTGATATTGTTGAAAACTGTATGTACATAAAGTTATTATTTAAGGTTTTCAGGTTTCATCGCTATTTACATCATGGGAAGGCTAAATAACCACTTTATAGATATTTCCAAGAGTTATTGTGCAAAACCACTATTACTTTTTTGTTGCAAAAGATGTGAAAATGCAAAAAAAATGGTGCAAGATTATAGAAAACAGATAAAGTATCTCCAAAATCACACTAACATTTTCATTTACTGTAACCAACAATAATTTTAGGTAAATAATTTTAAAAGATTGCATAGAATGATAGGTGAACGTCAACACCATTTGAGTTATGATCAGTTAAATATTTCTGAATTGAACTATGCATAAAAACCATTTATTCATTTTTGCATATTTTGGTAAATTGCGCTATGACAAAACTAGTTTCAATCATTGTTCTTGATTATTCCTAATAATACTATATAGATAGAACCCTGAGACAGACGGACAGAGAGCGAACTCTTAGTAATAGGGTTCCGTTCTACTCTTTGGGTACGGAACCCTAGAAATGGTGGTAAGGAACCCTTTGTTTATACTTTATACCTAACGCTTTAACGCTTTCTACACTCACAGCCCCACACTAGGATTCCCTGTATCGTGGGTGCAATGGACACACACAGAGACAGATACACAAACACCCAGACCCAGAAACAGAAATCTAAATTCATCATTTAGAAATCTGTCTGGCCGGGGATCGAACCCGGGACCCTCTGCGCGTCAGACCGGCATGGTGACCGCTCCGCCACGCGGGTCGTCATACATAACCTACATAACATAACGTAAAACACATATAAAATAAATTGTGTTATTATAAAGGATTTTAGAAAAAAACACTTGTAACTGCCATTAAGTTTATTCAAATAATACAATTAATATTACTGATACAATTCTCAGATACGCCGTGTGACATGATAAAATAGCTTCTTTCAAACCGTTGTTTTACCCCCTTGTTACTGAGTTCCTGAAAATAGTAAATATAAATTTTGAAGGTGGTAGAAACCTCTGTGGTTCCACTCCGGCGCCACCACCGCCACATCTATTTCTGTTAAGTAAGTAAGTAGTGTTAAGCGCTACTGTGTTCTGGTTTGAAGGGTGTGGTAAGGGAGACAGACTTTTCCGAGGCGTTCCAGCTTAGTCCTCAGGGGTAGCGGCGCATCTGTGGCCGAACTCAGGAAGGACTACTAACCAAGGCCGGCTACAGTGCCGTTAACAATACCTAAAAATTATAAAGAATAAAATAAAATAAAACGATTTCTACACTCACAGCCCCACACTGGTATTCCCTGTATCGTGGAGGCTATGAACACACAGAGACAAATACACAAACGCCAAGACATAGAAACAGAAACCTAAATTCAGATGTCTGTCTGGCCGGGGATCGAACCCGAGACCCTCTGCGCGTCAGACCGGAATGGTGACCGCCCCGACACGCGGTATTTTGAAATACGATATTACGATACGATACGATACGATATTTTGAAAAAATACTTTGAAATATACGTATACTTTATCATAATAGTAGCTGACCGGGCAAACGTTATGTTACCATATTAATAAAAAAATGTTAAGGGTGAACTACCCTTATCACTTAGGGGTATGAAAAATAGATAGTAGCCGATTCTCAGACCTACTGAATATGCATGTAAAATTTGGTGAACATCGGTAAAGCCGTTTCGGAGGAGTAGGGTAGAAAAATTGTGACACAAGAATTTTATATATAAGATGATATAGATTGACTGCTTAAACCTTAAGCTGAGGTTGGAAATTGATGCGCTACGCTAATGATTTGGAAAGCCTCAGATAACTTTGTCTACCTTACCACACCCTTCAAAACAGTCTTGAAATATTTCGACCCCTCACCACGGGTTTACAAAATGATATTTTATCGCTAATAATTTTAATAGTGGAAACTGTTTATTCTTCTGTTTGTGTCTCTGAACCATTTAACTATGTTATATAGCATGAATTGTTTGTTTCCCAAATAAATAAATAAATAAAAATTAGAATTACCAAAGGATAGAAGAAAATAAAAGCTAGTTAAATTATATACAGAGCTTAGTAACTTACGTAAAGTCCCATTGATGAAGCTTTCTGAAAAGATTATTATTAATTATGTTATCGTCGTTAATAAGAAGCTTGGATATTAACGATATCACATTTTTATAACGTTACATTAAAGTAATATGTGACTCATTTAATACTACAGTTAAAAAACAGATGCGGGTAGGTGAAGTGGGGACGACACCATGGCGGCGCTCGAATTAACAGAGAGCGACATTCTGGTCGGAGACTTCAGCAAGAGCAGTCGAATAACGGAGATACTTGTGTAGTTATAATACTTCTAATCACTAGTGTGAACTTACTTACGTATAATTGTTATATCGTTACTCTGTACCGTTTATGTGACTATATTATTACATGACTTCAAGACCTTCAAGATGACTTTGATTTCAATTATTATAAAATCAAAAGCTAGTCTGTTCAAGATTATAGCCTATGTTATGCCTCCCATACCATACACCGTGCACCGGAGATGTCTATCTGTACCCTTACCATGAGTTTTCAAAACATCCCACAATTTTACGTTACGTTTACTCAATCCATTATTCTGTTCCGTTTGCTCAGTAGACTGAGTAAACGTAACAATAAGTAAGTGCTCAAGTCTTTTTGTCTACCCCACATCATCGCACAAAAGAGAGACAAAATATAAAGCGCTATTTGTCAATTTAGACGTTTAATGTTACGTTACTGACACTATAGTTCTGATACAATCCGCTAGGGGCGCTGATTGGAAATTTTATGGTACGTACAAATGTACAAATACGTAAACAAATACCAAAACAGTCATATTTGTCAAAACGTAAAAACTCATGGTAAGGGTATTGTTCAGGCCATACAAATTCCAATCAGCGCCCCTAGCGGATTGTATCAGAACTATAGTGTTAGTAACGTAACAAATTTCTAAATTGACATAATGGCGCTTCATGTTTTGTCTCTCTTTTTTGCGACCGGTGCAAGATTAAAAATTAATTCTTTCGTACGATGCGTCATAGTCTTCAATAGACGCAATCGCAACAGAACTGTAGGACTACCATGAGTTTACAAAAGTATTACTCGCTAGCGACTGCGTAAAATAAATGTATGAAAAATTGTACAGCGCCTCTGGTGGTTACTCGTAGAACTAAAATCCGTAGTGACGTAACTCGATACGTAAAAAACCTATCGAAATCAAATCGCTAGCGAATGTCATTATGATCTATTGCCATACAAATTCGGTCCCATGAGTCATTAATTTGACAGACGTTGTCAAGAAATACCGTAACGATAGTAGTTATGTTATTCACTAGCAAAATGACAATAGTTTTCTATTTACCATTTCTATAGTGGCGTTTCTATGCCAACTCATGGTAGTGCTACTGAACATCGTACGGTATACTGGAACGTCCTAACTCCTAACACACGCTACGGAGGTGCGGTTGACCAGTACCCTTACCATGAGTTTTTACGTTTTGACAAATATGACAAATGACATGACAAATATGTTTTGGTATTTGTTTACGTATTTGCCCATACAATTTCCAATCAGCGCCCCTAGCGGATTGTATCAGAACTATAGTGTCAGTAACGTAACATTAAACGTCTAAATTGACAAATAGCGCTTTATATTTTGTCTCTCTTTTGTGCGAAGATGTGGGGTAGACAAAAAGACTTGAGCACTTACTTATTGTTACGTTTACTCAGTCTACTGAGCAAACGGAACAGAATAATGGATTGAGTAAACGTAACGTAAAATTGTAGGATGTTTTGAAAACTCATGGTAAGGGTACAGGTAAACCAGGCAGGTATTCTGTCCGGTAGACAGTAGTGTATGGCTTACATTACTCCCACAATTTAGACGAATCACACGATGTTAAAATACGATAAGCCGATGTTAAAATTTAAAGGTGGTAGAACCCTTTGTGGTTCGACTCCGGCGGCACCACCGTCACACCTATTTCTACCTAATAACAGCAGTGTTAGGCGCTGCTGTGTTCCGGTTTGAAGGGTGTGGTAAGGGAGACAGACTTTTCCGAGGCGTTCCAGCTTAGTCCTCAGGGGTAGCGGCGCATCTGTGGCCGACCTCAGGTAGGAATATCTAATCCTATCTGGGGTTGATTACAGATGTCCATGGGCGGCAGTAGCCACTTACCATCAGGTGGACTGCATGCTTGTCTGCTATTCTTATATTATAAAAAAAAAAAGTATACTTGTATAATACTGTTGCGAAACTGCGGGTGAACGTTAGTTACTTACGTATAATAGCATCGACATTTCTCGTCGCGGGACCTGAAAAAAAAATTGTCATGAAGTATAATAAAAAACAAAAGCTAGATTCCTCGAGATAATAGTCCATGTTACTCCCACAATTTAGACGATTCAAACGACCCCACTTAAATAAAGCAAACAATATTTGAATATTTATCTTTTATAGACACTATAAATTAAATTAATTATTAGACTTTCAAAATGCTCATCGAGCTACTTAATAGCGTTATTGTCTATTATTTGCCATGTGCTATGTTCACTTTTTAACCTACTTCAAAAAGGAGGTGGTTATCAATTCGGCCGGTATCTGTTTTTTTTCTATGTATGTACACGAATTACTCCGCCGTTAGTGGACCGATTTTTATAATTCTTTTTTTATTGTATAGAGACGAGTTGGAAGTTGGTCCCATTTAAATATGGTTAGGATCCATCGATGGGTTCTGAAGAAAATGAGAGGAACTCCTCCACCCATGTAAATATAATAGCCATAACTTCGCCGTTTAAGAACCTATTTTAATACCTTTAATTTCGTGTGTGGACAATTGCTACAAGTTGGTCCCATTTAAATATGACGAGTATCAGAATGGGTTCTGGAGACAAAATATGTAACTCCTCAACCGATGAGTATAATTGGGTTGTGTTTGAAGATATTTGGTGTAGGTTCTAATGAAATTGCAAAACCAGTTTATCATTGACTATTTAACGGTCTGATAATGTGGCTCGGAGTCAAAATATGTAACTCCTCAACCGATGGGTATAATTGAGTTGTGTTTGAAGATATATGGTGTAGGTTCTAGTGAAATTGCAAAGCCAGTTCATCATTGACAATTTATTTAGGTTAGGTTGGAACATATAAGACAATATAAAACTAAGCGAGCAGGGTGCCGCAGCGCCCTGCGAGCGAGCGGTTTCAATAAATGTAAATTCAGACCTTACTTTAATTCGTGATCAAGTTTATACTATTTTATATTGTATTAATATGAATATTATTATGTCATCACAAAAAAGGGTGAAAATTTTTTTTAACAAAAAATACAACCGACTTCTATGTCACTACAAAGTAAAAAATAATTCAAATAAATGTTGGTTTAGTACATATTTCTGAAGGCGGCGCTCATATTAGACACGCTGTTTACGCCGTTATCCAACGAAATATATAGAGCGCCGACTTCAGAACTATGTACTAAACCAACATTTACGAGTATTTGAATTATTTTTTACTTTGTAGTGACATAGAAGTCGGTTGTATTTTTTTGTTAAAAATGTTATCCTTACTAATATTATAAATTCGAAAGTAACTCTGTCTGTCTGTCTGGTTGTCTTTTCTTCACGCCTAAACCACTGAACCGATTTTAATGAAATTTGTACAAAGATAGTCTGCGACCCGAGAAAGGACATAGGATAGTTTTTATCCCGGAAATCCCACGGGAACTAGGAATGGCGATTTAAGATCGATTAATCGGAGAATCAATCTTTTGGTCCAAAACCGATTATTTTAATCGATATTAGTAAGGATTGAATCGTTAACTTTGCATTTGATCAAGTGATGATCTTTAGCAAAGTTCTTGTCCATGAGCCCACGAAGGTTTCAGAGTTGGTACGACAAATTTTCGCCAGATGGCGCCACTGGTATTCCAATGAAGGTACGAATTTTCAGTTTTATGTATGTTAGTATGTCATATTATTTTCTTTTAAACGCGGGCGAAGCCGCGGGCAAAAACTAGTTCTCTATATTTTAGACGATTCAAACGACCCCACTTAAATAAAGCAAACAATATTTGAATATTTATCTTTTATAGACACTATAAATTAAATTAATTATTAGACTTTCAAAATGCTCATCGAGCTACTTAATAGCGTTATTGTCTATTATTTGCCATGTGCTATGTTCACTTTTTAACCTACTTCAAAAAGGAGGTGGTTATCAATTCGGCCGGTATCTGTTTTTTTTCTATGTATGTACACGAATTACTCCGCCGTTAGTGGACCGATTTTTATAATTCTTTTTTTATTGTATAGAGACGAGTTGGAAGTTGGTCCCATTTAAATATGGTTAGGATCCATCGATGGGTTCTGAAGAAAATGAGAGGAACTCCTCCACCCATGTAAATATAATAGCCATAACTTCGCCGTTTAAGAACCTATTTTAATACCTTTAATTTCGTGTGTGGACAATTGCTACAAGTTGGTCCCATTTAAATATGACGAGTATCAGAATGGGTTCTGGAGACAAAATATGTAACTCCTCAACCGATGAGTATAATTGGGTTGTGTTTGAAGATATTTGGTGTAGGTTCTAATGAAATTGCAAAACCAGTTTATCATTGACTATTTAACGGTCTGATAATGTGGCTCGGAGTCAAAATATGTAACTCCTCAACCGATGGGTATAATTGAGTTGTGTTTGAAGATATATGGTGTAGGTTCTAGTGAAATTGCAAAGCCAGTTCATCATTGACAATTTATTTAGGTTAGGTTGGAACATATAAGACAATATAAAACTAAGCGAGCAGGGTGCCGCAGCGCCCTGCGAGCGAGCGGTTTCAATAAATGTAAATTCAGACCTTACTTTAATTCGTGATCAAGTTTATACTATTTTATATTGTATTAATATGAATATTATTATGTCATCACAAAAAAGGGTGAAAATTTTTTTTAACAAAAAATACAACCGACTTCTATGTCACTACAAAGTAAAAAATAATTCAAATAAATGTTGGTTTAGTACATATTTCTGAAGGCGGCGCTCATATTAGACACGCTGTTTACGCCGTTATCCAACGAAATATATAGAGCGCCGACTTCAGAACTATGTACTAAACCAACATTTACGAGTATTTGAATTATTTTTTACTTTGTAGTGACATAGAAGTCGGTTGTATTTTTTTGTTAAAAATGTTATCCTTACTAATATTATAAATTCGAAAGTAACTCTGTCTGTCTGTCTGGTTGTCTTTTCTTCACGCCTAAACCACTGAACCGATTTTAATGAAATTTGTACAAAGATAGTCTGCGACCCGAGAAAGGACATAGGATAGTTTTTATCCCGGAAATCCCACGGGAACTAGGAATGGCGATTTAAGATCGATTAATCGGAGAATCAATCTTTTGGTCCAAAACCGATTATTTTAATCGATATTAGTAAGGATTGAATCGTTAACTTTGCATTTGATCAAGTGATGATCTTTAGCAAAGTTCTTGTCCATGAGCCCACGAAGGTTTCAGAGTTGGTACGACAAATTTTCGCCAGATGGCGCCACTGGTATTCCAATGAAGGTACGAATTTTCAGTTTTATGTATGTTAGTATGTCATATTATTTTCTTTTAAACGCGGGCGAAGCCGCGGGCAAAAACTAGTTCTCTATATTTTATAGAGCATTAACAAATAAAAAAATAATAATTTTGAGTAGTGTCATTATAAAAATGCAGAGGGAGAGCATTTGTTAAGCAAAACTTACAAAGTAAGTCTTTTTTTCATGTTTTCTTTTTTCGTTAAAATATGTTTACATTATTACTATAATATCTTCTTCTCTTATTATAAATACGTAACTGATGTATGTATATATTCACTTTTTGTTGAAATTGTTGAAATAAAGAAGGAATATTATGCCTGTGTATGAAGATCGCCCTCCCTAGTTCCCGTGGAATTTCCGGGATAAAAAATATCCTATGTCCTTTCTCAGGCTTTAGAATATCTTTGTACAAAGTTACATTAAAATCGGTTCAGTGATTTAGGCGTGAAGAAGAGACAAACAGACAGACAGACAAAAAGAGTTACTTTCGGATTTATAATATTATTAAAGATACTGTACACACTACGGCGCACTGGAGATGTCTAGCTGTTCAGGTAATAATCTCTGAAAAATATCGAAACCACAGTACAAGTATACTTGTATAATACTGTGGCGAAACTGCGGGTAAACGTTAGTTACTTACGGAAATAATTATCCACGGGACCTGAAAAAAAAAGTATAATAAAAAACAAAAGCTAGATGCCTCAAGATTAAAGCCCATGTTACTCCCACAATTTAGACGACACAAACGACACCACTTTAATAAGTCAAACAATATTTGAATATTCATCTTTTATAGAAACTATAAATTAAATTAATTATTAGACTTTCAAAATGCTCATCAAGCTACTTAATAGCGTTATTGTCTATTATTTGCCATGCGATTGCGAAGGTGGTAGAACCCTTTGTAGTTCGACTCCGGCGGCACCACCGCCACACCTATTTCTATCTAATAACATCAGTGTTAGGCGCTGCTTTGTTCCGGTATGAAGGGTTTGGTAAGGGAGACAGACTTTTCCGAGGCGTCCCAGCTTAGTCCTCAGGGGTAGCGGCGCATCTGTGGCCGACCTCAGGTGAGAATATCTGGGGTTGATTACAGATGTCCATGGGCGGTAGTAGCCACTTACCATCAGGTGGACTGCATGCTCGTCTGCTACTTCTATATTATAAAAAAAAAAATTGCCATGTTTTATGTTCACTTTTGATAATGATTTCTTTGCATGACATTTAGCTCCAATTATTATGTTATGTTCTGTTTTGTTCAACGAGAATAGCTTTTGCTAAATTATCATTCGTATGTAATTTTCCTTAGTCCCATCCATTTATTTATGAATCCAGGTATTTTGCTCGGTAAAACATCGAAATACTAATATTTAAGAAAAGAAACAAATCATGATGGTACCTCCTACTACAGATACTATATAATTGCATTATATCTATCTACCTACCTACCTATTATATATATTCTTATGGATCAAAAGAGGATTTTATTAAAAAAAAATAATTCAAAAACAATCTACCCGACTTATATTTATAAAACACAACTAATTAATTTGAAGCAATTACAATCAACCTGCACTAATCATTAAATATAACACTTAAATGAAATAACTGTCCCTAAGACAACCGTCACACTCGAACGCCACGCACAGAATGAAAACGAGACTCAGTTCGGTCTTGCTTTTATAGGCGCATACTAGGTACCGATGGAGGGGTACTTGGGTTCGGTAAGAATATCTATTCGTATGCATATCCACTGATATCCGAGGTAATCCGTAAAGGGTTCCATCACTTCTTCATTACTTAGGGCTCGAACACAAAACTGCGATGCGACGCGATGCGAATTCGCAACGCAGAAAATTGCGATGCGAATTGCTGCGATGCGATATCGTGCGGCGTAGCGTCTCTCAGGGTGACCAACAACAACAACCACTGTGCGATGCGAATCAATTCGCAAGTTCTTGCGATGCGTCGAGGGAGCTCGCAGATTTTTGCGATGCGACGTCGCATCGCAGTTTTGTGTACGAACCCTTAAACTTGATTATGTGTGTGCAATCCCTACATATTATAGTAAAAATTGAATTGATGTTTTTATTTATTTTTTTTTTCTTCTTAGCTTTATGTTATTTTTTGTCTTTCCGTTATATTTCTTTTGTGTTGCAATTTACCTGAATAAAAATGTTTCTTTCTTTCTTTCTTTCTTTCAATTCCAAGAAGTCCAAGGTTCCAGTCCCAAACACGCACCTCAGATTTTTAAGTTATTCTTACAAATTAATGATCTCTTACTTTAACGGTTAAGAAAAACCTAAGGTAATGGACAACATGACGATGAAAGATTACTAACAACTTCATTAAAATTAAAAATTAAAATAAATACCAGCTAGCACTTGTTGGGATGAAGGCGATATCTGGATGAAGGCGATGAGGACCTGAAAGAATAATTAAATAGTGTATTTATATGAATATAAATAAATAAGTTAGGATTAAAGCTACTTCGCAACAATCGGCTACCAGTATGTATGATGGTAGAGTCCGCGACAAACTTCTAGTCCGCTCTGAATATAGAAATGAGTCGCGTTGCAACAGAAAATTGTAGATATTAGCGGGACGAAGACAGCGCGGGACCCCCCGGTACCCTCCGCTGCCCGCTCTCGCCCGCGGAGACAGCGCAGTTAGTGTACCCTTACGTTGCTACGGAGTATATGCTTTAGAATTGTGTAGCTCGCGAGTGAGTGATATAAAAGATATATATCTTCACCAAAGAGCTAATCACTCATCAACTCCGACGGATTTGAATTATATCTTTATATCCGCATCACATGGTTTAGTTCATAGATTCAAACGATTCCGGATATAAGATCTTCTTCAACTCAACAGTGTTATACTAGCTCGCGAGTGAGCGATGAGTCAAATGAGCGACTGACTGAGAGTGAGTAGTGAGCCTGATTCGAGTCAAATGCGTTGATTGAGATATATAACGGTTACGGTTACGTATTAAACACTAAATTAAAATATTTTATTGCTAAGAACATGGAAACCGGGATATACAAATAGCGTTGGCTGTGATAATTCATATATAATTTCTTGCCAGTTTTGTATTAATTATAGGAATCAAAAATGTTGTCAAAACATTTTGATCTGATTCTCTGATATACTGATATAAAATGTCGCGTATCTTTACAGAGCTACTGAGCTAAAGTGAGCTATTGAGCTAAAAGAGTGATATATATCACTGAGTTCAAAAGATATATATCACTCTTTTCACTTTAGTGATACATTTTGCGCAACTCTAATATGCTTGTAGTTGTGTTCGACCGCATTGGCTCTCTGACTACACCTCGCAATGAGTTCAGAGCGGACTAGAAGCTGGCCTACCTCAGATGGGAATATAATCCTATCTGGGGTTGATTGCAGTTGTCCATGGACAGCAGTTGCCAATTACCATCAGGTGGACTGCATGCTCGTTCATTACTTGTAATATAAAATAACTTACGGCAAAAAAACAGGCGGCGATGTACAGTTTCATGATGGCGATCACACAAAATAAATTTCATACAAAATCAATTTGACCATTTTTTGAATAAAACGCCGTTTTATAGGTTTAAAACAATGGTGGATTGAAACAGCTGTGTAAATATCCCAAATAAACATCTTTGGTCAATATTATTTATGTTATAAGTATTAGAAACAATATTGTTTGTCCGTCTTAATATGTTTGTCCGTATTAATAGAGAAAAGTGGTTTTCAACGTACCGTCATCAATCCATTACTGTCCCACTGGGAACGGGTCTCCTTGAATGAGAAGGATTAGGCCATAGTCCACCACGCTGGCTAAGTGCGTATTGGTAGACTTCGCAAACCTTTGAGATTTTTATAAATCTCTCAGATATGCACTAGAATAGGGCTACGGTATCCCCTGCCTGTCGTAAGAGGCGACTGAAAGGGGCCTTTGCGGCAAAAGTGGGAGCTCGAACGGTCCAGTAAGCGACCCCGGGAAGGACGGCGGTATGTGTGGTCGCATACCGTCGTGAACACCAGATGGTTTGGGAGGAGCGAAAACTGCTCTCCCAGGGCAGATCCCGATCGGGGCATCGTCTTGGAGGACTCCGGTTGTGTTCCGTCGGAGATCCCGGAGTTCTCCAACAAGCGATGAGGTCGGCCACCGGGGGGGGTTTTAGTGCGGTAAAAATCCCACATAACTCGACGTCGCTCCCACGTCGTCGGGTACCTTTTGAAGGTTTCCCCCTCGTTAAAAAAAATGGTTTCCTCGCGATGGTTTTACCGTTCAAGCAAGACGTTCAAGTTTCCTCGATGACAAAAAAAGGTGTGGCGGTGGTGCCGTCGGAGTCGAACCACAAAGAGTTCGACTACCTTCAAAGCCCGCATCTATTAATGATACAGACGTAGTCGCACATAAAACTAGTGCACATAAACAGAATTAATAATTTAAATGAACAATATAACTTATTATTGAAATTAAGTGCCGTGTTTTATTATACGCAGCTCTTAAGGAGAATATTCGACTGGAATGCGAAGTGTTACCGGCGGAAATATTAAGGAATTTCGTAGAAAATACGAGTATGATAAAACGGGCGCAAATTTGTGTCAACGCTGGTGGAAGACACTTCACAGATATCACATTTTCTTTTTAACAAAAAAAAAAAGTTACAAGCCCTGGTAAAGATTTCTATAACTCAAAGTCACTTTTTTTTATTCAGTACAAAAGTTATTCAAAAACAAAATAGGGTGATTAGTTTTGCGCCACCCTATACAGGGTGTCCCGTAAGTACCACGACAAACTTGGGGAGAACATAGGTGAGGGTCTGACCTCTCTGGGAAAAAAAATACCTTAGTAAAAGTGTCACCGTTTTTGCACTATCAATTGTTTTAGATTTTTTGAGAAATTCAGCCCTCTTCATCTTCGTTCGTTAACTGCGTGTACAAATTTGATGATGCAGTGTTTAGTTTTTCTGTTAAATACTATCAGATAGTTGGTCTATCATATTGAAATGTAAATTGGTTAAAAATGTAAAGGAACCATGAAAAAAATAGAGATATATTTAGATTTTAATTTTTATACTATTTTTCCCTCAAGTTTGACTCGTCGCGGTGAAAAAAAAATGTGCTTACGGGACACCCTGTATATCTGTTATAACAGCAAAGTTATACTTTACCGAGGCGTTCTAAACTTCTAACTTAGTCCCCAGAGGTAGCAATGCTTCTGTGGCCGGCCTCAGATACGAATCTAATCTTATCTAAACTTTATTACAGATCGGCGGTAGCACAGTAAAAATATGGAACAGTATGGAAACTCCCTACAAAGCCAAAATTGTTAAAGTCTTGACTACGTCCCAAGTTTGGCGCGGACTCTACTACAATAAATTATGCCTGAAGTAGGTATGTGCCTTAACGATCTCCGAGACCAGAAAACAACTGAATTATGTACTTAGTGGTGTAGACACAGGTGTGGCATTGAAGCTTGAATTGTTTTTCCGTATAATTTTATTTTTGTGTTATTTTCTTCACCCTTTTAAATGATGACATACTAACGTTTATATAAATATAAAATTGTATAAACGTGATTATGAATAAAGGTAAAGTCAGGATTGTACCCACCCGCTCGCAGGGCGCTGCCGCACCATGGTCGCTTAGTTTTATATATATATATATATATATATATATATATATATATATATATATATATATATATATATATATATATATATATTTTATAATATAGGAGTAGCAGACGAGCATACAGTCCACCTGATGGTAAGTGGCTACTGCCGCCCATGGACACCTGTAATCAACCCCAGATAGGATTAGATATTCCCACCTGAGGTCGGCCACAGATGCGCCGCTACCCCTGAGGACTAAGCTGGAACGCCTCGGAAGAGTCTGTCTCCCTTACCACACCCTTCAAACCGGAACACAGCAGCGCCTAACACTGCTGTTATTAGGTAGAATATTGTGTTATATATTCCAACCTAACCTAATTAATTCAATACGAAACACTTTAGGTGAGGAGAAATACTATATTATTGGCTAGGTTAGTGGCATGTACTTATTTACATTTTTCGAAGATTTTACTTGTCATAATTGTCTTCGAATTCATGACTATGTGAACTTGGCGCCGACTTCGGAAAAATGAACTTTTTTCTATGATTCCTATAGACTATGGTAAGTGTAGTGTTCCCGACTCAACGTCGGGATAGTAGTGTTATCATCGTTAATAAGAAGCTTGGATATTAACGATATCACATTTTTATAACGTTACATTAAAGTAATAAGTGACTCATTGGATACTACAGTTTAAAAACAGATGCGGGTAGCTGAAGTGGGGACGACAACTTGGCGGCGCTCGAGTTAACAGAGAGCGACATTCTGGTCGGAGACTTCAGCAAGAACAGTCGAATAACTGAGATACTTGTGTAGTTGTAATACTTCTAATCACTAGTGTGAACTTACTTATGTATAGTTATTATATCGTTACTCTGTACCTTTTATGTGACTATAAGATTACACGCCTTCAAGACCTTCAAGATGAGTATCATTTATAGTAGTATCACTTAAACCCCATTTGGCTCGCTCACGCACCAACACGCCCGTCCTCACCGACGGTCTAGCATGACTGCCCCCACACAGTCCGCTCTCATTCCGTGTCGTATGCGCTCGAGACAAACTACCCACAAGGTGATACACTACAGTAAGTAGTTTGTAGTAAAAAAAAATCGTTTGTAGTTGCCCCAAAAAAAATGGTGACCTTGAAAAAAAACTCAGCACCCGACATTGAAAAATCGAACTTTTTTTTATGATTCCTATATACTATAGTAGGTAGTTGTCTGAAGTAATTTTCTTTCAATTAAAGTAACTCTAAAAACACAATTAAAAGACCTTGAATAACCTATGACCCCGAGGTTCAATCGAGATTTCAATAAAATTATTACAACTACAAACGAAATTATCGCCACTATAAACAAAATACAAGAACTACAAACTAAATTAACCTATAACAAAGAAAATAGAGTTACTACAAACGAAATTATCCCAACTACAAACGAAAATATCGCTACTCAGGTTGGTACTTTATCTTGTCCCTGTAGAGCCGGGACTAGAATAGGGCTACGGTATACCCTGCCTGCCGTAAAAGGCGACTAAAAGGGGGCTTCTGGGTTTGCGGGCGGCAAGAGTGGGAGCTCGAACCGTCCAACAAGCAACTCCGGCAAGGACGGCGGTGTGTGTGGCCACATACCGTCGTAAATACCAGGTGTGCGGGAGGAGCGTAAACGGCTCCCTCCAGGGCAGAGCCCGATAGGGGCATCGCGCTTGGAGGACTCCGGTTGTGTTCCGTCGGAAATCCCGGAGTTCTCCACCAAGCGCTGACGACGGCCACCGGGGGGGTTTTAGTGCGGTAAAAATCCCACATAACCCGGAGTTGCTCCCACGTCGTCGGGTACCTTTTTGAAGGTTTCCCCTTCGTAAACAAAAAAAAGGTATTTTATTTATCTAGGATCGATTACAGATGTCCGTAGGCAGCAGTAGTTACTTACCATCAGGTGGCCTACATAAATATTTAGCTACGTTGATACAATATTATTAAAAACTAAACTTATCAGTGAAATATTGAGTACTAGATTTTGCCCGCGGCTTCGCCCGCGTTTAAAAGAAAATAATATGACATACTAACATACATACAACTGAAAATTCGTACCTTCATTGGAATGACAGTGGCGCCATCTGGCGAAAATTGGTCGTACCAACTCTGAAACCTTCGTGGGCTCATAGACAACAACTTTGCTAAAGATCATCACTTGATCAAATGCATAGTTTACGATTCAATCCTTACTAATATCGTTTAAAACAATCGATTTTTTTGGTCCAAAAGATCGATTCTCCGATTAATCGATCTTAGATCGCCATCCCTAGTTCCCGTGGGATCTCCGGGATAAAAAATATCCTATGTCCTTTCTCGGGACTCAAACTATCTTTGTACAAAATTTCATTAAAACGGTTCAGTGATTTAGGCATGAAGAGACAACCAGACAGACAGACAGACAGACAGAGTTTCGGATTTATAATATTAGTAAGGATTGAGCATTAAACAGTTCTTATCAACTCCACACCAATTCAGACGCTTAGAATTATTTCTATGGATCAAAAATTCGACAGTGCCAGCAATATGTTATCAAAATTTATTATATTTGAAAACTATTATAATACTTTAGCTAAAATAATAATTAACCTATCGGTTGTAATGGTTTATTAGTTTTGTATAATAGGTAAATTAACACTATGTTTGCCCCGCGGATTTAAACGTCTAACGCTGTTTGTCCACTGCACCGTCACCGAGCCGATACCGATATTTAAACACGGCGCCGAAGTTTTTTTTTTTTGTATAATATAAGAGTAGCAGACGAGCATGCAGTCCACCTGATGGTAAGTGGCTACTGCCGCCCATGGACATCTGTAATCAACCCCAGATAGAATTAGATATTCCTACCTGAGGTCGGCCACAGATGCGCCGCTACCCCTGAGGACTAAGCTGGAACGCCTCGGAAGAGTCTGTCTCCCTTACCACACCCTTCAAACCGGAACACAGCAGCGCTTAACATTGCTGTTATTAGGTAGAAATAGGTGTGGCGGTGGTGCCGCCGGAGTCGAACCACAAAGGGTTCTACCACCTTTAAACCACCTTTACGAAGTAGCGTACACATACATTTACTATGGGATGACGGTGCTCGGGTGACGGACGTTCGGTGGACAAGCTGCTATAGCAAATGTATGTACGCTACTTCGGCGCCGTCATTAATTTATCGGTATCGGCTCGGTATCGGTGATTGATGGACAAACAGCGTAAGACGGTAAGGACGACTGTAGGTTTGACCAGTAGCCATGTGTGTACGTACGTATTTATGTATGTGTTTGTTCTCTCTGTCGAGGTTGAATTTTCAAAGAGCTAACACTGCTTTTGTATACAATGGAGTAGCAAGCGAGCTTGCAGAACCTGATTGTAAGTCGCTGTTGTATAGACATCTGTACAACTGCATATAGAGCAGGTTCTGCCTGAAGCCGATCACATGTGCCACGTGCGCACTAAGCCGCTCCTCATATGTAAGTCAGTACATCCACGCCCTTTTTTACGAGGGGGAAACCTTCAAAAGGTACCCCATGCCGTGGTAGCGACACGAGGTTATGTAAGACTCTTACCGCACTAAAACCCCCCCGGTGGCCGTCCTCGGCAATGCGTATAGGACTCCAGGATCTCCAAAGGAACTCCCCGTCGGGCTCCGCCCAGGTGAGCTTAACGCTCGCCACACCGTCTGGTGCGTACGACGGCGACCACACATACCGTCGTCCTTCCCGGGGTCGCTGACCGTGGTCGAGCTTCCCCTTTTACCGCCCGCTTTTAGTCGCCTCTTACGACAGGCAGAAGATACCTTAGTCCTATTCTATTCCCGGAACTACAGGGACGCAGTACATCCACTCCCACACACCGACAGGCTTAACTGCTTCACGATACACATAGGTGTGACGGTAGTACCTCCCCGGTAGAGCAGTCACCTCTCATATTAATAAATACATTAAACAAAGTAATTCTTTATCCTTAATTGCATAGACCAGGGGTTCCCAATCTTTTGTAACCCGCGGCGCAGTTACAAGTTTAATATTCTTTCACGGCGCCCTGTGCCCTGTCCTAGCTAACTATTTGAAGAAGACAGTCGAAAGAAATAGGTACCTACAATAATAGTAGTTACCTTAGGTTGATCGAAACGAATTTAAAATACCACAATATGAAATTGTACAATACGTTATTATAAAATAATTTAAACGGAAAACAAGAAGAAAGACTTGAGGATAACAAAAATAAAATACGATATTTATTCAGTCAAATAAATGTAAAAGGTGAGCTAAGTGATCTCCGCGCAGTTTTTCAAAGCGGGGAATATCACTTGACACTGCTATTCTCATTTCTTGCTCCACATTGATCCTTAGCGATATTTGTTCTTTATCACAGCTACATCTGAAAACCCTTCACATAGATATGATGTTGCAAACGGAATGAAAATTTTTAATGCTTTGGATGTTAAATTTGGATATTCATTTTGAATCGATGACCAAAACGCCAATATTTGTGGTGTCCAATGATTAGAGGATCGACTCACGGCGCCCCTCTTTACTTTCTACGGCGCACCAGGGCGCCGCGGCGCACACTTTGGGAACCCCTGGCATAGACAATGCTTCTGACATAATTAACCTTATCAAAGGAATATAAAAATTAATAAAACTGAACCGCGAATTAGAATTTTATAACTCATATGCTAATTTCATATGTGTAAACTAGTTTTACATCTAAATGGGTTAAGAGTTTAGTGGTTGGAACTTGGCCTCTCGATCGAGGAATCCGAGTTTTTTTTATAATAAAAGAGTAGCAGACGAGCATGCAGTCCACCTGATGGTAAATGGCGACTGCCGCCGATAGACATCTCTGATCAACTCTACATAGGTTTAGATATTCCTACCTGAGGTCGGCCACAGGTGCGCCGCTACCTATAAGGACTAAGCTGGAACGCCTCGGATAAGTATGTCTCCCTTACCACACTTCAAACCAGAACACTACAGCGTTAAACACTGCTATTATTAGGTAGCAATAGGTGTGGAGGTGGTGCCGCCGGAGTCGAACCACAAAGGGCCCTTCCTAAGGGTTCATGTTGAATTTTTTTTATATTTAACCTAACGATAAGGCAGACGGGCTACCTGATGGAAATCAGTCACCGTCGCCTATGGACATTTGCAACACCAGAGTCGCCAATGCATCGCCGGCTTTAAAGGAGAGTTTTTTACACCCCTCTTGAAGAGCCCCATGTCATAGTCCTGAGGGAATACCTCAGGAGGAAGTTCATTCCACATTTTGCACGTACGCGGTAAAAATAACCGTGCAAACGAACCGTGGAGGACCGCCACGGGTCAAGCTGATGTGGATGGAACCTCATCCTTCGGCGAGTGGTGCGATGAAGGAAGGGTGATGTAGGCGCCAGATCGAAGAGTTTCTCAGAACACACACCATTGTAAAGCCGGTAGAATGAGGCCCCTAGGCTAAGAAAGTTATTTTACACGCTTTTACAAGCCTGGTAGACATTTATCGCAGAGAAGTACACATTTCAAAGATTGTTTGGTTCTAGCGACCTTTTTTGGCTGATAAAAGATTTCTTCGTCTACATTACATTTCAACCAGGGGCATAGCTACTACCGTATCAGCCGTATCAATGATATGGGGCCCCCGAGCGACAGGGCCCCGTGTATATTTATGTGTTAAATGTTATTCACAAAATTCACACAAAAGGGCTAAAGAAGTTTGCATATAGAAAATAAGACAAAAATATGAATCATTTCTTGGGGGCCCCCAACAATTGTAGACACGGGACCCATGTAAGGCACGCTACGCTATTTTCAACCACTGCTTGGTTAAAAAGAGTTGGTAACTTTGTTTGGAAGCCCCCCAGGGTCAGAGACATACATAAGTAGTAGTATATATATAAGTAGGTACATACATAAACTCGAAAACATTACCCTCCAAAGTCAGGTACATTTTTTTTTATAATATAAGAGTAGCAGACGAGCATGCAGTCCACCTGATGGCCAGTGGCTACTGCCGCCCATGGACATCTGTGATCAACCCCAGATAGGATTAGATATTCCCACCTGAGGTCGGCCACAGATGCGCCGCTACCCCTGAGGACTAAGCTGGAACGCCTCGGAAAAGTCTGTCTCCCTTACCACACCCTTCAAACCGGAACACAGCAGCGCCTAACACTGCTGTTATTAGGTAGAAATGGGTGTGGCGGTGGTGCCGCCGGAGTCGAACCACAAATGGTTCTACCACCTTCAGAGAGTGGAGAGTGAAGTTTCTTGCGCCGCTTCTTCTCCATAGCGAGATACCTTCCGAAGTTTGTTGACTTTCAAAAAGTATTCTATATGATTCAATTTTTAATAAATGAGCTTTGAATTTGAATTTGAGACATACTTTTCCGAGGCGTTCTAGCTTAGTACTCAAGGGTAGCGACGCATCTTGGGTCGACCTCAGGTAGGAGTACAATCATATCTGGGGTTGATTACAGATGTCCATAGGCGGCAGTAGCCACTTGCCATCACGTCGACTGCATGCTCGTCTGCTATCTACTATATCCTATCTACTATATTATAAAAAAAATCCTAGACGCGGGCTACGGAATTATATTATTTTTCAGAGACTTATAATAAAACAAGTTATTTAAAGTACATAATATAAAGTAAATTATGAAGTAGTCTAATCTAAAGAAAATAATTCTAATTCGTAATTAAATTTAACAAAACGAAACATGTTTTTGATGTGTAATTACAATTAAAACATCTAGATACATAAATATTGGCGATATCGTTTTATATAAAAGACAAGCAATACTTACAGGAATTATTCAGTTCTTCAGCAACTAAGTTACTTAGTCATTTACTACAAATTTCTACTAAAAAACTATTCAACATGTCTCACAAAATCCTCGTTGTACTGGTAAGTTTATTCAATATTAATTTATTATTACCTGACTTTTTTTTTTGTTTACGAGGGGGAAACCTTCAAAAGGTACCCGGCGCCGTGGGAGTGACGCAGGGTTATGTGGGATTTTTACCGCACTAAAACCCCCCCGGTGACCGTCCTCGGCGCTGCGTAGAGGGCTCCGGGATCTCCAAGGGAACGCAACCGGAGTCCTCTTAGCGCGTTGCCCCGTCGGGCTCTGCCCAAGTGAGCTTGACGCTCGCCACACCGTCTGGTGCATACGACGGTATGCGACCACACATACAGCCGCCCTTCCCGGGGTCGCTGGTTGGGCGGTTCGAGCTACCCACTCTTGCCGCCCGCAACCCCGGATGCTCCCTTTTAGTCGCCTCTTACGACAGGCAGGGGATACCGTAGCCCTATTCTGGTCCCGAAACTACAGGGACATAGGGCCTTTACCTGGGGCCTTTACGTACGCCCGCGGCGACTCCTCCTCCGAGCGGGTTCAGCGCGATATATTATTACCCTACCGCACAGATTAAAGGTGATAAAATCCTCTACGACTCGACTCCGGCGGCACCACCGCCACACCTATTTTCGCCTAATAACAGCTGCTGTGTTCTTGTTTGAAGGGTGTGGTAAGAGAAATATACTATACATGACAAGTGGCTACTGCCGCCAATGAAAATCTGTATACAATATCAAATAAGATAAAATTCCTACCTAAGGTCGGTCATAGATGCACCGCTATCACTAAGCTGGAACGCCCTGGAATAGTATCTCCCTTGCCACACCCTTGTTGGGGCCCTTCTCCTGTTGGGGCCCTGGGCAGTTGCCCCGCCTAATTTCGATTCTGACAAAGGGTTCCACCTTCAAAACACCAAGACCCGGAATTGAAATAAATAATTTTGTAGATATTAATAATACTTATTAATTTTTCAGGTTCTTTTAGCACTTGTCAACTTGTCCACCATGCAACTGGTGACCGTGGGTAATTATTATTTATTTATTTATTTAATCTTCTTATACCTAGAATATGGTACAAAGGCGGACTTAATGCTATAAGCATTCTCTACCAGTCAACCTTTAGGTTAAGCAGAGATCAGCGAGGACGGCACTAGCAAAATCAAATATGTAATTATTAATCAGTAATCAGTAATTTATTGCTAAAACAACAGGTACATAAAATGATGGTGTTTAGAATGGTAGTGGTTTCTCTGTGTATTACCTGTGGGCGTGCAATTTTTAACCGACTTCCCAAAGGAAGCAAAGTTAGCTATTCGTCGCGTATACAGGGTGAATTTTTCAAACGGGCCTTCAGGGCTAAATCCGAAATTATAAGGATTAGCGAAATATGCTGAAAGGAGTTACGAGGCCGACTTTGATAAAATCTAAAACTGCAACATTACTTTTTTAAAATAACTTTTTCCCTAGCCGGGAATCGAACGAGTTCATTTTGAAAAAATACACCCTCTATATTATTCCACTATCTGATAGTGTTGCTTATAAGAATGAAATTCTGGGAAGAACTAAATCATAAAAAGTAATTATTACAATAAGGAATTTGATGTCAGGGGGCGTTCAAGTATTACGTAACGCAATTTGGGGGGGAGGGGGGGTCTTGTAAAACGTTACGATGCGTTACAGGGGCGGGAGGGGGTCTTTCTTAATACACGTTACGTAACATTTTTTAATAAAAAAATAGAGAATTAAAACTCCTAAATTGGCAACCCTTTTCATTTACGTTTTACGGGGAATCCCTTGAATGAGTGGGTTCAGCCGAACTGAGTCCCGAGTATTCTGAGTTAGACTAAGTATAGTACAGTATAGCAGTATATATGCTTTGACTATACTTAAACTAACTTAGAATACTCAGGACACCTAGTTCGGCTGAACACGCCCCAAGGATAAAAACTATAACATAACTCTTTAGCGAGTTTAGGATAAAAATTGACACTTGAGTGTTACGTAACGTTTAGAGAGGGGGAGGGGGGGGTATAGAAAAACGTTACGGTGCGTTACAAGGGGGGGAGGGGGGGTCAAAAATCTTCAAAAATTGCGTTACGTAACACTTGAACGGCCCCTCAGCGATAACGGTATAGTAATATTAATTAAATTTTCTAAATTTAAACTCAAGCAATAATGTCAACATATCATTTTATCATTATGATATTCGTCATTTCTTGTCACTTACGCAATTATTTTATTAATCATAAACATATATTATTAAACATAAAATAATTGCTTATAGTTTAGCCTTTTTTAGTCCACGGACCCCCTTAATAAAATAAACAAAAAAAACACGGATTAGGTATTTAGTTATTACAGATACAAAAAAAAAACAAATACAAAAGGTAATAACTGTTTATTATGAAAAATATGAAAAAAATGTGAAGGTTGGTGTTGCTTTTTTGCAACGAAATCTAATTTTTGGAACTAAATATTCGGGTTGATGTTGTTACTAAGCTGTATTTATTTATTTATTTATTAAAGGTTGCCAACATTCATTACACCTTTACATTTTAAATTAAACAATACACAAAAGTCCAAGGTAAGTGCTAGAATAATTATAGGCAAAGACAGCATGAAAACAAGACATCAAATTACACAAAAATAAAGTTAAATTAAATTATAATAACATTAAATTAAATTAAAATAAATGACAAATATAGATTGTATATGACAGTCGAACAGAAATTAAAATTATCCATACATTACAAAATTGCATACAATTAAAAATATATAAAAAAAATTAAAACACAGTTTAATTAATTATCATGTTATGTTATATTAGAATCTGATATGAATCTCATATCAGATTCTACTTGTAATCTGTTTCTCTATTTATTTTTTGTATAAACAAGAGTAGAGAATGCCTTTTCACATACGTATGTGAAAAGGCATTCTCTACTCTATGTGTCAGTGCTTCGTCCGATATCTCCTTATAATCTGTCTTTACATTCACCCAAAAACTTGTAATGAAGATTCTTTGAAATTGCGTTTCAATGCTGAAACCTTGTTTTGAATGTTTTGAAACAATGTTTTGCATCCCTTTTGCATTTAATGAGCGATTTATGTATGGTCTAGAGATGACACCGCGGACTCTCATACATATACTCGCGGACCCCAAGGGGTCCGCGGACCACAGGTTCGGAAACGCGGGTTTACAGGTTTGTCGCCATCTAATAATCAATCGTAAACCTGATGAAATATATATACTTTTTAATTTTGCTTACCTATAGTTAAAGTTTTTTTAATATAATTATTCCTTTTCGTCCGAAATAAATTATTATTATTATTATTATATTATTATTTTCTTAGTTGTACATTTACGGATTAATTTGTTAAGTGAAATAAGTAATCGAATAAATATTTTTTACAGGTATTAACGCTTCTGTTGGAAGCAATCTAGGAAGTAAGTTGCACACACGTAAACACACATACACACGTACTACCACTCTAGCGGTGGGTCGTTGAAGTTTTTTCGGTCAACGAAACGTCAACGTTAATTTCCATTGATCAACTAGTTGATCAACTAGTTAATTTCGTCAACGAGTTAACGTGTTACTAATTTCAACTTGCATCAATAATAAACGGTTTTTAACTATGCTGCAACGATCAACGCTTGTCTACTGAAGTGCGGTAAATGTTATTTTAGAAACAATTTGACGTAGTGCGTGTTATTAAATATCAATATCAAGAATTGATAATTATAATTATTTATTAGGAAATAATTCGATATGTTCTACATAATTGGAGTTTAAATTATGCTATTATACCGACAATCAAGCTCGTCTGCTACTCGTATATTATAAAAAAAAAATTAACGTAAGTTTAATTCTAAACAAAATACAATTTACGTTGAAAATAACGAAACGTTCCGTTCAACGTCGTTGACGTATTTAACTAGTTAATTTCTATTGGGTTAACGTTGATTCGTTGAAAGTGAATCAACGGTTGATTTAACTAGTTCGTTGATTCAACGACCACCGCTATACCACTCTCACATGCATAACAAATCAATACACACACTGTGCCTGATGGACGTCTGGAGTTCTTTGGACATCGAATTAGATGAGGCCCCCAATTATTATCAGAAGGGCCCCTAATTATTTTAAAGGGGACAATATTTACCGTGAAGTCTGTTTTTTGTAAACATATAAAATTATGAAAACAAAGAATGTAGGTTTTAATTAGTACAAATGCAAAAAAATACGTATAAGCTGCTGACTACTACTCTCTACTGTGGGGGCCCCAGTTTTGTGGAATCTCCGGGGCAGGGACCCCACTTGCCCTCCCCCAAATTCGGCATGACAAGTGTGTGTGTGTGGGAGATACAAGACAGAAAGCATATTGCTAAGCTAACCTAACCTACTCCATACATTTGTGAACTTAAGAATAAATAATAAGAATCACGAAGACGGTAAAACCCTCTGTGGCATCACTTCGGTGGCACCACCTCACCTATTTCTGTTATAACAGCAGTGTTAAGCGCTACTGTGTTCTGGTTTGAAGGGTGTGGTAAGGGAGACAGACTTTTCCGAGGCGTTCCAGCTTAGTCCTCAGGGGTAGCGGCGCATCTGGCCGACCTCAGGTACGAATATCTAATACTATCTGGGGTTTATTACTGATGCCCATGGGCGGCACTTGCCATCAGGTGGTCTGCATGCTCGTCTGCATTTCCATATTATAAAAAACCATATAACATTTTCTTTTATTCCACAGCAACTGTAAATCCTTTAATCGGTATGTATCATCTTTATTATTTCTATGTTTATCTCTTAAAAAAGGTGCAAAAAGAGTTCTCCTTCAAAGCTATTGTCGGCTTTGAAGGAGAACTCTTGATTGACGACTCCTATGGTGTTGCAAAGTCCAGGCAACGGTGACTGTACGGTACTCTCCATCCGGCAGCATGTCTAATTTATGGTTTGGCTCTAATATAAAATGCTAATGTTAGTCATAGATTAGTAAAGATACTTCGCCGCCTTAGAAATTGAATGAAGCCACAAACGGCTTATTAGTAAGTTTTTTTTTTTAATTCTTGACAAATAAAAACATTTTTAGAGAAAATTTACGAATAAATAATTAATACTACGTAATTTACATAATAAATAAATAATTATTTCAAATATTTTAGGGACATTTTAGCACGGAGACGTGGCAAAACTTTTTTACGCAACTATTTCAATTCTCAAACTCAGGTCCTTCTCTAACTCATGTGGGCTTCTGGAAAGTTATGAAAATTTCTGGAATCATCAAGAAAGTTCCAAAAGTCTGTAATTGATGTTATCAATCTAGAGTGTTCTAGAAAGTTCGGAAAATTTATGGAATGACCTAAATAGTTCTAAAATATGTGCGATCGTTCTAGAAAGTTTTATAGAAATTCTAGAAAAAATTAGGAAATTCAAAAATTTTTTGTACTGATCTAGAAACTCCTAAAATTTCTAGGATGATTTAGAATGTTTGAAAATGACTGCAACTGTTAAAATTAATCAAAAATGATAGAGAATGTACTAAAAAAATCTGGAATGATCTAGAAAGTTCAAAAATGTGTGCGATGGTTGTAATCAATCTAGAATGTTTTAGAGAGCTTCTAGAATGATCTAGAAAAATCTAAAATTCACAAATCTAAAATCAGTTGCACACACTAATAAAATCGATCCAATATGGCCTAGAAAGTTCTAAACATTTCTGGAATTATCTAGAAAGTTCCAAAATATGTGCGTTGTTACAATGCGGCTCTTTCGATGTGAAGCTGAGGCTCTTTAGTGACATGCGTGTATTTTAACCCGAGCAACGCCGGCTTTCGCTGCTAGTTATAGTTTAAAAACAAAAAAAAACCGCTAAAATCGTACAAGGAAACCCGCTAATCCTGACAATCCTGATGAAATAAAATTAGAATTGAACAAAATTAATGAAATCATGTATTGTCATCATTTCTTGATAAGTATTCAAAATTTTAAGTTAATTGGACCGTTCAAAGTGGGTAAAAATTGGGTTCAAAGATTCCGTTTCATACACACAAGTCAAGCTAATAAAAGCGTGGTAAAAACTCAAATACCATTAATATACTCTTTAACGTAACCATTAACGTCAGCCAGAGAAAAAACGAATTATTTACTTAAGTTCATAATAATTGGAGGACAATATTATGAAGAAAAATCATTATGAAAAGTGAACATAAAACATGGCAAATAGACAATAACGCTATTAAGTAGCTTGATGAGCTTTTTGAAAGTCTAATAATTAATTTAATTTATAGTTTCTATAAAAGATAAATATTCAAATATTGTTTGCTTTATTTAAGTGGTGTCGTTTGAGTCGTCTAAATTGTGGGAGTAACATGGGCTATAATCTCGAGGCATCTAGTTTTTGTTTTTCGTTATACTTACGGACTATTTTATTATTTCAGGTACCGTGGTGGGTCTTATCAATACTCTTCTGGGTAAGTACCTAAAGTTTACCCGCAGTTTCGCCACAGTATTCTACAAGTATACTTGTACTGTGGTTTCGCTCTTTTTCAGAGATTTTCTAGTAATGATTTTCGATCGTACATATACTTTTGAAGGTGGTAGAACCCTTTGTGGTTCGACTCCGGCGGCACCACCGCCACACCTATTTCTACCTAATAACTGCAGTGTTAGGTGCTGCTGTGTTCCGGTTTGAAGGGTGTGGTAAGGGAGAAAGACTTTTCCGAGGCATTCCAGCTTAGTCCTCAGGGGTAGCGGCGCATCTGTGGCCGACCTCAGGTAGGAATATCTAATCCTATCTGGGGTTTATTACAGATGTCCATGGGCGGCAGTGGCCACTTACCATCAGGTGGACTGCATGCTCGTCTGCTACTCTTATATTATAAAAAAAAAAAACTTATTTTGGAACGCTCGACAGCCGGAACGGCTTATCGTATTTTAACATCGTGTGTTTCGTCTAAATTGTGGGAGTAATGTAAGCCATTCACACTACGGTGTACCGGACAGTAACCTGCGTAGGTTTACCTGTACAGTACCCTTACCATGAGTTTTCAAATAGACGTTTAATGTTACGTTACTGATACTATAGTTCTGATACAATCCGCTAGGGGCGCTGGAAATTGTATGGGCAAATACGTAAACAAATACCAAAACAGTCATATTTGTCAAAACGTAAAAACTCATGGTAAGGGTACTGGTCAACCGCACGTCCGTAGCGTGTGTGAGGAGGTTCCGGTATACCGTACGGTGTTCAGTTCTGTTGTAATTGCGTCTATTGAAGACTATGACGCGTCGTACAAAAGAAATCATTTTTAATTTTGCACCGGTCGCCTGTACAGGTTCAAAAAGCTGCACAGGTCTGTTCCCACACACAGTCCGGTGTACCTGCGCAGAGATACCTGAACGGGTAGACATCTCCGGTGCACCGTAGTGTGTACGGCAGGCTTAACCTAGGCTATAATCTTGAACAGTATAGATTTTGTTTTTATAATAATTAATAATTATCTTTTCAGGTACCCTGCAAGGCGTCGTCAATAGTACTGCGAGTAAGTAACAAAGTTTTTGTAGTTTCGGGACCAGAATAGGGCTACGGTATCCCCTGCCTGTCGTAAGAGGCGACTAAAAGGGGCTTCCGGGGTTGCGGGCGGCAAGAGTGGGAGCTCGGACCGCCCGGTCAACGACCCCGGGAAGGGCGGCGGTATGTGTGGTCGCGTACCGTCGTGTACACCAGACGATATGGCGAGCGTCATGCTCACCTGGGCGGAGCCCGGAATCCCACATAACCCGGCATCGCTCCCACGGCACTGGGTACCTTTTGAAGGTTTCCCCCTTAAAAAAAAGTAACTAATTTCTACATATAACTGAACTGGCATTCATTCAAATGTTTTCTCTATATTCCTCGCGCATGCTTCTTTTTAGGGATGATGATGATTCCGTTTCTAAACCCGTTGTGAGGAGTTGAAATATTTCAAGATAACCGATTATGGCGTGAAATGGAAGCAAACAATTATATAAACTCACATTTTCATTTATAATAAGAAAAAGGAGAAGAAATACAAATTAATTATACTGGTTTGAAGGGTGTGGTAAGGTCATAGTCATCCGAGGTTTTCCAAATCATTCTTCAGGTAGCGCATCAATTACCAACCTCAGCTTAAGGCTTAAGCAGTCAATCTATAGTCTGATTCATAATTAGGTGTACAAAATGTAAACAAAGGTGTTGGCCTATCAAGAAAATACGTTTTAAATGATAGTTTCTTATTTTTGACGATATTAAAGTAATACAATGATAATAAAATAATAATCTAAATAAATTAAGATAAATTCACATTTTCTAATATTTATTTTACCTCAATGTCGTGTCATACAGTAATAATAATAGAAACAAGGTTTATGGTAGAAAATTAAAATGTGATAATGGTAACACAATCGGGATCTAAATAATTTCTTGTGTCGCCATTTCAAAGTTTCGTCAAGTCAAATAATATCAGCTAATATTATTCATTTTCGTGATCGTGATCGAACTCGAATGATTTCTTGTTTTCATACGCGAGTTTGTTAAATTGTGTGTAGTTGTTAAATATTTTGTTTTTGTTGAGAATGTTAAAGTTTTTGTCTCTTGTTAATTTGTTAAGGTTTCAATACCTATAATCGTGTTTTGATAGTGACATTTCTTTGTTTACATTTTGGACACCTAATTATGAATCAGACTATATATCATATTATGATAAAATGTGATATATAGTCGAGGGTCTCGGGTTCGATCCCCGGCCAGACAGAGATCTGAATGATGAATTTAGGTTTCTGTTTCTGGGTCTGGGTGTCTGTGCATTTGTTTCTGTGTGTTCATAGCCTCCACGATACAGGGATACTAGTGTGGGGCTGTGAGTGTAGAAATCGTTTTATTTTATTTTATTCTTTATAATTTTCAGGTATTGTAAACGGCACTGTAACCAGCCTTGGTAAGTACCTATTCATATACCTTTACATTTTGTCGTCAACCCATTACTGTCCCACTGCTGCACAAGTCTCCTCTCAGAATGAGAAGCATTAGGCCATGGTCCACCGCGCTGGACAAGTGCGTATTGGACTATTGGTAGACTTCACACCTTTGAAAACTGTTTCAAAAACATTATATAGTTAATTTGTTAAATTTTGATACCAATGAATGCATCATTATACAAATTTTCTACTGGAATGAGGAGCGTAATGTTTTAGAGCGTATGTATGTATGTATGTGTGTATGTATGTATGTATGTAGGTGTGTATGTATGTATGTATGTCTCATTCTTTGTCACGCTGCAGCCCAAACGGCTTGACGGATTAACATATGTGGTGTCGTTGGATTTGTCTAATGTGGGAGTGAAATGGGTATATTTATAAGAAGGCGGATTATATTTTTTTATGATTTATTTAGTCACAGTTGTTTATTTAAATAATGTGTTTGTTTCAGGCCAATCTGGGGTCTCGTAAGTTGTTTTTTTGGGTAAATCATAGTATTAGTATGTTGTAACCGAACCACCGGTATATTTTATTTATTTATTTGTCTCATTCTTTGTCACACCTAACAGTCCTAACGGTAGGTTGTAGAAGGTAGAACCCTTTGTGGTTCGACTCCGGCGGCACCACCGCCACACCTATTACTACCTAATAACAGCAGTGTTAAGCGCTGCTGTGTTCCGTTTTGAAGAGTGTAGTAAGGGAGACAGACTTGCATATAGGAGAAGCAGACGAGCATGCAGTCCATTTGATGGTAAGTGGCTACTGCCGCAGGACATCTGTAATCAACCCCAGATAGGATTAGATATTCCTTCCTGAGGTCGGCTACAGATAGCCGCTACCCTTGAGGAGTAAGCTGGAACGCCTAGGAAAAGTATGACTCCCTTACCACACTTCAAACCAGAACACAGCAGCGCTTAACACTGCTGTTATAACAGAAATAGGTGTGGTGGTGCCGCCGGAGTGGAACCACAGAGGTTTCTACCACCTTCAAAATTTATATTTACCATTTTCAGGATCTCGTTTAGATTGTAAAACAACGGTTGGAAAGAAGCTATTTTATAATGTCACACGGCGTGTTTGAAAATTGTAACAGTAATATTAATTGTATCAGTGTTTGAATAAAATTAATTGGCATATACAAATGTCTTTTTCTAAAGTCCTTTATAATAACAAAATTTATTTTAAATGCGTTTTACGTTATGTTATGTAAGTATAAACTAGGGTTTCTGGTCGGGAATTCCCGGATAGGAAATTCCCGGGAAAAACACGATGAGTCGGGACGGGAAAAATGGGCCGGGATCCCGGGAACTCCGGAAATTTCATAGGTCCAAAAAAATCTTTAAAAAATAGTAAATTACTCATAGATTTTAACATTTATGATGATTTTTACATGCAATATTTGGTAAGAACATATTTACAACGTTAAAGTAGACCTTATCGCGAAAGAATATGTTATTTAAGCACAAATTAATACCGAAGTTTCAACTATATTGTAATGGTAGTGCTTACAAGCTGACGGAAATGAAAAATATTTAAACAATTAAGAATATATCAATGTAAGAAGTACATTTACAAATGAGGCAGTAAATGCTCTCTTATTTTATCCGTCCATTCATTAGTCTTTTGAGGAATTGCTGGACATAGGCCTCTTATTATATAAATAAAATTGGCCAAGTGCAAGTCGAACTCGCAGCCCAAGTTTCGTACCACCAAATATTAGTTATTATTGCAGCCATTGAAGTACATGCATTACGAACATTTAACAGTCTACCTATTATATTGAATAGATAGAAGCGAAAATTACCGAAAAGTAGCGGTTTCTTGTATTTATTCTAGTTTAAACTTTTTTATTTTTAGTTTTTATTGTTGCCTCAGGTAGGAATTTAATTCTATCTGGGGTGGATTACGGTTACCCTATTACTATGTACTTGGACTAACACAAAGGCGGCTCTTTATACACAGTTTAAAATCTCGATGTACCTATAGTTGATCTGGCATCGCTGAAAAGCCTAGCATCGTGAAGTGTACGGATAATAGATAAAACATTTCACATGGTTCAGCCCCTAATCTTTACGTTCTTCTATGAAGCCGTATAGCAGGCCTCCCCCAGTTGCAAGAAGTGGGCAATGCACAGAAATAAGAGTTAGAAAGGTTGGAGACATAGAATTCATAATGTTTTGAAAAAATCTCCAGTTCCCGGGAATTCCCGGGAAAATGTGGTCGGGATATCCCGTGAGCCGGGAAAACAATATGCCGGGAAATCAGAAACCCTAGTATGAGGCGATTATCTTAATCTCTATTACAAAGCAGTGATAGCTTAGTAAATAATAAATCTCACCTCTGATTTTGAAAGTTATGTGCGTATTTAATATTAATTATCTCTCGCTTAAATGGTGAAAGAAAACATCGTGAGGTAACGTGCATAGCTGAGAATCTTAAAAAATCAAAGGTATGTAAATTCTGCTAATTCTCACTTGGTCGGCGTCATGGACTATGGCCTAATCCTCATTCTGAGAGGAGACCCGTGTCCAGCAGTGGGAGAGTAATGTTGATGATGATATTAGTCCTCAGCAGCGGCAACGAATCTGGTAGCCTTCAGGTAGAATCTGTTGTATATAAGGTGACAACTATAGTGTGATCAACCATAGATAAGTAAAGATTACTCACTCCTAACAAGAAAATGTACCCAGTTTTGAGAATTGAAATAGTTGCGTAAGAAAGTTTTGCCACGTCTCCGTGCTAAAATGTCCCTAAAATGTTTGAAATAATTATTTATTTATTACGTAAATTACGCAGTATTAGTTATTTATTCGTAAATTTTCTCTAAAAATGTTTTTATTTGTCAAGAATTCAAAAAAGAACTTACTAATAAGCCGTTTGTAGCTTCATTCAATTTCAAGGCGGCGAAGTATCTTTACTAATCTATGTGATCAACACAGATGTCTACTCGGAGTGGCGTAGCTATAAATGGGCCCCGTATCAAAAAGTGTCGGGGCCCCATTATTTATTATATCTATTTTTCCAGGGAAATACTACCTAAGAATAGCGTATTAGAGAATAACATTTTACGATTTTTTGCTTACTGGCGGGGCCCCTCTCGCTCGGGGGCCCCTCATCATTGATACAATAGATACAGTGCTAACTACGCCCATGTTTACTAGCATAGTTACTAGCTGACCCGGCAAACTTTGTACCACCTCAAAATCTATTTATCAAATATATTTCATATAAAACAAAGCCTATGTTACTCGTAGATAATGTAGCTTTCGAATGGTGAAAGAATTTTTAAAATCGGTCCAGTAGTTTTTGAGCCTATTCATTACAATCAAACAAACAAACAAAGTTTTCCTTTTTATAATATTAGTGTAGACTAGTGACCATTTACCAACAGGTGGGCTTTTAATTCGTACTAATGTAAGAGATAAGAGTTATCAATAAAACATATCGTAATCTAGGATTATGACATTTCTATTTATCTTACAAATATCTAATTAATAAATAATATCTACAAATAATAATGTAAAGGTAATGACGAATTATTATGGAAGTAGGGGCGATATATTAATTACTTAAGATTTTTATAATGTAGGAGTAGCAGATGAGCATGCAGTCCACCTGATGGTAAGCTACTGCCGCCCATGGACATCCCTAATCAACCCCAGATAGGATTAGATATTCCTGAGGTCGGCCACAGATGCGCCGCTACCCCTGAGGACTATGTTGGAACGCCTCGAAAAAGTATGTCTTCCTTCCCACACCCTTGAAACCATAACACAGCAGCGCTTAATACTGCTGTTATGAGGCAGAAATAAGTGTGGCGGTGGTGCCGCCGAAGTCGAACCACAAAGGGTTCTACCTTCGAAATGTAAGAATGTTTGGAATATGAGATCTCCCGCCGGGCTAGGTGATCATGCCGGGGGAACGGCCGTGATCCAACAGTCTCAGTTCGCAGCTTGTATTATATGCAACATGTTGAGAAAACTGTAATAGCGTGATTCAGAAACGTGTGGCGCCATCTGTTGACGGGTTGCGGGAAGTTACATACAATTATTATTTCATTAAATAATTAGTATAACAGGAGCTAGTGTTTCATTAATTCTTTTTAAAAAATGATGGCATTAAAATAGAAAAAAGAGTAATAATAATATATAATAAGTAATTATAATGAAAAAAGACAAACCCACTGAGTTTCTTACCGAATCTTCTCAATAGAGGTCGCGTTCCGATCCGGTAGTAGTTTAAGAAAATATTGTAACTGACAATGTTAAGTGCCGCTGTAGGCCTATACTAAAATAATTTCATTTAATTTATAAAAAAACTAGCTGACCCGGCAAACGTTGTGTTGCCATGTAAATAAAAAATGTTAAGGGTGAACAACCCTTATCATTTAGGGGTATGAAAAATAGATACTAGCCGATTCTCAGACCTACTGAATATGCATATAGAATTTGGTGCAAATCGGTAAAGCCGTTTCGGGGGAGTACGGTAACTAACATTGTGACACGAGAATTTTATATATAAAATAAATGCATTTTATTTTACTCCGTCTTAACGTTCCTCTCAATAAGTATGAGAGGTAGTCCTCCCAGGATATTTTGTACTATAGCAGAGCGCGGATCCGTCCGCGGCCGGCGGCAGGCAGTCGGCGCCGGTTTCACGCTGAACCGGCTCAGAAGCGAACATACACCAGCTAACGACTGTATTATTCCAAGGCGTTCACCTGTAAAATAAAAAAAATAAAATAATCAACGTGTTGCATTCCCGGAGTGCCGGCAGAAGTGAAAACTCTCGAAACCTAACCTGAATAATAAAATATAATAAATAAAAAAACTAATGAAAGTGACACCCATAGAAAAGAAACTTGTTTTTTCTGTTCCATGGTGACACCCATTGACATATTTTTTCTAGACACCGGTAGGACTACCATGAGTTTACAAAAGTATTACTCGCTAGCGACTGCGTAAAATAAATGTATGAAAAATTGTACAGCGCCTCTGGTGGTTACTCGTAGAACTAAAATCAGTAGTGACGTAACTCGATACGTAAAAAACCTATCGAAATCAAATCGCTAGCGAATGTCATTATGATCTATTGCCATACAAATTCGGTCCCATGAGTCATTAATTTGACAGACGTTGTCAAGAAATACCGTAACGATAGTATAGTCTGATTCATAATTAGGTGTCCAAAATGTAAACAAACAAATGTCACTGTCAAAATTAACAAGAAACAAAAACTTTAACAAACTCAACAAAAAACTAAAACTTTACAATTATTCACAATTTAACAAACGCGCTATGAAAACGATAATACATTCGAGTTCGATTACAATCACGAAAATGAATAATATCAGCTACGAATCTTAAAAATGACGGCACAAGAAATGTTTTGGGTTCCGATTGTGTTACCATTATCACATTTTAATTTTCTACCATAAACCTTGTTTTTTATTATTATGACTGTATGGAACGAAATTGAGATAATATAAATATAAGAAAATATGAATTAATCTTAATTTATTTAGATTATTATTTTATTATTGTTGTATTAATTTAATATTGACAAAAATAAGAAACTACCATTTGAAACGTATTTTCTTGATAGGTCAACACCTTTGTTTACATTTTGGACACCTAATTATGAATCAGACTATAGTTATGTTATTCACTAGCAAAATGACAATAGTTTTCTATTTACCATTTCTATAGTGGCGTTTTTATGCCGACTCATGGTAATGCTACGGATGACATCTTGACTTTTGCTGTTTGCTTTGCCGTCTTACGAATTTTCGATCAGGCGACGTCCTGATGCGAGTTTAACATTTACCCATCACAAAAAGTGCTCAACGACGCTAAAGAAATTAAATTAATAAAATATAATTAGAAATTAAATTTAAAAAATTAAAAAATAGGTGTCTCATTTGATACCCATGATAAAGGGTGGGTATATAAGAATAATTGATCTGCCATTTTGGGGTGACACCACCACCACCGCCACACCTATTTCTGTTATAACAGCAGTGTTTTTTTTTTTTTTATAATATAAGAGTAGCAGACGAGCATGCAGTCCACCTGATGGTAAGTGGCTACTACCGCCCATGGACATCTGTAATCAACCCCAGATAGGATTAAGTATTCCTACCTGAGGTCGGCCACAGATGCGCCGCTACTCCTGAGGACTAAGCTGGAACGCCTCGGAAATGTCTGTCTCCCTTACCACACCCTTCAAACCGGAACACGGCAGCGCCTAACACTGCTGTTATTAGGTAGAAATAGGTGTGGCGGTGGTGCCGCCGGAGTCGAACCACAAAGGGTTCTACCACCTTCAGTGTAGCGCTGCTGTGTTCTGGTTTGAAGTGTGGTAAGGTAGGCATACTTTTCCAAGGCATTCCAGCTTAGTCCTGATAGCGGTGCATCTGTGCCCGAACACAGATTGGACTCTAATCTTATCTGGAGTTGATTACAGATGTGCATAAGGCCACTTACCATTAGGTGGACCGCATTCTCGTGTGCTTCTCCTATATTATAGAAAAAAAAGAAAAAAAGAAAGAAAGAAAAAAGAACAAGTACAAATATTACGTAAGTATTATAGTAAGCCGCGTAAAACTGCTAGTCCGCTCTGAATATAGAAATGAATCGCGTCGCCATAGCAAATTGTATGAATACACCTACTCGTAACCAACTTCAGAGCGGACTAGCAGTTTGGCGCGGATTACACAAAAGTACTTACTATCCTATTTATTTTTACTTCAAGAACAAAAATCGATTTGTTAGACAAAAACAAACTTATCTTTATAAAGGCTGAGTAATCATGAATAATTATTATTAATCTCTTACATTTAATAATAATATAGTCATGATTACTCAGCCTTTATGAAGATAAGTTTGTTTTTCGTCTAGAAAATCGATATTTGTACTTAGTTTTGTACTAAGTTTGTACTTGTACTTAGTTTGTACTAAGTACAAACATTTCGTTAAACAAACGCTATGTAAAAAAGCGTACTATAAAGTAAGTGATTAATTGACTGACAAAACGGTGTGGTCTGAATTAGCTCCAGTAGGACTACCATGAGTTTACAAAAGTATTACTCGCTAGCGACTGCGTAAAATAAATGTATGAAAAATTGTACAGCGCCTCTGGTGGTTACTCGTAGAACTAAAATCCGTAGTGACGTAACTCGATACGTAAAAAACCTATCGAAATCAAATCGCTAGCGAATATCATTATGACCTATTTATATACAAATTCGGTCCCATGAGTCATTAATTTGACAGACGTTGTCAAGAAATACCGTAACGATCATAGATATATTATCCTACTGACGTAGGGTAACGATAGTAGTTATGTTATTCACTAGCAAAATGACAATAGTTTTCTATTTACCATTTCTATAGTGGCGTTTCTATGCCAACTCATGGTAATGCTACAGCTCCACATGTACCATTACGTTAAATTGACATTGTCAAAAACATTTTTTTTTAAAGATGTGTGTTATGGAGTTTCTTTCGCCGCTTCTTCTCCATAACGAAACACCTTGTGAAGTGGTGGTAGTTGTATTGACATTCAAAAAGTGCTCTGTAAAGAATCTATTTTGAATAAAAAAATTTGATTTGATTTGATTAGTTCTTCATAAAGCCGAGTAATAATGACTAAATTATTATTAATCTGTAACATTTGCGTCATTAATTTATTTACGTCATTTACGTGTCTGCTGAGGTAACGATGACGACCCGCGTGGTGTGGTTACCATACCGGTCTGACACGCAGAGGGTCCCGGGTTCGATCCTCGGATATCTAAATGATGAACTTAGATTTCTGTTTCTGGGTCTTGGTGTTTGTGTATTTGTCTGTGTGTATCCATGGCACCCACGACACAGGGAATCCTAGTGTGGGGCTGTGAGTGTAGAAAGCGTTCATGTTTTTCGAGCGTGTGTGTGTCTCATTCTTTGTCACGCTGCAGCATAAACGGCTTCACAAAGTGAAGGTGGTAGAGTCCTTTGTGGTTCGACTCTGGCTGCACCACCGCCACACCTATTTCTGCCTAATAATAGCAGTGTTACGCACTGCTGTGTTCTGGTTTAAAGAGTATGGTAAGGAAGACATACTTTTCCGAGGCGTTCCAGCTTAGTCCTCAGGAGTAGCGGCGCATCTGTGGCCGACCTCAGGTAGGAATATCTAATCTTATCTGTGGTTAATTACAGCGTCCATGTGCGCCAGTAGTCACTTACCATCAGGTGGACTCCATGCTTGCCTGCTACTCTTATATTATTTTTTTACTTACCAATGCAAGCCCTGGGTCCTTCCCCAAACGGCATGTATGCAAACTTCGGGATCTTGCCAACATTCTCTGGAAGAAACCTAGCAGGTTTGAAGGTGTCAGGGTCTTCAAAGAACCGTGGGTCTCGATGCAGTGACTGCAAGGGTATCAATATGCCCACGTCTTCGTCAATAGTTAGCCCAGACTCAGGGAAGGTGTACTTCTTCACGGACTTCCTTATGAGAAACCCTGGAGAAGGGTAGAGCCGGATCGCTTCTCTAAAAAATAAAGAACAGAGAAATTATTAATTTTTAATAAGTAACAATCGAAGGATTCGACTATCTATACATATAAATAAATTGGAGTGTCTGTTTTTAATATTGAAATAACCGCTTTTTACTACATGCATATGAATATACATACGGTACATACACCAAAATAACATTTTTTACAATTTTTGTCTGTCTGTCTGTCTGTTCTGGCTTATCTCTGAAAGGGGTTTACGACCCGGACCGATTTTGACGGGACTTTTATTGGCAGGTAGCTGGTGTAATAAGGAGTAACTTAGGCTACTTATATTTTAGAACTAGCTATGCCCCGCGGTTTCACCCGCGTTTGATTTACTTTATAACGCGGGTAAAACCGCGGGGCACAGCTAGTTAGAAATAAAATTCCCGCCAAAACATAAAACATGATCTTGAATCATGCTATTGAAGTTATCTAAACATCTTACTCATAAATTAATACTATGAAACTAGTGGAATACTGCTCAGGCATAATGAACCAGATACTTGATATTCATCTCGGAAGGTATAGTCCGCGCCAAACTTCTAGTCCGCTGAAGCTGTTGCGCGCAGGTTTAGTTAGCATATACTCCGTAACGTAAGGGCAGACTAACAGCTATGTACCCGTAGGCGAGAGCGGGCAGTGGACAGGTACCGAGGAGGTCCCGCGCTGTCTTCGTCCGAGAAACATCTACAATTTGCTATTGTGACGCGACTTGTTTCTATATTCGGAGCGGACGAGCAGTTTGGCGCGGATTATGTTTTTTTTTTTATAACATAGGAGTAGCAGACGAGCATGCAGTCCACCTGATGGTAAGTGGCTACTGCCGCCCATAGACATCTGTAATCAACCCCAGATAGGATTAGATATTCCTACCTGAGGTTGGCCACAAATGCGCCGCTACCCCTGAGGACCAAGCTGAAACGCCTCGGAAAAGTCTATCTCCCTTACCACACCCTTCAAAACGGAACACAGCAGCGCCTAACACTGCTGTTATTAGGTAGAAATAGGTGTGGCGGTGGTGCCGCCGGAGTCGAACCACAAAGGGTTCTACCACCTTCAAAACACACCTTCAACATTTTTGTATAGATCTCTCGAGCATTTATACATAAAAGCAAGTCTAGAATTACTGACATGCACGTAACGCTAATTAAAAATGTGTGTATGGGATTCGAACCAACGCGAAAGGCACACACATAAACAAAAACGATATCTCATCAATAATTTAAGGTACTTACTTGAACGCCATTTCCAAATACTTCATTTCTTTGAGGGCTTCGTAGCAAATTTTCCCGTTATATCTACTTAGGACTTCGTCTATTTCTTTCTGGCACCGTTCTTGCTCTTCCGGGTGGAAGGCGAGCTCGTGGAGGATGAAACTACTCGCTGACGAGGACGTCTCGAAGCCAGCAGCGAAGAAAATGAACACTTGGGCCGCTATCATCAGATCATCAAGCTCCAACTCCACTGTTTGTGGCGATCCATCCGCACTGAACTTCTCTATCGATTCGCCAACCACTTTCCCCTTTTGCTTCAACTCTAGAAGCAGGTCAATGAAGTCGTTCCGTCCTGAAGGTTTGTGGTTTCGTTTCTCCACAATCTGCTTGATAATGTGCAAGGTGTCCGTCTCGATTTCTCGGGCGAAGAAGTCTACGTTCTTGAATGTTTCTGGCGCTGCGCGTTTCAGCACAAAAACTAAAGCGTCACGATTTGTTACGGTGAATATCCGCTTGCCGAGTTGACGGAAGACTGACTCCTCTTCGTTTAACGAGTCGAAGTCAAGACCGAAACCACAGCTGCCGATGAAATCTGTCGTGTATCTAGCCATCAGCTCTCGAATATCAATTTCCTTGTCGCATGAACTCTCTGCGACTGTCAGCATCTTCTCAGCTGTTTTGATTATTAATGGAAACATTGCTTTTAGTTTGCCGCTGCTAAACGCTGGTGTTAATCGCTGACGGAGGAGCTTCCAAACATCACCATCAGCGGTAAAGAGGTTCTGGAATAACGGTTCCCTGACATGCTTGTGTGGGTGGACCCCACGTGGATGGAAGTACCTAAAATCGGTGACCAGTACCCGTTTTATCAACTCTGGGTCTCTAAGAACGAGAGCCAAATCGGAAAGTAAATACGCACCCACATACTTTTCGTTCGGGAACGTATTATACCATTCGTCTATTTGCTCAGAGATACTCAAGTGAAGAGTCAACTGCTTGTACACATTTCCGAAGAAAAACACCGGTTTTACATGTTTCACACCCTTTTTGGACCAGTAAGTGAAGTTTCTGGTACCCAAACAGTAGCAATAGTATGCTAATAGCAAAATTAGTACGAATAAGAGCATCGTGCAATAACTACTGATTGAGAAGTTTAATGGATTGTTTTTCTATAAATTCGCGATATTATCTATTTGATAATAATATACAAGGTACTGCGCGCGTTTTTGTTTGTCTTCGCGATTAATTAGCAATCAAATATCATGCTAAAATCCCGTAAGGAAAAAGGTTAATCCTGATAATCCTGATGAGGACAATGGGGCCAAATTATTAAAATCGAATATTGTCATCGGTTTTTGATAATTGTTCAAAATTTTAATTTAGCTACATACATACAGGTACATAAATAAATACCGAGTGTACATACAAACTTGTATATACAGGTGATCCTTTTTTTATCGAGAGGGAAACCTTCAAAAGGTCCGGTGCCGTGGGAGCGTCACAGGGTTTTGTGGGATTTTTACCGCATTAAAACCCTCCCGGTGGCCGTCCTCAGCGCTGCGTAGAGGATTCCGGGATCTCCAACGGAACGCAACCGGAGTCCTCTTGGTGCGTTGCCCCGTCGGGCTCCACCCAGGTGAGCATGACGCTCACGACACCATCTGGTGTTCATGACGGTATGCGACCACACATATCGCCATCCATCCCGGGGTTGCTGGCCGAGCCGTTCGTGCTCCCATTCTTGCCGTCCGCAACAGACAGGAGATACCGTAGCCGTATTCTGGTCCCGGAAATACAGGGACAACAAAAGCGTAATAAAAACACCATCTAGCAACGGCGGATTTCTTCTTATATTAAGATATTTTTTTGCCATTTTCTTTGAAAGCCGACAATCCCCTCAATCAAACCTCTTCGAGGAGTACAATCCAGGACCTATTCAGTGAAAAGGTGAGATCGGTACCGAAAATATAACATAAAAATGTTTGCAGATTTGGTACCTTTGTTTCAGGACAAAAGGCAAACAGACAGACTGACACCTAAACCTTATCTGTATTTATATGTCTTTAATTACATTATCTGCGATTAATAATAAATTATCTTATTATTATTGAAATTGCGTCATCATACTTCATTTGCATTATACGATTAGATCTTTCAATATAGCACATCTGCAGGTTTTTGACAATTACTAGGTATGGAGGATCCATTGTATTAAAGATTTTGTTGCCCTTAACACGTTCCCTGCGGCACAGATTTTTCTGTACTTTCCATTACTGCGTTACGAGTTGTTTTGAACCTCGTTCTATATCCGACATTGTGGCGGCACGAGGCGTGTTAAATCCCACCGCCCGAAGGAGACTAAAATCCTTTTTTTGGCGCCAAATAAGACAAAATCGACGGCTTTTGTCTTGATTATTATTAACAATGAGTTGATTAACCTAAAACTGCCGCCGCCCTTGGTTAAATTCGTTACTTTAGATTCTATGGGTAAAATAAAATGTGGGTCTAATGCACCTCGGACCGCACTGAAAAATGGCAGGTTTCCATATAATTTAGTGATGGGAAAATAAATATCGATTTTATTTTATTGTTTTTATTTATCAACGTTATGGACAGAATGAATACAAAAAGGGGAAAAGTTATGGATGTTTTTCATTGAAACATTTCAGACAATAAGGTTTTTTGCAAACAGTGCATTCCGTGAGATTTTTTTTTTGGTTTTTTTGTCTGCCTCATGACATGTCAAGAATGTGCGGAGTTTTTCGTAGCATCCGACACATCTCTTTCGAGATGATGTGCTTTCTTTGCAGTGGATTCTGAAAAGTAGGAGCGAGTAGATTAGGGTAAAGAGTAATCGGAATACTCGGTATCGATTTTGCCTACGTTTCCTATATCAATAATGTAGCTACTTAACTTTTGTTTGAACCATAATAGGAAACGTAATTATCTATAATGTAATTTCTTACTATACGGATATACGCCTAGCCTGCCAAGTCTCACTACTGGACTTTCACCTAGACAGAGTATATTTGTGACTTACCTGTTTTTGAAATATCTTCCTGTATTCTGATTCAGGCTCAGATTTTTCAACCGGTTTTTCTTCATCTTCCTCCATGATCAACTTTTTTCGGCAACGTTTCGACATGATAATTTTCAACATAAAGACAGCGGTCCTACTTCGTCGCTACGCAGCCTCGACTGCGTTGCACAACACTAACCACGTGAAGCTAGCGTGGGGTGCGGTACGAGGTGCGTGGGGAAACGAGGCGTTCCCAACCTCGTTCCGCACTGTGTTAGCATTATTATTTGTTCAGTGCGGTACGAGGTCTAACAAACCCGACATTAGGTTGGTGTACCATAGAACTAGGAATCAGTAGCACATCACAAACATATAGTTATCACTCTCCTACACTGAACCAGACGGAAGTTATGCCTCTCGCACCACAGAGAAGTTAAAGTTTTTTCTTACCGCTATAACGACCAGACATGGACGAGGTGTTTTAAGCCGCGTTCCGCAGCTAACGTGTTAATGGAAATAGATCACTAAAAAGTCCTTTCTTTAAGGAGAAATATAACTATTCGGACTCTAAAATAAAACAAAAATAAGTAATATAAAAAAGTTGAAAATCGAAAAAAATAATCACCTATTAATAAAACTTTGAAACGCTATTAAAAGGTTACAGATGGACTTAAGTATTTACATGATTTTGGGGTGACTGAAGACTTCATTTCTTCAGATTTTTTTTATATAATATGAGTAGCATACGAGCATGCAATCCACCTACTGTAAATGTCAATCGCCGCCCTTATCCATCTGTAATCAACCCCAGATAAGATTAGATTCCCGCTTGAAGTCGGCAACGAATGCGCTATCCCTGAGGAGTAAGCTGGAATGCCCCGTAAAAGTATGTCTCCCTTGCCACATCCTTCAAAGCAAAACACAGTTGCGCTTAATACTGCTGTTATAAGGTAGAAATAGGTGTGGCGGTGGTGCCGCTGGGGTCGAACTACAGAAGGTTCTATCCAGGTTACTATACTCTTTGGTTTTATCAACTTTAAAATCATTCGTTATCAATAGTATCGCTCTAAATAGAACACTATTGTTACTTTCGGGGACTGCCTAGCCTGTTACTGCACAAATAACTTATCTGATATGCCCATGATCCTCATTTTATCTTACTAACCTTTACTCTAAATTACGAATCTTCCATTAAATATTTACCTATAACTGCAAAATCATAATAAAATTACAATTTATTTATAAAATATTTACAAATATTTCGTACAAGTATCCCAAATGTATGAAAAAATAAAACTTCAAAGTCAATATGACGTTTGGTTTTTAAAGTTATTTCGTGTCATTTTTGTGTTTGTTTTTGTTTATTTATTTCCAATTATGTTTCATTTAGTTATTGAAATGTAGTTTATAATTTTAGCGCAGTTATTTTTACGACACATTTCGCCCCCGATCGAACAACACAACGCAACTGAAAAATGAAAATGGCTAAGGAACAGTCGAATAAAATGAAAAACTATTGCAAATTCTGTAAAAAAACGATCGTGGGTAGCTCGTTTAAGTTTAAATCGCATTTATATCTACACAACGCTGTTAAACCTCGTTTCAAATGCAAATATTGCATGAAAGGATACTACAGACATGACCTTTTTACCCGCCATATAAATACGCATGAAAATATAAAAAAACCGTCTAAAAACATATTTATTTGCGACTACTGCGACCGGAGTTACGTCGACAAGCGTAACTTAATAACACACTTGAAAATCCATGACGATACTATACCTACATTAATAAAATTCACTTGTAAGGCTTGCAAACTAAACTTTTGCGAGAAACGGATCCTTTTGAACCATATACGACGTGTGCATTTCAATCAGAAGAACACAAACGAACCCGTACATGTGGAACGCAAAATAAACGAGAGTTGGTTAGAAGCAGTCGTCCAAACAGACATATGTGTGCAAATGACAAAAGTAAACAATAATATACTGAGAATCAAAAAGCATGGGATGATTAAACGTGAAACTACAAAACAGAACGGCCAACATTTGGGCCAGCATTTGAGCCAACGTATAGACCAACGTTTGGACAAAACTTTGGGCAAACATTTGGACCAACGTTCGAACAAACGGGCAGACAAAAATAGTATTCTACGGACAGATAATTATACGACATATTCGAAAGCGGTTTGCGATTATTGCAACAAAGAGATGTTGAAAAAGAGTATCCAGAATCATATCAGGGAACGACATTTGAATGACCGGAGGTTTAAATGCCTGGACTGCAAGCGGAGCTTCCATCGACGCTATCAATTGGCTGATCATATTTGTAAGGGCTCGAAAGGGTTGACTTCTAAGAGACTTCAGGGAATCTAAGTACAAGTATTATTCTTTGTAACATTGTAGTAGCAAGTTTCGAAGGTAGAACCCTTTGTGGTTCAACTCCGGCGTCATCATCACCACACCTATTTCTGTTATAACAGTGTTAAGCGCTGCTGTGTTCTGGTTTGAAGGGTGTGGTAAGAGAGACATACTTTTCTGAGGTGTTCCAGCTTAGTCCTCAGGTGTAGCGGTGCATTTGTGGGTGACCTCAGGTAGGAATCTGATCCTATCTGGGGTAGATTAGAGATGTACATCTGTGGCAGTAACTTACCATCAGGTGGACTGCATGCTCGTCTGCTACTCTTATACCTATTATAAAAAGAAGCTTAGTCTTCAGGGGTAACTGTAGTCAATCTCTGGTAGGAATCCAATCCTATCTGGGGTTGTACAGATGTCCATACGACAGTGACTTACCATCGGGACTGCATGCTTTATTGGTACTTTACAAGAAATGTACAATAGATTTGATGTTTTCAAAATTATGTGTATTTTTATATACTTATTGTAATGTTATATAGTTTTAATTTTTACTCTTAAATGACAATGTCTTCCATGTTTTGTAAAATAAGTGATTTAATTTAGATAATACCAGCTGACCGGCAAACATTGTATAGCCTTATAAATAAAAAAATGTTAAGGGTGAACAACTGTTATCACTTAGGGGTAAGAAAAATAGATAGTAGCCGATTATCAGACCTACTGAATATGCATATAAAATTTGGTGAAAATCGGTAAAGCCGTTTCGCAGGAGTACAGTAACTAACATTGTGACACGAGAATTTTATATATAAGATATTGTAATAATCTGTACCTTTAACGATTTTCGGAAACTCGTCAAGAGATGGCGCTAAAAGTTTCTGAATCACGCTATCGAAGTTTTCTAAACATCTTGCATATATACAAGCTCCAAACTGAGACTGTTGGAGCACGGCCGCTGTACAGACATGATCACCTAGTGCACAAGAGATCTCTACCAAAAACAGGTCATCCATATAACTAATGAGTTAATAACTCTTTCATCACATAAATTAATCGTATAACTCTTATCAAATAGTTATTGAAGTTTCTCGTTATTGCAAATGTAAGTTATTGTTTAAAATTATATTCTTGTAAACCAATTTATGTATATAATATTATAAGACTGACCAGTGCCTTACAATGCTTTTTCTGTATACTGAAGGAGTTTAAGAGCATTTGTCCACTGCCGCGAGATGACGGCGCCAGAGCGGTACATACATTTACTATAGCCGCGTGTCCACCTCACGTCTGTCATGTCTACTAATCTATGGTCATGTCATATTAAAGTCTGCTCGAAATAATCTCGTTCTCGGTCCGGTGACGGTGGATAAACGCCCTTAGGGTCACTGGCTGACTGGTGCAGGGGAACAGGGTCTGTGGTCCCTTTTTTTTTTTCTAGAGAGGTAACCTCCCACGGCACCGGGTACCTTCAAAAGGTACCCGGTGCCGTGGGAGCGACACGGGGTTATGTGGGACTTTTACCGCACTAAAACCCCCCCGGTGGCCGTCCTCCTTCCCGGGGTCGCTGGCCGGGCGGTTCGATCTCCCACTCTTGCCGCCCGCAACCCCGGAAGACCCTTTTAGTCTCCTCTTACGACAGGCAGGGGATACCGTAGCCCTATTCTGGTCCCGGAACTACAGGGACAAGGGCCTGTGGTCCTGGGGGCCCTTCAGGTGCTAACCCTTGCGCCACTGGTATAAAGGTAAGGACGTAAGGCATACTACGCACAAGAATGGATTTTTTATGTTTTGAAAATAGAATGTTAATGTTAAGTATTTTTAATTTTAAGTACGTATCGTTGTTTTATGTATACAATCTAAAAATAAATATTTTTAAAGGTTTTTATGTGTTTTTATTAATAAACTGTTTAAATTCAATAATACATTTTATTTCTATCTAATAACGGTACTGGTATTATAAAATTTTGTAGTGACATCTAGTTTGATTGGCTAAAGCTGGCACTACTAGCGCCATCTAGTAGTTAATTATTGTCTGACAAACTTCTATGCGTGTGGCAAGATAAGGCTGCCCCTAAACCTACAATAATATTGTACAATAAGATTGAAAAGCGCTCTGACTCCAAATGAGCAATTATATTGCACAATAATACGAACTGCATAATGATTTCGTGTACAGTCGGAGATTGAGAATAGTTCTCTCCATAAGGAAACACCTTGTGAAGTGGTGGTAGATGTATTAACATCCAAAAAGTGCTGTGTAAAGAACATAATTTAATTTTTTAAAAATATTTGATTTGAGTGAAAATATTGCGCAATACTGATCCCACACGATGCAATAAAAATAAGGTGCAATAAAAATTAAAATCGCTCAAACTTTTGTTCAATCTATGCGCAATTTTCAATATTATATAAATAATATTAATTTAGTGGCACGTCATATAAATTCATTTCACTATAATTGGCTGTTTGATTTACTTCCATTGACTGCTTTCTAATAATGAACGCGCTTGACGTTTGCCAAATCGCCATTCATCTTTGCAAACCATAGAGCTCGCCAATCGTATGTGTAATGTAAATTTCATTCATTCATATCCGAATCTCGGGAACGGTGGTTACGCGTTTTGTTATGGAATTATCTCCTGTATCTAGATCAGTGCTTGAAATTCGTACTTTAAGATGTGCCAGTGATTCGTGTGTTTATATGTGATTATTTTTATTTTTTTACTCAGTGACGGGGCATACGCTGAAACATATCGGTGAGTGATCTTCGTCATACTAATAAATCACAATCATAAAATGTACCACTGCCTCTGTCAGCCTACTAACAAAGAAAAAAATACCTTCCGGTCCAACTTGGCATAATGAGTTTAGGGCATTGACTCCGTTTTAATGGCTGTTTCAAAATTGGAATTAAAAAAGTTAAAAAACGCGCGATTACTGGTTCGCTTGGTTCGTTTTGATATAATCTGTTGTGTGTAAATTATAAAATATTATTTAAAATGTTATTAAAAATCGTATATAGTCCACCTGATTATGAGATCATTATCTTTTTATTGTTATTTGTTTGGATATCTGCAGGAAACCAGATGAGTTCAAAGTTCTATTAGGGGGGCAGCTACAGTATACCTATACAAATACAATGTCTAACTATGTATGGGTTTCATATATTATATTCCCTTACTACTACTAATGTTCTAATGGCTAATATTCAGTGTATTTTTTATATTTTTTATATTGCACTGAACATTATAACTAATTAAATAATTTGTCAAGAGATAAAAGTTTAACTTGGTTCAATAAAATATGTATTATTATTATTTACAATATGTATATGTATATTTATCAAGAGCTACTATAAAAATAAATGTTCCATGCACTGTTCTGCTTTGTTTTTGTCTTTTTTTATAAGTTATTACTTAAAAATACTTTAATTTGACTCAATATTAATTATTACTTAAAAACAATAACAATTTAATCATGGTTACTTTGAGTAACTTTGAGAGATGATAGGAGAGTATAGTTTAACTAAGGAGCATAGATTAGTAAAGATTACTCACTCCTAACTAGAAAATGTACCCAGTTTTGAGAATTGAAATAGTTGCGTAAAAAAGTTTTGCCACGTCTCCGTGCTAAAATATCCCTAAATTATTTGAAATAATTATTTATTTATTATGTAAATTACGCAGTATTAGTTATTTATTCGTAAATTTTCTCTAAAAATGTTTTTATTTGTCAAGAATTCAAAAAAATAACTTACTAATAAGCCGTTTGTGGCTTCATTCAATTTCAAGGTGGCGAAGTATCTTTACTAATCTATGCTAAGGAGGAATCCAGGGGGTGTGGATACCTGGCACCTTAGTCCTTATATGGCAGCATTTATTATCGGCTTGAGCGTAGATTATTAAAGATTACTCACTCCTAACTAGAAAATATAACTAGTTTTGACAATTGAAATTGTCACTGTCATCTATTTTTGTGTTTGAAAAATATCTAAAAAATGTAGTTTTAGATCATTTACGATGAAACGATATTTCTCTGCACTTTGTCATCAATTTCGTGTTTTTGCACTACTTAACTGCGCATGTCGGCATTGTTCTGCGTAAATTACACCATGACAGCCATTAAATGGCTGACAGAATTGTGAGCCGTTTAATGGCTGTCATGGTGTATCCTTAAATTACAAGGCGGTGAGATATCTATACTTATCTATGGGCTCGAGGTAAAATATGCTCTATATGGAGTCGTACAGATGTCCATATGAACGTGACATCATCAGGTGGACTGCATTCTTTGATGCTGCTTCATTCTTAAAAAAAAGTTATATCACATACTGCTGTATAATTAATTGAAGTATAATGATGATCATTATTAAATAGCATTATCATTATTTAATGACAGTTATTACTTAATTAGTAGAAACTATTTAATTATTCATTTATTGATTGTATGACTGAGAGTTTTACAAAAAGCTTAAATTGCTATTGAAGAAAAAAAATTGATTTTTTCTCTCTCTATTGCAGTTTTTCAAACTTATGTGAAAGTATTAAGCTGTCATGTATCCAACCATGTTTTAAACTCTAGTTTATTAAAAGTAAATCAATATTATGTTTATTTGCTTTCTGGATTATGTATTGTTTAAATAAATAATTCATAAGTAACTATAAGTATTCTTTAGTTAGTTTGTAATAAAACTTTTATAATTTGCGTTTTTATTGATGCGCCGTGACCCCCCGTGTTCCTTTGAGGCTGTGGGGCCCCCGAGGGGATCGCAAAAATAATCCTGTAACGTAATCAAAACTTTTGCATTTTTTTATCAATAATACTTTGGTTTAGGAAATTTACTTTGCCCCTCTTTGTAAGAATGACCTTTCTAATAGGTCTGTCTTCTTCGTCCCTGTAGTTCCGGGACCAGAATAGGGCTACGGTATCCCCGACTAAAAGGGGCTTCCGGGGTTGCGGGTGGAAGAGTGGAAGCTCAAACCGCCCGGCCAACGACCCGGGAAGGACGGCGGTATGTGTGGTCACATACCGTCGTGTACAACAGACGGTGTGGCGAGCGGCATGCGCACCTGGGTCTAGCCCGACGGGGCAACGTTAAGAGGACTCCGGTTGCGTTCCTCTGGAGATCCCGGAGTCCTTTACGCAGCACCGAGGACGGCCACCGGGGGGTTTTAGTGCTGTAAGAACCCCACATAACTTTGTGTCGCTCCCACGGCACTGGGTACCTTTCAAAGGTTTCCCCGTCGAAAAAAAAAGTTCTGTACTCTTATAAGGATTAAGAATGATATAGTCCGCGTAAAACTGTAAGTCCGCTCTGAATATAGAAATGAATGGCCTCGCCATAGCAAATTGTACAACTACACCTGCTCGCAACAACTTCAGAGCGAACTCGCAATTTGGCGCGGACTATACTAGGAAAAAATTTATAAAAGGTTTTCCGCCCCCTCAAAATGGCCGCCACTTCCGCCCCCGTAATTAATACATAGAATATATTCAATACACAGGTATAAAGAATATTTCTTATGAATCTGTCATTTTTTTTGCATCGTAAATTATTACGTATCATTCAAAATCGGCCAGGTGCGACTTCTTACCCTACCTACCTGTAACTTTTTTTTATTTTAGTATTTGTTGTTATAAGGGCCAGAAAAACACTATAAAAAATTCAAGTACTTATTTATTACGAATCAAAAGATAGAGCCCTGTGACAGACAAACAGACGCGGGAAATCAAACACGTGTGCAGTCAACCTGATGATAAGTGGTTACTGCTGCCCATTTACGTCTGTAATCAACCCCAGATAAAATTAACCCTACTGAAGAAGCCCACAGATGCGCCCCTGAGTATTAAGTGGGAACTCCTCGGAGAAGTCTGTTTCTCTTCAAAACATTGCTGTTATAATAGAAATACGTGTGACGGTGGTTATCCCCTGCCTGTCGTAGGAAGCGACTAAAAGGGGGCTTTCGGGGTTACGGGCGGTATAAGAGGGAGCGCGAACCGTCCAGCAAGGGACCCCGGGTAGTTCCAGGCGGTAGGTGTTGTCGCATACCGTCGTAAACACCAGACGGTGTGAAGGGCGCTGTGCTAACCTGAGCGGAGTCTGATGGGGCAACACGTTCAAAGGACTCCGGTTGCGTTCCGTTAAAGATCCCGGAGTCCTCTTCGCAGGGCTGAGGATAGCCAACGGAAGATTTTTAGTGCGGTAAAAATCCCACATAATCCCGTGTCGCTCCCACGACGCTAGGTACCTTTTAAAGTTTTATTTTCCCCCTCGTCTACAAAATGTGTGTTAGTGCCGCTGGAGACGAACCACAGAGGGTTCTACCTTCAATCTATACGTAATAGAAGTCCGACACAATTACAGCTGTTCACGATTGATTTTATCTAGAACACGGCCATATTGTCTCGGTAAAAACCTTGACACGAAGTTGATAACCGGTTTTATAATTATTACAAGAAAATGATACAGTTCACTTGTTAGCTACTTAAGTATAGTCTGCGTAAAACTGCTAGTCCGCTCTGAATATAGAAATGAATCGCGTCGCCATAGCAAATTGTATGACTACACCTGCTCGCAACAACTTCGGAGCGGACTAGCAGTTTAGTTTGGCGCGAACTATAATATACTCGATACCGCGCCGTGAGAGGACGTGATAGCTTAGTGGTTGAAACTCTGTTCTCAATCGAGGGGCCCAAGGTTTGAATCAGGCATGTAATTGTGAATTTTCTTTGCGTATTAGAAATTAGCTATCACTTGTTTTAACGGGGTAACATTAAAACCCGACTAGGGAATGATAAGCGAATATAATGGCTTTACGGGGCCCCTGTTATATGGGGGCCCAGGGTATGGACCCTCTGTACTCTTAAGGTAATATATAGTTTAAAAACTAAAAATCACGCTAAAATCGCACAAGGAAAAACATTAATCCTGATACCTGACGATCCAGATGAGGAGAATGGGATAAAATTATTAAAATCGTGTATTGTCATCGGTTCTTGATGATTGTTCAAAATTTTAAATTAATCGAAGCGTTCAAATAGGGTAAAATGTAGTTCAAAGATTCCGTTACATACATACATACAGGTAAAGCTAATAAAAGCGTGGTAAAAATGAAAAAGCCCAGTAGGCCTACCACCATCTTTTAAAAACCATCATAGTTCAGGAAAGTTTTATTTCCTCCTTACAACAGTAAAATGTTCCGTCATACACAGTTGAATAAACTTAAACCCTTATTAATTTTTCGCTTATGCATTCTATAAAACCAACTGAAATTGTCATATTTTGCTTTAAAAGTTTTGCTGCAAAAAAAGTAAAAGTATTATTAAAATAATATAGTTTTAAGAGATGGTAGTAACCCTCCAGGACACTCGGTCACACCAGTATGGTCGCCGCTTAGATCTATAAGAGTATTCTGTTTTAATTTTTGTCTGTTTAAATTATTGAAACCACAGATTTAAACAAAGGGAAATGTGTTTATTTCTTGGAAACCTTGCTTTATTTGGACTATAGCCAAAAGCTATGATGATTTGGCATGTTCTGAATAAGTGTTATTTGTTTTTGACTAATTTTGTTACTCAAAAACCAAAAATATACTAGCGCGCGAAAACCATGACTTCGTATCATAATTGTGAAAAAAAAACATGCAATATGCATCCTAATGTTGTAGATTTTTTATCTGTTTTTTGTATCAAAAATATAACATTTTCTATAAATCTTTCAATATCTAATGGTCAAATTTGTGGTATTCATATTTTATTTGTAGGTATTGTAAAAAAAAACCTATTTTATTAAATGCCCCAAAAGAAGTATAATTTTATATTATAAAATTCTCGTGTCACAGTGTTAGTTACCGTACTCCTCCGAAACGGCTTTACCGATTTTCACCAAATTTTATATGCATATTTAATAAGGGCTGTTCATCCTTAACATTTTTTTATTTATTTGGCAACACAACGTTTGCCGGGTCAGCTAGTTAGTATATTAAAAGTAAAAAATCGAGGTCAAATGCGGTTATTCGAGATTATTGCCAAAACCACTGACATAAATATTTTATATCTATATGTTAGGTCGTTGCCTAGCTGGGTTGTTAAACCCAGCATATCATTTTAATTTAGATCAATGATGTTGCGAATATTTGCAATCGCAGGCGCGAATACGTATTAATAAGAATACGCGGATATAAAATTAACAAAGTAAGATAGAAAAAAATATGTGGAAAATATTCTAATAAAGCTTTAATAATGTCAATAAACTATAAATTTATTTAGATTTTCTATAAAATGGCCATCTTCTATATATATATAACTCAAAGGTGACTGACTGACATAGTGATCTATCAACGCACAGCCCAAACCACTGGACGGATCGGGCTGAAATTTGGCATGAAGGTAGATGTTATGACGTAGGTATCCGCTAAGAAAGGATTTTTATCAATTCTACCCCCTAGGGGATAAAATAGGGGATGAAAATAATACTTCGTAACGCGAGCGAAGCTGCGGGCAAAAGCTCGTGTTAACTAAAACACCAACCTGGGGGATGACGTCATGACTCAGGATAAATGTAAAAAAAAAAATATAATAAACAAATAAAAATAAAATAAATGTAAAGCCCGACGGGGCAACGCGCTAAGAGGACTCCGGTTGCGTTCCTTTGGAGATCCCGGAGTCCTCTACGCAGCGCGAGGACGGCCTCCGGGGGGTTTTAGTGCGGTAAGAATCCCACATAACCCTGCGTCGCTCTCACGGCGCCGGGTACCTTTTGAAGGTTTCCCCCTCGTGAAAAAAAAAAGAAAAAAAGGCAGGAATAGGTGTGGCGGTGATGTCGTTCGAAGTCGAGTCACGGAGGGTCCACCTTCATTTGCGAACATTTTCGCGCAACTCAAAGAAGCAAAAATGTAATAATAATCGTTTTAACCTAATTTATTGTTAAAATAAAAGATTATAGAAGAACAAAAGGCAGTGATAGCCTAGTGGTTAAGAAACTCTGCCTCTCGATTGGGGTCTCCGAGGTTCAAATCCCAGGCACGCACTTCTGATTTTTCAAAGTTATGTGCGTATTAAAAATTAATTATAACTTGCTAAACGGTGAAGGAAAACATCGTGAGGAAACCTGCATACCTGAGAGATTTACAAAAAAATATCTCAAAGGTATGTGAAGTCTACCAATACGCACTTGTCCAGCGCGGTGGACTATGGCCTAATCCTTCTCATTATGAGAGGAGACCCGTGCCCAGCAGTGGGACGGTAATAGGTTGATAATGATAGAAGAGGTTTTCATGTGTCATCACGCATACGACCTAAATTACATTCCAAGATGCAACAATGCTCAGTAAAGCTTGATGAGAATGATTGCGATGATTTCCAATTCTTGATACGTAGGTCATTTGAATAAAATACATACGGAATAAACAAAGTAATTGTGACGGTTACATAATATTATACTGTTTACGGAAATATTTAACGTAGTGAAACCATAAGATGATATACAAAATGTAAACAAATAATTAATTGACTAAAACTTTTCAAGGTAAGAAGTCTACCAATACGCACTTGTCCAGCGCGGTGGACTATGGCCTAATCCTTCTCATTCTGAGAGGTGACCTGTGAACAACCCTTATCACTTAAGGGTATGAAAAATTGATAGCCGATTCTCAGACCTACTGAATATGCATATAAATTTAGTGAAAATCGGTAAAGCCGTTTCGGAGGAGTACGGTAACTAACATTGTGACACGAGAATTTTATAAATATCATATGAGGTCATGTTTACGGAAACATTAACCATTACAATTGACCACAATATAACAGATGTGTTATTAACAAAACATTAAAACCACAAGTAATCTATTTAAACTTTGAATTATGCGGTAAACATTAGAACCGCATAAATCTGTTTAAATTGTGAATTAGAATCGAGGAAAATATATTAATTAATATATTTGGTGATAAGATAAAAATAAGTAATTAAAGTTAAAAACTAAAAACCATGTTACAATCGTATAAGGAAAATGGTTAATCCTGGCAATACTGATGAGAACAATGGGAAAAAAATATTAAAATCGTGTATTGTTATCGGGTCTTGATGATTGTTCAAAATTAAGTATTAATCGGACCGTTGAAAGTGGGTAAAAATTTCTAAAAATCGAGTTCAAAGATTCCATTACATACCCCGTTAGATACAGGTGAAGCTAATAAAATAAATAAATCATCATGCATATCAAAGTGCGTATTGGTAGACTTCACACACCTTTGAGATTTTTTTTATAAATCTCTCAGGTATGCAGGTTTCCTCACGATGTTTTCCTTCACCGTTTAACAAGTGATAATTAATTTCTAATACGCACATAAGTTTGAAAAATCAGAGGTGCGTGCCTGGGATTTAAACCTCGGACCCCTCGATCGGGAGGCCGAGTTTCTTAACCATTAGGCTATCACTGCGTTACACTAAAACATTACAATGCGTTACACTAAAGCGTTACAATAAAATAAATGGGTGGTAAAAATTTGAAAAGGTGTAATATTAAGCTTTTTGACTTATTTTGGAAACGATTTTGGAATATAAATTGATTTATGATACATATAAATTTTCGGTAGGATTGTAAAATATAATAGGAGTAGCAAACGAGTAGTTCACAGATATCTAAATGATGAATTTATCTGACCGAGGCTCGAACCCAATACCCTCATAACACAAATATGGTTGGTCAATATATTTCGTTAGATAACGATGTAAACAGCGTGTCTAATATGAGCGCCGACTTCAGAAATATGTACTAAACCAACATTTATTTCAATTATTTTTTACTTTGTAGTGACATAGAAGTCCGTTGTATTTTTTTGTTAAAATTTTTTTTCCCCCTTTTTAGTGATGACATACTAACATTTATATTAATACAATAAAAAATTGTATAGACGTGATCATGAATGAAGGTAAGGTCTGAGTTTACATTGATTGCAACCGCCCGCTTACGACGAGCTTAGTTTTATATTGTCTTATATGTTCCAACCTAACCTAACTAAAATAGTCAATGATGAACTGGCTTTGCAATTTCATTAGAACCTACACCAAATATCTTCAAACACAACCTAATTATTCCCATCGGTTGAGGAGTTACATATTTTGTCTCCAGAACCCACTCTGATCCTCATCATATTTAAATGGGACCAACTTGTAGCAATTGTACACACACGAAATTAAAGGCATTAAAATAGGTTCATAAACGGCGAAGTTATGGCTGTTATATTTACATGGGTGGAGGAGTTCCTCTCATTTTCTCCAGAACCCATCGATGGATCTTGACCATATTTAAATGGGACCAACTTCCAGCTTGTCTCTATAAAATAAAAAAAGAATTATTAAATTGGGCCACTAACGGCGGAGTAATTCGTGTACATACATAAAAAAAAAAATCCGGCCGAATCGATAACCACCTCCTTTTTGAAGTCGGTTAAAAATAGGTTCTTTACAGAGCAGTTTTTGAATGTCAATACAACTACCACCACTTCACAAGGTGTTTCGTTATGGAGAAGAAGCGGCGAAAGAAACTCCATAACACACATCTTTTAAAAGAATATTTTTTACAATGTTAAACTTAACCTAATGGTACGTGTGGAACTACTTCAGAGCACACCGTTTTGTCAGTCAAATAATCACATAGTTTATACTCGTAGTAGACCCTTTTACATAGTGTTTGTTTAACGACATGTTTGAACTTTTGTCTGTGTGATTCAAAATGTGATCGGGTATTTTATTGTAGTAGCGAATACAGTTGCCCATGAAAGATCTAGCCACCTTACATAATCTATGTTTAGGAATTGTTAGTATATTTCTATTTCTAGTATTAAAGTTAAGGTGGTTACTTTTTTTTAAATATCAGTGTGTTTTCTTATATACATAATATTTTCATATATGAATAGTGGGAAACAGTTCTCTCAGGGACTCTTGATCAATATTAGTGATATCATATGGTATCATTAGCAGAATGATATACAAAACATAGTAACATCCGAACGTATTTTTATATGAATAAATCATTTTTATTCTATTGAAGAAATATTCAGTTACGTTTTGGCGCTTTGCCAAATAGTTTAACTCATTTTTCATAGCACAAAAGATGTGTGTTTATTATTTATGTTATTTTGCTTTCGTTAACATTTTTATTATCTTTAGCTGAATAGACTTATCCTTGAAGCGTTACCTTGTCAAGTTGGGGTGAAAGAAAATCTGTAAATGTTTTGAAGGTACGAGTAGTAAAAGTAAAACCCTTTGTGGTTCGACTCCGTCGGCACCACCGCCACATCTATTTCTGTTATAACAGCAGTGTAGCGCTGCTGTGTTCTGGTTTGAAGGGTGTCAGGGAGACATACTTATCAGAGGCGTGCCAGCTTAGTCCTCAGGGGTAGCGGCGTATCTGTGGCCGTCGTCAGGTAGGAATATCTAATCCTATCTGGTGTTGATCACAGATGTCCGTACGGCAGTAGCTTACCATCAGGTGGACTGCGTGCTCGTCTGCTACTCCTATATTATAAAAAAACATAGGTGTGGCATTGGTATCCCCGGTCGATAGTAGCTTTGAAGATGTCGTAATTTTTGGTATATTTCTCGATTGCGCCATCTGTATATTATTTGCTGGAATGATTCTGTGAGGAAAGAAGCGTTGAGTGGTATACCACTCGAGATAAGATAAATTTTGACCTGAATACGTTTTTCCTCAATCACAGCTTAGCACTGTGAAGTACGGTCGGCAAATTACGAATCATGTTTTCTGTATATTTATACATATTTTTTTTTTATAATATACCCGCTCTGTATTGAGTTGTCTATACTAATATTATAAAGAGGAAAACTTTGTTTGTTTGTTTGGTTGTAATGAATAGGCTCAAAAACTACTGGACCGATTTTAAAAATTCTTTCACCATTCGAAAGCTACATTTTTTTTTTTTTTTTTATAGTATAAGAGTAGCAGACGAGCATGCAGTCCACCTGATGGTAAGTGGCTACTGCCGCCCATGGACATCTGTAATCAACCCCAGATAGGATTAGATATTCCTAACTGAGGTCGGCCACAGATGCGCCGCTACCCCTGAGGACTAAGCTGAAACGCCTCGGAAAAGTCTGTCTCCCTTACCACACCCTTCAAAACGGAACACAGCAGCGCCTAACACTGCTGTTATTAGAATAGAAATAGGTGTGGCGGTGATGCCGCCGGAGTCGAACCACAAAGGGTTCTACCACCTTCCAAATTACATTATCCACGAGTGATGGCTATATTTTATATGAAATATATTTGATAAATAGATTTTGAGGCGGTACAAAGTTTGCCGGGTCAGCTAGTCATATATATAAATAGTTATTTTTTTTATTAATATAGGAGTAGCAGACGAGCATTCAGTCCACCTGATTGTAAGTGGCTACTGCCGTATGGATATCTGTAATCAACCCCAGATAGGATTAAATTTTCTTACCTGAGGTCGGCCACAGATGCGCCGTTACCCCTGAGGACTAAGTCGGAAGTTTCAGATAAGTACGTCTTCCTTGCCACACCCTTCAAAGCGGAACACAGCAGCGCTTAACACTGTTGTTATAACAGAAATAAGTGAGGCGGTGGTGCTGGCGGTCAAACCACGGAGGGTTCTCTACCCAAAGGGTAAAAACGGTACCCTATTACTAAGCCTCCGCTGTCTGTCCGTATGTCACAGGGCTCTATCTCCTGAACCGTAATAGTAGTAATATGGACACTTGACATTTTTATAGTGTGTATCAGTGGCCGCTATAATAACAGATAAGTAGGTACTAAAAATAAAAAAGTTGTCAATAATTTTTATTTATTTATTTATTTATTTACTCATATCTTACAACTAACATTACAGGGTTGCCTAATGCGTTAGTGTACCACCTAATACCACCAAATAATCACCTAATACCTCAACCAGTTACATTTCTCTGATACGATTATTTATTATTAAATTTAAAATAATTACAAATTAAATCAATTACATCAATTAATCAATTACATACAATTGGAGGTCGCCATACAAGAAATTGCTGTTTTTTGACGTTTGTAACCTTATCTAAATCATAATCATCAACCCATTACTGTCCCACTGCTGGGCACGGGTCTCCTATCAGAATTAGAAGGATTAGGCCATAGTCCACCGCGCTGGACAAGTGCGTATTGGTAGACTTCACATACCTTTGAGATTTTTGTTTTTTATATAGATCTCAGGTATGCAGGTTTCCTCACGATGTTTTCCTTTACCGTTTTAGCAAGTGATAATTAATTTCTAATACGCACATAATTTCGGAAAATCGCCTGGGACATGAACCTCTGATCCCACGATCGAGAGGTCGAGTTTTTAACCACTTGGCTATCACTGCCCTTAATCATTATCTAAATATTAAACTGCAATAGATGGACACACACAAAGACAAGTACCAAAACACCCAGACCCAGAACAGCTATCTAAATTCATCATTCAGATATCTGTCTGGCCGGGGATCGAACCAGGAACCCTTTACGCGTCACACCGGTATAGTGACCGCCATATGCGATGTGTCATATCAGGTGTAAGAGTCAGTTGAACGTATCTATATTGTCAATTTTACAGGAGAGCAAAAATTTTGTGTGAAAATTCGCCACTTCAAACTTTACCAGATCATTAATAGAGATAATATACAATAGTTGAAATAAAAATATATATAGAAAGAAAGAAAGAAAATAATTTATTCGGCAAAATATATATTAACATATTGTGCTACTATTAGAGTTTTGAAATATATAAAAATGTTTATAAAAGCTTACAAAAATACAATATATATATATATATTTTATTTATTCGGTACTATTTATTTATTAAATATTGAATATAGCGTTACGTCGTTTTGCCATTTCATAAAGGACTACATTGTGGACCGTTTTGTGGAAAAAAAACGATTTTTGATTATTTGTACATACGTTCATCTGACTCTTACACCGCGATATATGATAAATGATAATGTATTTATCATTATCATGCGTACTCTATACAGTTTTATTTTAAGGTCACTTGACCTACGCCTACTTGCTTAAAAGGACCAATTGTATGTGGCTAGAAGGCATGCGCACGCGCATATGAGTAATGCACGGACCGATTTAGGGCTACCAAACGTATTTTTTTTTTATAATATAAGAGTAGCAGACGAGCATGCAGTCCACCTGATGGTAAGTGGCTACTGCCGTATGGACATCTGTAATCAACCCCAGATAGGATAGATATTCCTAGCTGAGGTCGGCCACAGATGCTACCCTACCCCTACCGCTACCCCTGAGGATTAAGCTGGAAAGCCTCGGAAAACTGTCTCCCTTACCACACCATTCAAACCGGAACACAGCAGCGCTTAACACTGCTATTATTAGGTAGAAATAGGTGTGGCGGTGGTGCCGCCGGAGTCGAACCACAAAGGGTTCTACCACCTTCAAACCAACTACTTGCGTTAAAAGAAACAATTGTATGTGACTGTAAGTCATGCGCTCGCGCAAATGAGTCATGTAGTGACCGATTTAGGGTTACCAAGCGCAAATGGGGTTATCGTAACAAATGTGTATTGTTATTCGACGTAGTCATTCCGGTGGCACTGCGGTCACATCTATTTTCGTAATAAAACTTTTTATTTTAATAAAATAAAAACTTAAACTTAATTATAATTGTAAAATTTTTCAGCTTATAAACTTAAATATACCACACATAATTAAAAAGAAAACTTTTTGTTTACGAAAAAATATATTAACAAAATTAAACTTTTTATTTTAATAAAATGAGAACTTAAAAAATGAAATAAAAATAAAAAACCTTTTATTTTAATAAAATAAGAACTTAAAAAAGTAAAACTTTTTGTTTAATAAAATAAAAAGTTATTTAAAATATTTTTATACGCTTTAAGTACCGTTTGGCATTTTGATTGTGTCATAATTTTTTAAATTTTTTTTTTGAGAGCGATTTTTATTATAGTCCGCGTCAAACTGCTAATCCGCTCTGAAGTTGTTGCGAGCAGGTGTAGTCATACAATTTGCTATGGCGACGCGATTCATTTCTATATTCAGAGTGGACTAGCAGTTTTACGCGGACTATGCGAACCCAATAATTCACGTTATAATAATCATTGACAATTGAATGAATAGCATTGAATTGAAATGACATTCATTAAATTTAATTAGTAATTAATGTTGTTGCATTGTTCTAGTTTTTCAATGACATGACAGTTATCATTAGCCTTGGATTTCAATGAAAGTTTTACTTTGTAATGTCGACGAGGCCTTTCTTTTTTATATGATTGAAGCATAGATATGTATAGATATCTCACCGCCTTGTAATTGAAGGAAGCCATTAAATGACTTAAATGGCTGACGATTCTGTCAGCCATTTATTGGCTGTCATGGTGTAATTTACGCGGAACAATGCCGACTTGCGCAGTTAAGTGGTGCAAAAACACGAAATCGAAGAAAAGTGCGGAGAAATATCGTTTCATTCGTAAATGATTTAAAAACTTCGTTTTTTTATATTTTCAAACACGAAAATAGCTGACAGTGAAGAAGATAAGTGAGTGAGTGGTGGTCGTGGTGGTGAGTGAGTGATGTAGTGAGTTTGAAGGTGGTAGAACCCTTTGTGGTTCGACTCCGGCTGCACCACCGCCACACCTATTTCTACCTAATAACAGCAGTGTTAGGCGCTGCTGTGTTCCGTTTTGAAGGGTGTGGTAAGGGAGACATACTTTTCCGAGGCGTTCCAACTTAGTCCTCAGGGGTAGCGGCGCATCTGTGGCCGACCTCAGGTAGGAATACTTAATCCTATCTGGGGTTGATTATAGATGTCCATGGGCGGCAGTAGCCACTTACCATCAGGTGGACTGCATGCTCGTCTGCTACTCCTATATTATAAAAAAAGTAAGATTAGATGAGATTTGACTTGATGCCCTTCCCCTTAACGCCTTATTTAATTAATTGACGTCCCCAAAGTATGTTGACAGCCCTAACAAGAGTTAATTATCCTATAGTTAGTATAGGATGTGACGTTGTGTCATGTATGATAGGGTATAAATGATGTGTGTCTTTCACACAATGAGTAATTATAATGAATCCCGTGATCATACGAATATTGCGTAAGAATTTGTATTGTAAACATGTTTATCAAATAATCTTTTTTAAAATAAGCTGTTTTGTTACGTCATTTTATTTTTTGGGTTTTGTGAAAACCCCTTTTATTTGGTATTTATTAAGTTATTATTTTGAAGGTGGTAGAACAATATATTATGAAAAATCTATTTATCAAATATATTTCATATAAAATATAGCCTATGTTACTCGTGGATAATGTAGCTTTCGAATGGTGAAAGAATTTTTAAAATCGGTCCAGTAGTTTTTGAGCCTATTCATTACAATCAAACAAACAAACAAAGTTTTCCTCTTTATAATATTAATATAGATGTATTATATAGAAAACGGATATTTTGTAGCAAACTAAACTTCCTTAACAGTTAATTAGTAATATTTAACGGTAAATGGCTCATTATTATTTTTTTGTATTTACTCAATTTTATGCTAAATTAATGACAACCTTGAGTCTAGGATTTTACTTTACTCTGATTTTTTTATAATATAGGAGTAGCAGACGAGCATGCAGTCCACCTGATGGTAAGTGGCTACTGCTGCCCATGGACATCTGTAATCAACCCCAGATAGGATTAGATATTCCTACTTGACGACGGCCACAGATACGCCGCTACCCCTGAGGACTAAGCTGGAACGATTCGGAAAAGTCTGTCTCCCTTACCACATCCTTCAAACCGGAACACAGCAGCGCCTAACACTGCTGTTATAACAGAAATAGGTGGTGCCGCCGGAGTCGAACCACAAAGGGTTCTACCTCCTTCAATTAGATATGCTATTACTGTCCCACTGCTGGGCACCAGTCTCTAAGTGTGTCTAAGTTGGAATGCCTCGGAAATTATGTCTCCCTTACCACACTTCAAACCAGAACACAACAGCGCTTAACACTGCTGTTATAACAGAAATAGGTGTGGCGGTGGTGCCGCCGGAGTCGAACCACAGAGTTCTAAAAGTTGTGTTTTACCACACCCCTCAAACTAGAACACAGCAGCGCTTAACACTGTTATAACAGAAATAGGTGTGGCGGTGATGCCGCCGGAGTCGAACCACAGAGTTATAAAAGTTGTGTCTTACCACACCCCTCAAACTAGAACACAGCAGCGCTTAACACTGCTGTTATAACAGAAATAGATGTGGCGGAGGTGCCAGCGAAGTCGGAACTATAGTTCTAACAAAAAGTTGTGTATTACCACACCCTTCAAACCAGACACGTTTTAATATTAGGCTATCACTCCTTATCAACAATAAACGAATTATACTCAAATTATATTGATAACAATTGCGGAAAACGGTCACCGACCTTGGGAGTATAATAAAAGATAACACCATCGTATACAATTGTAGATAATATCTTTATTGCGTTGATTTTCGCGATGTTATTGTGAATTTTTAGTGTATAACGAATGTAATTATAATCATTATTTGCATAGAACGAGGATATTTTTAGTTTCAAGGTGGTAGAACCCTTTGTGGTTCGACTCCGGCGGCACCACCGCCACACCTATTTCTGTTATAACAGCAGTGTTAGGCGCTGCTGTGTTCCGTTTTGAAGGGTGTGGTAAGGGAGATATACTTTTCCGAGGCGTTCCAGCTCAGTCCTCAGGGGTAGCGGCGCATCTGTGGCAAACCTCAGGTAGGAATGTCTAATCCTATCTGGGGTTGATTACAGATGTCCATGGGCGACAGTAACCAATTACCATCAGGTGGACTGCATGCTCGTCTGCTACTCCTATATTATAAAAAAATCTATTTGTTATAGCGGCCACCGTTATGCATACTCGGTGAAAAAATCAAGTGGCTACCTATTGCGGTTAGAGATAGAGCCCTGTGGCAGACAGCGGAGGCTTAGTAATAGGTTTGATAACCTTCGAAATTGTGATATTACCACGCTTTTATTAGCTTGACCTGTATGTATGTATGTAACTGAATCTTACCTTACTTGAAGTCGATTTTTACCCACTTTGACAAACGGCAATGTATAGATTAATAATGACATATGGAATTTAATAATATTGTTATGTTTATATTTTGAAACTAGCTGACCCGGCAAACTTTGTACCGCCTCAAAATCTATTTATCAAATATATTTCATAGTAAATATGGCCTATGTTACTCGTGGATAATGTAGCTTTCGAATGGTGAAAGAATTTTTAAAATCGGTCCAGTAGTTTTTGAGCCTATTCAGTACAATCAAAGAAACAAACAAAGTTTTCCTCTTTATAATATTAGTATAGATTACAAATTGACTGTTTAAAATTTAATTAGAATAAGACTTGGCCCACATAATTTTAAGAAGACGATTATAAGTTCGAATATAATGTACATGATTAAGTAATTTAATTTATTACTAATGCTATGTGTGTATAATTTTATTTAATAACAATTGATTAAACTTTATAATTAGAATTGGGTATTAAAAAGAATTTTTCATACCTCTAAGAGGTGGAATGTAGAGGACAATTTTGTTATAACAGCTGCATTTAATTACATGATAAGCAAAATAAATAATTTGTTTTGATTTGATTTGAACGGTCCGATTGATTTAAAATTATGAACAAATCCAAAACCGATAAGATACGAAACAATTCACAATTTTTATAATTTTATCCCATTCTCCTTATCAGGACCGTCAGGAATTATCATTAACGATTTTCCTTGTGCGATTTTAAGGTGGTTTTTAGTTTTTAAACTATAATTATTTTTAATATCATTATTTAGAAGAAATTAGTTCATCATCAACCCATTACTGTCCCACTGCTGTGCACGGGTCTCCTCTCAGAATGAGAAGGATTAGGCCATAGTCCACCGCGCTGGACAAGTGCGTATTGATAGACTTCACATACATTTGAGATTTTTGTTTTTTATAAATCTCTCAGGTATGCAGGTTTCCTCACGATGTTTTCTTTCGCCGTTTAGCAAGTGATAATTAATTTCTAATACGCACATAACTGAAAAATCAGAGGTGCGTGCCTGGGATTTGAACTTTGGACCCCTCGATCGAGAGGCCGAGTTTCTTAACAACTAGGCTATCACTGCCTTGAAGCCTGAAGAAATTAGTTAGGCGTAGTCAATTCGTCACCTTGTGTAGATGGTGGCGTTCTAACGTCGTATCGTATCGTCTAATCTAAGCTAACCAATTATACCATTGAGAGCGATTCTTTCGGCCTTCGATGTATTGACAAGGTTTTAGGGTACCGTACTCGAAACTATGGGGTTAAAAAGTAAAATAAATAAAAGTTCCTTAGTCGAAACTATGGGGTTAAAAAGGAAAATAAATAAAAGTTCCATAGTCGTAGTATTTAATAAATTGTTGAAAACTTTTTAAGAACAAGTTTTTAGTTCTATTATAATGTAATACATTTACCTTATATATAATTCTCGTGTCACAATGTTAGTTACCGATACTTTAGTACTCCTCCGCTTTACTGATTTTCAACAAATTTTATATGCATATTCAGTAGGTCTGAGAATCGGCTACTATATATTTTTCATATCTCTAAGTGATGCGGGTTGTTCACCCTTAACATTTTTTTTATTTATATGGCAACACAACGTTTGCCGGGTCAGCTAGTAATAAATATTTGGAATTATAATTTTCTGGTACAATAAATGATTTTAAAAGCTTGTAGCACTCAAGTTGAGTAACTTTAGTAATTTTGTGTAATTTACCTCTTCCTAAATTTAATTACCGCTACAAGCTAACAGAAAAATCGTTAATCTTGACGATCCTGATAAAAAAAGTGGAACAAAATTATTAAAACAGTGTCTTGTCATCGGTTTTTGATAATTGTTCCAAATTTTTAAATAATTTGACCGTTAAAAGTGGGTAAAAATCGAGTTCAAAGATTACGTTACATACCCAGGTATAAACAGTATAATACCCGGCACGAGTCGTGAGCACAGGTGGGCAGTAGTGGGGGTAAGCTCGCGCATGTACACTTTTGGCCAAATTGCACGAAAGTGTACAGTAGCCGAATGACACGCGAGCCTCCAATAGACGATGTGCATTGACTTAGGAACCAATCGCGTGCAGCTCGGCACCCCGCCCCGCCCCCATGGCTTCTTCATTCCGCCAAAGAGACCGAAACATTAACTACTGCGCAGCTGTCAGTTGTGCTCACGACTCATGCCGGTCACTATACCCTCACCATGAGTTTTTACGTTTTGACAAATATGACTGTTTTGGTATTTGTTTACGTATTTGCCCATACAATTTCCAATCAGCGCTCTTGGAATATAAATAATTAACACCGAAAATAGATTGAACAAAAAACGGTTTATTGCGCGTTAGTTACAACAGAGTGAAGTTGTCAAAAGAATAAGAGCACAGATAAACATAAAGTAGCAGCGCCGCCAGTGAGCATAAAAGGAACTAAATTATTTTAATAGGGATGTGTTTATTAACTTCCAATATCCTCCCTTAAACATAATGCCATCTTCGCTGCACAGTAAGCCAATTTGGTGTGTGACGTTGCTTTGGTAAGGGCATCTGCAACCATTTCATCCGTCTGTATGTATCGAACATCAATGGCACCTCCTAGTACATTGTCTCGAACAAAATGGTGCCTCACATCAATGTGCTTGGTCCTACAATGATAACCATCAGTACCTGAAAGTTTGATAGAACTTTGATTATCACTGTAAATAAGCATAGATTCATTCTTGAGTTGTGGCCAAAAAGTTTCTTGGAACTGCTTTAACCACAAAGCTTCTTGTACACATGAGGCCAGAGACATATATTCTGCCTCTGTAGTGGATAGGGCAACAGTAGGTTGACGTCTGGAGTTCCAGCTGATTGTTCCTCCCTGAAACAAGAACGTGTACCCTGTGCAGGAGCGCCGATCATCCTCTGAGCTAGCCCAGTCTGCATCACAGTAACCATGAGTCATAGCTTCATTTGAGTTCCGTCTATAACTCAGTCTATAATCTTGAGTACCTTTTAAGTAACGCATGACTCTCTTGAGAGCGACCCAATGTTTTAATTCAGGTTTATTATTATATTTGCTTAACATATTAATGGCAAAACTTATATCTGGTCTGGTAACCTGCGAGATATATAAAAGACACCCAATTATTTCTTGGTAAGGAATATCATGTAAAATTATTGTTTCTTCTGAGTTTTCTTGTAACTTTGAATTCATATCTATTGGGGTTTTAACAGTTTTACAATCAGACATTCCATATCTTTGTAATACTTCTTGTATGTATTTCTTTTGGTCCAAATATATAATGCTTCTCTTCCTGTCTCTTTCTACATGTATACCAAGACAATAACAAAGCTCGCCAATATCCTTCATTTTAAATTTCTTGTGTAACTCTTTTTTTATATATAATTTTGACTCTTGACTATTTGTAAACAATACTAAATCATCAACATAGATGGCTAGAAAAATCAAGTTACTATTGTCTATTTTATAATATATACAGGGATCTAATTTAGACTGTAATAGCCCCATTTCTTTAAGTGAAAAATCAAGTTTCTTATTCCACTGCCGACTAGCCTGTTTTAATCCATATAAAGATTTTTTAAGTCTACAAACTTTGTTACCATATTTATATAAAGGGGGTTGCACCATATAAATCTCCTCTTCTATGTCACCTTGAAGAAAAGCTGATTCAGCATCCATTTGACATATATCCAAATCATATTTAACTGCTAAGCCAAACAAATATCTTAAAGAAGCAAATCTTACCACTGGTGAAAATACTTCAGTATAATCAATTCCTGGTTTTTGTGAACATCCTTTTATAACAAGCCGTGCCTTGTATTTTACTATATGTCCATTTTCATTTGTTTTAGTCTTAAAAACCCATTTACATGGTATAGGATGTTTATTACTTGGTAGATCAGTCAACTCCCACGTATTGTTTTTCAATAAGCACTTATACTCTTCATCCATTGCATCCTTCCAATGTTTAGCATTAGTAGATGATAAGGCTTCATCAACAGTTAACGGATCTGAAATTTTCATAATGCACATAAAATTATTACCTTTTTGATGTGACCTCAAGGTGATGTTTCTATCGAAACTGTCATTGTTTTCACTCTCATCACTCTCACTGGGGTAATATGTTTCATCATCATTTCTGTTAGTGTTACAACTGTCAAATGATGCATCAGCGCTTGTGGGTGACAAAGTTATATTTGATGTATTTCTTTGTAAGCTCTCACCGACAGATGCTGTTTCATCATCTTCTTTTATACAATTATATGAGTTAGAACTATTGTTTGTGTTTGAGTTTAGTGTGACTGAAACATGCTGTGGGATAGATACATTTTCTTGTGTGATATTATCAACATTCACCGTGTTTTCAATGAAAATTACATCTCTACTAATTATCATTTTTTTATTAATAGTATCATACACTCTGTATCCCTTTGTGTTGTCACAGTACCCCACAAAAATTAATTCACGTGACTTACGATCCCATTTTAAACGATTCTGCTTTGGAACATGTACCATGGCTTTGCAACCAAAAATCTTTAAATGTGAAATATTTGGTTTCTTACCAGTCCATTTTTCATAAGGTGTTACCTCAGCCAAAACTCGTGATGGGGATCTATTAATAACATAGGCTGCAGTCGCTACTGCCTCAGCCCAATAAGTTTTCTTCAAATTTGCTTCGAAAAGCATACATTTGGCACGCTCCACCAAAGTCCTATTCATACGTTCTGCCAGACCATTCTGCTCAGGCGTATACGGTGTGCTGGTTTGATGTTTGATGCCAGAAGCTGCTAGAAAATCAGAAAAATCCTTATTACAATATTCTTTACCGTTGTCACTTCTTACTATCTTAATTTTCTTTTCTAACTCATTTTCTACTTCTTCCTTAAATTTTTGAAACACTGACTTAATATCCATTTTATTCTTTAGAAAATACACATATACTTTTCTGGAGTAATCATCTATGAAAGTTATGAAGTACTTCGCACCACCAGCTGATGATGTCTCCATCGGACCACATAGATCAGTGTGTATTATCTCGAGCAATGCTTTTGCTCTAGAACCGGAATGAGGAAAAGGTAGTCGTGTTTGTTTTGCTTCACAACATGGTATACAGACAGAATCAACTTCTTTATCAGTGATTTTTATACCCTCAGCACATGACTCTAACCTCTTTACATCTGACATATTTAAATGACCCATTCTTTTATGCCAAGTAATTATATTTGTGTTACTCTCACAAGTTACAGCATAAGCATTCCCAGTAATAGTATCGAGCTTATACATATTATCAGACAGTTTTGCAGTTGCTATGAGAATCTTATTGGCATTATATATATTACAACCCATGTCAGTGAACTCTAGTTTACAACCATTTTTAGTTAATTGACTGACTGATACCAAGTTTGCACTCAACTCAGGAATAAATAAAACATTTCTCACCTGGATCTGATGCACATCTTTACATACATTGGTCTGAATATTTACTTTACCCATGTTCTGCACGGAGACAGCATTACTATTCGCCACCATTATTTTGTCAATTGGACATGGCTGCAGATCGTACATCCAGTCTGAGCGTCTTGTCATATGCATTGTTGCACCTGAGTCGATGTACCAGTCATCTATATTTATTTTGTTGTAAGCTGAAAAAATTGCTGAAAAACTATTTTGACTATTGTTCTTCAAAGTGCACTGATTTTTATAATGTCCATATTTGTTGCAATTGTAGCAACGTGGGCCTTTTCCTTTTATTTTAGGGTGTTTATTAGAGGTATTAAAGTTGTTTTTGTGCTTTGTAAGGAACGCTGAAGACTCAGAAACTTTCACCTCCTGTAAAAGCTTTGTCTTGACAAAATCTGAAGAAATTTTAATGCTAGAACTTTCTAAACCCATTATCATCGGTTTATAATTATCCGGTAAACCTGCCAGCATGAGTGTTCCTAGCCATTCGTCTCCAACTTCGAAACCAATATTTCGTAATTTGTATGCGGTACTCAAAATTTTATTAACATATTCCTCGATGCTAACACAATTATCCAATGTTGTGTTGATCAAATCTTTTAATAAACCGACTTTTCTTGATAGCCCGGAGTCCTCGAAAGCATTTTGAAGGTTTTTCCATACCTCACGAGATGACTTTGCATTTTCGATGTGGACATAATTTATCGGTTCCACTAGCAAAATTATCTTTGACTTGGCCTTTATGTCTTTCTTAGGATCTACTTGACCAGTAGAATCAACACACTCCCACAAATCTTCATGTTCAAGATATGATCGAACTGCAAACTTCCACGTGGAATAGTTTTCTCGCCCGGCGAGTTTTTCAATATGTAGGTTAGACATATTCATGTCGGAAATTACCGCGAATTACTTTACTGATATTTACTGCATAAATAATTGTTCGTACGGATCTATTTTAGGCATACGGGACGGCCCATAACCTCTTGGAATATAAATAATTAACACCGAAAATAGATTGAACAAAAAACGGTTTATTGCGCGTTAGTTACAACAGAGTGAAGTTGTCAAAAGAATAAGAGCACAGATAAACATAAAGTAGCAGCGCCGCCAGTGAGCATAAAAGGAACTAAATTATTTTAATAGGGATGTGTTTATTAACTTCCAATAAGCGCCCCTATCGGATTGTATCAGGACTATAGTGTCAGTAACGTAACATTAAACGTCTAAATTGACAAAATGGCGCTTTTTGTTTTGTCTCTCTTTTTTGCGAAGATGCGAGGTAGACAAAAATACTTGAGCACTTACTTATTGTTACGTTTACTCAGTCTACTGAAGCAAACGGAACAGAATAATGGATTGAGTAAACGTAACGTAAAATTGTGGGATGTTTTGAAAACTCATGGTAAGGGTACAGGGATAATTTAATAAACCTTGGTAATAAAATATTAAACTTAAATAATACGGAACCAAGTGTCACACGCGTGGACAATATTTGCATTCGCACTTCGCAGATGTGTATTGCAGGTTTCTAAGAACCTGTTGTGAGTTTTCCTACAAACTTTCCTTATTATGTGATCGCTACTATATATACACTACTATATTACATATAAAATATAGCCTATGTTACTCGTGGATGATGTAGCTTTCGAATGGTGAAAGATTTTTTTAAAATCGGTCCAGTAGTTTTTGTGCCTATTCATTACAATCAAACAAAGTTTTCCTCTTTATAATATTAGTATAGATATAGTTTGAAAGAATATCACGTAATAGTAATTATTATAGTTAAAATAATTATGGTTTAAAAACTAAAAACCACGCTAAAATCTCGCAAGGAAAATCATTAATCCTGATTCCTGACGATCCTGATGAGGTGAACGGGAATAAAATTATTAAAATCGTTTACTGTCATCGGTTCTTAATAATTGTTCAAAATTTTAAATTGATCGGACCGTTCAAAGTGGGTAAAATCGAGTGCAAACATTTCGTTACATACATACAGGTCAAGCTAATAAAAGCGTGGTAAAAATGTAGAATCTCATCAGAACATCAGAAAAACACCCAGCAAAGCTATTTTCAAAAAACTTGTCCGAGAGCATCTGAGCACCTCATCTGACAAATAAAGCTTCTTTTTTTTCTCTCTTATAAGTGATAAGAGAGAAGAGAGAGAGAGAGTGAGAGAGAAGTCTCTTATATGTATATTTATTTATTATATTTAAAACATATTTATGTATGTATGTATAAAATTGTATATTATTTATTTATCCTTAATGTATTATATTTAACACCTGCCGCAAATTCTCTCCAATCACCAAGGGTTGACTGGTAGAGAATGCCATTAGGCATTAAGTCTGCCCTGTTGTAATATAACTTTGTGTTACTTTTACAATAAATATATAAATAAAATAAACAAATAAAATAAATCTCTTGACTAGATTTAAGGGTAGAAACTCTTCATAGTTCGATTCCGGAGGTACCTACTTTCAACCCTGTTTATTACCCGACTGCGGAGGGCTTTGATCTATGACGGAGGGTTATATTTTTTGAGCGTATGTAATATGTATGTATTACTATGTATGTCTCATTCTTTGTCACGCTGCAGCACAAACGACTTGACGGTTTAACATATGAGGTGTCGTTGGATCCGTCTAAATTGCGGGAGCTATAAGCGTCGCTGTGTTCTGATCTGAAGTAAGGGAGATTTATAAAACTGTTCCAATTTATTTTTAACTTTTGAAGGTGGTAGAATCCTTTGTGGTTCGACCCCTGCGGCACCACCGCCACACCTATTTTTTGCCTAATAATAGCAGCGTTAAGCGCTGCTGTGTTCTGGTTTGAAGTGTGGTAAGGGAGACATACTTTTCCGAGACGTTCCAGCTTAGTCCTCAGGGGTAGCGGCGCATCTGTGGCCGACCTCAGGTAGGAATATCTAATCCTATCTGGGGTTGATTAAAGAAGTTCGTGCGCGGCAGATAGGGGTCGCGGTGGTGCCTCTTCGGACCATACTGTCTCTACCTTAACAATATTTCGATATTGTTGTAACGTTTATAATTAAGATAAATTCTTATCGCCAGAGTATGTATGTACATATTATATACCTACTTACTGATAAGATAATATTTATTGCCGTGTAATATTTATTGTAAGTTGGTATATAAACATGAGTGAGATGTCATACAATGAAGATATAATCTTTTACAAGAGGTTAGCAACAAAGTTTCCGCTATTTTTATCAATGGAGGTAAAAAAGCGTACTATAAACTAAGTGATTATTTGACTGACAAAACGGTGTGGTCTGAAGTAGTTCCAGCTCTACATGTACCATTAGGTTAAGTTTAACATTGTAAAAAACATTTTTTTAAAGATGTGTGTTATGGAGTTTCTTTCGCCGCTGCTTCTCCATAACGAAACACCTTGTGAATTGGTGGTAGTTTTACTGACATTCAAAAAGTGCTCTGTAAAGAACCTATTTTGAATAAAAAAAAATTGATTTGATTTGATTTGAATGTTTTTTGAGCGAATGTATGTATATCTCATTCTTTGTCACGCTGCAGCACAAACGGCTAGACGGATTAACATATGAGGTGTCGTTGAATCCGTCTAATGTGGGAGTGACATAGACTATCTTTTTAAGCAGTCGGTATTTTCGTTTTTAGTATAATTTGTCTAATTACTTCCTCTTCTTGGTATTTCAAAGGTTCTACATAACAGTGGCAGTGGTCTTACTATCATCTATTAAATATTCGAGTATGTACATAACGTAGGAGTGTCAGACGAGCATGCAGTCCACTTGGTGATAAGTGACTAATGACGTGTATGGATATCTGTAATCAATCCCAGATAAGATTCCTATCTGAGGTCGGCGACAGCTGCGCTGATACCTCCGAGGACTAGCTGGAATGCTTCGGAAGAGTATGTCTCCCTTACCACACCCTTCAACCCAGAACACAGCAGCGCTTAACACTGCTTTTATAACAGAGATAGGCGTGACGATGGGAATTGAACCACAGATTCTACATTGAAAATTCAAATTAAAAATAGATAGATTTCTAAATGATGAATGTAGGTTTCTGTTTCTGGGTCTGGGTGTTCGTGTATTTGTGTGTGTGTGAGTCCATAGCACCAACGATACAGGGATTCCTAGTGTGGAGATGTGAGTGTAGAAAGCGTAAAATTAATAACAATAAAAATGTCTCCTTTTGTTTCAGAATTAACTACGCCAGCCAAAACAGAAGACTGAAAACCTTTTTACATAGAACTATGTAGCATATTGACGTCATAACAAAGAAAAAAAACATTCCGACGAAATGTCACCAAGACATTGACAAGCGGCATGCGTGTCCGCCATCTTGACCGCCATCTTGTGTTGTGAAACAAAATGGCGACGCCGGCGCGCCCCGTGGAGGAGAAGGCGGTGGATGAGGCAGAGAAACTACTGAGCGAGAACGAGGTGTTGATAGTGCCGGCTGTACAACGTGAAGATGGGCTGCTGTCTGTTAAGAGTTCGAAAAAAGGTTTGTGGTTTAATTGTAATTTTCTATGTATATAAAATCGTAAGAACTGGTCTAAGTAGTAGTTCGATGGTGGTACAACCCTTTGTGGTTCGAATCCGGCGGCACCACCGCCACACCTATTTCTACCTAATAACAGCAGTGTTAGGCGCTGCTGTGTTCCGGTTTGAAGGGTGTGGTAAGGGAGACAGACTTTTCCGAGGCGTTCCAGCGGTTGCGTCTGTGCGTTGATCTCTAGCATTTACGTTGTTTTCTTTAATATAGGAGTAGCAGACGAGCATGCAGTCCACCTGATGGTAAGTGGCTACTGCCGCCCATGGACATCTGTAATCAACCGCAGATAGGGTTAGATAATCCTACCTGAGGTCGGCCATAGAAGCGCCGCTACCCCTGAGGACTAAGCTGGAACGCCTCGGAAAAGTCTGTTTCCCTTGACACACCCTTCCAACCAGATCACAGCAGCGCTTTACACTGCTGTTATTAGGCAGAAATAGCTGTGCTCAATTTTTTGTTAGATAGCGTAAGTGAGCACTAAGAAAGGATTTTTGAGGATTTCACCCCTAAGGGATTTTTTTTGAAAATCGTCCATTTTGAAGCAAACGCTACGATATTTCGTATTTTGCTAAATATAAATTATGAAACAACCATTTTGCCATTATCGAAAGATCAACCCTTACGATTGAAAAATAGGGGTAGAAAGTTTATTTTAATATTCGTCAATATTGTCCGCCGCGCTAGCCTAGTGTAAAATCTTTTAGGTATGCGTGTTTCCTCACGATGTTTTTTTTTCACAGTTGACGCAAGTTTTATTTAATTTATAATATGTACTTATATAAATATAACTTTAAAAAAACAGAGCTGCGTGCTCGAGATTCGAACCTCGGACCCCTCGATTGAGTCTATCATTGCTGTACACTATTTTAAACGCAAGTAAAACCGCGCGTCATAACTATACTATACTATACTATAATACTTTATACGTCAGGGTAAGACAATGGGTAGTTTCAAGTTCTGAAATGTATACGGTCGTGACGTGGGTACTTTGTTCTGGGTTACTGCATGCCTGCATGTGACGCATATGCAGTCATGCAGTCCCGGGTTCGAATCCTGCACAGGCAGTGTTAAGTATAGTATTGGTGTGTATGAGGCGAGCGGTTTATAATAACGTTTATTCACGATAACAAGGACTACAGCAATCATTATGACAAAATACAAAATCACATAAAAAACACAAAAAAATAAAATAAAATCGACTTATAAATATACCTACTATTTTACGGACAATGTTTTGCATACCGTGCTGCAGGCCAAGCTCGCAAAAAGGTTACCGGAAGTTTAGTACTTTAGTACTTTCGTGGCAGCGTATGTGATCGGTTTTAGGTAGAACCTGCTCTATAATATGGAGTTGGTTACAGATGTTCATACGACAATGATCTCTTATCATATCATATCATAATTATAGTATCGGATCATATCAATATCCTATCGGTAATATTTAGATCCTGATGAGGAGAATGGGACAAAATGATTAAAATCATGTATTGTCGTCGGTTCTTAATAAGTGTTCAAAATTTTAAATTAATCGGACCGTTCGAAGTGGGTAAAAATCGAGTTCAAAGATTCCGTTACATACATACATACAGGTATAGCTAATAAAAGCGTTGTAATTAGAGGTGCCTGGGAATCGAACCTCGGACCGTTTAACGGAGAGGCTGAGTTTGTAACATATTACTGCTTTCTGGGGGCCTACCACCGTCTTATAAAAACCATCATAGTTCAGAAAAGTTTTATTTCCTCCTTAAAACAGTAAAATATTCCGACATACACAGTTGAACAAACTTAAACCCTTATCCATTGTATAAAACCAACTGAAATTGTCATATTTTGCTTAAAAAGTTAAATTTCCTGCAAAAAAAGTAAAAGTATGATTAAAATAATATTGTTTTAAGAGATGGTAGTAACACCCCGGGACAATAGTAATAAACCTAAATATGGAGCCGTAATATCCATTCTGGCACACTTAAGTGCTGTATATAATATCATTTTTATGGCTCACTTTATGTCTTTCAAAGGTGTTTACGACTTAACGACAGAATATCTAGAATATAGACGTTTTTCTGAAGTATGTAGGTGTTTTTTGTATTGAAGTACCAAATGAGAAATCCACCTGATGGTGGCTACTGCCGCTCTTGGACATCTGTAATCAACCTCCGATAAGCTTAGATTCCTGTCCAAGGTTTTTTTTTATAATATAGGAGTAGCAGACGAGCATGCAGTCCACCTGATGGTAAGTGGCTACTGCCGCCCATGGACATCTGTAATCAACCTCCGATTAGATTAAATTCCTGTTTAAGATTTTATTATACGAGTATAATATAGGAGTAGCAGACGAGCATGCAGTCCACCTGATGGTATGTGGCTACTGCCGCCCATGGACATTTGTAATCGATTATCGGGGATAAGATTACATTCCTGTCTAAAGTTTTCTTTTATACGAGTATAATATAGGAGTAGCAGACGACCACGCAATCCACCTGATGGCAAGTGGCTGTACGGATATCTGTAATCAACCCCAGATAGAATTAGATATTCCTACTCAGAAAGGACTTTAGAGTCGGCCACATATGCGTTACAAGCCCTTAGGATTAAGTTCTAAAATCTTTGAACAAGTTTATCTCCCTTACCACACTTCAAACCAGAACACAGCAGCGTTTAACACTGCTGTTATAACAGAAGTAGGTGTGACTGACAATTAGAATGTGCACGACGGTATGCGACCACACATACAGCTGTCCTTCCCAGGGCCGCTGGCCGGGCGCTTCGAGCTCCCACTCTTGCCGCCCGCAACCCCGGAAGCCCCGTTTAGTCGCCTCTTACGACAGGCAGGGGATACCATAGCTCTATTCTGGTCCCGGAACTACAGGGACAAGTTACATGAGTACCTACGCTCAAAAATATTACCCCTTGCTGGTTAGGTAAAGAAAAATTTTACAAATCGAATTATATGGAGGTACTTCATAAAAACCATGTTATTTGTCGAGTAGGTTGTTATATTTCTCCAGTCCTTATTAAGTGTCGTGTGTTTTAGAACAGTTTTGTTGTTAATTAATCATTAATTAAATTGGTGTGTTAATTGTGTTTTTTAAGGATGTCGAATATAAAATATAAAAAAGTTAAAAGTGGTAAGTTTAAGGCCTAAGTAAGCCACATATTTTTTTGTTATAACAGTAGTGTTAAGCGCTGCTGTGTTCTGGTTTGAAGTGTGGTAAGGGAGAAATACTTATCCGAGGCGCTCCAGCTTAGTCCTCAGGGGTAGCGGCGCATCAGTAGCAGACCTCTGGTAGGAATCTAATCCTATCTGGGGTTGATTACAGATGTCGATGGGCGGCAGTAGCCACTTACCATCAGGTGGACTGCATGCTCGTTTGATACTAACGTTACGCCTGTTATTGATATTCAATCTATCTATTGTTATACATTTGATAATATTGGCAATATGAAGAAAATGTCAAATTTCGATCTTTGGTGGAAAAAAACAACGGATGGATTGATTTTTAATAACGGAGCCAAGTCAGCTGACAAAAACTATATTATGTAGATGTCCTTCTAAGCAATAATGAATAGTTTGAACGAGTTATTGCCTACTTGTGACTTATAAGGAATTCGTATATTGGCATAGTCTAGGAGAGTGTTGTAAATTATGTTCTGAGATCAAATTTCAAATTTATTTAGTAGTATTCGTACAGTGATCGAAATTCGATCGTATTCATATTTTTTTAGTCTTTTTATTTATAACGATTTAAATGTTTTTTTTTAAAGTAAAATACAAAAAATACGTTACTAAAATCTTGTATGTAAAAAAATTCACTTAAAATTTATTTTCCATTTTACCATATACTTCTTATTAAGATAATTGACCGATATTCGTGGGCTGCAGTAGCGACTAAATATGCATTGTTTAAGGAAACATAAATATTGCAGGCTTTTCCTGAGAGACAATTTATGTAATAAAACATTCAATAACAGCTCCATTATTTATTTTCTCTGACAATCCATTCTATGACATCTTATTCTGTAAACAATGTAATATCCTTCTTTATTTTTATATTGTTTTGCACTAGACTGCTACTCACCAGCAATTAATAGACTATTAACATAAAATAATTAAAAAAGTATCATAATGCTAGCAAAATATAATTTATGAATAAACTAGTTGACCCGGCAAACGTTGTGTTGCCATATAAATAAAAAAGGGTGAACAACCCTTATCACTTAGGGTATGAAAAATAGATAGAAGCCGATTCTCAAACCTACTGAATATGCGTATAAAATTTGGTGAAAATCGGTAAAGCTGTTTCGGAGGAGTACGGTAACTAACATTGTGACACGAGAATTTTATCTATAAGGTAACATTACATACAAAATAACATTTTGTATCTGACACCTAGACTAAGTTGTTTATTATGACCTCTGGTCTATGATTTGAACATCATCACGCAATTACCACTGTGTGAATTTGTTATTCGCACATCCATTTGAGCAATTTTGCAATATGTTTAACACAATATTACTAAGTCCCCGCTGTCTGTCCGTCTGTCAGGGCTCTATCTCTTGCACCGTAATAGATAGACACCTTTTTTTTTTATTTTTAGATGTATAACGGTGGCCGCTATAACAACAAATACTAACGATAAAATAGTTGAAAATAAATACGGGTCGGCATACAAAAGAACGCGTTTTTTGGCGTTTTTCGTTTTATCGATTAATCGGAGAATCGATCTTTTGGACCCAAAAAATTGATTATTTTAATCGATATTAGTAAAAATTGAATCGTAAACTATGCATTTGATCAAGTGATGATCTTTAGCAAAGTTGAAGGTACGAATTTTCGTTTTATGTAGTATTTAGTATGTTATATTATTTTCTTTTAAACGCGGGCGAAGTCGCGGGCAAAAGCTAGTAATGAAATATAACTTTCCCGAACTATGATTTTTAAAAGATGGTGGTAGACCCCCTGCTCGCAACAACTTCAGAGCGGACTAGCAGTTTGGCGCAGACTTTACTTAGGTCACGATAAATGCTGTCGGATTTTGAAATAGCTTTCCCACTGTCTTAAGGGTATTCATTATATAATGTAGGTATTGACAATCATGAGCAATTGCTTCCAGTATTGGCCAGCTTCCAATAGCCCTGTCCAGTAATTATTTATAGCCGAAAATCTGCTTTGGGAAATATTCAACAAATATATATTTAAATTATTAAATTAAAATTTATTAGTTAAACGATATTCAATTATATAATTATATAGTTACAGATCGGATATATTCAGTGATAGCCTAGTGGTTAAGAAACTCGGCTTCTCGATCGAGCGGTCCGAGGTTCAAATCTCAGGCACCTCTGATTTTTCAAAGTTATGTGCGTATTACAAATTAATTATCACTTGCTAAACGGTGAAGGAAAACATCGTGAGGAAACCTGCATACATGAGAGTTTAAAAAAAACTCTGAAGGGAGACCCGTGCCCAGCAGTGGGACAGTAATGGGTTGATGATGATGATGATGATGAGATCGGATATAGGGGGAAGTGTTGACTTATTACCAGTTGGTAGTAAGTTGTTCTGAAATATTGTTAAGTGGGGATGGACGTTTTTGTACAATCTTGACAAAACAACACAAAATTAAAAAAATATACGTATAAAAAACATTTTTCGATATCTAAATGTATATAACTCAAAGGTGACTGACTGACATAGTGATCTATCAACGCACACCCAAACCACTGGACGGATCGGGCTGAAATTTGGCATGCAGGTAGATGTTATGACGTAGGCACCCGCTAAGAAAGGATTTTGATCAATTCTACCCCCAAGGGTATAAAATAGGGGATGAAAATATTACTTCGTAACGCGGGCAAAAGCTCGTGTTCTATATATTACGATATCGTCTCGGCAGTATAATTATCCGTATAGTTTTTGGAACTTCATTCGTGTTTAGAGGGGGCGTAATCGGCTGAGATGTAAAGTCTGATTCATAATTAGGTGTCCAAAATGTAAACAAAGGTGTTGACCTATCCAGAAAATACATTTCAAATGGTAGTTTCTTATATTTTGACGATAATAAAATAATACAACAATAATAAAACAATAATCTAAATAAATTATAATTAATTCACATTTTCTAATATTTATATTACCTCAATTTCGTTCCATACAGTAATAATAATAAAAAACAAGGTTCATGGTAGAAAATTAAAATATGATAATGGTAACACAATCGGAATCCAAAACATTTCTTGTGCCGTCATTTTTAAGTTTCGTAGCTGATATTATTCATTTTCGTGATTGTGATCGAACTCGAATGTTTTCTCGTTTTCATAGCGCGTTTGTTAAAATGTGTATAGTTGTTAAAGATTTCGTTTTTTGTCGAGTTTGTTAAAGTTTTTGTTTCTCGTTAATTTTGACAGTGACATTTCTTTGCTTACATTATGGGCACCTAATTATGAATCAGACTATAGTTCTCACTATTACAGTTGTTTACGAATGTACAAATTGTGAAAATATTTACTGTTTCAATAAAATCATTCATTATTTAATAGTTACTATATCGATATAAATATTGATAAATAATTAAGGTTCGATTATCTCGATATTTTGCATATATTCCAAAAAATAGCGTAAAAGTAACGACAGCTGAAAAAACATTTAATACTATCCATACAAATTATTAAATCATAAAAAAACCTACATAAACGTTGTTCATGCCTATAATTGGTATAGTCCGCGCCAAACTGCTAGTCCGCACTAAAGTTGTTGCGAGCAGGTGTAGTCATACAATTTGCTATGGCGACGCGATTCATTTCTATATTCAGAGCGGACTAGCAGTTTTACGCGGACTACACTCACACTAGTCTTGTTTCTAAGAGTTCTGAACTTTAAAATGTAAATAAATATAGTATAAATATTGTTTTTTTTTGCCCACAGTTAAACTACCGGAGGATGAGGGCCCAGCGGTGGGTGGCGGGCGGTTCACCATCGGCCCAGCGCCAGAGCGGGACTGGGAGATGGTGCCGCCGGACGGCAAGTGGGGCTGGTGCATTCTCGTAGGTAATTATTGATGGAACGGTGTGTGTGGAGTGAGTTGGGTTAGGTTAGGTAAGCTAGGATAGTCATCTCGTAGAAACGGTGCGGAGAGGGAGACTGAGAAATCGTCAGTCTTCCATATCCGTAGGCGTAAAACCTGGCGTAGGAGAAGGTTTCCCCACACCCATCTCCTACCTTCATAACGGAGGCATTGGCGTAGGATACGGGGATCCTACTTAGCCTCATAGATGACGGATGGAAGTGGCTCCAGCTCCATCCCATGCAGAGATGGGTCCTGTTGTGAGTAGACGCCGCCGGGACCGCGTTTGAGTGCTATTAGCGTACCCGTGGTCCCGACTAAGGGCGTCCAGAGGAACACCGTGGGGTTTTAGTCGCTAGGAGTCCCGTCATGACGGCTTTCCCCACGTAAAAAAGCTTAGGTTAGTGTAGGATAGGTCTTTTATTCTTATAGTATAAGTTAGTAAAAAACATACACGCTTCTGTGGCTGACTTCAGGTAGGACATTGTTTTTATAATGTAGTAGCCGACAAGTATGCAGTCCACTTGATGGTAAGGATACTGCCGCCCATGGACATCTGTAATCAACCCCAGATAAGAGTCCTACCTGACGTAGGCTATAGATGCGCCGCTACCCTTAAGGACTAAGCTGGAATCCCTCGCAAAGGTATGTCTTCCTTACCACACCCTTCAAACCAGAACACAGCAGCGCTTAACACTGCTGTTTTAACAGAAATATTTGTGGCACCGGTGCCGTCGGAGTCGAACCACAAAGGCCTCTACCACTTTCATAATCTTATCCGAGATTGGTTATAGACGGCAGTGATGTACAATCAGTTGGACTGCTAGATCGTTTGCTACTTCCATTATATTTTCTATATACCTATTAGCAGTCTATCCGGTTCATATGTCCACGGCAACATGACTCATTCGTGCGTGACGTCACGCGTCGCTGAAATAATACGCCTCGATTCAAACAATCTATTGTATGACGTCATCAATAAAATGTACAATTGATGTGTGATAAGTAAAACATATGGTAATTGACCTATATTGGCTTGATGACGTCATCAACTACTTACTGTAATACTGCTTCGCACGATTCTCTTAATAATAAACAGATTTAAGCACACATAGTTATTTAAAAAAATATATAAGAGGTATATCTTTATATATATATGTCGGAGAAGGACGGCTCTCATCGACATCATTGATAGAATCTATGGGTTTTGTTGGCGTTGTCACCCTATGACAGATATGACAGATGCAGGCACGAATACAGTAATCACATTATTTATTGTTCTTACGTTTATAACTTCGGATTTACAAAATAACTATACTATACTACTACTATTACTTTACAAACAAAGGATTTGAGCAGCAGGTTCAAGGTAGTGACTACACGCTCCAAAGCACAACGAAATAATGATCCACCTCGATCACTCACATCAGTTCTTATCCATGTTTCCCCACCGCGCCACCACATACCTCGACTCCACTAGAGACCTCTTAAAGTCTCTGCTCTGATTCTAATACAAAAGCTATACAATACTGTTAATTATAATTTAAAGCAATTAACCCTTCGATTGATCAAGTACCAATAACATTACTAAAATACTAAAGTAACAGTATAGCTAAAGCTATATTAAATAACTCTGACTCTTCCTCCGACATATATATATTTCTTATGTGCGTGTGTATGTCACTGAACTCCTCCTAAACGACTGGACTGATTTTGATTAAATTTGTTGTGTGTGTTTTCAAGGGGACTTGAGAATGGTTTAGATTCACAATTTAGTTTAAAAAGGTTTTTTTAATTAATTTTTAATTCGTAAGTAGATTGTTGATTTTGGAATGTTTCACATTGGATTCGACAGACTTCGCTACCATCACAGTTTCAAATATTAAATCATAATCTATTTTAATGATAGTTTTTCCCAAAAGTTGGCGCTGCGATCGAATTGAAAAAAATATTTTGTTATCATTGAGCAATACAACGTTCGCCGGGTTAGCTAGTGTCTATGTATGTGTCCATGGCATCCACGGCACAGGGAATCCTAGTGTGGGGCTGTGAGTGTAGAAAGCGTTTGTTTTATTTTATTTTTATTCATTTATATCTATTCTCACTCTTCACACTTAGATTTTCAAGATTCTTAATTTTAATGTAAATCTATAAATATATTATTTTTTGATTAATTTAGTGGAATATTAAAAAAAAAACATATTGTTTATTACACGAATACACACACACGCGCGCGCACACACACACACACACACACACACACACACACACACACACACACACACACACACTACACGCACACACACAATGTTATTACATTATATAATACTTACGACTCCCGGACACTGCTTTATTTTGTAAAATATTAAGCATTCTCATTTTAAGTGACCATGTATGTCTTATGAGATATAAACGTTCTTTAAACCCAATAACAGAGACCAATCGTGATTTATAATCTATACTAATATTATAAAGAGGAAAACTTTGTTTGTTTGTTTGATTGTAATGAATAGGCTCAAAAACTACTGGACCGATTTTAAAAATTCTTTCACCATTCGAAAGCTACATTATCCACGAGTAACATGGGCTATATTTTATTTTATATGAAATATATTTGATAAATAGATTTTGAGGCGGTACAAAGTTTGCCGGGTCAGCTAGTATATTATATAATAATTCTCGTGTTATCATTTCCAGGGGCGACGTTAGTGAACATCCTAATCCCGGGAACGATAAAGTCCTTCGGTGTCTTACTGCCGGAGTTCAACCGTATGTTTCAATCGAGTGCATCGGCGTCGAACGGCGTCGCGGCGCTCTGCTACTTCTTATACAGCAGTCTTGGTGAGTGTTTTTAGTATAATATAGGAGTAGCAGACGAGCATGCAGTCCACCTGATGGTAAGTGTACTACCGCCCATGGACATCTGTAATGAACCCCAGATGGGTTTAGATATTCCTACCTGAGGTCGGCCACAGATGCGCCGCTACCTCTGAGGACTAAGCTGGAACGCCTCTGAAAAGTCTGTCTCCCTTACCACACCCTTCAAACCAGAACACAGCAGCGCTACACTGCTGTTATAACAGAAATAGGTGTGGCGGTGGTGCCGCCGGAGTCGAACCACAAAGGGTTCCACCCTTCACATATTTTTACCACCTTCAACATATTTCCTTGTTTATAATTTTGTTTATTAATATTTGTTTTTGTTTGTGGTTTCCAGGTCCGCTCTCATCAATTTTATCAGTGAAGTGGTCGTACCGGACAGTGACGCTCATAGGTGGTTCGTTCGCCGCTTTCGGGATGATATTCAGCACTTTTGCGTTTTCAATAACCTACCTTTATTTTAGGTGAGTAAGCTAACCTAACCTTACCTTATTTTATAGACTTATTTTTTATGTAATTATTTAGACTTATTGACAACTACATGACTATGATTAAATATATAGTCTTAAGGTAGGAAAGAAAGAAAGAACGAAAAACTTTATATGTGATCTGTGATGTTATAGTTACAGAAAATTGCAGCAAAGTTTTTAAAAATTTGCATAAATATTACTAAACATGTAACATATTTATTATTTATCTACATAATTTACGAAATAAAGATCTCTCTTACGGAGCGTGCAGTCCACCTGATGGTTTGTGGCAACTGTCGCTCATGGACATCTGTAATCAACCTCAGATAAGATTACTACTAAGCTCGAACACCTCGGAAAAGTATGTTTCCCTTACCACACTTCAGACCAGAACACAGCAGCGAAACACTGCTGTTATAACAGAAATAGCAGTGTTGGTGCCGCTAGAATCGAATCACAAAAGTATTTACCACCTTCAATCCTTTAAAATAATCATATCACAAAAGTATGTACCACCTCCAAACCTTTTTTGAATGGTGATTGTAAGATAAATGTATTAGGTAATAGGTGTGGCGATGGCGCCACTGGAATCCAACCACAGAGGGTTCTACCACTTTCAATCCTTTTTTGAATAGTTTTTTAATATAATTTTCTATCTACCCCTCGCTACCACTTGATACTTTTTACCACGCTTTTATAAGCTTGACCTGTATGTATGTTTGTATGTATGTAACGGAATCTTTGAACACGATTTTTACCCACTTTGAACGGTTCGATTGATTTTAAATTTTGAACATTAATCAATAACCGATGACAATACACGATTTTATTAATTTTATCCCATTCTCCACATCAGGATCGTCAGGAATCTGGATTAACGATTTTCCTTGTGCGATTTTAGCGTGGTTTTTAGTTTTTTTTTTTTTTATATGTAACCTAACGATAAGGCAGACGGGCTGCCTGATGGAAAGCAGTCACCGTCGCCTATGGACATTTGCAACACCAGAGGAGTCGCCAATGCATCGCCGGCTTTGAAGGAGAGCTCTTTTTACACCCCTCTTGAAGAGCCCTATGTCATAGTCCTGAGGGAATACCTCAGGAGGAAGTTCATTCCACATTTTGCACGTACGCGGCAAAAATGATCGAGTTTTTTAACTATAATTATGTCAATAGTAATTGTAATTGAAATTCATTGCTATTTAATCCCCCAGTTTCGGCGCAATGGTCGGCATAGGCGCCGGGCTCGCCTTCCCGCCGACGGTGTACATCGTGACGTCATACTTCGTGCGTCTCCGCGGCCTCGCGAACGGCATCTGCATGTCCGGCTCCGCGTTCGGCAGCATCATCCTGCCGCCCGTCATACGACTGCTGCTCGAGACGTACGGATATAAGTGAGTGGGTGTGTTTGTTATTCGGGTAGAACCCGCGTCAAACTTCTAGGCCGCTCTGAATCGTCGCAACAGCAAATTGTAGTTAGTGTACCAGCGGATGTAACTGAGTGGGTGTAGATTTTGTTCTTAGCTCCCTTTTTTATATTTTTTTGCGATATTTAGAGGGGAATATTTCGGCAAATAACTCGCCGAATAATGACGGATGTGTAGGTAGGTAGGTCTGCGTTCGGCACCATCATGCAGCCGCCGGTCATGCGCTTGTGCCCGTTGGTGCATCGCGCAGGCAATGTGCTTGTAGTTGTGTTCGACCGCATTGGCTCCCTGACTACACCTGCGTGCATTAACAAAGCGGACTCGAAATTTGGCGTGGACTATATTGTTTGTTTTTTTTTTTTGCGATATTGGGTGGGTTGCATCCAAAGCCCGTTAAAAGTTTGCGTTAAAGTTCAATATAACTTTGACGATACCGATGGAGTGTCACCATTCTGTGTTGCATCAATTTATTTGTCATTAACGTCATTTGTGTCGCTGTCACCGCCATCTTTAGTCGCATCTGTCAACAGATAGGGAACTTGACAAAAACTGTAACTTTAACCGATCGAAATTACATACAAATCTGTATGAATCAGTATGATGTGACTGTAACATTTGGGAACTTTTCGATTTTAAAGTAAAATAAAGAAAATAAACTAAAATAAATATTTTTTTTTATTTTCACAGCGGTGCCGTGCTTATCCTCGGCGGTGTGATGCTGAACGTGTGGGCGGCTGCGTTGCTGTTCCAACCGGTGGAGGAGCATATGGTGAAGCAATACAAGGATCGCGAGGATGACGAGGATGGACCCCAGGTGAGTTTTATTAATTTAATGAAGTGAATACTTCATTAGCGGCGTTATATACTTTTTGTGATACTTTATTCAGGAAAAGAAAGTAAGAAAGAATGAAAGAAAGAAAGAAAGAAAAAGAAAGAAAGAAAAGAAAATACTTTATTCACGCTTGAATAGGTTATTTGCCTCAGCTTGCTAAAATAAATAAGAGATCTAATTTATACAATTATATTTTACTAGCTGTTACCCGCGGCTTTGCTTGCGGTCAAAGGTTTTTATCAATCCGTCGGGAACAGGCGCGGGTAGATTAAAATATTCTGGGTCACAGGGGAAATTTGGTTAAATTAGACCACATTTTGTTCTAATGCGTCTGAAATATCGTCATAGTCGTAGAATAAAGTCGGATTTAACAAGTACCAAACTTCACCGGGCAGCCATTTCAAGTTATTCACAAATGTCATTTTACTATGAGCGCATTTCAAATCCGTCGTCATACCGACAGATTAATTTGAAAACTAAGATACATTGTAAGGCAGTAATAATATTTAGACAATATGTTATCCAAATATGATAAAAATTCATTCGCAAAGTTAATTTCTCATTTCGCAAATAAAAGTTAATTTCGCATTGTTGTCAAATCCGTCTTTGTTCTACGACTATGATGATATATATTTTAGTATTTATTGTAAAGTCCGGCATATCCTCTCTGCTACCCTACCGGAGAGGAATCTATGCAGGGTGTCCCCATGCAAAAAAACTGACAAAGTGCGAGGACTCGCCCATTGATGTAAAAAGTGTAGGCGTTTTATTATGTAACAGGTACTCAGGATGTTTTGTTTTATATAATATAAGAGTAGCAGACAAGCATGCAGTCCACCTGATGGTAAGTGGCTACTGCCGCCCAAGGACATCTGTAATCAACCCCAGATAGGATTAGATATTCCTACCTGAGGTCGACCACAGATGCGCCGCTACCCTGAGGACTAAGCTGGAACGCCTCGAATAAGTATGTCTCCCTTACCACACCCTTCAAACCGGAACACAGCAGCGCCTAACACTGCTGTTATTAGGTAGAAATAGGTGTGGCGGTGGTGCCGCCGGAGTCGAACCACAAAGGGTTCTACCACCTTCAAAACATCTTAGCGCACGTGGCGCATGTGATCAGCTTCAGGTAGAACCTGCTCTATATGCTTACCATCAGGTGGACAGCTCGTTTGCTAGACTGCTAGACACTGTATATATAAGTTTATATGGTATATATAAGTGTGGTAAGGAAGATAGACTTGTCCGAGGCGTTCCAGCTTAGTCCTCAGGGGTAGCGGCGCATCTGTGGCCGACCTCAGGTAGGAATATCTAATCCTATCTGGGGTTGATTACAGATGTCCGTGGGCGGCAGTAGCCACTTACCATCAGGTGGACTGCATGCTCGTCTGCTACTCTCATATTATAAAAAAATATATATAGATGGATCAAAATATCGGCATTAAAATGCTTATTATAAGTACAGCAGTGATAGCCTAGTGTTTAAGAAACGCGGCCTCTTGATCGAGAGGTTCGAGGTTCAAATCCCAGGCACGCAGCTCTTATTTTTCAAAGTTATGTGCGTATTAGATGTTAATTATCACTTGCTTAAGCGGTGAAGGAAAACATCGTGGGAAACCTGCATACCTGAGAATTCTTAAAAAAAAAACAAAAAGTTTTCAAGGGTATGTGAAGTCTACCAATACGCACTTGTCCAGCGCGGTGGACTATGGCCTAATCCTTCTCATTCTGAGAGGAGACCCGTGCCCAGCAGTGGGACAGTTATGGGTTGATGTTACATAATAAAATGTACAAATTCTTCAATGATATAAGACAAATAATATTTTTTTGATTGTTTTCTAAAAACGGTTTATTTAAACAGTCCATTTTTTATGTCTAATATCATAAATTGTTTATAAATAATTAGGTATTATTCGACAAAAATATTTTGACTGTTTTAAAAGTGTTTTTCTTTTAAAACAGTTAAAAAATATTGTCTTTTGTAATATCATAAATTATTACTAATTAATTATTATTATTATTATTACACAATCAATATTTATTACTGTCTTCTAAAAGAAAAGATTTTTTTTCCTTTTAAAACAGTATAAAAATATTTTGTGTCAAATATCCTAAATTATAATGAGATAAAAATATTTTTCGAATGTTTTCCCAAAAAAGTGTGTTTTTTTGAAAATGAAACAAGACATACACCAACAATATGTGGGCTCATGCGGTGACGTCATTAAAGTAAGCTCATTTTTTATATATTATAGTGCGTTTCGTTATATATCTCTCTCTCTCTTTCGTGTTGTATGTGCTTTGTGTTGCTGTTCTTGTCACACACTAACAATATCCCTCCTACGAATAATATCGTAACCCACAAAAGTACCTTTTCGTTTTTATTGCATAAATTGCCTTATTTTAATGTGTTTTATCGACACAAGTAACGCTATAAAGCGTATAAAATAATATATATACCAAATTTCATAGAGATACCTGAAGAAATGCAGATTTTATTCGCATTTTAGCATATTTGAAACTTTGAAACGCGCTCCTGTAAAGTTGTCATTTGCAGTAACGATATTATACGTAGAAGGGGTCGATATATACATCACATTACATAAAAAACAACAATATTCATATAAGTATTCATATAAATTATGTAAATATTGTAAAAATAAATATATTCTACATATGTATTTACAATTGCAGTCAATATGCTTTATAGTAATATAATATATTTGAAAATAATGATAAAAATAGCTGCTTTTACAACTAATGCTTAAACGAATATAATATGTTATAACGTTATATGAAAAAAACGTTATAAAGAATTTTATTATATTATGCTATTTTTTACTGTTTCATCACTAAATCAGTTTAAATATCATGGCTTACTGTATATGTATTTTTTGTATTATGACTTAAATAATACATGAAATACTTGGCATTTTTAATTACTATTACTTAATTACTACAACAATTTTATAAGTAAACGTAAATAATATTTCGTTATATTTATTAACAATCCCGTCACTTACACATACAAATACTCAATTTACTAGAAAATGGGATTGTAGGGATTTTGTGAGGTGGTAGAACCTATATGGTTCGACAGGGAGAGGCAGGGTAACTTAGGATGTGGCGGTACTGTCATACCTATTTATAATGAGAAGCGGTTCTTTCGTATCCGTGTGCGGGTGTGGATGTATAGTCCGCGTAAAACTGCTAGTCCGCTCTGAATATAGAAATGAATCGCGTCGCTATAGCAAATTGTATGACTACACCAGCTCGTAACAACTTCAGAGCGGACTAGCAGTTTGGCGAGGATTATACTGACTTGCATAAGGACCGGCTTAGTGCGCACGTGGTGACGCATTTGTGATCGGCTTCGCCTTGTTTTAATTGAAACTACAATCAAAATTGGTCTAGGATCATTTGGCCAAATCCTAGACTACCTAGACACTCACCACTATGGGGATATATGACTTTCTCTATAATACTTCGACGCATTCACTTTCATTCGACTTTCATTCGATAATTATTAAATGTTCCTCGAAGTGAAAATACTTTGGATAAAGCAAGAATGTTTGAAGGCATATGCGCATTATACTTCACACTCTCCACACTTATAAAAATTTTCTTCACCCCCTAAAGAATATTACCCTTAATTCGCTATTAACTACACTATTGTCTCGTAAAAGAATACATCCCTTTATACCCCTATCCTGTAAACATACCTTACACACAACAAATTAAACCCCAATCATCGTTGATCCTCGTGTGTTTTCATGAAACCAACAAACACTTGACACGCTCACAGAAGTTTCACTTCTCATGTGTTTCTCACTCACTTCTGCTACACGCACTCATATTTTTCCATTAATTTTCACATATTTGAATCATAAATATGTCCTGTATACAAAGATATCACTATTAAAGAACATATTTATGATTTAAATGCATTTTAACTAAAAATTAAGTCATATCATCATGTTTTTTACTCTTATCATCATAAATAATCACTTTCCTTTACAATATTGTGGTGTGTCATGGTTTCATTTTCAAAATAAATAATGATTTAAAAAAGCTGCTATTTTAAACGCTATAAAAATAACGTTATTAACTTAATAACAATAACAGTTATAATATTTAGCAACTGTTATAATGAAAGTGGTTATAACGTGGTGTTATTTCTAACGTTAAATATATTTAAGGCTTGCGTCTGTTTGCGTGTTTATTAGTATTTGCGTGGGTCGGAGTTGCGCGTCGACGTAACACATAATTCGTTTGTAGTGTTCACTTTCGTCTATTGTTCGTTAAAATTTGTCAAATGCTTAAATTCATATTCACGTAAAGAAGTGTAACTTCGTTATACATACACTGATCGAGGCGTACCAAATTCGACCACTAAAGGTCGCACCTGTAGCCGACTTCAGATAGTACAATTCTATCTGGGATTGTAAGATACGTTTAATTAAGTTCGACTACAAATGTCTATATGACAGTGATCACTTACAATCAGGAAGACTGCTGGATCGTTACCTACTTCTTCTATATCATAAAAGTTAATCGCCAATCTCGTACAAAACATACAGATTGATATATTTATTTACTTAGTTAGCTTTTAAAGTTTTTGATTGTTTAAAATAAGCTTACAATAGTAAAAGCGTGTGTGTACGTATGTATGTAAGTTATACTTAAACGACTATAAATGGCAGTAAATGCTAGTAAAAAATATGTGTTACATCACCGTCCCCAATTCCGACCCACGCTAAAAATATTTTTTTTTTCCAAATGCGTCAAAAGTACTATAACTTCAAAAATGTTAATAGATAGTTTGTATATAGTTTAAATAGATTTTATTTAAAGATGTTGCACTGAAAACGTATTTTATTTTCAGGACGACATCTTGTTTGAAGAGGAGGAACCCATAGAGGCGTACAGCATGTCGCCACAAAGCATGGGAGATAAAATAAACGGGACAAGTAAAGAAAACTCAGCCGTCAACCTCTCACAGAGCCAATTGTATACGAGTCAGAACTGCATGCAAACACAGTTACGTCATAATGTATCGAAACGGAAGTTATCTTACACGAAGCCGATAACAAAACCGACTTATAGTTCGGTGTCGATAGCGGAGAACGTAGATCGGAAGCTGGGGTCTCAAGAGGCGTTTGGTAGGAAGCTGAGTACGGCGGGCCCAAGACGAAACTTCTCAACGTCGAGCTTCGCGCACATCTCAACGCCCTTCCACGGCTCAACGCTCTCGGCTTTCGAACAACCGAATGAATTCGCGTCTCAATTTTCATTAAAGTCCGTCACGGAAAGCGTAGCTGACGTGGCGTATTGTTGTTTCTGTTGTAAACGTAAGAAGACAACAGAGAATAAGTTTTTCGATATATCTCTATTAACAGATCCAACGTATTTAGTTATTTTACTCTCGAGTAGTACAGTGGCTATATCGTGTACAAATTTTATTATACTTCTACCCGCGCACGCGCATACAATAGGCTTCGATGAGGCGAAAGGCGCTTACCTCCTCAGTACGGTATCAGCGCTCGATCTGGTCGGACGTATCGGCGGTTCGGCGCTCTGCGATTTAAATTTCATGCCCAAATCTTTCTTCTTCGTTGGAGGATTACTATTCGCGGGTATAACACTAGCAACGATACCGTTTTTAGAATCGTACGTGACTATAAGCGTTTTTTGTGCGTTATTCGGACTTTTTTCTGGGGTTAATAATAGTGTAACTACATTAGTTATGGCGGAAAGTTTGGGCGTAGATCGGCTTATGTCGACTTACGGGATAAGTTTGTTTGTGAACGGCTTATTGCAGCTTATAGGGCCGCCGATCTGTGGCTTATGGTACGACCACGATAAGAATTATAAGAATATGTTCGTAACATTCGGTTTTATTTTCATATGTGGTGCCTCTTTATGGTTGTTCATGCCGCTAATTAATAGAAATAAGAGAAAACGCGCTCAGAAAGAATTGGAGGAGAGTGGGAAAATTTAGTTAATAAAATTGATTTTTAAGTTACGAGTTGTCTGTCACGGGCCGTGTTTGACACGCTCAATGTAAAAATGTGACAATGTTGGTCACGTGTCACGACGGTATAAGTAAAGTGTGTTTTAGCCAATAGTCAAATAATACGTTATATTTGATGTCTGCAACGCCCTTATTTTTTAAAATACCACTAACGTTAGAGATATATTATAAAAAAAAATCGGGCTTAAAAATATAGCCTACTAGTTTTTGCCCGCGGCTTCGCCCGCGTTTAAAATAAAATAATATCACATACTAACATACATAAAACTAAAAATTCGACCCTAAATTTTGCTAAGGATTATCACTTGATCAAATGTATAGTTTACGATTCAATCCTTACTAATATCGATTAAAATAATCGATGTTTTGGGTCCGAAATATCGATTTTCCGATTAATCGATCTTAGATCGCCATCCCTAGTTCCCGTGGGCTTTCCGGGATAAAAACTATCCTATGTCCTTTCTCGGGTCTCAAACTATCTTTGTACAAAATTTCATTAAAATCGGTTCAGTGGTTTGGGCGTGAAGAAGAGACAATCAGACAGACAGACAGACAGAGTTACTTTCGGATTTATAATATTAATAAGGATGTCAGTCCCACAATTTAGACCAATCCAACGACACCTCGTATGTTAAACCGTCAAGCCGTTTGGGCTGCAGCGTGACAACGTGACATACATACATACATAGAAACGCACAAAACACATTATTCTTCGTAGTCATGTAAGGAAGTCATAGGCGTTGTACCTAAAGGTATAGGTGGTAACACATATTGTAAAGTGTTATTTTATTCGTCGTCATTCTTGTTTTGTCAAATTTTTAGCGAATTTTTGTGAAAGTTCCTTTTGTCCGACCAATATTTTATGATAAAAGTATGTCATGAATAGTGACGTCATCTTCGACGTTAGTCACCGCACGGGCCTTAAGTGGAACGATACTGTGTGTTACAATCGTTGCGGGGGTTAAATAGAACGTACTCAATATGTACCTCCGTATGTCAAAGATATGTCAATTTGTCTCCACAGGGAATTGTATCGAATGCCGCGTCCACACACTTGGTATTTGCCGCAAACTCCAAAGCTCCGCAAACATTTGGGTATATTTGTTTGGCATAAAAACCAAGTTAAACAATCTATCCACACATATGAATTTGCGTTTGTTGGGGTTCGGCAAACGTCTGGATACGGCATAAAGTTGCAAATAAACTTTGTGTATCTTCCTTTTTTCAATAATGTGTGAGTGAGACACATATGAACGCCATTTTGAATATATTATTAAGACAAATCGTATTCATTAATTAAAGTAACTAGCACAAATAATTGCTAGATTAGCACAATTTAGGCAATAATAGCCACTTCTTTACGAATTTAGACTTTTGATATGTAATTTTATCTTTTATGCGCTTTTCTTGTCACGTGTGTTAATGCATGTCACTGCTAAATAACAGCAGTGTTAAGCGCTGCTGTGTTCCGGTTTGAAGGGTGTGGTAAGGGAGACATACTTTTCCGAGGCGATCCAGTTTAATCCTCAGGGGTAGCATCAGTGGCCGACCTCAGATAGGATTCTCATCTGGGCATATCTATGATAAATAGCAAACGATCATGCAGTCCACCTGATGGTAAGTGGCTACTGCCGATTGTATGATCGTTTGCTGCTACTATATTATAAAAAAGTAGCGTTCTCTCGTGTCATACGCACACATGCACAGATCGCAGAGACTGTAGTGAGTAATCTTGCAGAAGTAAATATAAGCGACAAGAAAAGCGCATTAAGAACCTGTTTCTTGTCACGCGGGTTTGTCGCGTGTGGACCGCATGCGTAGAACTTGCATCCAATTGTTTCATAATTAATTTCCTGTCATGTATGCCTCACGCACGCGAGTCGCGGAGACTTGAGTGCAAATGAGACGGACATGACAGGAAAGGGGTCCTAAGGATCTGTTTTACAATGTCTAAATGTGACAATGCTCGTCTTTCGGCATGTGGGGTCGACCTTTAGCCCGAATCAAAGCAATCGTGTGTACTCGCGCGTGGTGTTTACATATTCCGCATTGTTCGGCGAGTTACTTGGCGAACTATTCGCGAGTTTCTAAATATTCCATTAAATACTATATTCGGGCATTGAAAAGGACCTTAAATCTATTAAATTAATTATTTTATATACATTTTATTATGTTATATAGGTATAAAGAGGCTTTTTGGTTATATAAGTTTATGTACTGTAATGTATGTACTGTAAATACATGTAATATAGTGGGAAGACTTTCCCAACAGTGGGATAATCGGTTCAGGCCAAAATGTTATGTTTACCTACTAACGACAATGCAAAAGTGTCCGAGCTAAAAGTGCTACAAAATGCAAAAAGAGCTACAATAAACTCAGAAATTGTAATAAATTGTCAAGTGGTAGTCGAACTCGCACACGGAGCGCACACACCTTCTCCCAACGACTTCAGAGCGGACTAGCAGTTTGGTGCGGACTACACTTACAGTTCAAAAGATTTGACCTAAAATCCATTGAAAAGTAGGTCATAAAGCACATACAGTTTTTTAGGTATCAAATAGAATGTAACTGTAAATAAAATTAATGTTAAATTAAAAAAAAATGTTCGATAAATATAATTAATTGTAATATATACCTTTTTTACCAATACGAATAATGTGTTATTTAATAAATATATTTTTTATAATTTTTATTTTGTTTTTTATTTAATTTTTTTTTCGTTTCAGTTCTTTCTTCTTTTTTTTCTTTCTTCTTTCGATTTCTTTTGGCGCGTTTAAGATCATCAGAGTGTATTTTTAGTGTGGTTGCCGGCGACCTTAGTCCTTACGTGGCAACATGTGATCGGCTTCAAGTAGAACCTGCTCTATATGGAGTTGTACAGATGTCCATACGACAGTGACCAGTGGCTTGAAAGTGGTAGAACTCTATGTGGTTCGACTCCGGCGGCACCAGCACCACACCTATTTCTGTTATAACAGCAGTGTAGCGCTGCTGTGTTCCGTTTTGAAGGGTGTGGTAAGGGAGACATACTTTTCTAAGACGTTCTAGCTTAGTTACCAGGGGTAGCAACGCAGTAGCCGACCTCACGGATCACCTCAAGGACTCCATCCTATCTGGGGTTGATTACAGATGTCCATACAGCAGTTGTCATTTACCATCAGGTGGACTGCATGCTCGTATACTACTCCTATATTATTAAAAATGTAAAAATATAAATTACAAAATAATATAATAATATAAGTTACTCTGACATACATATCATTTTAATAATAGTTTTATAATAATAGGTAATGTATATTTTATTATATATTAATAATAATATAGTATAGTATGTATAATATAAAATAAAAGTAATTTAAATGAAAAATATTTAAAATAATATAAATGCTCATTTTTGCATTTGAAATAAACTCAAGTTAGAAACATTGCAAAAGTAAAATATGTAATTGTTTTTTTTTGGAAATATGAATCCAGTGAAAAGTGGATTCATGAATTATCATGCCAATATCTTAAACCCATTTATTAGTGAATGACATATTTTTTTTTATAAAATTTAGCAAATGAGTTCACTTAAAAAAAATTTTTTTAGTGGTTAGTATCATTAGGTAGAATTGTGTAATTTATAATTTTAGAAAGTTATAAAATTACTTAAACAATTTTGGCTGTTCAATTTTGAGTATTATTTTTAAATATGTCTATAAAATTTTCGCTGTTAAATTTTAAGTATTATATTTAATATATTCAAATTTATCACGGAGTTATTAGTTATATTTGTGAAATATAAATTAGAAAATATAGAGAATAGTAATTTTAAGGGGTTAATTGATTTTTATAATTTATAAAAATCGTATTATTGTAAAAAATCATTACTTCCAAATGTACCGAATTAATGGTAAATTTTATTTAATATTACATCATAGATTAGTAAAGATACTTCGCCGCCTTGAAATTGAATGAAGCCACAAACGGCTTATTAGTAAGTTCTTTTTTTGAATTCATGACAAATAAAAACATTTTTAGAGAAAATTTACGAATAAATAACTAATACTGCGTAATTTACATGATAAATAAATAATTATTTCAAATATTTTAGGGACATTTTAGCACGGAGACGTGGCAAAACTTTTTTACGCAACTATTTCAACTCTCAAAACTGGGTACATTTTCTTGTTAGGAGTGAATAATCTTTACTAATCTATGTATTACATATAAATAAGAAACATTATAATTTTTGTAGATAAGCGACAGTATACGTTTTTCATACATATTTTTATACTTAGGTGTTTTTCAGGAGATAAATTCATATAACCCCGTTATTAATATTGAATCTTTTCATATTTTTCGGAATTTGACATTTTCTAGGACACAAAAATTTCCAAATGTCAATCTTTGGTTAAACGTTGGATCGATTGAATATAAATAACGAGCGTTTAAGAATCCATTCTAAGATAAATAATTATACTTTGTTTCTAGATATTTATAGTAACTATCCTTCTCCTCCATTTTGTTTTAAGAAGTTTGAAAAAAATATAAAATTAATTTATTCCTTAAATATAATTGAATTATAATGATTGTGAGGCGATCGAATTATCTAATTGTATTTTGTATATAATAAATTGTATTTTTTTAAATTGTTGTATCATTTATCATAACTCATCCACATATTGGATTTTATTATTTTTGGGACATATTTTTAGGCATATTACGTTAAAAGAAATGTAACTAAAATAAGAAATAGATAAATAAAAATATAGTAGGTATATGATACATCTTTCGTACAAAGATATTACATAGTAGGTATATTTCTTTTGAAGGTGGTAGAACCCTCTGTGGTTCGACGGCGGCACCACCGCCACACCTATTTCTGTTATAACAGCAGTGTAGCGCTGCTGTGTTCTGGTTTGAAGGGTGTGGTAAGGGAGTCAAACTTTTCCGAGGCATTCCAGCTTAGTCCTCAGGTGTAGTGGCGCATCCGTGTCCGAGCTCGGATAGGAATCCATTCTGGGGTAATTACAGATGTCCATGGGCGTCAGTCACTTTCCAACAGGTGGACTGCATCCTCGTCTGCTACACCTGTATTTATAAAGCATTGAATAATCCTGTAATAATGACTCTTCAAATTTCTTTCAAATACATTACAGTAACACAGACAAAAACATGTCTACAATTAATTAATTGCTAACACAAGTTACAGTATGATTTTTATACTTGTAAAAATAAAGAATCCGTTTCCTAAAGATTCCTTCGGACACCATAAATATAATAACTTAAAATTAATAAGTGCCACTTTTGTCTACAGTTGGAGCCATTCGCAGAAGAAGACGTGCATGATCTAGACCAGAGTAATCCCAAGTTGGTCCTAACATCAGAGGACAACTCCCCGACCCCCACAGGGGATAAGTACCTCAACGGGTCCCCACCAATCTTCAAAAATCAATCGAATGCAGCTCTGGATGAAAGAAGTCCAAATAGGTTAGAATTTGCAAGATCAGCAAGCGCTGTTATGGCAAGAAATGCTGATGAAGGACGTATTAGAAAGATCTCTACTCCAGCGTCGTCGAAGCACGGTTTACAACACATTTCTAGCAAGAGCCACTGGCCCAGCAACCCGTCTCTACTCGAGTCAGTTCCAGAAGGGAAAACAAGTCGTGTGAACTCCCAAGAAGCGTTCGGGAAGAAGCTCCTAGTGCCAAAAACGCCAAAACGTAGTCCCTCGACATCAAGTTTTCAGTACATGTCGACACCCTTCCACGGATCGACGCTGTCCGCGTTTGAGAAGCCAAGCGAATTCACATCGCAATTCAGTCTGAAGTCGGTAACAGATAGTTTAGCGCCGATCAGCTATTGCTGTGGTTGTAAGAAAGAAGATGACGCGAAGAAGGAGCCAAGCAAGTACTTCGACGTGCAACTACTAAAAGATCCGATTTATTTAGTGATATTAATATCGAATTGTACGTGTGCGATTTCGTACACAAACTTCATAATTCTAGTGCCGGCGTACGCTCAGGAATGCGGTTTTGATAGTACATTAGGCGCCTACCTCCTCTCTATAATATCTGCGTTGGATTTAGTTGGGAGGATCGGTGGTTCAGCGCTATCAGATATTGTAACAACGCCGAAGCGATACTTCTTTATAACCGGTTTACTTTTATCAGGGATTAGTTTGGCGCTCTTGCCGTCAGTTTCGAGTTATTTGGGAGTCAGTGCGTTCTGTTCTGTGTTCGGACTGGCATCAGGTATAAATGTCGGTGTGTGTGCCTTGGTTATGACAGAGATGTTGGGTGCCGAACGTCTAATGTCCTCGTACGGGATAAGTTTGTTCATGAACGGGATTTTGCAGCTTATAGGGCCGCCGATTTGCGGCGCGTGGTACGAGTACACGAATTCCTACAAGTCTTTAATAGTGACATTAGGTTTTATTCTGATGATGGGCGCGTCGCTATGGTGTTTTGTCCCGCTCATACACAGGCGGAGGAAAAGAGCGGAGAATATGAAGGAAGTGGACGTGAAGGCGTGATTCGTTTAGGTAGGTTGAATCGATTCGGAATCGATTTGTCGTTGGGTCCAGTAACATTTAAGATTAAGAGATGTTAGAATGTTTTATATTAATGCATTGCCCTACCGGTCTCTTATTTTTTCTACAAAGTAGAGTAGTTCGCTATTTTTTCATATTGCTGGTGAATTGTGAATTGTGAAGTATAGTCCGCGCCAAACTGCTAGTCCGCTCTGAAGTTATTGCGAGCAGGTGTAGTCATACAATTTGCTATGGCGACGCGATTCATTTCTATATTCAGAGCGGACTAGCAGTTTTACGCGGACTATATCTCCCCAGTTGTGGGAGATCCGTACCCAGCAGTGGGGCATAAAAAAGCTAATCAATTCGAGTACTGTCAAAAGTTAGCTTTGAAGTGTGTTCATCATGACCAGTATAACTTGAGCTGCCGCAAAGGATTTAAATATGATTGCTCTAAATTGTTAGAAATGCTTGTAACGCGACCAATTTAACTAGACCCCTGAGTTTTATGATGGATAGTGACGTCATATTTATACACCAGTGCTATACAAAAAGAAACAATTGTAACAAAATAGATTTTTGAAATGTTGTAAATAATTATTTTAATTTTGGAGATTGTTAATAATTAATTGTTAATAATAAATAATTGTTAATAATGTTATTTTATCTTTTTCTCGTATGTTGTCATCAGTAAAAAACAATTTCAGTTGTAACACAAATATTTGCCTTTTAAAAGACATTTCCGATATTTTTTTTAATTTAACAGTTTTTATTATTAACTAATTTGCTACCGGTGGAAAGCATAAAGGTCCGTTCACACACACCGGCTCGGAGAGCATCGGCTCGCATTTTTCTTTTCATACAGACCGGATGGTATACGCTTTGAATTGACCGGAGCGGAGCCGCCAACTATTTCACATAGACCGGCTGGTAAAGATCAGAGCCGGTCGGCTTCTCTTATTATTTCACACGAAGCGCGTTCAAGCATTCTTAGTGACAAAAGAAGTGCTCATGCAAAAATAAACCGTAATACAATTAGGTACTCAAAACTCTGTTTCCAACGTGATAAAAATCTGCTCTCCTCTCCGAGCCGATCTGTGTGAACGGACCCTAAAGCGAAATGTTAGAAAAGGCGTCGTATAGCCAGGTGTCATGTTAAATTGGTCATATAATTATGGTATAGAGCGTAAATACAATAATATAAGCAATAAGTAGACAACGCAAAATTCGCTTTAAATTTACAATTTTTTAAACTATTTTTGTAATTTTCGAGTCCAGTGAATGAATTTAAAGATTTCCTTTTTTATTTTTTTAATTTTAATAATAATAGTTCTGTAAAACCACCATTTTTATTTGCTTTCAGTATTAAATATTGAACAAACCTATTATATCTCCACTTCAATTTTCATTTTTAAGAAAATAAATTATAGAATTTCTACGTTATAATCTCTTGCTGTATTTAATAATCTGTTCGAATCATTCATTCTTTACATCTATCCATCACTACTAATTTCGTTCATTCTCTTTTATAAAAAAATGTAATTTCAAATAATTCGATTAATATTATTGCGTGCATAAGTCAATGGGTTCTTGTATAGGTCCTTTGTCATTTAAATATCCCAGTAAAAAAAATACGAGTACGAGTATATAAATACCCTACTCGGGTGTATTTGGCATTCGTCATGATACTCGTTCGCAAGATGTAAGTTTTTCAACGCAAATAAAAGTATTAGCGTGCTCTGCGTCCACATATTCGTAATTGTTAGGCAGATTATTCGGCGTATTGTTCGCGAATTAATGTTATTTATTGCATTATATATCTTTATTCTCGCATTGTGGAAGCCCCAAGTACTGCATTCTACTTATTTTTACTACGATTTAAGTTATATTTCCATTAATCATAAATAATGAAAGGTGTCAAATTTTCTATTTTATTATCTATATTTTATAACTTTCAATATATTTTCTGTATTGTCGGTACCACTTAATATCAGTTTTGATTGAAAATATCAAAAACATTGTAGGAATATTGTTCTTTTATTCCCCTAAAGTAGTTCCATTCCATTTCGTAACTATATTTTTATAAATAAATTATATTTCAATGTAACGCGGCCAGTAATAATTATTAAATGCCAAAAAATGTACCACTTTCGAATATTTTTATAATCGTCATTAAGTTTTTACTTAAAAAATTGTTTAACGTATCTTAAATTATATTTGTTCATTTTACATCGATTACTGAATAAATTATGTGCCACTTTTCCATAAATTAGTAAAGATTACTCACTCCTAACTAGAAAATGTACCCAGTTTTGAGAATTGAAATAGTTGCGTAAAAAAGTTTTGCCACGTCTCCGTGCTAAAATATTTGAAATAATTATTTATTTATTATGTAAATTCATGTAAATTACGCAGTATTAGTTATTTATTCGTAAATTTTCTCTAAAAATGTTTTTATTTGTCAAGAATTCAAAAAAAGAACTTACGATAATAAGTTATTTGTGGCTTCATTCAATGTCAAGGCAGCGAAGTATCTTTACTAATCTATGCACTTTTCATACATTTTTAGAATTTGATACAGGAATCTTTTAAATTTTGACATATTAAACCATAGATTAGTAAAGATACTTCGCCGCCTTGAAAATGAAGCCACAAATGGCTTATTATCGTAATTTCTTTTTTTGAGTTCTTGACAAATAATAACATTTTTAGAGGAAATTAACGAATAAATAACTAATACTGCGTAATTTACATGAATTTACATAATAAATAAATAATTATTTCAAATATTTTAGGGATATTTTAGCACGGAGACGTGGCAAAACTTTTTTACGCAAGTATTTCAATTCTCAAAACTGGGCACATTTTCTAGTTAGGAGTGAGTAATCTTTACTAATCTATGTATTAAACATTAAATAAATAATCTACATTTAAATAGTCAAATACGCTCCACTTAACGGTCGGAGCGATAAAATGAAACGTCACCACCGTCGTATCTGTTGATCAGTGGAATGCTCAGTGATATAAAACAATATTTTATTATCTTTCTTTTTATTTTACAGGACATTTCGAATATAGATTTAGGTCAAGATATATTTTTCTTTCATAATTATATTTTTATATTGTAGTAATTAATTCCTTAAGTTTCTTTGATTTCATGTTAATTTCCATAATTATTTCTTCTTAATTATGTAATTATAATATATGTAAATTCGTCCAAAATGGCGACCGTGTCTTATTTACACATTTATTGTAGGACGAGGGGGAAGTAAATGGATTTTTATTTGCCGCCATTTTGGATTTAAATATGATTTATTTGTAAGTGCCTCTGTAGGTCTATACAAATTAAATATATTTAATTTAACATAAAATTAAGTAATAATTTTATTATAATGTACTTTTACCTGTCACAAAATAATGTATCTGTGTCACTCATAGATTAGTGTCACTACCATTTATTTAAATAAATTTGATTTGTATGTAATTTTAAAATGAATTTATGTATGTACTTATATGGGCGTAGAAGCTTAAAAATATATTTTAGCAATTCGAGCAGCTCATGGGATAAAATATTTAAATAATAAATAAAAACATTTTTATTCGGCAGCCATTTTTAAAAAAACAACATTTGTTTTAAAACAAATGTTGTTTTTTTAGTAGAATTGTCATTTTAGTACAATAATTTTCAAAATATATTGCTTCACTTAAATAAGGATGGAAGGGTGAAGAAGGAAGTTTGTAGTTATTAATACGCTTTTATTTTTATAAATATGAGTAAACATTTACCTAAATCTAATTTGAAAGCCTCATAGAAAAATATTTATAACTTGTTTTAAAAATGAATTCGTATTCTACTAGTGTGAATATATTGGAGGTACCTCTCGCTCATTTAATATAATGTGTGAGCGAGACACATATAAACACATCTTCGTGGAATTTATTTTTTAAAACAAGTTATACGAACATAACTATTATAATATTGTTCATAATTATTAATTGTGTTATTATAAAATCTAGCAAGTATTAAGTTAATAGATCAAATACAAAATAATTATAATAATTGTATAAATATAAACAAAAATAGAATGAATTTTATAAACGTGTTCCACTTAACAAAATGCATGAAATGCACTTTCGCCGTTCCACTTAACACATTCGTTGTTCTCATTGAAACGTCTAAAAATGGAGCGAAATCACTTAATATTATGTCAATTGGAGTAACTGCCGTTTGACCAAAAGCTACTTGCCTTAATATTCTTAATTTATTCCGCGTTAGTTATTAATGTATTTTTTATCTTTTGTCAACTATACTAGACGATTTTTTACTTATTTTTATTTTATTTTTCAATATATTACTAACTTATTAACAACTAAGTGAATCGTGGGTGTAATTTTCCATTTACGAATCAATGTCCAAAGAGAATATTAACGGCAAATGCATAGATTAGTAAAGATACTTCGCCGCCTTGAAATTGAATGAAGCCACAAACGGCTTATAATACATAGTAAGTTCTTTTTTTGAATTCTTGACAAATAAAAACATTTTTAGAAAAAAAAATACGAATAAATAACTAATACTGCGTAATTTACATAATAAATAAATAATTATTTCAAATATTTTAGGGACATTTTAGCACGGAGACGTGGCAAAACTTTTTTACGCAACTATTTAAATTCTCAAAACTGGGTACATTTTCTTGTTAGGAGTGAGTAATCTTTACTTACCGTGGCGACGTCGCCACGCTATACGATGGTATGTATATACAGTCTATATGCAGTAGTGTGTACGGTGTGGCGACGCGTCGCCATGCGCAATCGAATTCAATAAATAGTCATCGTTATCTGGAAAAAAATCGTAATATTTTATTTTATCATTATGACATATTTAGTTCCTATCACAATATGTTCTTTTCTGCATATTACTTTTACAAAATAATGTCGATGTTTCACATTTGCCAGGCGTCCCGTGACGGCTCACATTTTTTTCATTGATTTTTTGATTAATTACCCGATTACGGCTCATTGAGAAATGATGTATTGAAAAAAAAAAATAGAAACGTATGCTGTAATAAAAAAACGCATTTTTATTTACGCCTCTGTGGTTTAAAGCCCGAGACGCGAATTCACTCGTTGGTGTAGTCCACGCCAAACTGCTAGTTCGCTCTGAAGTTGTTGCGAGCAGGTGTAGTAATACAATTTGCTATGGCGACGCGATTCATTTCTACATTCAGAGCGGACTAGTAGTTTCCCGCGGACTATACAGCACATACTCAATCCATGTGCATATGTATTAGCATGCTTGCATGTAGAACGCGTGCGAGCGTGACACGCGCGTCGTAAGGATTTTATGACTAAGTAAGAAACTCGAATCGTATACAACTGTGCTACATCGGGCAGTTTTAGGCAGAAAGAATGTACTAAAGATACAATATTTATTTAAACTCGAATTCTCTTCCACTTTATTATAAAGTTATGGTTTTAGGAATATTGTGTAAAATACTGTTATTGATTATATAGTCCGCGCCAAACTGCTAATTCGCTCTGAAGTTGTTGCGAGCAGGTGTAGTCATACAATTTGCTATGGCGACGCGATTCATTTCTATATTCAGAGCGGACTATCAGTTTCCCGCGGACTATAACTAATTAATTGTTTATTTGTTATTGCAAGATTGACTATAAAGACCCGATAGGTGTCGCTGCTGTAGAGATCTATTTTTGTGGTCATTGCTTCTGAATTATATAAAAAAGGAAAAAATAATCAAACTAAAATCTAACTCTGCGGAAACTGTAAAAAAATATTAAATAATGTGTCTTATTTAAGTTACTTTCTTTTTATAAGTTCCAAGTATTTTAATGTTACCAAAATTATTTTATTCTTAATTCATTATTGTATAGGCCGCGTCAAACTTCTAGTCCGCTCTGAAGTTGTTGCGTGCAGGTTTAATTGGCATATACTCCGTATCTGCAATTTGCTATGCGACGCGACTCGTTTCTATATTCTGAGCGGACTAGCAGTTTTACGCGGACTATATCTAGCTAATACTTACGATAATATGTTAACCATTACTTTATTTAGTTTTAATTAAGTAATTGTTATTCGCAATTATAATTACAAATAAGTTTGTGATAAATGCATTATCATTTTTACTGTATGTATTGTTTATGCAATAAATTTTTAACTGCACAATAATGTATTTATTTTTGAACGAAGTCCGATTGTGTCAGGCATGGGAATGGTACCGCTTTGCGTTAGAGGCCCATGTGCAATATTATTGAGCGATTAGGGTTAGTATTTTAAATTGCGCAAAGATTAACGAGAGTTTGTGCGAGTTTAATTTTTATTGCACCACATTTTTTTGTATCGTGTAGGGTCGGTATTGCGCAATATTTTGATGTGAAACATCTATAGCCGCACGTAAAACCGATTTCTGGCGTGGCGACGCATGCCGTGCACGCTATACGATGGTATATATATACAGTCTATATGCAGTAGTGTGTACGGTGTGCGCAAAAATCGTACTATTTTATTTTATCATTATGACATATTTAGTTCCTATCACAATATGTTCTTTTCTGCATATTACTTTTACAAAATAATGTCGATGTTTCACATCTGCCAGGCGTCCCGTGACGGCTCACATTGTTTTTTACTTAAATCAAATCAAATATATTTTTTTATTAAAATAGGTTCTTTAAGCACTTTTTGAATGTTAATACAACTACCACCACTTCACAAGGTGTTTCGTTATGGAGATAACTATTCTCAATCAATACTATCCGCCGACTGAACACGAAATCATTGCGCAGTTCGTATTATTGTGCAATATAATTGCTCGTTTCGAGTTAAAGCGCCTTTTATCTTCTTGTACAATAAAAAGTATTGAACAATATTATGTAGTTACTAGCTGACCCGGCAAACGTTGTGTTGCCATATAAATAACAAAATGTTAAGGGTGAACAACCCTTATAACTTGGGGTATGAAAAATAGATAGTAGCCGATTCTCAGACCTACTGAATATGCATATAAATTTGGTGAAAATCGGTAAAGCCGTTTTAGAGGAGTACGGTAACTAACACTGTGACACCAGAATTTTATATATAATATATAGAAGTTCCAGGGGCAGTAATGCCTGATCTATATACTCGCAAAGAATTTGTCACGTAACTCTCATTTATGAGGTATGTATATAAACAACGCGCAAAGAATCTACAGTACAGAATCCACTTGAGTATTTGCAACACCAGAGGAGTCGCTAATGACCCCCCAGATAGCAATAGATATTCCTACCTGAGGTCGGCCACAGATGCGCCGCTACCCCTGAGGACTAAGCTGGAACGCCTCGGATAAGTCTGTCTCCCTTACCACACTTCAAACACACACAGCAGCGCCTAACACTGCTGTTATTAGGCAGGCGGCTGTGAAGGAGAGCTCTTTTTGCACCCCTCTTGAAGAGTCCCATGTCATAGCGCTCAGGGAGGAAGTTCATTCCACATTTTGCACGTACGCAGTAAAAAGACTGCTTTTTTGTCTGGCTTTCGAACTGGATAGTACAGCAATAGACATGTGAACTTTACAAAGTATATATAACGGTGTCCCCTATGGCTAATGAAGTTGTAGCGTCTTCCCGCTACTCGACAAGAGATGGCGCCACGAGTATTCTGAATCGCGCTATCGAAGTTTTCTAAATATCCCGCATATATACAAGTTCCGAACTGACTGTCGGAGCACGGCCGCTCTCCCGACATGATCACCTAGCCCGGCGGGAGATCTCATCTTACCAAAAAGTCAATTGTGAGGATACACGAAAACAAACAACAAATTATTTCAAAAAGTATATATTCCATAGTAAATTGATCACAAGATTAGATATGCTTAATATAACGTGTATTGTATAATAGCTGATTTGCGTAAAAATAATCATCACATTAACTTAAAAATAGCTTAAATTCACACTTTTTGAATTAAAATGACCAACTCAATACAAAATAAGTGCAAAATGCAAAAAGATCAGACTCCTACCTAACGTCGGCCACTTGTACGCCGCTACCCCTGAGGACTAAGCTGGAACGCCTCGGATAAATATGTCTCTTACCACACTTCAAACCAGAACACAGCAGCGCTACACTGCTGTTATTAGAAATAGGTGTGGCGGTGGTGCCGCCGTCGAACCACAGGGTTCTACCATATTTACACTTTGAGTTCCATCACTTTAATTCTAAAAATGCAATTAATTTTATAATTTGCTTTAAAAATTTATAATAAGTTTCAAATTTCGCTAATAAATACAAATATATTAAATTTAAGACTAATTTATATAAGAATCAGATTTCAAAGAGATCTTTTGATATAATCGAATAAAACGCTAATTTTCAAAATTTTGAAAAATTTCCCTCCCGTTTCATTTCTTTTAGGGTATTGCAGTCAAACGAAAAATCCTTTAAAACTCACTTACATATGTGTACTTGTAAGATTTTTAAACCAAAATTATGAAATAAAATTGTAAATTTGTAACAAAAAAATGATCATTCTTTCTACCCTTTTAAATCCTTGGCGACAAAATTATTTTTCATTATTTTCAATTTCGTATTTTTTCTAATTTTTTTTTATCAAAAAATCCACAAGCGTTTTCAGATCATTATAACAGCTTGACATAGACTATGTAATCAAATAGACTCCAAGTCGAGACACTTTCTAAAACAACATTAGTGAGATAGATCTTATATGACAAATTCACATATTGAAAATAAAAACCAAAGAAGTGTAACTTCTTACATGCGTATAAATGCGTACGCTTTTTTAAATTTGAACACAAATTCAAAAACTTACCTACCTTAGCTTACTTAGCTACCAAAATGGTCCCAATTTTAAATTTTGGGGTTACATGGGGTTGGTTTAATTCATTCATTTACTTACTTAAATCATTCATTTTTATAAAATTGTCAAAAATACAATTCTATAAAAGACGCTTCCTACACTCACAGCCCCACACTAGGATACCCTGTGTCGTGGGTGCCACACAAAGACGACACAAACACCCAGACCCAGAAACCTAAATTCATCATTAAGGTATAAGTCTGGCCGGGGATCGAACCCGGGACCCTTTGCGCAGACCGGTATGGTGACCGCTCCGCCACGCGGGTCGTCATAAAAGTCCAATTTTCATATCGGGATCATCCTAAGTGGTCAATTTTGGAACAGCCTGTACAAAAGGTCTACTAGATGGGACAATGTGACCTACGATGTCCCAGCCCTTCGCAGGACCACATATATAACAAAACACACGACAATTACATTTTAGTAGCATCTTATTAATTAAAGTACGTTATAATCACTTCTTTCACAATGTCAGCGAAAAATATATTTAACTAGCTAACCCGGCAAAGTTTGTACCACCTCAAAATGTATTTATCAAATATATTTCATGTAAAATATAGCCTATGTTACTCGTGGATAATGTAGCTTTCTAATGGTGAAAGAATTTTTAAAATCGGTCCAGTAGTTTTTGAGCCTATTCATTACAACCAAACAAACAAAGTTTTCCTCTTTATAATATTAGTGTAGATTATGTTTACACGTTCGCCAAAATTCGGCAAACAATTACAAATACATGTGAATAGAGCATTCGTCTGGGTTCGTATAGTGCGATTGCTTGTAATCGATCCAATGGCGTGTCAATCATTAAAATTTGTTATTAATACTCTATCCAAATTTTACCTATCACGGATCAATATTTGACTTTTTTCTTTTATTTTTTGTTTAGTCTGAAAATATATATTCTCTTCATTTTTTAGCATGAAGTATTTGTGTATGCATAATGCTTGCATATGCGAGCGACAGTCGCTTAAACAATAGTTGCTTGAGCGACAAAATGTCGCTCTGTCCGTCTGTCTAACATTGTAAAAGAAATGACTTACATATTAATATAAAAATATTTGTTACAATAAATTATTAATAAAATCACAAAAGATTGCTTTCATTTTCTCATTAGTCTTATTATTATTAAAATTACAAAATTTTGACACTAGATTTACGAAGCAACACTTCTTTGGGGCATTTTGGAAAAAATGACTGATTTTTTACAATATCAACAAGTGAAATAATTTAAAATACTTCATTTTTTATATTTATATTACACACGATATGTATCAATAATTTCTGTAATATTTTTTGTTTTTTTTAATACACCTAAGAAGTATATCTTCTTACGCTTTTTTTTTATAAAAAAATAGTCACAAATTTTCAAAAATTCTTGTTATAAGAATAAAGCCTTGCATTACTTCAGTCAGATTTTACTAGAAAACTCATTTTTGACTTTACACAACTTGAATATTATTTATAGTCCGCGCCAAACCGCTAGTCCGCTCTGAAGCTCGCGAGCAGGTGTAGTCACACAATTTGCTATGGCGACGCGATTCATTTCTATATTCAGAGCGGATTAGCTTCGCGCGCACTATACTAGCTTTTACCCCCTACGCTCGCAATCTGAGATTATCTATCCCTCGGGAACGGTAATTCGAGATAAAACCTACCCTATATCTTTTTTATCCCTCCTGACAACGTGTGTACAAAATTCCATGACAATCGGTTATGTAGTAAGGCGTGAAAGTCTAACAAACAAACAAACATTCGTATTTACATTATTAGTTAGGATTTCGAAAAAGAAGTGTAACTTCATTCATGCGTACATACAAACATACAAACACTTTTTATTGTATATACATAAAAAACTATATAATATGTATATTAATACATACATATGAGGCTGTTAGAACCAGAATCCACTTTTCTACACTCACAGCCCCACACTAGGATTCCCTGTGTCGTGGGTGCCATGGACACACACATAGACAAATACACAAACACCCAGACCCAGAAACAGAAATCTAAATTCATCATTTAGATATTTGTCTGACCGGGGATCGAACCCGGGACCCTTTGCGCGTCAGACCGGTATGGTGACCGCTCCGCCACGCGGGTCGTCAGAATAGCCTAACTACAAAAACGATTTACAATACGGACAAAAGTAAATGTGTTCAGTCCGCTCTGAAGAAATGAAATGAAATATATTTATTTTGTATAGGCCAATGGGGGCACTTACAAATTGTCAGTTACAATATTTTCTTGAACTACTACCGGATCGGAACGCGAGCTCAACTGAGAAGATCCGGTAAGAAACTGTGGGTTTGTCTCTTTTTTATAACAATTATTCTCTTTTTTTTTAAATGCCATCATTTTTTACATATCCTTACTAATATTATAAATCCGAAAGTAACTCTGTCTGTCTGTCTATCTGTCTGTCTGGTTGTCTCTTCTTCACGCCTAAACCACTGAAGCGATTTTAATGAAATTTTGTACAAAGATAGTCTGAGACCCGAGAAAGGACATAGGATAGTTTTTATCCCTGAAATCCCACGGGAACTAGGGATGGCGATCTAAGATCGATTAATCGGAGAATCGATCTTTGGGACCCAAACAATCGATAGTAATCGATATTAGTAAGGATTGAATCGTAAACTATGCATTTGATCAAGTGATGATCTTTAGCAAAGTTGTTGTCCATGAGCCCACGAAGGTTTCAGAGTTGGTACGACCAATTTTCGCCAGATGGCGCCACTGTCATTCCAATGAAGGTACGAATTTTCAGTTGTATGTATGTTAGTATGTCATATTATTTTCTTTTAAACGCGGGCGAAGCCTCGGGCAAAAACTTGTAATTAATAAAACATTAGCTCCAGTATCTTGCTTTACATTTATCTAAAAAAAGTTTGTTCAGCAAGATACGCTACACTTGCTGCTACAAGTAGTTGCGAGCAGGTGTAGTCATACAATTTGCTATGGCGACGCGATTCATTTCTATATTCAGAGCGGACTAGCAGTCTTACGCGGACTATACAACATTATTAATTACGAAAATACAGATAGGTTAAAAATCATTAAAATGCAGTTAGGCCTCTGGTTCTTACATCCTCATATCGATACTTTAATTCGCAAATCAGCCAACTCCACTTTTTTTCAAAATGTTTTTTTTTTTTTTAATTTATTTTGATTTCTTTCAACGCCTTTTATTATCAAAATAAATAAAAAAAATGTGAGCCGTAACGGGACGCCTGGCAGATGTGAAACATCGACATTATTTTGTAGAAGTAATATGCAGAAAAGAACATATTGTGATAGGAACTAAATATGTCATAATGATAAAATAAAATATTACGATTTTTTTCCAGATAACGATGACTATTTATTGAATTCGATTGCGCATGGCGACGCGTCGCCACATCGTACACACTGCTGCATATAGACTGTATATATATACCATCGTATAGCGTCGCCACTGCATACGTCGCCACGCCAGAAATCGGTTTTACGTGCGGCTATAGATGTTTCACATCAAAAAACATTTTGAAAAAAAGTGGAGTTGGCTGATTTGCGAATTAAGGTATCGATATCTAAAATAGTATGTAAAATAATTTCCAAAAATAATTGCAGAAAATTAATGTATAAAAACAAGTGTATATTATTATTATTAAAACAACCTTTCATTATTATTATTAAAATAAACGTGGAACTAGTAATAAAATAGACTGCAAATAAAGCGTCCACACGCTCGCCAAATATCGACAAACAGCTGCAAATTTATACGTATGGACAGAGCGTTCGACATGGTTTGTGCATGCTTGCGAGCGCTTGTTGCCGATGCAACAGTGTCGATCGATAAGTCTCGTTATTAATATTCAATCTATCCTGATTTTACCTACCAAGGATCCAAATTTGACATTTTCTGTCAAATAAAAATATTAAGGAAATGTATAACATTTTTTTTATTTTATTATATTCATATTTACATAATGACAATCAAAAAATTTGTTGCCTGGAGACTAAATATGTAACATTTTATATTATTATATTTTTTCTATTCTAAAAATATAGTCACTTTCTGGTATGAAGTTATTGTCAAATATCGATCGTTGGTAGTCAAAACATTGGATAGATCGATTATGAATAACGGATCAATCTATAAAATAATCCTTAACTTTCCTATAGTGATTATGTTTTAATTTCGGCCATAAAGCTCAAACTACTGTATAGAAAAGTGTATCAAAAATGTTTATAAAATTCTTTAAATCATTCATTTTTTTATTCTAGTATATTTTTAATTTAAATTCACTGAATTATTCATAATCAGATCATTTCTGACCCACTGCTGGGCACGGGTCTCCTCTCAGAGTGAGAAGGATTAGGCCATAGTCCACCGCGCTGGACAAGTGCGTATTGATAGACTTCACATACCTTTGAGATTTTCTTTATAATATAGGAGTAGCAGATGACCATGCAGTCCACCTGATGGTAAGTGGCTATTGCGGTATGGACATCTGTAATCAACCCCAGATAAGATTAGATTTTACTTGAGTTCGGCCACAGATGCGCCGCTCCCCCTGAGGACTAAGCTGGTACGCCTCGGACAAGTATGTCTCCCTTACCACACTTCAAACCAGAACACAGCAGCGCTACACTGCTGATATAACAGAAATAGGTGTGACATAGATGTGGTAAGGGCATACTTCTCCGAGGCATTCCAGCTTAGTCCTCAGGGATAACGAATCTGTGGCTGTTCTCAGATAGGAATCTAATCTGGGGTTGATTACTGATGTCCATACACCAGTGACTTACATATGAACTGCATGCTCGTCTGCTACTCCTATATTATATAAATGTCAATCTTTCGAACATGATCTTTCGATAGACTGATTATTAATAATGGGCATTAGTCCGTAAAGGTAGCAACAGATCTATGGCCGTAAGTAGTCTTAAGTAAGACTATGTTATATGGGGTTGATTACAGATGTCCATACCGCAGTAGCTTACCACCAGGTGGACTGCATGCTCGTCTGCTACTCCTATATAACAAACAATCTCAAAGGTATGTGAAGTCTACCAATACGCACTTGGCCAGCGCGGTGGACTATGGCCTAATCCTTCTCATTCTGAGAGGAGACCCGTGCCCAGTACCCTTACCATGAGTTTTTACGTTTCGACAAATATGACTCTTTTGGTATTTATTACGTATTTGCGTACAATTTCCAATCAGCGCCCCTAGCGGATTGGATCAGAACTTGGAAATTGTATGGGCCAATACAACAATAAACAAATACCAAAACAGTAATATTTAACGATAAATAATATTAATAATGTAACAGTATTGGCCGACAGCCAGGACCGAGCTATTGGCTAAGTCACCTCTCACTTGAGCACTCTGTACACTCAACCAGGCGCATGAACAACTTGACGTATTTTCATGTAACTTGAGTGAATTCGCAATAGTTGTGCTTCATATAATATATTTTTTTTTTATAATATAAGAATAGCAGACGAGCATGCAGTCCACCTGATGTGGCTACTGCCGCCCATGGACATCTGTAATCAACCCCAGATAGGATTAGATATTCCTACCTGAGGTCGGCCACAGATGCGCCGCTACCCCTGAGGACTAAGCTGGAACGCCTCGGAAAAGTCTGTCTCCCTTACCACACCCTTCAAACCAGAACACAGCAGCGCCTAACACTGCTGTTATTAGGTAGAAATAGGTGTGGCGGTGGTGCCGCCGGAGTCGAACCACAAAGGGTTCTACCACCTTTAATATATAAGGATTATTATAGGATTATTAGGAGTGGGATTATAGGAGCGGCTGAAAAACAGCGCTACTCGAATCCCTGATTCTGAGACAGCAATGCTGAGCCGAATTCCTTTTGTCATATTTATATTACTGTAAAATGTACATTTATTCTGTGTGTAACTGTGTTATTATGGCAATAAACGTTTATTATTATTATTATTATTATATGTTCAATGAAGTAGGAATGTAGGTAAGAATTTAGTTAAGTGTTTAAAATAAGGCCTCTCTATCGTATTGGGTGTTTAGCCTGTAAGGATAGATGTAATGGTGTTTTAAGAATAAATAAATAAATAAATAAAGGGGATTTTCCTCATTTCAAACAGGTAAAAGACCAGGTAAATTTAAAAAAATCCGACAAAGAAATATTGGTTTACACTCGTTATTTAATAATTAGTCAACATCAAAATTTGTCAATTTCTATTAGACACATATTGTCAAATAACGATCTTTTGGTACATAAATAAATAAATAAATATTTGTCAAAACGTAAACTCATGGTAAGGGCACAGCAGTGGGCCAGTGGTTCTCCTACACATTACCTAATACTTAGGAGTGGTTTACTAGACTTTATAGCTGCCCTGAGTTTCTTAACCAACGCCGCCGGCTGGATTAGTATAGACACCTCGGTACCGTGGGTGGACAGTCGGTTTATTTCTTCTTCGCCACCCTGTAAAATTAAGTTAAAATTAATCATTAATTTAACGTTAATAAATTTTAATTTAATGTTAATAATACTTTAATGTAATGTTGATAAAATTTAATTCAATGATAATAAAACTTTAATTTAATGTTGATAAAAATTTAATTCAATGTTAATAATATTTCAATTTGGTGTTAATAATATTTTAATTAAATTTTTATAAAATTTATTTATTTTTGCTATTTTTTTATGGAACATGTTGTGTTTATTTAGTTGGTGTAAAATTATAATTTATTAATTTCAGATTAATAACTAAATAATAATTTTAAATTATTTATTCAAAATTTGTAGCAGCAGTAATAGTAGTAGTTGTATATTTTAAAGTTGTTAATAATTTATTTTAATAATAATATTACTTAACATGATAATAATTTTACCTTAATATTTTTTACTAAATCAGAATATTAAGATAAATTTAAATTTAAACCTTAATCCTTAAACCTTATCTTAACCAAATTAATAAGCCTGTTAATAACTTTAGTGATACTTAAATCTCATAACTAGATTATAATTTTACCTCGAACAAAATATAAACTCTACACTTATTTACCTAGACTATTTAAATTCTACTTTAACATTTAAATTCTTATAGTTACCTTAATAAAAATTCTGACTGAATTTGAATTTTACCTAAACTAAATTTAAATTACACTGTCACTAAATATAATTCTTACCTTAGGTGAATTACAATTTTAACTCAATTACAATTGTAACTAAATCACAATTTTACATTAACTAAATTTAAATTCTACGCTTACTAAAATTAAATGCAACTACAACTAAATTACCATTTTACCAGAATATATTTTTTATCTAAATCATAATTTACTTTCACTAGATTTAAATCCTACTTTAACAAAATTAAATCTAACCACAACTAAATTACAATTCCACCCAACTAAAATTCTAAAATTCCCTAACCCCAACCAAAATTCTAATTCAACACAATTTTACCTAAACTAAATTGCAATTCTACCAAATTAGACCTATTATTGACCTCAGTTATGAGATGACATTACTGACACAGAGTTATGACATGAATCTAAACATCACTAAATTATAATTTTGCCGTTATCAAAATTTTAACTAAATCACAATTCTACCTAGACTAAAATTAAATTCTATCCCAAACTAAAAACCTTACCTTAACCAAGTTAATAGGTCTATTATTGACCTCAGTGATACACCATTTGCCTGGAGGGGGTACCCCCACCCTCGCCGCGGGCGACCCCCCCTCCACCGACACTATCGTACACTCACTGTCCAGTTTGAATCCTGAAAACAATTTAAAACAAAAGTTTAATAAATATGTAGGTTTCGTATTACTAAATTTTATTAATAAATTTAAAGGTTCTGTTCCAGCGAATTAATTAAAAAAAACCATTTCCCATGGACTAAATTGTGAATCTAAACCATTCTCAAGTCCCCTTGAACACACACAACAAATTTCATCAAAATCAGTCCAGTCGTTTAGGAGGAGTTCAGTGATATACACACGCACATAAGAAATATATATATAAAGATTGTAACTAACAATTTGTCATCTACTCATTTATTACTTGTACATTATAAAAAAAAATCCCACTAATTGAGTTTAATGCCCAGCGGTGGGGTAGTGATGGGAGACGGCAAGAGTGGAGCTCGAACCGCCCGGCCAGCAACCTCGGGATGGACGGCGGTATGTGTGGTCGCATACTGTCGTGAACACCAGATGGTGTGGTGAGTTTCAAGCTCACCTGGGCGGAGCCCGACGGGGCAACGCGCCAAGTGGACTCCGGTTGCGTTCCGTTGGAGATCCCGGAGTCCTCTACGCAGCGCGAGGACGGCCACCGGGGGGGTTTTAGTGCGGGTTAGTGATGGGAAAGTGACTTACCTAAGCTTTCATTGTCTTTCCTGTTGATGACGTATATCTTCCCGAGGGGCACCCGGTGGAAGAGTATGTCCACCTATAACAAAAACATATACAGTAGAACCCGCTTAAGGATCACGCTTAATACGATTTCTCGCATAATACGCCATTTTACGCCAGTCCCTGCATTTTGAGACATGTTTTCATACATTTCTTAACGCTTAATACGCTTTGACATCCCGTTTAATACCTTTTTTTTTTTTTTTTTTCTCGAGGGGGAAACCTTCAAAAGGTACCCGACGACATGGGAGCGACGCCGGGTTATGTGGGATTTTTACCGCACTAAAACCCCCCCGGTGGCCGTCCTCGGCGCTTGTTGGAGAACTCCGGGATCTCCGACGGAACACAACCGGAGCCCTCCAAGCGCGATGCCCCGATCGGGCTCTACCCTGGAGGAGCAGTTTTCGCTCCTCCCACACCATGTAGTGTTTACGACGGTATGCGACCACACATACCGCCGTCCTTCCCGGGGTCGCTTGCTGAACGGTTCGAGCTCCCACTCTTGCCGCCCGCGACCCCGGAAGTCCCCTTTTAGTCGCCTCCTACGACAGGCAGGAGATACCGTAGCCCTATTCTAGTCCCGGAACTACAGGGACAATCCCGTTTAATACCTACGCCTAATTCGTAACTGGCTGGCACATTTCAAATGCACACAATCAAATTACAACGGATGGATCAGGGAATCATATAGGTCCTTAAACAAGGTTACAGGACAAGACTTATCGTTATCTTCAAGAAGTGGAACGCCCTGATAGCAAACGACCCTTGATCGTGCATGATGCGATTTTAAGCATTGCCGCGGCATGGGAAGCAATTATGCTTGAAACCATTCAAAATTGTTTCAAGAAAGCAGGTTTCAGGAATAACGGGGTTGACGTCACGGTGGAAGAAGAACAACACGTGATATTGCAGGGTTTTCCTGAATATTCTTCTATTGATGGCAACGTGGTATTTTGTATGGCACCCTACGAAATACAATCTATTGAAGTTCTTATAGTTTTGTCTTATCCCGCTTAATACGTTTTCTCGCTTAAGACGCGTTTTTGGTGGGGTCCCTGTGAAATCGTCTTAAACGGGTTTTACTGTATTAAATCTTCGACTAAGGCCGGTTGATTGACAAACTGAGGCTATTGGCAAAGGGAGGTCAATAATTGGCTAATAGAGTTGAATATTTGGCTAATAGAGCTGAATATTTGGGTAATAGAGCTGAATATTTGGCTAATAGAGCTGAATATTTGGCTAATAGAACTGAATATTTGGCAAACGGAGCCCGATTGTTGGTAATAAGAGGTGAATGTTATATATGTAAAGCGGTATTTAAAAACTTGTCCGAGAGCATTTTCTTAACACCTCGTCAATATCTTAATCATCTGTACTGTTTATTTTATATAATATGTATGTATTTGTTTATATATTTTGATATATATCAGAAGTATATGTATTTATAATAAATTAAATTAATTTAATGTATATAATAATATAATTAACACCTGCCTCCATTTTCTCCATCCACCAAGCGTTGACTGGCAGAGAATGCAATCAGGCATTAAGTTTGCCCTATTGTATCTGTTATTTTTATAGAGGTGCAATAAATAAATAAATAAATAAAATAAATGTTTGATGAAAGGGAGGTGAACATTTGGCAAAGAGAGGTGATTGTTTGACAAACGGAGGCCAACCATTGGCAAAAGGAAGTCAATATTTTGTAAACGGAGATCGGCCATTGGCTAAGGGAAGTCAATGATTGGCAAACAGATGCTGGCCATTGGCAAAGGGAGGTGAATTTTAGGCAAACGGAGGTGAATATCGTGCAAACAGAGGTAACTGTTTGGTAAAGGGAGCCTGACTGTTGCTAACACAAGATGAATGTTGGCAAAGAAAGGTGAATGGTTGGAGAAATGGAGGCGAACGTTTGGCAAAGGGAGGTGAACGCTCGGTAAAGGGAGGTGAATGCTTAGCAAAGGGATGTGAATGTTTGACACGGGGGGGTAAATATTTGACCAACGTAAAACCATTGTCAAAATGCAATTCAATGTTTGTCATAAAACCCATACTGCCGTCAACTCACCAGCACCACTCGCACCCCATCGTAACACACACACACACACAGTCATACATACGCAGCGGATCGCTATCCCACAACATATACACCATCAAAGCTATTTTCAAAAAACTTGTCCGAGAGCATCTGAGCACCTCATCTGACAAATAAAGCTTCTTTTTTTTTCTCTCTTATCACTTATATGTATATTTATTTATTATATTTTAAACATATTTATGTATGTATGTATAAAATATGTATATTATTTATTTATCCTTAATGTATTATATTATTTATTTATTTAACACCTGCCGTAAATTCTCTCCAATCACCAAGGGTTGACTGGTAGAGAATGCCATTAGGCATTAAGTCTGCCCTGTTGTAATATAACTTTTTGTTACTTTTACAATAAATATATAAATAAATAAATAAATACACAGACAAACACATGCGCCGCGCGGTCACACACACACATACACATACAGTTATACACACGCAGCGGACGCCGCTTGAACTCCAACGAGCCACTAACACACACAGTCATACATACATACATACATACAAACACACACGCACATCACAGCGCAGTCACTTCCGCCCAAGGTCTAGGTGATTGTGACGAGAAAATCGTGACATTTCTCAGTGTAGAACGTATATATATGCTGCGAAATTTCGCAAGTTAGTGGCACCATCTCTTGATGACAGTCGATCTCCTTCACGGCACCGAAGTCACACCTACACCACTGTAAGATCAACTCACCAGCGGTGTCCGCGCGGTTTTGAGCGCAGTACGGGCGTGCTGTAACGCAGCGGGGCGGGCGCCCGCCAGAGCGGCGACGCGGTCACCCGCTCGACCGCCGCAACGAACACCGCTCGGACCCCAACGGGCTACCCTAGAAACAAAATAATGGAAGGGATGAGAAAGAGAATACAAATCGATTATTAATAAATTGAGAAATATATAATCGATTTACTTAGATTTCGTTTCAAAAGAGATCGACTGATGAAGGAATAATCGGTTAATAATCGATTTTTGAAACTTCAATATTACTATATTCAATTCAATATGAAATAAAAAATTCAAAATCGCAGGATCGGGAGAGATGGTGACTGTTCGTATCGAAGGCCCAGATCTACCTTGGGTCGATTAGCCACCGGAAAAAGTAAGTAATACAAAATTGTGCCGGCAAAGAAAAAAGAAAATTTCATCGTTAGTCCTTGAAATTTTATGTCCAAAATACCTCCACGTATTTTATTCACACAATTCTTTAACGTCGTGGACCGCGCATAACGGATTAAGTAAATTTGTAAAAAATAATTGATTTACTAACAATATTCAGTCGCTTTTCTCACAGGCGCGGTGGCAGCATAAGATTTTGTATGGAGGTCACAGGGGAAAGTTGATCACTTAACGCGATTATGTATTTATTGTAAAGTCCGGCATATCCTCTACACTACCCCTGCGTCAGAGAGGAATCTGTGCAGGGTGTCCCCACGAAAAAAACTGACCACGTGCGAGTCCGACTCGACGGTTTAACGGACGGGACTAAGGTCGTCGGAGGCCCGGGGCGGAAAGTTCTGTGATCCGGTGAATTTTTTTTTTCGCTGAATGATATACACTTCATAGATTGTCGACCTTTTTTTTAAGCAACTGTGTTTGGAGGCCCTCTAGGATCAGGATTAAGTCACTAGAGCCCCGGCGACCCCCACCCCCATTAAGCCACTACAGCCCCTGTGACCCCCCCCACATTAACCCACTAGAGCCCCTGCGACCCCCTCATTGAGCCGCTAGAGGCCCTGTGACCCCCTCATTAAGTCGCTAGAGCCCCTGTGACCCCCCATGAAGCCGCTAGTCCCTATGACCCCCACTAAGCCATTAGAGGCCCTGTGACCTCCCTGAGCCACTAGAGCCCCTGTGACCCCCCTGTTTTCTCAATGACATCCCCACACACTCACCACACCATCCTCTCGTACTCGCAGAGCACGGGCGGGTCCGCCGCGCTCACCGCGGCCGCTACGCACGCCCCGCGGCGTTGCTCCGCTCGCAGCGCGGCCGCTTGCCGGGCTCGCAGGGGTTGCAGCGCGTGGTGGGGGGGCGACTGACCTGGGGGGGGGGGTAGTTGAGATTTGGGGGTGGTGAGTGAAGGAATGAAGGAAATCGGTCGGTAAACAACAAAAGTACAGTCCACCTGATGGTAAGGTTGCTGCAGTATGGACAAGGACATTTGCAACACTAGAGGGGTCGCAAAGCATCGCCGGCTTTGGATGAGAGCTCTTTTTGCATTTTTCTTGAAGAGCCTCATGTCATAGAATTGCAGCATAAGCCTCAAGCTGATATAAAAAAATATTAATAATTAGGTGGTACAACCCCTTGTGGTTCGACTCCGACGGCACCACCGCCACACCCCTTTTTTACCTAATAACAGCAGTTTTAGCACTTTTAGCACTGAAGCGTTCCAGTTTAGTCCTCAGGGGGCGCAACTGTGGCCGACCTCAGGGAGGAATATCTAATCCTATCTGGGGTTGATAACACATGTCCATGGTCGGCAGTAGCCACTTACCATCAGGTGGACTACATGCTCGTCTGCTACTTCTTTATTATAAAAAAAAGACTAAGATCGTTCGCTATGTCAAGCTGACAAAAGAAAATAATATTACGGAGTCTATTCCATTACTTCGTCGTTAAAAACAGGGGTAGTAAACCCTTACCATTGCTCAAAGAACTACTTCTCCGCCTAGCGCTATCAACCCTTACTTCCGGACGAGATCGACGCACCACCTTCACGGGGGATGATGCTACCCTGAAAAGAAATACAATTATCAGAAAAACTCCAATTCGCAGCACATTACATACTTTTATTCCATTTTTAACACTTTTATCAGCCAACTAGCATAGTTTCCACTAAACAACTTATCACCTTGATGGTTAACGTACGACTCTCAAACCGACTACCAGAGCCGACGTTATCACAGACTTTTATCGGGATTTTAGGTGCATACTACCCACAATATAAGTTTATTTTAATATCAAACTACCTTTTTTTTTTATCGTATAACCTAACGATTAGGCAGACGTGCTACCTGATGGAAAGTAGTCAACGCCGCCTATAGACATTTGCAACACCAGAGGAGTCGCCAATGCATCGCCGGCTTTGTATTAGAGCTCTTTTTGCACCTTTTTTGAAGAGCCCCATGTCATAGTCCTGAGGGAATACCTCAGGAGGAAGTTCATTCTACATCTTGCACGTCCGCGGCAAGAACGTCCGTGCAAACCGAACCGTGGAGGACCGCCACAAGTCCTACCAATTTTAATATTAATTTTTCAATCATTGCTGTTAAAACGACAACAAAATAATTATTAAATTCGGAAATCATGACATTCGGCCATGCGACAGTGTGTCGCCTTCCGGCACACACAACAATTCCCATTAGTATTATATAAATTTACATCACACAATACAACTTTCAAACACATTACATACATTTGAATACATTTTGAATCTCACAGAAAAAAAGTTCAAGCATGTCGTTAAACAAACGCTATGTAAAAAGCGTACTATAAACTAAGTGATTATTTGACTGACAAAACGGTGTGGTCTGAAGTAGCCCCAGCTCCACATGTACCATTAGATTAAGTTTAACATTGTAAAATCCATTTTTTTTAAAAGATGTGTGTTATGGAGTTTCTTTCGCCGCTTCTTCTCCATAACGAAACACCTTGTGAAGTGGTGGTAGTTTGACATTCAAAAAGTGCTCTGTAAAGAACCTATTTTGAATAAAAAAAATTGATTTGATTTGATTTGATTACAATTACAAATAAATGACAACTTCGTTACAACACAGTATTTCATCCCCTACAAATCATGACATCAAATCAATACAAAATCTATACATCATCCGCATCAACCCATTACTGTCCCGCTGCTGGGCACGGGTCTCCTCTCAGAATGAGAAGGATTAGCCCATAGTCCACCGCGCTGGACAAGTGCGTATTGGTAGACTTCACATACCTTTGAGAACTTTTTCTTTTTTTTTCTCAGGTTTCTTCACGATGTTTTCCTTCACTGTTTTAAGCAAGTCATAATTAATTTGACTGGACTTTCGCTGGCAGTATATTACTAGTACTCGAATTGGGTAGATACAAACGTCTATGTGTGTGTACGTATGCGTATGCGTGCACGTGTTTTTGCATGTGTTTGTACGTGTATGTGTGTAGATGTTTGCTTGTGTGTCTCTCTATGTTCTTTGTGCGTGTGCTCGCTGTGTATGTGTGTGTCTGCTTGTGGGTATGTGTATGCGTTTGCGCTTTTACACCTGTGCATGCGTGTATGTGTGCATAATTTTGTCTCTACCTTTCTCTGTGAGTACATGAGGGTATATATATATATATTTGCTTGTGTGTGTGCACGTGCGTTTATTTGTGTGCGTGACTGTTTTTAAGAATGTATGTGCGTTTCCGTTTCCGTAATAAGAGATTTCAATATATATTCAACACATCACACGTGCGGAAATCGAACCCGAGACCTCGTTAACCTACCTATCTGCTGTGACTGCAGGCGGACTCTGCCGCCTCGGCTGCGCTATACCACGTAACTTGCTTAACAATGACAATTCTGTTAGACCTCTCTTCCATATTGGCTTCGGGTGTGGCTCTGGCTTCTCTGAAAATAGAAAATATATAAGACTAGCTGACCCGGCAAACTTTGAACCGCCTCAAAATCTATTTATTAAATATATTTCATATAAAATATAGCCTATGTTACTCGTGGATAGTGTAGCTTTCGAATGGTGAAAGAATTTTTAGAATTGGTCCAGTAGTTTTTGAGCCTATTCATTACAACCGAACAAACAAACAAAGTTTTCCTCTTTATAATATTAGTGTAGATAAGTGGTTAATATGCAGTCCACCTGATGGTAAGGTTACAGTCATTTGGACATCTGTAACAAACTTCATATAGAACGGGGATTCTACCCCTGGACGTATATAGAGGGGGATATAGCATATATAGAGGGGATGGAAACAAAAAGTATTTATTTCTTACCCCCAATGATTATTTTTATATATTATAAAAAAGTAGCAGACGAGCATGCAGCCTACGTAATGCCGTGTAAAGACATCTGTAATCAACCCCAGATAGGATTAGACATTCCTACCTGAGGTCGGCCAAATGCGCCGCCACCCCTGAGGACTAAGCTGGAACGCCTCGGAAAAGTCTGCCTCCCTTACCACACCCTTCAAACTGGAACACAGCAGCGCTTTTTTTTTACACTGCTGTTATTAGGTAGAAAAAGGTGTGGCGGTGGTGCCGCCGGAGTCGAACCACAAAGGTTTCTACCACCTTCGACTATCTATCCGCACGTTTGAATTTGCAACGGTTTGGCGAGGTTTGGCAAGCGTGCGAATATGACAAAAGATGGTCGCCTCATATGTAAGTCACTTTTATAACATAAAAATATATAAGTACTATTGACTATATCTTACCTATCTTCGTCTCCCTCTTCGGGCTATCGTTCTGCACTCTTCTAACATCGCGTCTCGGCTCGCCGTCGTATGCGTTCTGACTTTGAGAGCGTTCGACGTTACCTCGCACCTGTGACGTCACATTTTGTCAACATAGTGTCTACCTCTGCTGGTAGATGGCGTTGTTTACAGTATACATGATGACAATATTAAATCAAAGCAAATAAATTTATTAGTGAATGAATAATATTATTGTTAGTTGTTACACATTTTTGGTACATAGTCGCTTATTCTGCCACTGAGTGGCTTCATCATCATCATCATCATCAACCCATTACTGTCCCACTGCTGGGCACGGGTCTCCTCTCAGAGTGAGAAGGATCAGGCCATAGTCCACCGCGCTGGCCAAGTGCGTATTGGTAGACTTCACATACCTTTAAGATTTTTTTCTTTTTTTTTTATAAATCTCTAAGGTATGCAGGTTTCCTCACGATGTTTTCCTTCACCGTTTAAGCAAGTGATAATTTTTTTTTTTTTACTGAGTGGCTTACAAATATATAAGTCATCTGTAAACTATTAATATAATTTTAGTTCTAACAATTCAATATGACTAAATAACAAATTGTTGTTATCAAAGAAGAAGTAGAGTACACGATGACAATATTAATGAAATATGTAAAGAAAATAAACGTTAAAATCTAATATATAAAATTCTCGTGTCACAGTTTTCGTTGCCATACTCCTCCGAAACGGCTTGACCGATTTTGATGAGTTTTTTTGCGCTTATCCGGTATCTATGAGAATCGGCCAACATCTATTTTTCATCCCCCTAAATGTTAGGGGTAGTACAACCCTAAATTTTTTTTTATTTATATGGCAATACAACGTTTGCTGGGTCAGCTAGTGATTCTTCAAAATTACGCATTTTTTAAATCTAACCTAACCAAACCTAACCTAAAAGTTTAAGATTTTTTTTTTTAATTTGTAAAGTATATTGTATACTGCAGTCGACCATGTTAGCTAAAATACCAACCAAAGTAAATGACGTCACACCTCAGTCACGTCATTCATAATAAATATCTTGTATATTTTTCTCGAGAAAAATTAAATGCCAAGTCGTGACTGTACTGGTTCGGTTAGTACAAATATAATGCAAATCGATCCACTACGATCCTACCCACACGGCGTCCACACTAAGAGTGACGTACCAGATCAACTGACAGTGGTGATGAAGGTGGTAGAACCCTTTGTGGTTCGACTCCGGCGGCACCACCGCCACACCTATTTCTACCTAATAACAGCAGTGTTAGGCGCTGCTGTGTTCCGGTTTGAAGGGCGTGGTAAGGGAGACAAACTTTTCCGAGGCGTTCCAGCTTAGTCCTCAGGGATAGCGGCGCATCTGTGGCCGACCTCAGGTAGGAAAATCTAATCCTATCTGGGGTTGATTACAGATGTCCATGGGCGGCAGTAGCCACTTACCATCAGGTGGACTGCATGCTCGTCTGCTACTCTTATATTATAAAAAAAAAAAAAGTTACTCGATGTCGCCAGATGCGTACCAATACCGCACGCCATACCAGTACTCGTGCTAGTACTCGTATCTATGTTTAGTGTTTAATTATGAGCGTACTTACTAATACACTACAGTGACGTCACTAGGACGCCATGACATCAATGATTAAATTTACTTGCCACCAAAGATTTCTTCGAGCATTTATTTTGTTTACTATTTCACAACTAAACATATCTGTCATTTTTTTTATTACAAGACTATTCTATCACCCATTTTTAGCTTAAATATTTATATCATATTTATTTTCTAGTAATATTTTCTTTAAATATTTATTTTGTAAAAATACTTTTCTGAAAAAATCTGAAGAATCTATTTTATTTTTAAAACAAGACTTACTAAGACTAACTATTTTTAAACTAGAATAGACTAGACTATTTTTAAACCATAGAGCTAAACTCACCATAGACTCCACAGGCGGAACCGGCCTGACATTCCTTCGCTGGCTGTCCGATCGACTCACTCTATCACTGTTCGTAACCCCTTCATTCACCGAACCGTCACCCTCACGCACACTATTAACCGTAACCGTCGTATTTACACTCGGATATAGATACTCATATGTCGAATCCGCTAATTCTAGATTAGGTAGCGACGATTTACGTTGTTTTTCCCCCATTTTAACTTTTCGTACCGACAGAGGAGACCTATCATTATTCGAAGTCGACGCTAGACACAGCCTTTCGTACACCCCATCTGTCGCATTGACATCTGTCACTTTGACGTCTTTGACATTGACAGTTGTCGTTAAGCTCAAATGCCCGTAATCCGAGTCCGGGCTGAATACCGTACCATAACTGTTCCCTGTGTTCAAATGGGTCTCCGTATTAACAATATTAATGAAGTCATTCTGTTGTGTGTCTGTTATTTTTAGTTTTTGTTTGAAATTGAAGTCGAATACGTCCGTCTCGGGGCCCAAGACGGGTATCGCTGTGTGTGGCGGCCTGTTTGATACTTGTATCACTGTTATATTCGTTCTTTGTTTGCTGAAAAAATAAAATAAAGATAAATTATCCACCTTATTGTATATTTAACAAAACTGAATGATTAAACAGCTTAAATTAATACTAATTAATAAGAAATTGCCAAGGATTTTTTTTTAAATTCTTGTAAGAATAACATCTTCTGTTTACAAATATAAAAAAAAAACTAAAACCAAAATTTCACTATCAGATTTTAAAAAGTTAAATAAGTTAAGTAACTCACCCTTCCACACTCTCAGCTCTAGACAGACCGACCCTCTCACCATCCGTGACGACGACCCTCTGTTTATATTTCCCAAAATTACCATCTCCCAAATTCAAATTCTCCGCCGAGTCGTGAATCCTATCTATTTCCGCGAAGAATTCCTCATCACTGTCCGTTACATTACGTTTCAATATAGAATCGTCTAGGCAAATGTTTTGGCCGCATATTTTCGCTACACTTTTCTTAGGCTCCAGCTTCTCTTGGCTCGTGGAAGGTAGTGACGAAAAAGCCGGATCCCAACTGGATATATCAATGTCTTCTGTCGGTAAATTGATAGAACTCGGCCCGTTGTTTAGCGAATTCTGGGGGAATGTGATTGGATTCTGAGCGGTGTTAATTGAATTCTGGGGAAAGGTAATTGAATTCTGAGCGCTGTTAATTGAATTCTGGGGGAAGGTAATTGAATTCTGAGCGCTGGTAAGCGAATTCTGGGGGAATGTAATTGAATTTTGAAAGCTGTTCACTGAGTTTTGGGAGCTAACGCTCGTTGTAGGTCTATTACAATTTGTGTTTGTAGTATTAACATTCGACGTTACTGAATTTTGAGTAATGGAATTTTGGTTAGAATTAATTGAATTTTGAGCGTGATTGGAACTAGTTGTAGTTGTTGTATTATCATTGACTTCTGGAGAAGAATTTTGATTGTCATTATTTGATGGAGTTTCTGGAGCTACTATTGGTCGACTGATGGGCGTGTGTAGTTCTATTCCGGGCACACTGAAACGAAAAATAAAAAATGAGTACTCTAAGAAAAATTTGCAATAAAAGATAATACCAGTTCCTTTAATGGTTAAAAAGAGAATCGAACATGGACCGAGGCAAACTGTAGCGGTTAGATTACACAATTTTAATTTTTAAAGTTTACACAATTTTAAAGTTTAGTTGAATACTAGTGTCTTTTTGAGAATCGTACCCAGTATCGTTCTGTCTGGGAATCGAACCCGGACCTTAAATTTATTATCTGCTTTCTATAGTGAATGTATTCATATACCTTAAAAAAAATTAAAGGTGTGTGAAGTCTACCAATACGCACTTGTCCAGCGCGGTGGACTATGGCCTAATCCTTCTCACTCTAAGAGGAGACCCGTGCCCAGTAGTGGAACTGATGATCATGACAATGTCTCCCCGGGCATCGAACCCGGCTACTCACGGGTGCAGCGGCGCGGGCGGGGCCCCGTACACGTTCTGCGCGGGACCTGCGGGGAGACAGTGTGCACTGGGGGGAATCGAACCTAAACCCATTTTGAGTAGCGTGACGTGACAGATTGGGTTTATTGGTCAAGTGTCTTCTGGGAATCGAACCTTGCCTCTGATCGACTAGTGTGGCATGAAACATTAAGTTTATTGATCAAGTGTCTTGCTGGGAAGCTAACCTGGACCCTCACTGATTACACCACTGGTTAGGTTAGGTTACATGGTGCAATTTAAGTTTCTAAGCAAGAATCCAATCCAGTACCGTTCTGCCTGGAAAACGAACCTGAATCCTTCCTATGATGCACACTTACCGATGCAAAGCTACCAACGTATCTGAAAAATTGGTGACTAAACACGGTGCAATTTAACTTTCTGAGCGGGAATCCAATCCAGTACCATTCTGCCTGGAAAACGAACCTGGATCCTTCCTATGATGCACACTTGCCGGTGCTAACCTACTAGCGAGTCTGAAAAATCAATGATGAAATGTCTCCCCGGGCATCGAACCCGGCTACTCACGGATCCAGCGGCCCGGGCGGCGGCGGCGGCAGCGGGCTGGCGGGGTCTCGCGCGGCGGCGCGGGGCGCGGGCGCCGCGGGCGGAGCCCCGTACACGTTCTGAGCTGGACCCACTGTGCGGAGCTCGGGAGTACTGCTGCAGGGGGGACACTGTGCACTGGGGGGAGACTTACTGTGCAGCGGTGCCAGCCACTAGTCGAGTGTCTTTCAGGGATATGTGGCTTCAGGAATAGGTGGACCTCACCTAACTTGCGTGATGTTACGGACTGGGTTTATTAGTCAAGTGTCTTCCTAAGAATCAAACCGAGATCCTAACAAACCAATGTAATCATATGGTCTGGGTTCAATAGTCAACTGTCTTCCTGGGAATCGATCCTGGACCTTAACTAACGAGTGTGACGGTACGGGCTAGGATCATTGGTCAAGTGTCTGCCTGGAAATCAAACCTGGACCATGACTGGCCAGTGTGACTGTACTGACTCACTTCATTGGTCAATATTTCCATGTCCACCTTTGACTCAAATTTGGACTCTAGCTACTCTGTGTAGTTTGACGGTGCAAGTTGGTCAAGTGTCCATCTGGGACTAAACCCGGATCTCTACAAGATACTCACGGGTCTAGCGGCCCGGGCGGCGGCGGCGGCAGCGGGCTGGCGGGGTCTCGCGCGGCGGCGCGGGGCGCGGGCGCCGCGGGCGGAGCCCCGTACACGTTCTGAGCTGGACCCACTATGCGGAGCTCGTGGAGCTTCGCACGGAGCGTTGTCACCCATTCTTGCATTGAGTCCCTGGAGATCAAATTATTAATCAGAACTACAATGATGTCTATATAGCAATGTGTTACAGTGCATAATTGCAGTGCATTTTTTAAGGACATAAAACCTCTTGTGATTCGACTCTGGTTTTGAGTTTTGAAGGTGGTAGAACTCCTCGTGGTTCGACTCCGGCGGCACCACCGCCACACCTATTCTACCTAATAACAGCAGTGTTAGGCGCTGCTGTGTTCCGTTTTGAAGGGTGTGGTAAAGGAGACATACTTTTTCGAGGCGTTTCAGCAATATGAGCCGTTCGAGCGTTTTCCTCAGGAATAGCGACGCATCTATTGCTGATCTCAAATAAGAATATCCTATTTGGGGTTGATTACAGATGTCCATGAGCCAAGCTCAGGTACTATAACTAATTCTTTCTGGGGTCGATTACAGTTGACCATGAGCGGCAACAACTTATCATCAGGTGGACTGCATGCTCGTCTGCTACTCTACTCGTGGCAGATTACACGTAACCGTACGCACACTCACCAGTCGGGCGCGAGCATGCGCACCGGGCCGCGGTCGGTGTCCACGAGGAAGTCGTACTGGTCACGTGGCGGACACACACACACACACAGCACACCGGCACACTCACCAGTCGGGCGCGAGCATGCGCACCGGGCCGCGGTCGGTGTCCACGAGGAAGTCGTACTGGTCACGTGGCGGACACACACACACACACAGCACACCGGCACACTCACCAGTCGGGCGCGAGCATGCGCACCGGGCCGCGGTCGGTGTCCACGAGGAAGTCGTACTGGTCACGTGGCGGACACACACACACACACAGCACACCGGCACACTCACCAGTCGGGCGCGAGCATGCGCACCGGGCCGCGGTCGGTGTCCACGAGGAAGTCGTACTGGTCACGTGGCGGACACACACACACACACAGCACACCGGCACACTCACCAGTCGGGCGCGAGCATGCGCACCGGGCCGCGGTCGGTGTCCACGAGGAAGTCGTACTGGTCACGTGGCGGACACACACACACACACAGCACACCGGCACACTCACCAGTCGGGCGCGAGCATGCGCACCGGGCCGCGGTCGGTGTCCACGAGGAAGTCGTACTGGTCACGTGGCGGACACACACACACACACAGCACACCGGCACACTCACCAGTCGGGCGCGAGCATGCGCACCGGGCCGCGGTCGGTGTCCACGAGGAAGTCGTACTGGTCACGTGGCGGACACACACACACACACAGCACACCGGCACACTCACCAGTCGGGCGCGAGCATGCGCACCGGGCCGCGGTCGGTGTCCACGAGGAAGTCGTACTGGTCACGTGGCGGACACACACACACACACAGCACACCGGCACACTCACCAGTCGGGCGCGAGCATGCGCACCGGGCCGCGGTCGGTGTCCACGAGGAAGTCGTACTGGTCACGTGGCGGACACACACACACACACAGCACACCGGCACACTCACCAGTCGGGCGCGAGCATGCGCACCGGGCCGCGGTCGGTGTCCACGAGGAAGTCGTACTGGTCACGTGGCGGACACACACACACACACAGCACACCGGCACACTCACCAGTCGGGCGCGAGCATGCGCACCGGGCCGCGGTCGGTGTCCACGAGGAAGTCGTACTGGTCACGTGGCGGACACACACACACACACAGCACACCGGCACACTCACCAGTCGGGCGCGAGCATGCGCACCGGGCCGCGGTCGGTGTCCACGAGGAAGTCGTACTGGTCACGTGGCGGACACACACACACACACAGCACACCGGCACACTCACCAGTCGGGCGCGAGCATGCGCACCGGGCCGCGGTCGGTGTCCACGAGGAAGTCGTACTGGTCACGTGGCGGACACACACACACACACAGCACACCGGCACACTCACCAGTCGGGCGCGAGCATGCGCACCGGGCCGCGGTCGGTGTCCACGAGGAAGTCGTACTGGTCACGTGGCGGACACACACACACACACAGCACACCGGCACACTCACCAGTCGGGCGCGAGCATGCGCACCGGGCCGCGGTCGGTGTCCACGAGGAAGTCGTACTGGTCACGTGGCGGACACACACACACACACAGCACACCGGCACACTCACCAGTCGGGCGCGAGCATGCGCACCGGGCCGCGGTCGGTGTCCACGAGGAAGTCGTACTGGTCACGTGGCGGACACACACACACACACAGCACACCGGCACACTCACCAGTCGGGCGCGAGCATGCGCACCGGGCCGCGGTCGGTGTCCACGAGGAAGTCGTACTGGTCACGTGGCGGACACACACACACACACAGCACACCGGCACACTCACCAGTCGGGCGCGAGCATGCGCACCGGGCCGCGGTCGGTGTCCACGAGGAAGTCGTACTGGTCACGTGGCGGACACACACACACACACAGCACACCGGCACACTCACCAGTCGGGCGCGAGCATGCGCACCGGGCCGCGGTCGGTGTCCACGAGGAAGTCGTACTGGTCACGTGGCGGACACACACACACACACAGCACACCGGCACACTCACCAGTCGGGCGCGAGCATGCGCACCGGGCCGCGGTCGGTGTCCACGAGGAAGTCGTACTGGTCACGTGGCGGACACACACACACACACAGCACACCGGCACACTCACCAGTCGGGCGCGAGCATGCGCACCGGGCCGCGGTCGGTGTCCACGAGGAAGTCGTACTGGTCACGTGGCGGACACACACACACACACAGCACACCGGCACACTCACCAGTCGGGCGCGAGCATGCGCACCGGGCCGCGGTCGGTGTCCACGAGGAAGTCGTACTGGTCGCCGGCGCGGGGCTGCACGCTCGCGGTCACGTGGCGGGCGCTCCGGAGACACGCGCGCCACGCCGGTCTGTGAGCCCGCGTGGACGGACACTCAGCGCCTGGGTACTGCTCGAGGAACGGCGTGGTGCCGTTGTGGACGCAGAGGAGCGTCCACATCGCTTTTAAGGGCGGTTTCTGAGGACGAGAAAAGAAGAAATTTCAAAATCGGTTCATAAGTGATTGAGAGCCTCTTCCGTTTTAGTGAAGACAGTTAAGAATTAAGTAGATTTTCACAGTTTTACAGTATTTTTTCAGTCGTTCCTAATGCGTCACTGTTTCGTGTGACATCCTGTAAAATCGGAGACACAACAATATAATGATTGAATCGTTGTAAAAGTTGCCATGGAAGAGTTCCTGCTATTAGGACTAATTGTAACTAGTCTCCATCACACCACATAAAAACAAACACGCAAGGTTCGTTTTGCACGGACGTTCTTGCCACAGACGTGCAAGATGTGGAATGAACTTCCTTCTGAGGTATTCCCGGAGCGCTATGACATAGCGCCCTTCAAAAACGGTGTAAAAGGAGCTCTCTTCCAAAGCAGGCGATTATTGCAAGTGTTACAAATGTCCATAGGCGACGGTGACTGCTTTTCATTAGGTAGCCCGTCTGCTTCATCGTTTAGGTATAATTATAAAAAAAAATGCACTAAATATGTGTGTATTAGTAGAAATTAATAATTTTAATGACCATACAAATATTTTGTATAAGTGAGTTTATTCTGTGTTTTTTTGGTAAATATTTCAAATCTAAATCATTCAATGAAGGCGGTAGAATCCTTTGTGTGCGTTTTGGTAGTACTCCAGCGGCATCACCGCCACACCTATTTCTGTTATAATGTGTCTTGTTAATCGCTGTTGTGTTCTGGTTTAAAGGATCTGATAAGGGAGTCATACTTTTCGGACGTGTTCCAGTGGAGTCCTCTGTTGTAGCGGCACATCTATAGCTGACGTCAGGTACAAATCTAATTGTATCTGAGGTTGAATACAGATGCCCATGTTCGGCAGTAGCCACTTACTATCATGTGGACTGCATGCTCGTCTGGTACTCCTATATTACAAAAAAAAACTATAAAGTTTACTCAATATTACGTAGTAAACATTGTCTTCAAGCGTCAATATAATTAATACACTTAACATAATTATGTTACATACCTTATGACCCAAAGCCCTAAGTTTGCTAGTGTTAACATCGTTCGGTATTCGTTTAAGATACGCATTCTTCTGTATCTCCCTGTAATAAACTGGTCCCTCATCTGGATCTGACGACATTTTGTTTTTGCTATTTTAGGTTTCCTGTAAATAAATATGCCATATAATTATAATTTGAAACACTGATTAATTAATTGCCTCAGCTGCTCACGTTTTGCCCTTCTCTCGCTGTACGCATATCTGTGAGTCACCCTGTGGGCTCACTGAAAATCAGCACCGTGCAACACACCATGGCATCAATGCTGAGTGAGTGCCTTTTCCATATGCAATGTGCATACAAGCATAGGGATATGCTGTAACGTGCCTAATTAACTATTGTATTTATATTCGGGTGTGTTGTCTTATAATGTATCTTGAGGTTTCTATATACCTATATCCCACTATTTTGTAATTAACTAAAGTAATTTGTAATTGTTATGTGTATGTGTATACAATAATGCATTACGTAATAAAGTTATTTCTTTCTTTCTTTCTGATAACATGCACCAATATACTTTTAAATAGTTATTTTGATTTATTTATTTTCCCTCACAGCAGAGGGTAATGTTATCAAAAGTATTCATTTACACATTGGCATACACTGCAATCGACATTGCTTAAAAGTTTTTAACACATGTTTTAAATAGTGTTTAATTTATCTTAAATGTGAGTTACTTTAGCTCATTACATTTATGACAACAAGACAGTAGTTTGATTTGAACAAGGTAGAACCCTTTGTAATTTGAACTGGGAGGCACTACTGCTCAGGGGCGGCTCTAGCTCGTGTAGCGCCCGTGTGCAAAGAAACCCTGGCGCCTTCTAGACTTGACCCCTGAAATTCGAGGTATATTTTCAGTTGAAACAAAATGCTCGCAAAAGAAGCCGCCCATAGGGCGCACGCGTTTGATAACTGCCACCACAGAGCTGGTTAGCCGCTTCTGTAATGTCATTGTTGTACCATAATGAGCCAAGACAATACTCTTAGCTGTCTCAGGGATGGTGGCGCCCATGTGCACTGCACACGCTGCACTATAGGTTTAGCCGCCCCTGCTACTGCTAAACCTATTTAAGCCTTAAAACAGTTTTAAGTGCAGCTATGCTCTACTTTGAACTGTATTATAAGGGAGACACTTATCCGAGGCATTCCAATTTAATTCCCAGGGGTTGCAAAACATAGACCTCTTATCTGGGGTTGATTATAGATGTCCATGGGCAGTAGCCACTTAAAATGGACTGCGTGCTCGTATGCTTCTTCTACATTATAAAAGTAATAGGGTGATTGATATGATATCACATTTTGTTAAGTGTAGAAAATTCGATAAATACATGATCCAACAAGTTGATTACAATTGACGCGAGTTCCATTGAAGCATTAATTAAACAGGACACGCAGAACATGACTCAAGGGGAAAGAATGCGACTCCTTATACGTAACTTTAAAACTTAAGCAGAATTAATTTGAAAGTTAGTAAAAAATAAATTTAAACAACCATCAATTATCTTTTACATTCAATTAACACTAATTACAACGTTTCAACACGTATGCGTACAAACTGTTGAGTTTTTTAACTTATTTTGGTAAATACTTCAAAATTTTGACGAAATTTATTACGAAAGTTAGGAGAAAGGTTCCATTTACGAGCTATTTATAAGGGTTAAATGTATACATACGTTTAATTACTATTGACCTTCATTCCTCTAAGTACGTATTCTTATCCTTATTTAAATATTGTCACTTATTTATTGCACTATTTCTGTCAGAACAAACATTTTAATATGTACACATAGCGTCGACGCCATACTTTGTTTGTTTATGACGTTTGTATTTTGTATGTTGCTATTATTTTAATATAAATAAAATGGTTTACATTTTTATTTATATTCGTAGGTCAGTCTATTTTATAAACTGTAACATGAATAACAATATAGGTAGAGAATTTTAAGGACAGTAACTAAGATTTTACTAGGAAACTACATTTAGTTCTTTTAGAAAAAATAAAATCTATAAGGTGTTTAATGTATCAAAGATATCAAAACCAAGGTTAATAAAATCAGATTTATGTGTTTCAATACTTTATTTCGTGATTATTTCATGTTTATATTAATATCTTATCATCATGATTGTTATCTTTGCCCATGATTCGTGTTCTATTGACAGTTTGACAACAATTGTGTCATGTAAAGTCATCAATTCCTTCAGCGGCGTTTAATTGGAGCAGACTTGGCGAAATCTGTATGAAAGGTTAGTCAAACGTATGGTTTTTATTATTTCAACTTTCTTAACGATCTGCGTATTTCGATTTGCAAATGTTCAACATAAACAATCCTATATTTCTCAATTCACGAGAATGACCTGTCACTTCTTATTTTTTTTATCGTAGTTCGTAGACTTACCGCCCCGGCGCTGCAATCGCAAATTATTTTGATCACGTGACCGTTTCAACCGCCAAAATATTTGTCACTTTTTCGCCGATGCCACGGTATTTCGTAAAACGGGAACGGTTTTTTCGCTATTTCGTGCTCTAAAACCGCTAAAATACGTTAAAAGTGTAATTTGGCTGCTATAAATCGCAAATTACGTTAAATTTTACGTCGAGAATGGCGAAAGTGCACATAACCAATGTGGTGGTACTGGACAATCCTAGCCCGTTTCTTAACCCGTTCCAATTCGAACTAACCTTCGAATGTCGCGAGGAGTTGAAGGAGGACGTGGAATGGAAGATGATATACGTTGGATCCGCTGAAACGGAGGAACATGACCAAGTTTTAGACACTATATACGTAGGACCGCTACCGGAGGGCAAACACATGTTCGTATTTCAAGCCCCGCCGCCCGATGTCACCCGGATACCTGAAAACGATGCTTTAGGCGTTACCGTAGTGCTTCTAACATGCTCGTACAGAGGCCAGGAGTTCGTTAGAGTAGGATTTTTCATAAACAATGAGTATTCAGAAAGCGAGCCCGAGCTACGAGAGAATCCGCCTTCAAAACCACAATTTGACAAGGTAGTGAGGAATATACTGGCATCAGAGCCCAGAGTAACGAGATTTAAGATTAATTGGGTCGAATCCGATGCCGCGGCTGTTGATTCAGGTAAGAAGATTTTATTATTTCGATAATTCAAATATTAATATCATTTGGGTATAAAAACAAACTGATTCAGTCCAGAAATACCAGTTTTTAAGTGTCTACCAATTTTTATTAGAATGTAAAATCTTAATTTGATACCATAAATTAATCTATGAAGGTGGTAGGACACTTGTATTTCAACTCCAGCGGCACTATTGTCACACCTGTTGCTGTTATAAGTGTTAAGCGCTGCTGTGTTCTGGTTTGAAGTGTGGGGTCACTTATGCAATCACCAATTCATCTCATACTAGCTGACCGAGCAAACTTAGTACCGCCTCAAAATCCATTTATCAAATATATTTCATATAAAATATAGCCTATGTTACTCGTGGATAATGTAGCTTTCGAATGGTGAAAGAATTTTTAAAATCGGTCCAGTACTTTCTGAGCCTATTCATTACATTCAACAAACAAAGTTTTCCTGTTTATAATATTTATCTCATATTTGTGGTAACACAGCTACAAAGGATTCTACAGCACAGAAAATCATGTACAACTGTTTGTATCTTGACTGAAACATTGTTTTTATACCCCTTTAAGCGAATAACTCACTTTATGTATTTATCGTAAGTGACAAGCTTAATTTTTATAGCTTGAAGTAACTGATTTTACCTGATTATAATTATAGTCCACGTAAAACTGCTAGTCCACTCTGAATATAGAAATGAATCACGTCGCCATAGCAAATTGTGTGACTACACCAGCTCGCAACAACTTCAGAGCGGACTAACAGTTTGGCGCAGAATATACCTATCTATTTATGAATATATCATCTAGAGGTCTATTTCAGGTGATTTGGAGACACATGCACCGAGTAACGATTCGTACACAGCATCCTTCAACGCTGATAGCCAGTTTAGCGGGATGGAGTTCCAGGGAAGCTTAAGTGGTTACGGAGACAATTCAAACTCAATCGCACCTATGGAATGCTGAGGTGAGCTGTGGTAACAAACATGTACAAGCAGGAGTGTCTTCTTTCATAATATAGGAGTAGCAGATGAGCATGCAGTTTATGGTAAGCTACTGCTGCCCATTGACAACTGTAATCGATCCCAGATAGGATTAGATATTCCCAACTTCGAGTAGGCTATAGGTGCACAGCTTCCCCTGAGGACTAAGCTGGAACACCTCGGAAAAGTAACTCTCCCTTACCACACCCTTAAAACCGGAACACAGCAGCGCTACACTGCTGTTATGAGGCTGAAATAGATGTGGCGGTGGTTCCGCCGGAGTCGAACCACAAAGGGTTCTACCACCTTCTAATTTGATTTCATGGTAATCATCATGAACCCATACGTAGACCTCACATACCTTTGTTTTTTTTAATCCCTCAGGTTTCCTCACAACCTTTCTTTCACCGTTAAAGCTAGCGAGAATTTATTTCTAATATGCACATAAGTAATAAAAAGTTGAAAAATCAGAGGTGCATGCATGCAAGGGTAGTAAACTAGTAACATATCAGGTAGGGACCTTAATCCTATCTAAGGTTGATTTTTTTTTTTTTTTTTTTATAATATAAGAGTAGCAGACGAGCATGCAGTCCACCTGATAGTAAGTGGCTACTGCCGCCCATGGACATCTGTAATCAACCCCAGATAGGATTAGATATTCCTACCTGAGGTCGGCCACAGATGCGCCGCTACCCCTGAGGACTAAGCTGGAACGCCTCGGAAGTCTGTCTCCCTTACCACACCCTTCAAACCGGAACACAGCAGCGCTTAACACTACTGTTATTAGGTAGAAATAGGTGTGGCGGTGGTGCCGCCGGAGTCGAACCACAAAGGGTTCTACCACCTTCAAATTCAAATCAACCTTGATTACAGATGTCCATACAGTGATGATTTACCATCAGATGGACATTACTGCTTTAAGTTTGTAAACTACATTATTTTTTTTTTTAAGTATTTACATGTATTTTTAACATTGTGTTGCCATATAAATAAAACAATGTTAGGGGTGAATAACTCTTATCACTTAGGGGTATGAAAAATAAATAGTAGCCGATTCTCAGACCTACTGAATATGGATATAAAATTTGGTGAAAATCCGTAAAGCCGTTTCAGAGGAGTACGGTAACTAACATTGTGACACGAGAATTTTATATTTAAAATTATTTTTCTATTGCAGATTAGTATAATATAAAAAGAGGAGTTTGTGACAAGCTGACGTTACATGGAAGCGCTAACTCTAGAAGTTGGGAGAAGTAAAAAGAACAAGTTTAATGGTCTCGATGAAGGAAAGAAGATGGACTGCCTTCAGAACATTGTCGCGAAGATATTCTATATGTGGCACAGAAGTGGCTTGGGTTATAATAGTAACAGTGGAAGAAAGAGTGATAGATTAGGGTAATGATGACCCTAGCGATAATATTAGGTTTTTTTTAATAATATAGTTGGTATCAGTTTATCAGATTCTTCTTGCCTACAAAAGATCAATATTTGAAACTATGGTGTACTAGTTTTTGCCCGCGGCTTCGCCCGCGTTTAAAAGAAAATAATATGACGTACTCACATACATACAACTGAAAATTCGTACTTTCCTTGGAATGACAGATTGGAATCGATCTTAGATTGCCAGCTCTAGTTCCCGTGGGATTTCCGGGATAAAAACTATCCTATGTCCTTTCTTGGGTCTCAGACTATCTTTGTACAAAATTTCATTAAAATCGGTTCAGTGGTTTAGGCGTGAAGAAGAGGCAACCAGACAGACAGAGTTACTTTTGGATTTATAATATTATAGTAAGGAAGTAAGGTTGAAGAAATTTTCAAATATAGATTTATTTAAGGAAAAGATAGTTTGATTATTAACAATGGGCGTAAAATATGATAACAATCAGAAAGTGTTCCGTCATGAAATGTTGAATACAGTAGTAATATTATATTTTGACAAAAAAAAAACGAAATTTCACAAAAACATCGAGGCAATAATTGTTAAAGATTGATTATTAATAATGAGCGTTAGCCTATCGATGGACACAATACATGTTTCACCACTGGCCACGGTATTTTTCAAAACAGCAAAAAAGTTCAATGCCCTTTTTGATTTTTTTTATTCGTCTTATCCACTGATCTGAAAGGGCGAAGTAGGTTTATTTGTTTATGTAACATAGTTTTAATTTAAGTAGGAAAATTAATTTAAAATGGGTGTAAGGCTTAGCGCACACTACGATTAAATGCAAGCGGAATAGAAATAGCTGAAAACGCAACACCCACTGCAATTGGCTGTCGACTTAATTTTAGGTTAAGGCGAAAAACCACGCTAAAATCGTTTTCTGGACGATCCTGATGAGGAGAATGGGACAATTATTAAAAACATGTATTGTCATCGGTTATTGATAAGTGTTCAAAATTTTAAATTAATCGGACCGTTCGAAGTGGGTAAACATCGAGTTCAAAGATTCCTATACATACATACAGGTCAAGCTAATAAAAGCGTGGTAAAAACGCGCTTAAAAAACCGCGAACGAAATGTAACATTTTATGTTTTTACCACGCTTTTATTAGCTTGGGTTATATCTATCTATGTATGTATGTATGTAACGGAATAATTGAACTCGATTATAACCCCCTTTGAACGCTTCGATTAATTTAAAATTTTGAACAATTATCAAGAACCGATGACAATACACGATTTTAATAATTTTATCCCATTCTCCTCATCAGGATCGTCAGGAATCAGGATTAACGATTTTCCTTGTGCGATTTTAGCATGGTTTTTAGTTTTTAATCTATAATAATTATTTAAATCAGTCACTGTAAATGTCACTAATGCGTGCACTTGTACAGAAAGCAAGGTGTTACTTTTTTGCGGTTTCAGACGCGTGCATTAAATCGTTGTGCGTGCTAAGCCTAACGCTGTTTGTCCACCGACCACCGATACCGTGCCGATACCGATAATTAATGACGACGCCGAAGTAGCGTACATACATTTACTATAGCAGCTTGTCCACCGAACGTCCGTCACCCGAGCACCGTCATCCCGACCGCCGATATTCCGAGCACCGAGTTTTTGACGGGCCGATGCGCCGGCAATGTAAAACACATTGGAACTTGTCCATACACAGCCGTCACACGAGTGACAGCTGGAACAAAATAAACCGCCGATATCGGTCGCAGTGGACAAACTATCGCCGTCACGACATAATTAAAATCGACCCGAAATAACCTCGTTCTCGGCTCGGTGACGGTGCAGTGGACAAACAGCCTAATTGTAAAGTCTTAAATTATGTGACATGTTGTGACATGGGCTGGATCGTGTCACAATTTATCTCGCATGTAATTACGTTGTAAATGAAATTGAAATTTTCGTTTGTAATATCAAAATAACCACATTTTTTTAGCTCTTAAGCGTTGGCATGTGAAAATATAAAACTGTTTTTTATCTCCATTTGTGCGTATAAAAAGTATTCTTCTGAACTAAGCCGAGGTTGTAGGAGCAATAATACTTTTTACATAGAAAATTAAATCGATTGAACATTGGAAAATAGAGTTTTGTTTTGAGGGTCGCCCACTGTTTTTACGTTAGTTCGGAGAACTGTTGAATGTTTGTGCTAATTTACCTTTAAACCAGTACACAGTAGCGGTGCACTGGTGTTATAACAGAAATAGGTGTGGCGGTGGTGCCTCTAGAATCAGATGATGGATTCTGCCACATTTTAAAAGGCCATGGAATTGTATGACGGGGCGTCCATTAATTACATAAGGCATTTAGGGGGTAGGGGGTCGACCCAAATGTCATCTAATCTTACTTTGCACATGGGTCTCGAAAAATATCGCATTTTTTTTCACAAGGAACAAAATAAAATTGCAAGAAAACGTGATAAATTACATAAATCATGTAATGTAAGAACAAATATAAGCAATCTTAAATGCCAGACTTAACTATTATTAAATAAATATGTATATTAAATTATTTTTCCCTTCAAAATCAATCCAACTCATCTGACAACAGAAACGACACTTGAAACATACTTGAAAAATATTAGGGGTAGGGGGAGGGGGTTAATCCAAATGTTACGAAATCTCACCCTTGGGGAAGGGGGTGTCGGTAAATCATTGAAAATGTCTCGCGTAATTAATGGATCCCCCCTATATCGACACTAAAAATGTCTCTCGTAATAAATGGATGCCCCCTATATCGAGAGAGTTTTCTGGTATATGAACATAAAATAGAAAATTATTGACGTTTAAAATAGTAAATTGTTCAAAAATATTCTAATATCATGTATTTTCTAATCGCATAGTTATGTATTTTTAATAACACTTTTTCATTTTGACGTTGTAAAATAAAAAGTTCGTCGCGGTTCGATACCAAATTGTATTTACGAGGTCATCCATATTACAATCCAAAGTGTGCCATGATGTGACATGTCAAATGACGTCACATGTTATGTTATTAAAAATATTTTTAGTAAATTGAGTTTCGAGCGAAAGTTTGACATGCTTTGTGACGTAACATGTTCTTTAAAATATTTTAACAAATATAATGCTAATTCAAAGTGTGACATGTAACATGTTGTTGTTGACATGTAACATAAAACCTTTGTTATGAATATAAAATTTTGCAAATGTGACGGCATAAAAATGATGTCACAAATGGATAGGAGTAAAAAAAATCTTGGTGACGTAATATGGATGACTTATTAAAAATGTTAGAAGAGCAATGTAACATATTGTATTTATCAGTTTTTTTTAAGAAAAATGAATATAAGACTTTGAAAAATGATAATTTGTTTTATTGCCCTTTTCTTTATAGTGTTTTTGGCGGGTGGTATGTATTGGCTGCAAACCTTTTTGTCCCACTGATTGCGCGGGATCCCGTTTTATTCACGCCCGGGATTAATTATGCGGGATCCTGGTGTCTCTGTATTGCATACCTTCACTGTAATCCTTTTTAGGGTTCCGTACCCAAACGGCAAAAACGGAACCCTATTACTAAGACTCCGCTGTCTGTCCGTCTGTCACAGGGCTATATCTCCGGAACCGTAATAGATAGACACATGAATTTTTTACAGAGGATGCATAACGGTGGCCGCTATAACAACAAATACTAAAAATAAAATAAAGTTGAATATTAAAGGGGGTCTCCATACAACAAACTGGTATTTTTTGGCATAATTCGATCTAACTGTTAAACCGTACTAGGAAGACTGTTGAAATTTTTACAATCCTTTTACTGGTATATAATAAATACAAATAAGAAACATAAAACATATTTTAATATAGTTATTTTAATTTTATTATTAATGTTGTACGTTGTTTATGTATCATTCATCATCACCCCAACGCCATATATTTTTGTGTTATACAACTAAGTAAAATACGTGCAACATTCCACCAGATGATTGGGTGTGGCTAAGCGTAGGCCGGAATGGCGCCGTGCGGTACAAATGGGTGTGAGACCTTTGAAAAAACTCGCATAAAAATCTTGAAAATAAACGCCAGAAAAGAAAGGTGCAACCGAGACCAACATATGTTTATACATATAATAGCTCTGGCCAGTTCTATTGTGAACAGACAGACAGAAAATAACAAAATGAATAAAAATAAGTAAAACATAATTAACATTTGGTGGTAAGCCTCGTGTGCGAGTTCGACTCATACTTGGCGAATTATTAATTAAGTTCCACTGCTGGGTCTCGCCCAAGAGTTTTCAGTGTCTTTTAATATGTACTCTAGATTTTATAAAAAAGTTAAAAAATCATTAATCATATAAGTGGCAAACGAGCTTGTGGTATTGATGGTAAGGCCTTTGCCTTATGGACATCTGTAATCAACTTCTAATAAAATACGCCAGGAACGACGTGGTAAAGCGCGACCTCACGGACGTTCTTACCGCGAACGTGTAAGATGTGGAATGAGCTTCCTCCTGAGGTATTCCCGGAGCGATATGACATGGGGCTCTTCAATAAAGGTGCAAACCAGCTCTTATACAAAGCCGGCGATGCATTTGCGACTCCTCTGGTGTTGCAATAGTCCATAGGCGGCGTTCACTACGTTCCATTAGGTAGCACGTCTGCCTAATCGTTAGGTTAAACAATAAAAAAATAAAACCTTAAGATCGAGACGGTCGAGGAGTTCGTGGTGGACCATGTTCTTATTTAAAGGGGTTCGCGCCCCTACACGATCGACCACCTGGGGGGCGCCCGCTCCCGCGGGAACTCCCTGGACTGGCGACCTCCGACCATCAGGGGACCGACCGTCCGCTCGGTAACGACGCATAAGTACCGAATCACCCACTTAACAGTGGGATGATGTATATATTTTCATTATTTTATAATGTTTTAAATAAAATTTTATTATTATGAATAATTGTTATAAATCCAGGGGTCATTCGACCACCTGAGAATCTGCCCGGGCAAAGACCTCCTCGAGACCCGAATTTCCTGCCCACCGCCCTTATGTTGACATTGCCGCAATATATGTGCGCCCGGGGGGTAAGACGTCCCAGCGATAGATAGATAGATAAAATAGGAGTGGATTCCTACCTGAGGTAGGCCATGCGCTGCTGTTGTTGAACCCGTGAAGTTGAAACAACTCTGTATAAATGTCTCATTTACAGAACCCTTTGAATAACACACTGCAATTATAAGACAAATTAATATGATACCCCAGATCATAGAACCCTCTATGGTTCGACTCTGGCGGCACCACCGTCACATCTATTTCTTTTAAAACAGCAGTGTTAGCCCTGCTATATTCTATTTTGAAGGGTGCAGTAAGGGAGTTTTACTTTTCCGTTCCAACTTCGTTCTACCTGAGGTAGGTCATATGATTTGCTACCCCTGAGGGCTGAGTTGAAACTCTCTCCCTTACGACAGAACAGCGTCGCTTAACACTACCGTTATATGGCAGAAATACGTGTCATTTATATAAATAAACGAGCTTTTGCCCGCGGCTTCGCTCGCGTTACGAAGTATTATTTTCATCCCCTATTTTATCCCCTTGGGGGTAGAATTGATCAAAATCCTTTCTTAGCGGATGCCTACGTTATAACATCTACCTGCATGCCAAATTTCAGCCCGATCCGTCCAGTGGTTTGGGCTGTGCGTTGATAGATCACTACGTCAGTCAGTTACCCTTGAGTTTAATATATTTAGAAGCTAGGAGTTTCTTGAGGTCAGCGCTTCTACGCCGTGTGTCAGGTAAATTAGATACATTTCCTACGATATAATGTAGGTATAACCCTTTTACAAGATACTAAAGGTTAATCATTTAACCTTTTCCCATTTTCGCGTCATTAGACCGTGGAAAATGTCGGCTAGTTTAATATTTATATATATAATCTATAGAGATTTAGATAGACCACCAGGGGGGGTTTTAGTGCGGTAAAAATCCCACATAAGTATAGACTTATGTGGGATTTTTACAGCACTAAAACCCCCCCGGTGGACGTCCTCAGCGCTTGATGAGAACTCCGGGATCTCCGACAGAACAACCGGAGTCGGCTAAGCGCGATGCACCTAAAGCTCTGCCCTGGGGAGAGCAACTTACGCTTCTCCCGCACACCTGGTGTTTATGACGGTGTGCGGCCACACACCGCCGTCCTTCCCGGGGTTGCTTGCTGGACGGTTCGAGCTCCCACTCTTGCCGACCGCTACCCCGGAAGCCCCCTTTTAGTCGCTCTTACGACAGGCAATACCGTATCCTTATTCACGTTCCGGGACTACAGGGACAGTTTCTATTAGACCAAATTTTCGCTATTAGGACAACTAACGCCATCTATGAACGATATTTTAACTATTCTAGAACGTGACACTATGCTGGTCCAGAATGCAAGGTATTAAAAATTGAATTGACATCAATTTAGTTCAAGTTTCTCTTATTCCGTGGGCGATATAGAGTTCATCATCTAGTAGAAAAGACGGTATGGTCTTGAGTGTGGTAAGAGAGACATACTTATCCGAGGCGTTCCAGCTTAGTCCTCAGGACTATCAACCTGTGGCGACTTTCCGCTACTCGTCAAGAGATGGCGCTACGCGTTTCTGAATCACGTTATCGAAGTTTTTTCAACATCTTGCATATATACAAGTTCCGAACTGAGATTGTTGGAGCAAGGTCGCTCCCCGGGTATGAACAGAAATAGGTCCTTTTTATATTTTACGTTTTTGAAGGTGTAGGGTAGAAAGGTTTGTGGTTCGATTCCGGCGGCACCACCGCCACACCTATTTCTACCTTATCACAGTAGTGTTAGGCGCTGCTGTGTTCCGGTTTGATGGGTGTGGTTAGGGAGACACTTTTCCGAGGCGTTCCACCTTGGTCCTCAGGGGTTGCGGCGCAATCGAATATCTAATCCTATCTGGGGTTGATTATAGATGTCCGTGGGCGGCAGTGGCCACTTACCATCAGGTGGACTGCATGCTCTTCTGCTACGCCTATATTATAAAAAAATACTTTTAATGTATACGCATTAAAATGGGTCCTTTACAACCACAGACCTGTTTACAAATTAAATTATTAGAGTTCCGTACAACAAAGGTAGAAAAGATTACCGTTTTATTATGAAGCCTTTGCTGTCCGTCTGTCACAGGCTCTATTTTGAAATTCTTACAGAGTAAGTATTACGTATTATGGTCGCTTTTAACCTATTTTTATTATATAGTTGTGAGAGTCAATTCTGTCCAATATTTGATACTGTGGTTACGTAACGAACATTGTTTTCTAATATTAAACGCTAGTGATGTACCTGTGATATATGTGATATTAATGTTTACGAATACAGTATTCGAAAGAGCATAATTTTGTATTTACGTTTTTTGAGTAATTTTTGATGTTTATGGGCAGGAGTGAACACTTACCATAAGGTGGATAATTGCTGTGTGAATAATTGCTCGCTATAGTTTTATAAATTAAACTTTATGATAAGTAATTATTATAAAAATTAACAAAAAATACAATCGACTTCTACGAGTATGTCACTACAAAGTAAAAAATAATTGAAATAATTGTTTTAGTACATATTTCTGAAGTCGACGCTCAATATATTTCGTTGGATAACTGCGTAAACAGGTTGTCCAATATGAGCAATATGTACATATAAGTATCACTAACGCTTATATTATTATAATATACAATAAATAAAAATACTTATTGAAAAAACTTACAAGCGCTCTAGTCGCCCCTACGATTTTTGAAAGTTTCCCTCGCGTTCTCGGGTCTGCCATCATCAGACATTGATTTCCTTATAATGGGACCACCTTGGACACATCTTCTTTCCAACAAAAAAAAATCATCAAAATCGGTTCATAAATGACGAAGTTATCCTCGAACGAACATAAGAAAATATATATATACAGTCGAATTGAGAAACCCCCTTTTTTGAAGTCGGTTAAAAACTTAAAACGCCTCTGTTTTAAAATAACACAATTTAGATGAAACCAACGACACCTCATATGTTAAAACGAGCTTTTGCCTTCCGTTTCGCTCGCGTTACGAAGTAATATTTTCATCCCCTATTTTATCCCCTTGGGGGTAGAATTGATCAAAATCCTTTTTTAGCGGATGCCTACGTCATAACAAGTACCTGCATGCCAAATTTCAGCCCGATCCGTCCAGTGGTTTGGGTTACATATATCACCTTTGAGTTATATATATTTAGATACGTTAAGCCGTTTTGGCTATATAGATTGCTAAGGAATGAGACATACGTACACGTTGGAAAATTATCCTCTTTAGTCGGTTAAAAAATAGGTCATGTATTTTGTGTCCAAAAAACTCGAAAAGTAGTCAATGGAAATTAGAAAATTTTACAAATGCGTCATCTTGGAAACTGATACTAGCTTAGTTCTCAGGGCCAGCAGGCCTGTTGCCGAATTCAGGTAGGAAAATAGTCTTATCTGGTGTTGTTTACAGATGTCCATGGGCGGCAGTATCCACTTACTATCAGGTAGGCTGCATGCTCGTCTGCTATTCCTAAATTATAAAAAAATGGCTCATCATCATCATCATCATCATCAACCCATTACTGTCCCACTGCTGGGCACGGGTCTCCTCTCAGAATGAGAAGGATTAGGCCATAGTCCACCGCGCTGGACAAGTGCGTATTGGTAGACTTCACATACCTTTTTTTAAGATTTTTTATAAATCTCTCAGGTATGCAGGTTTCCTCACGATGTTTTCCTTCACCGTTTAAGCAAGTGATAATTAATTTCTAATACGCACATAAATTTGAAAATCAGAGGTGCGTGCCCTGGGATTTGAACCTCGGACCCCTCGATCGAGAGGCCGCGTTTCTTAACCACTAGTCTATCACTGCTGCCAAAAAATGGCTACCACCTTTAAAATACAATATAATGTATGCAAACGCTGACATCACTATTGCATGCAAATTTTACTTCGCTTGTGGATCTCTTTTGAACAGAGTCTATTCAAAAGTTTCGTTTTATAGAGAGCTATAGTGACGAATAAAATATGCATTGATAGTTACAATTTAAAAAATAAAATAAATATGTGGTCGAGTTACTTTGTGTGTGTGTGTAAAATACAAATGTATATTCTGTTATGTATGTAAGTATATATGTGTGCGTTTTCTATTATCTAATAGGTATGTGTATTTAACACTAACATTACAATTGAACCAATTGTTTGTTTAAGCGCCCTAATCTCAAAATTTATGAGTCTGATTTAAAAATGTAATCCTTTTGAATACGACAGATCATTTATTTAAAAAGATTTATATCTATAACCAGCTGACCTGGCAAACGTTGTGTTGCCATATAAATAAAAAAATGTTAACGGTGAACAACCGTTATCACTTAGGGGTATGAAAAATAGATAGTAGCCGATTGTCAAACCTACTGAATATGCATATAAAATTTGGTGGAATCGGTAAAGCCGTTTCGGTGGAGTACGGTAACTAACATTGTGACACGAGAATTTTGTAATGGTGCTTCGGTACCGGCGAACAAGCTTGACCTCTCTGTAGGAATTACACAATTAAAATGGTTTCTTGATTTTCCGTTGGAAATGAGTAGAGTGGGGCGAGTAGGATAATGAAGAGAGAGTGTTAAGGACAAATTAATCGCTAAAGTTACCAGTTTCTCTAGCTATAGTAGCTAATGCTTTATTAATTAATAGTTTTTGCCCGCGGCTTCGCCCGCGTTTAAAAGAAAATAATATGAAATACTAACATACATACAACTGAAAATTCGTACCTTTATTGGAATGAGAGTGGCGAAAATTGGTCGAACCAACTCTGAAACCTTCGTGGGCTCATGGACAACAACTTTGCTAAAGATCACTTGATGAAATACATAGTTTACGATTCAATCCTTACTATTATCGATTAAAATAATCGATTTTTTTGATCCAAAAGATCGATTCTCCGATTAATCGATGTTAGATCGCCATCCCTAGTTCCCTTTGGATTTCCGGGATAAAAACTATCCTATGTCCTTTCTCGGGTCTCAGACTATATTTGTACAAAATTTCATTAAAATCAGTTCAGTGGTTTAGGCGTGAAGAAGAGACAACCAGACAGACAGACAGACAGACAGACAAACAGAGTTACTTTCGGATTTATAATATTAGTAAGGAGTAAGGATAAGGATATGTAAAAATGATGGCATTAAAAAAGAGAATAATTATTATTAAAAAAAAAGACAAACCCGCTGAGTTTCTTACCGGATCTTCTCAGTAGAGGTCGCGTTCCGATCCGGTAGTAGTTTAAGAAATATATTGTACCTGACAATTTGTAAGTGCCGTCGTTGGCCTATACAAAATAAATATATATTTCATTTCATTTCAGTGCTCGGCCAGAATATATTGATCTTCGGTATTAAAGTTTTAATTTTATTAAGATGGTTGATCACATATATTTTTCTTTTCAGATCAATTCTAACGTATGGTGGTAACGTTGAACAGATGAGCGGAGAGACACAGACAGGTAATCTCAAGTTTTAAGTTAGCCCAAACGTGGAATCCAGTGGTTAGTTTATGCAAGTCACAAATAGTACATAGTACGGTGCGTAAGGATACTGTTAGTGTTGTGTGTCGTGATATGGAACCTAGAAAAGAAAACCGAACTTGACGTAGGGTAGATAGATTAATCTACCACTAGTACTTGTCAACGGTTTCTCCCCGCCGCAGTTTCGCCGTGACCACGATCCATGCAACTGGGTCGAAATATCGGCAATAAAGAAATTTAAAAATGCATATCGTGAATACCCGTCACATAATAAAAGGTAATCTCAATTCCATTGATGGAACTAAAATATAATTAAAATAATAATCAGTAAATTCAGACGATAAAAATTAATATACACGTGTATAATTGAAAACAATGGTCCATATCATATATACCTTAGAATATTTGTTTATATAATACTAGCTGACCCGGCAAACTTTGTGTTGCCATATAAATAAAAAAATGTTAAAGGTGAACAACCCTTATCACTTACGGGTTTTAAAAATAGATAGAATATTTGAAACTGCGATGGTAGCGAAGTCTGTCGAATCCAATGTGACACATTCCAAAACCAACAACTACTTACGAATTAAAAATTAATTAAAAAAAACCTTTATATCACGGCGTGCGTAAATTGACGTTTTACGCACGCTTCCGCCATTTCCGACCCCGTAATATAAAATTTTATACAACACGCGGACGAAAAATGTTTTTCTGACTCGTGTGATTGCAGTCCTCGCCTGCGGCTCGGCCTGCAAACTCACACTTGTCAGAAAAAAATTTTTCGTCCTCGTATTGTAATGTACTATTTCCCACGGACTAAATTGTGAATCTAAACCATTCTCAAGTCCCCTTGAACACACACAACAAATTTCAGCAAAATCAGTCCAGTGGTTTAGGAGGAGTTCAGTGACATACACACGCACATAAGAAATATGTATATAAAGAGAGGAGTAGCATACTAGCATTCAGCCCAACTGATGGTAAGCAGCTACTGCCGCCTATGGACATCTGTAATAAATAAATGTGGGTGCTCATAAAATAAACCACTATTTTTCGGTATTTTTCTCTTTACCTATTGAATCGTAATAAGTAGACAGTTAAATATTTTACGATACATTTACTTTCATAAGCCGAAAATAAAAAATAAATGAAAATTAGGTCGTTTGGGAATTCGACTCGCACTTTGCCAATTTTTTAATTATTAAATCCAGTAGTAGCATAAGAAAAAAAAACTAATTTTCGTTTTTTGTTTGCAGATATGTTTTTGCACGACTCATGATGCGAAGCATCAGAGAGTGCTTTACGATCGAAAAAATTTTTTTCGCTTCATTTTGGCGGCTATTTTTATTATTATAGCCTTGATAGTTCACGGAATCAAGATATTTTGCATACTATTGTCGAGATAATTTAATGGAGATTAATTCCATACTTTTTAAAAATTGATTTACTGCAATAGAATTGGAAAAAAACACCAAAATAGGTCAAAAAAATTTCCTGTCCGTCATGTGTGAAACCTGAAAACACTGTAACTTGTGAAAAAATCCATCATTAGAGCTAATTTTTTTTTTAAATTCTAATCGACGATTGTAGGTCACTGAATGCGAATGATTAATTAATTCAGTGTCGTTTAATTGCAATTAATAAAAAACGAAAACTACAAGACTGTATATCTATAGATATTATGTACATTTATTCCACCAGGGGCGCTTGTGCAGTACCTTCTTCCTACTACAGCTGTTTTTTCGGCAATTAATTTTGAACGACTTAAGTGTTTTTTTTTTTATATTTCATAATTAAATGAGCATTATGAGTCGTGCACTTTTGGATTTTCCAAACTTTTTTTTTATTCTTTGTTTGTTTGTAGGCAACATGTCCGCACAGCGTTTGAAAGCGCTTCGGTCGCTGATGGCCAGTCAGCCAACACCCTTAGCTGCGTACATCATACCTACAGCGGATGCCCATAATGTGAGATCAACTTATATTTGTTGGGGTGTGGTAAGGAAGACATACTATTCCGAGGCACAGTAGAAATATGGACAGCATGGAAACTCCCTACAAAACGTTCGAAACGGCACACTCATACAAACAAGCGCATCTACGAGGCCCCTAAGCGGTTCTCGCAGTGCTTCAGTATCGAGTGTCGCATCAAAATGAGTGGTCATGTTGCTATTTGTTATTGCTTGGTATATGGCTGTTTAAATCCATATTTGTACTGTGTCCGAGGTCTTCCAGCTTGGCCTTCAGAGGTAGCGGCGTATTTGAGGCCGACCTCAGGTAAGAATCTAATCTTATCCGGGAATTACTATAGATACGGTAGTAGCCACTTAATATCAGGTGGACTGCATGATCGTCTGCTACTCCAATATTATATCGTCATCAACCCATTACTGTCCCACTGCTGAGCACTGGCACTGGCATTCTGAGAGGAGCCTCAGAATGCGAAAAATTAGGCCATAGTCCACCGCGCTGGACATGTGCGTATTGGTAAACTACACACACCTTTGAGCATTTTTTGTTGGTAGAACCCTTTGTGGTTCGACTCCGGCGGTACCACCGCCACACCTTTTTCTACCTATTAACAGTAGTGTCAAGCGCTGCTACGAGTAATTCCCATTCCATATTTCCTCAGTCGGAGTACATAGCAGCGGCGGACGCGCGTCGAGCCTGGTTGTCAGGCTTCACGGGGTCAGCGGGCACCGCGCTGGTGAGCTCCCGAGCGCTGATGTGGACGGACGGGCGGTACTACACGCAGTTCGCGCGGCAGACCGACGCCGCGGTGTGGACGCTCATGAGGCAGTGTGAGTGCCCCGTGCCGGGGGTCAGGGGGTCAGGGGGTCAGCCGGCACCGCGCTGATGTGGACGGACTGGCGGTACTACACGCAGTTTGCGCAGCAGACCGACGCCGCGGTGTGGACGCTCATGAGGCAGTGTGAGTGCCCCGTGCTGGGGGCAGGGGTCAGGGGGTCAGCCGGCACCGCGCTGATGTGGACGGACGGGCGGTACTACACGCAGTTCGCGCGGCAGACCGACGCCGCGGTGTGGACGCTCATGAGGCAGTGTGAGTGCCCCGTGCTGGGGGTCAGGGGGTCAGGGGGTCAGCCGGCACCGCGCTGATGTGGACGGACGGGCGGTACTACACGCAGTTCGCGCGGCAGACCGACGCCGCGGTGTGGACGCTCATGAGGCAGTGTGAGTGCCCCGTGCTGGGGGTCAGGGGGTCGGGGGAACATCATGGTTGCAAGATGGTAGCCTAGGAGGAATGAGAGGTTAGTCTAGGGGATGGAATCAGCCTGGTGAAGGTGGGGTCAGCTCGGACATCGCTGGGGGAGTGTAGGTCAGACTAGGGCGAAGTAAAGTACCTGCCTAGGGGGAGTGGGGTTCAGTATAGGTGGAATGGGGGGTCAGCCTAGGAGAGCAGGGGCATTAGCAGAAACTCGCATGAAGCAATTTGACCTTTGAGTAGAAAGTCGTGGTTGCCGGGTGACTTCTATGGGGCGAACGGCTTAGTCCTTAACTGGCAACGCATGTGATCGGCTTCAGGCAGATTCTGTTCTATTTGGAGTTGGTCACAATAGTATGTTACTTAATAAATTTAATTTTCTTTTCCAGCCCTCCCTGATACTCCGACAATGGACAAATGGATCACCGCGAACCTGAAGAAGGGGTCGGTGGTGGGTGTCGACCCTCGTACGATAAGCAGGGAGGAATGGACCCCGTTGCAGGTGACTACTAACTTCTTACATAGGTTTTTTTTTATATAATATAAGAGTAGCGGACGAGCATGCAGTCCACCTGATGGTAAGTGGCTACTGCCGCCCATGGACATCTGTAATCAACTCCAGATAGGATTAGATATTCCTACCTGAGGTCGGCCACAGATGCGCCGCTACCCCTGAGGACTAAGCTGGAACGCCTCGGAAAAGTCTGTCTCCCTTACCACACCCTTCAAACCGGAACACAGCAGCGCCTACCACTGCTGTTATTAGGTAGAAATAGGTGTGGCGGTGGTGCCGCCGGAGTCGAACCACAAAGGGTTCTACCACCTTCATACCTAAAAGGCTATAAGGATTACATAAGGGATCGGATCCCCAGCCACTCTCCGGATTAAGGGTCTGAGTGTACCCCCTCTAGAATAGGTAACAAAGAAACATTAGTCCTATCATTTACTTTATTGACGGGATCAGTCCGTTTACCCCCAGCAGAGGAACTTTTTCAAAGATTAGTTTCTTTTTTGCAGACCTCGAATACGCCACTGCCTTAGGAACATGGGAACATGTTAGTTAAGCCCCTCCCCGTTTAAACAATGTTATAGCTACCCCTATGGCTACACACATATGGGTGTATGTACATATTGGAATATGGGTGGTAGAATCCTTCAAGGTCCAACTCCGGTGGCACCACCGTCACACCTATTTCTGGTATAACAGCGTTAAGCGCTACTGTGTGATCTTTGAAGGGCATGGTAAGGGAGACATACTTATCCGAGGAGTTCCAACTTGGTCCTCAACAACTAGCCGACCTCAAATACGACTCTAATCTTATCTAGGGTTGATAACAGATGTACACACGGCAGCCACCTACCATCAGGTGAACACCATGTTCGTCTGCTACTCCTATATTATAAACAAGCTTTTGCCCGCGGCTTCGCTCGCGTTACGAAGTGATATTTTCATCCCCTATTTTATCCCCTTGGGGGTAGAATTGATCAAAATCCGTTCTTAGCGGATGCCTACGTCATAACATCTACCTGCATGCCAAATTTCAGCCCGATCCGTCCAGTGGTTTGGGCTGTGCGTTGATAGATCACTATGTCAGTCAGTCACCTTTGAGTTATATATATATTTAGAAACTATCTATTCTATTCCAGGCGTCATTAGCTCAGGCGAAAATAAAATTGGTGGCGGTACAAAAGAACTTAGTTGATGAAGCGCGTAGTGTCATGGGGGAGAAGCTACCCCCCAGACCGTGCAATGAGGTGGTGCCACTGCCCGTCGAGTATACAGGTACTGGCTATTATTGTCATCATAATCAGCATCATCATCATCATCGCCATTGGCATCATCATCAGTGTCGTCATTTTCATTATCATCATTATCATTGTAATTGTCATCATCATCCATGTCATAAACATAATCATCACTATCATCATTGACACAATTGGCATCATCATCAGTATCGTCATAAACATCATCACTATCATTATCATCACAATTTTCATCATCCTCAGTGTTCTCATAAACATCATTGCCATCATTATCATTGTAATTGACATCATCATTATCGTCATCAATATGGTCATAATAATAGTTTTCCTCATCTAAATTTATTGTCGACATCAATGTCGATATCATCATCATCGTTATCATAATCAATATCTTTTTCCACATATAGTCTATTTAGTAATTATAATTGTCGACATCATCCCGATTTTCGTCATTTTCATCATCATAATTTTTGTTATCACCATCATCGCTATTATCATCATCTTCATCGTCATAGTCATCTACATCATTACTATAGATGCGCCGAATATTCGTTTGGTATTCGGTATTCGGCGTATTCGGCATCTTTTTTGCTATTTGTATTCGGCCGAATTATTCGGTTTTGGTGCCGAATATATTCGGTTTGAGTATTTCTATTTTCTTGTGTACCCGACACGGTACAGGACTAACACACAAAACTTCTAATGTAAGATTTATGTTATATTATAAGTCAAACTCAAATTCCATGTAGAATGTGTTGAATAAAATAGTTGAATAAAATTAAGCAATTAAACTTCAAATCAAAACTTATTTGGAAACTTTAAGTCAACACATTTATTACTGAATCTATAGTTAGTATAGTCAACATTGATTTTAAACATTAAATCAACATTTTAAAGTGTTAATAAACACACATAACTGGCAAATAGACAATTAAGAAATGGTAAACCGAATAAATCGGCCGAATATTCGGTTCGATAAAGTTAAAACCGAATATTATTCTGTATTCGGTTATTCGGTGAAACCCCTATTCGTCGCATCACTAATCATTACCATCATCATCATCAGGTTATGATTCATATAATATTTTATTATATTTTTCATACCAACAGGCAAACCCGCGGGACAGAAGATAAAAGAACTGAGAGAGAAGATGATAGAGAAGAAGGCAGAGGCGCTTGTCATCACAGCGCTGGATGAAGTGGCGTGTAAGTATTAAGGGTTCTGTACCTAAAGGGTAAAACGGAACCCTATTTTTTAATATAATATAGGAGTAGCAGACGAGCATGCAGTCCACCTGATGGTAAACTGCTGCCGTATGGACATCTCTAATCAACCCCAGATAGGTAGATTAGATGCCTACACGTGAGGTCGGCCACAGATACGCCGCTACCCCTGAGGACTAAGCTGGAACGCCTCGGAAAAGTCTGTCTCCCTTACCACATCCTTCAAACCAGAACACAGCAGCGCTTAACACTGCTGTTATAACAGAAATAGGTGTGGCGGTGGTGCCGCCGGAGTCGAACCACAGACGGTTCTACTTCCTTCAAAAACTTGTTGACTTGACTATAGTCCTGCGGAGGTACTTACAACTTGTCAGTTTATTTTTTCTTATACTAATTTTAGTATTTATTTTAGCGGCCACCATTATACATACTCCGTGACAATTTCAAGTGTCTATCTATTACGGTTCAGGAGATAGAGCCCTGTGACAGACGGACAGACAGCGAAGGCTTAGTAATAGGGTTCCGTTTTTACCCTCTGGGTACGGAACCCTGAAAGTGAACTAATGAATATATCGATTTTTATTTCTTCAAAATAAATCGATTAATAAAAATCGATAATTATATATTAATTTTTGAATAATTATTTTTTGAAAATGACTTAAAGATTAGAAGAATTTAAAAGACATTGCAACGAAACTTAATGTTAAGAACTAAATCGTGAGACGCGCGTTGCCGACCACTCACTTAAAATAATCGATCAATTAATCGATTTCTAGAAATAATCGTTTATTTGAAAAAAAAAACATTAAAAAACATAAACTATTAATTACGATAACGGTGCAATTAACAAATCGACACTAAAAATGTCTATTATTACACTGTGTGTCACTATTACACTAAAATAATATTTTTTTTAGAAATATCGATTTTTTCACATAAAGGTATTTTTATTTCAGATACACTTAACTTACGCGGTTCGGACATAGAATATAATCCGGTATTCTTCTCGTACTTGCTGATAACACAGGCGAAGGTGGTGCTGTTCTGGGCGAACGGTCACCTACCACCAACAGTGGTGGACCACCTCAAGGGGGAGGGGGCTGAAGTGGAGGGGAGAGCGTATGACGAGATTCTGAACTACTTGATCGAACAGGCTGTGAGTATTCTAACTAATAGTATATTCCTATCTATTGTATATAGAATATCCCTATTTTGAAGGTGGTAGAACCCTTTGTGGTTCGACTCCGGCGGCACCACCGCCACACCTATTTCTACCTAATAACAGCAGTGTTAGGAGATGCTGTGTTCCGGTTTGAAGGGTGTGGTAAGGGAGACATACTTTTCCGAGGCATTCCAGCTTAGTCCTCAGGGATAGCGGTGCATCTGTGGCCGACCTCAGGTAGGAATATGTAATTCAATCTGGGGTTGATTACAGATGTCCATACGGCAGTAGCCACTTACCATCAGGTGGACTGCATGCTCGTCTGCTACTCCTATATTATAAAAAAAAAACTAATAATATGATTACCTTTTTTTGTTAACGAGGGGTAAACCTTCAAAAGGTACCCGGTGCCGTGGGAGCGTCACGGGGTTATGTGGGATTCTTACCGCACTAAAACCCCTCCGGTGGCCGTTCTCGGCGCTGCGTAGAGGGCTCCGGGATATCCAAAGGAACGCAACCGAAGTCCTCTTAGCGCGTTGCCCCGTCGGGCTCCGTCCAGGTGAACGTGACGCTCGCCACACCGTCTAGTGTTCACGACGGTATGCGACCACACATACCGTCGTCCTTCTCGTCGCTTGTTGGATGGTTCGAGCTCCCACTCTTGCTACCCTCAACCCCAAAGATCCCTTTTAGTAGCCTTACGACAGGCAAGAGATAGAGGTATGCGCTTCTATAGTCCGATTTATAATTAGGTGTCCAAAATGTAAACAAAGGTGTTGGCCTATCAAGAATATATGTTTCAAATGGTAGTTTCTTATTTTTGACGATATTTTAGTAATACAACGATAATAAAATAATAACCTAAATAAATTAATAGCAATTCACATTTTCCAATTTATATTACCTCAATACAGTAATAAGAATAAAAACAAGGTTTATGGTAGAAAATAAATTGTCATAATGGTAACACATTCGGGATCCAAAACATTTTTTGTGCCGCCATTTTTAAGTTTCGTGATCGTGGTCTAACTTTAATGTTTTCTGGTTTCCATAGCTCATTTGTTAAATTGTGTGTAGTGGTCCAAAGTTTTTGTTTTTTGTTGAGTTTGTTAAAGTTTTTGTTTCTTGTTAATTTGTTAAGGTTTACAACACCTGTAATCGTATTTTGACAGTGACATTTCTTTGTTTACATTTTGGACACCCAATTATGAATCAGACTATAGTTGTGTTCGAAATTGGCTCTTTGATTACATGTGAGTGCAACAACTTCAGAGCGGACTAGAACTTTGACGCGATAACAAATTTAAATGTTTGAATGTTTGCAGAAAAACCTATCGCGGACTGGTGACGGAGATCACAGTATCTGGCTGTCGAGTGATGCTAGCGAGGCCGTACATCGTGCGGCTTCGGGGGTGAGAACTACCCTTAAAATACTACCCTTAGAATGAATATTAAGAAAAAAAATCATATAATAATTTAAATTTGATTGTGAATGGCCATGAAAATTTTAAAATTTGATTTAATTTTTTTTTAATTTATTTATTTATTTTATAGTTTTTGTACACAAAATAAATCATACAACACAGAAGTCATAGAAATAAGGTACAAAGGATTTTATTATTATGATTTCAACTTATATTTTTGATGTTGTTGTGTCCACACTAAAGTCGCATAAGGTAAATCCTTAATCCTGATTCCTGACGATCCTGATGAGGAGAATGAGATAAAATTATTAAAATCGTGTATCTTCATCGGTTCTTGATAATTGTTCAAAATTTTAAATTAATCGGACCGTTCAAAGTAGGTAAAAATCCAGTTCAAAGATTCCGTTACATACATACATACAGGTCAAGCTAATAAAAGCGTGGTAAAAACGAAATTTGCACGCCGAAATGGTAAAATAAGAGGATTCTTGTATCTTAGGGTGCTGTATTACAATTTGTTAACTAGTAGAAAATAGTTTCTAACATTGTGATCATATGTTTCTTAACAAATGTTTGTAAACATTTTAAACAGCAGTGTGGTAGCACCCTTAGGACACACTTCAACAGAGTTTTGTACCTTATTTTGGCAAATAAAGATGTTTGATTTGATTTTATTTGAATCTTGTGACGATTGCAAAGGGGATTCGAAAAAATCGCGCAATATCAGGGGGTTGTGAAATAGGGGAGAGGGGGTTTGGAAAAATCAAGAAATATCACAATGGGGTTGTCGGGGGTGAAAAAATCAAAGATCAGAAAGAGGGTAAAGTTGCTAAATCATTGCATTATTAAGGGGTTCCTTGACAAAAGTATAGGTTATAAGAAAAATATACATTTTCAGGAAGGCGTTATTGAAAAACCACTGAATCTAATATCGGAGGTGTCGCCGGTGGCTCTCGCTAAGTTGGTTAAGAACGAAGTGGAATTGGAGGTAAGGATTATATGTTTTATAATATAGGAGTAGCAGACGAGCATGCAGTCCACCTGATGGTAAGTGGCTACTGTTGTATGGACATCTGTTCAGTAAGTGGTTACTGCCGTATGGATATCTGTAATCAAATGTAAGATTAAATTCCTACATGAGGTCGGCCACTGATGCGATACCCCTGAGGACTAAGCTGGAACGCCTCGGAAAAGTATGTCGCTCTCACCACACTTCAAACCGGAACACAGCAGCGCAACACTGCTGTTATAACAGAAATAGGTGGCGGTGGTGTCGCCGAACGAACCACAGAGGGTTCTACCACCGATTAGACTTTCATATGTGGTGACCATCCAGATATCAGGAGTGGCAATAAAGGTAGAACTCCAGTTGATTACATCTAACCAAGTGAATATAAAACTGTTACATTTTTTCGCATATTTTAAAAAAGAGGGGGGAGGCAAAAAAGGGCGGTCATTTGCTAACTAGCTGAAAAAAGGACTTCAGAACCAAACAAACTGAAAAATGTGGATCAACAACGGAAAAAAAGAACGTCGATGGAATCATATGTATTAGTCGGCGAATAAGTCTAGGACACATTTCTAATTTTGTAAAATTAAATTAACTTTCTACACTGGGGGCTACCTTTTTCCCGCCCCGAGCGTTCGACGACTTTAGCCTGTCACTGCTCTGAAGTAAGGTATTTTTTTAATCTCATAATTATTTCACAGGGTTTCCGTAAATGCCATATCAAAGATGGCGTAGCGGTGGTGCGTTTCCTTCGCTGGCTGCACGAACAGATCTCGGCGGGAAACAACGTGACAGAGATACAGGCGGCCGACAAACTGCTCGAGTTTAGAAAGTCAGTTATTCAATCAGTCATTCACGTACTCACTCATCAGATCATTTGCTCACGCACTTATTCACTCATCTATATTAGCTCACTCACTCACTCATTAGCTTATTCGCTCACTTACTTTATGAGTTTACTACCTTACCCTCTCATTCGCTCTGTCAAGCATGGCTCACTCATTATTTCACTTACACCTTAGTATAGTCAGCGTAAAACTGGTAATCCAATCTGAATATAGATATGAATCGCGTCGCCATAGCAAATTGTATGACTACACCTGCTCGCAACAATTTCAGAGCGGACTAGCAGTTTGGCGCGGACTATATCATTCCCTCATTCCCTCGCACATCAGCTCACTCGCTCACTCACCCTGACCCATTCATTCATTAGCTCACTCGTTGACTCACTTACTCATTACCTCACTCGCTGACTTACTTATTACATCGTCACTGGAAAGGCAAAAAGACTAACGTGTAAAGGAACCGCTTTGCGTGTTAGTATTTTTGCCTTTCCAGTGACGATATCATTCGCTCACACAGTCACTCATTGATTCAATCTCATTGGTTAACTCATTCACCCACTTATTAATTGACTCACTCACTCATCAGTTCTCTCACTCATTAGCTCACTCACTTAAAATTAAAAACAAATCTGCTTACATAATACTTCAATGAGACCTTGGCATCATCTTTAAATATTTCCTTCCGCTTCTAGGGAGGAGAAAGACTTCATGGGCCCATCGTTCGAGACCATACCGGGCGCGGGGGAGAACGGGGCGATCATACATTACTCTCCGTCGAGGGAGGGGGAGCAGCGGGTGATCAAACCCGATGATGTGTTCCTGCTGGACTCTGGTGGACAGTACAAGTGAGTACATAGTACATATACACACACACGTGTGTAACCAGTACACGTGAGTGCACACGCACACGTGTGCATATCTCATTGTAGGGGAGAATGGGGTGCGTGTGCGAGTGTGTGATTGTGTGGATGTGTGTGTGAGAGAGAGAACGAGAGAGAAAGTGAGAGAGCGAGAGAGACAGAGAGAGAGAGAGAGCGAGAGAACGAGAGAGAAAGTGAGAGAGCGAGAGAGAGAGAGAGGGAGAGAGAGCGAGAGAACGAGAGAGAGAGAGAGAGAGAGCGAGAGAACGAGAGAGAGAGAGAGAGAGAGAGAGAACGAGAGAGAGAGTGAGAGAGTGAGAGAGAGAGAGAACGAGAGAGAGTGAGAGAGCGAGAGAGAGAGAGAGAGGGAACGAGAGAGAGAGAGGGAGAGAGCGAGAGAACAATAGAGAAAGAGCGAGAGTGAGAGTGTGCCTGTGTGAGTGAGGCACAAAGAGAGTGTGAGAAAGTGTGTCTCTCCCTCCCTGTGAAGGAGTGTGTGTTTGATACCGGGGGCGGGGGAGAACGGGGCGATCATACATTACTCTCCGTCGAGGGAGGGGGGGCAGCGGGTGATCAAACCCGATGATGTGTTCCTGTTGGACTCCGGGGGTCAGTACAAGTGGGTACATTCTCATAGACATACGTGTGTAACTCTTATTGTAGGGGAGAATGAGGTGTCTTCGTGTGTGTGAGTGTCTGATTGTGTGTGTGTGTGAGAGAGAGAGGGATACACAGTGTTGGAGCGAATGGTGTACGTGTGTATGGTGTATGTTTATTTGTTTAGTGTGTGTTTCTGTACGTGTGTGTGTGAAATATCAGTGATGAGGAGAAAGGGGTTGATCGGCATTATTCTGGGGGGGGGGGGGGCAGTACAAGTAATTGTTTGTGTGCGTGTGTTCAAAAATTGTATTTTTAACCCTATTATACTCCTTGTCTGTTCTAGGGATGGTACGACGGACATAACCCGTACTAGATACATGGGGGCCCCAGACAAGATCCCGGGGCCCTTCAAGGCGGCGTTCACGCGAGTGTTGCGCGGACAGGCGGCGCTGGGGTCCGCGCTGTTCCCCAAGGGGGTCAAGGTGAGTGACTGACTGTCTTGATTTGTTTTTATAATATAGGAGTAGCAGACGAGCATGCAGTCCACCTGATGGTAAGTGGCTACTGCCGCCCATGGACATCTGTAATCAACCCCAGGTATGATTAGATATTCCCACCTGAAGTCGGCCACAGATGCGCCGCTACCCCTGAGGACTAAGCTGGAACGCCTCGGAAATGTCTGTCTCCCTTACCACACTTCAAACCGGAACACAGCAGCGCCTAACACTGCTGTTATTAGGTAGAAATAGATGTGGCGGTGTAGGGTTCAACACTTTCAAAATATACTTCAAAAATATACTTCAAAACATACTTTTCCGAGGTGTTCCAGCTTAGTCCTCAAGGGTAGCGGCGTATTTGTGGTCGACCTCAAATACGAATTTTATCTTATAATCATCATCATCACTGGGACGTCTTACCCCCCGGGCGCACATATATTGCGGCAATGTCAACATAAGGGCGGTGGGCAGGAAATTCGGGTCTCGAGGGTACCCTCTTTGCCCGGGCAGATTCTCAGGTGGTCAAATGCCCCCTGGATTTATAATATTTATTCATAATAATATAAAGTTATTTAAATGAACAAGTATCAAAAATGGACCAACCCCACTGTTAAGTATGTTATAAGGTTGATTACAGATGTCCATACTGCAGTAGGCTTATCATCAGGTGAACTGCATTATACAATATAGGAGTAGCAGACTACTCCTATATTATATGAAAAATGCTTGTTTCCACTTTATTTATCCCAAACTGTGCGCTCATCTGCAACTCCTGTATAAAAAATGACCGTTGGCTTTTTTAATTCCCAAGTATAGATTAGTAAAGATACTTCACCGCCTTCAAATTGAATAAAGCCACAAATGGCTTATTAGTTAGTTCTTTTTTTTAATTCTTGACAAATAAAAACTTTTTTAGAGAAAATTTAGGAATAAATAACCAATACTGCGTAATTTACATAATAAATAAATAATTATTTCAAATATTTTAGGGACTTTATAGCACGGAGACGTGGCAAAACTTTTTACGCAACTATTTCAATTCTCAAAACTGGGTACATTTTCTTGTTAGGAGTGAGTAATCTTTACTTATCTATGTCCCCAGGGCAACGTGCTGGACAGCCTCGCCCGTCGTCCGCTATGGGAGGTGGGAATGGACTACGCTCACGGCACCGGCCACGGAGTGGGGCACTGTCTGAACGTACACGAGGGGCCCGCGGGGGTGTCCTGGCGGCCCTACCCGCACGACCCCGGCCTCGCGCCCGGGCAGGTGCTCAGCAACGGTGGGTGGTACAGTGGGCACAGTGGGTACAGTGAGGCCACACCCGCACGACCCCGGCCTCGCGCCCGGGCAGGTGCTCAGCAACGGTGGGTGGTACAGTGGGCACAGTGAGGCCCCACCCGCACGACCCCGGCCTCGCGCCCGGGCAGGTGCTCAGCAACGGTGGGTGGTACAGTGGGCACAGTGGCGCCCCACCCGCACGACCCCGGCCTCGCGCCCGGGCAGGTGCTCAGCAACGGTGGGTGGTACAGTGGGCACAGTGGCGCCCCACCCGCACGACCCCGGCCTCGCGCCCGGGCAGGTGCTCAGCAACGGTGGGTGGTACAGTGGGCACAGTGGCGCCCCACCCGCACGACCCCGGCCTCGCGCCCGGGCAGGTGCTCAGCAACGGTGGGTGGTACAGTGGGCACAGTGGCGCCCCACCCGCACGACCCCGGCCTCGCGCCCGGGCAGGTGCTCAGCAACGGTGGGTGGTACAGTGGGCACAGTGGCGCCCCACCCGCACGACCCCGGCCTCGCGCCCGGGCAGGTGCTCAGCAACGGTGGGTGGTACAGTGGGCACAGTGGGCACAGTGGCGCCCCACCCGCACGACCCCGGCCTCGCGCCCGGGCAGGTGCTCAGCAACGGTGGGTGGTACAGTGGGCACAGTGGCGCCCCACCCGCACGACCCCGGCCTCGCGCCCGGGCAGGTGCTCAGCAACGGTGGGTGGTACAGTGGGCACAGTGGCGCCCCACCCGCACGACCCCGGCCTCGCGCCCGGGCAGGTGCTCAGCAACGGTGGGTGGTACAGTGGGCACAGTGGCGCCCCACCCGCACGACCCCGGCCTCGCGCCCGGGCAGGTGCTCAGCAACGGTGGGTGGTACAGTGGGCACAGTGGCGCCCCACCCGCACGACCCCGGCCTCGCGCCCGGGCAGGTGCTCAGCAACGGTGGGTGGTACAGTGGGCACAGTGGGCACAGTGGCGCCCCACCCGCACGACCCCGGCCTCGCGCCCGGGCAGGTGCTCAGCAACGGTGGGTGGTACAGTGGGCACAGTGGCGCCCCACCCGCACGACCCCGGCCTCGCGCCCGGGCAGGTGCTCAGCAACGGTGGGTGGTACAGTGGGCACAGTGGGTACAGTGAGGCCACACCCGCACGACCCCGGCCTCGCGCCCGGGCAGGTGCTCAGCAACGGTGGGTGGTACAGTGGGCACAGTGGGTACAGTGAGGCCACACCCGCACGACCCCGGCCTCGCGCCCGGGCAGGTGCTCAGCAACGGTGGGTGGTACAGTGGGCACAGTGGCGCCCCACCCGCACGACCCCGGCCTCGCGCCCGGGCAGGTGCTCAGCAACGGTGGGTGGTACAGTGGGCACAGTGGGTACAGTGAGGCCACACCCGCACGACCCCGGCCTCGCGCCCGGGCAGGTGCTCAGCAACGGTGGGTGGTACAGTGGGCACAGTGGGTACAGTGAGGCCACACCCGCACGACCCCGGCCTCGCGCCCGGGCAGGTGCTCAGCAACGGTGGGTGGTACAGTGGGCACAGTGGGTACAGTGAGGCCACACCCGCACGACCCCGGCCTCGCGCCCGGGCAGGTGCTCAGCAACGGTGGGTGGTACAGTGGGCACAGTGGCGCCCCGCCCCACCCGCACGACCCCGGCCTCGCGCCCGGGCAGGTACTCCCCTACAGTACAGTACAGTGGGGCCCTACGAGATTACATGAGAGATGGAGGGTAAATGAGGAAGTGAAAGAGAGGATAGATAGGATAGTAGGCTGACGTTGGATAATTGAGCATACTTTTTACTCGCGGCTTCGCTGTCAAAGGACGATGACAATAGTTGTTTTTATCTGTCTGTCTGGAACATTTTTTCGGGATGAAAAGCTACCCTATGTCCTTTTCTGAACCCCTGACAACGTGTGTACATAATTTTGTTACAATCGGTTATGTAGTTGAGGCGTGAAAGTGTTACACAAACTCATTAGCGTTTATTATATTAGTTAGGATATGAATAAGTGAAACAGTTATATGATGTTATGTTTTAAAACATAAAACACAAAAAAAAAGCAGTGATAGCCCAGTGGTTAAGAAACGCGGCCTCTCGATCGAGGGGTCCGAGGTTCAAATCCCAGGCACGCACGACTGATTTTCAAATTTATGTGCGTATTAGAAATTAATTATCACTCGCTTATACGGTGAAGGAAAACATCGCGAGGAAACTTGCATACCTGAGAAATTTATAAAAAAAATCTCATAGGTATGTGAAGTCTACCAATACGCACTAGTCCAGCGCGGTGGACTATGGCCTAATCCTTCTCATTCTGAGAGGAGACCCGTGCCCAGCAGTGGGACAGTAATGGGTTGATGATGATGATGTTTTAAAACATGAAAATGTGATATAATGTTATTTGTATACAGAGCCCGGATATTACAAGGTGGGAGAGTACGGTATCAGACATGAGGATCTGGTGGAGATCGTGGCGATCACCAAGGATAGTGATCATCCAAAGGTATCATATACTTTCTTAACTCTTTTGAAGGTGGTAGAACCCTCTGTGGTTCGACTCCGGCACCACCGCCACACCTATTTCTGTTATAACAGCAGTGTAGCGCTACTGTGTTCTGGTTTGAAGTGTGGCAAGGGTATACTTTTCCGAGGCGTTCCAGCTTAGTCCTCAGGGGTAGAAGTGGGTCAATATAAACGTAAAGTTAAATATTTTTTTTAATAAAATTACCTGCATTTGCAATATTTTCTAGCCAACTTCATATTGCCGAATTTTATCTATCGGTTTTGTTGTAATTTATTTATTTATTTATTGTTTAAAGTTAAAAATAACGGTTATGCACCAATTAAACTAATAAATTATATAAATTACACTTAAAATAAATTATATAAATTCACAATATCGATGTTAATAATAATAGTAAAAATAATGTTAACGATGATAACATTACTCTTACCATGAGTTTTTACGTTTTGACAAATGTGACTGTTTTGGTATTTGTTTACGTATTTGCCCATACGATTTCCAAGTCCTGATATAATCCGCTAGGGGCGCTGATTGGACTGCTGAATACCAAAACACTCATATTTGTCAAAACGTAAAAACTCATGGTAAAGGTACAGATAGGTTATGAAAATACAATAATTAAGCATAGATTAGTAAAGATTACTCACTCCTAGCTAGAGAATGTACCCAGTTTTGAGAATTGAAATACTTGCGTAAAAATGTTTTGCCACGTCTCCGTGCTAAAATATACCTAAAATATTTGAAATAATTATTTATTTATTATGTAAATTCATGTAAATTACGCAGTATTAGTTATTTATTCGTAAATTTTCTCTAGAAATGTTTTTATTTGCCAAAAATTCAAAAAAAGAACTTACGATAATAAGCCATTTGTGGCTTCATACAATTTCAAGGCGGCGAAGTATCTTTACTAATCTATGTAATTAAGTATAAAAGAAGTATAAAACTTATATTTTTGTTTTGTTTCACTCAGGCAGCGAATCTTCTAGACGATTATGATGGTCGTGGTGTCCTCGGCTTCAGTACATTGACAATGGTGCCTCACCACCGCATCTGCATTGCAGTTGACCTGCTGGACGACTTCGAGGTCAGTTTCACGGCACACATAGAACCCCACACATATACGATGACACTGTTAGGATATAAGATCTTGGAATTATTTTAATAATAACTTCTTATTTTCTTTGTTCAAACACATTTTTATTCCAAACTTATTTTTGCCCGCGGCTTCGCCCGCGTTTAAAAGAAAATAACTAACATACATAAAACTGAAAATTCGTACCTTCATTTGGAATGATAGTGGCGCCATCTGGCGAAAATTGGTCGTACCAACTCTGAAACCTTCGTGGGCTCATGGACAACAACTTTGCTAAAGATCATCACTTGATCAAATGCATAGTTTACGATTCAATACTTACTAATATCGATTAAAATAATCCACTTTTTGGTCCAAAAGATCGATTCTCCGATTAATCGATCTTAGATCGCCATCCCTAGTGCCCGTGGGATTTCCGGAATAAAATCCTATGACCTTTCTTGGGTCTCAGACTATCTTTGTACAAAATTTCATTAAAATCGATTCAGTGGTTTAAGCGTGAAGAAGACACAAACAGACAGACAGACAGAGTTACTTTCGGATTTATAATATTAGTAAGATTAGTAAGGATTTTTTGACAAGAAGAAAAACCAGATATATTACCAAAGAGTATAGTAACCTATAACAATACTTTCTCAATCATCATATAAATCAAGATTATAATGTTTACTTGCATACATACATAGACCGATTTTATTTCTGTAACCAGCTTATATAGACCAACTTTATTTCTGTAAATTACGCTTTCTACACTCACAGCCCCACACTAGGATTCCTTGTGTCGTGGGTGCCATGGACACACACAAAGACAAATACACAAACACCCAGACCCAGAAACAGAAATCCAAATTCATCATTTAGATATCTGTCTGGCCGGGGATCGAACCCGGGACCCTTTGCGCGTCAGACCGGTATGGTGGCCGCTCCGCCACGCGGGTCGTAAATTATGTGATCTATACATGAATCAGTGTGATGTGACTGTAACAATATATTCCTAAATTTTGACAGTTCTTATTGTTATATATTGTTTAATTGTCTGGTATATTTTTTAACTAATTTTGAAGCTACCTACTTAGAACCTGGGTATTTTTGCAGCTCGCCTACATCAACGGCTACCACCAGCGCGTACTCCGCACCCTGGAACCTGTGCTGCAGCAGCGCGGCTTGGTGGAAGACCTGGATTGGTTGAAAGCGGAATGTGCGCCTATTACCAGGGAATAAGAGGTTTTAAGATTTCTATTTTTCTATAATATAGGAGTAGCAGACGAGCGTGCAGTCCACCTGATGGTAAGTGGCTGCTGCCGCCCATGAACATTTGTAATCAACCCCAGATATGATTAGATATTCCTACCCGAGGTCGGCCACGGATGCGCCGCTCCCTAAGGACTAAGCTGGAACGCCTCGGAAAAGTATGTCTCTTACCACACTTCAAACCAGAACACAGCAGCGCTACACTGCTGTTGTAACAGAAATAGGTGTGGCGGTGGTGCCGCCGGAGTCGAACCACAGAGGGTTCTACCACTTACTACCTATTACCATTGTATTTATCTCTAAGCCTAAAATCGTCAGAGTTATAACTACTACAATATGGAAATAGTGCTACAAAACAAAATAGCGTATGTATACAGATTTTCATGCAAGGGAGACTTTTCAGAGGCATTCCAGCTTAGTCCTCTGTAATATACTTTTCCGAGGCATTCCAGCTTAGTCCTCTGTAAACATACTTTTCCGAGGCATTCCAGCTTAGTCCTCTGTAACCTACTTTTCCGAGGCATTCCAGCTTAGTCCTCTGTAACATACTTTTCCGAGGCATTCCAGCTTAGTCCTCTGTAACATACTTTTCAGAGGCATTCCAGCTTAGTCCTCTGTAACATACTTTTCCGAGGCATTCCAGCTTAGTCCTCTGTAACATACTTTTCAGAGGCATTCCAGCATAGTCCTCTGTAACATAATTTTCCGAGGCATTCCAGCTTAGTCCTCTGTAACATAATTTTCCGAGGCATTCTAGCTTAGTCCTCTGTAACATACTTTTCCGAGGCAGTCCAGCTTAGTCCTCTGTAACATATTTTTCCGAGGCATTCCAGCTTAGTCCTCTGTAACATACTTTTCCGAGGCAATCTCAAGGTAGAAATCTAATCCTATCTGAGGTTGACAGATGCCCATACGGCAGTGACTTACCATCAGGTGGACTGCACGCTCGTCTGCTACTTCTATATTATAACAAAACATGCATTTGTATGAAATTATACTTTTCTGGCGCATTTAATAAAAATATTAGTGCATTTATAGACAACGAACAAAATGTACACAAAAAAAATATTTTTTGTATAATAAATAATCGTATCGTATAAATAAATAGCTAAAACTTCCATCCGGTCATACATACATACAAATACGCACACATACAAACATACATACATACATACATACATACATACATATAAATACACACACACATACAAATACATTTACAAAAACGACACTGTATGTACTGTGCTATTTTGTTAAAAATTAAGGAACCACACTATCTCTTTGGGATGGACCTGTAATGATAGCTGTGTTTGTGTAAAATAAATAAATAAATATACAAACACACATACATACCTACAAATACACAAGTTATGTATGGGTGCAGACGAGGGTGTTTGATTGAGATTGCGAGATTGTTACTAAAACTATTTATTCAATTTTTACAATTGATACTACATTCTAAACTAAAATCTAAATTATTCTTTGTGAATCTCGTACGATGTTGGTAACGAGAATGACGCTCTGTAGGACTACCATGAGTTTACAAAAGTATTACTCGCTAGCGACTGCGTAAAATAAATGTATGAAAAATTGTACAGCGCCTCTGGTGGTTACTCGTAGAACTAAAATCCGTAGTGACGTAACTCGATACGTAAATAAAAAACCTATCGAAATCAAATCGCTAGCGAATGTCATTATGATCTATTGCCATACAAATTCGGTCCCATAAGTCATTAATTTGACAGACGTTGTCAAGAAATACCGTAACGATAGTAGTTATGTTATTCACTAGCAAAATGACAATAGTTTTCTATTTACCATTTCTATAGTGGCGTTTCTATGCCAACTCATGGTAGTGCTACTGTCCGTGGGAACGCTACACGACACCACACATTACCGGAGTTGGCACTATTTTAGATATATAAAAAGCAATCATTCGGTCCGAATATAACACACACCCACACATACATACATACATACATTTATAGTGGTCGAATATAGACCTTTTCATGAAGTTAATACATTTATAGTGGTCGAATATAGACCTTTTCATGAAGTTAATACATTTATAGTGGTCGAATATAGACCTTTTCATGAAGTTAATACATTTATAGTGGTCGAATATAGACCTTTTCATGAAGTTAATACATTTATAGTGGTCGAATATAGACCTTTTCATGAAGTTAATACATTTATAGTGGTCGAATATAGACCTTTTCATGAAGTTAATACATTTATAGTGGTCGAATATAGACCTTTTCATGAAGTTAATACATTTATAATGGTCGAATACAGACCTTTTCATGAACTTAAAAAATATGTTATGTGGAAGAACTTAATGTTGGCTACTTACGTTATCAATAATCAATCTGTCTAAATATTAAATTAACCTTAATTACAAACTTATATAAACGTCTGTAATAAAATGTATTCAATGTATTTTAAATGTAATAATATAATTTGAAAACAATGTTTAATATATGGTATTATAAACAGATTTTGTTTTATTTCATAATCATCAACAACCCATTACTGTCCCACTGCTGAGCACAGGTCTCCTCTCAGAATGTGGAAGGATTAGGCCATAGTCCACCGCGCTGGACAAGTGCGTATTGGTAGACTTCACATACCTTCGAGATTTTTTTTATAAATCTCTCACGTATGCAGGTTTCCTCACGATGTTTTGCTTCACCGTTAAGCAAGTAATAATTAATTTATAATACGCACATAATTTCGAAAAATCAGAGGTGCGTGCCTGGGATTTGAACCTCGGACCGAGGGACAGAGTTTCTTAACCTATCACTGCTTTTTTTAAATATTTGAAGGAATTCATTGAGAGGTACACTAGAATTTTATTAAAACAAGTTGTAGAGAAAGAAAAGTAAATATATTAAAAGAAGTTGTTCTAAACAATAAATGAAACGTTAAAATCATAAAAAGTTTTAGGTGTTAGATTCTGCAGCGATAATGTTTTTCTCATGTTTGTAAGTACCCTTACCATGAATTTTTACGTTTTGACAAATATGACTGTTTTGGTATTTGTTTACGTATTTGCCCAACAAATTCCAATCAGCGCCCCTAGCGGATTGTATCAGAACTATAGTGTCAGTAACGTAACATTAAATGTCTAAATTGACCAAATGGCGCTCTATGTTTTGTCTCTCTTTTTTGCGAACATGTGAGGCAGACAAAAAGACTTGCACTTACTTATTGTTACGTTTACTCAGTTACTGAAGCAAACGGAACAGAATAATGGATTGAGTGAACGTAACTTTAAATTGTGGGATGTTTTGAAAACTCATGGTAAGGGTACAGTTCTTTGACAGCAATGATGTTAGTGATTCTTTGTCACGCTGCAACCCAAACGGCTTGACGGATTCACATATGAGGTGTCGTTGGATTCGTCTAAATTGTGGGAGTAACAGAGGCGTTTTTAAACAGTTTTTATAATAATTCGATTAATTCAATAAGTAACTCGGATAACTTTGAAATAAAAAATAACAGTTATTAGGAAAGTTATAATCCAAATCATTGCTATCTTTAAAATTTGTGTGTGTGTGTCTATGTACAAATAATGTGCGTCCGCAACTACAGATTTTTTTTATAACATAGGAGTAGCAGACGAGCATGCAGTCAACCTGATGGTAAGCTACTGCCGCCCATGGACATCTATAATCAACCCCAGATAGGATTAGATATTCCTACCTGAGATCGGCCACAGATGCGCCGCTACCCCTGAGGAATAAGTCGGAACGCCTCTAATAAATATGTCTGTCTCTCTTACATTTTGAAAGTTAATTTATACAATTCGTATCATTCAGCATTAAAAAAATTGAAAGTTAAATAAACGTGTAATTTAAAATGCGTGACTAGCTGCTTAAAAAGTGTTCTACAGTATTAATGAATTTATTTGACATTATGAACAATATAATATATAATTATTAAGGACATGTTATTATTAGATGTATTATTATATTGTTTTATTATTTTTATTATGTTATTATTAGGTGTTTTGTTTTATTATTTTTTAGAAGGACATGTTATTATTTTATTGATTAAGTAGATACAATTTCATTATATTCATTAACAACACATATTACCATTGGAAATAATTAATATTACTTTAATATAACTCGCCATAACAATTTGCATGCCATGACATGACTGATTGTCAGATTCCTAGAAACTATTGTGAACATATTTTTTGTACTATTACCGCAAATAAAATATTTCATTTCATTTCATTTCAAACACTATGTAAAAAAGCGTCCTATATAGACACTTAAGTGATTATTTGACTGATAAAACGGTGTGGTCTGAAGTAGCTCCAGCTCCACATGTAGATACCATTAGGTTTAGTTTAACATTGTTAATAACTTTCTCTTTTTTTTGAAACTTGCTACGAAATTGATTTTTATTTATTTAATAACTTTTTAAAGATGTGTGTCTTTTTTTTAAGATGTGTGTTATGGAGTTTCTTCAAATCAAATCAAATCATTTTTCGATCGATGTCGATTCTGTCGATTTGAGGTAGACAAAAATACTTGAGCACTTACTTATTGTTACGTTTACTCAGTCTACTAAGCAAACGGAACAGAATAATGGATTGAGTAAACGTAACGTAAAATTGTTGGATGTATTGAAAACTCATGGTAAGGGTACAGGAGCAGGACTAAGTTGGATTGTCTCGGAAAAGTATGTCTCTTACCACACTTCAAACACACACAGCAGCGCTACACTGCTGTTATAACAGAAATGTGTGGTGGTGGTGCCGAAGATGAACCACAGAGGGTTCTTCAGACCATTTCAAAACAAGATCACTCCTATTATAAGAATTGTATTATTAGTGATATAAACTTATAACTTGTACAGGAAAACTCAGAACAATTCAAGCCTCAATGCCACACCTGTGTCTATACTACTAAGTACATAAACCCAACTGCATTTCGTGGCGTTGATCGTTAAGGCTCATGCCTACTTCTGATATAATTTGGTCTAGATTTTTTTTTGTTTTAATACAGAAGAAGCAGTCGAGCATGCTGTCCACTTGATGGTATTTGGCTACCGCCGCCCATGGATATCTGTCATCAACAATCTGTAATCCCAGATGGGATTAAATCCTACCTGAGGTCGGCCACAGATGCGCCGCTACCCCTAAGGACTAAGCTGGAAAAGGCTAAGTTTACGAGGTTTTTTCACGAGTTTTGTTCAGGAGGGGATACCTTCGAAAGGTACCCGGTGCCGTGGGAGCGACGTAGGGTTATGTGGGATTCTTACCATACTGAAACCCCCCCGGTGGCCGTCCTCGGCGCTGCGTAGAGGACTACGGGATCTCCAAAGGAACGCAACCGGAGTCCTTAGCGCGTTGCCCCGTCAGGCTCCGCCCAGGCGTGACGCTCGCCACACCGTCTAGTGCGGCGAGCGTCACGCCGGTACGACGGTATGCGACCACACATACCCCCGTCCTTCCCGGAGACTTACCACATCCTACGAACTTACCAGCACTATACTGCTGTTATAAGAGAAATAGATGTGACAGTGGCGCCTTACACACATGGGGTCAAAGGTGATAGAAGCCCCTGTTTTTCAACCCTGGCAACACCACCGCCACACCTATTTCTGTTATAACAGCAGTGTTAAGCGCTGCTGTGTTCTGGTTTGAAGTGTGGTAAGGGAGACATATTTTTCCGAGGTTCCAGCTTAGTCCTCAGGGGTAGTGGCGCATCTGTGGCCGACCTCAGGTAGGAATCTAAATACGTGGGGTAGATCGCAGATGTCCATATAGAAGTAGCCACTAACCATCAGGTGGACTGCATGCTCGTCTGCTACTCCTATATTATAAAAAAAATGTGAGCTGTCACGGGACGCCTGGCAGATGTGAAACATCGACATTATTTTGTAAAAGTAATATGCAGAAAAGAACATATTGTGATAGGAACTAAATATGTCATAATGATAAAATAAAATATTACGATTTTTTTCCAGATAACGATGACTATTTATTGAATTCGATTGCGCATGGCGACGCGTCGCCACACCGTACACACTACTGCATATAGACTGTATATATATACCATCGTATAGCGTAGCGTAGCGGCCACGGCATGCGTCGCCACGCCAGAAATCGGTTTTACGTGCGGCTATAGATGTTTCACATCAAAAAAGTCGAACCACTTACGATTCTACCACTATGGCATGACACTTAAATAATTTATTATACGTCTCAAAATTATTAATTAAATATAGGAAAGAATAAAAGATTGAACAAAAGCATGACGCATTTGATTTCAACAATAAGTTATATTTTTAATTTAAATTATTAATGCTGTTTATGTGCACTACTTTTACTTGCGACTTCGTCTGTATTTAATCATTGATAGATGCGGGCTTTGAAGGTAGAACTCTTTGTGGTTCGACTCCGACGGCACCACCGCCATACCTTTTTTTTTAAAACCTTCAAAAGGTGCTCGGTGCCGTGGGAGCGACACAGGGTTATGTGGGATTCTTACTGCACTAAAACCCCCTGGTAGCCGTCCTCGACGTTGCTAAGAGGACTCCGGGATCGCAAGCCGAGTCATCTGAACGTGTTGCCTCTTCGGGCTCCGCTCTGGTGAGTTCAGGGCTCGCCACACCGTCTGGTATTCATGACAATGCTACAACACAAACCGCCGTCCTTACCGTGGTCGCTTCCTAGAAGGTTCGATCTCCCATTCCCGCCGCCCGCAACCCCGGAGCCCCCATTTAGTCGCCTCTTCCGACAGGCTGGGGATACCGTAGCTCTGTTCTCGTCCCGGAGCTACAGGGACAACCACCGCCACACCTATTTCTTTATAACAGCAATGTTTAGCGCTGCTGTGTGAACTTTGAAGGGAGTTAAATAAAACTACCTATACGAGGCATTTCTACTTAGTCCACAGGAGAAGCTCAGAAGGTGGTAGAACCCTCTGTGGTACGACTCCGGCGGCACACGCCACACCTATTTCTACCTAATAACAGCAGTGTTAGGCTGCTGTGTTTGAATTAATACGAACAAACAAATATGGACAAACTGTTTCTAATACTTATATATAAGGCTTAGTCTATTAATACAGGTACTGTACGAACAATTTATAATTATTAATACGGTTACCGTACGAATAATTTATAATTATTAATACGGGTACTGGACAAACAATTTATTATTATCCGATTCGAACCGGTAGATTTTGAGAAATCTCAAAAAAACTACAAAAAAAATTTTTGAAATGTTTTTTTTTAATAACTTTTAAACGGCTCTACCGGTCGATTTTAGAAACTAAGCTCTTAACATCAAAAAATTACGTCGATCGCCATCAGCCCGTTCGAAATCAATTTAAAAAAAAAAAAAAAAAACCTAACCTAACCTAACCTAACATAACCAATTGAATAAATGTACGAATAAATATATTATAAAAAAAACCTAACCTAACCTAACCTAACCAATTGAATAAATGTACGAATAAATATATTTAAAAAAAAATTGAATAAATGTACGAATAAATATAATTTATTAGTCCAGTACCTGTACAAATAGTCACATTGTATATATAAATAGGATTGACCAAAGATATTTATTTGGGATATTTAAACAGCTGTTTCAATCCACCATTGTTTTAAACCTATAAAACCGCGTTTAATTCAAAAATTGGTCAAATTGATTTTGCGTGAAATTTATTCCGTGTGTTCGCCATCATGAAACTGTACATCGCCGCCTGTTTTTTTGCCGTAAGTTATTTTATATTACAAGTAATGAACGAGCATGCAGTCCACCTGATGGTAATTGGCAACTGCTGTCCATGGACAACTGTAATCATCCCCAGATAGGATTATATTCCCACCTGAGGTAGGCCAGCTTGTAGTCCGCTCTGAACTCATTGCGAGGTGTAGTCAGAGAGCCAATGCGGTCGAACACAACTACAAGCATATACTTCGTAGCAACGTAAGGGTACACTAACTGCGCTGTCTCCGCGGGCGAGAGCGGGCAGCGGGTACCGGGGGGTCCCGCGCTGTCTTCGTACCGCTAATATCTACAATTTTCTGTTGCAACGCGGCTCATTTCTATATTCAGAGCGGACTAGAAGTTTGTCGTGGACTCTACCATCATATATATTGGATTGTAACGAAGTAGTTTTAATCCTAATTTATTTATTTATAATGATATAAATGCACTATTTAATTATTTTTTCAGATCCTCTTCGCCTTCATCCAGATATCCCAACAAGCGCTACCTGGTATTTATTTTTATTTTTAATTTTAAAAATCTGAGGCTCGTGTTTGGGATTCGACCCTTGGACTTCTTGGAATTGCACACACATAATCAAGTTTAAGTAATGAAGAAGTGATGGAAACCTTTACGGATTATCTCGGATATCAGTGGATATGGATACGGATATAGATTATAGATATCCTGGTACATCACTAGATTTATAGGGTTCCGTACCCAAAGGGTAAAAACGGAACCCGATTACTAAGCTTCCGCTGTCTGTCCGTCTGTCACAGGGCTATATCTCTGGAACCGTAATAGATAGACGGTTGATTTTTTTACAGATTATGTATTTCATAATATAGGAGTAGCAGACGAGCATGCAGTCCACCTGATGGTAAGCTACTGCCGCCCATGGACGTCTGTAATCAACCCCAGATAGGATTAGATATTCCTACCTGAGGTCGGCCACAGATGCGCCGCTACCCCTGAGGACTAAGCTGGAACGCCTCGGAAAAGTATGTCTCCCTTACCACACTCCTAAAAACGGAACACAGCAGCGCCTAACACTGCTGTTATTAGGTAGAAATAGGTGTGGCGGTGGTGCCGCCGGAGTCGAACCACAAAGGGTTCTACTACCTTCATGTACATGTACTTCAATGTCTGCCATATTAACGAATACTAAAAATTTACAAAAAGGTTGATGTTGCGTTACCGACTCCACTTATTCAATTAATAATATAGAACTATTACTGGATTACATCTGTAATCAATCCGAGATAAGATTAGATTCGTCCGTAAGCCTCCGGAAGCGAACCATAAAGAATGTTGTGTAATTACCATAGATTAGTAAAGATTACTCACTCCTAACAAGAAAATGTACCCAGTTTTGAGAATTGAAATAGTTGCGTAAAAAAGTTTTGCCACATCTCAGTGCTAAAATGTCCCTAAAATATTTGAAGTAATTATTTATTTATTGTGTAAATTACGCAGTAGAAATTAGTTATTTATTCGTAAATTTTCTCTAAAAATGTTTTTAGTTGTCAAGAATTCAAAAATAGAACTTACTAATAAGCAGTTTGTGGCTTCATTCAATTTCAAGGCGGCGAAGTATCTTTACTAATCTATGGTAATGACCTTCAAGTACTAGTATCTAAAAAAATACGTTTTATTTTTAGTTGGCGGCAAACAGTTGGGAGGTGTTACACAAATGCTGAATGCCACTACAGGCAGTGAGTTCAATTAATAATTCATTAATAATCTAGACAGAAATAAAAAAAATATATTATTATTCTTTAATTCTTTTATGTTTTTTTGCGTTACCGACAATAGTTGCTTGCACTTTACTTTTGGTTGAAATAATTATCTTGTTAGAAATATATTCAAATTATTTAATTATAGTAATATTTAAATAATTATTTTCTATTATTTTTTATAGTAATAAGTGCCCATTTATATTGTCGCTGGCTGTATGCGTTACATGATTGTATGCATTAGCATAAAAAAAGTAAAAGAACGCTCTTGACATGAGAGTTGTATTTTGCGCAGGAATCCAAAAGTTGTAAATTTGATCAAGAAATAGTTTTATTTTTATATTATTTATTGGCAAACATTTTTAATAAAAGGAAAAAATGTTGCAATTGAAGCGGGCGGCAAGAGTGGGAGCTCGAACCGCCTGGCCAGCAACCCCGGGAAGGACGGCGGTATGTGTGGTCGCATACCGTCGTGTACAACAGATGGTGTGGCGAGCCGCATGCTCACCTGGGCCTAGCCCGACGGGGCAACGCGCTAAGAGGACTCCGGTTGCGTTCCTTTAGAGATCCCGGAGTCCTCTACGCAGCGTCGAGGACGGCCACCGGGGGGGTTTTAGTGCGGTAAAAATCCCACATAACTCTGTGTCGCTCCCACGGCACCGGGTACCTTTCGAAGGTTTCCCCCTCGAAATGAAAAAAAAAATTGTAGACGTTCAAAATGACTTCTATATGAAACAATTTGGAATAAAAAGAGTTGAATTTAAATTTAAACAAATATTACATACATTTTACTGTTTTTTTTCTTTTAAACGTCTTATTTTGTAAGTTCCTGCTTTACGACTTGCCTTTTTATTATTTCATTATCTCTCTATAGTATAGATATATTAGTAAAGATTACTCAGTCCTAACAAGAAAATGTAACCAGTTTTGACAATTGAAATTGTCATTGTCATCTATTTTCGTGTTGGACAAATATTAAAAAAAAGTGTAGCTTTTAGAGCATTTACGATTGAAACGATATTTCTCTGCACTTTTTCTATGATTTCGTGTTGTTTTTGCATCACTTACCTGTACTTGTCGGCATTGTTCCAAATACACCATGACTATCGGAGACGTAATGGGAAAACAGTCAGCCATTTTACTTATGTGTCAACCATTTAATGTTTTCCTTCAATAATAATAATAATAAACGTTTATTGCCATAATAACACAGTTTACACAAATAATAAATGTACAGTTTTACAGTAATATTAATATGACAAAAGGAATTCGGCTCAGCATTGCTGTCTCAGAATCAGGGATTCGTGTAGCGCTGTTTTTCAGCCGCTCCTATAATCCCTGTGGTGTTAGGTGGGATAAGAAGATAGTCAGCCGTGGGGCATCTCCTGGGTTTTAAAATCCAAGCGTGTATGTGTGTGTGTGTGTGTGTGTGTGTGTGTGAGTGTGTATAATTACAAGGCGGTGATATATCTATACTTATCTATGAATCTCTCATGATTGATTTCTAATTTTTCAGACAAGCTCCCAAACGTGCCACTGCTGTAGTCGAGAATTGTAAGTGAGTATTGCAAATACATACATTTAAATAAATGGTTTATGAAAGGAATCTTAAATCTAGATATTTTCTTTAAATTAGTAATTGTTTCATGTTTGATAAATATTATATAAGATGCAATCTAAATTGTCATTATTGAGAATATTATTAAGGAGTTCAATAAAAAAGGATTTTCTCCTTTTATATTCTACATTTTTTATATACTGTAGGAGTAGCAGACGAACATGCAATCCACTTGATGGTAAGGCTACTGCCGCCCATGGACATCCGTAATCAACGCCAGATAGGCTTATATTCCTATCTGAGATCGGTTACAGATGCGCCGCTACCCCTTAGGACTAAATTGAAGTGCCTCGGAAAAGTATGTCTCCCTTACCACACTTCAAACCAGAACACAGCAGCGCTAAACACTGCTGTTATGAGGCAGAAATAAGAAAACACTGCTGAGAACATATCTAATTTAAATTAGCCTAATAATTAAATAAGAATATTTTTAATTAAATTGTTCTACTAACATCATCTATTGACAAGTTCCGCTACTCTTAATATTCTTTTCAAAAAATATATATTATTACCTACACATTTTAAGAATTTGTTTTTGTTTCAGATCTAACTGTTCCACTTAAGATGCACAACGTGATCTGTATAATTATATGTATCAATAAAAGTTTTAAGTATTATTTATCTTTTTTATTTACTATACCACAAAATATATTATTGCAGTGTACAAAGCAGTCGATTTTGGCATAACGTCAAAAGATGGCGATACTATTATTTCTGCAATATATCGCAGTTTTCTAAAAGTTTTGTTAAACTTTGACAATGTCAAAATGGTGTATATGTTACAGTCAAAGTGATCAAATAGCTATTATATGATAATAATGACTAGGTATTATGTATAATGACTAATTTGTCCTGACAATGTGTTAAATTAATCACTTTATCTGGCTGTTATATATAATAGCAGGTTAAAATTAGTCAAAGTAATAAATATGTTATTGTAAAAGCCCGATACGGTAAATCTTAAACATCATCGAAGTAGTTGTAATAGAGTAACTATGAGTTGTATAGTTAAGGTCCGAATTATCGTGAATCAAACCTGCTGCGCGCTTAGTTTTCTGTTTTTTTATATGTTCCAACCTTTATTTTTATACATGGGGAAACCCATCATGGGTTCCTCTCAGCCGCGGGGGCAGCGGAGAGTATATGCCGGACTCCTATCGGCTAAAACCCCACGGTGTCCCTCTGTACGCCCTTTGACGGGACTGCGGCTACGCTAAAAGCATTCGTCCGCGGTCCCGACAGCGCCTGCCCACAACCGGGCCCATCTCTGTGTGGGATGGAGCTGGAGCTACTCCATCCCGTCATCTTTGAGGTGAATGAGGTCTTGAGGTTAGTGTTATTTTGACGTAGGACGCCCTCGTGTCCTACGCCAAAGCCTCCCTGGAGCGCTTTAGCTTCACCCGCTGCTGGATTGCAACGGGCTACTGAGCCCCCCCACCTCGATAAGGCGCACTCCAACTTGGGGGGGATATGTTCCAACCTGGCCTAACCAATAGCAAACCTGTATGAAATTCTATAGGATTGGTTAGAAAACATAAAACAAAGCGAGCAGGGCGCGGCAGCGTCCTGCGAGCGTGTGGGTCCAAATCATAAATTCAGTATGTATTTAAAATATAAATAAGCGATCAGAGATAATAAGTCGTGTATTTTTATTAATCCAACCCATAGTTGATTTACGTACATCGTGTACAGAGACTGGGCGTTAAACATCTCGAGATGTTTATTTTTCGACATGTGGATCATTATAAAATTACAAAAAATATAATTATACTTAAGGAAAACGCAAATAGACACTTGTCACCTTTACCTATACTTCTTTATACTTTATTCAAGTCTTTTAAGATATTATATATAATGGCTGGTTAATGTGATTCATTCCGTGTTATTTATCACTATGACCAAATTGAGTAGATATTATACATAATGGCTAGACATTACGTATAATATCCCAATTTATAACTTTGGCTGTAACATATATATGTGAAAGGAAATTCTATTTTTTTTCTTTTTGCACGACTCATGATGCGTAGTATCAGAGAGTGCTTTACGATCGAAAAATTTTTTTCGCTTCATTTTGGCGGCTATTTTTATTATTATAGCCTTGATAGTTCACGGAATCAAGATATTTTGCATACTATTGTCGAGATAATTTAATGGAGATTAATTCCATACTTTTTAAAAATTGATTTACTGCAATAGAATTGGAAAAAAACACCAAAATAGGTCAAAAAAATTTCCTGTCCGTCATGTGTGAAACCTGAAAACTCTGTAACTTGTGAAAAAATCCATCATTTGAGTTAATTTTTTTTTTTAAAATTCCAATCGACGATTGTAGGTTACTGAATGCGAATGATTAATTAATTCAGTGTCGTTTAATTGCAATTAATAAAAAACGAAAACTACAAGACTGTATATCTATAGATATTATGTACATTTATTCCACCAGGGGCGCTTATGCAGTACCTTCTTCCTACTACAGCTGTTTTTTCGGCAATTAATTTTGAACGACTTAAGTTTTTTTTTTTTATATATATTTCATAATTAAATGAGCATTATGAGTCGTGCACTTTTGGATTTTCCAAACTTTTTTTATTGTCTATGATTTACTTAAATACTTTCATTAGTGACTATTATTTATAAAGTCCGATTTACAATTGAAACTAATTGTGGAAAAGCAACATTAATTTAAAAAGCATTAATAGCCTAGTGGTTAAGAAACTCGGCCTGTTGATTGAAGGGTCCGGGGTTCAAATCACAGGTACGCACCTTTGATTTTTCAAAGTTATGTACATATAAATTACCACAACAAAATAAAAAAACAGACAAATTTTCAAAGGTAACTTATGTGAAGTCTACCAATACGCACTTGTCCAGCGTGGTGGACTATGGCCTAATCCTTCTCATTCTGAGAGGAGACCCGTGCCCAGCAGTAGGACAGTAGCAGTGGATTGATGACGGTACGTTGAAAACCACTTCTCACTATTAATACAGACAAACAATACTGTTTCTATATATATACTTGTGGGAGAATGCTTCATTTCATATATAAATATTCCGTTTTTAAAATAAATAAGTTTGACTGAAGATATTTATTTTGGTATGTTTACATAGCTGTTTCAATCCACCATTGTTTTTAAACATATAAAACGGCGGTTAAATCCAAAAATTGGTAAATTTGAGCTTGAAAATTATTCCGTGTGGTCGCCATCATGAAACTGTACATCGCCGCCTGTTTTTTTGCCGTAAGTTATTTTATATTACAAGTAGTGAACGAGCATGCAGTCCACCTGATGGTAATTGGCAACTGCTGTCCATGGACAACTGTAATCAACCCCAGACAAGATTATATTCCTACCTGAGGTCGGCCACAAATGCGCCGGGTAGCGGCGCATTTGTGGCTTAGGACTAAGCTGGAACGCCGTATATAAGTGTGCCTGCCTTACCACACTTCAAACCGGAACACAGCAGCGCCTAACACTGCTACTAACGCTACTACTAGCTACGCTGCTACAAGCCACCTAACGCTGCTACTAGGTAGAAAAAGGTGTGGCGGTGGTGCCGCCGGAGTGTAAAGAAATATTAGTTTTACAACACAAGCATACAACCATGTCCAACTGATGGTAAGTGGCTACCGCTCATGGACTGTCTGAGGTCGCCACAGTACGTCGCTACTATTGAGAACTAAGTTGGAACGTGTTAGACGAGGGTAAGCTCTTGTATCTCACAGAAAAAAGTTTAAACTTGTCATTGTTCCAGGGTTCCTGGAAGAAATTCCATTTTAAACGAAAGAATAAGCAATCCTTTGTATTTCATTTCTATCTCTTCTGTATTCTTTTTTTGTGTACAAAAACTTATTAAATAAAAATAAATAAATAAAATTAAACGAACGCTACGTAAAAAAGCTATACTAATACTAATACTATTAGTTCTACTACTACTTAGTACTAGTACCTACTATAGGCTGAGTGATTATTTGACAAATAAAACGCTGTGGTTTGAAGTAGCTCCAGCCCCAGCTCCACATGTACAATTAGGTTAAGTTTGCCATTGTACAAAACATTTTTTTTAGAAAAAGATGTTATGGAGTTTCTTTCGCTGCTTCTTCTCCATAACGAAACACCTTGTGTAGAGGCGGTAGTTGTATTGACATTCAAAAAGTGCTCTGTAAATAACCTATTTTGAATGTAAAAAAATGATTTGGTAATACCCGGTATAATCATTTATCCTGTGCTCAGCTGTATCAGGCGTTACTTTGCGGAAATCCATACTATTAAAGTACATAGGATTAAAATTACCTCCCAACAATCCGCTACCAATATGTATGATGTTTTCCCACCCTCTCCCGCCCTCCCACAAAAGATGCGTGTAGCATTTGTGGGAGGGAGGGTTGTTTAAGATTGATATAGTCAGCGCCAAACTTTTAGTTCGCTCTGAAGTTGTTGTGCGCAGGTGTAGACAGAGAGCCAATGCGGTCGAACACAACTACAAGCATATACTCCGTAGCAACGTAAGGGTACACTAACTGCGCTGTCTCCGCGGGCGAGAGCGGGCAGCGGAGGGTACCGGGGGGTCCCGCGCTGTCTTCGTCCCGCTAATATCTACAATTTTCTGTTGCAACGCGACTCATTTCTATATTCAGAGCGGACTAGAAGTTTGTCGCGGACTCTACCATCATACATATTGGTAGCGGATTGTTGCGAAGTCGTCTAATACCTCACTTATTTATTTATGTATGTTCATATAAATACACTATTTAATTATTTTTTCAGATCCTCTTCGCCTGCATCCAGATATCCCTGGGCTTCCTGGTGCTACCACCTGGTATTTATTTTTGATAAGTTGAGCGGTAAACATTTTCTGTACAATTGTAGTGCCCTTAATCGACCATGGCTTCAAACAAGTTGATTTTAATATACCAGTACGAGTTTATATTGAGATTAAAGACTTGAATACTAAAAAAAAATTAATAGGTAGCAAGTAGTTTTTTTTGCAGTGGGAAATTATTTCCCTATAACCTATAAAAGTTATATTTTGTGGGAAATTATTTCCCTATATCCATGAACATAATAATTTACCACTTGACTAACTTTTGTCAGCGTCTTTACTCGTCGATTTTTATACAGGGGAAAAAATAGACAATGCAACATTAAATGATTTTTTTAATATAAGATTAAACAAATATAATTAATCAATTCTTTTTTATTATTTACTTATGATTCTAAAAATAATCAAAACATTTCGTAATCCTTAAGGGTTATAGGGAAACAATTTCCCACTTGAAGATTTCATACACGGCTATATAGTTAATAATTTCCCACTATTTTCGAATGAGAAAAAATATACCAACGTAACTTATTTCGTACGTTATCTTTATAGTAATAGATAAAATACATGTTCTACTTTACGAAATAAAAACAATTGCATACTTACAGGAATTTTCCTGGGCGTAGTTTCAAAAACTATTTCAAATTTTGGGACAAAATTACCGTTAAAATGAACTTTTTACTTTGAATGACCATTGACATTGACAGCTAATGTTTAGAAAGAAGTGTTGCTAGAAAAAAACTTAAAGAAACTACCGATCTTAAAAGAAAAATCGTATATAAGCATTTGTTTAAATTCAAATTCAACTATTATTCAAAATGTTTCATATAGATTTACAACTGTTGGATTCCCGCGCAAAATACAACTCTCACGTCAAGAGCGTTATTTTACTTTTTTATGCTAATGCATACAATCATGTAACGCATACAGCCAGCGACTATATAAATGAGCACTTATTATTATAAAAATAACAGAAAATAATTAATGAAAATATTACTATAATTAAATAATTTGAATATATTTCTAATAATATGATTATTTCAATCATAAGTAAAGTGCAAGCAACTAATGTCGGTAATGCGAATAAATATAGTTCAAAAAGCTAAACAACACGCTTTTATGGTAAAATCAACTAAACTTTTTCCACAATTATACTATTTACTGTTCCTTAATTGATTCCTAGATTGAAAATTATTTTCTACTTTTTAGTTGATTCTATCATAAAAGCGTGTTTTTTAGTTTTTTGAACTATATTTATTTTATTAATGTTTAGTATTTGTTGTTATAGCGACCATCATTATGCATCGTCTGTAAAAAAATCAAGTGTCTATCTATTACGGTTTAAGAGATAAAGCACTGTGACTCACGAACAGACAGCGGAGGGTTTCGTTTTACGCTTTTAGTACGGAATCCTAAAAATCATTATACAATATGGTATTATAGATATGTTCCAGTACATTTAAGTTATAGGCAAATAACATAATTATTTTTCAAAACTAAAAATCAATCTAGTAACTTTGCGTGAACTTTCTCTAAGGCGCTTTCTCTCGCCTCGAAAATCCTGAGTTAATCCTGAAGATGTTGATAAGGACAATGGTACAAAATTATTAAAATCGTGTATTGTCATCGGTTTTTGATAATTTTTCAAAATTTTGAATCAACCTGAACGTTCAAAGTGGATAGAAATCTGGTTCAAAGATTCCGTTAGTCTGTTACGTACATACATACATACAACCCAAGCTAATAAAAGCGTGTTAAAAACATAAAAGTTGCTGAATAGATTTTTCTTTATTTCTTTCTAGATTATTAATTGAGCTCACCGACTGTAGTGTCATTTCCCATTTTTAGAGGACGTCCAGGATTGTTAGGGAGAGAACCTAAAAATAAAACGTTATGGTTAAGTTGATAAAGCGGTTTCTTGTATGGCGACCCCATTTATTTTCAACTTTTTTTAATTTGTATATCTTGTTATAGAAGCCACCTTTATACATACTCAGTAACAAATCAAGTGTCTATCTATTGCAGTCAACTATACCATAAACACCACATAACAACATAAGACAAGAAACAAGTATTGAAGTTGTCAGGTAAATAATACGCCTTCTTCTATGTGTAGATCATAGATTAGTAAAGATTACTCACTCCTAAGAAGAAAATGTACCCAGTTTTGAGAATTGAAATAGTTGCGTAAAAAAGTTTTGCCACGTCTCCGTGCTAAAATGTCCCTAAAATATTTGAAATAATTATTTATTTATTACGTAATTATTACGTAAATTAGTTATTTATTCTTAAATTTTCTCTAAAAATGTTAAAAATTCTCTAAATTTGTCATGAATTCAAAAAAAGAACTTACTAAAATAAGCCGTTTGTGGCTTCATTCAATTTCAAGGAGGCGAAGTATCTTTACTAATCTGTGGTGTAGATATGTATTTACTTTAACCCTTAATAAGCTATAGGACTATTATTTCCCACCTCAAAGTTGCCCACAAACTTATTTTTCTTTTTTTTATTGCTACAGATATAATAAAATAAATCGAACGCATATTAAACATCTTACTTTCAAAGTTCCTGCTTTACTTGCCTTTTTATGATTTCATTAATCTCTCATAACTGTTTGCTTATTTTTCAGGCAAGCGAATAAGTGAGTATTGCAAATACATATATTTACATTTTAATAAATTGTTAATGAAACGAAGCGCTTAAATCTAGATATTTTCTTTAAATTAGTTATTGTTTTATGTTTGCTAAATATTATATAAGATGATAAATCGATTTTATTGAGATTAATATTTAAAGAGTAACAAAAATATTACATTGCGGAGAACAATTGTCTAGTGTAAGAACATAGATTAGTACAGATTACTCATTCCTAACAAGAAAATGTACCCAGCTTTGAGAATTGAAATAGTTGCGTAAAAAAGTTTTACCACGTCTCCGTGCTAAAATGTCCCTAAAATATTTGAAATAATTATTTATTTAGTATGTAAATTGTACATTGTAATTATAAATTACGCAGTATTAGTTATTTATTCGTAAATTTTCTCTAAAAATGTTTTTATTTGTCAAGAATTCGAAAAAAGAACTTACTATAATAAGCCGTTTGTGACTTCATTCAATTTCAAGGCGGCGAAGTATCTTTACTAATCTATGTGTAAGAATTACGTATTTTTTATTAAATTGTTTACTCACTGTGCTTTATAGAAAACAATGCCATCTATTGACAAGTTCTACAACTCGTAATATTCCTTTCGATAAAATATACTTTATACATTTTAAGATTTTTTTTTTGTTTCAGATGGAACCACTCTGATATAACTCCTATAATTATACGTATCAATAAAAGTTAAAAGTATTATTAATTATTTTATTTACTACACCACAAAATATATTATTAATAGCTGACCCGGCAAACGTTGTGTTGCCATATAAATAAAAAGATGTTAAGGGTGAACAACCCTTATCACTTAGGGGTATGAAAAATAGATAGTAGCCGATTCTCAGACCTACTGAATATGCATATAAAATTTGGTAAGTATATTGCAAATAGTAGTCCAGAATAGGTTTTTTTTAACATTTCACTTTTTTCGTTAATAGAAAAATTACATACTAATCGAAAGTATGAAGCCTTATAATATGCAATCGTTAGGTTGACTATTTCTTTTTGTCTCAGTCATAGATTAGTAAAGATTACTCACTCCTAACAAGAAAATGTACCCAGTTTTGAGAATTGAAATAGTTGCGTAAAAATGTTTTGCCACGTCTCCATGCTAAAATGTCCCTAAAATATTTGAAATAATTATTTATTTATTACGTAAATTACGCAGTATTAGTTATTTATTCGTAAATTTTCTCTAAAAATGTTTTTATTTGTCAAGGATTCAAAAAAAGAACTTACTAAAAAAAAAATTTTTAACAAAAAATACAACCGACTTCTATGTCACTACAAAGTAAAAAATAATTCAAATAAATGTTGGTTTAGTACATATTTCTGAAGTCGGCGCTCATATTAGATACGCTGTTGACATCGTTATCCAACGAAATATATTGATACGCTCATATTAGATACGCTGTTGACATCGTTATCCAACGAAATATATTGAGCGCCGACTTCAGAAATATGTACTAAACCAACATTTATTTGAATTATTTTTTACTTTGTAGTGACATAGAAGTCGGTTGTATTTTTTGTTAAAAATTTTTTTTCACCCTTTTTAGTGATGACATAATAACATTTATATTAATACAATATAAAATTGTATAAACGAGATCACGAATTAAGGTAAGGTCTGAATTTACATTGATTGGAACCGCCCGCTCGCAGGGCGCTGCCGCGCCCTGCTCGCTTAGTTTTATATTGTCTTATATGTTCCAACCTAACCTAACTAAATAGTCAATGATGAACTGGCTTTGCAATTTCATTAGAACCTACAGCAAATATCTTCAAACACAACTCAATTATTCCCATTGGTTGAGGAGTTACATATTTTGTCTCCGAGCCACATTATCAGATCCTCAAATAGTCAATGATAAACTGGCCTCGCAATTTCATTAGAACCTACACCAAATATCTTCAAACACAAGTCAATTATTCCCATCGGTTGAGGAGTTACATATTTTGACTCCGAGCCACATTATCAGACCCTTAAATAGTCAAAGATAAACTGGTTTTTCAATTTCATTAGAACCTACACCAAATATCTTCAAACACAACTCAATTATTCCCATCGGTTGAGGAGTTACATATTTTGTCTCCGAGCCACATTAGCAGACCCTTAAATAGTCAATGATGAACTGGCTTTGTAATTTCATTAGAACGTACATCAAATATCTTCAAACACAACTCCATTATTCCCATCGGTTGAGGAGTTACATATTTTGACTCCGAGCCACATTATCAGACCCTTAAATAGTCAAAGATAAACTGGTTTTTCAATTTCATTAGAACCTACACCAAATATCTTCAAACAAAACTCAATTATACCCATCAGTTGAGGAGTTACATATTTTGCCTCCAGAACCCACTCTGATCCTCATCATATTTAAATGGGACCAACTTGTAGCAATTGTCCACACACGAAATTAAAGGCATTAAAATAGGTTCATAAACGGCGAAGTTATGGCTGTTATATTTACATGGGTGGAGGAGTTCCCCTCTTTTTCTCCAGAACCAATCGATGGATCCTAACCATATTTAAATGGGACCAACTCGCAGCTCGTCTCTACACAATAAAAAAAGAATTATTAAAATCGGTCCACTAACGGCGGAGTAATTGCTGTACATACATAAAAAAAAAAAAAAAAAAAAAAAAAAAGATACCGGCCGAATTGATAACCTCCTCCTTTTTGAAGTCGGTTAATAAGGCGTTTGTGGCTTCATTCAATTTCAAGGCGGCGAAGTATCTTTACTAATCTATGGTCTCAGTCCTTGGGCAGGCCAACTTGTTTACCTGTCCATATCCGCTTACCCAAGGGTTGTGAGAGGAAAAGAATAGTCAACCTAACATTCGCATATTCTATAGCCTTCATACTTTCGATTGGTATGTATTTTTTCCATAAATCAGACCAGGGAAATGTTTAAAAAACAAAAAACTTAATTGTAAAAAAATCGTATTCTGGACTGCAATTTTTTAGATAACAATTTGCAATATACTTTTTGAAATATTTAAAATAAAAAAAGGCTTCCCGGGGTTGCGGGCGGCAAGAATGGGAGCTCGAACCGGCCGGCCAGCGACCCCGGGAAGGACAGCTGTATGTGTGGTCGCATACCCCCGGTGGCCGAGGACGGCCACCGGGGGGGTTTTAGTGCGGTAAGAATCCCACATAACCTCGTGTCGCTCCCACGGCATAGGGTACCTTTTGAAGGTTTCTCCCTCGTAAAAAAAGGGTATCTGCTGGTATCACTTTGGTATGTAAATTTTATTAAATAAAACACACGTATTTATATAATTTTTATTGAATTATACCTTGGATTACGTAGGTATTTCATTATTTAGTTGGCCTTTAGGGGTCTGAAATAAAGATAAAATAGGTTATTAATTTATATAAGTAGAAAATGGATATTGGGATCTAGTATTATGCAATATAGACTCTTGCCGAGTATAGATCAGTACCACGAATACGATTAGGTATGTGTATACTCGTTACTCGGGTGTATTCGGTGCCCGCTGAATACTCTGTTCTTCGCGCATTGTCTATTTTTGACGCGAATCAATATTTACATTCTCGTCATTCTTTGGCAAGTTATTCGGCGTATTGTTCGTGGCTTTATTAATTTACGCTTTCTATACGCTTTCTACACTCACAGCCCCACACTAGGATTCCCTGTATCGTGGGTGCTATGGACACACACAGAGACAAATACACAAACACCCAGACCCAGAAACAGAAATCTAAATTCATCATTTAGAAATCTGTCTTGGCCGGGGATCGAACCCGGGACCCTCTGCGCGTCAGACCGGCATGGTGAATTTATAATACCGAAGTAGCTAACAAGGATGCAGTCCATCTGATGGTAAGTGGCTACTGCTTCCCATTGACATTTCCAATCAACCCCATAAAAGATTAGGCCTGGGGGTAGCCATAGTTGCGCCGCTACCCCTGAGGACTAAGCTGGACATCAGAAAAGTATGTCTCCCTTACCACACTTCAAACCAGAACACAGCAACGCCTAACACTGCTGTTATAACAGAAATAGGTGTGGCGGTGGTGCCGGAGTCGAACCACAGAGGGTTCTACCACCTTAACATGGTACCACCCATTTAATATAAAAATCTGTTACCTCTTTATGTTAAGAAATACTACTTACCATCCGGTTTACCAAATACTGAAAATAAGAAAACAAAAAAATAAGTCAAAAATAAAATTAATATTTTCGTAATAATGTTTAAATATCATATATATGCCATTTATGAATAAAAAGATAGTCGATAAAAGTAAATCTTAAAAAAAAGATTTCAAAGGTATGTGATGTCTACCAATACGCACTTGTCCAGCGCGGTGGACTATGGCCTAATCCTAATTCTGAGAGGAGACCCGTGCCCAGCAGTGGGACAGTAGTGGGTTGGTGATGTAGAACTTTGTTGTCATTTCTCTAAACTACAGGTATGATTTTTATTCATCTACGTTACATTTTATTATTATTATTACATTTGTTTTATAAATAAAATAAATTTCTGAAACAAAGCAACATTGTTCCTTCAAGTCCACTACATAAAAGAGATCAATATCTTATATATAAAATTCTCGTGTCACAATGTTAGTTACCGTACTCCTCCGAAACGGCTTTACCGATTTTCACCAAATTTTATATGCATATTCAGTAGGTCTGAGAATCGGGTACTATCTATTTTTCATACCCCTAAGTGACAAGAGTTGCTCACCCTTAACATTTTTTCATTTATATGGCAACACAACAGTTGCCGGGTCAGCTAGTTATCTATATATATAAATTAATGTCTGTATGTCGTTCATAGAATCGTAAACTAAGCATTTGATCATGTGATGATCTTTAGAAAAGTTGTTGTGTATGAGCCCACGAAGGTTTCTCAGTTGGCGAGAGATGGCGCTACAGTCATTCCAATGAAGGTACAATTTTTTAGTTATATGTTTCTCTACTTATATACGTAATGTATATAATAATAAATACTTACCGACACCTTGAAACTTGGCCTGAACAGGGTTTGTAGTTTGTTCTGAAAAAAAAAACATTTTTTAGACTTATTATATTGTTGACTCTACCAGGTGGTAAGTTGCTAAGTGGCCACTACCGCATGGATATCTGTAATCAACCCCAGATAAGATTAGGTCTACTTGGCCGGTCACAGATTTTATCATTTTAGAATAGATAGCAGACGCGCTTGCAGTCCACTTGATGGTAAGTGGCTACTACCGCTATGGACATTTGTAATCAACCCCAGATAGGATTAGATATTCCTACCTGCGGTCGGCCACAGATGCGCCGCTACCCCTGAGGACTAAGCTGGAACGCCTCGGAAAAGTATATCTCGCTTACCACACCCTTCAAAACGGAACACAGCAGCGCCTAACACTGCTGTTATCAAGTAGAAATAGGTGCAGCGGTGGTGCCGCCGGAATCGAACCACTAAGGGTTCTACCACCTTCAAAAATATCTAATACATAATTGTATTATTTGAGCAAAGCCACAGGTAAATGGGACGTAGTTATGCCAAATGGATCCAACCTACAAAACCTTTTTTTTATAGTTACTACCATCACAAATGGCATCTCCACATCAACTTTCTTATATGCAAAAATATTTAAGCTGCATGGTACATTTTTTTCTTTTGAAATATACAGATAGCACTGATACCAACCATAAATTTAGGAATTTAATTTTCACTAAAAGACCTATTTCTCAAAAGCAGTTTTTATGGTTGGATCTATTTTACATAACTACGTCCAATGTTAGTAATGTAATAAATACCCTGATGATCCCCTGAGGGTTCTGGAGGTGGAGGTGCAGAAGCAGCGAAGGAGACACCCAAAAGGGCGAAAATTACCTGAAAGTATAAAATATTACAAATTAGCAGACGAGCATGCAGTCCACCTGATGGTAAGTGGCTACTGCCGTATGGACATCTGTAATCAACCCCAGATGGGATTAGATATTCCTACCTGAGGTCGGCCACAGATGCGCCGCTACCCCTGAGGACTAAGTTGAAACGCCTCGGAAAAGTATGTCTCCCTTACCACACCCTTCAAACCAGAACACAGCAGCGCTACACTGCTGTTGTAACAGAAATAGGTGTGGCGGTGGTGCCCTCTTCAAAGGTAATAAAGAAACAAAAAACTAATCCTTGGTAGTCGAGTAAAATGCTTACCATAAGGAAAACTGCGAATGATATCTTCATGGTGTCAAAATCGAATGCAGGTTGCAAGCAGTCGTGCTATTGTACCTTGTCACTGCAACTCATACTCTTTATAGCTAAGAACAACAAAGCATTTGCAAGCTGTATCAATATTGGTGAAGAAATAAATATATTTACTAACAACAACCATTGTTTTAGTTACATCTATGTGTGTTATATTTACATAGCTTGTAATCTTATATATAAAATTCTCGTGTCACAATGTTAGTTACCGTAATCCTCTGAAACGGTTTTACAGATTTTCACCAAATTATGCATATTCAGTAGGCCTAAGTCAAGTAAAATCGGCTACTATCTATTTTTCATACCCCTAAGTGATATGGGTTATCCACTCTTTTCATTTTTTTATTTATATGGCAACACAACGTTTGCCGGGTCAGCTAGTATTTATGTAATTTGCGCCCTTTTATACTTACTTACGCTTGTTATTATTAATTAATCTATCCAATGTTCTGTCTCCTAAAGATCGAACAGCTGTATATAGTCCGAGCCAAACTGCGAGTCCGCTCTGAAGTTGTTGCACACAACTACAAGCGTGTATTCCGTAGCAACGTAAGGGCATACTAACGCAGCTATGTACCCGCGGGCGAGAGCGGGCAGCGGAGGGTGCCGGGAGGGGTCCCGCGCTGTTTTCGTCCCGCTAATATCTACAATGTGCTATTCGACGCGACTCGTTTCTATATTCAGAGCGGACTAGTAGTTTGGCGCGGACTATACTAAATATAAGTACACGTTACTTGTAATAATTTCAAAAAATTTAAATTAAACCAGTAGTTTTTAAGTCATACGAATAAATAAGCCACCTATTTCTGTCATAACAGCAGTGTTAAGCGCTGCTGTGTTCTGGTTTGAAGTGTGGTAAGGGAGAAATACTTATCTGAGGCGTTCCAACTTAGGCTTCCGGATAATCAAGTGCATCTGTCTGATCTGAGGTAGAACTCTAATCTTATCTGGGGTTGATTACAGATGTCCATGGCGGCAGTAGCCTCCATCAGTTGGATTGCATTCTCGTCTGTTACTCCTATATTATCTAGTATGGTTCAGGAGATAGAGCCCTAGATAGATAGAGACAGACGGACAGACAGAGGAGTTTTAATAATAAAATACCGTTTTTACTCTTTGACTACGGGACCCTAAAAATATATTATTTACTATTTCATGGCAACAACCTTATGACTTTAATGAACACAGCTTCGTGAGTCATAAGGTTGTTGCGCAAAATGTTTTCCAATGCACTAGCTATACAGGGTGTTTTATGGTTCATCATCAACAACCCATTACTGTCCCACTGCTGGGCACGGGTCTCCTCAGAATGAGAAGGAGTAGGCCATAGTCCACCGCGCTGGACAAGTGCGTGTTGGTGGACTTCACATAACTTAAAGTTTTTTTTTTAATTTCTCAGGTATGCAGGTTTCCCACGATGTTTTACTTCACCGTTTAGCAAGTGATAATTAATTTCTAATACGCACATAACATTAAAAAATCAGAGGTTGGGATTTGAACCTCGGACCCCTCGATCGAGAGGCCGTGTTTCTTAACCACTAGGCTACCACTGCTTTTTTGTATGCTTGTATGTATGGTTAATTGTATTCAAAATTACCGATAGTTTTTCATTTTTCTTCGGCTTCTTTTTACTTGATGGTACTTCATTTACATTTAGCCTACTGTTAAAATACTTGAATATTAATGTTGCGTTTTTGATATTTTGGATTGGTCTACTCTCCCTCAATCTTACGAATTTTCGATCAGGTCACGTGTCATGACGCGAGTTTAATATTTTTTACCGATCACAAAAAGTGCACAACGTCGCTAAAGAAGTTTTCACTTCAAAAATAGGTAATCTTATATATAAAATCCTCGTGCCACAATGTTAGTTACCGTACTCCTCCGAAACGGCTTTACCGAATTTCACCAAATTTTATATGCATATTCTGCAGATCTGAGAATCGGTTACTATCTATTTTTTATGCCCCTAAATGATAAGGGTTGTTCACCCTTAACATTTTTTTATTTATATGGCAACACAACGTTTGTCGGGTCAGCTAGTTTATCGATAAAATTAACGGTTTATCGATAAACTTACCCCATTAAACGCTCCGCCCAATCACCAAACAACCTGTATATTTGTATAATGAGAATGACTGCAGTTTATGTCAATAATGCTGAATAAATAACATCTATTTCGATGCATCTGTAATAATATATTGATATTTTTTTTTATAATATAGGAGTAGCAGACGAGCATGCAGTCCATCTGATGGTAAGCTACTGCCGCCCATGGACATCTGTAATCAACCCTAGATAGGATTAGATATTCCTACCTGAGGTCGGCCACAGATGCGCCGCTTCCCCTGAGGAGTAAGCTGGAACGCCTCGGAAAAGGCTCCCGTACCACACAATATATGTAATAATGTTTGAAATATTTCAAAACTTGGTCCTGAGAGTGCATTGAGATGACGCATTCTTATTTTTGGATATCAATGGAGGTTCACTGGTCGTCAGTTAGTATTGTAAACAATTATAAAAATACTAAATACAGACTTATTTAAATGTCTTGGTAATTTTGATGTCATTACTACTGAGATTAACACTTAGATGGATTAATGTAAAACGGATTTTATGATGTGAAAATTATTATATTATGTTACAGGCACATCGCATTGATCCATTTATATTGCTGGTTGTTAATACTTTACGTCACTTATTAAATACTTTTCTATTTTATATTTTAGAATGTTGAGTCTTGCTTTGAGTTATGAAATGTCAGCTGGTATATTTGCAATGTCTATTATAATGGAGATATGATAAAATAGTGGATAAAGATGTATTAATGTAAATTTTGATGATTATAGAAGAATATATTGTATGTCTGGAATCCCTTCTGAGCGTTTTCATAATAATTATTAACTTATAATATTATTATTTATTTTATTTATTTACTTTATTATACCATAATTAATACTGGTATAAAAGGTGGACTTAATGCTAGAATAATTCTCTACCAGTCTACCTTTAGGCTAAGCAGAAAACGTGCAAGGCGGTATTTAATTGTGTAGAAAGAGTATACGTATAAAATTATATAGATTTACAATAATTATACATTAAATAGGTTACATAACAAACACACACATAATATAATGTAATATATATAGTTACTAGCTGACCCGGCAAACGTTGTGTTGCCATATAAATAAAAAAATGTTAAGGGTGAACAACCCTTATCACTTAGGGGGATGAAAAATAGATGTTGGCCGATTCTCATAGATACCTGATAAGCACAAAAAATTTCATCAAAATCGGTCAAGCCGTTTCGGAGGAGTATGGCAACGAAAACTGTGACACGAGAATTTTATATATTAGATACATACAATGGGTACCCTATATGAAAAATGATGAACTGTAAATATACGCTATATACTATAATTTCTGTAGAAAATATAATTTTTTGGCTTTGGCTCGACTTGGCGGAGGCACTGCCGTGCCTCCAGATTTAATTCTCTTCTTAAAAGTCTGTCTGCTGCAGGCATTGCATAATTCATCCGGGAGGGCATTCCACGACAGAATAACCTTAACACGACCGTAAACAAATATTAAACAAATATTCTGTTTACAAAATATTAAGATATACAGAACGATATGGAGTTGTAATCGATTTTTAGTAAAAATCGGTTTCTTTGGTTATCGATTTGTGTGGCACATGCTTAGTGCCTCGCGATGGCATGTGTCAAAATGGGCCTATTATATTGTGACGACTATAAATTATTTATTTATGTTAAACGGATGTCCGTCCTCGTCTCGTACAACTTCCAATTACTTTGCATAGATGGCGCTCAGTAGGACTACCATGAGTTTACAAAAGTATTACTCGCTAGCGACTGCGTAAAATAAATGTATGAAAAATTGTACAGCGCCTCTGGTGGTTACTCGTAGAACTAAAATCCGTAGTGACGTAACTCGATACGTAAAAAACCTATCGAAATCAAATCGCTAGCGAATGTCATTATGATCTATTGCCATACAAATTCGGTCCCATGAGTCATTAATTTGACGGACGTTGTCAAGAAATACCGTAACGATAGTAGTTATGTTATTCACTAGCAAAATGACAATAGTTTTCTATTTACAATTTCTATAGTGGCGTTTCTATGCCAACTCATGGTAGTGCTACAGGTGACGATGAAATAACTTGAATGGTTGTAACGGCACAAGCACGGCAGTTGGTTGTTGGAAGCGCTACCGAGCGCATGTTCTACAAGTTTAGTATAGAACTGATACAGAATAAAGTGTTTTAAATATCAGGAAATCGTATTATTTCCTACAGTGTAAACCTAAACCCTGTTTGGTGTCATGGGTTTCATTGTTTTGTGCGGAACCCTATTTTTTTCTGAAATGACACTAGCCTAAGTTATTCCTCATAATATCAGCTGACTTCCAGTGAAAGTCCCATCAAAATCGGTGCAGCCGTTTTGGAGTTTAGCCGGAATAAAAATACTTTACTTTTATAAAAATACTTTAAGAAGGTGGTACAACCCTTTGTGGTTCGACTCCGGCGGCACCAGCGCCACACCTATTTCTGCCTAATAACAACAGTGTAGCGCTGCTGTGTTCCGGCTTGAAGGGTGTGGTAAGGGAGACGGACTTTTCCGAAGCGTTCCAGCTTAGTCCTCAGGGGTAGCGGCGCATCTGTGGCCGACCTCAGGTAGGAATATCTAATCCTATCTGGGGTTGATTACAGATGTCCATGGAACCTACCATCAGGTGGACTGCATGCTCGTCTGCTACTCTTATATCATAAAAAAAACTTAATGAAAAAACTTACACACGCACTAGTCGCACCTACGATTTTTTAAAATCCCCTCGATTTCTCTGGTCTGCCACCATCAGACCCTGATTTTTTTTAATGGGACCACCTTGGAATTTTTTTTTTATAGTTTAACCTAACGATTAGGCAGACGTGGCTACCTGATAGAAAGTAGTCAACGCCGCCTATGGACATTTGCAACACCAGAGGAGTCGCCAATGCATCGCCGGCTTTGTATGAGAACTCTTTTTGCACCTTTTTGAAGAGCCCCATGTCATAGCGCTCCGGGAATACCTCAGGAGGAAATTCATTCCACATCTTACAACGTCCGTGCAAACCGAACCGTGGAGGACCGCCACGAGTCCAGTTGGTGTGGATGGAACTTCATCCTCCGGCGAGTGGTGCGATGGAGAAACGGTGACGTAGGAACCAGGTCAAATAATTCCTCGGAACACCCACCATTGTAAAGCCGGTAGAACACGCAGAGGGAACCTATGTTCCTCCGCAAACTCAAAGGTTCTAACACTTCTAACCGATCGGAGATCACCGGGTCCTTGACGATTCGGACCGCGCGTTTCTGCACGGAGTCAAGTGGGTTAAGTTTGTATTGGGGCGCCCCTGCCCAGAGATGCGAGCAGTACTCCATGTCCCCACATGGAGTACTGCTCAGAGACCCCTCTCACTTGCGCCTTATAAAGCAGAAGGAGTTGCCCCGCGCTGAAGTACCGCTTCGCTCTGTTCAAGACGCCCAGTTTTCTAGATGCCAACTTCTCCTTAACATCCAAATGACCCCGATACTGCACGTCACACGATATGTCAACTCCCAGGATCCCCACACTTTTATCAATGGTGAGCGGGATACCTTGGAACCGTGGCGCTATGACGAATGGGTGTTTTTTTTAGCGGTAAACGCGCAGACTTGTGTCTTCGTGGGGTTAAACTCAACAACCCAACAATAACAACAAAGAAAAATCTTTCAACAATACTTAGTTATATGATGCAAGAATAGATGGCGTTGGGGTGATGATGAATGATACGAGAACGTAAACACCGTATAATAAAATTACAATAACTATATTAAAATATGTTTTATGGTTCTTATTTGTATTTATTATAATATCATTTATAATGGTAAACGAATTGTCAAAAATTTCAACCGTCTTCTTAGTACGGTTTAAGTTTAAGAGTTAGATCGAAAAATGCCGAAAAATACCGGTTTGTTGTATGGAGACCCCCTTTAATATTCAACTTTATTTTATTTTTAGTATTTGTTGCTATGGTGGCCACCGTTGTGCATCTTCTGTAACACTGGACAGACGGACAGACAGCAAAGCCTTAGTAATAGGGTTCCGTTTTTACCCTTTGGGTGTGGAACCCTAATAAAAAAATATATAGCACCATCTAGCGTCCTACTCAACGCTAATATTTTTGGAAAAACAGGCCTTATTTTTTTATATATATTTGAGCCTTTTTTATAATATAGGAGTAGCAGACGAGCATGCAGTCCACCTGATGGTGGCTACTGCCGTCCATGGACATCTGGGATATATGGATAGGATAGGATTAGATATGTCCATTACTCTGAGGACTAAGCTGGAACGCCTCTGTTATGACAGCAGCGCTACACTGCTGTTATAACAGAAATAGGTGTGGCGGTGGTGCCGCCGGAGTCGAACCACAGAGGGTTCTACCATCTTCAAAAAGTGGTTATATTTTATTATTTGTAGATATGGATAAGGTATATAACTGATATGTAACAGGATATAAGAAATCTTATATATAAAATTCTCGTGTCACAATGTTAGTTACCGTACTCCTCCGAAACGGCTTTGCCGATTTTCATCAAATTTTATACGCATATTCAGTAGGTCTGAGAATCGGCTATCTATTTTTCATACGCGTAAGTGATAAGGGTTGTTCACCCTTAACATTTTTTTATTTATATGGCAACACAACATTTGCCGGGTCAGCTAGTATTTAATAAAACACGGATTTTAGTATATTACATATTTATTTAGCTTCAATTATACAGGTTGCGTGGGCATGTCTTGAACATTTTGGCTTATCTGAAACAAAAATAAGTTGTAACATTGACTTATAATACGTCATAATGAATGAAAACAAAGCAAGGGATCCAAGGTTCGTATCCTAAACCAGAATGTGTGCTGAGCACGGGTCTCCTCTCAGAATGAGAAGATTAGGCCATAGTCCACCGCGCCGGACAAGTGCGTATTGGTAGACTTCACATACCTTTGAGATTTTTTAATCTTTCTGGTATGCAGGGAGCCTCACGATGTTTTCCTTCGCCGTTAAGTGATAATTAATTTTTAATGCGCACATAACTTCGAAAAATCAGAGGTGCCTGGGATTCGAACCTCGGAACCCTTGTTCGACAGGCTAGGTTTCAACTACTAAGCTATCGCTATCTTTAATATTTTATTTAATTATTTCTTTATACTTCCCCGAGGCGTTCCAGCTTAGTTCTCAGGAGTAGCGGCGCATCTGTGGCCGACCTCAGCTAGGTATATCTAATCCTATCTGGAATTGATTACAGATGTCCGTACGGCAGTAGCCACTTACCATCAGGTGGACTGCATGCTCGTCTGCTACTCTTATATTATAAAAAAAAAATTGGATGTTTGATGCGTAGAATCGGAAAGATCGATTTTAAATAACGAGTGTACTGGTTTAGGACTAAAAAACTACTTACGGCAATGTGTTCCACACTTGGGACGTGGGCCAAAATCTGAAAGTTACAAAAATATTTTTTTTTAAGTCAACAACATTTATTTATAATTTTTAAATATATTTTTTTCTTTTTTTTTTAGTATTTAGTTTATTTTTTTACTTTTTAACCGACTTCAAAAAGGAGGTGGTTATCAATCAATTAGTCGAAGTCGGCGCTCAATATATTTAGTTGGATAACGATGTAAACAGCGTGTCTAATATGAGCGCCGACTTCAGAAATATGAACTAAACCAACATTTATTTCAATTATTTTTTACTTTGTAGTGACATAGAAGTCGGTTGTATTTTTTGTTAAAAAAATTTCTTACTTTAAATTTCATGTATAAAACTTGCTCTTTGTACAAAAATAATTAGCCTAATACTTAGGACATTTTAAATTAAGGTGGTAGAAGCTTTTGTGGTTCAACGGCTCTTACGCACCTATTTCTGTTATAACAGCAGTGTAGCGCTGCCGTGTTCTGGTTTGAAGTGTGGTAAGAGACATACTTGTGCAAGGCATTCAAATTTAGTCCCTAGTAGCGGCGCATCTGTGGGCGATCTCAGATAGGAATATAATCTTTTCTGGGGTTGATCACAGATAATAAGGCAAATGATTGAATTATTGTAAGGGTATATGTTACTTATAATACTTTTTTAATTATTTTATGTTAATCTAATATATAAAATTCTCGTGTCACAGTTTTCGTTGCCATACTCCTCCGAAACGGCTCGACCGATTTTGATGAAATTTTTTGTGCTTATCCGGTATCTATGAGAATCGGCCAACATCTATTTTTCATCCCCCTAAATGTTAGGGGTAGTACAACCCTAATTTTTTTTTATTTTTATAAGGCAACACAACGTTTGCCGGGTCAGCTAGTAATAAAATAATTTGATTATTTTGATAAATTAAATAATAATTAAACTTACGCAATCCCTTGATGGAGATTTGTTGCGGACTTGTATTTTGTTCTGAAAATAAAACATGTTTTCTAAAGTTATATTATACACGAAGTTGGTAGAATCTTGTGGTTCGACGGCAGCACCACCGCCACACCTATTTCTGTTATAACAGCAGTATTAAGCTGTGTTCTGGTTTGAAGGTAAGGACATACTTACGCGAGCAGGGCCGGATTTAGAGGTCTAGAGGCCTTGGGGTGGAGGAGTGGAGGCCCCCTGGTCCCAAATTATTTTCCGAATATAATGAACAATTTCTTCAGTTGAGTTTTTCAATAAGTATTTTATTGTCAAACGCAGGTAGATTCTTCTAGTATTCATGTTTGTATAAAGTACTGTAGATAAAGGTAAAACAGCGAAAAAAAATATCAAAAGAAAAGATTGACGAAGAAAAGATTACTAGTGTTTACTAGTCGGAATTTTAAAAAAAATCCGACGTCTCTGTTGTGGAGGCTCCTCTTTTGTGGAGGTCCCGGGGCTGCCGCCCCGGTTGCCATCCCTTAAATCCGGCCCTGTATGCGAGACTGTCCAACTTAGTTCTCAATAGAAACGCATCTTGCCAACCTCAAGTATGAGTCTTATCTGGGGTTCATTACAGATGTCCATGGACACAAAATAAAAACGAACAGAACCCTTACCATGAGTTTTCAAATCCAAAATTTTACGTTATGTTTACTCAATCCATTATTCTGTTCCGTTTACTTAATAGACTGAGTAAACTTAACAATAAGTAAGTGCTCAAGTCTTTTTGTCTGCCTCACATGTTCGCAAAAAAGAGAGACAAAACATAAAGCGCCATTTTGTTAATTTACACATTGAATGTTACGTTACTGACACTATAGTTCTGATACAATCCGCTAGGGGCGCTGATTGGAATTTGTATGGGCAAATACGTAAACAAATACCAAATCAGTCATATTTGTCAAAACGTAAAAACTCATGGTAAGGGTACAGAAGTCAATCTTATGTAGGTATGTATCTCTTGTCCCTGTAATAGCAGAATAGGGCTACGGTATCCCCTACCTGTCGTAAGAGGCGACTAAAAGGGGCTTTCGGGGTTGCGGGCGGCAAGAGTGGGAGCTCAAACCGTCCAGCAAGTGACCCCGGGAAGGACAGCGGTTTGTGTGGTCGCATATAGCTGTAATCACCAGGGGATGTGAGAGGAGCGTAAATTGCTCCCCCAGGGCAGAGCCCGATAGAAGGGCATCGCGTTAGGAGGACTCCGGTTGTGTTCCGTTGGAGATCCCGGAGTTCTCCACCAAACGCTGAGGACGGCCACCGGGGGGGTTTTAGTGCGGTAACAATCCCACATAACCCGGCGTCGCTCCCATGGCGTCGGGTACCTTTTGAAGGTTTCCCCCTCGTCAACAAAAAAAAAAAAGGTATGTATCTCTTATACCTATGTATGTACTTCATGTTATACCTACGCTCGGCGATCGCGCGAGTCCCACCGAGATAACGTAACGATGAGCCGTGTCTACGTGTGCGTTGCTCGAGCCCGCTTTATGAAGATTGACTTCTGTTTGTTTTTTGTTTTTTTTTTGTTTTAGACTGCATGATCGTTTGCTATTTCTATATTATAAAAAAAAGGAAATATATAATATGATATACCCATAGTATCACCAGCTTGTGTGACACGCAAAAGGGCAAATATTACCTGAAAAAAGGTAGAAAACATTATTGGTTATCGACACTTTTGGATATCTATAATAACTGCTATTTCAAAATAATTGATCAAATGGTAAAGGTGGTAGCGCCCTTAGTGGTTCGACTCCAGCGGCACCACCGCCACACCATTTCTACCTAATAACAGCAGTGTTAGACACTGCTGTGTTCTAGTTTGAAGGGTGTGATAAGGGAGACATACTTTTCCGAGGCGTTCCAGCTTAGTCCTCGAGGGTAGCGGCGCGTCTGTGGCCGACGTCAGGCAAGGAATATCTAATCCTATCTGTGGTTGAGTACAGATGTACATGGGTGGCAGTCACTTACCATCAGGTGGACTGCATGCTGGTCTGCTACTCCTATAATATAAAAAAACCTGTAATTAAGGTGACAGTTAGATTTAAGTTCAATGTGATGTGTCTAGACAATGTATAAGTGCTCACTTTGCTGGTGTAACACAATGATAAACAAATAAATAAATAAAAAGGTTTCAGTGTTTTACCCCTTTAATTCTTACCATAAGAAAAACTGCGAACGATATCTTCATGGTGTACAATTCAAGTCACAATGTCACAAAAAGTCAAGTTATTGTAACTTCTCAATGCATTCCATGCTCTTTATAGGACTGTAACAAAACACTTATATACAGGCTGTGTCAATATGTTAACGAATAACAATTATTGTTTTTTTTAATAACTAGAGAATAATTCTACAAGTTACATTTAATTATTAACACTATTAACGTAATAAAAAAGTACAAAATAATATATGAAACAGGCTGTAAAAATACTTATAATAAAAAAGTTAAATATAATAAGCTTCATCCAAATTGTTGTCTCTTGGAAGAGTCCCCAAAACGCTGGCGACATTACCTCGCTGAATAGCAAAGCTAATTCTTTGCCCGAGGTAAGCGCCAGCCCTCTGGTCGTGGGTGCACTCGATCAAACGCCTTGAAAGGTGTTTAAAAAATGATTGTATGTAGATACATACTAGAGAATGATTATAAATACTCGTACATAAACTAAGTATGTTACTCCCACAATTATGACGGAGTGAATGCTACCTCAGCACCAGCAGTGATAGCCTAGTGGTTAAGAAACTTGGCCTCGCGATCGAGGGGTCCGAGTTTCAAATCCTACTGATTTTACAATGTTATGTGCGTATTAGAAATTAATTCCTCTCCTCTCCTCTCCTCTTCTCTCCTCGATGAACGATACCTCATATGTGAAAATCCGTCAGGCCGTTTGGATACAGGGCGTGCCAAAGAATGAGACATACATTTAAGAGGTAGAACCCTATGTGGTTCGACTCCGGCGGCACAACTGCCACATCTTTTTTTGTTATAACAGCAGTGTAGCGCTGCTGTGTTCTGGTTTGAAGTGTGGTAAGGGAGACATATTTTTCTGAGGCGCTTTAACTTAGCCCTTAAGGGTAGCGGCGCATCTGTGGCCGAGTTCAGGTAGGATTCTAATCCTATCTGGGGTTGATTACAGTGGATTATTTTTGTTTTTTTTTTTTTTATAATGAAATTACACAGATATTTAGTACATTACACAGACAAACAGACATTTTGACATGGACTCCAGATATTTGTAATCAACGACAGATAAGATTCCTGTCTGAGATCGGGCACCAATGCATTGCTATCCCTAATTGCTATTGCTAATAAGTTAGAACGGACGTTTTATACGAGACCGGATAAGTATGTCATTACCACACCCTTAAAACCACAACACAGCAGCGTTTAACGCTGCTATTACGCAGATACAGATGTGACGGTGGTGCCGACGTCGAACCACAAAGGGTTCTTCAACATAAGTTATCGCTACAAAATATATACCTAACGTAAACACAGGTGTCAAAATATAGCTAAAACAAAGAATCTATTTATTTACAACTATTGTCATAACAGTATTGTAAACTGATAAATTACATTGGAAAAATTGAAAGAAATATATTGAAAAATATTTGTCAACTAGATGCGTCATATTGTTATAGTAAGTACTTAAATAAATACAAGGTTTGCTTGCGATTTCGTTTGTTTGATTTTGTGATGTCGAGCATGCAGTCCAGGCGATGGTAAGTGGCTACTGCCGCCCATTGACATATGTAATCAACCTCAGATAGGATATCCTCCTTACCACACCATTCAAACGAGGACACAGCAGCGCTTAACATTGCTGTTATGAGGCAGACATAGGTGTGGCAGTGGTGCCGTCTACAAAGGGTTCTACCACCTTCAGACATAAACTTTTTTTTTTATAATATAGGAGTAGCAGACGAGCATGCAGTCCACCTGATGGTAAGTGGCTACTGCCGCGCATGGACATCTGTAATCAACCCCAGATAGGATTAGATATTCCTACCTAAGGTCGGCCACAGATGCGCCGCTACCGCTGAGAACTAAGCTGAAACGCTTCGGAAAAGTCTGTCTCCCTTACCTCACCTTTTAAACCGGAACACAGCAGCGCCCAACACTGCTGTTATTAGGTAGAAATAGGTGTGGCGGTGGTGCCGCCGGAGACGAACCACAAAGGGTTCTACCACCATAACCTACGGTTACTCAAACTAACATCGTAAGCCCATTACTGTCGCACTGCTTATGTGTCGTCTCTCAGAATGACAAGGATTAGCCCATAGTCCACTGCGCTGGCCAGGTGCGAATTGGTAAACTTCACATACCTTTGAGATTTATTATTATTATCGAAGGTGGTAGAACCCTTTGTGGTTCGACTCCGGCGGCACCACCGCCACACCTATTTCTACCTAATAACTGCAGTGTTGGGTGCTGCTGTGTTCCGGTTTGAAGGGTGTGGTAAGGGAGAAAGACTTTTCCGAGGCATTCCAGCTTAGTCCTTAGGGGTAGCGGCGCATCTGTGGCCGACCTCAGGTAGGAATATCTAATCCTATCTGGGGTTTATTGGTTTATTACAGATGTCCATGGGCGGCAGTAGCCACTTACCATCAGGTGGACTGCATGCTCGACTGCTACTCTTATATTATAAAAAAAAAATAAAAAAAAAAATCCTTATCCTTACTAATATTATAAATCCGAAAGTAACTCTGTCTGTCTGTCTGTCTGTCTGGTTATCTCTTCTTCACGCCTAAACCACTGAACCGATTTTAATGAAATTTTGTACAAAGATAGTCTGAGACCCGAGAAAGGACATAGGATAGTTTTTATCCCGGAAATCCCACGGGAACTAGAGATGGCGATCTAAGATCGATTAATCGGATAATCGATCTTTTTGACCCAAAACATCGATTATTTTAATCGATATTAGTAAGGATTGAATCGTAAACTATGCATTTGATCAAGTGATGATCTTTAGCAAAGTTGAAGTATGTTATATTATTTTCTTTTAAACGCGGGCGAAGCCGCGGGCAAAAAGTAGTAAGTATTATAAATCTCTCAGGAGTGCAGGTTTTTAACGATTTCCTTCCCCGTTCAAAACAAATGATCATTTATTTATAATACGCGCCTATTTTTGGTGTAAAACTAAAGCGCACTTGGGATTTGAACCTCGGGTCCCTCGATTCAGGAGCGCGCTTAACACTGCTGTTATTAGGTAGAAATAGGTGTGGCGGTGGTGCCGCCGGAGTCGAACCACATAGTTCTACCACCTTTGTTTCCAAGATTTCTTCAAATTCAAGCGTCTATCTATTACGGTTCTAGAGATAGAGTCCTGTGACAGACGGACAGACAGCGGAAGCTTAGTAATAGAGCTCCGTTTTACCCTTAAGAAGCTGTGTATACAACAGATAAAGTAACATTCATAAAACAAAGATTGTTGTTGGTAAATATATTTATTTCTTCACCAATATTGATACAGCTTGTAAACGCTTTGTTGTTCTTAGCTATAAAGAGCATGGAATGCATTGACAAGGTACAAAAGCACGACTGCTTGCAACCTGCATTCGAATTTGACACCATGAAGATATCATTCGCAGTTTTCCTTATGGTAAGCATTTTTACCTGCCAAGGGTTAGTTTTTCGTTTCTTGTTTTTCTTTTATTTATTACCTTGTATGTTCCAAACATCATCATCAATCCATTACTGTCCCTCTGCTGGGTGCGGGTCTTCTCAGAATGAAATGGATTAGGCCATAGTCCACCATGCTGGTCAAGTGCGTATTGGTAGCCATTTTTTTTTTTTTTTTTTTTTTTTTTTAATTTTTTTTTTTTTTTTAAGATTTCTCAGATTACCTCACGATATCCTTCACCGTTTAAGGAAGTGCTATTTATAGTCGTCACAATGTAATAGGCCCATTTTGACACATGCCATTCTATACGCTGGCCAATTGCGTATTGGTAAACTTCACATACCTTTGAGATTTTTTTTTTAAATATCTCAGGTATGCAGGTTTCCTCACGATGTTTTCCTTCACCGTTTAGCAAGTGATAATTAATTTCTAATACGCACATAACTTTGAAAAATCAGAGGTGCGTGCCTGGGATTTGAACCCCGGACCCCTCGATCGAGCGACCGAGTTTCTTAACCATTAGTCTATCACCTACTGCTACTAATGTCATAAATGTTTTAAACTAAATTTTAGTAGGCAGTTTACGACCACGTGAACTAGAGCTTGCGACTTCAAACCATTTGGAAGAAACCATAATCGATTAACTTTTAAATAATCGAATCTTAAGAATTACCAATAATTAATTATTTATCCCTTTTTCATCATAACACCAATAAAATAATCAAGACTTTGTTTCTTAGTGAATGATAAAACGAAAAGAAATACAGTTTATGAGCGATGCTTTATTTAATCCTTTAAACATGATTAAATTTTGAAATTACACTTGAATTTATTTTCTTTTCTCCTCTTAATTAAATATTTAGTTGATTTAGGAAAATATTAAATAAATATTCTGTTTACTAAATATTAAGTAATCTATACAATACGATGTGGGGTTGTAATCGATATGTCATAAAAATCGGTTTCCTTGGTTATCGATTTGTATATCACATGCTTAGTGCCGCTAGATGGCATTAATTACTATGTGTACATAATTTGCACGCCGACCCGGCAGAATGAGAGAAATTTGTAACTATAAGACCTTTGTTAACCTTATTCTATGCAAATAAAGAATTATGAATTATGAAATTATGAATCATGTGTCAAAATGGGCCTATTAAATTGTGACGACTATAGTTTGTAATAAGCACATAACTTTGAAAAGTCAGACGTACCTGGGATTTCAACCTAGGATCCCTCGATCAGGAGGCCGAGTTTCTTAACCACTAGGCTATAACCGCGTACGCTATCATCCAAGCAGCTGGATGGATTTCGACAGTTAAGGTATTTAGTAACAGTAAGGTTTTAAAAACCCCAAGTGTTCTTAAAAAATAATGACTAGGTGTGGTAGTGCCTTGTCCCTGTAGTTCCGGGACCGGAATAGAGCTACGGTATACCCTGCCGTAAGAGGCGACTAAAGGGGGGCTTCTGGGGTCGCGGTTGGCAAGTGGGAGCTCGAACCACCTGGCCAGCGGCCCGGGGAAAGACGGTGGTATGCGTGGTTGCATACCGACGTACGCACCAGACGGCGTGGCGAGCGTCAAGCTTACCTGCGTGGAACCCGACAGGACAACGTGCTAAGAGGTCTCCGGTTGCGTTCCTTTGGAGATCCCGGAGTCCTCTACGCAGCACCGAGGACGGTCACCGTGGGGGGTTTTAGTGCGGTAAAAATCCCACATAACCCTGCGTCGCTCCCACCGCACCAGGTACCTTTTGAAGGTTTCCTCTCGTAAAAAAAATGAACGGTTGTATCAAGAACCAAGAAGATCAACTTTTTGATAGAACCAGTATACTTAGTTCCACCGCGAAGGTACCACCTCTGTCCATCGTGAAGCAGTTCAGCGGGTTGGTGTGCGGGTGTGTACTGACTTACATATGAGGAGCGGCTTAGTGCGCACGTGGCACATGTGATCGGCTTCAAGTAGAATGGACTCTACATGGAGTTGGTCCACACGGCAGTGATTCTGCCATCAGATGGTACGTATTGACGTTCGCTACTTCAATGTTGGAATACATATTTTTATATTTTCAGGTAATTTTCGCCCTTTTGGGTGTCTCCTTCGCTGATTCTGCACCTCCACCTCCACCTCCAGAACCTTCAGGGGATCATCAGGGTATTTATAATTCACTAGTTTTTGGCCGCGGCTTCGCCCGCGTTTAAAAGAAAATAATGTAACATACTAACATACATAAAACTGATAATTCGTACCTTTAACTTTGCTAAAGGTCATCACTTGATCAAATGCATAGTTAACGATTCAATCCTTACTAATATCGATTAAAATAATCGTTGTTTTGGGTTCAAAGGATCGATTCTCCGATTAATCGATCTTAGATCGCCATCCCTAGTTCCCGTGGGATTTCCGGGATAAAAGTATCCTATGTCCTTTCTCGGGTCTCAGACTATATTTGTACAAAATTTCATTAAAATCGGTTCAGTGGTTTAGGCGTGAAGAAGAGACAACCAGACAGACAGACAGACATACAGACAGAGTTACTTTCGAATTTATAGTATTAGTAAGGAAGTAAGGATAAGGATTACTTAGTCGACCTGATAAATGGCTACTGCCGCCCATGGACATCTGTAGTCAATCAGATAGGATTAGATTCCTACCTAAGATCGGCCACAGGTGCGCCGCTAACCCTGAGCACTAAGCTGGAACGCCTCGGAAGAGTATGTCTCCCTTACCACTCCCTTCAAACCAGAACACAGCAGCGCTTAACACTGCTGTTATAACAGAAATAGGTGTGGCGGTGGTGCCGCCGGACTCGAATCTTTACGACACCTCGTTTTTGTGTAACAGAATGCACTAAAAAAACGTGGTTAATCCACGTATATTTTTTTAATATAGTTACGAATATGTTTTGTTTTTTCAGAACAAACGACAAATCCAGTTCAGATCCTGATTAAAGATTCCAGTAAGTATTTTGAGTTCGATAACCAAAGGACAAAACTGAACCTTATTACTACTAAGCCTTCGCTGTCTGTCAGTCTGTCACAGGGCTCTGTCTCTGGAAAGATAAATACATGAAATTTTCAGAGAATATGTGTAATGGTGGCCGCTATAACGAAAAACGCTAAAAATAAAAAAATGCAATTCGGTGGTACGGAACCGTCTGTGTGCGAGTTCGACTTGCACTTAGCTGATTATTTAAAAACTTGCCGTTATTTTTAGAGATTATCTAAAAATTTAAAAAACGGTGAGATTGACATAGGCATTAGAGTTTTTTGTTTTTATAATAATTGTCTAGGTTTTTTAATACTATTTAAAACTGTGGTATTTTCGTTAGAACTCTATTACGCTCGTTATTGATAACCAATCTATCCAATTTTTCTCCCAAAGATAGATTTGACAATTGATGCACAAAAGAAATTGTTAAATTTCGATCTGTGGTAAGTAAAACATAGATAGATCGGTTATTAAGACCGGGTGTTAGTGGTTTAAATACACTAAAATGACTTACATTTCGAACTCATAAGAAATATTCACTTAATTATAAATGAAGTTCTGCCAATACTTAAGCCAAACGTCCACCGCCAGCTAAAATAATTAGGAACCAAGCTCACTGAAATAAGCTAAGCTAAACTAACAAATTGTTGTTCGTCCACCGAAAAATAAGATAAAACTACGTCAGTGATGATCAGTTTGTACTGGAGTGTCAAGTTTACCATTATTACCATTTAAAAATTTACCATCTTTGATTTCCGCGTTTTTCATTTCGTCCTCTATTGTTTTCCATATACCTACTTTTTTATTTGCATCACGGTGGTCTTTTGCCTCCGGATTATACAATATAGGATATTGCTTGACGTACTAAATAAATAACTCCATGCTGAAAATACGTGTTTAGCTGCCTGCACTTGATCACACACTTGAAAAAACAACACTAGCGAAGACTTCAGAGGGGTAACGGAAGGGGGTGAGAGGGGATTAGCTTAGTCGCGTAGTTTCGGATCGGATACACAACTAAGTTAGTAAGACCTAGTCGGGATATTTTAGTTAGCTTAGATTGCATAGTTTGCGATGGACGCACATATATGAAAAACTGGCTCAACTTTGCGAGCTAAACTAAACTAACTTATTTTAGCTGGCGGTGGACGTTCGGCTTTATTATTTTTCTACGGGCTTAATTATTTTATTCTATTTTTCAGAATTTCACTAAGATGGAAAGAAAGGGTCTAGGTAAGTTTTTATGTATTTAAAGCGGTAACAAGCTTATGAATTTGGAGGCAGGCCGATAGCGACCTCCTAACAAGGTTGGCATATTGGAGGAATATTTTCACGATGGCGGTCGGAAAAGGCCTGATGTGGTATGTTTTATAGACCAAACATGAGAACAACAATGGGGCAATAGTGAAGAACTCATCGTTAATTCACTATTGTCCCACCACTGGGCGTGGGCCTCAGAATGGGAAGGATTAGGCCATAGTCCACCGCGCTGTCCAAGTGCGTATTGGTAGACTTCATACATTATCGAAAACCTTTTTTAACAGATTTCTCGAGTATGTTCAGACTTCACATCGATTTAAGAATCAGTTAAATCAGTTTTCTGAAAGAATCGCCATCTCTACGCTAATTTATCAACGTCTGTTTTTAATAATCAATCTATCCAAATTTGCCTACCAAAAAAACCAACGGGAAAAGAATGGTACGGCCGTGCCGCTTCTTTTGGCTCGACTTGGCGGAGGCACTGCCGTGCCTCCACCAAGTCGAGCCATCTTTGACAATTGTTATACACAAACTGTCAAATGTCGGTCTTATATAAAACAATGGATAGATTGATTATTAATTACTAAATCAATGTTTTAAGTGTCATTTTTGTTTCAGGTGGGCCAAACTGAAAAAAATGGCGTTCCTACACGACCTAATGTATAACTGAATAAAAAAATACATAAATATCTATGTTTTATTTAATTACACGCCAAAGTTATAAATCCTTACTAGTCCTTATCCTTACTTTCCCTACTAATATTATAAATCCGAAAGTAACTCTGTCTGTCTGTCTGGTTATCTCTTCTTCACGCCTAAACCACAGAACCGATTTTAATTAAATTTTGTACAAAGATAGTCTGAGACCCGAGAAAGGATAATAGCTTTTATCTCGGAAATCCCACATAAGTTCGATTAATCGGAGAATTGATCTTTTGGATCCAAAACATCGATTATTTTAAACGATATTAGTAAGGATTGAATCGTAAACGTAAGTGATGATCTTTAGCAAAGTTGAAGGTACGAATTATCAGTTTTGTGTATGTTAGTATGTTATATTATTTTCTTTTAAACGCGGGCGAAGCCGCGGCCAAAAACTAGTAATTTTATATAAAAAACGCTTTCTACACTCACAGTCCTACACTAGAACTAGTCATACTTTTCCGAGGCGTTCCAGCTAAGTCCTCAGAGGTAAACTAGGATTCCCTGTGACGTGGGTGCCATAGACACATATAGACAAATACACAAACACCCAGACCCAAGACACAAATCTTAATTAATTATTCAGATATCCGTCGAGTCAGGGGTCGAACCCGGCCCTCTGCGCGTCGGGCCAGTATGGTGACCGCTTCGCCATTTGGGTCATCGCCCGTATAACATAAGTATTCTTACACATAGCTACAAATATGTATTTACTTTATTACACCTAAAAAAGTGGTATAAAAATTTAGTTTTTATAAGAGTAGCAGACGAGCATGCGGTCCACCTGATGGCAAGTGGCTACTGCCATAAGGACATCTATAATCAACCCCAGATAAGATTAGATTCCTACTTGTCGGTCACAGATACGCCGCTACCCCTGACTAAGCTGGAACGCTTCGGAAAAGTACGTCTCCCTTACCACACCCTTCAAACCAGAACACAGCAGCGCTTAACACTGCTGTTATCAGGCAAGAATAAGTGTTATCTATTCAGTCTTTAGTCTAAGGGCACACAGAGCATGTCCAGGGCCCCCGACCTCAGGGCCTCCTCGAAAGGCTAATATATTCGCTTTGACGATGCATATTATATAAGAATTATGATAAATAATTCTTAATTTTGATCTTTAACTAAAATAAAAACTTTATTTTTACGCAGTTTATTTATACAAAAAAAGATAATAATATTCTGTAACGTGATCGGGGTATTTGTGTTTTTAGGGTTCCGTACCCAAAGGGTAATAACGGAACCCTATTACTGAGACTTCGCTGTCTGTCCGTCTGTCACAGAGCTATATCTCCGGAAACGTAATAGATAGACACGTGATTTTTCTACAGAGGATGCATAACGATGACCGCTATAACAACAAATACTAAAAATAAATTAAAGTTGAATATTAAAGGGGATCTCCATACAACAAACCGGTATTTTTCGACATGTTTCGATCTAACTGTTAAACCGTACTAGGGAGACGGTTGAATTTTTTACAATCCGTTTACTTTTAGAACTAACTACTATAATAAATGCAAATAAGAACAATAAAACGTATTTTAATATATTTATTTTAATTTTGTTATACGTTGTTTACGTATCATTCATCATCACCCCAACGCCATCTATTGTTGTTTCCTAAGTATTGTTGAAAATAATAAAATGAATAAAAGTAAAAAATAACAAAAATTTGCTGGTACGGAAGCCTCCATGTGCGAGTTCGACTCGTACTTGGCGAATTATTTTAAATACTTTTCAATGGGGCCCTGTAATCCCGTGGGCCCAGGTGCCCTGATATTCCTTAAGAGGGCCCTGCGCTGGGTGTTATAAAGCAGTTATTTTTAACTTTAAAACAATTTTATTTATAACTAGCTGTGGTTTCACCCGCGTTAAAAAGAAATAACGCGGGTGAAACCGCGGGGCACAGCTAGTTCTAAAATATAAGTAGCCTAAGTTACTCCTTATTACACCAGCTACCTGCCAATAAAAGTCCAGTCAAAATCGGTTCAGCCATTTCAGAGATTAGCCAGAACAAACAGACAGACAAACAGACAAAAATTGTAAAAAATGTTATTTTGGTGTATGTACCGTATGTATTTTCATATGCATGTAGTAAAAAGCGTTTATTTTAATATTAAAAATAGACACTCCAATTTTATTTATATACATAGATTTCAAATGCGCTTGTTATATATTGGCCTTAATCACCATAGTTAGGAATTCGCTTTAAACAAAATTATGAGGAAGACATCCGATCCTGCACTGCCGCCGTGCCGTGGGTACGCTGACTCCACACCACCGCTCCGTTTCCATCGTATAGTCCCGAACGTGGGAATTCACTCTGGGCGCTAACATTGCCCCAGCAAGTCACTTAGGATAGTTAGTTTTAATTTAGGTTAGATTTAATCCAAAACATGTAACATTCTGTTTTGATTAAATACATATACATAAGTAATTCGGTCTTTCTGTATCCTGGCTGCTGCATCCCGACGCATTATATAACTCGCTTGCGATGCGAAATATTTATAACAATTATTATTGATAACATGATAAGTATATCAATAAAGATATATTATGTATGCACAAATTATTGATATCTTAACTAATCTACAATGTATTCAATTTGATAGCAGATTAGAAATAAGCTAGTATTGTATACCTAATATTTAGACGACAAAATGGCTGCCGAAAACAACGTGCCTTTGTTTTTAATAATTCTGGTGTAAGTAATTTATATTTATCCTTTTTCTTGCTTTAGTATGCATGGGACTATGGGTTTAATATCGTAAAAAGTTCGACCACTAACAGTCACCCATCATTCTGTTGAACGATCTCGACCTTGCTTTAATTTGAAGAATTTTATCTACTCAAAGCAGAGGCGATGAAAGATGCAAGATATTTTTGTAAAAACGAACTTTACGTATTTCGCTTGCCAACTTTCTTATCCTACTGCAGAGGGTAATGTTTTTCTAGCGAATGTATATGGTGGTGTAATATAATGTAATGGTGTATATGAGGTGCCCGCGGCTTCGCCCGCATTTTAAAGAAATAATATGACATACATAAAACAGAAAATTTGTACCTGCATTGGAATGACAGTGGTGCCATCTGTCGAAAATTGGTCTTACCAACTCCCAAACCCTCGTGGGCTCTTGGACAACAACTTTGCTAAAGATCATCACTTGATCATAGTTCCCGATTCTATAACTACTTACGAATTAAAAATTAATTAAAAAAACCTTTTCCCACGGACTAAATTGTCAATCTAAACCATTCTCAAGTCCCCTTGAACACACACAACAAATTTTATCAAAATCAGTCCAGTCGTTAAGGAGGAGTTCAGTGACATACACACGCACATAAGAAATATATATATAAAGATGTGTGTCTCATTCTTTGTCATGCTACAGCCCAGACGGCTTGACAGTTTAACATATGAGGTGTCGTTGGGTTTGTGTAAATGAGTGACATACATAGGCTATATTTTTAACTACCTGACCCGGCAAATTTGTGTTGCCATATAAATAAAAAAATGTTAAGGGTGAACAACCCTTATCACTTAGGGGTATGATTTCTATGATTCTTTTTTATAGAATAGCAAATTCTCTCCAATCACCAAGGGTTGACTGGTAGAGAATGCCATTAGGCATTAAGTCTGCCCTGTTGTAATTTAACTTTGTGTTATTTTTACAATAAATAAATAAATAAATAGTTAATACTGTTAACTTTTTTAATTAGGGATGACTGAGAGTGTTATAAACGTAGGAGTAGACAAATATAATCAGAAAGCTTAAAACTGCTAATCCATCGGGAGTTACACGTGTTATTGTGAGTCAACCATAAAAGATAGACATATGCTGTCGTGGGATAAGTTTTATATAATTTTAAGGAGAACATTTCCGTCATACATGATTTCTGTATAACTTTAACCATTAAGGTTGCACACGCGACGGAAGCTTAAAAATTGGAGTAACTTCTCCCGTTTTCCCACCATTTCCCTTCATTGCTCTGCTCCTATTGACTGTAGCGTGATGAAAAGTATACTATAACCAGCTCAGGAGTATGAAAAATAATTGTACCAAGTTTCGTTAAAATCCGTCGAGTAGTTTTCGTTTCTATAACGGTTATATAGACAGACAGACAAACAAAAATTTTACTGATTGCATTTTTGGCATCAGTATCGATCCCTAATCACCCCCTGATAGTTATTTTGGAAATATATTTCATGTACAGAATTGACCTCTCTACAGATTTATTATAAGTATAGAAGAAGATTACTTAGTCGGTTTATGTTTTTTAAAATAATTCGCACTACGTTGATTTTTGCCAGTAACATAGGAAGATTTAAAAGCAGTCAAGGTTTTTGTTTTTATAATAATTAGATTTATGAGAAACAGATTTTTGTGTAAATAAAAAGATTTATAATCCTTATTTTTTTCTTATTCTAGGTTCCTTTCATGGACGGCCAACGGTCACTTACCATCGTATTCTATAGACGAATGGGCGGAACCAAATGCATATGAACCCAGTAAGTATAATTTTGAAGGTAATAGAACTCTATTATTCTACTCCGGCGGCACCACCGCCTCACCTATTTCTGTTATAACAGCAGTGTTAAGCGCTGCTGTGTTCTGGTTTGACCGACGAGCATGCAGTCCACCTGATGGTAAGTGGCTACTGCTGCAGATAGGATCAGATATTCCTACCTGAAGTCGGCCACAGATGCGCCGCTACCCCTGAGGAATAAGCTGGAACACCTCTGAAATCTATGTCTCTCTTACCACACCCTTCAAACCAGAACACAACAGCGCTTAACGCTGTTGTTATAAGGCAGAAATAGGTGTGGCGGTGTTACCGCCGGAGTCGAACCACGAAGGGTTCTACCACCTTCAAATTAATTAATAATAAATAAATAAATTAATTAATATTAAGTTATTCACTATGCAGTGGAATGCATGCTCGTCTGCTACTCCTATTTTATAGAATAATCTTTTACAGGTCCCAGTGAATTCACCAGGTTAACAAAACAACAAGCGCTGGACAGAGTGAGGAGTATGAGAGAAGTCCTTAACGATTATGGAGTAGATGCGTACGTGGCTCCCACTGCTGATGCTCATAATGTAAGATTTTAAACCTTTTTTCTTTATTAACGAGGGGGAACCTTCAATAGGTTCCCGACGACGTGGGAGCGATGTCGTGTTATGTGGGATTTTTACCGCACTAAAACCCTGGTGGCCGTCCTCGACGCTTGTTGGTGAATTCCGGGATCTCCGATGGAACTCGACCGGTGTCCTCCAAGAGCGATGCCCCGATCGGGATCTGCCCTGGGGAGCAGCTCCCACTTTTGCCGCTATTTCAGTTTGACTTTAGTCCAATTTAGTTTAGCAAAATTAGTTTAGTCTAATTTAATTTAGTCTAATTTAGTTAAATTAAGTCTCGTTTTTTAGCCTAATTTAGTTTAGTTTAGTCTAATTGAGTTAAGTTTAATTGAACTTAGTTTACTTTGGTCTAAGTTAGTTTAGTTTAGTCTAATTTAGTTTACTTTAGTCGAGTTTAGTCTTCTTTAGTCTAATTTAGTCAAACTTAGTTTAGCTTATATTGTATTAGCGTGAATGGCTGTCGGGGCTGTCAGGGTCGTCAGGCACCGCGGTGGTCACTGTCAACCACGCACTGGTCTGGACTGACCCGTGTATTGCACACTCCACCTGCAAAGGAACCGCTGTGGGCTTCAAACCAGAACAAAGCGCTGCACTCCTGTTGTAACAGAAAGCGAGGGTTATTCTATTATTCTACTATTCTAAGCTTATGTCGTCCAACTTAGGCTAACCTTTTCGTATAGACTAGCTCAGTTTATTCAACTTTAAGTTTAGTTTTGTTAAGAGTTTATTTTAGCCAAGTCTAATTTAGTTTAGTTAAGTCTCGTTTAGTTTAGTCTACTTTAGTTTAGTTTAGTTTAATTTAGTTTAGTTTAGTTTAATTTAGTTTAATTTAGTCGTGTTTAGTTTAGTATAATTTAGTGTACTTTAGTCGAGTTTAGTCATATTTAGTCTAATTTAGTTTACTTTAGTCGAGTTTAGTCATATTTAGTCTAATTTAGTTCAATTTAGTCAAATTTCGTTTATTCACAGTCTCAATACATAGCCCCGTCAGACGCGCGTCGTGAGTGGCTGTCCGGGCTGTCAGGGTCATCAGGCACCGCGGTGGTCACTGCCACCCACGCGTTGGTCTGGACTGACCCAAGATACTTCACGCAGTTCTACCTCCAAGTGGATACTACTGTATGGAGCCTGATGAGGCAGGGTGAGTGGAATGCCTTGTGTGCGGCTTTAGTTTACACCAACAATACACGAAGAATTGTTTTTTTTTTATAATATAAGAGTAGCAGACGAGCATGCAGTCCACCTGATGGTAAGTGGCTACTGCCGCCCATGGACATCTGTAATCAACCCCAGATAGGATTAGATATTCCTACCTGAGGTCGGCCACAGAAGCGCCGCTACCCCTGAGGACTAAGCTGGAACGCCTCGGAAAAGTCTGTCTCCCTTACCACACCCTTCAAACCGGAACACAGCAGCGCCTAACACTGCTGTTATTAGGTAGAAATAGGTGTGGCGGTGGTGCCGACGGAGTCGAACCACAAAGGGTTCTAACCCTTTATGGTTCGACTTCGGACGCACCCTTACATTTATTTCTGCCTAATAACAGCAGTGTTAAGCGCTGCTGTGTTCTGGTTTGAAGTGTGGTAAGGGAGATATACTTATCCGAGGCGTTCTAACTTAGTCCTCAGGGGGTTCGTCTGTGTGTCCATGGCACCCAAGACACGGAAACTTGTATGGGGCTCTGAGTGCAGAAAGCGACTTGCTTTCTTTGTCACATAGATAAGTATAGATATCTCACCGCCTTGAAGGAAGCCATTAAATGACTTAAACGGCTGACAATGCGTCAGCCATCTAATGGCTGTCATGGTGTAATTTACGCGGAATAATGCCGACTTGCGCAGTTAAGACACGAATTCGACGAAAAAGTGCGAAGTAATATCGTTTCATTCGTAAATTATCTAAAAACTACATTTTTTTAATATTTTTCAAACACGAAAATAATTGACAGTGACATTTGTCAAAAGGTTACATTTTCTTGTTAGGAGCGAGTAATCTTTACTAATCTATGCTTTCTTCATAGATTAGTAAAGATTACTCACTCCTAACAAGAAAATGTACCCAGTTTTGAGAATTGAAACAGTTGCGTAAAAAAATTTTGCCACGTCTCCGTGCTAAAATGTCCATGTTAGGGATTTGAAATTATTATTATAAATTATTTAATTATCATGAAAATTACGCAGTGTTAGTAATTTATTCGTAAATTTTCTCTAAAAATGTTTTTATTTGTCAAGAATTCAAAAAAAGAACTTACTATAATAAGGCGAAGAGGCGGCGAAGTATCTTTACTAATCTATGGCTTTCTTACATAAAAGTTTTTATTGCAGGTACAGATTTGTCAATCCAAGATTGGTTGGCGGCGAACTTACCGTCAGGCAGCGTTGTGGCTATAGACCCTACCACATACACACGGAATATGTGGACTCAGTTAGAGGTAAGCTTCCCGCTACTCGACACTAGATGGCGTTATACCTATCTCACTATGGATTTTTACGCGCGTTATTAACTTGTTTTGTGATCAGTTTATGCAATATTCTTGCCTACCTTCATTCAATTTTGTAAATATATTGGTTGAAGGTAGTAGAACCCTTTGTGGTTCGACTCCGGTGGCACCCGCCACACCTATTTCTGTTCTAACAGCAGTATTGCGCTGCTGTGGTCTGGTTTGAAGTGTGGTAAGGGAGACATACTTTTCCGAGGCGTTTCAGCTTAGTCCTCAGGGATAGCGGCGCATCTGTGGCCGACCTCAGGTAGGAATATTAATCCTATCTGAGGTTGATTACAGATGTGCATGGGTAGCTGTAGCCAATTACCATCAGGTGAACTACTTGTTTGTCTTCTACTCTTATATTAATTAAAAATGCAGTTAAAAAAGCCATTAAGATGCGTTTAAATTAAAAAATGCAATTTTAATTTTCAGACTGCTCTTAATAGAGCCAACGTGACACTCCAGCCCATTTCTGATAACCTGGTGGATGAAGCCAGAAGGAGAATGGGGGATCCGGCCCCAGCAAGGCCCAATGAGCCTCTAATCGCTTTTACTGTGGATTTCCATGGTAAGATTAGATATAAATAACATTTATATTTAAAAGTTACTTTATTATTTGTTAACTAATTATAGTAAATTAAAGCTTAATTATTTAAAAGTAACTTTCAAACTAAAGAGGTGAAAATTAAGAAAGTACTAGATTTGACGTCTGAGCAAAACCTTTGGATGATTGTAGAATTATTTGTGGTTCGACTTCGGCGGTACCACCGTCACACCTGTCTGTTATAACAGCAGTGTTAAGCGCTGCTGTTCTGGTTTGAAGTGTGGTAAGAGACATACTTATCCGAGGCGATCCAGCTTAGTCCTCAGGGGTAGCGGCGCATTTGTTGTCTACCTCAGGTGGGAGTCTAATCCTATCTGGGGTTGATTACAGATGTCCATAGGCCGCAGTAGCCACTTACCATCAGGTGGACTGCATGCTCGGCTGCTACTCCTATATTATAAATATAACTAAAGTAAAGTAAGTAAACCTGTAAAAAATAAACATCACTGTAGTACAATATTTTATAGTGATGCGGAGAAGAATATTTCTAACTGTCCACTACTCGATACGAGGTGGCGCCACTGAAATCACGCTATGGAATTTTTCTCAATATTTCTTATAAAAGATATATTTACAAAAATATAAGCTTAATTTAAAAAAGAAAACAAAATTAAGACATCTTTTATTTACAAATTTTACATCGAAAACAAAATATTCAATAATAATTTATACACAACTAGATAGATATATTGTGATACTTTTCAAATAATACTAGCTGACTCGGCAAACGTTGTGTTGCCATATAAATAAAAAAATGTTAAGGGCGAACAACCCTTATCACTTAGGGGTATGAAAAATAGTAGTAGATTCTCAGACCTACTGAAAATGCATATAAAATTTGGTGAAAATCGGTAAAGCCGTTACGGAGGAGTACGGTAACTAACATTGTGACACGAGAATTTCTTATATAAATTTTATCTTATTTTAGGCAGGATATCTCGGGACAAAATAAATGAATTAACAACAAACATAAATTCAAGAGGAGCCAGCGCTTTGATTTTGACGGCTTTGGACGATATTGCGTGTAAGTATATACAATATAACTAGTGGTGCCCGCGGCTTCGCCCGCATTTTAAAGAAATAATATGACATACATAAAACGGAAAACTTGTACCTGCATTGGAATGACAGTGGTACCATCTGTCGAAAATTGGTCTTACCAACTCCCAAACCCTCGTGGGCTCTTGGACAACAACTTTGCTAAAGATCATCACTTGATCAAATGCATAGTTTCCGATTCTATAACTACTTACGAATTAAAAATTAATAAAAAAAAAACTTTTCCCACGGACTAAATTGTGAATCTAAACCATTCTCAAGTCCCCTTGAACACACACAATAAATTTCATCAAAATCAGTCCAGTCGTTTAGGAGGAGTTCAGTGACATACACACGCACATAAGAAATACATATATAAAGATAGAGACATATTATAAAAAGTCCGATTACTCAAAAATATAGCCCATGTCATCTCACAATTTAGACGAATCCAACGACACCGCATACGAGTATGTTAATCCGTAAAGTCGTTTGTGCTGCAGCGTGACAAAGAATGAGACATACATACATACGCTCGAAAGTATTATTTTACACAGTCGGGTAAATTAAGATTTGTAGTCCGAATCCTTAGAAAGAATTCGAATTAAATATTGAGTTGAGAGGTTCCGTATCATCAAATGTTCATTAGTTTTTCTTTATTTTTAGTATTTGTTATAATAGCAGCTATAGAAGTAAATGTATTGCGAAAATTTGAACTCTCTAAGTATTATGGTTCAAAAGATAAAGCGAAAAATCTTGTAAATTAGCAGTTTCTTGTATGGGGATCCCCGTTATTAAACTTTTTTATTTTTTGGATTTGTTATTATAGCGGCCACCATTATATAAACTCTGTAAAAATCAAGTGTCTATTACGGTTCAGAATAGAGCCCTGTGAGAGACGGACAGACAGCGAAGGCTTTGTAATAGGGTTCCGTTTTTACTCTTTGTGTAGGGAACCCTAAAGGTACATCTTTTGGCATAACTTGTCTAATTCTTTACTATATTTAATTTCAGATACCTTAAATCTACGTGGATCTGATATCCCATTTAATCCGGTGTTCTTCGCTTATCTGATCATCAGGACAGATTTGGTAAATACTTTCAAAAGTGTTTTTTTAATATTCTTACTACAGACCTGTATTTGTTTTTTTAGATACAGTAGGACTACCATGAGTTTACAAAAGTATTACTCGCTAGCGACTGCGTAAAATAAATGTATGAAAAATTGTACAGCGCCTCTGGTGGTTACTCGTAGAACTAAAATCCGTAGTGGCGTAACTCGATACGTAAAAAACCTATCGAAATCAAATCGCTAGCGAATGTCATTATGATCTATTGCCATACAAATTCGGTCCCATGAGTCATTAATTTGACAGACGTTGTCAAGAAATACCGTAACGATAGTAGTTATGTTATTCACTAGCAAACTGACAATAGTTTTCTATTTACCATTTCTATAGTGGCGTTTCTATGCCAACTCATGGTAATGCTACAGGTCTGTGAGTTTTATCTAACTATAAAGCAGACGAGCTTCTTGGTGTGAAGCAGTCACCGTTGTTTATGTACATTGCAACACCAGAGGAATCGCCAATACTCGTAGGAATTGGTTCGACTCCGGCGGCACCACCGCCACACCTATTTCTGCCTAATAACAGCAGTGTTAGGCGCTGCTGTGTTCCGGTTTGAAGGGTGTGGTAAGGGAGACATACTTTTTCGAGACGTTCCAGCTTAGTCCTCAGGGGTAGCGGCGCATCTGTGGCCGACCTCAGGTAGGAATATCTTATCCTATCCTAATCCTGGGGTTGATTACAGATGTCCACGGACGGCAGTAGCCACTTACCATCAGGTGGACTGTATGCTCGTCTGCTACTCCAATATTATATATAAAAAAAGGAAGAAGTTCATTCCACATTTTGCACGTACGCGGCATAAATGATCGGTTTAAAAAACTAAAAACCTCGCTTTTATTGTCAAACTAAACAATAAATAAACAATGGGCCATATAATTAGAATCGTGTATTGTCGTCGGTTCTTGATAATTGATAAAAAAAAATTAAACTCACCGTTCAAAGTGGGTAAAAATCGAGTTCAAAGATTCCATTACATAATCCGCGTCAAACTGCTAGTCCGCTCTGAAGTTGTTTCGCGCACGTGTAGTCAGAGAGCCAATGCGGTGGAACACAACTACAAGCATATACTCCGTAGCAACGTAAGGGCACACTAACTGCGCTGTCTCCGCGGGCGAGAGCGGGCAGCGGGGGGTGCCGGGGGGTCCCGCGCTGTCTTCGTCCCGCTAATATCTACAATTTGCTATTGCAACGCGTCTCGTTTCTGTATTCAGAGCGGACTAGAAGCTTGGCGCGGACTCTACAAACCTACTTACATACATATAGGTCAACCTAATAAAAACGTAGTAAAAATCTAATCTGTGGTTAATATTTGTTTCAGCCCACAAGAAATATAATACTATTCTGGGGTAATGGTGTTTTACCATCAAATATAGTGCAACATTTGGCGTTAGAGGGCACGGAAGTAGACATCAGGCCTTATGTTCAAATATTTGACTATTTGAGGAGTATGACGGTAAGAGTATAAAAGCCCTTTATGGTACTCCGCAGGCACCACTGTCACACCTATTTCTGTCAGTAGTGTAGCGCTGCTGTGTTTTGGTTGAAGTGTGGTATGATACACTTGTATGAGGCGTTCCAATTTAGTGGGTAGCAATGCTGTGGCCGACCTCAGGCCTCAAACCCTATCTGGATTTGATTTCCATGGGCGGCAGTTGCTACTTGCCATCAGGTGGATTGCATAATTGTTTGCCAATCCTGTTCCAAAAATATATAAGAAAACACCTAAATTTAGATCATTTTCGAAACTAAAACTAAAGTCAAGCACTTTTTGCGTTGTATTAATTACAGCGCCATCTATTTTAATATAAAGACAACATTTTAAAAATTTATAATAAAAATAGGTAATAATAGCAGAAATAGGTAAGGCAGTGGTAAGGCCTTCCACAGTTAAGATTTATTAAGGACGAGCTTTTGCCCGCGGCTACGCTCGCGTTACGAAGGAATATTATTATTCAAGAAGATTTATACAAACTTTCATCCCCTATTTTATCCCCTTGGGGATAGAATTGATCAAATTCCTTTCTTAGCGGATACCTACGTCATAACATCTACCTGCATGCCAAATTTCAGCCCGATCCGTCCAGTGGTTTGGGCTGTGCGTTGATAGATCACTATGTCAGTCCTTTGAGTTATATATATTTAGATTTCAGTTACGTTCAGTTTGGATTAGAAATAGATGTAACTTCAATTTAATATCAATTTAGTTAAGTATTTTAATATTTTAGGCAGAACTCGCTGGTAAAACAATATGGCTGCCCCAAGACGCCAGTCATGCAATACATCTAGCTGCCGAGGCGGTAAGTAATGCAATAAAAATGAAAATTCAGTATTTTACTAAGATTTTCCTATTTTTGAATAAGTATAAATAATGGTTTTAAGCCCTAAAATAACTTAAGCTACTCTTAAAGCCTTAGCAGGAAATAATTTGGTTCTTTTTAGAATCATAGATTAGTAAAGACACTTCGCCGCCTTGAAATTGAATGAAGCCACAAACGGCTTATTAGTAAGTTCTTTTTTTGAATTCTTGACAAATAAAAACATTTTTAGAGAAAATTTACGAATAAATAACTAATAATGCGTAATTTATATAATAAATAAATAATTATTTCAAATATTTTAGGGACATTTCAGCACGGAGACGTGGCAAAACTTTTTTACGCAACTATTTCAATTCTCAAAACTGGGTACATTTTCTTGTTAGGAGTGCGTAATCTTTACTAATCTATGTTTGGAATAAGAAATATATATTTTTAGCGTAATAAAATCATCATAAGGAATTATTTTAAGTGTGTTCTGTAAAATTATTTCCCCAGTTCCTCCGATATCAGTTCACAATTTTAATAAATTATGCTTATTGCTGTTAAATATTAATAATAAAATAATTTTGATTTTCAGGGTGGCACTACTAACACTTTGTCAACTCTATCTCCTGTAGCACTGATGAAATGTGTGAAAAATGAAGTAGAGTTAAGGGTAGGTATAGATAGGTTCACGCCAAACCACTAGTCCGCTCTGACGTTGCGCGCAGGTGTAGTCAGAGAGCCAATGGAGTCGAACACAACTACAAGCATATACTCCGTAGCAACAATAAGGGAACGTACCCATACTACATGACTTATTTTTTAATATTTTCCGACCCCTCCCCCCCCCCCCCCTCCAGTGACCACCCGTAGTATATGCTAAGACCCCTCCCCCCCTCCTCAAATTGTTACGTAGTATTGCGAATGTGAATTTTTTGTGAAGCTTTATACAGCCGTTCATACAACGACATTATTGTATACACCTGTAGCACGGTTTCTCGTCGACTTGCTTGCTTGCGAGATTTCTCTCGATTAATTCGACTACGTGACAAAAATCAAAGCCAGCTCCTGTGATTTAGCGTAATATTTTAAAGACCTCCCTCCCCCCTAAATGGGTCACGTAGTATGGGTACGTTCCCTAAGAGCACACTTTGCGTTATGTCCTCGCGGGCGAGAGCGGGCAGCGGAGGGTGCCGGGGGCCCGCACTGTCTTCGTCCCGCTAATATCTACAATTTGCTGTTGCAACGCCACTCGTGTCTATATTCAGAGCGGACTAGCAGTTTGGCGTAGACTCTACACTGCATAAAGATTTTCATTTTAAATGTGGTTAAATGTGGTTAAATGTGGTTCGGCCTGTGAGGCACCACCGCCTCCCCTATCGTGAAGCAGTTCAGCGTGTCGGTATGTGGGTGTGTACTGACTTACATATGAGGAGCGGCTTAGTGCGCACGTGGCACATGTGATCGGCTTCAGGTAGAACCTGCTCTATATGGAGTTGTACAGATGTCCATACGACAGTGACCACTTTATGGTGAACTAAATGTTCGTTTAAAAAAAGCAGTGATAGCCTAATGGTTAAAACTTTGCCTCTCAATTCACTAAGGTTCAAATACCACGTATACTTACATATAATTTTTCAAAGTAATGAGCGTATTAGAAATTAATTATCATTTGATTTAACGGTGAAGGAAAACATGGTAGAAACCTGCACACCAGAGGTCTTTAGAAACGTTCTCAAAGGCGTGTGAAGTCTACCAATACGCACTTGTCCAGCGCGGTGGACTATGGCCTAATCCTTCTCATTCTGAGAGGAGATCCTTACCCAGCAGTGGGACAGTGATGGGTTGAAGATGACATGACGACGAAGACTCGTAGCTTTCAACCTTAAAAAAGTTAATTTACCTGGGTTTGATAGGGTTATTTTCTCCAGGGTTTCAGATCAGCTCATATCAAGGATGGTACAGCGGTTGTCAGGTTCCTACGCTGGGTCCACGAGGAAGTGGCAGCTGGCCACAACGTCACTGAGGTGAACGCGTCAGATAAACTTCAAGAATTGAGAGGGTAAGACTGCTTTTTTTAAACAAATCAAATTAAAATATATTGTGTCAATTACTTTAATTCTTTATAGCAGGGTTCTTTATAATATAAGAGTAGAAGAGGAGCTTGTAGTCCACCTGATGGTAAGTGCCGCCCATGGACATCTGTAATCAACCCCAGATAGGATTCCACGCTTTATTAGGCAGAAATAGGTGTGTCGATGGTTTCGCTGGAGTCGAACCACAGAGAGTTCTAGTAACAGCAGTGTTAAGCGCTGCTGTATTCTGGTTTGAAGGGTGTGGTAAGGGAGACATACTTATCCGAGGCGTTCTAGCTTAGTCCAGGTTATAGGCACATATGTGGCCGATCTCAGCTAAGAATCTAACAGTATCTGGGATTGAAAGTCCATGAGGGGCAAAAGTCACTTACTATCAGGTGGACTGCATGCTCGTCTGATACTCCTATATTATAAAAAAAAGAAAAAAAGAAAATCTTAATACACTCTTCAAACCCAGAAAACAACAGTGTTTAACATTGCTGTTATATTTTATTGCTGTTATTGTATTTTGAAGGTTGTGGTTCGACGCCACATCTATTTCTGCATATATTATAGAAAAAAAACATAAGGAGATTAATTTATGGCTTCAAACATGCTTCAAACGATGTCCTCTCCTACTTATGTTTTTATTTTCAGTGAAGAAAGAGACTTCATGGGCCCATCATTCGCAACGATCGCTGGTGCTGGTGAGAATGGAGCTATCATTCACTATAAGCCATCCAGGGATGGTCCACAGCGAGTTATTACTAAGGATGACATGCTTCTCGTGGACTCTGGTGGACAGTACAAGTAAGTCTACTCGCTACTAGATGGCGTTACGTGTGTAGTGAATGATGTTGTCGGAAAGTTTTACCTACCCGATAAGAGATGGCGCTATAACTAAATAACGAAATCAGTACTCTGAGCAATTTGCATAATATGTCCAAGATATTTTAAGAAAATGAGACCAATGGAGAACTGTGCTGAGATGTGGAACAGGCATGATTGTTTTTTGTTAAGGAACTACTACGTATATTATTAAAAAAAATAATAATCCTTATTAATATTATAGATCCGAAAGTAACTCTGTCTGTCTGTCTGGTTGTCTCTTCTTCACGCCTAAACCACTGATCCGATTTAATGAAATTTTGTACAAAGATAGTGTGAGACCCGAGAAAGGACATAGGATAGTTTTTGTCGCGGAAATCGATGGATGGCGATCTAAGATCGATATTAGTAAGGATTGAGTCGTAAACTATGAATTTGATCAAGTGATGATCATTAGCAAAGTTGAAGGTGCGAATTTTCAGCTTTATGTATGTTATTATTTATATTATTGTCTTTTAAACGCGGGCGAAGCCGCGGGCAAAAACTAGTACTAACAATAATTACAAAATGTGTAAAAAACACGCACACACGCTCTCCTCTGTATATTCTCTTCTATTTACAAAATTACACAGCTCTCTTTATCTTTCTTTCTTTCTTTAACACACACTCTTTCACAAACACACACACTTTACAAAAATACCTGTACACCACCTGTTCCAGAGATGGCACTACAGACATAACAAGAACGAGACACATGGGAACTCCAACGGCGAAGCAAGTACTAGCTTTTACGAGGGTTTTGAAGGGCCAGATTCTGCTGGGCACCGCTGTGTTCCCTAGGGGATCGCCTGTAAGTATAATACGAGAACAGTACCCTGTAGGCTCTAGCAGCTTAAGGGGGCGGGGGGCGGTCCTCCCCGGGCCTCCGATCCTTTAGAATCTATGTCTGGACGCTCAAACACAGTAGCTAAAAAAAAGTTGCCAAACAATCTATACAATGTGTCACGGAATCACAGGCGAATAATTCTATGTCATTTCGTAAAATCAAATAAACTTTTTATACTTTTGGGGACCTCCATTCAACTTTCCTCCCCGGGCCTCTGAAGACCTTAGGCCGCCACTGCCTGTAGGCTCTTATATCACACGTGCCTCAAATCAATCAATCAATGATTTTCATGAAAACTCCCAATAGATGTCGCTAGTGCATACAATGTGATGCAAATGTACAAAGCTTACCAATAGCAGATGATACTAATTCACAGAATTATGCTCAATTGATTTACAAATGCCGTTTTTTCATAATATTAGAATAGCACACGAGCATTCAGTCTACCTGATGGTAAGTGGCTACTATCGCCCATAAACATCTATAATCAACCCCAGATATTATTAGTTTCCTACCTGACAGCGGCCACAGATGCCCCGACACCCTTGAGGACTAAGCTGGAACACCTCGGAAAAGTATGTCTCCCTTACCACACTTCAAACCAGAGCACAGCAGCGTTTAACACTGCTCATATAACAGGAATACACACTCACTGGCACTGCACTCGTAGCAACTGGCATAAAAACGCGAAATACGATTATTGCTTTCAAATTCTGTTTAGACGGACACAATAAATATTCCATGCCAGGCAATTGTCGCCCAAGGCAACGAGCGAGAGGCGCGAATTTTTAGAATGAACAAAATATTTTATATTCCTTCGATAATCTTCGAGGCGAGAAACTCTCTCCGCCTAAATTGGCCTTAACGCTAGGCTTTTACCACCTATGTTTCCTGAAAACTATCAACTTTCGCTAAGCGTTTTAAATAATTTAATTTGTAATACTAATATTATAAAGAGGAAAACTTTGTTTGTTTGATTGATTGTAATGAATAGGCTCAAAAACTACTGGACCGATTTTAAAAATTGTTTTACAATACAAAAGCTACATTATCCACGAGTTACATAGGCTATATTTTATATGAAATATCCCTGATAAATAGATTTTGAGGTGGTACAAAGTATGCCGGGTCAGCTAGTTTGTTATATTTTCGCAGGGAAACGTACTAGAAACTTTAGCGCGCAAATCGCTATGGGATGTGGGTTTGAATTATGCCCATGGCACCGGCCACGGTGTGGGCCATTTCCTCAACGTACATGAGGGTCCTTCAGGAATTCTATCCAGTCCCATGGCCAATGACCCTGGTATTGTACCTGGCATGATCTTCAGTAATGGTAAGTAAATATATATTTATTTTGTGCCAACGGGAGCAATTGAAGTTGTCAGTTGCAATATTTTTAACTTACGACTGGATCAAAGTGATTTTTTGAGTTTTTTTAATTATAATATAGAAGCAGTCCACATTATGTTAAGTAGCTATTGCCACCCATGGATATCGACAATCAACCCCGGTTAAGACCAGATTCCCATCTGAGGTCGACAGGAATGCCTCGGAAAAGTATGTCTTTCTTACCACACAATGTCCAATATCCATAAATAAAGGTAGAATTCTCTATGATTCGACTCCGGAGGCACCACCGCCACACCTATTTCTGTTATAACAGCAGTGTTAAGCGCTGCTGAGTTCTGGTTTGAAGGATGGTAAGGGAAACATACTTTTCCGAGGCATTCCAGTCAATCTCAGAAGTAACGGCGCCTGACCTGAGGTAGGAAATGTTGGAATCTAATCTTGTCTGGGGAAGATCACAGATGTCCATGAGCGGCAGTAGCCACTTACCATCAGGGGGACTGCGTGCTCGTCTGCTACTGCTTTATTGAAAAAAAAAAGAATCAAGTTTTTTTTTCTAGAGCCAGGATTCTATGAAGTCGGGGAATACGGCATCCGTCACGAAGATCTAGTGGAAGTCATAGAGATGAACAACACGGCTAATCACGTTATGGTTAGTTTGACATTTTAGTGTTGCCAATTTCGAAATTTTCCCTTAAAGTGGGTAAAAGTATTTTATTGCATTTTTTTAGGTATATCAGCGATTTTTAGGACATAATGCTTACTTATATATTTTTGTGCGTTAAAGAAAACAAATTAGAGTGAATTTTTAGTTACATATAAATTACTTGTAGTATTTACTTTCAGACGTTTATTTGTTACAAAAACAATTAATGTTTAATAATATTTAGTTAATTACGCTAAAGAAGCATACAATATACGTGGATTTTTTAAAGAAATGCATTTATTTTATTTATGTTCTTATGATTTTTTATACAGGCTGAAGGCTTAGTTGGTAACTTTGATGGAAGAGGAGCAGTGGGCTTCCATTATATATCCTTAGCTCCGCAGCAGACCTCCACTTTGGATATAAGTCTGCTAACTGATTTTGAGGTAAGAATTACATTATTAAAGCTGTTGTAATGTATAGACTTTTTATATGTGCTTTTCGGAAAATCCTAAAAAACCTAGATACTTCAGTTAACTATTTACTCAATAATAATAATAATAATAATAAAAGCCCTCATTTATGTACAGCTACTATAGAACTGTTGCATATAAATTGTTAAAACTGATAACGAATTAGGCTATAGAACCCTTCATGCTTGCAAAATACAGCCAAATACGAGCCTCGCGATGTTTTTCCTTACAGTTTAATAATAATCATGCAATAAATAAATATATATAATAATAAATAAATACGTTTTTTTTTATATAATATAGGAGTAGCAGACGAGCATGCAGTCCACCTGATGGTAAGTAGCTACTGCCACCCATGGACATCTGTAATCAACCCCAGATAGGATTAGATATACCTACCTGAGATCGGCCACAGATGCGCTGCTACCCCTGTGGACTAAGCTGGAATGCCTCGGAAAAGTATGTCTCCCTTACCACACCCTTCAAAACGGAACACAGCAGCGCTTAACACTGATGTTATGAGGCAGAAATAGGTGTGGCGGTGGTGCCGCCGGAGTCGAACCACAAAGGGTTCTACCACCTTTAATTGTAATTGAAGGAAGCCATTAAATGACTTGAATGGCCATTGAATGGCTGACATCTGAAATTTACGAGGAACAATGCCCACATGCGCAGTTAAGATACAAAATCGAAGAAAAAGTGTGAAGAAATATTATTTCATTCGTAAATGATCTAAAAACGACATTTTTCTAATATTTTTTAAACACGAAGATAGATGACAGTGACAACTATCAAAAGGTTACATTTTCATGTTAGGAGCGAGTAATTTATACTAATCTATGTTTTTATCTGTGAGATCCTGAAGTAAGCTATAATTTTTTTGTTAGCTAGCATTTCTTTTTTATTTTCTAGATAAAGTTCCTAAACGACTACCACGCTCGGGTACTGGCAACACTGGGTCCTATTCTTCTAGAACGAAACCTCAAAGAAGATTACGCCTGGCTGGAGAAGGAATGCGCGCCAATTGTCAGAAGCGGGACTATAATAATAACTTCTACGCCAATAATAGCCTTTATTAGCGTTATTGCATTGATTTTTAACATGTAAATTAAATATTTATACAATAAATTATATTTTTATACTCTTTAAAATGTATTTTTTTTTAATTACGTGGATTACAGTTTTGAAGTATTTCGTGTATCATCGCATAAAATAAATGTATACATTAAATCTATGCATTGTTCCCTGGCGAACTATGTATTTAGTTTATCTAATATAAAATAAATTATTTTAATAAAATAATTATATAAACATTTACTCATAGTAGTAACCTCCATATATAAAAAAAAATGTGAGCCGTCACGGGACGCCTGGCAGATGTGAAACATCGACATTATTTTGTAAAAGTAATATGCAGAAAAGAACATATTGTGATAGGAACTAAATATGTCATAATGATAAAATAAAATATTAGGATTTTTTTCCAGATAACGATGACTATTTATTGAATTCGATTGCGCATGGCGACGCGTCGCCACACCGTACACAGAAATCGGTTTTACGTGCGGCTATAGATGTTTCACATCAAAAATATTGAAATTATGCTACTTTTAATATTATAAAAGGTTATCTAGGACCACAGACCTATATCTATCAGTTTCATAAGATTATATTATTTATGAAGAATTAAATTATTGACCAGACAGAGGTCTAATTGATGAATTTAGATTTTCATCTTTTGGTCTAGTCTAGACAAAAATCTTTGTGCGGAACTTTGAGCATAGATAACCAGAATTATTTTTATTTGCTAGTATTATGTCTTATTTTTCTAAGACATTAAGTAAACATGTTTTCTTTACGTTTATTTCATTAGATTTAAAAGTAAAGATTTTTACATTTTGATACTGTATATTTTATTGATTTCTTTCCATATTTTCTTATGGCAACACTGAAAAATGGTAGCAATTTCAAATCGCGTATGACAACATTGTAAGTCAATCAATTTTTCAATTGTCGCTCTTACGCGATTTGTTTGGTCTTTAATCGCAAAATTCCAAGTTTTCCACCATGCTGGCGGTCCGCAGCCTCCTCAGAGCTAACCCTCAGGTCCTCAAGAATGTACAGCAGCGTAACATGAGCGCCATCTGCGTTCCAGCTAGGCAGAAGGTTTCAACAGGGGTACGTATTTACGACAACATTATATCACATTTTAACCTTAGTTATACACAATAATGCGTGAAAATAATCCTCTTTGACAAATCTACGCACGAAATTATTATATTTGTGTTAATTTAAGAGTTTTCAAAGGTTTTTAGTTACGTAATTTCTATGAAAGATAGGTTATCTATGGTAGAAGTTGAACAGTATCTGCAATAGAATATTGATTTTTGTCAATTAAATTATACGGAAATAGATCAAAGATTCTTAAAAGTAATAGTTTAATTACGTTGTAATGTCCAATCATATTGTGTTAAGTTTAAATTCATAGATTTTATCAAAATAGATGCAAATATGTCGCATTGTAATCTGCATTTGACAATTTTTTCAAATATTATTAAAGTAGTAAGCGAGCGCAGGCTTGAACCATCTGTATAGTCCGCGTAAAATATAGAAATGAATCGCGTCGCCATAGCAAATTGTATGACTACACCCGCTCGCAACAACTTCAGGGCAGACTAGCAGTTTAGCGCGGACTATAATTAAATAAAAACAGTTAAAAGTTCTAATAAGATTGTCCATCAATTTTATTTTAACAACATAACCGAAAAATTAAAATTTCAATACTAAATTATTCACAAATATAAACTCCGCTTCAGAGTGAAGTTAAAATATGTTATACAAGTATTAACATTACCACACTTCATTCAAGGTGGTAGAACCCTTTGTGGTTCTAGTCCGGCGACACCACCGCCACACCTATTTCTGCCTCATAACTGCAGTGTTAAGTGCTGCTATGGTCTGATTTGAAGTGTGGTAAGGGAAACATTCTTTTGCGAGGCATTCCAGCTTATTCCTCAGGGGTATTGGTGCAACTGTGGCCGACCTCAGGTTGGATATCTAATCCTATTTGGAGTTGATTACAGATGTCCATGGTCGGCAATAGCCACTTACAATCAGGTGGACTGTATGCTCATCTGCTACTCCTATATTATATAATATTGAAGTGAAATGAAATGAAATATATGTATTTTGCATAGGCCAACGGCGGCACTTACAAATTGTCAGTTACAATATTTTCTTAAACTACTACCGGATCGGAACGCGACCTATTAAAAAAACTCCAAACCAGAACACAGCAGCGCTACACTGCTGTTATAACAGATATAGATTGCATTTTTTTTTTAATTACATTCAATTAAGTTATCTCTTAGATTGCTTTGTACTTAGTTAGCTGGCAATTGGTGGCAGTAGTACCTTCTCATTCAAAGTACACTTGTACAATTCAAAGTCCGGCATCTAACGACAAAGTATTCTAAAATCCTCTTATCTGTCAATCCTCTTATCCCACCTAACACCACAAGGATTATAGGAGCGGCTGAAAAACAGCGCTACTCAAATCTCTGATTCTGAGACAGCAATGCTGAGCCGAATTCCTTTTGTCATATTAATATTACTGTAAAATGTACATTTATTCTTTGTGTAAACTGTGTTATTATGGCAATAAACATTTATTATTATTATTAAAATATGTTTTTCTAGAATACGGAAGTATCATATAAACATGCAGTCCACCTGACGGTAAGCAGTCACAACATCCAATGGACATCCATAATCGACCCTGGATAATTAGAATACTATCTGAGATCTCTGTATGTCTCTCTTGCCACACTTCAACCCAGAAAACAGCATCACTACACTGCTAGCGCTACATTGCTGTTATATCAGAAATAGTGTAGCAGTTGTGCCAGAGTAAAGCCAAAAAGTATGTATTTCAAGTTCTAAAATGTATTTCTTTCCAGGAGATGATCTTCCTCAGTGGCATGCTGGTGTCCAGCTGGCTGTTCATTCCCGCCTGGGTCCTGGTCAACATGAAGAAGTACCGTTCCCACGAATAAAGCCTGAATTTTAGTGGCTATATGCTTATAGTATGTGATTTTGTTTTAAGTAAAGTTATTTAACGAACCAGTCGTTTCATTTTATTGTTAACCTACTGTATTACAATCAATAGCATTCAAAACAAGAAAACCTAATTAACTAATAACTAATTATTTATACTAGCTGACCCGGCAAACGTTGTGTTGCCATATAAATAAAAAAAGGTTAAGGGTGAACAACCCTTATCACTTAGGGGTATGAAAAATAGATAGTAGCCGATTCTCAGACCTACTCAATATGCATATAAAATTTGGTGAAAATCGGTAAAGCCGTTTTGGAGGAGTATGGTAACTAACATTGTGACACGAGAATTTTATATATAAGATTTTAAAGAGGTAAAGTTTGTAAATTTGTTTGTAAGGGCTAATCTGCGGAAATACTGAACCAATCATGAAAATTCTTTAACAATCAGAAAGGTAGGTAGGTATAGGCTATATTTTATTATGATTGAACAAAAAGCGGACGAAGCCGCGGGTATTGCTAGTAATCACTGATTATACAAAATAATTATTATCTACTGATTTAAACGCGTAGTTCATAGATTAGTACCTACTATTACAAGTAGTATTACAAGGCGGTGAGATATCTTTACTAATCTATGGCGTAGTTACACAATCTTACACGCGCGCGCACATACCACACAACTACCAACAGCACTAATACAATTTGGTTTTCCTTTTTCTCATAGATTAGTAAATATATTTCGCCGCCTTGAAATTGAATGAAGCCACAAACGGCTTATTAGTAAGTTCTTTTTTTGAATTCATGACAAATAAAAACATTTTTAGAGAAAATTTACGAATAAATAACTAATACTGCGTAATTTACATAATAAATAAATAATTATTTCACATATTTTAGGGACATTTTAGCACTGAAATGTGGCAAAACTTTTTTACGCAACTATTTCAATTCTCAAAACTGGGTACATTTTCTTGTTAGGAGTGAGTAATCTTTACTAATCTATGCTTTTTCTACTAAATTTAATTAGGTAGTTGATTCAAGTATTAAGCCGGGTTTTAAGTCCGCGCCAAACTGCTAGTCCGCTCTGAAGATGTTGCGAGCAGGTGTAGTTATACAATTTGCTATGGCGACGCGATTCATTTCTATATTCAGAGCGGACTAGCAGTTTTACGCGAGCTATACCTAATACGCTATGTAATCATATCAGTAAATATTTTTTGCATTTTTAATTTTTTTTTGTCCCACTGGCAGCAGCAAAATGTCCTCACAAATCAAATCAAGAATATTTATTCAAAGTAGATTCTTTACAAAATTCTTCGTCAATATATCTACCACCAGTTCACAGTGTTTCGTGTCTCACAATGAGAGGGTTTAAGTATGATCTAGGCTTAAGACTTGGTGCTAACCAAGTGTCGAATTGGTAGATGGAGTTCGTGAGGACGTTGTCGGTACGAATGTTCGCTAAAGCCGACGACGGCCCACACTCCCTAAGGGGCATAGCGCCGCTACACACTCGTCCTCCTGACGGGCACCCTAGGGAGCCCTAGGGTTAGACCTTACCACCAAGGGGAGTCCGTCAACCCACTCAGGGTAGCGCGAAGCCCAACCCCATCACTTTTTATTCCGAAATTCCGCCAAGCGGCAAAACACTGCCGGCAGCACCGGGGGAAGTTGACCCCTTGAGAATTGCACGGGTAAAGAGTTACACCTCGAAGCCGGTACACCCTACTCCTGGAGACCCAGGGACAACAGCAGAGTATGACGCCCACTTTCGTTTATTGGTAGACTTCCTACACCTTTGAGTAGGCGCGATCGCAGCATAAAATGTTGGGTGGCTCACAGAGAAAATTTGATTAAATTAGTCCACTTTTTAACACGCTTTTATTACCTTGGGTTGTATCTATGTATGTATGTAACGGAATCTTTGAACTCGATTTTTACCTACTTTGAACGGTCTGATTAATTTAAAAATTTGACAATTATCAAGAATCGATGACAATACAAGATTTTAATATTTCTATCCCATTCTCCTCATCAAGATCGTCAGGAATCAGGAGTAACGATTTTCCTTGTTCGATTTTAGCGTGGTTTTTAGTTTTTAAACTATAATTATTTCTAACGCTTTTTAAATGTATATTTTAGTATTTATTGTAAAGTCCGGTAATATCCTTTCGCTACCCCCGTGGCTGACAGGAATCCATGCAATGCAGGGTTACCCTACGAAAAAAACCAGACCAAGTGCGAGTCGGATTCGACAGATTTGGGGGGTCATGACCCCCGTGACCCCCCAAAACCGCGCCTGTATTATAATGAACTGCGTGGCGGAGCGGTCACCATACCGGTCTGACGCGCAGAGGGTCCCGGGTTCGATCCTCGGCCAGACAGAAATCTAAATGATGATCTAGGTTTCTGTTTCTGGGTCTGGGTGTTTGTGTATTTGTCTCTGTGTGTGTCCATGGCACCCACGACACAGGGAATCCTAGTGTGGGGCTGTGAGTGTAGCGTTAAAAAAATGAACTAGTTTTTGCCCGCGGCATCGCCCGCGTTTAAAAGAAAATAATATGACATACTAACATATATAAACTTCATTAAACTCAACAAAATTTCATTAAAATCGGTTCAGTGGTTTAGGCGTGAAGAAGAGACAAACATACAGACAGACAGAGTTACTTTCGGATTTATAATATTAGTAAGAAGTAAGGATTGTTTGAATAAATGAATGTAAATAGATGTTTTAATGAAACTTATATGATCATTGGTACGATTTTAGAACCTCGATTAACCGGACTATTTATTGTCGTAAGGCATAATACGGATAATCGAAAATCCGGATAATCGAATGTATAAGAACAGCCGGTATTGTGCACATGTAGTACATAATGTTATGTATTAAAAACAATAATTAGGTACATATAAACGAAAATCAATGTTTATTAGGAACTTATTAAAAGGTACATTAAAATTTATTTTTGTACATGCATATTTTCTTAGGTTATATATACACATAATTGGTTGCGGTTGGTAGTCTGGATAATCGCGAATCCGGATAACCGACGGCCAGATAATCGAGTTTCTACTGTACTTGTATTTTAGTTATAACTAGTTTTTGCCCGCGGCTTCGCCCGCGTTTAAAAGAAAATAATATAACATACTAACATACATAAAACTGAAAATTCGTACCTTCAACATTGCTAAAGATCATCACTCGATCAAATGCATAGTTTACGATTCAATCCTTACTAATATCGATTAAAATAATCGATGTTTTGGGTCCAAAAGATCGATTCTCCGATTAATCGATCTTAAATAGCCATTCCTAGTTCCCGTGGGATTTCCGGGATAAATACTATCCTATGTCCTTTCTCGGGTCTCAGACTGGTAGGCGTGAAGAAGAAACAAACAGACAGACAGACAGAGTTCCTTTCGGATTTATAATATTAGTAAGGAGTAAGGATTGTTTGAATACATGAATGTAAATAGATGCTTTAATGAAACTTATATGATTATTGGTATTTACTTATATTTTAGTGATAATGAAAATATTATCTAGGATATTTCCCTCTGGGACCCTTTATCCAATAGTTTCTAAGATTGTGATGATCATCTTCGTTCCAATGCATTCTTTTCGGGAGGAACTGTGGTAAACGCCTTCTTAAATCATCATCAGCATCTATAAATCTCCCTGGAGCTTGTATGTAGACGATTCTATCTGAATCGCTGCTACTATCTTCGCTAGATTCCTCGGAATTATTTATTATTCGATATCTCTTAGAAGTTTTTGTGGTTGCATTATTTTTAGTCTCTTTATCTTCAGATTTTTCCGTTTCTACTTCAGTACTAGATTCCGGCTCTGAGCTTTCGGAATCGCTGAAACTATCGACAAAACTGAAAAAACGTTTATTATTTTTTTGTAAAGGCACCATGCGCCTCGACCGCAACTGTAAGAGTTTTAAAATCTTAAATTTCTCTTCATTCGTCAGCTGTGGTGTCATATGTTTTACGATTTCGATGTTATGTGGTCTATTTTCTTTTCTTTGGAGATCCGAAATGTCTAGGTAGTCGATCGCAAATTTATTGTTAGCGTAATCTAAATCAACATTCGAATCTCTAGTTAAATCGGTGAATGGTTTCTTCTTTTTGTAATTTCCCCGTTTTTTGGGAAAGAAGTTACTGTCGTCGCCATTTAAATAAAATGGCAATCTTGTAAACGAATTGAATTGGAAATCGGAATTATCATATTTGTTTAAGTTATTATCGTTGTCGGAATAAACAGTTCGTAAGGCTTTCCTGGCAACTGTTGATTTCAGTGTAACTGAAACAAAAGAAGTTAAAATATATGCATAAAATTATAATTGTTATTTATCCTGTTAGTACGTATAGTATTATTTTGTACTACTTTCATGATATGTTATTTTTATAATAAAAAGTGCCCATTTATATAGTCACTGGCTGTGTGGGTTATAAGATTGTGTGCATTAGCATAAAAAAGAAAAAGAACGCGCTTGGCGCGAGAGTTGTATTTTACGCGGGAAGAATAAAAGTTGTAAATTGGACCTAGAAAATAGTTTGTTATTAATCCTAAGTTTATATCATATAGAAGTTGCAAAAGCATGCAGCCCAATTGATGGCAAGTGGCTGCCGCTCATGGACATCGGTAATCAACCCTAGATAAGACTAAATTCCGACCTAAAGATAGACACTGATGCGCCGCTACTGCTGATTACTAAGCTGGAATATCTCGGAAAAGTATGCCTCCCTTACCACACTTCAAACCAGAACACAGCAGCGCTTAACTGCTGTTATAAAGCAGTAATATGTTTTTTTTATAATATAGCGGTAGCAGACGAGCATGCAATCCACCTGATGCTAAGTGACTACTGCCGCCCATGGACATCTGTAATCAACCCCAGGTAGGATTATCCTAGGATAGGATATTTCTATCTGAGGTCGGCCAGATGCGCTGCTACCCCTGATATAAGCTGGAATACCTCGGATAAATACCTATGTCTTATTAACACACCCTTCAAACCAGAACACAGCAGCGTTTAACACTGCTGTTATAACAGAAATAGGTGTGGTGGTCTACCGGAGTCGATTTACAAAGGGTTCTACCTTGTTATATATTGGCCTTAATCACCATAGTTAGAAATTCGCCTTAAACAAAATTATCAAGAAGACATCCGATCCTGTACCGCCGCCGTGCCGTGGGAACGCTGACTCCGCACCACCGCTCCGTTTCCATCGTATAGTCCCGAACGTGGGAATTCACTCTGGGCGCTAACATTGCCCCAGCAAGTCACTTAGGATAGTCAGTTATAATTTAGGTTAGATTTAATCCAAAACATGTAATATTCTGTTTTGATTAAATACGTATATATAAGTAATTCGGTCTTTCTGTATCCTGGCTGCTGCATCCCGACGCAATATATAACTACCTTAATAAGTTTTATAAGTACATACCTAATATTAAAAAATGAATAAATAACACTGATTGAAGTTTCATTATCAATGTCTACATTATTCACAGCACAAAATCGAAAACTAAGATCGTAGTAGCAGGCAACAATTATAAGTATAGGCCATTTTGTCTATTATTATTGGAAGTAGGTTTGTTGTCTATCTGTGACTTTCTCGTGATCCATCCTCGTTTACAGACTTTCGTTTCGAAGTATTCGTTTTAATCATTGATATATTACATATCATTGGTTTTAATAAACACGTTAAATAAATGTTAAAAAACGTGTTAGTATTTCTGTACGCACGGAAGAAGATATACTTTCTTGCCTATAAAAAAATAAATAATAAAGTAATATAAATTAATAATTATAAAGGTGGAGGAATTCTTGGTGGTTCGATTCCGGAGGCACCACCGCTACACCTATTTCTGCCTAATAACTACAGAGTTAAGCACTGTTATGTTGTGGTTTAAAGGGCGTGCAAAGGAGACATATTTTTTTGAGGCATTCCAGCTTAGTCCGATGAGGTACCGGTGCATCTCTGGTCGACCTCAGGTAGAATTCTAATCTTATCTTGATCGCAGATGTATATCAGGTGTCAGTTGGACTCTCATGAGTAGCTTACGACATTAGTAAAAACATCCAAAAAAAATAGCCAACGATTTATTTCGCTTTAGTAAAATATCGTCCTTTTCATATTTTCCGAATGCCTCAAAAGAAGTATTACTTCAAAAATAGTTATAAGAGACGCGTTTTGGAGGCAAAACTAGTCAAAAAGATAAATAACCATTTATAATTCAACGCATGACTTGTATGAAATGGGAAATGTAATTCTCGTAAGAAGTAACATTGAAATAGAAAATTCAATTACTGTAATGAATTCCATAGTTGTCACAAAATTCTGTCTTGAATTTTCGTAATTAACCGACTTCGAAAAAGGAGGAGGTTACTCAATTCGACCGTATATATTTTTTTTTTTTTTTTCGTAGTAAAATTCTATTTATTTCTACTACTTTTTTCATAATAATGAAACAAGTATATATGGGCGTCGAGACATTTTATAATATATAATATTAATGTTTATCATGTTAATTTTGATTGTCAATGTGGAATTAATATTTAGATTAAAATATGGACGACTTCCGGTAGTACTTCAACACACTTTGTTAGTCATACCAAATAAATTATATGAATTATAATAATATTAAATATTTATTCTCGTATTTTTAAAACAATATTTTAAATATAATGTTATTTTATTAATAGTTAAATTTATTGTGAATCACGTCACTTGTTATAACAAAACAAGTGATGTGAGAGGGTAGTTCTTATGCTGTTTGTCATTCGAGTAGTATTTAAGTTCACGCGCTGGTAGAGCGTGATTCATTCGCATTTAATCAGTCGTGTAAGCAGTTACTCTGCTCGAATTGTAAATAAAAGCGATTTTCATATTAAAGTAGTTTCGTTCCGTTTATTAATAAAGTGCGGTAGTGGGATATCGCTGACATATACCATCTGTCGGTAAATGGTCACTCCTGTCCATGGATATCTGTAACCAACTCCATATAGAGCAGGTTCTACCTGAAGCCGGTCACATGTGCCACGTGCGCACTAAGCCGCTCCTCATATGTAAGTCAGTACATCCAGTGGCGGATTTAAACAATTTTAAGGTCTAGGCTGTACAGTTTTTGCCACCCCTGCTTCTACAATTGTCGTGTCTTAAATTTTTTTTCCATAAATTTCGTTGAAATTCCACATAAAATATTTTTTAGGTATATTTTTGTTAGTTTGCCGTTTTGTTGCTTATATCATGGCGCTACCAATCGAGGCCTTGTCTATCAAAATTCGCCACGTTACTATTTATCTTTGTTGCAGCTGTATTTTGGATGTGCCGGTAAAAATCACGACACTCCTACTCACAATTTTAATATGATTACAATGATATTTATATTTCATAAATTTGTAATATTCATTTACTAACTCCACACGACATAGAACAGAGAACGTCTTTTATCACGACGCAGTGTTTTTAGCAAGCGTAAAATTCATGGTTTTACAGTTTCGTACATGGCTTATTTTCTTTTGTTTCGATGTTGTTTTCGTTTTTCGCCTCGATTTGTTCGGGTAACCAGGGTAACTCACACTGTTATTGGATTTGAGAATATGGTGATAACATTGTAAGAGTAAAAAAAACACCGCATTCAGAGAAAAAATATTTTCGCTAAATTATTTACTATATTCGAATGTATATCACAAAATTATATACAAACCATTCATTTCGCATGCTCCAACCAGTAGTAGGACAAGCATGTATGGGTTGATAGTAAGAAGAGGAAAATACATTTTCTGCAATTTCGATCTTTTCACTCATAAAAAGTGTGGGTAGAGGGTATAGAGGCTGATTACTGGTTGGGGTCGGCGAACTAGCTGTTTTACAGAATATGGAAGTCTGCCACTCTCGGAATATGCAATGACAAGTGAGAAAACAAAGTCATCGGCAATATTTGTTGCAGACTTCTATCTGTAAGGCATCAGAAGACCAGAAAACCGTCATGCAAAAATCTTTTTGATTTTTATGAGGTAGCAAAAAAAAATGTCGGTCCCCAAATTTGCCGCCCCAAAAATCTGCCGCCCTAGGCTGAAGCCTACTCAGCCTGCTGGTAAATCCGCCACTGAGTACATCCACACCAGCACACCGACACAGATCTGCTTCACGATAGATAGGTGTGACGGTGTCGAACCTACCCTGTCGAATTGATTCTTACCACCATATTTTTTTATAACATTAGAGTAGCAGACGAGCATGCAGACTACCTGATGGTAAGGCTACTGCCGGCCTTGGTCATCTGTAATCAACCTCAAATAAGATTAGATTCCTATCCGAGGGCGATGCACCGCTATCCCTGAGGACTAAGCTGGAACGCCTCTGAAAATGTCTCCCTCACCACACCCTTCAAACTAAAACATAGCAGCGCTTAACACTGCTGTTATTTCGCAGAAATGAAATAATTTGATTATTTTTAAACATACACATCATAATTCACATGAGAAAGTTTTATCCTTTTTTTTTTTACCAAAAAATAGGGTAAAAAATAAATACAAATTTTACATCAGGAAAGTTTATTACAAAAGCAGTCAAAAAATGTTACACAGACTTACATTCTAACAACTAATTTATTTTGTTACTTTCAGAAAGTTAGTCACTTCAAAAATATCTAGAACTTATGTCTAGTATGAATTTCAATCAACTCCGAATGCAATACAAACTTGTCCTGTTATCCAGGGCCCTCTTAAACGCGGGCCCCCGGGCACACAAGAATTTGGGGGCCCTGGGTGTAAAAGTAATGTGAGGAAAAATAAAACCATACCAGTGAATGATCAACATATCAATTTAGAAATGTTGAGTATACATCTTAGGGTGTAAACGAATATATTGGCTTTTGGGGCCCCTCTTACAACAGGGGCCCTAAGCCCCCTTTATCCATAGGTAAACACGGAATAGCAAACTCACATGAGTTATGTGGATCGTATAAAAAGTCATAAGTTGATATTATTGTTTCATAAAGTGATAGGCATAACGTTCTAGGTCTCTCAAACCACAAAATAGTCGCCCGAGCGACAGCGGCTTAAACAACTGCTCAGTTGCCTAAGCGACAAATTGTTGCCTACGCAACTTTCGCCCACAATGACAGTCATAGGTAAAAGACTCGTTACTAGTTGCCAAAGTCTACGCAATTTTTGCTTGCCAAAAATTTAAAAAATGACATTATCTAGAAGATAGGCAGAAATTGACATTTTTCCATTTTTAGTCATAGATTAGTTAAGATTACTCACTCCTAACAAGAAAATGTAACCAGTTTTGACAATTGAAATAGTTGCGAAAAAAGTTTTGCCACGTCTCCGTGCCAAAATGTCCCTAAAATATTTGAAAGAATTATTTATTTATTATGTAAATTACGCAGTATTAGCTATTTATTCGTAAATTTTCTCAAAAAATGTTTTATTTGTCATGAATTAAAAAAAAGAAGTTACGAATAAGCCGTTTGTGGCTTCATTCAATTTCAAGGCGGCAAAGTATCTTTACTAATCTGTGTTTTTAGTAAGTAGAAATTGTTATATATCGATCTTGGCCGCTTCTTCTCCATAACGAAACACCTTGTGAAGTGGTGGTAGTTGTATTGACATTCAAAAAGTGCTCTGTAAAGAACCTATTTTGAATTAAAAAAATTGATTTGATTTGCTTTGGGTTAGGGGACACTTTTTATTGTTAGTTAATTAATAAGAAAGAAACGAAATATTTCGATGGTATAATTAGTCATTTTTTGTAAAAGTAACTAACATTCTGAAAGTAACTGAAGTGATATTTTAAATGCTATGAGAGTCTAAATATTAATGATGTGCCGAGTCGGCCATTTTTGGTATTCGAGTACTTTAGTACTCATATAAAAAAGAATCGAGTCAGTACTCGAGTCCAAAGTATTCACAAAGTACTCGAGTACTTTGCACAACATACAGTCCAATAGCACGGAAGAGCAAAAAAAAAAACGCCACTCACTACACAAAATTAAACAAGTTTTTACTTGTACGAGTAGTAGTTGTAGTATACGAGTATCGTCAGTATTCGAGTATTACTGGTACTCGAGTATCACTATTGGTACTCGAGTATGCGAGTTTATGTAAGTACTCGAGTACTGACTCGAGTCGACCTGACTCGGCACATCTCTACTAAATATTTCTAATTAGGTATATAATTAATAAAATAAATACAATTTTAATGAAATATTAATAATAAATGTATATCAATGACTTGTCAGTAGATATAATGGTAACATTTTAAAATTTTCGCAATTTTTTTACCAATTTTACTAAAAAATTGGGGAATTTAATACGGTAGAGTCCGCGCCAAACTGCTAGTCCGCTCCGAATATAGAAACGAGTCGCGTCGCAAGCAAATTGTAGATCAGCGGGACGAAGACACCGCGGTCCCCCGGCACCCTCCGCTGCTCTCGCCCTCCGGTACGCCCTGCGTTAGTGTGCCCTTACGTTACGAAGTATATGCTATAGTCGGGCCATTACGAACGTGCGAAGTGAATAAATCATTTTTATCAGATCTCTCGTTCACACTTATGGGCATATCGAAACTCTCGCTCACACTAGTGTTGTGCGTAACAACAAACGGATTTGTCAATAGTCAATAGCAGGTAATCAAAGAAAGGTTAAGGAAATAATGCAAAAATATTTTTAGGATGATTTTAAAACGTCCTTTTAACATCCATATTTATATTTTTGCATTATTACAATAGTCATCAAAGAAAGCGTCCTTTATTATAACTACCTGCGTCCGAGCTGCATCTTTATCGATATCGAGTTGTGCGGCATTGTCACATACCTTTGACGTCATCTTTTATGACTCGGTTCGCACGTTCGTAATGGCCCGTCTATAAATAAACCTTCACGCAACAACTTCAAAGCGGACTAGAAGTTTGGCACGGACTTTACATCTAACATTAATACATCAGTTATAACACAACCGATTATGATATTTGCTAAGCTAAAATGCCTACTGGTCGGAATTTTACGAATTCTACAATAGAAAAATGTAAAAGATTTTTTCATTTTACAAAAATATAGAAATGTAATTTTTACTAGATTTTGGTCACTAATTTCATTATTCCGTCCAGTTGTGACACATTTTTTTTTTTTTGAAAAATTTTTAGTCAAAAATTCATAGACAATAAGATTGAAGAGTAGTAACGACACATTTCTATATTGTTTTGGAAATGCAAAATTCAAATTTTACCAGGGATGGAATTTTGCAAGAAACCGTTATTTTACAGCGATTTTAGGTTTAGCGACAGAACTCTAATAGATAGACAGTTCAATCCAGTTACTTCAATGGCTGTTATAATAATAAACACCAAAAACATAGATTAGTAAAGATTACTCACTCCTAACAAGAAGATGTACCCAGTTTTGAGAATTGAAATAGTTGCGTAAAAGTTTTGCCACATCTCCGTGCTAATATGTCCCTAAAATATTTGAAATACTTATTTATTTATTATGTAAATTACGCAGTATTAGTTATTTATTCGTAAAATTTCTCTAAAAATGTTTTTATTTGTCAAGGATTCAAAAAAAGAACTTACTAAAATAAGGCGTTTGTGGCTTCATTCAATTTCAAGGCGGGCGGTATCTTTACTAACCTATGACTAAAAATAAAAATAAAAAATATAGTTAAAAAACTAAGAACCACGTTAAAATCGCACAAGGAAAATCGTTAATCCTGATTCCTGACGATCCTGATGAGGAGGATGGGATACAATTATTAAAATCGTGTATTGTCATCGGTTCTTGATAATTGTTCAAAATTTTAAATTAATCGGATCGTTCAAACTAGGTAAAAATCGAGTTCAAAGATTCCGTTACATACATACATAGATACAACCCAAACTAATAAAAGCATGGTAAAAAAAGCGTATTAATAGTGATACGGAATCCTCCATGTGCGAGTTCGGGTCGCACTTGGCCAATTGTATTATTATATTTCTTGTTTTAACAAATATAACGCCAGTATCGCTACTACTCAATTTCTACTTTATTTCTAAAAACAAATATATTTAAGTACATTTACTAGTTACACAAAAGTATGAACAAAACAATTTAATATACCACCGATACGTTTTAAAGGAACCCTTTGTGGTCCGAGTCCAGCGGCACCACTGAACATCTGTAAACACCCCAGATAAGAATATAATCCTACCCGAGGTCGGCCACAGATGCTCTGCTACTATCGAGGAGTTCGTTTTTTTATAACGTAGCAGTAGCTGACAAGCATGCAGTCCACCTGATGATAAGTGGCTACTGCCACCAATGGACATTTGTAATTAACCCCAGATAGGATTAATATTCCTATCTGAGGAATATTAATCCTATCTGCCGCCAGCCAGCGTTCCAGCCTAGTCCGCAGGGGTACCTGCGGACTAGGCTGGAACACCTCGTGTCTCCCTTACCACACTCCAAAACCGAATACAGCTTAACACTGCTGTTATAACAGAAATAGGTGTGGCGGTGGTGCCGCCGGAGTCGAACCACAAAGGGTGAACCATATTAAGTATACAAAATGAATGAAAGAGAAATAGAAATATTGCCAATTTCAAATTCAATATTTACTATAACAAGTTAAAAATTTAAATATTTTGTTGTTATGTCGGGGGTAAATTAAATTAGTTAGTAGAACACAGAATTCCTACCACCATCAAGTAACAAGGAACATACGGCGTTCCAACTTAGTTACTCGCAGCAACGCAGACTTCAGGTATAGCCTGAAATTAGCCTTAGTTAAATTTAAGGCTCTTTTCACATCTATGAGAAGATACTAAAGGAATTGTAGATTATTTATTTAATTGTAGTACTACAAAAACGACTTATATTCAAAATAAACTAAATATCTACTATTAAAGTAAGAAGACATTTTATAACTATCAAAATACATAATTAATCTTAATTAGTATGACTTTTTAAAATTAAATTAATAAAATAAATTGACTAGATTTGACGCTAAAATAAGTAAACACATTTTTACTATTATTAAATTATAAAATAATTGAAATAAAACAAAATAAATAATAATTAATAAGAGAAAACAATGTTTTAAGAATTATTTAAGTTTTAAATTCTAAAGGATAAGTTACTTAAAGTAAATGCTATTATTAATAATACCTTCTTATAATATTTAATAATAATATGATTCAATAGCATTAAAGTTTTCATTAAATCATAATTAGACATCATTAAATTAAATGTTTTATTGTTGAATATTTATTAGTCATGGAAATGTTACAATTTTTATGGTTCTGTACCCAAAAGGTAAAAACGGAATCCTATTACTAAGCCTCCGCTGTCTGTCTGTCTGTCCCAGGGCTTCATCTCCTGAAATATTTTTAATGATAAAGAGTTTTGGTTTAAGAGTTTCAGTTCAGAGTAAAAAGCGTGGGATGATTGATATTTTAAATGTTACAATAATTTTATTGGCAATTATACAGGGTGAATTTGTGAGTTTGTCATTTATCATTACTTCCTAGAATTTCATCCTTATAAGCAACACTATCAGATAGTGGAATAATATAGAGGGTGTATTTTTTTTCAATGAACTCGTTCGATTCCCGGCTACGGAAAAAGTTATTTTAAAAAGTAATGATGCAGTTTTAGTTTTTATCTAAATCGGCCTCGTAACTCCTTTCAGCATTTTTCGCTAATCCTTATAGTTTCGGATTTGGCCCTGAAGGCCCGTTTGAAAAATTCACCCTGTATATCAGAGAATAGTTATGAACCGCAGTAAAGTACACCCCACGCTTTTTACTTTAAATTGAAACTCTTTACTCTTAAACTCTTTGTCATTAAAAATTATTTTCTAGTTTTTAGTTCGATCAGCTATAAAAGCGCGTTTTTTTAACTATTATTTATTTTTCACTCGTTTTTGCCCGCGGCTTCGCCCGCGTTTAAAAGAAAATAATATGTCATACTAACGTACATAAAACTGAAAATTCGTACCTTCATTCGAATGACAGTGGCGCCATCTGGCGAAAATTGGTCGTACCAACTCTGAAACTTTCGTGGGCTCATAGACAACAACTTTTCTAAAGATCATCACTTGATCAAATGCATAGTTTACGATTCAATCCTTACTAATATCAATTAAAATATCGATATATCGATTTTCTTGGTTCAAAAGATGGATTCTCCGATTAATCGATCTTAGATCGCCATCCCTAGTTCCCGTGGGATTTCCAGGATAAAAACTATCCTATGTCCTTTCTCGGGTCTCAGACTATCTTTGTACAAAATTTCATTAACATCGGTTCAGTGGTTTAGGCGTGAAGAAGAGACAACCAGACAGACAGACAGACAGACAGAGTTACTTTCGGATTTATAATATTATAGTAAGGAAGTAAGGATTTTTAGTCTGTGACAAATTCAGAAATTAGAGAATTAATTAATCTAAAAGGATAATGTGAAACTGTTATCAAATGATTGCATTGTCATCGGTCCTTGATAGTGTGCAAAGTTTCAAATCAATCAGTACAATACACACACACACACACACGTACTTTGTAATTAAATTATTGGCGATAGAAAATAATTATGTAAACTTTTTTTTTCTATCTTAAATGTTTGTAACCCTACGATATGATTAGGGCTTCAACATTTCATATTAATAACGGTTAGAGATATGGAAGAGCGGAGCCTCCTGCTACAGGCATTTTTAAAGGCACCAGTCACTGCATAAATAGAAAATATACAAAGAAATGTTTAGTATTAACGATGTTTTGTAATACCTAATTATAAGCATTTCTTGAATAAATTTTTATTTTTTTTATTTTATTTTTTTAATCAGAGTTGGGAAAGTTTGTGAACGTGAAGTACTAATACATTATTATCTAAAGATGTCTAGTTATAATTGTAATAAAATCGAAACACTTCATAATATTTCAATAAATATTTTTCTGTGCGTCTTTGAATCAGTGTACTACTTATTTATATAGTTATATATGTCATATTATGTATGATAGGATTAATATGGAAGATTACAGTAGGTTAATGAATTTTATCTATTTACAATAAACGCGCGTTATTTATAACCGATCTATCCAGTGTTTATCCAAAGATCAACATTCGATAATTTCTTCATACTTTTGCCTTTCTATCTTTGGTTAAAAAAGATAGATCGATTATCAATAACCAGCGTTAGTGTCTTTAATTTCAAAATAGAACACAGCAGCGCTACACTGCTGTTATAACAGAAATAGGTGTGACGGCGTTACCTCTGAAGGAGAAACTTAAAATGTCTTTAAAATATTTCGCTGGTGAGTTGGAACATTAAGCATTCCGCTCGGAACATTAGGCGTTCCACTCAAAACGTTGGGCATTCCGGTCGGGACGTTTAGCGTTCCACTCAGGATGATAGGCGTTCCATACGGAACGTTGGGCGTCCCACTCGGAATGTTAGGCGTTCTGTACGGAACGTCAGGCGTTCCGGTCGAGACATTAAGAGTTCCGCTTGAAACGTTAGGCAATCCACTCGGAACGTTAGGCGTTCCACTCGGAACGTTAGGCGTTCCACTCGGAACGTTAGGCGTTCCACACGTAACGTTACGCGTTTCGGTCGGGACGTCAGGCATTCCGGTCAGTATAGAAAATTGTAGAGGCATTCTAACAAAAAATAATAAAATATTTTGATATTTCTTTTACAATTTCACGTCCCAACTTAGGTAAATGAACTAAAATATAATATTAATGTAGAATGAAGGCGTATGATTATTAATTATTAATTTACTTTACTTAATACATTTTATGAAACACTTTTCATTTGGCAGTAAAGTTCATTTAAAGATATTTAATCTTACAGCCACATGATAGAAATATGAACTTGTATTCCTAAGTATTTTATAGCCCACGTAAAACTGCTAGTCCGCTCTGAATATAGAAATGAATCGCGTCGCCATAGCAAATTGTGTGACTACACCAGCTCGCAACAACTTCAGAGCGAACTAGCAGTTTGGCGCGGACTATACAATAATCAATCCATCAATGCCTGTCAATGATAAACATTCGAAAATTTCTTCATACTAAGACTTTAGAAGATCGGAATCGCACAATGTTTAGTACAAAGACATTGTCAACAATCGATCTTGGGATAAAGATCAGATAGATTGATTATTAAAAATTGATGTTAGTATGAGTTTTAAATACAAAAAAAGTTTTCGACTAACGCTAACTTGTCAAAATGGAAACTTAAGTTCTTGAAAAAATCTTGAAATTTGATATTTGATTTTAGTTATAGATGATTGAAAAATTACGTAATAATAAATGAAAGGTTCACTATGTAAAGAATTTTATAAATATTAGGTATATTTTTGTATTTTAAAAGTTAAAGTTAAAAAAAAAAGTAAGATAATAAAACTAAAAGCTAAATAAAAGTTCATATTTTGACAGTACTCGAAAAAAAATTTGATATCTAAAAGTACATAAGAAAATTTAGTTAAAGACTAAACTTAGTCTGTTTTTGACGTATTTCCAAGTCAGACTTATTCTAGACTTACATATAATAATAATATGTATGTATATGTTTATATGAAACATTTAATAGAGTTTATCATGATAAATAATTACTTATGTTTATAAGTAATTAATATAAAAACGGGACATTTTTTTGATTTTTCATTACAATTTTTTCACTTACAAATACTGATGAGTTTTTTTGGAAATTAGTTTATGTAACTTAAGTTAATAAAATAAAATAAATAAATTAAATTTCTAGTTATATTATAACTCAGTTACATTACTAATCATTTCTAGGTTAAATTCTATACAATTGGGGGGGGGGGCACACACTTGTATACAATACATACAATTTTGTAGTTACAAAATGGTAGTTGCAAAACGGGAGCCAAGTTGTGTAGGTATATTTCAATACATTTTTGGGAGCACGGCATTTACAAAAAGTGAACCAAAATTAGTTGTTATTTTGTAATACAATTTTAGACGCCCGTCAGTTGCAAAAAGTGACCCAAGTGTATACCTTTATACAATTTTTGGGGACATAACTGTTGTAAAATCGAAGCCAAGGAGACAATTTCGAGGGCACGGTAGTTGTCAGAGCCAAGTTTAGTACCCTTATTGTTTATTAATCGCACTAAAATATCTGCTAAGGTCCGCATCGGCCCGTTGTACCCAAGCCGCGTTCAGTGCTATCGTGTCCAACGCACTCGAACCTCCCCGCAAGTCGCTGAATAACTCCTTGAACTGTAAAAATGTTGATAGTAATTATTATAGTCTGATTCATAATTAGGTGTCCAAAATGTAAACAAAGAAATGTCATTGTCAAAATTCGATGACAGGTATTGCAAACCTTAACAAATTAACAAGAAACGAAAACTTTCACAAAATTCAACATAAAACAAAAACTTAATAACTGCACACAATTAAAAAAACGCGCTATGAAAACTAGAAAAAATTCGAGTTCGATCACGATCACGAAAATGAATAATATCAACTACGAAACTTAAAAATGGCGGCATAAAAAATGTTTTGGATGCCGATTGTGTGACCATTATCACAATTTAATTTTCTCTCATAAATCTTGTTTTTTATTATTATTACTGTATGAAATTAAATTGAGTTAATATAAATATTGGAAAATGTGAATTGATTTTAATTTATTTAGATTATTATTTTATTATCGATGTATTAATTTAATATTGTCAAAAATAAGAAATTGCCATTTGACACATATTTTCTTGATAGGTTAACACCTTTGTTTACATTTTGGACACCTAATTATGAATCGGACTATAGGTATATTAGTTCTCCGTGAACTAAATATTATTACAGTAAATTATTAATAATCCGGAATTGTGTGGTCGGTACATGAATCAGTGTGATGTGACTGTGATCTGTTGATCTATCTAACTTAACTCATAACTCAACCGGTAGTAATCCCCCGATTAGTACAATTATTAATAACCAACAATTTTGTGTCCAATATAATAACGTAATAATAGCGTACGTGCAAAATGTGGAACGAACTTCCTCCTGAGGTATTCCCTCAGGACTATGACATGGGGCTCTTCAAGAGGGGTGTAAAAAGAACTCTCCTTCAAAGCCGGCGATGCATTGGCGACTCCTCTGGTGTTGCAATGTCCATAGGCGACGGTGACTGCTTTCCATTAGGTAGCCCGTCTGCCTTATCGTTAGGTTAAATATAAAAAAAAAAAAAAAAAAACAACTATGGAGGTCCCCAGTGTAAAAAGTTTATTTTATTTTACATTTCACAAATGTGTGTAAGGATTATTCGCCTGTGATTCGGTTACCTTTTTTTCGCTGATTGATACACATTTCATAGACTGTTTGATTCTGACGACCTTTTTTTAGCTGTGTTTGGAGGTTCCCCAGGATCGGAGGCCCGGGGTGGACCCTTAAGCCCCTTAAGCTAGAGTGTACGTGATCAGTGTGATGTGACTGTAACATCTGTATGATCTACCTTTTTTTTTATAATATAAGAGTAGCAGACGAGCATGCAGTCCACCTGATGGTAAGTGGCTACTGCCGCCCATGGACCTCTGTAATAAACCCCAGATAGGATTAGATATTCCTACCTGAGGTCGGCCACAGATGCGCCGCTACCCCTGAGGACTAAGCTGGAACGCCTCGGAAAAGTCTGTCTCCCTTACCACACCCTTCAAACCGGAACACAGCAGCGCCTAACACTGCTGTTATTAGGTAGAAATAGGTGTGGCGGTGGTGCCGCCGGAGTCGAGCCACAAAGGGTTCTACCACCTTCAAATATAAATATAACCAACTCACCCGGTAGTAATCCCCCGGCTGGTAGAGACATCTGGCGGCGGCGAGCAGCGCGGGCGGCGGCAGCGCCTGCAGCGACAGCACGCGCCACGCGCCCGCCGCGCCGCGCCATCTGCCGGAGAGGGACGTACAACAGTCATGAAGGTGGTAGAACTCTTTGTTCTTGGTTAACGAGTATGTATGTATGTATTTATTTATTTATTTATTTATTTATTTATTTATTTATTTATTTATTTATTTATTCATTTATTCATTCATTCATTCATTCATGCATGCATTCATGCATTCATTCATTCATTCATGCATTCATTCATTCATTCATTCATTCATTCATTCATTCATTCATTCATGCATTCATTCATTCATTCTTTCATTCATTTATTTATTTATTTATTGTAAAAGTAACACAAAGTTATATTACAACAGGGCAGACTTAATGCCTAATGGCATTCTCTACCAGTCAACCCTTGGTGATTGGAGAGAATTTGCGGCAGGTGTTAAATAAATAAATAATACAATACATTAAGGATAAATAAATAATATACATATTTTATACATACATACATAAATATGTTTAAAATATAATAAATAAATATACATATAAGTATAAGAGAGAAAAAAAGAAGCTTTATTTGTCAGATGAAGTGCTCAGATGCTCTCGGACAAGTTTTTTGAAAATAGCTTTGCTGGGAAATTTCTGATGTGCACGGGCAGGGCGTCCCAGAACAGAACTGCCTGAACAGTGAATGAGAATGGACCAGGATTGCACTGCTGAATAAACAAATCAATGTATCCAGCTCTCCTTTACTTCAGTAACAACAATCAATAAACAGATATTCGCATATTTAATGCGAATAATTAATCTATAACCTTATTATCGCACAACTGTCATCAGTTACATTTCATATATATTTGTGGAGGGGAGAGTTGGATACCATTATAAAGGCATGCATTAGGTTCACAGCGTCACTTAACGATTAACCGTCGTAGAGTCAACTTACCCTGATGATGCTCCGTTTTGGAGCGAAACACGTGTTGATGGTGGTATGTATGGTGGTCATTGGTGGTGTATACTTTTAATATTAATTTTTGCATCTGCACGCATCCTTTGAGGGAAGGAGGGTGGTACATACTGCATGGTTTAAATATATAGCATCATACATATTTGTAGCGGATTGTTGCGAAGTAGTTTTAATCTTAACTTAATAACTTTTTGTTTGACTCCGGCGGCACCACCGCCACACCTATTTCTGTTATAACAGCTGTGTTAAGCTGCTGTGTTCTGGTTCGAAGTGTGGTAAAGCGAGACTTATCCGAGGCATTCCAGCTAAGTCCTCAAGGTAGCGGCGCATCTGTGGCCGGCCTCACGTAGGAATATCTAATCCTATCTGGGGTTGATTACGGATGTCCATGGGCGGCAGTAGCCACTTACCATCAGGTGGACTGGATGCTCGTTTGCTACTCCTATATTATAAAAAAAGTAACTCGATTTAGACATCGGCTACTAGATGGCGTTACAGTATAGACCACGCCAAACTTCTGGTCCGCTCTAAAAGTTGTTACGCGCAGATATAATCAGAAGCCAATGCGGTCGAACACAACTACGAGTTTTTTTTTTTTTATCGTTTAACCTAACGATTAGGCAGACGTGCTACCTGATGGAAAGTAGTCAACGCCGCCTATGGACATTTGCAACACCAGAGGAGTCGCCAATGCATCCCCTGCTTTGTGTGAGAGCTCTTTTTGCACCTTTTTTGAAGAGCCCCATGTCATAGCGCTCCGGGAATACTTCAGGAGGAAGTTCATTCCACAGCTTACACGTCCGCGGCAAGAACGTCCGTGCAAACTCCGTAGTATATACTCCGTAGCAACGTAAGGGCTAATTGCGCGATGTGCCCGCAGGCGAGAGCAGCAATTTGCTGTTGCGACGGGACTCGTTTCTATATTCAGAGATGACTAGACGTTCGGCGCGAACTCTAATCTATCCAATGTTTATTCAATCAAAAATCTACATTTGACAATAATTTCTTGCCAGACTATTTTTAAATCTAACGTAATAGTCAGTGTCGGATTTCACCAACCGGGCTCTTTTAAAAAAATCACTGTAAATCCTTATCCTTACTAATAATATTATAAATCCGAAAGTAACTCTGTCTGTCTGTCTGTCTGTCTGGTTGTCTCTTCTTCACGCCCAAACCACTAAACCGATTTTAAAGAAATTTTGTACAAAGATAGTCTGAGACCCGAGAAAGGACATAGGATAGTTTTTATCCCGCAAATCAGACGGCAACTAGGGATGGCGATCTAAGATCGATTATTCGGAGGATCGACCTTTTGGACCAAAAACATCGATTATTTTAATTGATATTAGTAAGAATTGAATCCTTAACTATGTATTTGATCAAGTGATGATCTTTAGTAAAGTTGAAGGCACGAATTTACAGTTTTATGTATGTTAGTATGTTATATTATTTTCTTGTAAACGCGGGCGAAGCCGCGGCCAAAAACTAGTGGGAAAATAAATTATATAATCAAACTCACTTGCAAGCAGCCGAACACAGTGTGGAGGCCCACAGTGGCCAATCATGGCCACGTTGCGCTTCCTTCGATACCACTGTATACGCGAACCTAAAAAAAATAAAAATAAAACGATTACACAGTTAAAAATGGAAAATCTGGGAGCACGGTAGTGCCCTCGACAAGTCGAATTAAAATTTACTTTTACAATGTTGCTACTTATTTAATAAAATATACAATATTCACATTGTTGTTGAATATATTTTTGAGTTTCGTTATTTTAAATGAATAGTTAAAATTATAATTAGGACGTTATTCGTTTTCGTAAACAACCTTACAAAAAAAATAACATGCTCTGTTTCTTAATAAAAATAAAAATTCATAAAATCTAAATACAAATCCTTATTAATATTATAAATCCGAAAGTAACTCTGTCTGTCTGTCTGTCTGTTTGTCTGTCTTCTGTCTGGTTGTCTTTTCTTCACGCCCAAACCACTGAACTCATTTTAATGAAATTTTGTACAAAGATAGTCGAGACCCGAGAAAGGATATAGGATAGTTTTTATCCCGAAAATCCCACGGAACTAAGAGATCTAAGATCGATTAATCGGGGAATCGATATTTTGGCCCCAAAACATCGATTTTTTTATTCGATATTAGTAAGGATTGAATTGTAAACTATGCATTTGATCAAGTAATGATCTTTAGCAAAGTTGAAGGTACGAATTTTCAGTTTTATGCATGTTATATTATTTTCTTTTAAACGCGGGCGAAGCCGCGGGCAAAAACTAGTTAGAAATAATTACAGAGTTGATAAAAATCAAAAAGTTACATCAAGCTTTAAAAAATAAACATTAAATAAGTATATCAACAACAAAAGAAAAACCAACGCTTCTCAAACTTTCAACATTACTTAACATTTCCCCAAAACCACCGCTCCTCAAACCAACTCACCTATAAAACAGCCAGTCGTCCGTCGGCGATGCTAACGCCGCTAGCAACGCAGTATGGGAGTATATAGGGCGGGGCGCCGCCACAGAGGTGAGGAGGGCTCGCCAGCACGCCGCCCAGCCCTCCTCGCCGTGCGTCCGGACCCCGGCTAGGAAGGCACCCTGGAAACGACATTATTATTATATAGGAGTAGCAGACGAGCATGCGGTCTACCCCATGGTAAGCTACTGCCGCCCATGGATATCGATAATCAACCTCAAAGTTTTTTTGTTATAATATAGGAGTGGCAGACGAGCTTGCAATCCACTTGATGTTAAGTACCTACTGCCGGCCATGGCCATCTGTAATCAACCCCAAATAGGTTTAGATACCTACCCGAGGTCGGCCACAGATGTGCCGCTAACCCTAAGGGCTAAGCTGACACACATAGTAGACTTAGTAGAAGACTTGGTAGAGGACTCGACGAGTATCGATATACTTCACATACCTTTGAGAACTTTTATTTCAAATTTCTTTGGTATGCAGGTTTCCTCTCGATATTTTCATACACCACGTCATCAATACAAGTGATAATTAATATCTAATTCTATGAAAAAATAAAGATGCCTAGATTAGAACCTAAGACCCCTCGATGAAAAGGCCATGTCTCTACCACTGTCACATAACACATACCTCTTGATATATCTCCGGTATCGTCTCATTATCGTTCACCCACGCGTCAAACAGCTCAACCGCCTGTCGGGTCACGTTCTCGTTCCCCCACTCTACTCCTGACGTCAGGAGGGCGCCACTGAGCCATCTACAATATTAAAAATAAGAAATGATTATAACGTATAACGGATAGCATATAACTAAAGCAAATAACGAATAACAGTTAAACTTTATAACGATAACGACTAGTTAAATATTGTTTAATATGACAATAACGAATTATCGTTATAACGTTAAAACAAATCGTAAAATGAACTTCAAACGTTTTTTAAGCTCACAAGCATGCAGGTTTCCTCCTCCTGATTTACTTAATTTCTAATACGCATCAAACTCCGAACGCGCCTTGGATTTGAAACTAAGATTAAGAGGCTGAGGTTCAAACCACACACACACACACACATACACAATTACCATTACTACCTATAGTCTGATTCATAATTAGGTGTCCAAAATGTAAACAAACAAATGTCACTGTCAAAATTAACAAGAAACAAAAACTTTAACAAACTCAACAAAAAACGAAAACTTTACAATTATTCTCAATTTAATGAACGCGCTATGAAAATGATAATACATTTGAGTTCGATTACAATCACGAAAATGAATAACATCACCTACGAAACTTAAAAATGACGGCACAAGAAATGTCTTGGGTTCCGATTGTGTTACCATTTTCACATTTTAATTTTCTACCATAAACCTTGTTTTTTATTATTATTACTGTATTCCATACAGTTACAGTACGAAATTGAGGTAATATAAATATTAGAAAATGTTAATTGATCTTAATTTTTTTAGATTATTATTTTATTATTGTTGTATTAATCTAATATTGTCAAAAATAAGAAACTACCATTTGAAACGTATTTTCTTGATAGGACAACACCTTTGTTTACATTTTGGACACCTAATTATGAATCAGACTATACAAATGCAAACTCACAACTGACACACACACCCACTCACGTATGCACGACCCCCCGTCCCTACACACACACGCAAGCGTACACTCACATAAACACTTACCATTCCTACTTACAAATACAAAATACTAAATGAAAACTCACAACTGACACACACATACACATAACACACTAACCGTTCCTACCTTCAAATACAAAGTATTAAATGCAAACTCAAAAGTGACATACACACAAACACACATAGGCATAGAGAGAGAAAGATACACACAAACAAACTCACACACACGCACACACACAAGATACAAAACCCACTCACAGTTGATCCTCACTGAGCGTGGAGCTCTCGATCTGGGCGAGAGTATACACCTCCACTACCGGGTGGAGAGTGCTCAGCAGCTGGTTGAGATGTGGAGCTGAGGCTGACACGCTGAGCAGCTCCTTCCACCAGGACAGGTGGCTGAGAACTACCCGCCAGGGGGCCCAGTGGCTCTCTGTGCTAAGACGAGCTAGTGGACGAAAACATTTAATTACATTTATTATATTACATTTTTATATTAAAGAAATGTAGATACCAAATGAGCATCTACAAATAAAAACCCTACACTTTGAAGGTGGTAGAATCCTATATGATACGATTTCAGAGACACCACATGTATTTCTGCCTAATAACAATAGTGTTAAGCGCTGCTGTGTTCTGGTTTGAAGGGTATGGTGAAGGAGATATACTTTTCCAGCTCTAGACCTCATTAAGGACTCTTATCTTATCTGGAGTAGATTACAGATAGCCATCAGGTGGGCTGCATGCTCGTCTGCTACTTCTAATATATAAAAAAACCCTTACACATGAGGCGAGTGTCTCAGTCTTTACGTGGCAACGCTAGTAATCGGCTTCAGGTAGAACCTGATCTATATGGTCCACACTTACCATGTGGACCATATAGATCAGGATAACCTTACCATCAGGTGGAATGCATGTTCGTTTGGTATCGTATAAAATAATTTGCTTACCAGCAGCAGCAACAGTTCCGCTATCTGGTAAGCGACCAACGCGACTGAGGACGAAGGCGTGATCAAGTATAGTCCGCGCCAAACTGCTAGTCCGCTCTGAATATAAAACGAATCGCTTCGCAGCAGCAAATAGTAGATATTAATACACGTAGCGCAGTTGGTGTACCCTTACGTTGCTACGGAGTATATGCTTGTAGTTGTGTTCAACCGCATTGGATCATGACTACACCTGCGCGCAACAACTTCAGAGCGGACTAGCAGTTTGGCGCGAACTATAACAATGCTCGTTTACATTTACTTACCAGCGGCAGCAACAACTCTGCTAGCTGGTAGGCGACCACCTCGGCTAAGGACGAAGGCGTCATCAAGTAACAACGCTCGTTCTGCCGGTGCACCTGCATCTTACAACTCTACTGCTGGTTTCGCTTCAATCAATGGTGAGTGTTCCAAGAAACTATTTGACCTGGTGCCTACATAACCATTCCTCCATCGCACCACTCGCCGAAGGATGAAGTTCCGTCCACACCAACTAGACTCGTGGCGGTCCTCCACGGTTCGGTTTGCACGGACGTTCTTGCCACGGACGTGCAAGATGGGGAATGAACTTTCTCCTGAGGTATTCCCGGAGCGCTATGACATGGAGCTCTTCAAAAAAGATGTAAAAAGAGCTCGCATACAAAGCCGGTGATGCATTGGCGACTCCTTTGGTGTAGCAAATGTTTATAGGCGACGTTGACTACTTTCCATCAGGTCTGCACGTCTGCTTTATTGTTAGGCTCAAATAGAACAAAAATCTTATTAGGCTCTTACCAGCAGCAGCAACAGCTCTGCTAGCTGGTAAGCGACCAGCGCGACTGAGGACGAAGGCGTCATCCAGTAATAATGCTCGTTCAGCTGGTGCACCTGCGTCGTATAGCTCTGCTGCCCGCTTGGCTGCTGTATCTGATGTCTATGACATGAAGAAGAATGTATGTTAGAAGTTATATCTTGTTACGAGCTTTTCCCCGCGGCTACGCTCGCGTTACGAAGAAATATTTTCATCCCCTATTTTATCCCCTTGGGGGTAGAATTGATCAAAATCCTTTCTTAGCGGATGCCTACGTCATAACATCTACCTGCATGCCAAATGTCAGCCCGATCCGTCCAGTGGTTTGGGCTGTGCGTTGATAGTCAGTCAGTCACCTTTGAGTTATATATGTTTAGATAATGGTTTATATAATAATAACTATATAATAATGATATTTACCTCAGTAACACTCCTATCTTGGGGCGCTACTCTGTACAGGCCGCGAGCACCCACGTTATACCTCACCCATTTATGTTTACCCAATTCTGGTATCACCACTGAAAACAAAAAAAAACAATCAAAATCCAAAAAACGTATAATCATTGTTAATTCAAAAGAGCAGTGTCTCGCTCTTCTGTTCGGCCTTTCTGCTGTCTGCAACTCGACAAGAGATGGCGCTACACGTTTCTGAATCACGCTATCGAAGTTTTCTCAACATGTTGCATATATACAAGCTCCGAACTGAGAATTGTAGCATAATCACTACTTAGGCATAACCTAGCTATAGTCCGATTCATAATTAGGTGTCCAAAATGTAAACAAAGGTGTTGACCTATCAAGAAAATGTGTTTCAAATGATAGTTTCTTATTTTTGACAATATTAAATTAATACAACGATAATAAAATAATAATCTAAATAAATTAAAATCAATTCACATTTTCCAATATTTGTATTAATTCAATTTCATTTCATAGAGTAATAATAATAAAAAACAAGAATTATGGTAGAAAATTAAAATGTGATAATGGTAACACAATCGGGATCCATAACATTTTTTGTGCCGCCATTTTTAAGTTTCGTAGTTGATATTATTAATTTTGGTGACCGTGGTCAAACTCGAATGTTTTCTTGTTTTCATAGTGCGTTTTTTTAAATTGTGTGCAGTTTTTAAGTGTCTGTTTTTGTTGAGTTTGTGAAAGTTTTTGTTTGTGCAAACCCTAAGAAATTAACATCTTAGGGTTTGCAATACCTGTAATCGTATTTTGACAGTGACATTTCTTTGTTTACATTTTGAACACCTAATTATGAATCAGACTATAGTCGGGAAATTTCGCTTTACCAATCTGATTTATAATGGGAGTGTAGCGCTGCTGTGTTCTGGTTTAAAATGTAAGGGAAATATGAAGCGTTCCAACTTAGTCTTCAGTAATGCTGCCGCTAACCTCCAGGACTAGAATAGGAATCTAATCCTGTGGTTATTATAGACGTCCATGCAATAGTGACTTACCATCGGATGGAATATTGAAGGTAGAACCCGTTAGGCTTTGACTCCCCCACACCTATTACTGTCATAACAGCACTGTAGCGCTGCTGTGTTCGCTTTGAAGTGTGGTAAGGGAGACATACTAAACCGAAGCATTCCAGCTTTAGTCTTCAGGGGTAGCGGCGCATCTGTGACTGACCGCAAAAATCTAATCTTATCTGGGATAGATTACAGATGTCCATACGGCAGTAACATACCATCAGATGGACTGCATGCTCGTCTGCTACTCCTATAGTATAAAAAATATACTGCATGATCGTTATCTACTTTGTGTATAAATACTTACTTTCTGTATCGTTCATCCATATTAAATGTGTCACATTCTCCGCCCATCTTGATGTTCGTGCTTTGGTCTCGTTGCCCATGTCGTACCTGTAAGTAAACAGTTATCTGTATAAACAAAAAGAAAGAAAGAAAAAAACGATAAAAATAATTTATTAGAGCCTGCTATACACACTACGGTGCACCGGAAAGGTTTATCTGTTCAAGTATGCTGCGCAGATACACCGGACTGTGTGTGAGAATAGACCTGCAGGTTTTGAACCTGTACAGGCAACCGGCGCGAGATCAAAAATCAATATTTTCGTTAGCCACCGTACGGTGCGTCATGGTCTTCAGTCGATGCCATCTTAACACAACTGAACACCGTACGGTACACCGGAACGTCCATACACGCTACCGACGTGCGGTTAACCTGTACAGGTAAACCTGCGCAGGTAAACTGTCCGGTAGACAGTAGTGTGTATGGCTTACATAAGCTTTCGCTGTCTGTCTCTCACAGGGCTCTATCTCTTGAACCGTAATGTGTTTTTCCTTCACCGTTTAAGCAAGTGATCATTAATTTCTAATACGCGTATAATTAAAAAAACAAAAGTGCCTGGGATTTTAACCTCGGACCCCTAGATCAAGAAACCAAGTCTTAACCAATAAGCTATCAATGCTTTTGATTATCGATATAAAATATCTGGGGACATGGGAGTGGTTCTACCAAGTCGAACAAAAAAAGCGGCACGGCCGTACCATACCATTGCTTTTTCGAAGCAATTAAATAAATAAATAAATAAATAAATTCAGGCCATTTTCAACCCCCCTTAAGTTCGTTGTAGATAAAACTAGAATTTTAAGAACCCATCGGGCATTGCATAAATACGGTATATTTTAAATTTCATTCAATTTGAACCAGTAGTTCAGGAATTACAACTAGTCAAAGTTCTTTTCTCAATCACTGACTGACTGACTGTCCAATCATCAAAAGTCTAAGGTACTTCTAGCAGACATAGAAAATTCAAATTTAGAATACAATAAGTGTTTAATATATTAATCAAGGAAAAACTACAAAAAAATCGCTTTTTCGGTCCAGTTTTAATATTAATTACATACGTACCACCATTTTAAGGTGGTAGAACCCTTTGTGGTTCGACTCCGGCGGCACCACCGCCACACCTATTTCTGCCTAATAACAGCAGCGTTAGGCGCTGCTGTGTTCCGTTTTGAAGGGTGTGGCAAGGAAGACATACTTTTTCCAGGTTCCAGCTTAGTCCTCAGGGGTAGCGGCGCATCTGTGGCCGACCTCAGGTAGGAAATTCTAATCCTCTCTGGGGTTGATTACAGATGTCTATGGGCGGCAGTAGCCACTTACCATCAGGTGGACTGCATGCTCGTCTGCTACTCCTATATTATAAAAAAAGTACCAGGTCCCATTAACAGTATCAGAGCCGTTCCTCCACAGCCTCACGTCCTCATCAGCCAACGGGCCTACACTGAAGGTGACGGGCACCACCCACGACCCGGCTGGTGGTGCGCGGGTGGTACGCGGCCGTCGAGTGGTCGGTGGTAACGTGGTGGTGGTGGAGTTCTCGTCTTCGGTTGGGTCGGTGAAGTTTTCTAGAAGAAAAAAATTTTCATAAAAAAATATGAAATAACAAATAAGAATAATGAATAAGAACACATTATTCTGATTATAGCGGTAGCGGTAGCGGTGTGGTAGAGTTTCTGTCTGAAGGGTAAAGTTAGCTAAAATAGTACATTACGATACGCGTGGCCAAAGTAGCCTATTTTTGCACGGCGTGAAGTTAGCGCCCGAGCGCAGCGAGGGTGCTAAGCGCCGTGCACATAATAATTTTGATATTTTGACAACTAATTTTGATAATGATTCCTAATTTAAATATGTCCTACTTTGGTGTGTAGCGAAAATACACAGTCAAAACAAACAATAAAATTCGATACAGCTCAACAGTTAGACATTGATGCTTAGAATATACAAAATGGCAAAAATAATTATAAATACATGCAAAATAAAATAAATTTAACATAAATATTGCTTTAAACAATATAATCCTTACTCACTTTAAATTTTCAAATGACATTTAAAAGTATGAAACGTTCATAGCGATGTTTATTTTTTACAACTGTGAGGGTAGTGTACTGACATTAATACAGTGTAAAAATCGGCTACTTTGGACACAGAAAACCGTGACTAAAATGCGGGTTTAGGTCACAGAGTGCTATAAATATTTTTTTAATTATTATTATTTTTTAATGTATACGTATTAATATTATTTTCTGAATGTATGAAAACTTAAGTGAGTTTCTCAATTTTATTTCGATATAAATAAATTAATTTTATTGTAGGAAGTCTATTTTTAAAATCATTGGTCAAATTATTATTTTTTTTATTTATTCTTAATAATCATCGTTTTCACAATGCATGAAAAAATGAAATAGTTTTCTTAATTTTATTTCGATTTAAGTAAGTTAATTTCAATTTAAAATTGTAGTTAACCTATTTTAATAACATTTTTCAAATTATTATATTTTTAAATGTATTCTTAATAATTTTTTTTTTTTGAGAATATGCGAAAACTTAGTTGGTTTCTCAATTTTATTTCGATTTAAGTAATTTAATTTTAATTTAATATTGTAGTTAATTTAACAAATTTAACAGACTTCATAAGAAGGACGTTTATACTTCTTCCTATAAAAACAAAATTATGTAAGCACAAAAGGGCTGAAGGGGGAGGGGAGACTCTTTGATGACATGAAACCAGGGGTATTTGAATAGTGGTTACTACAGCAACATTTGAAATATTTTCGTTAATTAAAAAATGTAGTAGGTTCTCATCCAAATGTTTAATTAAGGATGTCGTTTCACTTATTTTCGCTGAAATTAGTAATATTTTGCTTACGTAAGACTTATATTACCCTTTTAGCTAAATTGCTTACGGTATACCATAACTTAAATGACTTATTTAGCAACCTACCAGGTTCATAGAACAGCTCATCCAGGTCAGCCCGAAGGTCGACAGTGAGGAGGTGGTTCAGCATCGTTGGCTCGGGCTCCGGGGGCTCCGCTGACATCACGAACCTGGAATGGATTTTTGTGACCTGTGGTTTTCAAAAACTTTTGGAAAACTCGACTCTCACGCAAAACTACCTATACCATGTGCCAGAAATATATTCAAATTGTTTTATAGTATTACTAGCTGACCCGGCAAACTTTGTACCGCTTCAAAATCTATTTATCAAATATATTTCATATAAAATATAGCCTATGTTACTCGTGGATAATGTAGCTTTCGAATGGTGAAAGAATTTTTAAAATCGGTCCAGTAGTTTTTGAGCCTATTCATTACAATCAAACAAACAAACAAAGTTTTCCTCTTTATAATATTAGTATAGATTATAATTATTTTGTGTTATTTTTATAATACTCACCGTTCCTGTCGCAGTATGACGTCATCCCCAACGGTCCGCGCACACAGCAGTGGGTACCCAGCCTTCTCACACCAGCCGTCCCACGCGTGGGCTGGTGCGTCATCAGAGCCGTCTCGTTGAAGAGCCCGCCAGAGATCTCTGGGGGGTAAGGATACTTTGTAAAATAAAGTCAATTTTTGAAATTCTGTTTCAGGCAGATCGAAATTTCAGTTATGGTCAAGTTTTGGCTAACCATAAACATTATGGTACTGTTATTCTCAGCTTTGTTTTTATTTTCCCCGCACACTCTCCCATTTGCCTCGCTCGCCCTCACTTTATAACCATTCTCTGCCACTCTTCCCCCTTTCTTCCCCACTTCCCCAATATTCTCTCTGCTCTCCCCCATTCCTTGGCACTCACTCCCAACTTTCCCTATGTTCTCCCACTATCTTACTCTCTTCTAATTTTCTCCTCTCTTTCGTACACTTACACCCCGCTCTCCCCAATTTTCCCCCGATTCCCCACCCCCTTTACCCTCTCCCAGTTTCGTCATACCTATCGATCGATACCTTACTTTTCCCGCACTATCACTATCCATAGTTTCCCCTCTCTACCCTGCATTGTCTACACTCCCCCCTTGCCCCATTCTCTCCCCCACTTTCCCACACTCCACCAACAATCTCCTTCGCTCCTCCAGCTCCTCCCTCCCCACGCGTTTCATACCTAGCACCAGCCTTACACAACATGCTTCATTATCCCCACATTATCATTATCCATAGCTTCCCCACTTTACTCTGCTCTGCCTACACTCCCCCTCTTGCCCACTCACTCCCCCACTCTACCCTTACTTTCCCCCACCTCCCCTAACTTCCCCCATCTCACCCAACTTCCCCCAGCGCCCATACCTGGCGTCAGCGCTGGCCGCGCGGTGGTCGCGCAGCAGCCTGGCGAGCGCGGCGCGGCCCGCCTCCTCCCCCGCCGCCTCGATCGCCATACTGACTATTGCCGCACCCTAAAACAGATAACACATTATGCTGATAAATCACAGATTCTTTAAAAAATTAAGTATCAAACGAGCATGCAGTCCATCTGCTATAATTATAATAATATTCTTTATTGTATCAAAGAGTAGAAGACAAAAATAAATACATACAATTTAGAACGATACAAAAGGTGGGCTTATCACTAACACAGCGATTTCTTCCAGGCAACCTTAGGGTGAGGAGTTAAAGAGGGGATGAATTAAAATAATAGGTAGGGTGCAAATAATTGATAGTTTTAAAACTACTTATATAGTAGTACGGTATAGTCCGCGCCAAACAGCTAGTCCGCTCTGAAGTTGTTGCGAATAGGTGTAGTCATACAATTTGCTATGGCGACGTGAATCATTTCTATATTCAGAGCGGACTAGCAGTTTTACGCGGACTATAAGTGGCTACTGCCACACGTGAATACTTGCAACCGACTCCATATAGAACAGATTCTACGAGACCGATCACAGTTGCCACCAAAGGACAAAGGGATATAAGTCAGCCGTCGTCCACACTCGCACACCGTAACGCAGAATTATGTCACACTAGACATAAGTTTTTTTATTATATAGGAGTAGCAGACGAGCATGCAGTCCACCTGATGGTAAGTGGCTACTGCCGTATGGACATCTGCACTCGACCCCAGACAGACAGTCCTAACTGAATTCGACCAAAGATGCGCCGCTACCCCTAAGGACTAAGTTGGAATGCCTCAGAAAAGTATGTCTCTCTTACCACACCCTTCAAACCAGAAGACAGCAGCGCTTAACACTGCTGTTATAATAGAAATAGGTCTGGCGGTGGTGCCGCCGGAGTAAAACCGCAAAGAGTTCTATCACCTTCTAAAACCTACTAAAATAGCAAGTTAGGAAGATCTTACCTTATGTAAAGATAGCTCGTCTGACGCAGCTTCAATATCTGCTTTTTCTAATCTCGGCGACGCTACAGCCCGTACAGAGTTACTTGAATCCAATCTGTAACCAGAATGCAGAGGACTAAATTAGAACGTCTTTTGAAAGTGATATTTTACCACATTCTTCTAACTTTGACAAATGGCGATCTCCCTGTGTGCTAGGTGATCACGTTCGGATAGCGGTCGTGTCTCAGTCTAAGTTCGGAGCTTGTGTATATGCAACGTATTGAGAAAACTTCGATAGCGTGATTCAGAAACGTGTAGCGCCATCTCTTCACTAGTTATGAAAAGCCGCACTTATAAAGGAGATTTAAGTTACACTTTTAAAATAAAATATTAGGTGTTGCTTATAATTTTATGAGTAAAAAAGTAAAAAACACCATAAGGTATGTCTCGGCAAAAGGAGTACAGGACGCCCCCCGACCAGGTGGACTGACGACCTGAAGCGGACGGCGGGTAACCGCTGGATGCAGACGGCCCAAGACCGGTCGGAGTGGCGCAGACTAGGGGAGGCCTATGTCCAGCAGTGGACCAGTAAAGGCTGATGGATGGATGGATGATGGACATAGAATCGTCAAATTTTGTCAAAAAATTTATAGGCGAAACACAGGATAAAAAGTCATTGCGAAACACTGGATAAATTCATTCTTAATAACGGGGCTTTAAGCTGTCCAATTTATTTCTATATCACATCACGCCATCTATTAGCAAAACACACTTACACAGATTCTTTTAACCACCAAAAGATGGCGTTAGTACACACCACACTACCAACTAATCACCAACCTCAACGCCGGTAACACATGATGCAGTAACAACGCGTCCTCTTGCCGTCGGGCAGCGTCGCCCAGCGGTGGGGCCTTCTGCCCCAGCACTGACGTCAGGGCCTCCATGAGCCATTGAGAGCTCCACCACCGCGGAGACACCAGGCCTCCGAACCACTGGAAGATACCAATGTGTTTTGTTGTTGCTGATTTCAAAAATGTGGCAAAATTCGACTCCGGCAGCACCATTGCCACGCCTATTTATGCTTACAGTCAGATACCCACAGGATGACTAGTTACATTTTCTATAATGTAGAAGTAGAATGTTGGGGTTGATTATAGATGTCCTAGCCACTTACTGATTAAGATTAGATTAGATTAGATTCCTACCTGAGGTAGGTCACAGACGCCGTTACCTTTGAGGACTAAGCTGGAATGCTAAAACTAAGCTGGATTGCCTCGAAAAAGTATGTTTCTCTTACCACACCCTTCAAACCAGAACACAGCAGCGCTTAACACTGCTGACCGGTAGTGCCGCCGGAGTCGAACTACAAAGAGTTCTATCACCTTTAAGCTGTAAGAGAGGCATACTTTTCCGAGGCGTTCCAGCTTAGCTTTCAAGGTAGCAACGCTATAGCCGACCTCAGGTAGAAATCTAATCTTATCTGGAGTTGATTACAGATGTCTGTACGGCAGTAGCCACTTACCATCAGCTGGACTGCATGCTCGTTTGCTCCTCTTACATTATAAAAAAATCTAACTAGTTTTCCTGTGGGTATCTAATAGTAAGCAGAAATAGGTGTGGCAGTGGTGCTACCAGATTCGTACCATAAATGTGGCAGAACCCGCCACAGAACCTTGTGTGTGGCAGAATTTCAGCAACATTCTTAAAATCAGCTACATACCTGCTGAGCTAACAGCCTCGCGATGACCTCAGTGTCGCTCAACATTGATGGTGACAGCGTGATGAGGCCCCAACCCTCGGAGTACGGGTTACCACCTTCCACCACCACGATATCTGGAGGTAACCATGTTTTTAAATATTAAAAAAGACTAAAATAAAATAGACGAAAATTCCACCCCTCGGCGAAACGACTAAAAGACGGTGTATGTATGTATGTATGTATGTATGTATGCATGTATGTATGTATGCATGTATGTATGTATGCATGTATGTGTATGTATGTATGTATGTGTGCTGATTTCAAAGGGTTGTTTACAATTATTTATGCCACATTATGCTGCAGTATTTTTACAAATAAATATTTCTTTCTTTCTTTCTTCTTTATGTATGTATGTATGTGCGTATGTATGTATGTGTGTAATATGTATGTATGTCTCATTTTTTCCACACCCTACAGCGAAACGCTTCGAATAACATATGAGATGTTGTTGGATAAATTAAAGCAAAAAATAAAAATAAAAAAGTTGAAAATATTTGGGGGTCACCATGCAAGAAACCGCAATTTTTTGACCATTTTCTCTTTGTCTATTGAACTGTATTAGGTCAAGAGTTTAAATTTTCACAATGCATTTACTTCAATGGCTTCTATAACAACAAATACTAAAAATAAACAAAATGATGGTACAGAACCCTCCATGTACGAGTTCGACTTGCACTTGGCTAATTATTTTCGATACTAATTATTATTTACTTACCAAATTTAGGCAAAGGATACGACGTATTCAGCTCGTAGGAAAACTGCTGAATAGTCTTTTGCACCCATTCGAGTAAAGGTCTGAAACAAATTAACAATAATTAAAACATCCTAGTTTTTTTAAAATTTCATTAGCGTGTTTCAGAATGCCTGTCGCGCCCTCTGTTGGCAAGTAACAGAAGATTGTACCACAAAAATCTTAAATTGGTCACCAACCAATCATTGTCCCACTGCTGGTCACGAGTCTCAGAGTGAGAAGGACTAGGCCATAGTCCACCGCGCTAGCCAAGTGCGTATTGATGATTTTCTTTTATCGAATAAATTTCTTAATTACCCGTTAGATGCATTACTAGTTATTGTATTTATTTAATTATTACAAAATCTACAGCTCTTAAAATCATACAAATACATTTCTTATGTATTTCTTACAACCAATTACGGATTTACAATTTTTTAACTAAAGAACGTATAAGCACGAATAAGCGTTTTATAAATAGGTATTAATATATAAAACAGGTATAAATACTATAAATATGTTATTTAAACTATCTAAATATCGAATGCAACATTTAGCGGAAAATACGCTATGTAACTTAATTTAAAGAATTTTACCCGCTCTCATCCAAGATCACCGCCCGATCGCTATACAGACTAGCTTCAGGCACTGGCGAGTCCTCATCAGGTACAGTATCCACCGCCAGGGGCGCTGCTCGTCGCTGCAAGCGGCACACCGCTAGCGCCACCATGTGGGGCGGCATGGGGGGTGATTGAGCGAATTCGTCTTGTAGCTGAAAAGATAAAAGATAGAGATTGAAAGATAGAACTCAGTGGTTCCACTCCAGCGGCACCACCGCCACACCGATTTCTGTTAAAACAGCAGTGTTAAGCGCTGCTGTGTTCTGGTTTGAAGTGTGGTAACGGAGATATACTCTTCTAAGGCGTTCCAGCTTAGTCCTCAGGGGCAGCGGCGCATTTGAGGCCGACACCTTAAAAATATCTCCCTTACCACACCTTTCAAACCAGAACACAGCAGCGCTACACTGCTGTTATAACAGAAATAGGTGTGGCGGTGGTGCCGCCGGAGTTGAACCACAGAGGGTTCTACGTTTATATTATTATGCTGATGTGTTCTAATAGCACCAATAGTAGATAATATGAACATAAAATAAATAGGAATGAACATCAACTCACCAGTCTGTGACCTAAATAGAAACCAGCTTCCTCAGTAGCTACGATTGGCATGTTTGTCAATGATACGTGGAATCTGAAAAATAAAAATTTATATTTAAATGGCAATAATTATAAAAACAAAAAACTATGTAAAAAATATAGCCTATGTTAAAAACATGCTCAAACAATTTAGACGAATCCAACAACACCTCATGTGTTAAACCGTCAAGCCGTTTGGGCTGTAGGACGTGACAATGTATACAGTATGAGACATACATACATATAATACATACAAACACACATACACATACACTCATCCGCTCGACAAACATTTCGTTAACAATCGCTACAAAATGATCTACGTGTGCTACGTAGTGGTCTACTTTACTACGGTGAAAGCTATAACACTGCTACTCCTGATGCTACACAAGCTACGACAGACTACGCTAATCACAAAGCTCTACGACAGCTACTGCTTTTGAAGGTGGTAGAACCCTTTGTGGTTCGACTCCGGCGGCACCGCCGCCACACCTATTTCTGCCTAATAACAGCAGTGTTAGGCGCTGCTGTGTTCCGGTTTGAAGGGTGTGGTAAGGGAGACATACTTTTCCGAGGCGTTCCAGCTTAGTCCTCAGGGATAGTGCATCTGTGGCCGACCTCAGGTAGGAATATCTAATCCTATCTGGGGTTGATTACAGATGTCCATGGGCGGCGGTAGCCACTTACCATCAGGTGGACTGTATGCTCGTCTGCTACTCTTATATTATAAAAAAAAAGCTACACAATCCACTTTACCTATCTCTAACGATGGTGAGTTTGAAGGAAGCTCTGAAGTGAGGCTCATCTAGGCACGGAAAGGCAGATCTCGCGTGGGTCAGCCAGAATCTGGATACTGCGCATCGACTGGAAAAAAGATAAATTGATTTAGTTCCGAGATTCAGGTTCGATCCCAGACCAAATAGTATTATTCGTATTAGTATATGAGTTCGCTGCCCAAAACACGGGAAGTTCTAGTCACCTCAGACTAAGATTAAATTCTATAAAATTGAAAGACAAATTACAAAACTACCATTAAAATTAAATGACGAGTTACAGAAAAGAACAATTTTTTAAGACAATACTATTATATATTTACTTACTTCAATTTTTATTATTATTAACCAATATTACGGTTTTGTCTCGATCCTGAAATCTATATATAAATGAATGTTTGTCTGTATGTCCTTTATAGAATCGTTAACTATGTATTTGATCATGTGATGATCTTTGGCAAAGTTGTTGTGCATGATCCCACGAAGGTTTCTGAGTTGGTACGACCAATTTTCGACAGATGGCCCCACTGTCATTCCACTGAAGGTTCAGTTATATGCATGTAATGTTTTTTTTAAATGCAGGCAAAGCAGCGGGCACTCCTAGTCTTATATATAAAATTCTCGTGTTACAATGTTAATACTCCTCCGAAACGGCTTTACCGATTTCCACCAAATTTTATATGCATATTCAGTAGGTCTAATAATCGGCTACTATCTATAAGTGATAAGGGTTATTGACCCTTAACATTTTTTTATTTATATGGCAACACAAGTTTTGCCGGGTCAGCTAGTAAGTTGTGTAAAACCTTTTTACGCCCACGCCATAACTAAAATACTCACTGTCTATGTGAACCAGCTAAGAAGAACCCTCGTTGTTTCTCATTCCTCTCCAACTTTGTGATGAACCGAAGGCTCAAAGTATAATTGTATTTACGACGAAGTTTGTCCTGGAAGAATAAATAGATTTAATAAATAGATTACCCTCTCAGGGGTTGATTTAAAAAAAACCGTGAAGTAATTATTTTCCTATAAGAAAGTCATATATAATTTTCATATGTGTTGGCCTGTTACAAAATTGACGGATTCCATTTAAAAATAAACTTTCAACCCCTATTTAACCCTCTTAAGGGTTGATTTTCCAAAAACGGTGAACAAGATATTTTATTATTTTTAATCGGAACTCTAAATACCAAGTTTCAAAAGGTTTAAGTACTACAAAATTAGCGGTTAAGTACTACAAAACTGCTAATCCGCTCTGAATATAGAAATGAGTCGCGTCGCAATAGCAAATTGTAGACATTAGCGGGACTCCGACAGCGGCGCCCCGGCACCCTCCGCTGCCCGCTCTCGCCCGCGGGCCCTCTAGTGTCCTCTTACATTGCTACGGAGTATATGTTCGACCACATTGGCGCTCTTACTTCGCAACAACTTCAGAGCGGACTAGAAATTTGGCGCGGACTATAACCTACGTTTCTTGCTGTATATCAATGTTATTAAGCGTTAGTAGTTTATTAAAGTTACCTTAAACTCAATATAAGTCTGATCAGCCTGGGGGTAGTCCAGGGTCTTGATGACCTTCGGGCCCAGCGACCCCCCGCTCTTGAACAGCGCGCGCTCCGTCACGTTCATGTCGCGGATGTTGAGCACCACGAAGCTCGTGTCCCTGTCCACTTTGAAGTCTATTGACACCTCCCCTGGGGATATTTATAGTAGTCATAATAAGTGACATGTTCGCTTAATAATAATCGTAGTCATCGGTAATAAATGGTGTAGTCGTGGTCGCTTTTATACGTTGTAAATGTTGTAGGCGGAGTCGCTTTATGTAATAATAGTCGTGGTCAACGGTAATAAGGGTTGTAGTCTTAGTCGCTGATCGTAATAAATTTTGTAGTCATAGTCGTCGATATAACCATGGTCGTATATATAAGCGATGGAGTCGAATTATACTACTGACAAAAAACGCTTTCTACACTCACAGACTCACACTAGGATTCCCTATGTCATAGATGCCATAGACACACAAATACAGAAACAACCAGACCCAAAGAAGAAATCTAAATTGATCCTATTTATATCTGTCTGACCGGGGGTCATAATAAATATTGCAGTCGTAGTCGGTTTTTCTCGTGTCCTTGTCCACCTTGAAGTCTATTGACACCTCCCCTGAGGATATAATACGTTGAGTAGAGCACTACCTCAAACTCTCTGCTATAGTCATAATAAATGTTGTAGTCGTGGTCGCTTATGTAATAAAAGTCGTAGTCACGCTCGTGAATATATGGTAGTCGTAGTCATCGTAATTCCTGTTGCTCATAATAAATGTTGTAGTCGTGGCCGCTTTATATAATAATAGTCGTGGTCAACGGTAATAAGTGTTGTAGTCTTAGTCGCTGATCGTAATAACGTTGTAATCATGATCGCATGCGTGGGATAAAAAGTAATAAAAGCGGAAGTTGTAGTCGATTTATGTAATAATAGTAGTAGTCAAGATCGTAAATATAGGCGGGGATGCCGCCGGAGTTGAACCTCTGAAAAAATGCTTTCTACACTCACAGCCCCACCCTAGGACTCCGTGAGTCGTAGGTACCATGGACACACACATAGACAAATACAAAAACACACCGCTCCCAGGAATAGATTAATACGGTGAGAGTAGAGCACTACCTCAAACGCTCTGCTGTTGTTTAAATAAATGTTGTAGTCGTGGTCGCTTACGTAATAAAAGTCGTAGTCATGCTCGTGAATATATGGTAGTCGTAGTCATCGTAATTCCTGTCAATTTAAATATTTTGGTCGACTCCGGCGGCACCATCGCCACACCTTCGGTTTATATCAACAGTGTTAAGCGGTGCTGTGTTCTGGTTTGAAGGGAGTGGTAAGGTAGGGATACTTTTCCAAAGTGTTTCAACTTAGTCATCAGGTAACGCATCTGTGGTCGATCTCAGGTAGGTCATCTTAGCTGGGGTTAATTACAGATGTCCACAAGTAGCAGTCAGGCGCGATCACAGAATATTTGGACAAATTAGACCGCTGTTTTCTAACTTCCTAACTTTAACTAGTATTTATTGTAAAGTCCGGCATATCCTCTCCGCTACCTTATGCAGAGAAGTATCCATGCTGGGTTTCCCCACGAAAGAAACCGACCAAGTGTGAGTCGGACTCAACGGTTTTGGGGGGAGTCATGACCCCTGTAGCACGCCTGGTAGCAGTGGTCACTTACCACCCTGTAACATCTATTTACCTCTCAGTTCTCCAGTGGTGAGATTAGGGTGTAGCCACAGGCTGTAGTGCTTCGGTATCACGAAGGTCGGGAGACGAGCGCCGCGCCACGGGAACACAGCGCCGTTGCTTGCAATTCGCTCTCTGTTACAAGCAACAAAACTTACATACAAAATAACACACAAAGAAACAAATCGATAATGAACCTTTTTTGATATACAGAACCTTCCCCGCTAGCAAGCATCTTACTTTTTTATAATATAAGAGCTAACGAGCATGCAGTCCACCTGATGGTAAGTGGCTACTGCCGCCCATGGACATCTGTAATCAACCCCAGACAGGATTCGATTTCAACCTGAGGCCGGCCACAGATGCACCGCTGCCTCTGAGAACTAAGCTCGAAAAGGTATGCCTCCCTTACCACACCCTTCAGCACAGCAATGCAGCAACTCTAATAACAGCAGCGCTCAACACTGGTGTTATTAGGAAGAAAGAGGTGTGGCGGTGGTGCCGCCGGAGCCGAACCACAAAGGGCTCTACCACCTTCAAAAGCTAAGTAATATAGAATATTCACTTGTTAGCAGCTGTGGAGCTTTCTTCAGACTCTGTTGGTGGCTGGCCGGGGAGTAGCGGGTTCTCACCGGCACATGGACAATCTGAAACAGATCATGAGTATTAATTTTTTATACCATCCTCAATGCTACATGGAGGACTTCGAGATCTCCAACGGAACACAAAAGGCAGCCCGCAAGTACCCCTCTCGGGCTCTGCCCTGTGAGAGCAATTCACATCACACCATCTGATGTTTACGACGGTATGCTGCCACACATACCGTCCTTCCTAGTGTCGCTCGAGCTCCCACTCTTGCCGCTCACAATCCCGGAAACCATTTTAGTTGCCTCTTACGACAGGCAGAGGATAGTGGAAATAAAAAGGGTTTTTTTATTGAACTCTAGCAAATTGACCTCCATAACGTAAAGTTTAAGGGTACTACTACAGCGTATTGTCATTTTAAGGAAGTGTTGCGATGTTAGGTATAAGATTATGCACAAAAATAGGATCAAAATAGGACATTCACTTAGGAGCATTTTATTTTTGGCCTGAAATCGGTACTTAGAAATAAAAAACACAAAAACTTGAATATCTCAAAAACAAATCACTATCGGCTAGGGTACTTAATGACAAAACCTATTGCAAACCTATAGTAACCCTGTATAGTGACCGGCATGAGTCGTGAGCACAACTGACAGCTGCGCAGTAGTTAATGTTTCGGTCTCTTTGGCGGAATGAAGAAGCCATGGGGGCGGGGCGGGGTGCCGAGCTGCACGCGATTGGTTCCTCAGTCAATGCACATCGTCTATTGGAGGCTCGCGTGTCATTCGGCTACTGTACACTTTCGTGCAATTTTAGCGACTTACGTTTTGGATTTTAAAATAGTAGTTTATTTTTGTTATTTCGTATTTGTTAAGTGTTTTTGTTTTAATGTAGTTTATTTTTATTATCTCGGTGTATAAAAGTGTTGTGTTTTTTAAATTTTTGGTTTTAGAGTATTTGTTTTAAGTTTATAAAATTCTCATTTTATAAAATTATTGTTTTTAAATTTTTGGTTTTATAAAAATTTTTGGTTTTAAAAAATGCCGAGGGTAAAAAATACCGTTTTAAAAAGACAGGCAAGGCAAATGGTATATTCTGTTTATTGCTTCATAAAGAACAACGCCGAGTTAGGGATTGACAAAAGTATGCTGGAAATTTATAAACAAACAGCGGAGGCGACCAACACCTCAGTAGCAACTGTACGGCGGATCGTTAAAGAAGCCAATATTCCTTCAGATTGAGGCGATTTAAATTTGAAAAATAAAGAAAAACAGTTATACTCAGATTATATTGTTTTATTGAGTTGAGATTATTATATTTTATTCACGAAACATTACCTACAACATTACTCTATCAAAGTAAAATTTCAAGTACCACTAATATTTTAATTAGTTTGTATAAATATACCTATCAATCATTTTGGTAAAAAACGGTACTGAATAAATTTGGCCAAAAGTGTACATGCGCGAGCTTACCCCCACTGCTGCCCACCTGTGCTCACGACTCGTGCCGGGTATTATATATATCGTATCGTAATGTGAATAAGTATTTATTAAAACTATATAATACACTTATTTTGAAATAACAAACGGACAAGCAACTTATTTTGTTTTATGTATAGATTTTTCACTCCAAAAACCGTAGCGGGTTGTAACCTAGTTTTCTTATGTCGTGTATATTTCTTACACAGTAATAGCCTAGTGGTTAAGAAACTCGGCCTCTCGATCGAGGGGTCCGAGTTTCAAATCCCAGGCACACACCTCTGATCAAAAATTACGTGCGTATTAAAAATTAATTATCACTTGCTTAAACGGTGAAGGAAAACATCGTGAAACCTGCATACCTGAGAGATTTATAAAAAAAAAAAAAATCTCAAAGGTATGTGAAGTCTACCAATATGCACATGTCCAGTGCGGTGGACGATGGCCTAAACCTTTCATTATGAGAGGAGACCAGTACCCAGCAGTGGGACATAATGCGTTGATGATGATGATGTATATTTCTTAAATGCGGGCAAAGCCGCGGTCACTACTTTATTTAAAAGCTTATAAAAGCTCACTTACCAGGCTGTGGCGTAGCATACACCACTAGGAGGGCTGTAGCGAACATTGCTGACAGAACCAGAGCGGCCAAACATAATGCACGGCGCTGGGAACACACCGCCACTGGCGCCTCACCCAACTCCCTGGCCTCGCGAGCTTTGTCAGTATCTAGGAGAAAGACAGAAATAGAAGAATACTTAGTGTAGATACTATTAAAGGTAGAAAACTTTGCTATGATAAAGATAGTGTAGAAGGTACAGTCCAAACTGCTAGTCCGCTCTGAAGTTGTTGCGAGCAGGTGTAGTCATACAATTTGCTACGAGTATGTTGACGCGATTAATTTCTGTATTCAGAGCGTACTAGCAGTTTTACGCAGACATACCTTTGTAGTACGGCTTCGGAGTCACCACCGCCACACCTATTTCTGCCTATTAACAGTAGTGTTAAGCGCTGCTGTGTTCTGGTTTGAAGTGTGGTAAGGGAGACATAGATAATTATCCGAAGTGGTCATACTTGTTTCTACCTAATAACAGCAATGTTAGGCGCTGCTGTGTTCTGGTTTGAAGGGTGTGGTAACAGAGACATACTTTTCCGAGGCGTTCCAGCTTAATCCACAAAGGTAGTGCCACATCTGTGGCCGATCTCAGGTATTTGACGGTGATTACAGATATCCATGGATAACAGCAGCCACTTACCATCAGGTGGACTGCATGCTCTCTCAGGCGGTGGTGCCAACGGAGTTGAAACACAAATGGTTCTACCACCTTCATTTCATGAGCCACTTGAATTAATTATGAGGTGGCCATCTTAGTCCTTGTGTGGCAACCCATGTGATCGGCTTCAAGTAGAACCTGTTATATCGACGGGTCCTACGTAAACTGGTGCAAGTTTTTTTTTTTTTTGTGTTCCAACTCCAGCATACAGCAACATCTGTAATCAACCCCAGATAGGATTAGATATTCCTACATGAGGTCGGCCACAGATGCGCCGCTACCCCTGAAGACTAAGCTGGAACGCCTCGGAAAAGTATGTCTCCCTGACCACACCCTTCAAACCGGAACACAGCAGCGCTTAACACTGCTGTTATTAGGTAGAAATAGGTGTGGCGGTGGTGCCGCCGGAGTCGAAGCACAAAGGGTTCTACCACCTTCAAGTGCGTTTTCACAACTTTACAGTAGAGCGATTTGAATGTTCTAATGCGTGTAACTTTAACATTATTCAACGTACATAGTTAAAATTTTAAAATGGTATAATTGAATCCTTTTGAAAAAAAACTGCATTATACGTGAATAATGTTAAAGTTACACGCATTAGAACATTCAAATCGCTCTACTGTAAAGTTGTGAAAACGCACTTGCACCAGTTTACGTAGGACCCGGCGATATATAGAATTACTTATGTCCACGGAAGTTTTACCATCAGGTGGTCATTAGCCACTTCATATTATAAAAAATGGAGCATATTCAAGTTTTCAAACGTGACATAACAACCCATTGTACTTCAAGGGTCCACAACGCCTTTATTCTTAAGCCCTTGACTTCTAAGGGCTTTTGAAAGACGCTTCTTGTTATCATTTTGATCAAAGCTGTTTGTTTTAAAACGTATGATGCGAAAAACATGCTTTTCATGTAGTAAAGTTGAAGATCTTATGGTTCGACTCCGGCGGCACCACCATCACATCTGTTGGAAGAATGGAACATGACAGGTAGAAGGGAGCTACGAGTGGCAACACTGAAAGGGAGCTGGTAACACTAAAACCGGACAAGAGGATATAAGATGGCGGGAGTAAAAAAGGATTAGGAGTTCTGTAAGAAAGTGTAATGTTTAATTGAGGCCTAATAAATAAAAGAAGTAATAAAGTACAAAATTGTGTTTCAACTAATACAACAACATCTATTTCTGTTAAAACAGCAGTGTTAAGCGCTGCTGTGTTCTGGTTTGAAGGGTGTAAGGGAGACATTTATCCGAGGCGTTTCATCTTAGTCTACGGTAGCGGCGCATTTGTAACCGACCTCTGGTAGCAATATAATCTTATCTATTAATTACCTATGTCCTTGGGCGGCAGTCCCTATAAAGTTCATAATCTTGACCGGAAAAATACCATTGCCACTACTGCCCCATGGACATCTGTAATCAACCTCAGATTAGAGTCCTACTTGAGGTCAACCACAAATGCGCCGCTACCCCTAACGTCTACGCTGGAACGCCTCGGAAAAGTATGTCTCTTACCACACCCTTCAAACCAGAACACAGCAGCGCTACACTGCTGTACCTGTTCTAGCTTTAGCAGCCAGTGGTCAGTCTGATGATGACTTACCAGCGAGGAAGGCGACATCATCCAAGTCTTGGTCAACCATGTTTCGCCAGGCAGCCGCTGAAAAATTAATAATCAATAATTTATACCACATTATATGATACAGCTGACTATGGCCTAATCCTTCTCATTCTGAGAGAAGACCCGTGCCCAGCAGTAAGACAGTAATGGTTTGACTACGACTGTAATGTAATCGACCCCGCCATATTTTAGGGCGGCAATTTTTGAAAAAATACATTACATTTACATTTACATTTAAATTTCAAAAAAATGAAATGTAAAAGTTGTATCACCTTTAGCAGAGCCGTTCCGGTCGGCCTTATACTTGCCGACTGGCTCCATCTGAATACCATCCATGTCACGCCCCCGGCATGCCGAAACCTGAAACAATATAAACAGACCTTTTCAAAATACGCACAGGGTATTTCTTAGAAGCTCTTTTTACCATGCTTTTATTAGCTTCACCTGTATGTATGTATGTAACGGAATCTTTGAACTTGATTTTTAACCACTTCGAACGGTCCAATTAATTTAAAATTCTGAACACTTATCAAGAACCGATGACAATACATGATTTTAATAATTTTCTCCCATTCTCTTCTTCAGGATTTTCAGGATTAACAATTTTCCTTGTGCGATTTAATCGTGGTTTTTAGTTTTTAAACTATAATTATTTAAATTGCCTGTATATATGTGAGGGTCAAATATTGCAGCTGAAATTTTGCATACACGTTTGGTTTGGATGACAATGCGTCATAGACTTAGTGACGTCATTATAAATTCAATATGGCGGATGCCCTAAGATCGCCATCTTGAATAACATTTTTTTAAGAAGTGCCAAGAACTTGAAATAATAGGATTTTATATTGACGATTAAAAATAATTCTGTAAAGAATCTACGTTGTCAAAAATATTTTTGATTAGGATTTTGATTTTGAGAAGAATACAAAAAAGCTTGTCTTTACCCCGCTTTTATTAGCTTGAATCTTTGAACTGGAATATTACCCACTTTGAACGATCCAATTAATTCAAAATTTTGAACAGTTATCCAGAACCGATGACAATACATGATTTTAATAATTTTCTCCCATTCTCCTCATCAGGATCGTCAGGATAACAATTTGAGCGTGGTTTTTATTTTTAACACGCTTTTATTAGCTTGTTTAAACTATAATTTTTATCAATATGTTAAATATAATTAAACCTTGCGATGAGGCAGACGGGCTACCTGATGGAAAGCAGTCACCGTCGCCTATGGACATTTGCAACACCAGAGTCGACCAGTAGATAACTTTTTTGCCTTTTTAACGAAGGGTTGTCTGCAGTGTAATAAAATCGGCGAAGTAGAAGTTGCAATAAAACGGAGGGTTCCGTACATATGTAACACTATATATTTTAATGTAGTTTTTTTGTTTTCGTAGCAACTATAGAATTACATGAATTGTGATTATTTAAGGCTCCTAGACTATCTTATATATAAAATTCTCGTGTCACAATGTTAGTTACCGTACTCCTTCGAAACGGCTTTACCGATTTTCGCCAAATTTTATATGCATATTAAGTAGGTCTGAGAATCGGCTACTATCTATTTTTCATACCCCTAAGTGATAAGGGTTGTTCACCCTTAACATCTTTTTATTTACATATATGGCATAATAGATAAAACGCGAAAAGGGTTTCTTGTATAGGGTCCCCCTTTTATATATTTATTTAATTTTTAGAATTTTTATCTTTCAGGTACCGATAGAATGTGGTAGAACTCTTTGTGGTTCGACTCCGGCGGCACCACCGCCACATCTATTTCTGTTATAACAGAAGTGTAGCGCTGCTGTGTTCTGGTTTGAAGGGTGTGGTAAAGAAGATATTCTTATTTAAAACGTTTCAATCTAATCCTCAAGGGTAGCAACCCATCAGTGGCCAACCTCAGATAGGAATCTATTCTTCTATCTAGGGTTGAATAAAGATGTTCATGGGCGGCAGTAGCCACTTATCATAAAGTACAGAAAAAAAACATAAAAAAGAATTATAGTAATTATTAGTAATAAATTATTTCTTTCTTTCTTTCTTTTTACGCTTATTTTCTTTCTTTTTAAGATAAGGAACCCTAAAAAGTAAGATTTGCTTTACTGCACCCATGGGGTACATAATGCAATACATCCCCTTCATTTCCTCACCCTCTCGTTTTATTTTTAACAACCCACCCCCTACCCTTGAGAATTAAACGGAAATTCGTTAGGGCAGTTACGGCGCGATGTTTTCCTTTTATGCTAAAGATTTGTTTGTCTGGGCATTACACAAACAGTACTGTTCCTATTTCGATGAAACTTATTGTTTTTTTATAATATAGGAGTAGCAGACGAGCATGCAGTCCACCTGATGGTAAGTGGCTACTGCCGCCCATGGACATCTGTAATGAACCCCAGATAGGATTAGATATTCCTACCTGAGGTCGCCTGGCTGGAACGCCTCGGAAACGTCTGTCTCCCTTACCACACTTCAAACCGGAACACTGCAGCGCCTAACACTGCTGTTATTAGGTAGAAATAGGTGTGGCGGTGGTGCCGCCGGAGTCGAACCACAAAGGGTTCTACCACCTTCAAAAGGTTATTCGAAGGTTTTGTGTTCGGCTGTATGTATTTTTTGTCGTTCTAAAGTACACCTATTTCTACCTAATAACAGCAGTGTTAGGCGCTGCTGTGTTCCGGTTTGAAGGGTGAAGTAAGGGAGATAGACTTTTCCGAGGCGTTTCAGCTTAGTCCTCAGGAGTAGCGGCGCATCTGTGGCCGACCTCAGGTAGGAATATCTAGTCCTATCTGGGGTTGATTACAGATGTCCGATGCAGTAGCCACTTACCACCAGGTGGACTGCATGCTCGTCTGCTACTCCTATATTATAAAAAAGTACAACACTATTCTTAGAGCACAGCCCTACGCTACTGAATAAATAGACAGAAAGTCTATTTCCTTTTCAAGTTGGCGGAAATTACCAATTTACGAGTAGCAACTTCGTTTCAGGGGATTGACGGACTGCATCCAATCCAATGGATTGATTGAGTAATGGATTGAACTTTTGAAGTGAAATTTCTTTAGAGGCGTTGTGCGCTTTTTGTAATGGATAAAAAAATTAACAAAAAAATACAACCGACTTCTATGTCACTACAAAGTAAAAAATAATTCATTGTTTTAAGTTCATATTTCTGAAGTCAGCGCTCAATATATTTCGTTCGATAACGGCGTAAACAGCGTGTCCAAAATGATCACTATAATTACATATTTGGCTGAGTCTATTAATACAGGTACTGTACGAACAATTTATAATTATTAATACGGTTACCGTACGAATAATTTATAATTATTAATACGGGTACTGGACAAACAATTTATTATTATCCGATTCGAACCGGTAGATTTTGAGAAATCTCAAAAAAACTACAAAAAATTTTTTTTTTAATTTTTTTTTTTAATAACTTCTAACAGGCTCTACCGATCGATTTTAGAAACTAAGCTCTTAACATCAAAAAATGACGTCGATCGCCATCAGCCCGTTCGAAATCAATTAAAAAAAAAAAAAAAAAAACCTAACCTAACCAATTGAATAAATGTACGAATAAATATATTTAAAAAAAATTGAATTTGTCACATTGTTTAAAGAAAAAAAAAATTGAATAAATGTACGAATAAATATATTAAAAAAAAATTGAATAAATGTACGAATAAATATAATTTATTAGTCCAGTACCTGTACAAATAGTCACATTGTACATATTTTGTCTCCAGAAACCACTCTGATACTCTGATTCTCATCATATTTAAATGGGACCAACTTGTAGCAATTGTCCACACACGAAATTAAAGGCATTAAAAAGGTTCATAAACGTCGAAGTTATGGCTGTTATATTTACGTTGGTTGAGGAGTTCTCCTCATTTTCTCCAGAACCTATAGATGGATCCCAACCATATTAAGCCCAACTTCCAGCTCGTCTCTACACAATAAAAAAAGAATAATTCAAATCGGTCCACTAACGGCGGAGTAATTCGTGTACATACATAAAAAAATTATATATACCGGCCGAATTGAGAACCACCTCCTTTTTGGAGTCGGTTAAAAAATTATTAAACTCGCGTTAGAACACGTGACCTGTACCTAGTACCTATGAGTTTTTACGTTTTTACAAAAATGTCTGTTTTTATCTTTGTTTACGCACTTGCCCATATATTTCCAATCAGCGTCCCTAGCGGACTGTATCAGAACTGACTACCGTTACCGACGACCACATCAAACCCAGGTTTATTTAATACTAGTTTTTGCCCGCGGCTTCGCCCGCGTTTAAAACAACATAATATAACATACTAACATACATAAAACTGTAAATTCGTACCTTCAACTTTGCTAAAGATCATCATTTGATCAAATGCATAGTTTACGATTCAATCCTTACTAATATCGATTAAAATAATCGATGTTTTGGGTCCAAAAGATCGATTCTCCGATTAATCGATCGATTAACCGATCTTAGATCACCATCCCTAGTTCCCGTGGGATTTCCGGGGTTAAAAACTATTCTATGTCCTTTCTCGGGTCTCAGACTGTCTTTGTACAAAATTTCATTAAAATCGGTTCAGTGGTTGAGGCGTGAAGAGGAGACAACCAGACAGACAGACAGAGTTACTTTCGGATTTATAATATTAGTAAGGATAGGAGTAGCAGACGAGCATGCAGTCCACCTGATGGTAAGTGGCAAGTGATAAGTCACTGCCATATGGACATCTGTAATGAACCTCAGATAACATTAGATTCCTACCTGGGATCAGCCACATGCATTACTAATTGTGGACTAAGCTGGAACACCTCGGACAAATATGTTTCTTACCACACTTCAAACCAGAGCACAGCAGCGCTTAACACTGCTGTTATAACAGAAATAGCTGTGGCGGTGGTGCCGCCGAACCACAATTGTACCTTTAATAGCAAATATGAGCTTACGTTTCATTTCTTGTTTCGAAAATTCTTTGAAAGGGTAAAAGGCGTTCGTTTGAGCATTCCCCTACGTCATTATACTTCAAAGGGCGTCCCTACGGTATGTGGAGGGTGCGTAATCACCTTAATATAGGTACTCTACTCTTACTTCACAAACACTTTTTAGAGTAGCGGAGTTAGCTTGACCTGTAGCTTGACCTATACCGCCTCAAAATCTATTTATCAAATATATTTCATATAAAATATAGCCTATGTTACTCGTGGATAATGTAGCTTTCGAATGGTGAAAGAATTTTTAAAATCGGTCCAGTAGTTTTTGAGCCTATTCATTACAATCAAACAAACAAACAAAGTTTTCCTCTTTATAATATTATTTATTTTTTATTTATTTATTTTTGTACACGTTAAACTAAGGGTTACAAAGGGTAAACTTAATGCCTAATGGCATTCTCTGCCAGTCGACCCTGGGTGATGGCGATAGCATGTGGTAGGCATAAACATAAGCAGTAATGATAAAATATCAAGAAAGTTGTAACTATGGGAAAAAAAAAATACAATATCTACATATAATAATTATAAATAAATATAAATAATATATAAATATATAATAAAAATATAATATATACAAATAAATATATACAACACAGTGAATTAAGGAAAGTTGAAAGACTCAAGTATTGGAGGACATGCGTAAGTAATGCTCCCGAACCAATCTCTTGAAGGTGTTCCTACAAGTGGCTTTCCTAATGTTTTCGGGCAGGGCGTTCCAAAGTAGTATCGCCTGTACTGTGAAGGAATACTGGAAAAAACCACTATTATGCGGTGGAATATTGACTTTAAGGATTCTGGACTGAATATTAGTATAGATAATCAATCTATCCAATACCAAAGATCGTCATTTCAAAATTGCTTCAAACTAGACTTTCTAACCGACTTCAAAGAGGAGGTTTTTCAATTCAACCATATTATATATGTTTTTTTATATTTGTTCGGGGATAACTTCAACGTTTATGAACCGATTTTGATGATATTTTTTTTGTTGGAAAGAAGATATATCCAAGGTGGTCCCATTATAAGGAAATCAGGGTCTGATGATGGCAAACTAGAGAAATCAAAGGGAACTTTCAAATTTGTAGGGGCGATTAATCGTTTGTAAGTTTTTAATTAACTATTTTTATTATTTGTATATTAAACGAGCTTTTGCCCACGGCTTCGCTCGCATTACGAAGTATTATTTTCATCCCCTTGGGGGTAGAATTGATCAAAATCCTTTCTTAGCGGATGCCTACGTCATAAAATCTACCTGCATGCCAAATTGCAGCCCGATCCGTCCAGTGGTTGGGCTGTGCGTCGATAGATCACTATGTCAGTCAGTCACCTTTGAGTTATATATATTTAGATTAATATAAACGTTAGTATGTCATCACTAAAAAGGGAGAAAAAAATTAACGAAAAATACAACCGACTTCTACGTCACTACAAAGTAAACATAATTGAAATAAATGTTGGTTTAGTACAGCGTCTCCCAGCCTTTTTCAGTCCACGGACCCTGAGGAAATCAAGCACAGTTTTCACAGACCCCCTTGATAAAATAAACACCTAAATGTTTATTATGAAAAATATTTAAAAAAATAATGTGAAGATTGGTGTTGCTTTTTTGCAACTAAATCAGAGATATTCGGGTTGATGTTGCTACTAAGCTGTAATATCAAATCAGATTCTACATGTTATCTGTTTCTGTATTTGTTTTGTATAAACAAGAGTAGAGAATGCCTTTTCACTTAGGTATGAGGTTGAAAAAAGCAGTACAGCGGGCGTTTTGCATTTAATGAACGATTTATTTATGGTCCAGATATGACACCGTGAACCCAATACATATACTCACGGACCCCCAGGGGTTTGCGGATCACAGGTTGGGAAACGCAGGTTTAGTACATAGTTCTGAAGTCTGCGCTCATATTGGATACGCTATTTACGTAATTATCCAACGAAATACATTGAGCGCAGACTTTTACCAGACTTCAAACCAGAACACAGCTTAACACTGCTGTTATAAAAGAATGACGTGACGATGACGCCATTGACTCCTCAGAAATCAAATGATGATCAACATAAGCAAGCTACCTTCCTATATTACATAGCTATATTTTAGCTATCTATCTTGCTATATATACACTGTTTGTGGTTAAAGATACAAAAGATATGTGTCTTAGACCAAAAAATGTCAGACAAAGCCCTTTGAAGAAACTATTGATGCATACCGTCTTTATTAGTAGTACATCAATGATGCATACTATTCCCCTGACTTGCAGAAACCGGGATCCAGATTTTAAATAAAGCCAAGTGCGAGTCAAACTTGCACACGGAAGGTTCCGTACTACCAAATTTTTATTTATTTATTTTTTAGTATTTGATATCATATCAGCCATAGAAGCGAATGCACTGTGAAAATTTTAACTGTCTATCTATTACGGTTCAATAAATAAAGCGGAAAACGTCGAAAAATAGTCGGTTTCTTGTATAGCGACCTATTTATTGTTAAGCTTTTTTATTTTTAGTATTTGTTGTTATAGCGGCCACCGTTATGCATCCCCTGTAAAAAAATCAAGTGTCTATCTATTACGGTTTAAACAGAGCCCTGTGACAGACAGACAGACAGCGGAGGCTTTGTATAGTCCGCGTAAAACTGCTAGTCCGCTCTGAATATAGAAATGAATCGCGTCGGCATAGCAAATTGTATGACTAAACCTGCTCGCAACTTCAGAGCGGACTAGCAGTTTGGCACGGACTATGATAGGATTCCGTTTTTACACTTTGGCTACAGAACCATAAAAAGATGTGTGCTTCATTAAAGTGTTTCGTGAGGCGTTGTCTTTCATTTTTTGTTTCAAAAGTTCATCTGAGAGACAGATATTACTCTCAAAGATGCCCTGTTTTCATTTCGAAAAGCATGTGGCGTTTGTGTGAAGCTACATATGTACGTATGTAGCTAGTAGCTACATTTATGAATATGTAGCTACATACTGAAATAGCTCTTCAATCACCCGTAGTACAAAAGTACTGGTTGTCCAATCGCTACAAAAATGAACAAAAATACAGCCACATTTTTAGCCACTCATTAACCCACTACTGTCCCACTGCTGGGCACAGGTCTCCTCTCAGAATGAGAAGGATTAGGTCATAGTCCACCGCGCTGGACAAGTGCGTATTGGTAGACTTCACATACCTTTGACAACTTTTCTTTTTTTTAAGATTTCTCAGCTATGCAGGTTTCACGATGTTTACCTTCGCCGTTTAAGCGATAAGTGATAAGAAATTATTAAGTGATAATTAATTTCTAATACGCACATAACTTTGAAAAATCAGAGGTGCGTGCCTGGGTTTTGAACCTCGAACCCCTCGATCAAGAGGCCCAGTTTCTTAACCACTAGGCTTTCACTGCTTGTCCATGTAGTTCCGGGACCAGAATAGGGCTACGGTATCCCCTGACTGTCGTAAGAGGCGACTAAAAGGGGGCTTCCGGGGTTGGGTTGCGGGTGGCAAGAGTGGGAGCTCGAACCGCCCAGCCAGCAACCCGGGAAGGACGGCGATGTGTGTGGTCGCATACCGTCGTGCACACCAGATGATGTGGCGAGCTTTATTCTCACCAAAGAGCTCGAGGGGGTAACCAGTTAGAGAACTCCGGTTGTGTTTCTTTGACGATCCCGGAGTCCTCTACCCAGCGCCGAGAACGACCACCGGGGGGTTTTAGTGCGGTAAGAATCCCACATAACTCTGTGTCGCTCCCACGGCACCGGGTACCTTTAAAGGTTTCCCCCTCGTCAATAGTCAAAAAAGCTGTTGTGGACTATGGCCTAAACCACCCAAGAGACCCATGCCCAGCAGTGGGACAGTAATAGGTTGATATTAGAAATGGAGTATATTAGCATGCTCTATGTGTTGAAAGCACTTAATATAAATTTCTTAATTACAACATCATCTTTTCTGTCCCACTGCTAGGCATGATTCCTCTCAGAGTAGCAAATAAGCATGCAGTCCACCTGATGGTTTTTTTTATAATATAAGAGTAGCAGACGAGCATGCAGTCCACCTGATGGTAAGTGGCTACTGCCACCCATGGACATCTGTAATCAACCCCAGGTAGGATTAGATATTCCTACCTGAGGTCAGCCACAGATGCGCCGCTACCCCTGCGGACTAAGCTGGAACGCCTCGGAAAAGTCTGTCTCCCTTACCACACCCTTCAAAATAGAACACAGCAGCGCCTAACACTGCTGTTATTAGGTAGAAATAGGTGTGGCGGTGGTGCCGCCGGAGTCGAACCACAAAGGGTTCTACCACCTTCAAAATGATGGTAAGTCACTGTCGTATGGACATCTGTAACTAACTCCATATAGAGCAGGTTCCACCTGATGACTTGCCACTCCAGAGGACTGAGATGGTATAAATGGAGTTCTTACGAGGCTGTAGACTACATCTTCGTTTGCTATTTATAAATCTATATAAAAAAGAAAGTAAGACTCTATTGTTTTACATCTTCTGTATAATAAAAAAAAAACAAACGCCTTATATTTCCTTTTACAATTTCGTACAGACATAACTAAAAATAAAATGTGTAAGAATATTTCAATAAATAAAAGAAAATTAAAAAAATACTTGAATTATCTCGTGCATTATTTTTTTAATTATTATCTTTAGGTATTTAAGTGTAACTTAAATTAATATAATTTATTTCCGCACAAACTGGCTACAATTAAAACAAAAGATGGCAACCAAAATAATAAAAAAAACACGTACCAGGACCCGTGTTCCAATTTCAAATTCGACACTTACACAATTGCGTTCAGAAACCACACGATAAAGTCAAATTTACTGTTTATTTTTATTTATTTTTCGTAATTCGCATTAAGTATTCCTTATTCGAAAACGATAACCGACGCGCAATATCGCCTCACGACTGCACGATAGGAATAGAATGTGGGGGAAAATCGATTTTGCGCGCGAAAGAGACTGCCTACTACGCGTCAGAGAGAGATAGATGCGTAAACATATGTGTGTGAAAAGGAGGGTTGCGTCGGGTGCGCGGAGGGTTTTATTTTGTTGTGGGTGTGTTGAACCCTCAAAATAGGACTGAAAAGCGGTACTATCGGTCTGGGAAATTTCCTATTTTCAATATTCGCTCAAGGTAAAATGTGTTTACAAAAATCATAAATTAAAGTCTATTTTTACGATCCGCTGTTGAGCACGACTCTCTTTCTGTGCAATAACAGAGTTAATTAAAGTCAAACTCTTGACGAATTTTGTAAATATCTTGTAATGAATTATTTTAATGATAATGGGAAAATTGATGGGTAGAGTAGATAGAGGCGACTCTAATCAAATAAATTAAATATTTCTTATTCTAAATATGATTCTAATATTAACAATTCTAAAAGAGTATTCGTATTTAATAATAATAACGTATAAAATTACCCTCCCTTGTAGCACATTGTATGACTACACCAGCTCGCAACAACTTCAGAGCGGACTAGCAGTTTGGCGCGACCTATAACAGAAGTTTAATTAACCTAAAAACATCGTTAGAATTGCATTCTCAAAGAAAGTTACTCAAGTCCATCTAAAAGTAGAATCGAGAAACGTCCAGAAATTTCCAGAACCTTCCTCCAGTTTCCATAGTAACGCTGTCAAGTGTTGTCACAGTCCAGTTCGCAGACTGGTTAACTAGAGCAATACAGGATCTAGACTAGAGCCAGAGCGTGCTAACCTAAAAACCTACGCCTTTATTTTATAAGGGCTTCCGCGGATGACTCTTACATAGATACATTTTCCGTTTTAAATTGTTATATTAAGTTTATTTGTGAATTATATTATGTTCACATTAATTTAGGGTTATTTGAGTCAATAATATGTGTAATATTTCACATGAAAGTATAAATTTGTGTTATTTTTAAATTTATTTCCAATACTATTTACCTACTTCTATAAAATTATTATTTTTTTTCCACATTTTATTCGTAATAGAAATTTCTGTTAAACCGTATAAAATTAAAAATATGTTAAGGATACATTGAATAGGTACAGAAATGCGTAGTCCTTGTTTTAGTCTCAGTTTGAAGCCTGTATAAAAAATTACTAATTGTTGGGAAAACTTCGACAGCGTGATTCAGAATCATGTGGCGCCATCTGTTGTCGAGAGCAAATATCACAATATTTTAAGCTACACAAAAAAGAACATTTCAGAAATTTGCCTATGTCCAGCAACATTGAGATAAATAATTATAATTTTAAGGATCTATTTCATAGCCATGACGATTCACAAAAAAATCGAGGCCCAGAGAATCGATTCTCCAAAAATCGATTTTCGATCTTTTCAGCTATAAAAGGGCGAAGATAGCGAGATAAAAAAGGTCATCAGGATGAAAAAATACTAAAAATGCGTATTCATCAGCAAAAAAATGTCTATTAGGTACACATTCCACTAACTTAGAAAAGATCGACTTTCGATTTTCTAGGATGAGAGATCGATGAAGCTAATAGGGAATATGCATGTGATTTAGATTTGCTTGTTATTTTTTTCCTCGGTACATTACGGTCCTGAAATTACATCTAAACCATTATTTTTTCTTTATTTCGTGTTAAATTGTTTAAAACTTTAATCAAAAATCGTAAATTATGCGCGCGAAATTCAAATTTGCAAAACGCATTCCCATTGGTCGAATCGAAAAATGACGTCACATAGCGTGTTACGATGTTTATCGGCGTCGATATTCAAACTGTTTGAGAGAAAAATTGTTTTTGTCTATATTCCTACAGTGTTATTTATTACCTAGTGCGATTTTTCTACATAGTATTATTAGGAATAATCAAGAACAATGATTGAAAGTAGTTTTGTCAAAGCACAATCGGACTATTTACCTTAAATATGCAAAATGAATAAACTGGTTTTTATGCATAGGTCAATTCGGAAATATTTAACTGATCATAACTTATTATGTTAATATTCTTTTTATAATATAGGAGTAGCAGACGAGCATACAGTCCGCCCATGGACATATGTAATCAACCCCAGATAGGATTAGATATTCCCACCTAAGGTCGGCCACAGATGCGCCGCTACCCCTGAGAACTAAGCTGGAACGCCTCGGAAAAGTCTGTCTCCTACCACACCCTTCAAACCGGATCACAGCATCACCTAACACTGCTGTTATTAGGTAGAAATAGGTGTGGCGGTAGTGCCTCCGGAGTCGAACCACAAAGGGTTCTACCACATTCAACCAATCACCTATCTTCACCTATCTTTATAATATTATAATAGATTATAATGCATTTTGTGTGTTTCAAATGATAGTATTTGTTGCAGAAGTCGATAAGTACCTAACGAAGTAGATGATCAATGCAATATTTTAAAATCATTTACCTAAAATTATTGTTTGTTACAGTAAATACAAATGTAAATGCGATTTTGGAGATACTATATCTGTTTCCTATAATCTTGCACCACATTTTTCGTATTTTCGCATCTTTTGCAAAAGAAAAAACACTATATAATGTATTTATAGTAGTGGTTTTGCACAATAACTCTTGGAAATATTTAAAAAGTGGTTATTTAGCCTTTTCCCATGATGTAAATAGCGATGAAACCTGAAAACGTTTAATAATACCTTTATGTGCATACAATTATCATCAATATTAATACAAATCACGCTACGTGACGTCATTCAAAGAGCGCGTAAAATGGCGGCGTTCAAATGTGTCAAATTTTATTGATACTTTAAATAATTTTTAAAAAAATATTTCAACCACTAATAAAATTGTTTATATTTTTTACTATGTTAAAACGATGTGATAAGTGGTTTAAAATAATAAAATAAAAATGTGCATATTCCCTATTGTTTGTTTTGGCTCAAATGATAACTTCTTCGATTAATCGATCTCAGATCGCCATCTATTCCCTATAGCCACTTTATGGAGCTAGAATCAAAGAGTATAGTAACTGCTAGAATCATAGGTTCGTATTTGCTAGAATCTCAGAGGCTACAATATAAAATTTAAAAAAAATATGCATAGAATAAAACTCTTATATAAAAAGTAAAACACATTTAAAATAAAAAACACAATTATTTTGAGTAATTTATTTGCTGTGACTATTTCTAAATAAATCTTTCGTTTCCAAGCAACGGTTTCTAGGCGGTACAGTGACCGTCATTTGTTCGATATTTTTAATCTACTACAAACAATTCCCTCTTCGTTTCTTGTCTGTCAAATCAACCAAGTAATTTAGTAATTTTGCGGCAATTCATGAACTTTTCTACTTAAAATTATAGGAGTTTTCAGTGTTTATTCGCAATAATCTTCGAAACCAACATCCAAAATGACTGTAAGTACTTCAAATTGATTAATTTAGATACGAATAGTTGAATAAATATCGAACTAATTGTTAGCGCGTAAAATTTCGTGATACTAACCTCAAAGTGTGAAATATGTTTTTTAATGTCTTTTATTTATTTGTTACGAGAGATAATTTATAGTTTCATGCCCAGCAGTGGGACATAAAAAGAGTTACAGCTAATTTTGATATACTAATTATCCCACATTTATTGGGTGCCATGGAAACAAATAAATATTGTAACAACCAGTTTCTTTTTTGCAATGTATATGATGTATGTGATGGTATGCACCCTAGGGGAGGCCTACGTCCAGCAGTGGAACGATAAAGGCTGAAGTGATGATGATAATAGTCCGCGTAAGACTGCTAGTCCGCTCTGAATCATCATCATCAATCAACCCATTATCGTCCCACTACTAGGCACGGGTCTCTAAGAATGAGAAGAATTAGGTCATAGTCCACCGCGCTGGACAAGTGCGTATTGGTAGACTTCACGTACCTTTGAGATTATTTATTTTTTATAAAATCTCCTGAAAATGCAGGTTTTTCACGATGTTTTCCTTCACCGTTTAAGCAAGTGATAATTAATTTCTAATACGCACATAACTTTGAAAAATCAGAGGTGCGTGCCTCGGATTGGACCCCTCTATTGAAAGGCCGCGTTTCTTAACCACTAGGCTATCACTGCATGATATAGTATGCCGCTCTGAATATAGTAATGAACCGCGTCACCATAGCAAATTGTATGACTACACCTGCTCGCAACAACTTCAGAGCGGACTAGCAGTTTGGCGAAGACAATAGGTGGCTACTGCCACCCATGGACATCTGTAACCAACTTCATGTAGAATAGTTTCTACCTGAAGCCGATCACATGTGTCGCCAGTCCTGAGGCTTACCACTTCATATTGTTAGAAATATATTTAAACAAGCTTTTGCCCGCGGCTTCGCTCGCGTTACGAAGTAATATTTTCATCCCCTATTTTATTCCCTTGGGGGTAGAGTTGATCAAAGTCCTTTCTTAGCGGATGCCTACATCGTAACATCTACTGAATGCCAAATTTCAGCCCGATCCGTCCAGTGGTTTGGGCTGTGCGTTGATAGATCACTATGTCAGTCAGTCACCTTTGAGTTATATATATTTAGATTATTTAATCTCTTATAAATAAAATTGGCGTGTCACAATGTTAGTTACCATACTCCTCCGAAATGGCTTTACCGATTTTCATCAAACCTTATATGCATATTCAGTAGGTCTGAGAATCGGCTACTATTTTTCATACCCCTAAGTGATAAAGGTTGTTCACCCTTAACATTTTTATTATTTATACGGCAACACAACATTTACCGGGTCAGCTAGTATTAATATAAAATCTCTTCCAGTCCCTAGCAGCAGCCCAAGTGCAAGAGGTCCGCTCGATAACGCGCATAGAGCGTATTGGAGCTCACTCACACATACGCGGCCTGGGCCTCGATGACTCGCTGGAACCCAGAGCCGTGTCCCAGGGGATGGTGGGGCAGAAGATGGCGAGAAAGGCCGCTGGTATCATCCTACAAATGATCAGAGAGGGTAAGTTGAAATTGTTATTGTCAATCTATTTAATCAGCTATGTGTTGGAGCAGCTATCATACCGGACAAGCATTGGGTCTCGGGTTTGAGTCTCAGCTAGACGTTAAAATAAATGTTTTTTTAGAATTATTATTACTAGATTAGATTTAGATTCTAAAATGGATGATGGGTGTGTTTGTATTCATTTTTAGGGTCTTAGGATTTTTAAAAGATGTATGTTACAGAGTTTCATTTGCTGCTTCTCCATAATGAAAGACTGCGAAATGGAGGTAGATATAAGAGAGTTCTGTAAAGAATCTATTTTGAATAAAAAAAAAATGTTTTGATTTGAACGGTACATAACAGAAGCCTATTACTAAGTCTCGCTGTCTGGCTGTTTGTCACAGCCACAATTTTTACAGAGTGTATATAAGAATGGCCGGTGTAACAACAAATACTAAAAATAAAAAGAGTTCAAAATAAATGGGGGTCCCTATACAAGAAACAGCTATTTTCCAACATTTTTCGCTTCTATTATATTCTATTGACCTATCTGTGACCTACCTCAGCTAGGAATGTAATCTTATCTGGGGTTTATTACAGATACGGCATACGGCAGTAGCTACTTACCATCAGGTGGACTGCATGCTCATCTAATATTCCTATATTATAAAAAATATATTTTCTTTCTAGGTAAAATAGCCGGTAGGGCTGTTTTGTTAGCCGGTCAGCCAGGCACCGGTAAGACCGCTATCGCTATGGGCCTCGCTCAGGCTTTAGGGCCGGATACACCCTTCACAAGCATGGCAGGTAAGAGAGTAAATTTTGTGAGACTTAATAAAAATTGTATGAGAAATATCCATAATCTATATATATAAGAATCAATTCCTGTTCATTAGTCTCGCTAAAACTTTAGTATCGCTTGACCGATTTGGCCAGTTTTGGTTTTAAATTATTTGTGGAAGTCCAGGAAAGGTTTAAAGTGGAGTAAATATAAAATATATTTTATAAATAGATTCTCAGGTGCTACAACCGGGTCAGCTAGTAATAAATAATATGAAGGTGGTCGAACCCTTTGTGGTATGATGCTGAAGGCACCACCGCCACACCTATTTCTGTTATAACAGCAGTGTTAAGCGCTGCTGTGTTCTGGTTTGAAGGGTGTGGTAAGGGAGACATAGTTTACAGAGGCGTTCCAGCTTAGTCCTCAGGGCTAACGGCGCATCTGTGGCCGACCTCAGGTATGAATAGTTAATCCTTATCTGGGGTTGATTACAGATCTCCATGGGCCATGTAGCCTTACCAACAGGTGAACTGCATGCTCGTCTAACACATTATAAAACGAAGATTATATTGTAAAAAGAAGGTGTTACAAGCTCCCCAATCGAACCATATTGGTCCTACCGTCCTTCAAAGTATTTTGGGTAACGAGCTGCTTTTTTGCAAAAGAATTGAAATTTTTGAAAAATCTAACCTAACCGTTTTATACTTTTCAGGGTCAGAAATATACTCTTTGGAGATGAGCAAAACTGAGGCCTTAACACAAGCTATTAGGAAGTCTATCGGTATAAGAATAAAGTAAGTATGATTAATTAGTACTTGAATGCAGAGGGTAATGTAAAGGTGGTAGAACCTTTGTGGTTCGACTCCGGCGGCACCACCGCCACACCTGTTTCTGTTATAACAGCAGTGTTACGCGCTGCTGTGTGAATTTTGAAGGGTGTGGTAAGGGAGACATATTTTTGTAAGGCGTTGCGGGTTAGTCCTCAGGGGTAGCGGCGCATCTGAGATCTACCTCAGGTAGGGATATCTAATCTGGGGTTGATTACAGATGTCCATGGGCGACAGTAGCGACTTTCATGTGGACTGCATGCTCGTCTGCTACTCCTATATTATAGATTAACGTTTTTTAATAACTATGTCTCTCTTACCACTTCCCTTAAAGTTCACACAGCAGTGCTTAACACTGCTGTTATCAGGTTGAAAAAGGTGTAGTGATGGTGTCTCCGGAGTTGAACCACGAAGGCCTTCTTTGTCCATTAGTTAAGTAAGGCCTTTAGGAGGAAGGTGTCGAGCCAAATCTCATTTAATCTTACTTTGGGGAGAGAGGGGTCTCGGCAAATATCACGTAATTCTTTTTAACTACGAGAAACAAAGTAAAATAGTAATAAATTATATAAAGCATGTGTCTTCATTAAAATGTGACCTAATCTAGCCTTTACAATTAATAAATAAAAAAATTAAGCAACTTATTTTTTTTCTTTTTTAAATTAATCCAACGCATTTACCCTAGACAAATTAGGGGATGGGGGAGTAAGTTGAGCCAAATCTCACGATATTTCATCTTCGGAAAATCGCTAAAAACTTCTCACATAAGCAATGAATCCCCAATGAGGTCTACCACGTCCAAACTTTGCCCATACGCCTCTTGACTCCCCAAGGGGGTCTTACCATCATATTTGAGGAACTCTGGCTTGTTTTCAGGGAGGAATCTGAGATCATAGAGGGCGAGGTGGTGGAGCTGGTGGTGGAGAGGGCGGTGGGCGGCGGCGGGGCGCGGACCGGCCGCCTCACGCTGAAGACCACCGACATGGAGACCAACTACGACATGGGCGGCAAGATGATCGACAGCCTCGTCAAGGAGAAGGTGGGTGGTGGGGGCAGGGGGGGAGAGGGAGAGGATAGGTAGGTAGAGAGAGTGAGGCGACTGTGGTTTGGGTGTGAGAGAGAGATGGGGCGAGTGTAAGAGAGGGGGGATGTGTGAGAAAGGGAAGGAGCGACTGTTTCGAGTGTATGTGTGTGGTACAGAGAGGGAAGGAGGAGGGAGATAAGTTGATGGGGAGAGGTAGGTAGGGAGCTAGGGAGGGAATTGTGCTTTGAGTGCCCGTGAGTGTGAGAGATATGGGGCGATTATAAGAGATAGAGAGAGGGTGTATGAGTGAGAGGGTTTCATAATAGTGTTTTTAAGTAAGCTAGTGCAGTTTTTTTTATTTGTATTCATGTTTGTGTAAGTGTGTGTGTGTATAGAAACAAAATGTAATCAATACCTTTGTCGACAGGTGCAAGCCGGTGACGTCATCACCATAGACAAGGCGACAGGCAAGATTAACAAATTGGGGCGGAGCTTCGCGCGCGCCAGGGACTACGATGCTACGGGTGAGTGGGGTGTGCCCACTGTTGGGATGTTGGCCCACTTTTATAAAAAAAATAATTCATTATTTATCTAAATATATACAGGGTGAATTTTTAAAACGAGCCTTCAGGGCCAAATCCGAAACTATAAGGATTAGCGAAAAATCTAATCCTTATAGTTTCGGATTTGGGCCTGAAGGCCCGTTTGAAAAATTCACCCTGTATAACTCAAAGGTGACTGACTGACATAGTGATAGTGCGGGTAGATGTTATGACGTAGGCATCCGCTAAGAAAGGATTTTGATCAATTCTATATGCGATAAAATAGGTGATGAAAGTTTGTATAAATATTCTTATTTAATAATATTACAAAAGCTCGTGTTTAATAAATTAAACTACGATACTTTGATTTACTACGCTTTTAGCTTGACTTGTTTGTATGTATGTATGTATGTTTGTATGTAACGGAATCTTTGAACGCGATTTTTACCCACTTTAAAATTTTGGCCACTCATCAATAACCGATGACAATACACGATTTAAATAATTTTTCCCATTCTCCTCATCAGGATCGTCAGGAATCAGGATAACGATTTTAGTTTTTAAACTATAATTATTTATTTACAAAATGAAATAGATTTTTAATAAGTCATCCAATATATACAATATACATTTATTAATTCGTTTTTATATAAAATTTTTAACAAACAACAAACAACCGACTTCTATGTCACTACAAAGTAAAAAATAATTCAAATAAATGTTGGTTTAGTACATATTTCTGAAGTCGGCGCTCAATATATTTAGTTGGACAACGATGAAAACAGCGTGTCTAATATGAGCGCCGACTTCAGAAATATGTACTAAACCAACATTTATTTGAATTATTATTTACACCAAATATCTTCAAACAAAACTCAATTAAACCCATCGGTTGAGGAGTTAGATATTTTGTCTCCAGAACCCACTCTGATCCTCATCATATTTAAATGGGACCAACTTGTAGCAATTGTCCACACACGAAATTAAAGGCATTAAAATAGGTTCATAAACGGCGAAGTTATGGCTGTTATATTTACACGGGTGGAGGAGTTCCCCTCATTTTCTCCAGAACCCATCGATGGATCCTAACCATATTTAAATGGGACCAACTTCCAGCTCGTCTCTACACAATAAAAAAAGAATTATTTAAATCGGTTAACTAACGGCGAAGTAATTCGTGTACATACAAAAAAAAAAGATACCGGCCGAATTGATAACCACCTCCTTTTTGAAGTCGGTTAAAAATCTTACTCCTATGCAGTATAAGTTTTTATCAAAATTTGCCTCGTAACTCCTTTCAGCATTTATCGCTAATGCTTATAGTTTCGGATTTGGCCCTGAAGGGCCATTAGAAAAATCATCCTGTAAAGATTTAGTTTAAATCTTATATATAAAATTCTCGTGTCACAATGTTAGTTACCGTACTCCTACGAAATCGCTTTACCGATTTTCACCAAATTTTATATGCATATTCAGTAGGTCTGAGAATCGGCTACTATCTATTTTTCATACCCCTAAGTGATAAAGGTTGTTCACTATTAACATTTTTTTATTTATATGGCAACACAACGTTTGCCGGGTCAGCTAGTAATATATAACAGTATTTTAAAACTATATTGTATACGAAATTATTATATTATATCGATGTATATTTCCTATGTTCAAAAAGTGCTCTGGTCATATATTAAAAAAGTGCTCTGTAAAGAACCTATTTTGAATTAAAAAAAAATGTGAGCCGTCACGGGACGCCTGGCAAATGTGAAACATCGACATTATTTTGTAAAAGTAATATGCAGAAAAGAACATGTTGTGATAGGAACTAAATATGTCATAATGATAAAATAAAATATTACGATTTTTTCCAGATAACGATGACTATTTATTGAAAAACATTTATTTTCATTAATTACAAAAATTTACGAATTTATTTCAAATCGTTACTACTTAATTCGTTTTTTGCGCATGGCGACGCGTCGCCACACCGTGCACACTACTGTATATAGACTGCATATATATACCATCGTATAGCGTGGCGTCGCCACTGCATGCGTCGCCACGCCAGAAATCGGTTTTACGTGCGGCTATAGATGTTTCACATCAAAAATTGATTTGAATTTGATTTGATTATGTGTACAGGTCAGCAGGCCCGCTTCGTACAGTGTCCTGAAGGCGAGCTGCAGAAGCGCAAAGAAGTGGTCCATACTGTGACGTTGCACGAGGTTGACGTCATTAACTCGCGGACCCACGGCTTCCTCGCGCTTTTCTCTGGTAAGTTGGGCGTTCCAGTCGGGACGTTAGGCATTCCTTTTGGGACGTAAGGCGTTCCGGTCTGAACATCAGGCATTCCAGCAAAAACGACAGGCATGCGACGCTAGACATTCCGGTCCAAACTCTAGGCCGCCTGGATGGAACGTAAAGCATTCCGGTCGGATGACTAAGAATTCTACTTAGAACGTTAGGTATTGCAGCTGAGACGTCTGGCGTTCTGGCTAGAACACGAAGCGTTTCGCTCGGAACGTCATGCATTCCGGCCGGAACACTAGGCACTCCGGTTGGGACACTAGGCGTTCCGGTCGGAGCGCTCGTCGTTCCGGTTGAAACACGAAGCGTTCCGGTTGGGACGTCAGGCATTTCGGTCGGGACTATAGACATTCCGGTCCGGACTCTAGGCGTTCTGTTCGGGACGCTAAGCATTCCGTTTCACACCTCAGGCATTTCGGTTGGATCACAAAGTTTTCCACTCGGAACATTAAACATTCCGGTCCGGACTCTATACGTTCTTATCGGGACGTTAGGCATTCCTCTCGGAATGACGGCCGTTTCGGCGGTAATGCATCAAGTGTCTCGGTCAAAAACCCAAGCATTCCATTCGGAACTAAACTGTTAGACAATTATTTCTTGGGATCCATCGCCTAAGGGGACGTTAAACGCACTTTGAGAAACACTGACTTCATTTATTTTATTCTCAGGTGACACAGGTGAAATAAAATCCGAGATACGAGAGCAGATCAACAGCAAAGTGGCGGAGTGGAGGGAGGAGGGGAAAGCTGAGATGATACCCGGTGTGCTGTTCATAGACGAGGTTAGTTATTGATTTATTTATTAAAATTTATTTATTTATTAAAAATTATTTATTTTTATAGTTTATTTATTTATTTAAATTTGATCATTAAATTAATCATTAAATCATCATTAAATTTGAATGTTCCGTAACGGGAGATCTCCCAGTGTCCTAAGTTTTAAAGGTAGAACCCTCTGTGGTTCGACTCCGGCGGCACCACCGCCTCACCTATTTCTGTTATAACAGCAATGTACGCTGCTGTGTTCTGATTTGAAGTGTGGTAAAAGAGATATACTTTTCCGAGGCGTTCCAGCTCAGTCCTCAGGGGTAGCGGTGCATCTGTGACTCACCTCAAGTGGGAATATCTAATCCTATCTGGAGTTGATTACAGATGTCCGTACGGCAGTAGCTTACCATCAGGTCGACTACATGCTCGTCTGTTACTCCTATATTATAGTATGTCTCTTACCACACTTGAAACCGGAACACAGCAGCGCTACACTGCTGTTATAACAGAAATAGGTGTGGCGGTTGTGCCGCCGGACGAACCACAGAGGGTTCCCACATCTTCGAATATGTTTCTCATATTCATCATCAACCCATTATTGTCCCACTACTGGGCACGGGTCTCCTCTCAGAATGAGAAGGATCAGGCCATTGTCCACCGCGCTGGACAAGTGCGTATTGGTAGACTTCACATACCTTTAAGATTTTTTTTTTATTATAAATCTCTCAGGTATGCAGCTTTCCTCACGATGTTTTCCTTCACCGTTTAAGCAAGTGATAATCAATTTCTAATACGCACATAAATTTGAAAATCAGAGGTGCGTGCCTGGGATTTGAACCTCGGACCCCTCGATCGAGAGGCCGTGTTCCTTAACCACTAGGCTATCAATGTTTCTCATATTAATATCCTTCTATTTTCAGGCACACATGCTAGACATAGAATGCTTCTCGTTCCTGAACCGTGCGCTAGAAGCGGACACAGCGCCCGTGGTTATGATGGCGACTAACAGGGGGATCACTCGTATACGAGGAACGTCGCACCGCTCTCCGCACGGGATGCCTCTGGATCTGCTAGACAGGGCCATCATAGTGCCCACGACACCCTACGAGCCGAGGGAGCTGAGGGATATATTGGCTATCAGGTATGTAGCTATTAGGTTAGGTAACTTTGTGGTTATATATACACACACACACACACACACACACACATACACACACACACACACACACAAACAAACACACATACACTCACATGCACATGACACATACTAATTAAGTCGATCACAACACAATTAACTTCTTAATTGTTTATTGTATCTACTTGTTATTTTAATCTCTCATAGTTATTATTTAGTGTAATCCATTTTGCTCTTATTATAATTATAAGCAACAGTTTAGTATTTTTCTATCATCGATAAGTGTAACGCTGTTGGATTGACGAATAAATGAATAATTTCGTTTTACCACGCTTTTATTAGCTTGACCTGTATGTATGTAACGGAATCTTTGAACTCGATATTTACCCACTTTGAACGGTCCGATTGATTTTAAATTTTGAACTATTATCAAGAACCGATGACAATACATTATTTTAATAGTTTTTTTCACATTTTCTGCATTAGGATCGTCAGGAATCAGGATTAACGATTTTCCTTGTGCGATTTCAGCGTGGTTTTTAGTTTTTGAACTATAAATATTTTACTTGTTTTGTTACTTTCTTTGTATCGTATGTTCATATGTTGAGGTCAAATCTTGTAACTTAAATTTTCCATTTTCCGATATTCGGAATTTTGCATGCAATATACAGGCTTCTCCAACCGTCGACTCGCATTTGGTCAATTTTTTTTTGGTCGTGGGGCGAAGGTACGGGCTATTCCGGACTTTACAATAAATGCTAAAGCTGAAACTTAGAAAAAAGCGGTCTAACATTACAAAATTTGCCTAAAAATCTTATGCTATACGATCGCCCCTGTGCATATATAGGATGGCAATGTAATATTTCAGTTTATAATAGGATTTGGGAAAAATGACGAGAGTTAATTTTTATCATACTGCAGAGGGTAATGAGGGTGAGGGGTTTGAGCGTATGTATGTATGTATGTATGTGTGTCTCATTCTTTGTCACGCTGCAGCACAAACGGCTTGGTTTAACATATGAGGTGTCGTTGGATTCCTCTAAATTTTGGGAGTGACGTAGGGTATTTTCAGTGCTAGTGTTTTATTTATATTCTAATTTTATTATTACTACAACCGACATCTAAATTCGATTTCATAAAGTTGGCTAATAAATATTTGCAAGTTTGGCCATTTTATTTTTTAGATAAAATATGAAACTATACGACAAGTCGCATGACGCGTCGTGTCGTGTCATATAATTTTGTAATAATCATTTTTTTATTTTTTTTGCCTTGTATCACTTACGTTTTCGTAATATACATTTTCACAAAATATATTCAGATTTTAAGATAATAGAACTTTTTGGTCGTTCGACTTCAGAGGCACCACCGCTATATCTGTGCATATATTAATGGTAGTAATATTTTTTCAGGTGCGAGGAGGAGGACTGTCAGATGTCGGCAGACGCGCTGACAGTGCTGACGAGGGTGGCCACCGAGACGTCGCTCCGGTACGCCATACAGCTGATCACCACCGCTTCACTCGTCGCCAAGCGGAGGAAGGCCACTGAGGTAATTTGGCAATGGGAGATCTCCCTGTGCGGTAGGTGATGATGTCCGGACAGCGGCTTTGCTCCGACAGTCTCAGTTCCCAGCGCGTATACATGCAACATGTTGAGAAAACTTCGATAGCGTGATTCAGAAACGTGTGGCGCCATCTCTTGACGAGTAGCGGGACGTTGCCACAGTAATCTATACTACATAATATTATAAAGAGGAAAACTTTGTTTGTTTGATTGTAATGAATAGGCTCAAAAACTACTGGAACGATTTTAAAAATTCTTTCACCATTCGAAAGCTACATTATCCACGAGTAACATAGGCTATATTTTATATGAAATATATTTGATAAATAGATTTTGAGGCGGTACAAAGTTTGCCGGGTCAGCTAGTACTAGATATAAGCGCTAGAATAATATAAGTATATAATAGATAATTTAGTACAATATTCGAGCAGTGATAGTCTAGTGGTTAGACACTTGGTTCATCATTCGAGGGGTTTAAAGTTGATATCCCAAACTTTGAAAAATAATTTGAATTTTATTTTTCAAAGTTACGTGCCTATTAGAAATTAAATGTCACTTGCTAGAGGGGTTTAGGCCGTTTATATAAAATGTCACTTACGCCCGTAATCAATAATTAATCTATATTTTGTAGGTAAAAGATGGACAGATTGATTATTGATTGATTACGAGATATTGTCAGACTTCAATCTTCGGTAGATTGAATATTAATAATGATTGTTGTTTCCCGTTTTAGGCATTTTCGATAATATGCAAATCTATTTTCACAATTTTTTTTATACTTATCACTAGTTTTATGAACTAATATTAAAATATAATGTTTCTAGGTTAGCATGGAGGATGTGAAGAAGGTGTACTCCCTATTTCTGGATGAGCACCGCTCGGAACAGTTCCTGAAGGAGTACCAGAATGAGTTCATGTTTGATGATGGAGCGGGAGGAGGTGGGTGCAAACACTAGTCTTTTTATAATATAGGAGTAGCAGACGAGCATGCAGTCCACCTGATGGTAAGTCACTGTCGTATGGACATCTGTTACTAACCTGGACAACATTAAATTCCTACCTTGGATGTACCCTGTACTACCTAAGTAGCTACTGCCACCAGTGGCCATCTGTATTTACTCAAAGATAAGATGATTCTCCTGATCTCCTGATCTCCTGATTCTCATGATGATTTCTCCTATCTGAGATCAAGCACAGCATTGCTATTGAGAACTAAGCTGGATTGCCTCGGATAAGTATGTCTAACCACACCTTTCAAACGGGAACAAACTGCTGTTATAACAGAAATAGGTGTGGCGGTGTTGCCGCCGGAGTCGAACCACTGAGTTCTACCACCTTACAACTATTAAATTATTTATATTGTTTTTACTCCAATAACCCACTAAGAAAAATAGTAGAGCCAGTATAATATCACTGGGGAGGTACTAACTTACATATGAGGAGCGGTTTAGTGCGCACGTGGTGACATGTGACCGGCTTCAGGTAGAACCTGCTCTATATGGAGTTGTACAGATGTCCATACGACAGTAACTTACCATCAGGTGGACTGCATGTTTACTCCCTCAATTATATCAAAATCATTTTCAAAAAAAGCAGCGCTTAGCTGCTGTGTTCTGCTTTGTGTAGCAAGTGTGGTAAGGGAGATATAATTTTCCGAGGCGTTCCAGCTTTGTCCTCAGGGGTAGCGGCGCACCTGTGGCCGACCTCCAGTAGGAATCTACTCCTATTTGGGATTGATTATATATGTCCATGGGCGGCAGTAACCACTTACCATTAGTTGGACTCATTCAATTACATCAAAAATATTTTTCAAAACCTTTTAATTTTTTATTTCAGATGCATCGCAACAGATGGAGGTATCTCAATAAAAGATTTTTAGTTTCTAGTTGAATATGAATTCCAAAATTTTTTGGATATTGACTTTTCGCCGGAGAAGACTAGTTTAAGTTATATTAAGCCTTTAATAATTAAGGTATATTAAGTTCGTGTTTTAAAATATATTCTATGACTATATTCTGTTGTTTTATTTTTATTACATTTTTAATAATAACGCTGTTATTAATAATAATAAAATTATTGTTTAAAAAAACTAAAGTTTATTATGAAAAAAGTTGAGATCTATTATTCAATCTCTTTTTGCTTGCTAAATATTAAAATTTGATAGTATAGTTGGCAAGTTTTTAAATCTTTGGTAAGTAAAACATTGGATTTCATTATTAATAATGTGGAAATAAAGTCTGTAATTTCATTCCTGTAATGTCTTATAACATACAATACATATGGATACCCTAATTCGCAAAACAGCCAACTCCACTTTTTGTCAAAAATGTTTTTTTTTTATTTATTTTGAATTCGTTCAACGCCATTTATTATCAAAATAAATAAAAAAAAAAACATTTTGAGAATTAAGGTATCGATATATAAAATATTTAAAAAATATAAGTATTATAGTATGACTGACGGGTGTTTTAAGGGAGATGCTCCTTTATTCTAGCCATTCTAACTTTCCTCAGGGATAACGATGTAGCTGACGACAGGGCCCCAATGCTATCTGGGATTGATTACAGATATCCATACGGCAGTGACCTTACCAACAGCTAGACATACATATTATTCTATAAGAAAAGAAGTCAAGAATAAAACAAGAAATGAATTGGAAAAAAATATATATTCACTGGAAAATAACAACAAAAATACCAACAATCTAATGATTTATCTAAATGCTTTATTAATTTTCATAATCGACAAAGAAATTAAAACATTTGAGGGTTACTCATAGATTACGTCACTTCCCATCCCCTATTACCCTCTATCCTCCTCTCTGTGACGTCACATTTCAAACTCATTTTTAAAGTGTCAAATAATTTAAATGAAGTCAATTTTCATACAGCCAAACATACAATAAATATATTAATTAAATTAAACCTGCCGAGAAAATCCTTCAATAATTATGATTGAAGCATTTCCCAATTATTTATTTACTTAGTTACAGACATACATACAGATTTACTTATATATCATACTAATTGAATAATTTACTTGTAAGATTCAATATTATTATAACATTGTGACGTCACAAAGCTTAACCCCTTCCTCCCCTAATCACGTGACGTAATATATGAATCTATATACAAATATTAAATAATCATAGTTCAAAATAATTGTATATCTGTGGTAAGGTCTCTATAATGTAAAAAATAAATTAATATAAATGTTATCATAACGAAAAAATAAAATATAATAATTTTGTCACATAACATCATAATTAGTCTCCCAAAGAAAGATATTCATATTTCTATTGCCCGTTATTAAAAACTGATCTATCCTTTTCCACCAACCAGAGATCGAAATTTGTCAATGTATAGTGTGAAGAGATTGTCAAGTACCGATCTTGTGGCAAAACAGTGGATAGATTGATTATTAATAACACTAACACTATCTCGGATTTATTCACTTTTGACATATATTTCACAACTCAATACCAATTGGTAATAAGTCGTACATGAAACTCGCTCCATATGTGCAATTTATTACTACTAAAAAATACTTAAATATATTTTTTATATTTTTACATATTAAATATTTCATAATATATTATTTCACTTGAACTATAGTCTGATTCATAATTAGGTGTCCAAAATGTAAACAAAGGTGTTGACCTATCAAGAAAATATGTGTCAAATAGCAGTTTGTTTTTTTTTGACAATATTAAATTAAGACATCGATAATAAAATAATAATCTGAATAAATTAAAATCAATTCACATTTTCCAATATTTATAATAATTTCATTTCATACAGTAATAATAATAAAAAACAAGATTTATGAGAAAAAATTAAATTATGATAATGGTCACACAATCGGAATCCAACACATTTCTTGTGCTGTCATTTAAGTTTTGAAACTGATATTATTCATTTTCGTGATCGTGATCGAACTCGATGTTTTCTCGTTTACATAACGCGTTTGTTAAATTGTGTATATTTGTTTAATTTTCGTTTTTTGTTGAGTTTGTTACAGTTTTTGTTTCTTGTTAATTTTTACAGTGACATTTCTTTGTTTACATTTTGGTCACCTAATTTTGAATCAGACTATAGAGACCTTACCATCAATTTTATCGGAGTCTAAAAATGAACTATCAAAAAATTAACTTTACAACTAATCCTATATAAACATTTATTGGTCTCGTGTAAATTATATTATTATTGCAACATTAGCGATTTTTTGACAGTTTATTTTCAGTTACAATTCGTGTACAAAATTATATTTAGGTAAGTGGAAAAAAAAACATAATTATTCATAAATAGGACATGTGAGCCTACTTTTTTATTATTCACCATACGAAGTTCCAAATAGGCTCCCAATTCAATGAATATAAAAATAATGATGTGATCGAAAATAAAATAAATTTAATTATAATAGTACAAATTTCATATTTTTATTTTATAAATAGTAGCGTAATTAGAATTATTTATTTAGAAAAAAAAGAATTCAAATCTAAATATTAAACGGAAGATATTGAAACTTTGTATTATGATTACTTAAAATTTTACCGGCATTGTCTTACAGAAAATGTTCGATAGATGGCGTTGTCAACAGAATTGACGATATTGTCAAATTCTTTTTGCTTGCCACTTTTATATGAAATAAATTTTGTATAAAATTGCCTATTTTATTACAAGTTAGTAATAAAACAGGCACACATTTAGGTTCACACTTTTTATTAAACGATTATTTAAAGAAAAGGAAGTTTAAGGCTAAAAAGTAAATTTTATAATTTTCGATTAATCAGTCATCAGAATTATGAAGTTTGAAGTCATAACGATATTAGAAGTCTATTTAAAAACTTCGTCTTTATCCCACGCACAGATAAAAAAACAATGCCACAGATTCGTTAAAAATAATTTAATAGGATTTTAAATCTATGGCGTCATTCAAAAAATACACTACGGTACAATAATTATAATATATTTATAGGAAAATCAAATTACCATTTTTCAAAATATTTTCAAAACTATATCCGTATTATAATTCTAATGGAAAATAAAATTGCAAAAAAGAGATTACAATGCAAATTTATAATAATATAATATATATTTTTTTATTATTTCTAAATTATTTATAATCTATTCACAAACATATTATTTGAAGCCATTGAACTACTAACTCATAGATATCGAGAATTCGCTCAAAAATGTCCGAACTAAAAGTAAAACGACGAACGTATTCGCCGAGTACAGGCGAATATGCACGAACTCGTTTAAAATACGTATTTTAAAACAAGTGATTAATTGGCAGATATAACGGTGTGGTCTGAAGTAGCTCCAGCTCCACATGTACCATTACGTTAATTTTACCATTTCCAATTATTATTATATTTTTTAAAAGATGTGTGTTATGGAGTTTCTTTCGCCGCTTCTTCTCCATAACGAAACACCTATTTCTGACAATACAGATTTCTGTAAAGGAGTAGATTCTTTGAATAAAATATTTTCAAATTTTCGTATGCAAATAATATAATCCACACTAAAATAAAAATAAGAAATAATCGCCACGAATATTTGGTATACATTTTTCAGCGCAAATCAAAGGATTAATGCGTCTTTACTCGTTTACAAACTCGGCAATGTTCGGCGAACTGTTCGCGAGTATCCCGACATCTACTCGTCACTAGATCAATGTCCGAAGCTCAAATTCTACTAAAACTATAACGAATAATTAAACAATATCTCTCTCATAGCGCTGGCAAGTATAAACAAGTTGTATGTCTGTCCGTGTGGTTTTTACTTGTCGGGTCGAAAAAGGCCCGCCGTGAATCCCGGTGCCGCTAGACATGGTAGGGCAAATATGTATTTTTAGTTAAAAAAAGGAATAATTATTAAGGAAAAAAGACAAACCAGCTGACAAGAAGCAAGCTGAGTTTCTTACCGGATCTTCTCAGTAGAGGTCGCGTTCCGATCCGGTAGTAGTTTAAGAAAAATATTGGTAACTGACAATTCGTAAGTGCCGCCGTTGGCCTATACAAAATAAATATATTTCATTTCATTTAGTTAATGTAAACATATAACTTTATACATGGTTTACTTTTAAATTTCATTTATGTATATAGGTTTAATGAAAAAAAACTTTATGTGCAAATGTAAGCATTTAAATTTAGGTTTTTTTGTCCGTAATTCTTAATTATGTGTCGCGTACGGGAATGCACGCTATCGAATATCTCGAGCCTTATAAGCATACAGCCCTTACGAGGCCCCCTGAGGTCAGGGGTCATTCTACACAATTTGTCAGTAATTAAATAAGTTATGTATTAATTTTGAGAGCTATAAAGTGTCAAATGTCCGTCCCCTACGTATGCGTAATGATACATATGACGGATGACGAAAATTTTGTGTAATATTTTTGTACATTCAATTTTTCATTTCTGATGAAAATATACACAAAACGTTACCGGATACCAAATCCCATATCAATCCGGCATCCAGCACCGACATCGGACACCAAAACCGACATCACGACAAGAATATCTTACCGGATCTTCTCAGTAGAGTTCGCTCCGATCCGGTAGTAGTTTAAGAAAAATATTGTAACTGACAATTTCTAAGTGCCTCCGCAGGACTAAATAATAAACATGGAAAGGCTAAAAGTCTTAATTGTGTTAGACTTGTAGCCTTTCCAGTGACAATATTTTCACCAATCCGGCATATACCATCCCACCATATCGGCCCCAACATCCGACATAGCACAAACACACAGACAGACACACGAACGAACGCACAAACACATCAGTCTTTGTGATAGAACAGCCAGTTCAGCAGCGCCTGCAGCACCATAGCCAAAACGAAACCACCGAACAGATCCCACGAGTGCGCTGTACTGGGCATACGGCCCACGGTTTGCGGTCGGAACGCTATAGCACGCTGCGCTTCCTGGAGACTCTCTATGTTCTTCGAGAGGCGTTCGATAGCTAATGTCTGTTCACGGAGAGTCGCGTCTATTGTGAAGAGCGATTGCTTCAGTGTGCGGCTGGAATTTGAATTGAAATGGGTTAATATATACATACATATATACAGTTTTAGAAGGAAAGAGTACCATCTTTATGAGAGGTGGGGGGATCTAATGAAATTATTATACACACATATTATATAGCTTTAGAAGAGAGGGTATCATGGGTGTAGATATACCTTTATTAGAGGAGGGGGGGTCTAATGAAAAAAAAAGAGATTGTAAGTCGAAAACAAAAGCTAAGAGTGTCCCCTGCTCCCTTCCCATTATATACCCCATGGGAGTGGAGGAGAGGCTACCGGACCTGGGGTTGACCCTTCGCTCAAGTTATACGTATTGATGATATAGCTCTTATCGGGGTTTAACCTTAGGTATTCCCTCTATCTGGTTAAGAGAGAGTGTGATGGCTAAATTACATATGTGGCGACCATCTCAGTCCTCAGGAGTGGCAACACGCCTGTGATCCGCTTCAGGTAGAACCTGCTCTATATGGAGTTGTACAGATGTACATACGACAGTGACTTACCATCAGGTGTGAACATTCGCTCTTTTCATCTTTAAAAAATACATAGATTTAGCATAAAGCTACTTTTATTGAAAAACAGGAAACATATCGTTCATAAAAGTGACTCAAAAGCTTTACACAGTTCCACAAAATCATGACAATAAAGATAAATCATCATCTATGACTAACATTCATATATTTACACTAAGCCTAATGTTACTTGGACACACAATAAACATTTATATAAAAAACCAACACAATACCATTCACTGAAAAAATAATCTATTTGGAGTACCTCAAGGTAAAACTTTAAGACCCCTTTTATTGAGTTAAGACTATAAATGAATTATTTATGCTGGTTAATGCAACACAAATCAATTAATGAACAATCAATATTAAAATATATTAAAAAAAAAACAAATTACACTTGAAAATACCCTGAAGAATCAGTTCGGAGTATCTCAAGGTAGCATTTTTAAACCCCATTTATTATAAAATGTTAATTATTTAAACCCGAATAAAGCATTCAATTCAATTTAGCTACACAATAAATATATAAATAAATAATTAAACAATAATATAAAACAAAATTAATAATTTAAAAAACAATCTAAACACAATACCATTCATTTAAAAACTATTTGGGGTGTCTCAAGGTAATATTCTGAGACCACTATTTTATATAACAAATATAAATGATTTATTCAAACCGTTCGATGCAATTTCACGCAGCACACACACTTAGCTAGAAACTACATACAAACACATAGAACTACACGACGTCACAACTATTGTATACACACATTGACGTACCAAATGGACTTCGGATTCTTGAAAAATGTCCGAATTATAATGAGATACAATTTGAAAAAGAACTAAAATTGTCATCACCGAGCAAATAAATGTCGATTTATGTGGTAAAATTAAGCAAAAAACGTTATTAGCACATAAGATAGTATTAAATATTAGCATATTGTACCGCTCCAATATATATCATATATTAATAGCCCTCATAATAGATTAATTTTATAATCATTGATTGATTCAAATGAAGTCGGTTAATTAGACTACTTCAATGCTTATATCAAATCTATATATTCATAGGCAGTTTAGTTTTTACCCCACTGCAAAGGGTAATGTTTTATCCTTTTCTTTTAAAGGTTTTTTCCATTTTGTTCATCCATTACAAAAGTTTGAAAAATGGTCGACTATGGTCACATTTCGACGTGAACGAATATTACTTTAATCAATTTTCCTAACAATTAGCTTGTTAAACTAAATTATATTTCGAAATATTTTTCACATTATTTTCGTGAATTTCATAGTAGCCACGATGTCCATATCAATAAGTCAATGAGTGAAGCATTCGAGTCTTTCATACAATGTATATAAGTTTCTACTCAGAGTAACGATAAGTATATAGTAGCAGACGAGCATGCAGTCCACCTGATGGTAAGTGATGCCACCTATGGACATCTGTAATCAACCCCAGATAGGATTAGATTCAAGCGAGGCCAACTACGGACGACACACGGTCGGCGTCTTTCTCGATATCGAGAAGGCGTTCGACCGCGTATGGCATCCTGGTCTCGTTTTTAAGCTGTTGGAGTCGCCCGTGCCGGCTATGCTGGTGCGGCTAATAGCGTCGTTTCTAGATGGGCGGCAGTTCTTTGTATCGGTCGAGAACGTAGCCTCAGACCCCCGCCCAATACGTGCGGGCGTGCCTCAAGGCAGCTGCCTCTCGCCACTACTCTACGCACTCTACACCAACGACATTCCCACCCTCGAAGGTCACCTCGAGGAATGGGAAAGGGACGTAGAACTCGCGTTGTTCGCGGACGACAGCGCGTACTTCGCGTCCTCTCGTGATCCTGTGCTGGCAACACGCAGGATGCAGCGCTTGCTGGACCTGCTCCCAGAGTGGCTGGACAAGTGGCGTATGGCCGTCAACGTCGGTAAGACGGTCGCGACACTTTTCAGCCGCAGGCGTACTATGCCGCCGCCGCTACGTTTCCGTGATCGGGAAGTAGCTTGGCAGCCCACAGTTAGGTACTTGGGATGTCACATTGATCGCTCGCTGCACATGGTGCCTCAGGTGGACCACGTGATCCGACAGTCCCGTGCTGCACGAGCGATGCTCCGACCAGTGCTGGCATCTCATCTACCGACCCGTACTAAACTAAGGGTGTACAAGTTGTACGTCCGATCACGCCTAACTTACGCGGCACCAGCATGGTATGCCCTGGTGTCAGAATCCAACCGCAAGCGTCTCCGTGTCGTGCAGAGCCAGGCCCTACGAACGATCGTGAGGGCGGGCCGCTATGTTCGGAACGACGTGCTGGAGCGCGACCTCAAGGTTCCGACCTTGGACGGGTTTGTGGCCAGGTTGGCGCATCGTATGTACGCATGCGCCGACAATGGGCCACATGCCCATCTGAGAGGCTTCGCGCCCCTCCACGCTCGACCCCCCGACGGTCGCCCGCTCCCTCGTGAACTCGAGGGGCAGGTGTCCTCCGACCATCTGGAGGACTGAAAATCTGCACACGCAGCCTAGCACAGGTCACGTTAGGACCGATTGCTGCACCGCTGCCTCACGGCAGCCCACAACACCGGTGGGCAGTGTTACCCACTGAGGAGATTGCCCGGGCAAGGAGGGATCCCTCGAGACCCGCAGACCCTGCGCCAAGCGGCGAAGTCACGCCGCGGCATAGGACGACCGCTTTCGTTCGATAGGATTAGATTCCTACCTGAGGTCGACCACAACGTAGCTACATGAGGACTAAGCTGGAACGCGGATAAGTATGTCTCCCTTACCACACTAAACCAGAACACAGGAGCGCTTAACACTGCTGTTATAACAGAAGGTGTGGCGGTGATCCCGCCGGAGACGAACCACGGAGGGTTCTACCACCTTCTATTGAAGGTGTTCTTATTTGAAAAGTCTGGTAAGGGAGACATACTTTTCCGAGGCATTCCAGCTTAGTCTTCAAAAGTAGCGGCGCATCTGCGACCGACCTCAGGTAGGAATCTAATTTTATCTGGGGTTGATTGTAAATGTGCGTACGGCAGTAGCTTACCATCAGGTGGACTACATGCTCGTCTGCTACTCCTATATTATAATTACTCTAAGGATTTATATAATAATATACGTACACATAGTATATAACGAACACCAAACCACACAAGTTTCAAAGATGCAATTACAACAGTACATACTATATACTAAATAATTTACACTTTATATAAACTTTAGGGAAGGGTGTATCAATGAAGTATTTGTACCTGAATCTTAGTATGGAAACACATAGACTTGGTAACCAAATAGGCTCCTAATTTCAAATATTTTTACTAATTTTCAACATGTATATGTGATTTTTGAACATATTTTACACACGTATATTACATGCATTATATTACACGTATATTACATGAAAAAGTTATTTTTTTTTAATATTTTTATTGTCTATGATTTAGGAGACATTAATAAAAAGTATTTAGACTTATGAAGTTTGATTTGAAATTGGAAATAATTGTGAAATAATCAACATTAATGTCGTTTCTCTAAAGAATGTTAAGTTTTTATATTAGATTCGTTTTATTTACAAAATTATATCCCTAAATTAGAGGGAAATATGTATATATAATGTATTGTATATGTATCTATATATTAATAAACACCTAAGTAATGTATGTATATATGTAAATATACAATAGTTTTACAGACAAACATATAAAATTTAGGAGTTCCTCAAGGCACTATCATGGGACCCTAACTACTCATTCCAAAAAAACTTTGAAACTCAGAGTAATGATTAGTATAGAGCGCGTATATAATAAAAACTGTTACGAATTGTAGGCAGATTGTGGTTTATAGGTGTCTATAAGTAGCTTAGAAAATATAATATTTTACTTTTCACAGTACATTTTACAATAATTACGATTTTCACTATTAAAACGACAAAATTAGCCAAATAAATGCGCATTTTAACTTAAAATATATGTTCACAATACGCCCTGTATCACGCATCAGCTGCGAAGGGTATATTAAATGGGCCCTATATCACAAAAATGGGGCCCCATTTTACAACAAAACCCAACAAAAAATACTATTTTAAACTTATTCTTGAAGTGAAAACTTCTTAAGCATTTTTTACCCTACTGCGGAGAGCAATGTTATTCGTGCGCGTGCGGAGAGCAATGTATGTCTCATTCTTTGTCACGCTGCAGCACAAACAGCTTGACGATTTAACATATAAGGAGTCGTTGGATTCCTCTAAATTGTGGGATTGACATTGTCTATATTTTAAGCAGTTGGGTTTTGTTTATATAACGCTTCTTCTCCATAACGTAACACCTTGTGAAGTGGTGGTAGTTGTATTGACATTCAAAAAGTGATCTGTAAAATAAACTATTTTGAATTAAAAAAAATTGATTTGATTGCTCGTTGAAGTGAAAATTCTATATCAATTTCTTATATAACTTTTCCCAGGAAGTATAGCCTAAGAGGTAAACTAAAATTATGGATAACGTTTTACGATTTTTTGCTTACACACGTGGTCCCCGTATTCGACGGGGCCCCCGTATCATTGATACTGTTCTCACCTATGCCTTGTTCACACCCAAATACCCTCGCTCTATACTTTATTACTCTGAGTTTCAATCTTAACACTTTTCAACTCACGTGGCCGCCTTAGACCGTCTTGGCATCTCGTCGAAGCTGTTTTGCAAAATTTTCAAAATTAATTTTCCAAAAAATCAAAATTGAAAAAAAAAACGAACATTAGCGTTAGTAATGGATATGGGGTTTAATACTAAATTATTATTTTTTTTTCGAAAAAATGTTCCAAGAAAATTTGTAAAAGAAATGTGAAATACATAAATAAAGTTTTAGTTCAATAAAAGGAAGGAAGGAAAAAAGGCCCGGAATTTGTTTGGAGGGAAGAGGGTGGAGGGTATTTGGAGTATCTTGAGCGTTTGAGGGGAGGAATGGTGGGTGGTTGAATGCTCAAAATATCCGTTCTGTTGTTTCAGTCGCACACAGGAATAACCAACCAAATGTATGTTTTTTAAATTTTTAAACACATTTATTTTGATTTTTTTCATTATTTTAGTTACATGGTTCCTTTTGTAGGACTTTACTTTGGGACACTTTTAGTACAGACCCGATATCCATTACTAAGTAAATGCTAACAAAGCATTTGTTTAAATAAAATAAACTACTAAACAATATTGATGAGTGATATACATTTAAGGAGAAAATCATGTATTTTGAGGATATCTTTCCGCTATAGATATATGTGCTAGCTGGCTAGCTAGCGTAGTAAAGGTATGGATAATATATGGTAATATTGTCCCGTATTGATACTCGATCTATACAATGAAAACATTGTAGGCAAAAGAATACCAAAAATTGAAATTTGAAAATTTTCTTAGACACAGTAAAATTTCCATCTTTGGTAAGTAAAACAAGGAAAGATAGAGTATTAATAACGGAGGTTTATCTATGTTTCTTACCTGAAATTTTATTTAAGTCATACTTCTTTGGATGCGTTTGGGATAAACCGATCAAAGTATTTTTTATGGGTCGGAGTTACGCGCCGATGTAACACATTATTTTACTTTTAGTATTCATATTCGTCTATTGGTCGTTTCGACTGTGAACATTTATTTCAATGCGTCAAAAATATTTTACTATTTACGCCAAAGAAGTATAATTTCTTACTTACAAAGACACATTCTTTTATTTAACACATCATTTTTCTTTTGATTCATATTCGTCTATTGGTCGTTTGTACTGTGAAAATTTATTTCAATGCGTCAAAAATATTTTACTATTTACGCCAAAGAAGTATAACTACTTAAGACACACACACATTTTTTTAAAATAATGATTTCCAAAATAACTCCCAAATAATGCGAAATATAATACAAAATAGCTAAAAATGGTATTTTAGGCAAATATTGTACATGAATATAACTAAATAATACTCTACCTTTTTGGTATACCCCAGGGTGACATGTTAGGCCCCATACTGTTACTACTCGGTGTCGATGACGTCACAAAGTGTAGGGGTAGCTAGAGCTACTGAGAGCCATACTCCAGCCAAAATAGATGTAGATTTAAAGTAATTCTTATTAACCTTTTATCGATATATTAATACGTGAATCCAAAACTTCGTGCGAGATCTGACATAATTAAAATTTATATGAATAAAATAAAATTACTATTTTTTGGAAAAACCCATTACTTTCAGCTTAACTCTATGTCTGTTATGTTTCATCTCTTAATGATTTTGTTATATTTATATTTAATTCTCATATAGTTTAAATCCAAAAACTGTCACAACTATATATTTCTCCTGCCTTCTTTCGTATAAGTATGACTTTTGTAAATTTGAAAATCGTGAAAATCGTTTTTGTATAATTAAATTATTATCATTATTTTTATAAATATTCAAAAAATCCGCCGATTCATAAAGAATCATTTATCTATGCGTCGGGTGGCAAGTATTAATATGTGTTGCAATTTTATTTATATTTCCCCTACATCTATTTTGACTGAAGTCCATATCTAGAAATAACCACTCACGTGGAAGTCTTAGATCTCCTAGCCAGCTCGCCCTGGCTATCGGTGTCTGACGCTCGCTGAGTGTCGCGCAGTATCGCTTCGGCGACCGGACACGTCGGTAGAGTCCGGTGAGTGTCACTAGATCGTAAGGATCCTTTAGACAACATCTATTAATGTCTACATACTTACTTTTGTAAGCAGGCAAGGCTATCTATCCGTAGATAAGTTGTTGAAACTCGATCTCACAATCGACGGGGTCGAGGTTCGAATCCCAGGAACCTCTGAATTTACCACGCTTATATTATGACATAGTTTTCCGAGGCGTTCCAGCTTAGTCCTCAGCGGTAGCGGCGCATCTGTGGCCGACCGAGGTAGGAATATCTAATCCTATCTGTCCTTATCAGGATTAAGGATTTTCGAGACGATGTTCGAGCCCCTTAGAGAAAGTTCATGGCCAAGTTACTGCACGATCGATTGCAATAATTAGTTTTTAGTTAAAAATTAATTATCACTTGCTATAAGCGTCAAGGAAAACATCGTGACAAAACCCATCATAGAGTTCTATAAAAAATGTCGTTAAAGGCGTGTGAAGTCTACCAATTCGCATTTAGTTAGCACAACGCGTTAGCAGTTACAGGGCATCAATTTTTTGCCCCCATAATGTCGTTCCTTGACTTTAATGACGTCACAACTTATAATAAAAATGACTCACGTGACTCTTACTACATACTCTAGCTTTCGGGGTGTCTCAAGGCGCTACTATGGGTCTCGTACTATAGCTACTTGGGTTGACTACCAATCTACCGCACCTACTTGACGAAGCGACGACTAAGCTAGACACTCATGTTGAAGCTTCACAGAGTCAAAAACGACCCACATAGTTACTCTATTTCTGGGGTACCTCAAAGGGACACTATAGGACCCATACTATTACTACTTGGTATTGATGACGTCACAAAGCTACGAACAAGCTAGAGATACTCACGTGGCCGTTGTAGAGCGCCTTTACCTTCAAATAATAACCCATTTGAAAATTTACTACGCGGTGCACCTCAAGGGGACCCTATTAGTCTCGTACTATAGTTAATTGGCAATAATGACGTCACAGAGCTAGGAACAAACTAGAGATACTCACGTGAAGGTTTTGGACTAAGTTTACACACTAGGTGCTATACTACAGCTGCGGCTCGGCCCCGCCGGGCACCATGTGACGTCACTGGTACAGGCAGTAGCAGTGACGTCACGAGGCTTACGTGGAGCTATGAGCTACTTTCTTAGTAACTAGATACCTCTTGGAGTGTCTCAAGGTATCACCCTTGGTCCTGTACTTTTTCTAGGGTGCCTCAAGGGGACCCTATTGATCTCGTATTATAGTTAATTGGTATTTATGACGTCATAGGGCTAACAACAAGTTACAGATACTCACGTGACTATAATGGAGCGCCTTTACCTTCCAAAAAGGACTCACTTGGAAATTTACTACACGGGGGTGTCTCAAGGGGACCCTATCGGACCCACACTATTACTACTTGACAAAAATGACGTCACAGAGCTAACAACAAGTTCGGGACACTCACGCGGAGGTCTTGGAGCGCCTCGCGAGGTCGTCCTGGCTGTCCGTGTCGGAAATGCGCTGCGGGACATCCCGCAGCCGCGGCTCCGCGGTGGGACAGGTTGTTATATTACGTAGGGACGTTATCACGAAGTCGTCTTCGTACTCTAGCAGCTCGTCTGGCTGCCACGCGCTGGAATTCGATGATAAATATGTTGATAATGATACCAACAAAAAAAAAACATTATTTACTAGTCACCCGTTGAAATTAATGATCAAAATTTCTCTTTATTTCAAACCATGAACATTTGTAATTGATCTTAGATAAATTTAATCTTACCTGAAGTCGGCCACGGATGCGTGGTCTCACAATAGTAAAATATACTTAAATTCTAGGCTATCACTGCAAAACACAAATTGAAGAACTCTCATGAAAAGTCACTTGAACTCTATTCCTAATTTATTTAAGAAACAAAAATTAATATAAATACCCAAAAAATAAGAAACCCTTAACTTATTTTGAGTGAAACTTACCTAGTGTTTGAATGTATATACTTCCATCCTTGATCGATGATCCCTGTAACAAAAAAATACACAAAATATTTAGAAAAGAATCGTGTAATCTTATATATAAAATTCTCGTGTCACAATGTTAGTTACCGTACTCCGCCGAAACGACTTTCACCATATGCATATTCAGTAGGTCTGAGAATCGGCTACTATTTCTCATACCCCTAAGTGATAAGGGTTTACACACACAACGTTTACCGGGTCAGCTGGTATAAGTATAACTCAACATAATAATTCGATATAGTATGCATATTTTCAGGAGCCGTACTCCCAAAATCACAGTTCGGCGAGTTGAGAAAACTTCGATAGCGTGATTCAGCTAAATAGTAATGGGGCCATCTCTTGACGAGGTACTGAAAATTGACACACTATCCTTAATTTTACAGTGACAGAACCCTCTGTGGTTCGACTCGGGTAGAACACCAGTGTTACACCTATTTCTGTTATAACTATTTTAAGCGCTGCTGTGTTCTGGTTTGAAGGTTGTGGTAAGTGAGACAGACTTTTCCGAGGCGTTCCAGCTTAGTCCTCAGGGGTAGCGGCGCATGTGTGGCCGACCTCAGGCTAGAATCTAATATTATCTGGGGTTGATTACAACTGTCTATGAGCGGCAATAGCTTACCATCAGCTGGACAGCATGATCGTCTGTTACTCCTATACTATACTAGTAGTGCCCGCGGATTCGCCCGCGTTTTAATAAAAGTAACATGACATACGTATAACTGAAAATTTGCGCCACTGTCGAAAATTAGTTGTACCAACTCAGAAACCTTCGTGGGCATATGCACAAAAACCTTTTCCCACGGACTAAATTGGGAGTCTAAACCATTCTCAAGCCCCCTTGAATACACACAACAAATTTCATCAAAATCAGTCCGGTCGTTTAGAAGGAGTTCAGTGACATACACACGCACATAAGAAATATATAAATAAAGATATAAAAAATATGATGACTAAATTGTAACGCCTGTGTGGCGGTTCTACCACCTTCAAAATGTGGAGGCTTCCCAGGACGTAAGTTATTCTGATCGAATGCTTACCTTCTGGTGGTATGGAGGTGAGGTCCCGGCAGAACAGTCTTGGTGTCCAGGGGGACAGGAGATTCCTCGCTCGGGCTCTCTGCGCCTCCTCTATTATTGTCTTCTGTTCTGTTGCCGCTATCTAAACAGAAAGAAATATGTATTTTTTAATATAATAGAAATAATATTAAATCTCCAATTACATTGAAATAGGTAGGTTGCTGTCCCACCCCCAGACCCTGGCTACAACCTCCGTCCCACCTACCCGGTCATCATTGAGGATCGCCTCAGACACCTTCATCCAGAGCCGCTGCGACTCGAACTCCTCCTGGTGTTCCAGGGTTCCTTTCAAACTTCTACCCAAATAACCCCTGGCGGTTGCCCATCCTCTCCTGGCCGCTCCTCCACCCCCAGACCCTGGCCACCACCTCAGTTCCACCTACCTGGTCATCGTTGAGGATCGCCTCCGACACCTTCATCCAGAGCCGCTGCGACTCGAACTCCTGCTGGTGCTCCAGCTTCACCAGGTAGCGGGGTAACCGCTGCTCCTTCAGCACCGCCACGTCGAGGAGGTTAGACTCCTCCTGCAGGGAAAGAATTTTGAAAAATTTTAAATAACTTTTGTTTTTTTTTTATTTTTTATTATTATTTTTGTGTTTTTTTGTGATTATTGTTTTTTTTCTTAAATTTATTTTGTGATTTTTATTTTAGTGTAATATAGTTTTAAAAAATTGTACTGTGTGCTGCAATTTTGTTGAATAAATGATATTATTATTAAAAATATAAGTAAAGGAATTTTGGAAATATCAAAAACGTGTCAATATACTAGTCCACCAGTCTGGACTGTGTAAAGATTTTTCGAATTATTTTCTTCAAAAAAAATATCGACAATATTTGAAAAAATATTTTTTATATTCCATTAAAAGAAAAACTAATGAAAATCTATAAACTGTTTACTTTTTCTATACGGTGACCATTTTTTCACAAACCTGCTTCTTACTTACTTTTCTTTATTTTTCTTTCAGTTTACAAAATCCCATTTTATATGAAAAAAAAAACTTACAGAATGAAAGATAAAACATTTTGAAAAAATGGATTAGGATTATGGTGTTTGCCGCTTCTTTTTTATAACGTAACAACTTGCGAATTGGTAGTACTTTGACTGAAATATATTCATTTTGATTTTGAAAATCTTTGGCGGGTGATCTCCGTATGATCCCATTGAAAGGAGACAAAAATTGATTAATATTATTAACGGGCGTAGGTCATTTAGAAAGTTATTCGTACCTTAGTTTCACACGAATTAATACCTTACATTTTAGACCTTCACACAATCCCAGCGGCGGGACCTGAAAGGGTTCCTACCAACTCACCCTGGCCTTCTCATCGCTTGGTAAAGTACAATCTAGACCTCCCCCAGAACCCTACCTAAAGGGTTCCAGCTTACTTCTCCTCAGACGACCTGTCGCTTGGTGAAGCCCTCTAGCCCCAAAAAAAACCCAGCAGCTGGACCTAAAAGGGTTCCAATCACCTCCTCCTCGTCCTCCTCCTCAGTCTTCTCTGGGTGGAGTACACAAAAGACCTCTCCAGAACCCTAGCAGTGGGACCTAAAAGGGTTCCAATCAACACACTCCATTTTTGTCACTTGTTGGAGTAAACTGTAAGCCTTTCCCAGAAACCCAGCAGTAAGACCTGAAAGGGTGACCAACTCTCCGCTGTCTTCTTGTCTCCCGGTGAAATAAGCTGCAAGCTTGCCTCAGAAGCCCAGTAGTGGGACCTTAAAGGGTTCCAACCACCTCATGCCATTCTTCTCTGGGTGGAGTACACTCTAGACCTCCTCCAGAACCCCAACTGTTCCTAAAAGTACCTATAAAGGTCCAAAGGTCGCAACAAACTCACCCCGGTCTTCTTGTCCTTAATATCGATCTTTCCGTCCCAGTAGCCCTCCACTGAGGCCACTGTGTCCTTGCCCTTCTTTATCCGCCCCGAGATCGCGTTCGTTTGATCCGCGCCGCCGAGAAATGACTGGGGATTAAGTTGTTAGAAAAAATACAAATGAATAGATTTTTTATCATATATGTAAAATGTTCGTGTCACAATGTTAGTTACCGTACTCCTCCGAAACGGCTTTACCGATTTTCACTAAATTTTATATGCATATTCAGTAGGTCTGAGAATCAGCTACTATTTATTTTCCATACCCCTAAGTGATAAGGGTTGTTCACCCTTAACATGAACATATAACATAAGTTGACTTTCGAATGATTTGAAATAATAGGCCACAAAAATTTGTTAACATGCAAAATGTTTAAATTAATGAATGGCGGGAACTTAGCTGCCAACATAATATGAAAAAAATATGTGTTTTCTTCAAAATTAGCCTGTTCCTGTGTGTTTGTCATATATCATTACTTAATCCGATGATGGAATAATACAGGGGGTGTTTTTCTTATTTTGCAAAATGAACTCATTCGATTCCCGGCTAGGAAAATAGATTTTTCAAAAATGTAACGATGCAGTTTCAATTTTTATCAAAATCGGCCTCGTAGCTCCTTTCAGCATTTTCCGCTAATCCTTATAGTTTCGGAATTTCGGATTTGGCCCTGAAGGCCTATTTGAAAAAATCACCCTGTATACATATTATACAAAAGCTTGATAAAAATAATAATAACTACAATTTAAAGTATAATATTTATAATTAGCTACTACAACTAATATTTAAAAAAAAATACCTCTATTTTATAATAACTATTTTATACTGTTATATTCGAACTATAAAAGAATATACATTAAAAAAACTCACCCTTAATTTAAATTCTATATCTGCTTGGTATCCAGTCTCTTGGCATATTACATGGACCTGAAAGAGAGATTAAATATATAGGAGTTTTACATTGGAATTCTGACTTAGTCCATGAAAAAATAATATTTAATTAATATTACATAGCTTTATACACGCTTTATATTAGCTTCACTTGTACGTTTGTCAGTGAGTAACTCCGTATTTCAGTAGAAAGAGATCAACATACATCCTTATCTTACCCTGCATGTATGAAAGAATGAAATAGAATACTTTTCTACTTTTTAATTGATTTTATCATAAAAGCGTGTTTTTTAGTTTCTTGAACTATATATTTTATATATTTTCTTATAATATAGGAGTAGCAGACGCCCATATCTGTAATCAACCTGATTTGATAAGCTTGATTAAAGATGATCCTACCTCCCTTCCCAGTGGTCCTTGAGTGAGGGTATCTACTACACCGTCCCTTGATCCATCATTGTCTGTTGGTACAACCCCCTCTAAGGGCACAGATCTCTCCCAAGAGCCCTTATGTAAGGGTTCCTGCTAGGTCCCTACATTTCCCCTCATCTCTATACAGATAATGCCGTCATTGTCTGTTTATAAATTCCGCCCCCCAACCCCCCTAAGGGTATGGGTCCCTTCCCTCCCAGTGGCCCTTTAGTAAGGGTATCTTATATACCTTCCCTCCCAGCTCCACACCGAGAATACCCTCATACATTGTTCACAAGTCTCTTGAGATATACAGGTCCTGGTACAATCCCCCCTAAGGGCAGGGTCCCTACCTTCCCGCCCAGCTCCATGCTGAGCGTGCCTATGACGATGCCCTTGCAGTGCGCGTAGGGCGCCGTCGTGACGTAGGTCTCTTGAGATATACAGGTCCTGGTACAATCCCCCCTAAGGGCAGGGTCCCTACCTTCCCGCCCAGCTCCATGCTGAGCGTGCCTATGACGATGCCCTTGCAGTGCGCGTAGGGCGCCGTCGTGACGTAGGTCTCTTGAGATATACAGGTCCTGGTACAATCCCCCCTAAGGGCAGGGTCCCTACCTTCCCGCCCAGCTCCATGCTGAGCGTGCCTATGACGATGCCCTTGCAGTGCGCGTAGGGCGCCGTCGTGACGTAGGTCTCTTGAGATATACAGGTCCTGGTACAATCCCCCCTAAGGGCAGGGTCCCTACCTTCCCGCCCAGCTCCATGCTGAGCGTGCCTATGACGATGCCCTTGCAGTGCGCGTAGGGCGCCGTCGTGACGTAGGTCTCTTGAGATATACAGGTCCTGGTACAATCCCCCCTAAGGGCAGGGTCCCTACCTTCCCGCCCAGCTCCATGCTGAGCGTGCCTATGACGATGCCCTTGCAGTGCGCGTAGGGCGCCGTCGTGACGTAGGTCTCCCGCCGCCCCGGCAGCCGGACACGGGCCATGCCCTCCAGGATCGCTGACGTCGAATTACCTTGAACACAACATTATCATCATCATCATCATCACCATCATCATCATCATCATCAACCCATCACTGTCCCATTGCTGGGCACGTGTCTCCTCTTATAATGAGAAGGATTAGGCCATAGTCCACTGCGCTGGCCAAGTGCGTATTGGTAGAGTTCACATACCTTTGAGAACTTATTTTTTAAGATTTCTCAGGTTTGCAAGTTTCCTTACGATGTTTTCCTTCACCGTTTTGAACAAGTGATAATTAGTTTCTAATACGCACATCATTTTGTATAATCAGAGGTGTGCCTGGGATTTAAACCTCGGACCCTTCGATCGAGAGGCCGAGTTTCTTAACCACTAGGCAATCACTGTTTACACAATACTTGATAATTATTAAAAAATAAAAATAATGATATCAATATAATTAAATGACAATTATTAATACTTATCGTCACTAATTAATTATTGATTAATGATCACAAACAATGAATAGTAATTATATTAATATTTTTAATTAACAATTATTCATCATTATCATTACCATCGTCATCATCAATAATTAATGATTAATTGATAATTAATATTAAACATCGATATCGAAATTCTTAAAGGAAATAATGTTAAACCTTTATTTTAAGCTTATAATCAATTATTAATTATATTCATCATCATTATCATTATCAATATTATTATCAACACAAGAAATTAAATTTATTATTATAATATTTTCTAGTACGTATTTTCGATGCAGTGCTAGGTAATGTTGTACTATCAAAGTGAACCTAATTTTATCAAGGTAACATTTTAAGAATTATACGTATCAATTTTATAAAGAATTGTTTTCGCGCTTGATTGAGACCTCTAGTGACCCAAAAGCTGGAGCTTACCTCGGTCAACAAATAAGTTTGGCAATACAACGAGGTAATGCTGCTAGTGTCTTGGGTACACTAACGCGGGGCAGCGATCAGGCTCATTTATTTTATTTATTTAATTACTGTAAATATTTTTATTTTTAAGCTATTGCATAGCTTCTATCGCGGGCCTTGAGCGTGGAGACCGAATGCAGAAATTCCGTAACGAAAAAACCTAACACCCCCCACTCTGACCGGCACAGCGTTGATACTTTTTAGTAGGGTTCTGTGCGCCCCGAAGCGCACACGCCAGTTGACGGGTTAATGACTTTTTGCATACTGCATAAATAAAATCTATATATATAAAAGCGAAAAGATACTCACGTTCAAAACGTATTAATCAAGGTTTTGACGAAACTACTGAAGCTATAATCATGAAATTTGAAAAATAACTTCATTTTATAATGTAGATGCGCACTAAGAACGGATTTTTTGATATTCCATCGTTTAGGGGGTTAAATGGGGGTTGTAAGTTAATATGAAAGTCCGTCAGTTTTAAAGCAAACTGGATGAAAATTGGTATTTAGCTTTCTGATTTAAGGTGATAAAAATCTAATCTAAGGGTTTTTCCAAAATCAACCCTAAAGGTGGTTAAATAGGGGTTGACAGCTTATTTCAAATTTTGCCATTTTGAAAGCCAGCACTATGTAAGTTAGCCATTGCTTTACTGGTTAGATATAATAGAACTTTAGTTCTGCCGTTTTTGGAAAATCAACCCCTATGTGGGTTAAATAAGGGTTGTAAGTTTGTATGGAATTCCCCCAGTTTTGATGTAAATTCTATGAAAATCGGTATTTGGGTTTTCGATTAAAAATAATTAAATACCTATTTCGCCATTTTTGGAAAATCAACCCTTAAATTGGCAAAATAAGGGTTGACAGCTTATTTTAAATTTTGCCACTTTGAAAGCCAGCACTATGAAAGTTAGCCATTGATTTACTGGTTAGATATAATAGAACTTTAGTTTCACCGTTTTTGGAAAATCAACCCCTATGTGGGTTAAATAAGGGTTGTAAGTTTGTATGGAATTCCCCCAGTTTTGATGTAAATTCTATGAAAATCGGTATTTGGGTTTTCGATTAAAAATAATTAAATACCTATTTCGCCATTTTTGGAAAATCAACCCTTAAATTGGCAAAATAAGGGTTGACAGCTTATTTTAAATTTTGCCACTTTGAAAGCCAGCACTATGAAAGTTAGCCATTGATTTACTGGTTAGATATAATAGAACTTTAGTTTCACCGTTTTTGGAAAATCAACCCCTATGTGGGTTAAATAAGGGTTGTAAGTTTGTATGGAATTCCCCCAGTTTTGATGTAAATTCTATGAAAATCGGTATTTGGGTTTTCGATTAAAAATAATTAAATACCTATTTCGCCATTTTTGGAAAATCAACCCTTAAATTGGCAAAATAAGGGTTGACAGCTTATTTTAAATTTTGCCACTTTGAAAGCCAGCACTATGAAAGTTAGCCATTGATTTACTGGTTAGATATAATAGAACTTTAGTTTCACCGTTTTTGGAAAATCAACCCCTATGTGGGTTAAATAAGGGTTGTAAGTTTGTATGAAAGTCCCCCAGTTTTGATGTAAACTGTACGAAAATCGGTATTTGGGTTTTCAATAGAAAATAATTAATAACCTATTTCATTGTTTTTGGAAAATCATCCCTTAAGGTCGTTAAATGGGGGTTGGAATTTTATTTCAAACTCCGTTAATTTGGAAGCAAGGACTATAAAAATTTGCATTTGGCTTTCCTGTTGGATATAATAGAACTTTTTTAACACCATTTATGGAAAATCTACCCTCAAGAAGGTAAAATAGGGGTTGAAAGTTTGTTGGGAAGTCCGCAGATTTTGAAACAAAGTCTATGAAAATTGGTGTTCAGCTTTCTGATTGAAAATAATAGAACACATATTTACAGTTTTTGGAAAATAAACCCTTAAGTTTGATTAATAGGGAATAGAACTTTATTTTAAAATCCGTTAATTTGGAAACAAGGATTGTAAAAATAGCAATTAGCTTCAAAATAATAGATATTTAGCTTTAAAAAAATACAATTCTGGTTCAAAATAATAGAGCTTCTTTAACACCGTTTATGGAAAATCTACCCTTAAGAAGGTAAAATAGGGGTGGAAACTTCGTTTAGAAGTCCGCAGCTTTTTAAGAAAAGTCTATGAAAATCGTTATTTAGCTTTCTGATTCAAAATAATAAGACACATATTTCACAGTTTTTAGAAAATCAACCCTTAAGGTTGTTTAATAGGGGATGGAACTTTATTTTATAATCCGTTAATTTGGAAGCAACCACTATAAAAAATTTATCATTGGACTCAATGAAGCATCTGAGTCACTGTTTTTTTTTAGATCAACCCTTAGACGGGTATAAAAGGGTGTATGCATTATGCCTTTCTGTTTACACATTCGTTTCAGCATTTTTAGCTCAACAATCAACCCCATTAGGGTACTATAAGTAAAGAAAGCTTCTTTAAAAACCGTTATTGAAGTTACTTCCTTTGGCGTGTCTGGAAAAAGAACATAGTGCAGAGAAGTTTAGTGTAGGGCGAAATTCCACGGGCCGTCGTAACATATATTTTAACATGGGAATGTATTGCGCGTGCTAAAGTGCAGAACACCGGTTTTTTAGAGTTCCGTACCTAAAGAATAAAAACGGAACCCTATTTAGTACTAAGACTTCGCTGTCTGTCCTTCTGTCCGTGTGTCACAGGGCTCTATCTCTGGAACCGTAATAGATAGACATTTGAAATTCAAACAACAAATACTAAAAATAAAAAAAAGTTGAAAACAAAAAGGGGTCCCCATACAACACAAACTGCTATTCGATATTTTTCCAACTAACTTTTGAACCGTTAAAGGTAGACAGTTCAAATTTTCACAATGTGTGTACTTTAATGGCTGCTCCAATATTAAATACTAGAAATAAGAAAAAAATAAAATTTTGGATGTACGGAACCCTCCAGGTGCGGGTTTGACTTGCACTTGGCCAATTATTAGTAACGCGCGGACCCACGGGCCACAAGGGAAAGTCGCGGGCCACACACCACCCGTGGGTGTCGGGTTGCCGACCGCTGGTGTTGAATATTAGCTTTTAGAAATTTACTGATAAAGTATTTATTGATGCATATGTACATAGGAATGTTTTTGAAATTCTACTAAGGAGGTAAAAGAAGTGTTATATGTATGTATACGGGAATCTGTCAGGTTCGAAGTTAGAAACGTGATTTCAGATAACGTTTATTCAGACAAATACACGACAACGTGGACGGGTGCAAATTTCGTATATAATAATGCGTAAGTTTATTCAAATTGGCCTACATTTTGGTATACTGATTAGGTACATCGCAACTACTTTGGACACACTGCTTGCCAACATTTTGTCCTGCCGTGGGGTATGGTTGTGGTTATGCGTGGATTAGTGATGGTGATGTGGTATACACATAGACCTTGGATTAAAATTTTGGGATAGAACAGGGCTACAGTATCCCCTGCCTGTCGTACGAAACTAAAGGGGGACTTCTGGAGTTGCGGGCGGCAAGAATGGGAGCTCTAACCGCCCAGCCAGAGACCCTGGAAAGAACCACTGTGTATAAGGCCCCATATAACATGGATGGTTCCTATGGAATAGTGTAAATAATAATTATTGTATCCTACATGAATCTTATATTTTAAATAAGGGTTCATTACAGACCACTAATTAGAGTTTTTGTGTATGTTTCTGAAGAAAACTTGACCAATTTAGGTACACAGTAACGAAAAAAAAGCTTTTATTAATTAAATATTAATTCTACTTTATCGTTAAAATTGTTAAAGGTACAAATTTACGATTACAGTTATTTGTATGTCATATCATATTTTTTTACGCGGGCGAAGCCGCGGGTTCTGCTAGTAAATATATAATTGTAATTGCATAAGTTGATAAAAAATGCTATGCAATGCAATAGCTTTACCGCGGCAGTCTCCGAGTGCCACACGTATTTTTTTTATTTGTTTTAAATTTATTTTCAGTTATTACAATATTGTAATAAGGTTTAAATATAGCAAAATTTATTGTAATAATTTTAAATAAATTTATATATCACGTATCAATTACATTTATCAACATTATCAATTCTCTAAATAATTGTAACAATAACAACGCTTTGTACACTATTATATATCCTGTAGCAAGGGTGTTATGGACAGACAATAAGACGATTACACAAACACACACTCACTCACACACACATACACACGCCAACATTTTATATACACATATAGATATATATTTTATAATAATTATAGCATAGATAATTTGTTAGTTACAGTTTGTTTTTATTTCTTATGACTATATATGTATATGTAGAATGTCTAGTTATAGAAGAGCGGAGCCGCCTAACACAGACATTTGTTTACTAGACGGCTCCAAACCACTTATTATGTAAACCAATTCATTGTTAAAGAAATAAATATTTTTTATTTTTTTTAGACTAGATGGCGCTGTCCCCTGTAGGTACGTTTCCTGAATCACGCTAACGATGTTACCGCGTAGCTTGTATAAGTAGTCAGGGGTCCCTCCGTCAACTTGATTACAGATGTCCCTATATGGGCGGCAGTAACTACTTACTGTTATTTTTGTTTAGCACACGGATTAATCCTCATGTGCTTTGATAATTATATATATTTATTATATCTGTCTGGCCGGGCCTCGAACGCGGGACCCATTGCGTATTAAACAGATATGACGATATGATAAAGCGATATGATAACCGCTTCGAAACGCGGGTCGTAAACTAATTATGATAATCATCATTTTCATCAACAATATTATCAACATCATTATTATCAAAACCAATCAAAATAATAAATAATAATAAAGTAAATAAAAAATATTAAATAAACATGATAATTATTACTTATCATTTTCATCAACGATATTATCAACATCATTATTATCAAAAAAAAATCAAAATATTTTAATGATAAAATAAAACTTACCATAGAATTTTGAGCGTGCCAATAAACTACCCTCTATAACGAACCCTTCTTTTCTATTCGAAATATAGAAGGCCGATATAGGGGGATGATGGGACACCTGCAATAAAAAATATACTTTTATCAACAAAAAATAATAAAACTATAGTTTAAAAACTAAAAACCACGCTAAAATCGCACAAGGAAAATCGTTAATCCTGATTCCTGACGATCCTGATGAAGTGAACACGATAAAATTATTAAAATCGTGTATTGTCATCGGTTCTTGATAATTGTTCAAAATTTTAAATTACTCGGACCGTTCAAAGTGGGTAAAAATCTAGTTCAAAGATTCCGTTACATACATACATACAGGTAAAGCTAATAATAGCGTGGTAAAAACTAAATATAAAGTTTTCTATGGGTGATAGAAAAAAATATTTAATACAATTTTATTCTGAACAAAAACTAAAAATTAAAGTTTTTACTAGTTCTACCTTTAAAATGACTTAAAGTAATCGTTATGGTTTTTATAATACGTTGTTTTTTTAGATATCACAAATTATGTGTTACATAACCAGGTAGGTATAGTCCGCACCAAACTGCTAGTCCGCTCTGAAGTTCTTGCGAGCATGTGTATTCATACAATGTACTATGGCGACGCAATTCATTTCTATATTCAGACCGGACTAGCAGCTTTATGCAGACTATAATAGGGTACTATTTTAACCCTTTGGACATACAACCCTAAAAAGGGTACCCACCTGTTCAGCTACATAGTACGTATAGGTCTGTGAGTCGGGGTGCCGCCAGCAGCACCTGAAAGCCTCCCCTAGAACAGGGTTGTAGGGCTTCTTCAACCCTTTAGGCTTCCTATACAACCCCGACAGGTACCACCGGAGCACGCACTTGAACCTCTCGTACGGATCGTCCATGTGTTGCGCCCTGGAAGCGATAGGGACTAAGTTTAGTTAAAGACGTTATTTAACTAAAATTAACTAAAGTCAATCACTAAAAAAATAAGTTAATATAAGTTACGTTAATATTTGTAAATTAGTTTAACTATATACAATAGACGTATTAAAAAATATTATTTAATAATTACTCTTACAACTTTATGTGCCAAAAAAGCGCACTAGGCACGCATCAAAATCGTTGTTCGCAGTTACAAAAGCAACATGTAATTATGCGCAGAATTCTTTGGTTAGCAGACTACAAATAAGCTATAATAATTTTTTAATACTTTAGATATTTTTCATAATAGCAAGTACAGCTTTAAAAAAGATGTATGCAAAGTCATAAATGACAGTGACCACATAAATAAAAGTTGATTAACTAATACACTTTATAATATTCATGGAACTATTTATATTTAAACTATGTATACTACAATATATAAAATAATAAAATAAAATAAAACGATAAAAAATATCCTATATATTTAATTATGTAAATGAAGAGTAGCTGCAAAACACACACATTAACACATTAACACACACACACACACACACACACACAAAGACGCACGCACACGCACGCTTGCAATGTTAATGTTTTATTGTAAACCTCAGTGTCAGTTTAACAGTGCTTACTTAAAAAATGTAAATCCGTAATTGGCTATAAGTTTTAAACATAAGCTATGTAATCTTTACTACTAAGAGCTGTGGATTTTGTTAAAATAAATAAATAAATAAATTACTTAAGTATTAAAAAAATAATAATAATAGAAATAGTGCTTCTTCAATTCAAATTAAATTTTGTTTTTGTTTCTTTTTCATGTAACAAATAACTATCTTTTTATTTTCCATGAATGTTTGTCTGTATGTTCTATATAGAATCGTAAACTATGCATTTGATCATGTGATGATCTTTGGCAAAGTTGTTGTGTAAGAACCAACGAAGGTTTCTGAGTTGGTACGACCAATTTTCGACAGATGGCGCAACTGTCATTCCAATGTAGGTACAAATTTTCAGTTATATGTATGTCATGTTATTTTTTTAAAGGCGGGCGAAGCCGCGGGCGCTATTAGTTATTCTATAAAAATGTCATTCACAACTTTTTAAGCATGAAAATTAAAAAAAACTTTTTTAACATTAACTTCGAATTTAAAATAAAAATAAAACTCACTGCGCTCATGTGATGATCTCTAGCAAAGTTGTTGTGCACGAGCGCACGAAGGTTTCTGAGTCGGTACGACCTATTTTCGACAGATGGCGCCACTGTCATTCCAATGACGGTACAAATTTTCAGTTATAGAACGCGGGCGAAGCCGCGGGCACTACTAGTTTTAAATATAGATAGAACTCACTGCGCTAGCAAGTCCGCATGATAGTAATTATCCGACAGCTTGTCCAAGAAGGACCTCGGCTCCAATATGAAGGTCGGCAGGACCACCTTGCTGAGGTCCATGCCGGGCCGCACCTGCTTCAACAGGAACCATAGCAGCGACTTGTTTTCCTCCGCTACTTCCTCCACTAGCTCGCCCGCCTGGAATTATGAGGGTTAACCATAGATTAGTAAAGATTACTCACTCCTAACAAGAAAATGTACCCAGTTTTGAGAATTGAAATAGTTGCGTAAAAAAGTTTTGCCACGTCTCCGTGCCAAAATGTCCCTAAAATATTTGAAATCATTATTGATTTATTATGTAAATTACGCAGTATTAGTTATTTATTCGTATTTTTTTTTTCAAAAAATGTTTTTATTTGTCAAGAATTCAAAAAAGAACTTATTAATAAGCCGTTTGTGGCGTCATTCAATTTCAAGGCGGCGAAGTATCTTTACTAATCTATGGGGTTAACATGTAAAGTATGTAAGGAAAGTAAGATGAGCGAGTGAAATAGTTAAACAAATGTGTGTGTAGATGCAGTGATAGCTTAGTGGTTAAGAAACTCGGTCTCTGGATCGAGGGGTCCGAGGTTCAAATCCGAGGCACGCACGTCTGATTTTTCAAAATGATGTGCGTATTATTAATCATCACTTGCTTAAACGGTGAAACAAAACATTGTGAGGTAACCTGCACACGTTTTATAAAAGAAAATTCAAAGGTATGTAAAACTACCTACCAATACGCACTTGTCCAGCGCGGTGGGCTTTGGCCTAATCCTTCTCATTCTGAGAGGAGACCCGTGCCCAGCAGTGGGTCAGTGATGTGTTGTTGATGATGATGTGTGTGTACGTGTGTGCGTATTTGTGTATGCGTCTGTAGGTTGTCTATGTAAATACACGTATTTTTAAAGGTGATAGAATCAATTGTATTTGACTCCGGCGGCACCACCGCCACACCTACTTCTGCCTAATAACAGTAGTGTAGCGCTGTTGTGTTCTGGTTTAAAAGGTGTGGTAAGGGAGACAGATTTCTGAGGTATTCCAGCTTAGTCCTCAGGGGTGACATCTCTGGCCGACTTCAGGTAGGATTAGATATTCCTACCTGAGATCGGCTCAGATGTGCCGCTAACCCTGAGGACTAAGCCAGAACCCTTTAAAACCAGAACACAGCAGCGCTTAAGACCGCTGTCATAACAGAAACACGTGAAGCTATGGTACCACCTACACATATTATAAAAGAACCGTCCACTCACCGCCCCAATCTCCCGATCCGGATCTTCGACGTACACAGCGTCGATCCTCGCGAGGACGTCGCGACGCCGCGACGCCGGGTCTTCGGTCGGCTGCGACACCGGCATCCCCTCGCTGTCGGTGTCCGACGCGGCGCCGGCCAGCTCTACGGTTGAAGGTAGGGGGGTGTGTAGTGATGTGCTGTGCTAGCTTACTTCACTAGCTGATACATGATATATATTGATATAAGGGTGGAGGGGGGAAAGCTTAACAGTCCTTCTCTGGGTGTAACCCAATCAATCATAAATTTAATGAAATTGATAGTTATGGCGTTTAAAGGGGGGGAGGGGGCGTTTAAATTGAGCTTAGGAGGAGGAATCATAAATATCATCATCTTCTTTCTCATATATATCATCAAGTGGACTGTGTATTTGGTTCAAAGAAGTTTCATCACAAAAATTGAGGGTAGAAATACATGGGTAATAATCCTACCCCCAATTTATACGATTTTTTTTTCTAAATATTACTAAGATACATTTATCTAGCATTTATAGCATTTAGCGGCTAAATTAATGATCTCATGATAGACATAGACTTAGCTACCAATTAGATTCCCGGATATTTTTCACCAAAAACAAAAAGCAGATTTGAAAAAAATATGTTATGTAGATTTCTCAAATTTTATAACCGATAGTTTGACAACCGAAACAGATAAAAATAATGTTATCTCATGGGTCTATTTGATTCATCTAGCTGCGAGCTGACTGTCCCTCAATGGGACAGCAAACACAATATGGAGTAAAATTGTTAAAAAAAATATTATTAAAAAATGAGTATTAAAAAAGTATTCTGTTAATTTTTTTAGAAAATAGAACTGTTGTTATTTCGATATATTATAATAACAAATTCTTACTCAAAACATCGTAACAAAAAGTGCTACATTTCGGAAAAATGACACGCACTATATTTTGTCGGTATGTTTAAACAAAACAAACAATATATTTCATCATCATAATCAATATCGATGTTATATTTTATCAACACAATTATTATAACATTTAAAATTCGTAAATGTTCAGATTAACTGACAGATATAGTTAAAATATTTTGGAAAGATATTTATAATGCCATTCAGGTATTATAATTCAATTAGTAACAAATTTTAATTTATGTGTTACATAATTTTGATATTTTTTGCAAACTTCATACAGGTAGAACACACTGGGCTGTAATATGTACATAATATCTGTGTAAAAACTGTGTTCTAGCAAATAAAGAATTTGAATTTAAATTTATAATATAAATAAGAACAAGGAAATAATAACTTGTAAGAAATAATAAATAAAGAAATACTAAACGAGCACGCAGTCCAGCTGATTGTAGGTGGCTACTGCCGCCCAAGGACATCTGTCATCAACCCTACATAAGATTACATGCCTATCCGAGGCATATTGGGCATAGATGCGTTGCTACTTGCTACCCAAGAGGACTCTGTTGGAATGCCTCGGGTAAGTGCGTCCCTTACCACACACTTCAAACCGGAACACAGCAGCGCCTAACACTACTGTTATAACAGAAATAGGTGTGGCGGTGGTGCCGCCGGAATCGAACCACAGAGAGATCTACAAGTGGTACAACGGTATTGCATTTTTTTCGAAGCTGTACTGCTTTTTAAATCGAAAGGGTTGGCAACTGTGATTGGAGTTACCACAGGACCGGAGGCCCTAGGCGAACCAAACCTGCCACCTCCTTCTTCTTTAGTCTACCAGGGCCGTCTTACTGCTTACGTGGCACATGTGATCGGCTTCAGGTAGAACCTGCTCTATATGGAGTTGTACAGATGTCCATACGACAGTGACTTACCATCAGGTGGACTGCATGCTCGTCTGCTACTTCAATCAAAATATATAGGCACTTAAAAACACTTACATATTCATATATAGTACTCGTTTTATACCGCGACGCTGTCGTCACTCAGTTTGATAACCCGTTGGTATTCCAAAATAAAAAATACACAAAAACACTCTCACACACACATGTAACTTAATGTAAAATTTTCAAAAAAATCGTTCAAACACTTTAAAAATTTTACGATCACAAACATAACAAAACTGTATCCAAACTAAGTTTATAAATGCGAATGAAAGTTTGTTTGTAACACTTTCACGCCTTAACTAAATAACCGATTGTCATGAAATGTTGTACACACGTTGTCAGGGGTTCAGAAAAGGACATAGGGTAGCTTTTATCCCGAAAAATAGTACGGTTTCCGAGGGACAGATATCAACCTCAGGGGCCCTACCATCTTTTAAAAACCACCATAGTTCAGGAAAGTTTTATCCCCTTAAAACAGTAAAATATTCCGTCATACACAGTTGAACAAACTTAAACCCTTATTAATTTTTCGCTTATCCATTCTATAAAACCAACTGAAATTGTCATATTTTGCTTAAAAAGTTAAATTTCCTGCAAAAAACATAAAAGTATGATTAAAATAATATTGTTTTAAGAGATGGTAGTAACTCCCCTGGTTTTTATACACGAAACACAAACGTTCACTTCAAAATAACGTTAAATACACGCAAGTATAACAAATAACCTCATTGACTATGTTTTCCGATAATAGGATAAGGTTTTATATGTACGAGCGTAGCTAAGTCGGCTACATACTTGGTTACATTGACGAAGTGACAAAATGGACTCTTAATATTTTTTTTTCTTAATACACATAGATTAGTAAAGATACTTCGCCGCCTTGAAATTGAATGAAGCCACAAACGGCTTATTAGTAAGTTCTTTACTTGAGTTCTTGGCAAATAAAAACATTTGTAGAGAAGATTTACGAATAAATAACTAATACTGCGTAATTTACATAAGAAATAAATAATTATTTCAAATATTTTAGGGAAATTTTAGCACGGAGACGTGGCAAAACTTTTTTACGCAACTATTTCAATTCTCAAAACCTGCCTGTTAGGAGACTGTGCATCCTTGAGCACTCTTAATATTTCAAGAGAGAAAGGGGTTTAATATTAGTCTATCTAAGAACTTTTTGTATTTTTTAAAATATATGTGTAGCAGATGAGCATTCAGTCCATCTGATGGTAAGGCTGCAGCCGTACAGATAGCAATTAACCCCAGATGAGATTAGTTTCCTATTTATGTTCGGCCACAAATACGGCGCCGCTACCCCTGAGGACTAAGCTGGAACGCCTCGGAAAACTATGTCTCCCTTACCACACCCTTCAAACCAAAACACAGCAGCACTTATGCGACATATTCCTGGATATCTTTGAATGTGCATTACATACACTCAATCAATCACATATTTTAATAACACCTAATAAGTGAGAGTTGCACTAAGTCTATAATTCACGAGCTTTTGCCCGCGGCTTCGCTCGCGTTACGAAGTAATATTATTAACTAAGAAGATTTATACAAACTTTCATCCCCTACTTTATCCCCTTGGGGGTAGAATTGATCAAATTCCTTTCTTAGCGGATACCTGCGACATAACATCTACCTGAATGCCAAATGTCAGCCCGATCCGTCCAGTGGTTTGGGCTGTGCGTTGATAGATCACTATGTCAGTCAGTCACCTTTGAGTTATATATATTTAGATTACTGGGGTAGTAGAAACGACCGTCCCGCTTTAGGACTCTATTCCATTACTTCGTCAATGCCTTCATAATTATTATTAATACGTACACCTTACTTCAACCACCTTCAACTCACGACTTATACCTCTGTAGACATTCTACTTTTTTACTAGTTTAAGCGGAGCGGTCGCAATACCGAAGGTGGTAGAACCCTTTGTGGTTCGACTCCGGCGGCACCACCGCCACACCTATTTCTACCTAATAACAGCAGTGTTAGGCGCTGCTGTGTTCCGGTTTGAAGGATGTGGTAAGTGAGACAGACTTTTTCGAGACGTTCCAGCTTAGTCCTCAGGGGTAGCGGCATCTGTGACCTCAGGTAGGAATATCTAATCCTGTCTGGGGTTGATTACAGATGTCCATGGGCGGCAGTAGCCACTTACCATCAGGTGGACTGCATGCTCGTCTGCTACATCTTTATATATATATTTCTTATGTGCGTGTGTATGTCACTGAACTCCTCCTAAACGACTGGACTGATTTTGATGAAATTTGTTGTGTGTGTTCAAGGGGACTTGAGAATGGTTTAGATTCACAATTTAGTCCGTGGGAAAAGGATTTTTTAATTATTTTTAATTCGTAAGTAGTTATAGAATCGGAAACTATACATTTGATCAAGTGATGATCTTTAGCAGTTGTTGTCCAAGAGCCCACGAGGATTTGGGAGTTGGTAAGACCAATTTTCGACAGATGGCACCACTGTCATTCCAATGCAGGTACATATTTTCCGTTTTATGTATGTCATATTATTTCTTTAAAATGCAGGCGAAGCCGCGGGCACCACTAGTTATATTATAAATAAACAATTACATATAAAAATGTCTCAATTCCGCGATATTCGTCTAAAATCATACAGTATGTAGGTATATCTATATAGTTACACTATGAGATCATACTAAATGTAACCATGCTTAAATGCTTACCTCCGATAATATGCCGGCTTAGGTAACGTTGTTATAAATTATCGCTCGGAGAAACTCGTTAGTAAACCTACACGGTAAAATACTACGCCGTTGTCCAATTTTGTACGTACTCCGATCCGAAACTGCACGAAATCCGAAGTTGCGCCCGAAATTTCGGAAAATTTGTACGAAATCCGAAATTTCGTCCGATTATTCGGAAAATTTGTATGACATTCGAAATTTCGTCCGAAGTTTTGGATATACATATATAATATTATAGTATAAGAGTAGCAGACGAGCATGCAATCCACCTGATGGTAAGTGGCTACTGCCGCCCATGGACATCTGTAATCAACCCCAGATAGGATTAGATATTCCAACGAGTACCTGAGGTCGGCCACAGATGCGCCGCTACCCCTGAGGACTAAATTGGAACGCCTCGGAAAAGTCTCCCTTACCACACCCTTCAAACCGGAACACAGTAACGCCTAAAACTGCGGTTACTACGCAGAAATAGGTGTAGCGGTGGTGGCGCCGGAGTCTAACCACAAAGGGTTCTCCACCTTCAAATTTCCTATTCTTATGCTATAGTTCTGATAAAATACGCACGAAATCCGAAATATCATATATTTCCTACAAATGTTCGTAAGAATGAACAACGGATTTTCGTAAAATCAACATTTGTGAAATATCTGTCTTTAAGAATTATATTTAAAATAACTTCAAAATTCACCTTAACTGTAATTCAAAGTCTAATTCAAATTAGTTAAATCAAGTTAAAATTTTCTTTTGCTATATAAAAATACTCAAATTACCATCTTCTAACGTAACATTTAAATTAAACCCATGTTAAGTTTACAATAACTTAACTTAAGATAACGTGTATACGCTAAAAACTCACCGCCATTGCATTTCTCGAACACATCAACTGTGCTATCAGCTTCCATTTGCCTGAAGATATCCTCAATCCTACCATAATCCGGCAAGATTGCCGAATCTATCGAATATTTCCTATTCAAGGTTTGCACTGAATGATTCGCCGGTTCTGACGACTGCCTGGAGAGCTTCTTTCGTTTTAGTAGCGAGAATATGCTTGAACGTCTCCTATCTTTCATCATTGGTAATATAATGTCTGAATCGTGCTCCATTTTCATCTATATCTTTTGCTTTTACTTACGTATCTTTTTCACGAACCTTTAGTTTCCCATTTTTCTGTGTCTTTGTAAACGAAAACACTTTAAGATGTGTTCTTTTATTAGTATCTTAAGTTTTATTAAGTTGCATTTCTCTCTCTTTCTGGTATCTTCGTAAGCAAAAACACTTCAAGATGTGTTGTTTCATTTGTTAAAATCTTAAGTTCACTATCTTAAGTATCTTAAGTCTTATTAAGTTACATTTCTCTCTTGTTCTTCTTTCGTAAATCATCAATTTCTCCTTTCTCTGCCTTCTTTTTTTTAATTTATAATGCGATCTCTAATTCCAACTTAAATTTCTTTTAATACTTTAATATTTTCCAATTTATCTATTTTGAATAGTTACTCTAACTTTTTCCTAATCCCTTTTAATCGTTTCTTCGTCTCTTCTTAATATATTACTATATCTTTTACTTAATTTATCATGTCACTTTTCATAACTTTACTTTGGGAATACTGGTAATTACAATTTCTTTCACTTTCTTCTTCTTTATTAAAGTTTTGTCACCTCATTTTTAAGATATGTAGATTCTTACATTTAAAAACACTATTCATATTTCAGTACTTCACTAATAATACTTCAGACATGATAAAAAAAATTACTGTTCTTTTTCAAAAATCTAAAACAAGGAGACAAGAGTAGAATATACCACTGTGAAGCCTATATGCCTAAGTGCTTTTATACGCCTAAGGCAGTTGTTAAGAAACTCGGCCTCTCGATCGAGGGTCCAAGGTTCAAATCCCAGGCACGCTGCACCTCTGATTTTTCAATTTTATGTGCGTATTAGAAATTAATTATCACTTGCTAAAACGGTGAAGAAAAACATCGTGAGGAAACCTGCATACCTGAGAGATTTATAAAAAAAAATCTCAAAGGTATGTGAGGTCTATCAATACGCGCTTGGCCAGCGCGGTGGACTATGGCCTAATCATTCTCATTCTGAGATGAGACCCGTGCCCAGCAGTGGAACAGTTATGAGTTGATGATGATGATGCCTAAGTGCTGTATAAAGTTGTCAAAGTGTGTGAAGTCTACCTGAACCTTGGTATGGTGTACTATGCCCTAAGTCCAGCTCTATTTGAGAGGGTCCCATCAACTGGGCCAGCATACAAGTCTCAATTTGGGAGAGGACCACAGCTTAAGGAAATTGTAAATAATTGGCCAAGTGCGACTCGAACTGGTATACAGTAGGTTCCGTACTACAAATTTTCTTTTTAGTATTTGTTATCATAGCAGCCATAAAACATAGATAAGTATAGGTATCTCACCGCCTTGTAATTGAAAGAAGCCATTAAATGACTTAACGGCTCACAATTCAGTCAGCCGTTTAATGGCTGTCATGGTGTAATTTACGCGAAACAATGCCGACATGCGCAGTTAAGACACGAAATCGAAGAAAATGTGCGAAGTAATATCGTTTCATTCGTAAATGATCTAAACACTACATTTTTTAAATATTTTTCAAACACAAAAATAGATGACAGTGGCAATTGACAAAAGGTTACATTTTCTTGTTAGGAGCGAGTAATCTTTACTAATCTATGCCATAAAAGTAAATGCATTGTGAAAATTTAAACTGTCTTCCTATTACCGTTCAATAGATAGAGCGAAAATCACATAAAAATAGGCGTTTCTTGTATGACGACCCCCAATTATATCCAAGTTTTTCTTATTTTAACACGCTTTATATTAGCTTCACTTGTATGTTTGTCAGTGAGTAACTCCGTTTTTCAGTAGAAAGAGATTAACATACATCCTTATATGATTAAATTTTTTCTAAGTTTATTCCATATTTTTTAGTTTGATTTCTATAAAAGCGTGTACTTTAGTTTTTTTATACTATATTTATTAGTATTTGTTGTCATATCCGCCATAGCAATACACACTCTATAAAAATTAAAGTATCTATCTATTACGGTTCAGGAGATAGAGCCCTGTGATTGACTGTCAGACAGCGGAGGCTTAGTAATAAGCTTCAGTTTTTACCATTGAGTATGGTACCCTAGTATCAGCTATCTATTACGGTTCAGGAGATAGAGCCCTGTGAGAGACGGACAGACAGCAGAGGCTTAGTAACAAGTTTATGTTGTTCCCTTTGAGTACGGTACCGTATAAATGGCGATTTTGATAAAAAATATAATAAATTTGACCTTAAATTTCGTATTACAAATACTGCAGGCCAAATATTGCAGATATTATAAGGAAGGACTTAACTAATTAAACATTGCGTAAACACATACTATTTGTTATCTTATAGTTTTATCAGATAACTATAGTGTAGACAGATAACGAAAAATAACACATAACTGAATAAATATACTAAAAGTTTGTACACACTGAAAATTTTGAAGTTTTTTTTTATAATATAAGAGTAGCAGACGAGCATGCAGTCCACCTGATGGTATGTGGCTATTGCCGCCCATGGACATCTGTAATAACCCCAGATAGGATCAGATATTCCTACCTGAGGTCGGCCACAGATGCGCCGCTACCCCTGAGGACAAAGCTGGAACGCCTCGGAAAAGTCTGTCTCCCTTACCACACCCTTCAAACCGGAACACAGCAGCGCCTAACACTGCTGTTATTAGGTAGAAATAGGTGTGGCGGTGGTGCCGCCGGAGTCGAACCACAAAGGGTTCTACCACCTTCTCTAAAAATGATGAAGGAAGAACCCTGTTTTTTATAATATAGGAGTAGCAGACTACGCACCTACCGGATGGTATGTGGCTATTGCCGCACGTGGACATCTGAAATCTACCCCAGATAGGATTAGTTTCATAAATCATTCGCTGTCCATCCCAGGGCTGCTTGCTGGACGGTTCGAGCTCCCACTCTTGCCAAGCCCCCTTTTAGTCGCTTCTTACAACAGGTAGGGGATACCGTAGCCCTATTCTAGCCCTATTTTTTTGTTGACGAGGGGGAAACCTTCATAAGGTACCCTATGCCGTAGGAGCGACACGGGGTTATGTGGAATTCTTACCGCACTAACACCCCAGTGGTGTGTAGAGGACTCAGGGATCTCCAAAGGAACGCAACCGGAGTCCTCTTAGCGCGTTGCCCCGTCGGACTCAGCCTAGGTGAGCATTTTGACGCTCGCCACTCCGTCTGGTGTGCACGACGGTATGCGACCACACATACCGCCGTCCTTCCCGGGGTCGCTGGCCGAGCGGTTCGAGCTCCCACTCTTGCCGCCCGCAACCCCGGAAGCCCCCTTTTAGTCGCCTCTTACGACAGGCAGGGGATACCGTAGCCCTATTCTAGTCCCGGATCGTTTTCAACCACGCAGCCCTATTAACCCACAAACGTATTTACTCGTACCGACATATTTAAAACTCTAACAATGGCTCTATTTTATCGGCTACGTAAATAGTTACCGACCGTCGCCGTGTGTTACCTTATTAGAGTTCCGTATTAATACCTACATATTAATGCCATAATTAATCAATCTATCCAATTTTCACTTACCGAAGAAATTTGACAATGTTTAGTACGTATAATTATAGTTTAAAACTAAGAACCACGCTAATGTTGCACAAGGAAGATCGTTAATCCTGATCCCTGACGATCCTGATGAGGAGAATGGGATAAAATTGTTAAATTCGTGTATTGTCATATGTTCTTGATAATTGTTCAAAATTTTAAATTAATCGGACCGTTCAAAGTGGGTAAAAAACGAGTACAAAGATTCCGTTACATATATACATACATACATACATACAACCCAAGCTAATAAAAGCGTGTTAAAAAATTGCCATTTGTCGATCTTTGGCAGACAGACCATTGGACAGACCAGATTCATATATTTATAATAACAGGCGAAAATATATATAATCATAGGGAAGACATTGTTAAAATTATCTTACAAAAAGCCCAAAATTAACTGTGTCGATAGATTCAAATTTTTATTTGTACATGTGGGACATTGTGTGACAATAGGTGGTGAGGATTCCTATATTTCGTGACGTCACATTTCAAAATGTAATTATCTACAATTTTATACGAACAAGAAGTGCTGTTCTATTTTCATAATTGCTAGATGCAAAAATTGCAAAATAAGTGACGTCACACTCGGCACTATCACACAATGTGACCAGCTGTTGTAAAGGGGGTGTGAAGTACTTTAAGAATGACCTCTCAAGGCCCCCTGAGGTAAACACTATATGGTGTGGGAGGAGCGAAAACTGCACCCCCAGGGTAGATCCCGTTTGGCATCGCGCTTGGAGGGCTCCGGTTGTGTTCCGTCGGAGATCCCGGAGTTCTCCAACAAGCGTTGAGGACGGCCACCGGGGGGGGGGGGCTTTAGTGCGGTAAAAATCCCACATAACCCAGCGTCGCTCCCACGTCGTCGGGTATCTTTTGCAGGTTTCCCCCTCGCGAAGAAAAAAAAAGAAAAAAAAGGGAGGGGGGGGGGTATCACACAATGTGACCAGCTGTTGTAAAGGAGGTGTGAAGTACTTTATGAATGACCGCTTTCAAGGCCTGAGGTCAGAGGCCCTGCGCATAGGCCCCGTGTGCCCCTAGAGTAAAAACATAATAGATTGTATAGTTGAATATCATGGTTACCACGAGATATAAATCTAATGAGGCCGCTGACGTCACAACACTACCTAAGGTCAAGGCGTCTCAGATAGGTAGTGCATTACGAGCAAGGTTGGCTATATTTAATGTTTACTATGAGAAAACAGGTTTGAAGGCAGTCGGTTGCTTATTTCTGTCTTATACTGAGCTCTAGCGGACTAAGGGGCGGTACACTCCGGCCCCACGATCCTTGGGCATACACAATTGCTAAAAAAATCAAACAATTTGTGAAATGTAATTAATGAAGTAATGAAGTAATATAAATCAGCGAAAAAAAGATCGCCGGAATCATACGTATTTATTGGCGAATATAAGTCTATGAAAATGGGCAGGACACATAGCCCGCATGACGGAAGATAGATGGACTAAGCGGGTTACAATTTGGAAAGGTCCGGTCAAAAGAAGAGGAAGGGGACGCCCTGCAGACCGCTGGACAGATGAGATAAGGAAAATAGCGGGCACAGACTGGATAGAGAAAGGGAAAGATAGAGGAAAATGGGGACGTCTGGAGGAGATTTCTCCTTTCTCTGCCTTCTTTTTTTTAATTCATAATGCGATCTCTAATTCCAACTAAAATTTCTTTAAATACTTTAATATTTTCCAATTTATCTATTTTGAATAGTTACTCTAACTTTTTCCTAATTCCTTTTAATCGTTTCTTCGTCTCTTCTTAATATATTACTATATCTTTTACTTAATTTATCATCTCATTTCATAACTTTACTTTGGGAATACTGGTAATTACAATTTCTTTCACTTTCTTCTTCTTTATTAAAGTTTTGTCACCTCTTTTTTAATATATGTAGATTCTTACATTTAAAAACACTATTCATATTTCACTTTTTCGCTAATAATACTTCAGACATGATAAAAAAATTACTGGTCTTTTTCAAAAATCTAAAACAAGGAGACAAGAGTAGAATATACCAGCGTAAAGGAAAACATTATGTGGTTATATGCCTAAGGCAGTGATAGCCTAGTGGTTAAGAAACTCGGCCTCTCGATCGAGGGGTCCGAGGTTCAAATCCCAGGCACCTCTGATTTTTCAAAATTATGTGCGTATTAGAAATTAATTATCACTTGCTAAAACGGTGAAGGAAAACATCGTGAGGAAACCTGCATTCCTGAGAGATTTATAAAAAAAAATCTCAAAGGTATGTGAAGTCTATCAATACGCGCTTGGCCAGCGCGGTGGACTATGGCCTAATCCTTCCCATTCTGAGAGGAGACCCGTGCCCAGCAGTGGGACAGTAATGGGTTGATGATGATGATGATGATGCCTAAGTGCTGCATAAAGTTCTCAAAGGTGTGTGAAGTCTACCTGTACTTTGGTATGGTGTACTATGCCTTAACTCCAGCTCTATTTAAGAGGATCGCTTCAACTGGGCCAGCATACACGTCTCAATTTGGGAGAGGACCACAGCTTAAGGAAATTGTAAATAATTGGCCAAGTACGACTCGAACTGGTACACGGTAGGATCTGTACTATAATTTTCTTCAGTATTTGTTAACATAGCAGTCATAGAAGTAAATGCATTGTGAAAATTTAAACTGTCTACCTATTACCGTTTAATAGATAAAGCGAAAATCACCTAAAAATAGCCGTTTCTTGTATGACGATCCCCATTTATTTCCAAGCTTTCCTTATTTTTAATATTTGTTGTCATATCGACCATAGCAATACACACTATATAAAAATTCAAAGTATCTATCTATTACGGTTCAGGAGATAGAGCCCTGTGAGAGACAGTCAGACAGCGGAGGCTTAGTAACAAGTTTCTGTTGTTCCCTTTGAGTACGGTACCCTAAAAATGATGATTTTGATAAAAAAATATTAATATAAGAAATTTTACCTTAAATTTCGTACTACAAATACTGCAGGCCAAATATTGCAGATGGTATAAGGAAGGACTTAACTAATTAAACATTGCGTAAACACATACTATTTGTTATCTTATAGTTTTATCAGATAACTATAGTGTCGAGAGATAACGAAGAATAACACTTAACTGTATAAATACACTAAAAGTCTGAATACACACTTTTTTTTTTTATAATATAAGAGTAGCAGACTAGCACGCACCTACCGGATGGTATGAGGCTATTGCCGCCCATGGACATCTGTAATCAACCCCAGACAGGATTATATTTTCCTACCTGAGGTCGGGCACAGATGCGCCGCTACCCCTGAGGACTAAGCTGGAACGCCTCGGAAAAGTCTGTCTCCCTTACCACACCCTTCAAACCGGAACACAGCAGCGCCTAACAGTGCTGTTATTAGGTAGAAATAGGTGTGGCGGTGGTGCCGCCGGAGTCGAACCACAAAGGGTTCTACCACCTTCTCTAAAAATGATGAAGGAAGAACCCTGTTTTTTTATAATACAGGAGTAGCAGACTAGCACGCACCTACCGGATGGTATGTGGCTATTGCCGCACGTGGACATCTGAAATCAACCCCAGATAGGATTAGTTTCATAAATCATTCGCTGTCCATCCCAGGGCTGCTTGCTGGACAGTTAGAGCTTTCACTCTTGCCAAGCCCCCTTTTAGTCGCTTCTTACAACAGGTAGGGGATACCGTAGCCCTATTCTAGCCCTATTTTTTTTCTTGACGAGGGGGAAACCTTCATAAGGTACCCTATGCCGTAGGAGCGACACGGGGTTATGTGGAATTCTTACCGCACTAACACCCCGGTGGTGTGTAGAGGACTCCGGGATCTCCAAAGGAACGCAACCGGAGTCCTCTTAGCGCGTTGCCCCGTCGGACTCAGCCTAGGTGAACATTTTGACGCTCGCCACTCCGTCTGGTGTGCACGACGGTATGCGATCACACATACCGCCGTCCTTCCCGGAGTCGCTGGCCGAGCGGTTCAAGCTCCCACTCTTGCCGCCCGCAACCCCGGAAGCCCCCTTTTAGTCGCCTCTTACGACAGGCAGGGGATACCGTAGCCCTATTCTAGTCCCGGATTGTTTTCAACCACGCAGCCCTATTAACCCACAAACGTATTTACTCGTACCGACATATTTAAAACTCTAACAATGGCTCTATTTTATCGGCTACGTAAATAGTTACCGACCGTCCCCGTGTCGTGTATAATGTGTGTTATCTTATTAGAGTTCCGTATTAATACCTACATATTAATGTCATAATTAATCAATCTATCCAATTTTCAATTACCGAAGAAATTTGACAATGTTTAGTACGTATAATTATAGTTTAATAACTAAAAACCACGCTAATGTTGCACAAGGAAAATCGTTAATCCTGATCCCTGACGATCCTGATGAGGAGAATGGGATAAAATTGTTAAATTCGTGTATTGTCATCGGTTCTTGATAATTGTTCAAAATTTTAAATTAATCGGACCGTTCAAAGTGGGTAAAAAACGAGTACAAAGATTCCGTTACATATATACATACATACATACACATAACCCAAGCTAATAAAAGCGTGTTAAAAAATTGCCATTTGTCGATCTTTGGCAGACAGACCATTGGACAGACCAGATTCTTATATTTATAGTACCAGGCGAAAATATATATAATCATAGGGCAGACATTGTTCAAATTATCATAGAAAAAGCCCAAAATTAACTATGTCAATAGATTTAATTTTTTATTTGTACATGTGGGACATTATGTGACAATGTGTGTGTGTGAGGATTCCTATATTTCGTGACGTCACATTTCAAAATGTAATTATCTACAATTTTATACGAACAAGAAGTTCCGTTCTATTTTCATAATTGCTAGATGCAAAAATTGCAAAATAAGTGACGTCACACTTCTATCACACAATGTGACCAGCTGTTGTAAAGGGGGTGCGAAGTACTTTATGAATGACCTCTCAAGGCCCCCTGAGGTAAACACTATATGGTGTGGGAGGAGCGAAAACTGCTCCCCCAGGGTAAAGCCCGTTTGGCATCGCGCTTGGAGGGCTGCGGTTGTGTTCCGTCGGAGATCCCGGAGTTCTCCAACAAGCGTTGAGGACGGCCACCGGGGGGGCTTTAGTGCGGTAAAAATCCCACATAACCCAGCGTCGCTCCCACGTCGTCGGGTACCTTTTGCAGGTTTCCCCCTCGCGAAGAAAAAAAAAAGAAAAAAAAAGAGAGGGGGGGGGGGGTATCACACAATGTGACCAGCTGTTGTAAAGGAGGTGTGAAGTACTTTATGAATGACCGCTTTCAAGGCGTGAGGTCGGAGGTCCTGCGCATCGGCCCCGTGTGCCCTTAGAGTTAAAACATAATAGATTGTATAGTTGAATATCATGGTTACCACGAGATATAAATCTAATGAGGCCGCTGACGTCACAACACTACCTAAGGTCAAGGCGTCTCAGATAGGTAGTGCATTACGAGCAAGGTTGGCTATATTTAATGTTTACTGTGGGAAAACAGGTTTGAAGGCAGTCGGTTGCTTATTTCTGTCTTATACTGAGCTCTAGCGGACTAAGGGGGGGAAGCAGCGGTCCGCTCCGGCCCCACGATCCTTGGGAAAACATAATTGCTAAAAAAAACAAACAATCTATGAAACGTGTATAAATCAGCCAGTAAAAAAAATCACCGGAATCATACGTATTTATTGGCGAATATAAGTCTACGACACATTTGTAATTTTGTGAAATCAAATCAACGTTTTACACTGGGGGCCTCTTGTGAGCTTCATCATCATCATCATCATCATCATCAACCCATTAATGTCCCACTGCTGGGCACGGGTCTCCTCTCAGAGTGAGAAGGATTAGGCCATAGTCCACCGCGCTGGCCAAGTGCGTATTGGTAGACTACACATACCTTTGAAAACTTTTTTTTTTTTTTTAATGATTTCTCAGGTATGCAGGTTTCCTCACGATGTTTTCCTTCACCGTTTAAGCAGGTGATAATTAATTTCTAATACGCACATAACTTCGAAAAATCAGAGGTGCGTGCCTGGGATTTGAACCTCGGACCCCTTGAGCGAGAGGTCGAGTTTCTTAACCACTAGGCTATCACTGCTATGGTCGAGTTTCTTAACCACTAGGCTATCACTGCTATACTGCTTGTGAGCTTAGTCCGCTATTTCTAAGCTAATCCTGACTTATTTTCGACTTACAGAGGACTAGTAACCAGGCGCGATCGTAGTATAAGAGAAATTCACAAATATTTACAGGAGAAATGGACTTTTTTCTAAACGCGTTTTAAATACATATTTTAGTATTTATTGTAAAGTCCGGGACATCCTCTCCGCTACCCCCGTGGCAGAGAGGAATTCATGCAGGGTTTCCCCACAAAAAACATATGACCAACTACGAGTTTTGGGGGGTCATGACCCCTGTGACACACCTGGGACCACGCCTGCTAGGAACGCGTCGATGACTGTCTCCCTTATTACTCTGCAAACTAGCACACAGCAGCGCTGAACACTGCTGTTATGACAGAAATAGGTGTGGCGGTGGTGCCGCCGGACGAACCACAGAGGGTTCTACCACCTTCAAAACAAACATATAGATGCGTCGCACGTGTTTGCGGCAAAGTCCCTTTAGTTTTGACAAAAAACGACACCTTATTCGATCAAGACAAGAGGACAAACGTCAGAAACCAGTCAAGAAAGGATTTTGAAGGTGGTAGAACCCTTTGTGGTTCGACTCCGGCGGGACCACCGCCACACCTATTTCTGCCTCATAACAGCATTGTTAGGCGCTGCTGTGTTCTGGTTTGAAGGCTGTGGTAAGGTAAGCATACTTTTTCGAGGCGTACCACCTTAGTCCTCAGGGGTAGCAGTGCATCTGTGGCTGACTTCTGGTAGTAATATTTAATCCTATCTGGGGTTGATTACAGATGTCCATACGGCAGTAGCCACTTACCATCAGGAGGACTGTATGCTCGTCTACTACTCCCATATTATATAATAAAAATAAAAATACTCTCCACAAGTTTATTTTTTTTATATAATATAAGAGTAGCAGACGAGCATGCAGTCCACCTTACGGTAAGTGGCTACTGCCGCCCATGGACATCTATAATCAACCCTAGATAGGATTAGATATACCTACCTGAGGTCGGCCACAGATGAGCCGCTACACCTGAGGACTAAGCTGGAACGCCTCGGAAAACTCTGTCTCGCTTACCTCAACCAAATTTATAACGATTTGTCGAGTTTCGACAAGTGTGTGTCATACAATGGTCGTCGTGACACACACATTAAAAGAACGTCGTGAAATTAATTAGCGAACACACAAAATGCTGCATTAGCAAATTAACATTTGTTTTGCGACACAATACGACCAGACTGCTGTGACATCGGTGCGGTATCGTCGGCAAAACTATTTACATATTTTTAATTTTTATTTACTTTTACTAAGTATTTTTTTCTCAGAAGGATGCTGCGACATGAGTGCGGTACAGTCGGTAAAACAATTTCAGCGATTCGGTAACTAACAATGTGACACGAGATTTTTATAAACATAGATATAACCCAAACTAATAAAAGCGTGATAAAAAGGGGGTTCCTAAACAACAAACCGGTATTTTAAGAGTTTTCGATTTATTTCTCTTCTAGTATAATAAATCGAATTATTAGATTTCGATGGAATATTATTAAGTTTACGGATAAATTCTAACCTCCTACATTCTCAGTTGCTTTTCTGTAAATGTAATGTAATATTAAATTTCGTACTGACATAGTTTATTTAATTATTGTTTTTCTTATTAATTCTTAAATGTTACTATTTTATTTTATTTACTTTCAGCTATTATATAAATGTTTATTCTATTTAATAATGAAGTCTCCTGTATTATGACATTGAATTTGACATGTTAATTAGTGTAAGTGATTAATGTATCGTTCTAATTAACAATAAATAAATAAATAAATAAATTATACTAGAATAATTCGATTTATTAGACTCCGATTATATTAGATAAACACTGTACATTTTCTCAATGTATGTGCTTCTATAACTGAAATGATAACATACGTACGTAGGGAACCCTTAGGGTGCCCCATTCGACCTTCTATTATTGTTTTTGTCTGACCATACTTAAAAAAAAAATATATATATATTTTATTTGTATCAATACAGTTACATAAGTAATCCATTGTTGGGGCCTCCTTTTAAGTATATTTATACCTGTGACAGGAAGCCCCGCTCTTCCATAGCATAATACAAATATGATTATCTAAAATTACAAGTTTTCTTCACTTACTAACTAAGTGTGTGCGTGTGTGCGTGTGCGTGTGTGTGTGTGTGTGTGTGTGTGTAAATCTTCACTCTCATCATAGTCCATTTTCTTTAACCATTCAATTATGGTGATTTTACAATCAAATTTGTGCAAAGGATAAATATTTAAAAGGGCATTTACTTTGTTGTATAAGTAGCTTGATTGTTTTTTATATTGATGTACGGCAAATTTTGTGTTAACTGCATCAGTATCGATTTTTACTTTTCCTCTCCTATAACTTTTAGAATCTTACGATACTTGCGAGTACTAAAGAAAGAAAAAAGTTTATAAATACAGAAATAAAATAATATTATTGTCATTAATATTTTTGCTACCAGTACACATGTAGGTAACATGATACAAGGAAAATATTTACATTCGACACATATTAACCTTTCATACGATTGTCATATGTTAATGTAAATATGGTTAACACTACAATGAGTTTTAAGGAATTATGCGGTGGCACTACTGTCACACCTGCATTAGAATTTTACTCGACAGCAGAGGGTAATGTTTTTTGAACGTATGTATATACCTATGAAGGTGGTAGAACCCTTTGTGGTTCGACTCCGGCGGCACCACCGCCACACCTATTTCTACCTAATAACAGCAGTGTTAAGCGCTGCTGTGTTCCGTTTTGAAGGGTGTGGTAAGGGAAACAGACTTTTTCGAGCCGTTCCAGCTTAGTCCTCAGGGGCAGCGGCGCATCTGTGGCCGACCTCAGGTAGGAATATCTAATCTTATCTGGGGTTGATTACAGATGTCCATGGGCGGCAGTAGCCACTTACCATCACGTGGACTGCATGCTCGTCTGCTACTCTTATATTATAAAAAACACGTATTTTTTAAACAAACTAAAACTGTTTTTTTCGACCACCCAGTACTGTCCCACGGCTGGGCACGGGTCTCCTCTCAGAATGAGAAGGATTAGGCCATAGTCCACCGCGCTGAACAAGTGTGAATTGGTAGACTTCACGCACTTGAGAAGATTTTTTTACAACTCTATTTTTTAACCAAACTAAAACTGTTTTTTTTTCGACCACCCACTACTGTCCCACTGCTGGGCACGGGTCTCCTCTCAGAATGAGAAAGATTAGGCCACAGTCCGCTTCGCTGCATATTGGTAAACTTCATACGTATTTTTTTTAAACTCTCAAGGGTACAAGTTTCCTCACTATGTTTTCCTTCACCGAAGCAAGTGATATTTATCTAACACACACAATTACATACCTCCACAATAAAATAATACTTCATTTAAGTGTAATTACACTTGAGATTGAGAATAACATTTTAAATATTACAAATATAACCTCCGATTACAATATTTACACCATAACACAAACACAACCGTTACCGCACAAACAGAAAACAACACATCACTATTTAATCAGTAAAGTCTTTCCTTATCTGTGAATGTTAAAACACATCACTATGCATTTAATCACTTAAACCATTTCTTATCTGTAAACAATGTAAACAGTCGCGCACTTCCCGCCAAAACTTGGGGGACTACTCTCAACTATCAGCAGTTTCGGATGTCGAAAGTAAATTTCGCGTCGACTATTTCAAAACACCTGTTGAATTTCATTCAATAGTTGTACTTAGACACGAAAATACTTAGGTTTCAAATGATAAATACACATTTTATATTCGTCAAATTCATATTAATAGAACCCAATAAATGCACCAGAGTAACTATTTCCCGAAACTTCGCACGAAAGTTCGTAAGAAAGTACGGATTATCGCGCGTATAGAATAGACCTCCAAATGCCGAGACACCACAGATAACAAATATTCTACATTATCTGCGACATGACCGAGCGCGCGCGGGAATTAACGCATACTGCCATACCATATGAATATATGATAGAACATTATTATATTTTATGAATCATACGTTTGTGATAGTTGTCGTGTCGACATTATAACACGGTTTATCTATATATAAGTATGATAGACGTGTCTGGTTGTAATTCAAGTCATATATTCATACATTGTAACCTTGGATTTGTAAGATTTAAAGAAAATTGTCTGTAATGTGTAAAAAATGATATTAAATATTACAAAAGAAAAAGTATACCAAAATACTTTTAGGTACACAATATGTACCACAACGTACATATCGTACAATATCTATGAATCATTAATAATTAAATATTATTATTGTAACGTAACGTCTCAGTGTAACCGTTTCCGTAACAAACAATACTTTTAGGGTTCCGTACCCATAAAAACAGAACCCTATTACTAAGACTCCGCCGTCTATCCGTCACTGTCCGAGTAAAAATCAAAAATATTTGATATGAATATTTTAGATTTTTTTGATTTTTTGATGAGGGCAACATTGACAAATACATACATTAACCTCGTAAATATTTAGGGTTCCTGTACCATAAATTAATAATGGAAAAAGTCAATAGAGAAAACCCACAGGACAAAACTAGTACTAAATATTATCTACGTGTTTTTTATGATTATGTCATCTAATATGGTCACAAAACTATAAGTATGCGAAAAAGTTGTTGACATAAAAATAAATGTGTGGTTTTAAATTGACCGTATTTTTCTATAGAATTAGCACACGAGCATGCAGTCCACCTGATGGTAAGTCACTGCCGTATGGACATGTATACAACCCCAGATGGGATTAGATATTCCTACCTGAAGTCGGCCACAGATGCGCCGTCACCCCTGAGGACTAAGCTGGAACGACTCGGAAAAGTATTTCTCCCTTACCACACTAAAACCAGCAGCACTTAACACTGCTCTTATAATAGAAATAAGTGTGGCGGTGGTGCCGCCGGAGTCGAACCACAGAGGGTTCTACCTCATTTAATAAATGTTAAGTCGCCTTACAGAATGGACACCTCCTTCTACCTAATACCAGCAGTGTTAAGCGCTACTGTGTTCTGGTTTGAAGGGTGTGGTAAGGGAGATATACTTATCCGAGGCAGTCCAGCTTAGTCCTCAGTAGCGAAGGCGTGGTCGACCTCGGGTAGAACTCTAATCTTATCTGGGGTTGATTACAGATGTCCATGGGCGGCAGTAGTCACGTACCATCAGGTGGACTGCATGCTCGTCTGCTACTCCTATATTATAAAAAAAACTAGCAAATTGTATCGAGGTTAAATTATATCACCGGACTATATTTTAATCAAATTTATCTTAATCCTAATCAAAACACAATAATTATATTAGTCTTAAAGATTAGATAAAAAAATTACAAGCTTATAACATGTTATATTATTAATATCCAATCATGCAATAAAATTCATATAGTCCGCGCCAAACTGCTAGTCCGCTCTGAAGTTGTTGCGAGCAGGCGTAGTCATACAATTTGCTATGGCGACGCGACTCATTTCTATATTCAGAGCGGACTGGCAGATATTACCAATACTTGGTATTATATTTATGAATAATTGATGGTATTATATTTATCAATAATTTTTGGTAATATTAATGGTAATAGACATAAAATATTTTTCAAAGTTCAATTCAAATTCAAACCTCATTTATTCAAAATTGATTCATATAGAACTCTTTTTGAACGTCAAGCAACTACCACCGCTTCCGAAGGTGTTTCGATATGGAGAAGAAGCGGCGAAAGAAACTCCATATGTGTGCAAATATAGAGTGGTTATTATTTGTAAATTAAAAAAAAAAAAACAATGAACAAACGATGACCGAAATATTAATCATAATAATGTATAGTCCGCGCCAAACTGCTAGTCCACTGAAGTTGTGAGCAAGTGTAGTCATACAATTTGCTATGGCGACGCGATTCATTTCTATATTCAGAGCGGACTAGCAGTTTTACGCGGTCTAAACATAGAAATATTTTTACAAAAATGAGTCGAAGTTACCTACTAACTACATACACACGACATTATATAACTAGCTAACACACACAAACAATTATAACATTTCAAGGACGAGCAAAATAAAACCAAACTTCAAAATAGCCATTTAGTAGCAATTAGTACAAAATAGTACCTTAATAACAGTATTAATATTATCTAAAATAGTAGTAAAAAATTCAAGTCGATTCAAAAGTTATATACATTCTTTAATGTTTTGTATGATGTCATGTTTTTTTGTAAGTTTACGGATGACATCACTATTTCTTAATTCTTGTGTACATATCACAGTTTTTAAGGAAATCTACGAAGGAGGTTGTTCTATTTTTATTTTTATAACAATGCAATGTTATATAAAGATATTTCAGTTAGTTTTTATTCATATGTAGGATGAAAATTTTTAAGCATTTGACTTAGTTATTCATTTTAAAATGCTTCTACGAGGAAAACTAACACTTTTATTTATTCGAAAAAGAAATAGTCAAATGTCATTCATTATGAAAGCTGGAGTTAGAGAATTGTTGAGGGCATCGTTTCAATTATAACATTTTCTTTACAGACTAACCTTTATTTTAATTTACTTTATCTGACGCCGCGAGGTACAAGTAGGTTGATGACGGGGATTTTTTAATTTAGATTTTTTTAAGATTATTATTTAACAAAACGCTTGCAAAAAAGAATGGCACAACTCAAAATTATTTTTTCTGTTAAAAATACAATTTAATCCCAAATATTTCTTTTATGTGTCCTAACAGTACTGTGGTTATGTACATAACTACTTATAATTGTATTTATCATTATTTTAATTCTCATTTAAATAAAAGATTTCGAAACAAAAACATTTTTTAATTTTAAACTGGCTCTCCTGAAAAATTGCCTTTTTTACTTGTGTCGTTATTCTTGGACAGAAGCGAAATGATCAAATAACTGGCGCCACGGAGGTAATTTGAAAGAGGGGGTTTTGTTTTTCTTTAGCATGTTTAGTGTTTCAGTATTATTATGCTTAGCAATTTTATGTGTTTATATTAGATTTTAACATTAAAGGTAGGGAATGATATTTTTTTGTGTAAATGCAAGATATTTGTCTTTTTCATTTTTTTTATTTTGTTTTTGTTTTTTTTTTCAGTTTTTCAGTAATTTTTATACACGACGTTTTTTGAAAAGGATGAAAATTAAAAAAAGCGTATTAAAAAAAATAAGGGTTTTCCAAAAAAAATAACGTCCAACATATATTTTTATAAATATTTTTTCACTTCTCCCTTACGCCCCTTTCCCTTCCCAGTATGAGTCGCTTCAGCCACACGTCGTCGCAACGCCCGGCGTCGCTCGCTCCCCCGCGCTCGCACGGCTCGCTCGAAGCTGGCGGACGGCGGCCGCGCGCAGTCGATCAGCGAGAACTTGTCATCGCGGGGTGGGTTGTAATAGCAGATGTTTTATAGGACTTTTAGGATGTTTTCTAGTAATTTTTTAGTACAACGGCTGGTAATTTTAATTTTTTAAGACAGTTAAATTAAATTTTAACATTTTTTGTAGGGAATGGAGTTTTTTGGCGTACACGTAAGATTTTTTTATTTTTAAATGCAATTTTATAATTTTTTATTGACTTTTTAATTTTGTTTCTATTTTATTTCCATATTTTGTCCATTTTCTACCTTTTTTTAAATCTTGTTTTTTTATTAGTTTTTGTACCTTTAATACAGCCAGGTATTTTTGTATCATGCACTAAGACGAAAAGTTAAAAAAAAACACAAATGTATTCGCACTAATAAAGTCGCTCCAGCGACACGTCGTCGCAACGCGCGTCGTCGCTCGCTGCCGCGCGCTCGCACGGCTCGCTCGAAGCTGGCGGACGGCGGCCGCGCGCAGTCGATCAGCGAGAACTTGTCATCGCGGGGTGGGTTGTAATAGCGGATGTTTTATACGACTTTTAGAATGTTTTCTAGTACATTTTTAGTACAACGGCTGGTAATTTTCATTTTTTAAGACAGTTAAATTAAATTTTAACATTTTTTGTAGGGAATGGAGTTTTTTGTCGTACACGTAAGATTTTTTTAATGTGATTTAGTTATAGCTTGTTTTTGTTTTTTTAATCCCGTTTTTTGTCTTTTTTAAAACACTTTTTAAGTTTTGTTTTTAGTTTTTTTATTACTTTTAATACAGACAGGTATTACACTAAGATGAAAAGTTAAAAAAAAAATACAAATGTATTTTTTTTGTCCTAAATAAGATTTTTTCACCATTATCGATGGAAAATAACGACCAATATGCTATTTTCGACGTTTTAATACTCTTCCCCATACCCCCTTTCCCAGTTAACGTCGCTCCAGCAACACGTCGTCGCAACGCGCGTCGTCGCTCACTGCCGCGCGCTCGCACGGCTCGCTCGAAGCTGGCGGACGGCGGCCGCGTGCAGTCGATCAGCGAGAACTGACGCCGCGGGATGGGTTGATGGAGGGGAATGTTTTTTTGTTTTTTTTCTTTCTAATTACGTTTCGGGTGGTTTTTGTACATTTTTAGTACAAAAGCTATTAAATGCGAGATTTTTAAGGTGTTTTTATTAGATTTTAACAAGTTTTGTAGGAAATCGTATTTTAGTGTAAACGCAAGTTTTTAAGGTTTTTTTTTACTTATATTTCGATTGTACTTTGTCATTTTGTTTTTATTTTAATTCTATTATTTTTTGCAATTTTGATTATTTTTTTGTAGTTTTTAGCACTTTTTGGCACAGAAAAGTATTTTTCACCGAATAATAGGACGAAATTTGAAAAAAAAAACCATTTATTTTTAAAACGATTTTTCCAGGGATTTACGTTGAAAATAACGACAAAACTGTAATTTTCGACTTTTTTTTAAATCTTTTCCTACCCCCCTTCCCAGTCAACGTCGCTCCAGCCACACGTCGTCGCAACGCGCGTCGTCGCTCGCTCCCCCGCGCTCGCACCGCTCGCTCGAAGCTCGCGGACGGCGGACGCGCGCAGTCGATCAGCGAGAACTTGTCCGAGCAGCGGCTGACCATCGCCGCACGGAGGGCGTTCGCTGTTCTGTGTATTGTTAGAAAATGTCCGGGATATATGAGCTACGATACATAAAGTGCTACAAACGACCCCGATATATATGGGCTACAAAATTTAAGTGCTACAAACAACCTATATATACCTAATAAACGTCGGATCTGATGTATAAGACGGCGCTGTTCTGTTGTTGTGTTTATTGTTAAAAACGCCCGGATATATGTGTTACAATATATAAAGCGCTACAAACGACCCCGGAATATCGCGTGCTTAAAGGTAAAAGGGCCTATAGCTAAGGGTTAATAGGGATTTATGCTGAAAGGGCACATAAAAAATTTTTTTTTTGCCATTCGGTTTGAAATTATCTGAAACGTAAAAAATTTTTAGTTCGGTTTGAAATTATCTGAAACGTAAAAATTTTTTACGTTTCAGATAATTTCAAACCGAATGGCAAAAAAAAAAATTTTTATGTGCCCTTTCAGCATAAATCCCTATTAACCCTTAGCTATAGGCCCTTTTACCTTTAAGCACGCGATATATGTGCTACAAATTTAAAGTGCTACAATCGACCTATATAAACCATAGATTAGTAAAGATAACTCATTCCATACAAGTAAATGAAGCCAGTTTTGACAGTTGGAATTGTGTGCGTAATAATAAAGTGTTGCCACATCTCCGTTCTAGTCTCCCTAAAATGTTTGAAATACGTATTTATTTATTACGTAAATTACGTAGTATTCGTTATTTATACGTAAACTTTCTCTAAAAAGGTTCTATTTGACAAGAATTCAAACAATAAAAGGACCAATCCCGTCGTCTGTATCTACACCACATTACGAATTGTTTTCTTAGTAGTATAATTTAGTAGGCGCTTAGAGTAGCAAGGGAAAAGGGATTAAATTAAATGTGTACGAAAGTAATGTTTATTTATGAAATATACTCAACGCACACCATAACTAATAAGCAATAAAAAGTAAAATATATTAAAAATTAACAAAAAATATACAGAAGAAAATATATGACAGTGACAACAACAAACATAAAATATACAATTGCTATAACAACGATTAACTAAATCCGTAAATGTACAAATTAAACAAAAAAAATAATAAATAAACAAGCTTCATGGAATCACAAATCACAAGTAAATGAGGAGATATTATTGTTTCATTATTTTTCGTGTTTGGTCCGCCATGATTAAGTTACTGACAAGAAAGAGACAATGTATTCCTTCCAAAAGTAAAGTGACGCAATAGTTACGTCGATATTTACGTATGAATATTTTGAAGGTGATTATTATTATTATTTACCCCTTATGATTCGACTGAAAAAAACATTTCAAAAATTTAATTATAATTTAATAATATTATAATATTTCAATTTAATGTTACTCGTACGTAGCTATTATTTCTGTTAAATTTAAATAAAACACATAATCAATATCTAATTTTACTTGCAAGTTATTTCCCACATGTAAAGTAATTCACAATGAGGTACTGGCAACACTTAGTACTGTCAATGTTATCTATTTTCGTGTTTGTGAAATATTAAAAATATGTAGTTTTTAGACCACTTACGAATGAAATGATACTTCTCCGCGCTTTATCTTAGATTCCGTGCTGTGTTTGCACCATTTAACTGCACATGTCGGCATTTTTCGGCGTTAATTACACCACGACGGTCGGAAACGTTATGGGAAAAACCGTAAACTGTTTTACGTGAGTGTGTGCGTAATTTCGTGTACATGCATGAAACCCGTAAGCTGTTTGATTTTTTTTTGACTTCGTCAATTACAAGGCGGTGAGATATCTTTACTTATCTATGATATAAACCTAATAAAAGTCGGATCTGATGTATAAGACGGTCATACGTATGAGTTTTAAATACGATATAAAATTGTGAGACGGTGTAGAAAATGCTACAATAGACAGAATATTTATTAATCCACGTCATATCTGGGCTCAAACACGTACGCACCAAAAAGTACTACAATAAAAGACGCGAAAAGACTTTTAAAGTCGTAAGAAATAAAATTGCTACAAATGATCTACCAATGAGAGGACTTCGGGTCTGTACTCTGACTCAAAATGGCTGAAAAACTTTAAAATGCTACAATAGAGTGCCATTTTTTAACCCACTATCTAATAGACACTGAATTCGCCTTCAAAAACGGATAAACTTTAAGTAATTGTGTTGCCAGGGGCAAACTATTTTATCGTCTCCTGCGCATTTTATAGCACCATCGCCACACCTTGTACTATTCTGGTTTGAAAATAATCTGATATAAACAAATACATGTCTAAGTCTTCTCTTTATTAGGGGACCCATGCCGAACAATGAGACTGAAATGGATTGATTTTTGATACTGGCAACATAGTTTTATATCCTTAGTTACATTTTAAAAGTCACTTACTCCCAGAAATAGATATTTGATAATGGCAACATATTTTTAAACTCTTAAAAAAATACATATCTTCACAAAAAAAATAAAAATAATACTTACTCAAAATCCTCATACGACGACGAGCTATAAACACTACAGTCCTCTGCAGATGGCGCTGTCTTCGTTATGATCACTGCGTTCGAATTTTGAATAGTTTCCGAACTGCCGCCCAGAATCTTCGAGAACACGCCGAGACGCTTCGATTCATTGTCCGATTCCGAATTGATCCAGTTCGAATCGGTTTTACGATTCAATGGCGTCGAATTGGGTCGCCTTGGAAACGTTGTTATGAGACGAAAAAAATTATCTTCTATTAATTTAGATGGAGAAATACATCTTGTTAGCTCTTTGCTAGTTTTTACGTCAAAACAGTTAAGTAGAAATGATTTCTTTCCCTCCAAACCCATGGGGCTGGTTGTCAAACTGCGACACTTTATGCTGTCATTTTTGACAGCTGTCACTTCGGGACTCGGATTCCGGTCCTTTTTGCGCAGAAAGTCGAGGAATCCGCCGTTTTTGCCGTCCGACGAATCCGACGAGTCCCTAGAGTCAATGAACTGTGACCAAACCGGCTTCCTTTTTTTACTTTTCGCTTTACCCTCGGGGGTAGTTCCGGGGGTGTAACTGTAGTCTGTGACAGATAAGAGCGGTTTTGTAGGGACGTATGTGCCGCGTTCCGTTAGCTTCACTACAGTATCACGTTAGCAGTACGTTACGAGCGTAAGGCACACATTTAGCAGTGTGGTGCGTGCGTAAGGGTATAAAAGTGTAAGGGTAGAAAATTATTTTTAAAATTAGTTTAAAATACACATATTCGAGATTACAATTGAAACGGAATTTTTATAATAACACATAAATATAAAATCAAATACACTTGAAATATTGTTAGCGAGAACCAATTATTTAAAAAAAAAGTCGAATAATACCAAAAGTATTTTTAATCCAGCAAGAAGAAAGGAATATAAAGAATCTTCCGAATATCACAATTTCTAGTAGGCAGAAATTGTCAAGTATCATTTCCATTATTCAACATAAAAATATATATATATATTCCACGCAAAAAGCTGCATGAATATCCCGTTATTATAATTCAATTTATTTATCTATCTTATATCTTTCTATCTATTATTTGGTGTAGTTTGGTGTGGTAGTCCACAGATGGACATTTTATGATGTTTATGATATTCTCATAAAAAATTAATTTGTTAAATTAAATAGATAAAAAAAAATATTTGATTTGATTTTGATTGACCATTTTTTTTCCATAAAAAAAACTATTTTCATTTGGAGTCTATATAGTAAGTAAGTGTCAACTCACCGTGCTCGTTGAAGTGTTTCTCAAGCTCCTCGTGGGATATGTTCGTCTCCGTTGTCGGCGCCTCCGCCGCGACCGTCTGCTCTGGACGGGAGCGGGAACATCTGCGATCAGATCAGATCAGATCAGATCATGCTACAATCAGATCAAACAAATATATTGGGAACATCTACGATCAGATCAGATTATATCAGGCTACAACCAGATTAGATCATGCTACAATCAAATGAAATCATATTAAATCAAACTACAATGAGATCAAATTAAGGCATTCAGATCTACGATGAAATCAAAAGATCGGTAGCTACGGTCCAATCAAATTATATTTGTTCAAACAACAATCAGATCAAGAGATGGCTGTCTACGATCGAATCAATATGGATCAAACTACAATCAGATCAAATCAATGCATCAGCGTCTACGGTAAAATCGAGTTCGAGTTCAAAATCTACAGTAAAATTAGAAACAAATATATATTTGGCCTCGTGTTAGAACACCTACGATCAAACGATCAATCAATACGAATCATACTACAATCAGATCAAAAGATCCGCAGCTACCATCAAATAAAATCAGACAAGATGAAGCGATGGGCAGCTACAAGGAAATCAAAGTTTGCCATTTATCATTATTTTTTACCAGAATTTGATCCTTATAAGCAACATTATCAGGTAGTGGAATAATATAGGTGTATTTTTTTTTTTTCAAAATGAACTCGTAAGATTCCACGCTTGGGAAAAAATATTTTGAAAAACGAATGATGCAGTTTTAGTTTAAAAAAAAATCGGCCTCGTAACTCCTTTCAGCATTTTTCGCTATTCCTTATAGTTTCGGATTTGGCTCTAACGGCCTATTTAAAAATTCACCCCGTATATATATATTTTTTATAGTGCCACTTTAATATAAATGTTTCTATTTCTCTATTTTATAGTGGAACACACTGCTGGGCATAGAGTGATAGAGATTTAGGCCACAGTCGACTGCGCTGGCCAAGAGCGAATCGACTACAATAAGACTACATGGACCTTTGAAAACTTTTTACAAAGAACTCTGTGTGAATGTATGTATCATTATTGGTGGTGGTAAGTTTGAAGGTGGTAGAATCCTTTGTGGTTCGACTCCGGCGGCACCACCGCCACACCTATTTCTGCCTGATAACAGCGGTGTTAAGCGCTGCTGTGTTCCGGTTTGAAGGGTGTGGTAAGGGAGACAGACTTTTCCGAGGCGTTCCAGCTTAGTCCTCAGGGGTAGCGGCGCATCTGTGGCCGACCTCAGGTAGGAATATCTATACCTATCTGGGGTTGATTACAGATGTCCATGTGCGGCAGTAGCCACTTACCATCCGGTGGACTGCATGCTCGTCTGCTAATCCTATATTATAAAAAAAAATAAGGACACGCCATCCAAGGTTGACAACTAAGACTAATAATCTCCGTGGTCTTCGAATGTTTTAGCTACATACCTGACCATAGCATTGCTGCATCGTAGCGCTAACTCTAGCCCGTCGAGCCAGCAGTGGCCAGCTGTTTGGGACGGCGCTCGGAAGATCAGGTGCGCTGTCGGTAGAGGCTGGACTACTGCTCCTGTGAAAAGGGGGGGGTTAAATCTGTGAAAAAGGGTTTTAACGTTTATGTGTCGCCCTCAATCCTCTGCTTATTTCTCTCTCTCTCTCTCTCTCTCTTACACCTTGTCCTCTACCTGTGCCTATTTGTATCTCTATTTTGGAGTGGATGTCTCTCGCTGTATTCTTCTCTCTCTCTCATTGTCTTTTTTTCTTCTCTTACTCCATGTCACTACCTGTGTCTGTATGTATCTATATCTAAGTACGTCTTTATTTGTATTCCTATCTCTCTCTCTCCATCCCTCTCCCTCTCACTGCATGTCTATATTTCCCTGTGTACGTATACATGTATTTGTGTGTGCGTGTTTGTATGTTAAAAGTAAAACTCACTGGTAGTGTCGTTGTGGCTCCCGCCCTCGGCACCCTATCTCTCTCTCTCTCTCCCTGTCTTTCTGACTTTCTTTGTGTGTGTGTGTGTGTGTGTGTGTGTGTGTGTGTGTGTATGTGTGTGTGTGTGTGTGTGTATGTGCGCGTGTGCGCGTGTGTGTGTGTATGTGCGTGTGTGTGTATGTGCGTGTGTGTGTGTGTGTGTGTGTGTGTGTGCGTGTGTGTGTGTGTGCGTGTGTGTCAACTCACTGGTGGTCTCGTTGTGGGGCCCCCGCGGCGCCCAGATGCTCTGCTCGAGCGGGTGGTACAGCTTGAAGCAGAAGCCGTCCTTCTTGCTCGGCCGCTCGATCACCTGGCAGGAGGTCAGCAGCACCGTGCCCACCCAATGGGTCCTCTGGAATAGACGAAGTCAAGGTCAAAAATATTTAAGAAGGTGGTAGAAACCTTTGTGATTCGACTGGACAACGGCCACACCTATTTCTGTTATTGCAGCAGTGTTAAGCGCTGCTGTGTTCTGGTTTGAAGAGTGTGATAAAGCCAGAACAGAGAGAGACATACGTTTTTGAGTACATACATGCGCTCCAGCTTAGTCATCAGGGGTAGTGGCACATCTATAGCTGGCATATATCTAATCCTATCTGGGGTTGATTACAGATGTCCATGAACGGCAGTAGCTACCTACTTAACATCAGGAGGACTGCACGCTCGTCTGCTACTCCTATATTATGAAAAAAACTATTGAAGGAAAACATCCCCCCCCCCCCTCCCTGACGCCATAAACATGACAACTCACCTTCGCCTTAGGGCTTTTATACAGCAACAAAAGTCCAGGCTTGAGGATGCACCACAATTTAGTCCAGGACTTCAAAGTTCCGCGGACCTGAAAACAAAACAAAAAATCAAATTCTCGCGTTTTTGAAAAAAAATTACAACACCAGTATATATGTAGCGTACTACCATAATGGGTGCTAGTTACTACCGGACCCAGGAGCATGGGGTCACGTCACTAGCGGACCTAGAGCTATAGGTCTACATCACTACCGGACCCATCGGTATAGGTCTACGTCACTATCGGACCCAGAACTATGGGTCCGCATCACTAACGGACCCATAAGTATGTGTTCACGTCACTAACGGACCTAGGGCTGCAAGTCCACGTCACTATCGGAACCCAAGCTATGGATCTCTACCGTCAAACCCAGAGCTATGTCTCCGTAACTACCGGATCCGGAGCCATGGATTTACTAGGATCACATTACGACCGGACCCAGAGCTACAAATCCACTAGGATGACGTCACCATCAGACCTAGATTCACGGTTCCACACTCACCTTCAACCAATCAGCGAACACAACAGTGGGGTCCTCCAGCGAGTGCTGCAACGCGGTCGCCGCTCCCTTCTCTCCCGCCTGTAGAGACAGCTCTGCGCCTTGTAGCTCTCCTTGCGGGAGCTACCGGACCCAGAGCTATGGGTCCAGCAGAGCTGTCACACTCACCTTCAACCAATCAGCGAGCACCACAACAGTGGGGTCCTCCAGCGAGTGCTGCAACGCGGTCGCCGCTCTCTTCTTCTCCCGCCTGTAGTGCTGTCTCTGCGCCTTGTAGCTCTCCTTGCGGGAGCTACCGGACCCAGAGCTATGGGTCCAGCGGAGCTGTCACACTCACCTTCAACCAATCAGCGAGCACCACAACAGTGGGGTCCTCCAGCGAGTGCTGCAACGCGGTCGCCGCTCTCTTCTTCTCCCGCCTGTAGTGCTGTCTCTGCGCCTTGTAGCTCTCCTTGCGGGAGCTACCGGACCCAGAGCTATGGGTCCAGCGGAGCTGTCACACTCACCTTCAACCAATCAGCGAGCACCACAACAGTGGGGTCCTCCAGCGAGTGCTGCAACGCGGTCGCCGCTCTCTTCTTCTCCCGCCTGTAGTGCTGTATCTGCGCCTTGTAGCTCTCCTTGCGGGAGCTACCGGACCCAGAGCTATGGGTCCAGCGGAGCTGTCACACTCACCTTCAACCAATCAGCGAGCACCACAACAGTGGGGTCCTCCAGCGAGTGCTGCAACGCGGTCGCCGCTCTCTTCTTCTCCCGCCTGTAGTGCTGTCTCTGCGCCTTGTAGCTCTCCTTGCGGGAGAGCGCCGAGCTCGCCGCCGTGGACGACACTACCGCCGTTTCTGAGGACTGCGGACGAATTGAGCATAATCGAACGTTAGTTAACGGCGAGTTTCCGTAACTCGTCGAGAGATGGAGCAACTCGGTACGTATTTTTAGGGTTTCGTACCCTAAGGGTGAAAAAGGAACTCTATTACTAAGCGTCCGTTGAACGTAAAATGATTTCCTTTTTTTTTTGTTTTTTATCACATGGGAGAAGCAGATGAGCATACTATCCACATGATGGTATGTGACTACTGTCGCCCATTGACATCAGTGGTAGCCCCAGATAGGATCAGATATTCCTACCTGAAGTCTGCCATAGATGCGCCGCTACCCTTAAGGACGAAGCTGGAACGCCTCAAAAAAGTATGTCTCCCTTACCACACCCTTCAAACCAGAACACTGCAGCACTTGACACTACTGTTAATAGGCAGAAATAGGTGGTGCGGTGGTGCTGCAATTATGTTTTTGTAGGTGGTAGAAACCTGTGTGATTCGACTCCGGCGGCACCACCGCCACACCTATTTCTGTTATAACAGCAGTGTTAGGCGCTGCTGTGTTCTGGTTGTGGTAAGGGAGACAAACTTTTCAGGTGTGTTCCAGCTTCGTCCTCTGGGGCCTCTGTGGCCGACATCCGATAGGAATATCTAATCCTATCTGGAGTTGATTACAGATGTCCTTCAGCGGCAGTAGCCTCTTACCATCAGTTGAACTGCATGCTCGTCTGCTACTCCTATATTATAAAAAAATAACGTTATTTTTTTTAAATAAATATCAAATATTAATCCTAATCAAATTACATTATTAAAAAATTATAAGTATTTATTATTACTTTGTCATTTACTATAACTCGGCAAGTACGAGTCCAAAGAGTATAGTAACCCACACATAGGTTACTATACTCTTTGGATGACGGTAATTCTGTCTTTCGCTGTTTTTGTCGTAAAGTTATTGTTACCTTAGTACTTTACAACCTGGCTTTTGTTTTGGGTATCCAGTCATTATTTCTGAATTTAATTAATTATTTATAATAATTATAACAAAAACACCTTTTAAATAGTATCTGGTTCTATAGATGTAAGTGACATGTCAAATTAAAAAAGAAGAAGTTGTCAATTTCGATATGTGTAAAAGTGGATATATACTTTTAATATAATAGTGGAATCCAATGTAAACGTTGAATAAATATGTACTTATGAGAAGATTCCATTTCAATCCTGAATATGTTTCCGCTCTGTGCTGCTTACGATTTTGGACTGATTCTACTTTACTTGTTTACCCAGCTTATGTTTTATGGACTTTTGTGATTTTCGTGCGATCGCTGTGGATTGTGTTGACAAGGATTCAATATCATCAGGTAAAATATACATCAGTTAGTTGTATTAATCGTGAAATAATCGTTAATAATTTTAAACTAGAGAAGCTAATCTTTTTACATTTCTCTTTTTTTAGATATTTACAATAGCAAGACAAGGACATTCTTGGGATGACAAAATAATCAGTTATTATTGCAACTGCATCGCTGGGCAACGAACCGTACTCGTAGGTAGCTGCGCTCACATTATGACCATTGTTTGATGTTTGGGCTGAGCTCGTCACAGGATATTACAGAACCTGCTACATGATTGGATGAAAATATTCATAAGGGGAGATATTGAAAATGAATAAATAATGTATCTAAGTGAAGAATAAATAAAATATTATCTAAATGTGTACTTAAAGTTGTTTTATTTACACAGTTAAATGTTTTAACTAAAATAAATTGGTATAGAAGTACATATTTTGGTATTTTTGTTTTAAATCAAGATTAATGAAAGTAAATATAATTAATGTTTATCAAATATAGTTATTGTTTCTCAATACATACAATACAATATTTATATATCTACACCCATTCGCGTAAAAAATATATAATGTATATAGTAAGTTAAAATAGAATGACAGATGACATTATTACGGTAATCACTACCGCCATGATGTTTTTCCACTGTTGTGTTGCAAGTTTAAGTGTAAATTATTGTTTTTAAACAATTAAACGAACATGATTTGAAGAAAATGAACCCCTACGAATTGTTCTTTGCATGTTTTCTTAGTTTATAGTATAGTGTACAAAAGGTGGCCGGGAGCCCATACATTTTGAAACATCTCCTTTAGATTCAAAACATTTTAGAGTGGCACGAAATGCACCGAGTCAACTAGTTAGGTACTAAATAACAATTTCAACTCAAATTGTCATAGGGGATATAGCTCAGTGGTAGAGCATTCGACTGCAGATCGAGAGGTCCCCGGTTCAAACCCGGGTGTCCCCTTACATTGCATCACTGTATTCAACACCTTTTTTACATTTATTTTGATTTTTTTTTTACTTTTTAAATTAATTTTGGTTCCTCTTTATTTATTAAAAATAATAATAATAATAATATTTTTTTAATTGCATATGATACATTTTTTTTGTCAATAATTATTAACATTTTAAAATAAATAATAAAATTTTTGATATATTTCAACACAAACAAATGTTTTTTTTTTTTTTTTGACAAACCTCGAATTTCTTGAAAAATTTCAGTCATTTTGTATTATATATTTTTTTAATACACTTTTCATTATTTTCAATACTTTATTTTTTATCTTATATGTAAAATTCTCGTGTCACAATGTTCGTTACCGTCCTCCGAAACGGCTTTACCATTTTTCACCAAATTTTATATGGATGTTCAGTAGGTCTGAGAATCGGCTACTATCTATTTTTCATACCCCTTAGTGATAAGGATTGTTCACCCTTAACACTTTTTATTTATACGGCAACACAACGTTTGCCGGGTCAGCTAGTTTTTATATACATATAATGAGTATATAAAATTTACATACAGGGTGAATTTTTCAAATGTGCATGGAATATAGTTCCGAAGCCGTTTTTGATTATAAATAACTAATTTACGAGTAAATAAATAGGCTATGTACTATTCTTATATACTACTTTTATAATAAAGACATATCAAATGAGCATTCAGTCCACCTGATGGTAAGTGGCTACTGTCGCCCGTGGACATCTGTAATCGACCTTAGATAAGGGTCCTACCTAAGGTCGGCCACACTGTTTCTACCCTTAAAGACAAAGTTGAAGCGCCTTAAATAAATATGTCTCTCTAACGACATCCTTCAAACTAGAATACAGCAGCGCTACACTGCTGTTATATCAGAAATAGGTGTAGCGGTGGTGCCGCCGGAGTCGAACCACAAAGGGTTGTACCACCATTTCTCACCTTCACCTTAAGGTAAGGAAGAACCAGTCATACGAAGCGTTTCTTAGTCCTCAAGAGTATCTTTATGGCCGACCTCAGATGGAACTGCTATCCTATCTTAGTTAAACAGATGTCCATACGGCAGTGACTTACCATCAGGTGGACTGCATGCTCGTTTGCTATTTCTGTCTTATTAAAAAAATAATTATTAAAATCGGTCCACTAACGGCGGAGTAATTCGTGTACATACATAAAAAAGATACCTGCCGAATTGATAACCACCTCCTTTTTGAAGTCGGTTAAAAAAGCATTAGAAGTTCTTGTTGTCGAAAATTCATGTTTGAAGAAAATTAACAACAAATTTTGACAGCATTTTTTTCTTTGCTGGTAATTATTAAATCCACTTAATAATTTATTTCAAAAATTTATTCTAAAACTCGAAAGTATTATACATAAAATAACTTAGTAAAAATAAAAATAATTTACATTTTTTTTTCTTTTATGAAAAACTATTTTTTTACAAAATTATTCATAAAAAAATATGAATATAACATTTATTATCACAATTTTTGAAGCGTTTGATTGAATGAAAAAAATATATTTAGAATTATTTATTTTGTTAAAAATTATAAATTTTTACAATTTTAATCCTAAAAAAATATGAATCATTTTTTTAAGATTACGATTTTAGAAGCGTCTTATTAAATCCATTATAAAAATAATATGAACATTTTTATAAAAAAATTCGCCCCCGGGTGGGCTCGAACCACCAACCTTTCGGTTAACAGCCGAACGCGCTAGCCGATTGCGCCACGGAGGCTATGGCGACACCGGCGAAATTTGTATACCTATTGTATTAGAAAAAAATCCTAGACCATCTGCCACAATTTATATTTATGATTAATCATCATATCATCATATCTTGCTACTGTCGCGTAAATCATTGTTGTGTAGGCTTCTTTTTATCGCATGCGTATTTTTTTATATTATAGGAGTAGCAGACGAGCACCAGTCCACCTGACGGTAAGTGGCTACTGCCGTACAGACATCTGTAATCAACCCCAGATAGTATTGAATTCCAACCTGAGGTCGGCCACAGATGCGCCGCTACCTCTGAGGACTAAGCTGGAATCCCTCTGAAAAGTATGTCCCACACACCCTTCAAACCATAACACAGCAGCGCTTAACACTGCTGTTATGACAGAAAAGTTTGACGGCGGTGAGTCGAACCACAGAGGGTTCTATCCTAAAGTTAGGATTAGTATGAAGATGCACCTTATCAGAGGAGGTGCCGTCCGGGGGGTGGCAGCGCCCATCCCCCGACGCGGGGGTCGCGACCGAAGTCCCCGGAGACCGCGGCGGCGGCGTTAGAGCTGGCTCGCCTGGAAATTAGAAAAACATACAAATTTAATTAAATTAAAAAAGTTACAATTATTATTTAAATTATTAAGTTAGCGTTAAAACTACTTCACAACAATCCGCTACCAATATGTATGATGGCGTGTGTTTAAACCATGCACTGTGTACACCCTCACATAGGATAAAAATACTAATAAGGGTTCCGTTTTCAGATCTTTCGTACGAAACCCCAAAAACCATGGCATATTATAAAAAAATATGTTTTCATAATGAATTAGAAATTAATTATCACCTGTTTAAACAATGAAGGAAAACATCGTGAGGAAACAGTTCGTATGGATTTATTATTAGACTAGCTGACCCGGCAAATTTTGTACCGCCTCAAAATCTTTTTATCAAATATATTTTACATAAAATATAGCTTATGTTACTCGTGGACAATGTAGCTTTCGAATGGTGAAAGAATTTTTAAAATCTGTCCAGTAGTTTTTGAGCCTATTCATTACAAACAAAGTTTTCTTCTTTATAATATTAGTATAGATAGAATATTGTTGCAATTAAATTTGATTGGCTCGCGCAGCTTTTTACTTATTTTTTTCTTGAGTCGTAACATAAAAAAATGAAAATATTGTTCTAGAAGTCTGATAACTATTAAAGTTTTGATAACAAATCCCTTATATGTACAGAAAATTGTATTTTCCTTCATATTATTTCGTTCTAGTCGGACAACAGCGTTATATCTGGAAAATGACAATCTCAAATAACATTTTGGCATTGTGATACCATTTTTTGTGAATTAGAAAACGGCTAATCCATTTAGTTTCAAGGAAAAAATATAGTTATTTAAAAAGATCTTTTAAAACTTTATATCTAGAACACATTTTTTACATTTTACGCAATGAAACGAACTTGTTAAAAATCTGATCCGTTTGTGCCTATTTTATGTGTTTCTATAAAAATATAGTAAAAAAAGAAAGAAAAGATAGAAAAAGAAAACAATGTTTTTTTTCAATAACAAGCATTATAATACAATGTACCTAACCATGATGCCTTTTTGTGTCCGTTATTAAAAATCAATCCATCCAATTTTTGTCTACTAAGGATCGAAATTTTACAATTTCATAGACACAAATTGTCATATTTATCTTTGGTAGACAGCACAATGGATAGATTGATTATTAATATGGGGCGTTAATGTTTAATAATATCTATCAATCTTAAATATTATTAAAAAAAGGATTTTTTGGTTTTTACATTACAATAAAGTTGTCATCTATACTTTTACCGTTTAAAACTTCTTTAAGTGCGACTTCAGAATAATAAAGATTCAGAATAATAAAAAACGCATATCGTGAGTACCCGTTACATAATAAAATGTCTCAATTCCGGGATAATTTTAGTCTAAAATCAAATAATAAAGATATTGTTTTGCGTAAATACGCACAAAAGATATAATATTGTAATGAATTACTATATTTTCAAATAGAAAATATCCTATCTTTAATAAATTAATAGCATAATAAAATAATAAATCTTATTTATACAGTTAGCGCAAATCAAGTCTTGTCAAATAGTATTTATCGTACTATACATATATCTACATATGTATTAAGAATAGGTCACACAATTTCACCGATGTCGCCATAGCCTCCGTGGCGCAATCGGCTAGCGCGTTCGGCTGTTAACCGAAAGGTTGGTGGTTCGAGCCCACCCGGGGGCGAATTTAATTTTTATTGAGCGAAAAATACAAAAAATTAAACAAAAAAAAAATATTTTAACTTTTTTTTTTATAAACACCATGTATAAAAAATGTAAAGATTTTATTTTTATTTTTATTGAGCAAAACATTTTATTAAGAAAAAATAATTAAAATTCATTTTATTTATTTATTATAAACACCATGTATTAAAAAAAGATTAATTGCTTTTTTTATTAAATTAACAAATTTTCTAGGCTGTTTTTTGTATTGTTTTAAATTATATTAGAAGACACTTACTTTTTTATTTTACATTATATCATAGGACTTTCTAAACTCACAGCCCCATACGATGTGTCGTGGGTGTCATATTTTATTTTTCATTTTTAAATAATATAGGAGTAGCAGACGAGCATGCATTTCACCTGATAGTAAGTGGCTACTGCCGCCCATGGGCATCTGTATTCAACTCCAGATAGAATTAGATATTCCTACCTGAGGTCAGCCACAGATACGCCGCTATCCCTGAGGACTAAGCTGGAACGCCTCGGAAAAGTATGTCTCCCTTACCACATCCTTCAAAACGGAACACAGCAGCGCCTAAGGGGTCGTTCAAGTATTACGTAACGCACTTTGGGGGGAGGGGGGGGTCTAGTGAAACGTTACGATGCGTTACAGGGGCGGGAGGGGGTCTTCCGTTTTGCACGTTACGTAACATTTTTTAATAAAAAAATAGGGTATTAAACCTCCTAAATTGGCAACCCTTTTCATTTACGTTTTACGGGAAATCCCTTGAATGAGCTGGTTCAGCCGAACTAAGTCCTGAGTATTCTGAGTTAGACTAAGTATAGTACAGTATAGCAGTATGTATGCTTTGACTATACTTAAACTAACTTAGAATACTCAGGAGACCTAGTTCGGCTGAACACGCTCTTTTTATAGTCTGGTTGTCATTTGTTCTCGCAAGTTGGCAAATCTTTTCGTTCATATTTCACGGGGTATCCCTAGATTGTATTGTACGTCTTTGAATGTTGTTTCCATTGTCAGTATTCGTTCGTAGTGTTTATAGACAAGTAGAGATGGGTTGTACTAGGTAAATTTGGGACTAGGTATGCCTGTTCCTTGTCCCTGTAGTACCGGGACCAGAATAGGGCTACGGTAACCCTTGCCTGTCGTAAGAGGCGACTAAAAGGGGCTTCCGGGGTTGCGGGCGGCAAGAGTGGGAGCTCAAACCGTCCAGCAAGCGACCCCGGGAAGGACAGCGGTTTGTGTGGTCGCATATCGCTGTAATCACCAGGGGATGTGAGAGGAGCGTAAATTGCTCCCCCCAGGGCAGAGCCCGATAAAAGGGCATCGCGTTAGGAGGACTCCGGTCGTGTTCCGTTGGAGATCCCGGAGTTCTCCACCAAACGCTGAGGACGGCCACCGGGGGGGTTTTAGTGTGGTAAAAATCCCACATAACCCGGCGTCACTCCCATGGCGTCGGGTACCTTTTGAAGGTTTCCCCCTCGTCAACAAAAAAAAAAAAAAAAAGGTATGCCTGTTCCTAGTATTTAAAAATACGTAATTCAGAAACCTGTTCCACCTAGTCCCATAAAGTCTCATTAGTTAGTACAATTTGATGTGGACTAGGTACTTATTCTTGGACTAAGAAGCTAGTTCGTTCATGCCTTGCATCAATACGTAAGGGCGGTAAGGTTTGCACGCGCACTCACTAGTAATAATGAATTGTAATCTTTCCTTCATACTTTATACAGGCTTAGGACTATCGACGTTAGATTTATCGAAATAGTAGTTTGATTTATCATTAAAGGTTTCGTGAGCCGGCGCGGCGTCCACCTAAATGACATTCGTATAGATTCGGAACGGATGCACGACTGAACAATTCCGAATTTTCACACATTTGACATTTCATACTTAATTCGCATCGAGTATCTGTTTGATCCGACAGCGACTAGGTATAGTTAAAAAGGAAAAGTATATTTTTGCCTGCCCATGAGTTGATGTTTTATTAGTTTTTACTCTTATTTGCATTAAAAAAATATGTAAGTAAAAGTATCCCAAGGATAAAAACTATAACATAACTTTTTAGCGAGTTTAGGGTAAAAATTGACACTTGAGTGTTACGTAACGTTAGGGGGGGGGGGGTATAGAAAAACGTTACGGTGCGTTACAAGGGGGGGAGGGGGGGTCAAAAATCTTCAAAAATTGCGTTACGTAATACTTGAACGGCCCCTAACACTGCTGTTATAAGGCAGAAATAGCTGTGGCGGTGGGGCCGCCGGAGTCGAACCACAAAGAGTTCTACCACCTTTTAATTTACACATACATAGACACAAATACACAAACACCCAGAACCGAAATCTAAATTCATCATTTATGGCCGGGGATCGAACCTGGAACCTGTATCTGTGACTTCAAGCAGGAATCTTATCAGACGTTGATTACAGACGTTCATACGGCAGTAGCCACTTAGCATCAGGTGGACAGCATGCTCGTCTGCTCCTCCTACCTATATAATATACAATCTATATAATAAGAATAATAAAAAAGAAAATAAAAATGAATGTTTGTCTGTATGTCCTTTATAGAATCGTAAACTATGCATTTGATCATGTGATGATCTTAAGCAAAGTTGTTGTGCATGAGCCTACGAAGGTTTCTGAGTTGGTACGACCCATTTTCGACAGATGGCGCCACTGTAATTCGAACGCAGGTAAATTTTCAGTTATATGTATGTCATATTATTTCTTTTAAGACGCAGACGCAGTTATATGTATGTCATATTATTTCTTTTTCTTTTTTATTCTTATTATATAAAAAATAACTTACTAAAGTGTGGTGGTGTCGCCGGCGCTGTTGCCGGTAAACTGACGTTCAAAGGCGGATGGTGGTGTTTCTGAAATAATAACCGATATAATAATTAATACATTGAATAAACTACTACAACATATCAAAAATTAATTGTATCAAGGGTTCCTTTACGGGAATTCATTCTATAATAGTTAGGTTTGGTACAGTCCACGCCAAACTTCTAGTCCGCTCTGAAGTTGTTGCGGGCAGGTATAGTCAGAGAGCCAATGCGGTGGAACACAACTACAAGCATATACTCCGTAGCAACGTAAGGCACACTAACGCAGCTATGTTCCCGCGGGCGAGAGCGGGCAGCGGAGGGTACCGGGCGAGTCCCGCACTGTCTTCGTCCCACTAATATCTACAATTTGCTGTTGCGACGCGACTCGTTTCTATATTCATAACGGACTAGAAGCTTGGCGCGGACTCTATGAGGCTTAAAAAAGGTTCAAAAAGACCTCTCATTCAAAGCCGGCGATTCATTGTCGACTCCGCTGGTGTTGCAAATGTCCATAGGCGACGTTGACTACTTTCCATCAGGTAGCACGTCTGCTTTATCGTTAGGTTCAACTATAAAAAATATATTAAGGAAAAAGGATTTTGGTAACAGATGTCAATCAGTTTTGTAGATGGTAGAACTATGTAGCCTATATCAGTGTTGGGCGTAGTTAACTAAAATTTATAATCTAGTTACTAACTAGGATTAGAAGTAGTTAACTACATGTAGGTATGATTACATTGTAGTTAACTACTTTTAACTTAACTATAGTAATCAAACTACATGATGAAGTTATTAATTTGATTGCTGCAATCTAGCAGTTATAACTACTGATTATTTGAATTCTACGGACTTATATTTTGCAATAAAATAAAACGTGGAATAAGAGTACCGCCTGTACAGCCACCCGAGTTAAAACCTGGAGATTTGGGTTCGATTCCCGCCTATGGTCTGTTTGGTGGTAGGACTTAGTGCTGCACTCTCGCTGTAACAGGCTCTTAACTAACTACCTTTTTGTAATATGTACTGATTACTATATGTAATCGTAGTTAGTAGTTAGATAAGGTAGATAGTAATCAGTAGTTAGATTACATATTTCCCAACACTGGCCTATATCTACAGCGTGAAGCAGTTCAGCGTGTCGGTGTGTGGGTGAGGATGTACTGACTTACATATGAGGAGCGGCTTAGTACGGATGTCCATACGACAGTGACTTACCATCAGGTGGACTGCATGCCCGTCTGCTACTTCTGTACCAAAGAGTTAAAGGTGGTAGAACACTCTGTGGTTCGACTCCGGCGGCACCACCGCCACACCTATTTCTGTTATAACAGCAGTGTTAAGCGCTGCTGTGTTCTGATTTGAAGTGGTAAAAGGGAGACATACTTATCAAAGGCGTTCCAACTTATACAACAAGTAAGAATGTAATCTTATCTGTTTTTTTTTTTGTAATATAGGAGTAGCAGACGAGAAAGCAGTCCACGATGGCAGATGGTAAGTGGTTACTGCTACCCATGAACATCTGTAATCAACCACAAATAAGATTAGATATTCCTACCTCAGGTCGGCCACAGAATCGCCGGTACCCCTGAGGACTAAGCTGGAACGCCTCGGAAAAGTATGATTACAGATGACAGGTGGACAGCATGATCGTTAGCTACATCTAAAAAATAGTAATATTTTAACTAACCTTCGTATAATTAGGTGTTGACGTGTGAAAGTGGGGGTATTCGTGTACTCGAAGCGCGGGGGAGGGCGGCGCTACGGACGAGGGGGGGGACTGCTCCAGGGCTGGCGAGGAGCTCATTATGAGGATCACAGCATCATGGGAGCGAGGGAGATGACTATATGTCTCACTGACAGGAGTGGCGTGAAACGATGGCTGTCACTTTTGACAATGACAGGTGTAAAGCTACTTGTCACTTGACAGGTGTAATTAAGCTGTCACTTTTGACAACAGTGACGGATATAATTAATCTGTGTCAATTACAAAAAAAGCTTAAGCGATTTTAAAGCGTATTCGGTATTGTATTTCTAATTACAATTATTTATTTATCTATCCAACAGAGTCACAGTAAAAATGATCGCAATTCAAAGTGTATAGAGCAACTGTCAAAATAGAGTACAGATAAAGAATATATAGATTATAGATAACTGTTTTTTTTTTATTTTCTATATTAATTTATCACTGACCAAGACACTGGGTAGATTGTTAAATATTAATTATTAAATTATTTTGGAATGGTGTAGGATTTCTATGCTTTAGTGTTGCTTATAGTAAGTGCTTATAGAAATATTTATTTATTTACATTTTAATTGGCAGTGGGGTGTTTTTACATCGGAATGGTAGGGGTGGGTTATGCACAGGGTTTAGGAATGGAAAGGGTAACAATTCCTGAAAATAATAAAGTTAAAATTAGTATTTACACAATTAATATTAATTATACTGATGGGTATGGGCGTCGGCTCAAACTGGTGTGTGTAGGGAACGATCTTTTAAATTTATTTATTTATTTTATTTATTTATTTATTTTTATAATTCTTACATCTAACATTACAGGTTTACAGCCTAATTCGTTAGTGTAGTTACTTAATAATAATAACACAATAATTGTATATAATAACATTAATAATAATTAATACAATAATAATCAAAGATGTCAATAATAATAATGTCAGGATTACAATAAATTTATATAATATTTTTTACGAAGGGGAAACCTTCTAACGGTACCCGATGCCGTGGGAGCGACACAGGGTTATGTGGGACTCTTACCGCACTAAAACCCCCCCGGTGGCCGTCCTCGGCACTGCGTTGAGGACTCCGGGATCTCCAGAACCGGAGTCCTCTTAGCGCGTTGCGCCGTGGGCTCCGCCCAGGTGAGCTTGACGCTCGCCACACCGTCTGGTGCGTACGACGCTATGCGGCCACACATACCACCGTCCTTTCCAGGGCTACTGGCGGTTCGAGTTCCTACTCTTGCCACCCTCGATCCCAGAAGCCCCCTTTTAGTCGCCTCTTAGGTTTATTTATAAAAATGTTATCTAAATCTGATAATTTAATTAAATAACAATGCAATCTTAAGACTAATGGATATTATTGTTTTGACTCGAACACTTAAATATTATTTATTGCAATTATATCAACGCATGTATAGAATAAAAGTGGTCGACAGTTGTGATTCGACTCCGGAGATGGCAAATAAAAAAAAGTTTATAGTGAAATAAAATTACTGAAGCTTTTTTTTATTTATTTATTTATTTATTTATTTATTTATTCATTGCATCAAATATGGTACATTAGATGGTATATTTTGACAAAGTTCTGCACATTTGGCCAATATCGGCATGCAACAATATAAAAGTAATGTCAAATAAACTAAACATAAATTAAAATACATCAATTAAAATTACACAATATGATAATTGCTGCTCAATGCTAACATCAATTATATGGCGTGATAACATTACAATAACTTTGCTACAATAGATGTCAAAATGTTTAAGATTATTGTACAGCTCTGCGAAATATTTAATTTTCCGAAAAGATTCCGTCGCCATTTTTATTTTTGATAACGCTCTCTACGCTCACAGCCCCAGATTAAGATTCCCTGTATCATGGATGCCATGTACACGCACAAAGACGCATACACAAACACCCAGACCCAGAAAAAAAATCCAAATTAATCATTCAGATGTCTGTCTGGCCGGGGATCGAACCTAAAACCCTTTGCGTTAGACCGGTATGGTGACCGCTCCTCCACGCGGGTCATTACAAATGTTCATAACTCTGAATCTATATAGAAATGAATAATAATAATAATAATAATAACTTTATTGACACAAAAAATGTAAGTACATTTCAGAAGTTTGAAGCCTCTGGTTCCTGAGTTAGTCGAAACTGTGTTTCAGGAACCAGCGTCTTCTCCCATTATCGAGTAATATATCACTTACATAAACAGACATTGAAACGAAAATAATAAATGTTTGTGAATATTTGTCTGTATGTCCTCTAATCGTACATTATGCATTTGATCATGTGATGATCTTTAGCAAAGTTGTTGTGCATGAGCCCACGAAGGTTTCTTGGTAAGATCAATTTCCGACAGATAGCGCCACTGTCATTCCAATGAAGGTACAAATTTTCAGTTATATGTATGTCTAAAGTCTAAATATATATAACTCAAAGGTGACTGACTGACATAGTGATCTATCAACGCACAGCCCAAACCACTGGACGGATCGGGCTGAAATTTGGCATGCAAGTAGATGTTATGACGTAGGCATCCGCTAAGAAAGGATTTTGATCAATTCTACCCCCAAGGGGACAAAATTGGAGATGAAAATATTACGTGGTAACGCGAGCGAAGCTGCGGTCACTACTGGTCTCATAAAATCGGACAATTCCACAAGCATAATTTAGTTAAAACAATTTCTAAACAGTACTAAGAGACGCTGCCTGACACACATATGAGATAGCGACAAATATTTTCGTATGATAAATGATAACGACTCAGCTAAACTCCGTGTTATCTATTTATCATGCGAATATATCATTTTATGTGTAAACAACTGAAACACATATAATCTAACTTGTGTAGATCATTAGGTTGAATCTTTTCCTGTAGTCCCGGGACTAGAATAGGACTACGTACGGTATCCCCTGCCTGTCGTAAGAGGCGACTAAAAGGGGCTTCCGGGGTTGCGGGCGGCGAGAGTGGGAGCTCGAACCGTCTAGCAAGCGACCCCGGGAAAGACGGCGGTATGCGTGGTCGCATAGCGTCATAAACACCAGATGGTGTGGTGAGCTTGAAGCTCACCTGGGCGGAGCTCGAAGGGGCAACGCGTTCAGAGGACTCCGGTTGCGCTCCGTTGGAGGACCCGGAGTCCTCTTAGCAACGCTGAGGACGGCCACAGGGGGGGTTGTAAAGCGGTAAAAATCCCACTCTGTTCTGGAATGAAGAGTGGTAAGGGAGACATACTCGTACTTATACAAAGCGTTCCAACTTACACAACAGGATGAATCAGATTTTACTTGTTTTTTTTTTATAATATAGGAGTAGCACACGAGAAAGCAGTCCACCTGATGGTAAGTGGTTACTGCCACCCATGGACATCTGTAATCAATTCCAGATAGATATTTTTCGAAGCGTTCAAGTTTAGTCTTTAGGAATAACAACGCATCTGCAGACGATATCAGATAGGACTATGATATGAATTATCTGTCGATTAAGCTTATTTGCTATTTCAATCGTATACATTATTCGCCAAGTACGAGTCAAATTCGCACAAGGAGGGTTCCGTATCATCAATTTTTCACTATTCTTATTTTTATTTGTATTGTTATAGGCACCTTTATACATACTCTAAAAATATAGTGTCTGTCTATGACCTTTTAGAATAAAGCGTAAAGACAGACGAAAAGACAGCGTAGGCTTAGTAATAGGGTTTACCATTGAGTACAGAACCCTAAAAAAGAACATAATTTCGCTCCCGTGTAGGTACATACAATGTGCTATTAATATTAAAACCTTGTTTATGGACCTAGAATAACGTTTTTTCGTGCTAACTTTACAATTAGCGATATTAACTCCGTACTCATTACTACACCGGCACACTAATGGCACTTATACCGTGCTGTGTACTCACGGATCGACCTATTTTTACGAATAACGCAACAGAAAACTGATTTGTAGAATAAAAACATGCTTATTTAATCTACTTGTGTGGTAAAGCTTGTAAAACGTAGATTTTCCGCTTCGTTTTTACGGTTCCGTATGGTAAAACGGAACCCTATTATCAGTGGCGAACTAAGGTCGTCGGAGGCTCGGGCGGAAAGTGGTTTTTTTTTATAATATAGGAGTAGCAGACGAGCATGCTGTCCACCTGATGGTAGGCTACTGCCGCCCATGGACATCTGTAATCAACCCCAGACAGGCTAATTCTATATATTCCGTACCTGAGGTCGGCCACAGATGTGCCGCTACCCCTGAGGACTAAACTGGAACGCCTCGGAAAAGTATGTCTCTCTTACCACACTTCAAACCGGAACACAGCAGCGCCTAACACTGCTGTTATAACAGAAATAGGTGTGGCGGTGGTGCTGCCGTCGAACCAAAAGATTCTACCAACTCCCATACGTAAACAAATTTCTCCGAATACAGTTACATACTACAGTTCTTATTAAAATTGATACAAGTATAGTCCGCGCCAAACTGTTAGTCCGCTCTGAAGTTGTTGCGAGCAGGTATAGTCATACAATTTGCTGTGGCGACGCGATTCATTTCTATACTCTGATTCATAATTAGGTGTCCAAAATGTAAACAAAGGTGTTGACCTATCAAGAAAATACGTTAGAAATGGTAGTTTTTATTTTTGTCGATATTAAAGTAATACAACAATAATAAAATAATAATCTAAATAAATTAAAAATAATTCACATGTTCTAATATTTATATCACCTCAATTTCGTTCCATACAGTAATAATAATAAAAAACAAAGTTTATGGTAGAAAATTAAAATGTGATAATGGTAACCAAATCGGAACCAAGACATTTCTTGTGCTGTCATTTTTAAGTTTCGTAACTAATATTTTTCATTTTCGTGATTGTAATTAAACTAATGTTTTCTCGTTTACATAACGCGTTTGTTATATTGTGTATATTTGTTAAATTTTCGTTTTTTGTTGAGTTTGTTAAAGTTTCTGTTTCTTGTTAATTTTGACAGTGGCATTTCTTTGTTTACATTTTGGACACCTAATTATGAATCAGACTATATATTCAGAGCGGACTAGCAGTTTTACGCGGACTATACCTATACGGACATAAGAATCACGGTACATCTTGATAACGTTATCAGTTGAATACAAACTGTCTTCCACGCTATCGTTAATCTTATCACAAGTAACAGTACATATCCAGATTTACGCTGTTACTAATAAACGATCTATCCAATGTTTTTAATGTATGGCATACACGCTACGGTCGACCGGACGGTTTACCTTTATTTTTTTTTTCGCGAGGGGTAACCTTCAAAAGGTACTCGACGACGTGGGAGCGACGCCGGGTTATGTGGGATTTTTACCGCACTAAAACCCCCCCCGGTGGCCGTCTTCAACGCTTGTTGGAGAACTCCGGGATCTCCGACGGAACACAACCGGAGTCCTCCAAGCGCGATGCCCAACGGGCTCTACCCTGGGGGAGCAGTTTTCGCTCCTGCCACACCATGTAGTTTTCACTACCGTATGCGACCACACATACCGACGTCCTTCCCGGGGTCGCTTGCTGGACGGTTCGAGCTCCCACTCTTGCCGCCCGTAACCCCGGAAGCCCCCTTTTAGTCGCCTCTTACGACAGGCAGGGGATACCGTAGCCCTATTCTAGTCCCGGAACTACAGGGACAGCAGTGATAGCCTAGTGGTTAAGAAACAAGCCTCTTGATAGAGAGGTCAAAATCCCAGGCTTGCACCTGATTTTTCAAAATTATATGCATAATAAAAATTAATTATCACTTTTCTAAACGGTGAAGGAAAACAGCGTGAGGAAACCTGCATACCTGAGAAATCTTAAAAAAAATTCAATGGTATGTGAAGTGTACCAATTCGCACTTGTCCAGCGCGGTGGACTATGGCTTAATCCTTCTCATCCTGAGAGGAGACCCATCTCCAGCAGTGGGACAGTAATGGGTTGATGATGACCATGATGATTACTCTAAGAACCTATTCCTACTTAGCAACAAGACATTATGCTCTTTAATGATGTAAACATAACCTTATGGGATTCTTATATCGAGAATATCAAAGGTGTTTGGCAGTATTTAGTGCCTCTATACTTGGCTTGATGCCATGTTGATGTTATTTCAACGTAAATATTACTTTTAAAGCACTCATTAGATCATTACATGCTTGTAGAGAGCACTTATCTATTTTTTAATATGTGACTGCTAGTTTTTGTAATTGAAACATAGTTCATTGTCACCAACCAATTACTGTCCCACTGCTGGGCACGGGTCTCCTCTCATAATGAGAAGGATTAGGCCATAGTCCACCGCACTGGCCAAGTGTGTATTGGTAGACTTCACATACCTTCGAGATATATATATTTTTTTATATAAATTTCTCAGGTGTGCAGGTTTCCTCACAATGTTTTCCTTCACCGTTTAAGCAATTGATAATTAATTTCTAATACGCAACTAACTTTGAAAAATTAGAGGTTTGTGTCTAGGTTTTGAACCTCGGTCCTCCCGAGTTTTGATTGAGAGGCAGGTTCAACCACTAGGTTATCACTGCTCCAAATAATTATAATATTATTAACTGACTTAAAAAAAGGAGATGGTTTCTCAAATCTGAATTCAACCGTATATATGTTTTTAAGCAGTTTATTTGTTCTTTTGTAAGTCTCAATATCTCGTATATACAGGGTGTCCCGTAAGTACCACGACAAACTTGAGGAGAACATAGGTGAGGGTCTGACCTCTCTGGGAAAAAAAAATTACCTTAATAAAAGTGTCACCGTTTTCGCACTATCAATTGTTTTAGATTTTTTGAGAAATTCAGCCCTCTTCATCTTCTTTCGTTAACTGCGTGTACAAATTTGGTGATGCAGTGTTTATTTTTTCTGTTAAATACTATCAGATAGTTGGTCTATCATATTGAAATGTAAATTGGTTAAGAGATGTAAAAGAACTATGAAAATAATAGGGATGTTTTTAGATTTTAATTTTTTTACTATTTTTCTCTCACCTTTGACTCGTTGCGGTGAAAAAAACATGTACTGGACTATAAGTGTCCATTGCGCAAAAAAATATGTCCAGTTAATAGAGATTTCAAAAGGGTACCACACTTACTATTTAAAGTTGAAGAAAAAAAGTTAAGGCCGTTTTTGCACGAAAGGGACTGAAACCAACTAAAACGTAATGATCGAGTTTTTATTTAAATTACGGTTTCTACCGACTCACAACGTGTCAAGCAGTACTAAATCACATTTTTACCTAGTTACACACTTAAAAATATCATTCTTAATTTGTAAAAAAATAAATAACTAACTAGAAAAGAAAGTACTACAATTTATTAAGTCAATTTTTACCTACTTTGAAATGTCATTTCGAAGTGAAACTTCGTATATGTATGTAATTTGAATGACATTACCATAATTTGACATCTTGGAACAGATCTGATGATGAAGCCAGGATATGGATGGTAGATCTCTTACCAATTTAGCCCAAACTCAAGGGATTTACTAAGAAATTAACCATGCACTTGCTGGCTCCATCATCAGATCTGTTCTAAGATGTCAAATTATGGTATTGTCATTCAAATTACATACATGTACGAAGTTTCACTTCGAAATGACACTTCAAAGTAGGTAAAAATTGACTTAATAAATTGTATTACTTTGTTTGCTAGTTAGTTACTTAATTGTTTTTTACAAATTAAGAATGATATTTTTAAGTGTGTAACTAGGTAAAAATGTGATTTAGTACTGCTTGACACGTTGTGAGTCGGTAGAAACCGTAATTTAAATAAAAACTCGATCATTACGTTTTAGTTGGTTTCAGTCCCTTTCGTGCAAAAACGGCCTTAACTTTTTTTCTTCAACTTTAAATAGTAAGTGTGGTACCTTTTTGAAATCTCTATTAACTGGTCATATTTTATTGCGCTATGTACACTTATAGTCCAGTACATTTTTTTTTCACCGCAACGAGTCAAAGTTGAGGGAAAAATAGTAAAAAAAATTAAAATCTAAAAATATCCCTATTTTTTCATGGTTCCTTTACATCTGTTAACCAATTTACATTTCAATATGATAGACCAACTATCTGATAGTATTTAAGAGAAAAAATAAACACTGCATCACCAAATTTCTACACGCAGTTAACGAAAGAAGATGAAGAGGGCTGAATTTCTCAAAAAATCTAAAACAATTGATAGTGCAAAAACGGTGACACTTTTACTAAGATAATTTTTTTTTCTCAGAGAGGTCAGACCCTCACCTATGTTCTCCCCAAGTTTGTCGTGGTACTTACGGGACACCCTGTATATGAGCTAGGAACTGAGACTGTCAGAGCACGGCCGCTGCCCGGACATAATCACCTAGCCCACAAGGGGATCTCCTGCCTCTAAAAGTGTATCAAGCTTCTTATTAGACTTGTAGATGCTCCTACTACAAGATTCTTATAGGAGGACATATTTTCCTAGAAAACTTCTTAATTTTAATATCCTACAAAACTATTTTTTCCACAGCTGAACACAGTTTTCTACTATTAGCAGAGGATACTTCACCACACTAGTCCCTTGTTATTTGATTTTTTTTAAAAATCTAAGGTAGCAACATACATTAGTAAAGATACTTCGCTGCCTTGAAATTGAATGGAGCCACAAATGGCTTATTATAGTAAGTTCTTTTTTTGAATATTTTGACAAATAAAAACATTTTTAGAGAAAATTTACGAATAAATAACTAACACTGCGTAATTTACATGATAATTAAATAATTTATAATAATAATTTCAAATATTTTAGGGACATTTTAGCACGGAGACATGGCAAAACTTTTTTCCCCAACTGTTTCAATTCTCAAAACTGGGTAAATTTTCTTGTTAGGATTGAGTAATCTTTACTAATCTATGGGTAGCAAATGAACATGCATTTAAATTATTGTAGGTGATCGATGCTACGCTTTGAAAATAGACAACTTTTAATAACATTTTGCCATTAGCCATTTAGAACAGTGGTTTTATCTGATCAGCTACAGATGTATTTTCACTCCAGAGGACTTAGACGGTCTTTTCATATATAAATTGAACCAATGGTTCGACCTTGTAACTTCACGTTTTTTGAACATAAAGAAATATAGGAATTAAAAAGTAATTTATATAAATTCTGCATCTTAATCACAATTAAGTTAATTCCAAGTCAGAAGTAAATTCAATTAGAAGCTATCAGGGACCTAGATAGATTTTTTTACTACTTTCCGGGGAAGTGACTTGCTATAGATTTTTCCTATATCCTAAAATTATAAAAATATTTGGTTGTTTTATTATTACGGGGATTATCACAGGGAAGTTTACTACAGTGCTGTAAATAAACTTACGGTAAATAAATAATATTGACCAAAGTATTAATATTATTACAGCATAATTAAAACAAATTTTATTATTAGTAACATTCTTTCCTTATAAAGTGGGACAATTTCATAAGAACGATAACTATTGACCTGACCTAATACCTTCCAATACTATTGCCTATAATTAGATTAGAAAAAAAATAACATACATTACCGCCTTTTTATTGACACGGAATTTTTTTTTAATTAATAACAGGCACATACCGTTGCGCTCACAGCCACAATCATAGACTTCAGACCCGCTCATCAAATGTTTATAAAGATCACTCCGCACAATTACCGGCGAATATCATTACGAAACTAAGTAACAAACAAAGGTCAATTTAAAAAAGCCAAACTTTTCGGTACAATTGTCGCACAACGTAACACACCAATACAGCCAATTACGACCAATAAAGTCTAAATAATACGATTTAGCAAACAAGGCCTACAGACATCTGTATTGTAATAAGTAGCACAGCACGATCACAACACAGTGACGTCGCGTCACAGTTTATTGTCCTACATAGCACACGTTCGGTGCATTTAATAACAAATATGTAGTTTTTATTTTATGCTTCAAGGCACGAATTTATCCTTTTTAATCTGACTGACGTTCTGCGACATGCGTGAGTGCGTGACATATTGGACTGAAACTGAAAGTAAACATCGATTAATCGATTTTTTAGAATCGATTATTTCATGTGTTGAAACTAATCAGTATATTTTGGTAACTATGTCATCTCCATTTTTAAATACTTTATTAAAGATAACGTTGTTTCTATTCTCTTTGTATGATATTATTTCTGCATGTTTCATAATTAAATAATGTACTATTATGGTAAAACTAAATCTTATCCTACTTATTATCTGTTATTTTTATTTAAAAAGAGAGTAATAGTGCAGTCTTTTTGACAATGTAGAGTCTTTTCAGGTCTTTTCCATTTTTTTAATTAATCGAGTCAGTTGCTTAAAACATATGAACGCTACTTAAACGGAGTAGGCTACAAAATGTGTGAAATATTATTTTTAAATAGTACTTTAAGTAATTAAATACCGATACAATTTTGTTCAAGTATCGATTCAAACCGATATCATTACGAACATTCCTACAGGAAAAAACAAAGACAAGATCTGATTAGAATTTATTTTTTACACTACACCATAGATAAAATAACACTCTAAAATATTAAATTTAAAACTACATAAAACAAAGAAACTGTGTTGTTAAAAATAATTAACTACAAACATTTAATATTATTTAATTAATGTGTGAATACGTTAAAAATATTTTATTTTTTACAAAAGAAGAAATGATATTTCAAATAGTGCCTTGACGAACTGTCAATAAACTCAATGTCAAATTGTATCTATTGACATTTGAAATTGGATTAATTGCTTTGATTGTTTTTAAATTTTGATCATTATTTAATTTATATGAATGTGATATTATTGTATACCGAAGCATTTGTATTTTACGAAAAATACTGGAAAATGTCGTCATTTTTGTGTTTTATATGCCACAGCACTGTTAACGCGGAAATCAGTGATGAAACTAGAGAAAAATATAGAGAAGTGGTGGGCATGAACGTATGTATTAAAATATTACAGTATTTTCATAGTTTGTTTTATTTTAAATATTGTTTAAGTATACCTGGTGAGTGTTAATTCAGGATACTATAATATTAAACTCAACATTAATTGTAAAATGTCATTGCTATAGAAGCAAAAAGTAATGAAATATCTATTACTTATTTATTTATTATTTATAATATAGGAGTAGCAGACAGCATACAATCCACCTACTTATAAGTGACTACTGCCGGATACAGCTGTAATCAACCCCAGTTAGGATTAGATTCCTACATGAGGTGGGCCACAGATGTACCGCTACCCTTGAGGACTCAGCTAGAACGTCTCACAAAAGTATGTCCCCTTCTGACCAGAACACAGCAGTGCTTAACACTAAAATAGGTGTGGTGGTGGTGCGGCCAGAGTCGAACCACAAAGGGTTCTACCACCAAATATTTTCACTAATATCTCGTCTCCATTCCAGCTCTGCCTGGACTCACAACTGTGCCACATATGCTGTCACGTTCTCAACAAACTGGCATCATTCAGATGTGTGTGTCTGAAACGAAGCTTGGAGTATCCTGTTTTATTCAGGTAGAGATATCATTCCAATTTTTTTATTATGTTTTCTTAAGTCTGACTACCGATTAGCTACTGTTAATGTAATACTAGTAGATTAATTTGCATAATTAATAATCAATCTATGTAATTCTTCTGGACACCAATAATATTCAATCTTTGGTAGGGAAAAAAAAGGGTAGATTATTATTAACAGCAGGCATAAAATGATCACTTAATACATAAGTCATTTGACTTAGTTGTTGACTTAGTTCATACTCTTCCATCGGAACACAGAACTGTGTCGCACTAGAAATAGGTGTGGCAGTGGTACACTCTGCTTTACCAAGTACTACTACTGTGGCGACTTCCCGCTACTCGTCTGGAGATGGCGCCACGTAGTATTCTGAATCACGCTATCGAAGTTTTCTAAACATCTTGCTTATATACAAGCTCCGTACTGAGACTGTCGCAGCATGACTGCTCCCCGAGCATGATCTCCCTTTTTCAAACCACCTCTCAAATATATGTTTATATAATTAATATAATTTATTTTTCATTTTCAGTGAAAAAGGAACTATTAATTTACAAAGAAACAATATGGAGGTACTCACAATATGTTCCGATATCTCTTGTACACAGTATCAATATAATAATGCCTATCAGTTCTCGAATTACGTACAAGATGATAGATCTAACGATGCATATAATGATGATCATGAATATGTTGCTTTGGAGGATAATTTTAATGATTACAACTCGCTGAATATGCAGTATCAAGTTAAAAAAGAGGATGATGATGTTATTTTTGATACGAATAACGAACCGGATCAAAAAGATCTTTTTTGTGATACTGATGCATTGAATTGTAATGAAACATGCAATGATATAAATGACTTAAATTATAATGATGAGATTAATGAAGTTGATGGCTATAACGATAATGTTGATGATTTTAACGATGCCAATGATATTAATGATGAAAATAACAGAGTCGATGATAACAACGATAACGTTGATGATTTTAACAATGAAAATGACATGAAAGATATAAAAATAGATAAGAAAGACAAAAAGAGACACAAAAAGAAGAAAGAAGATAATGTGATATTCTTGACAATAGAAGAACAGAAGGCAGAACTAGAGGCTCGGAGGAAAGAAAAGAAGTATGTAGAAGCCGAGTTCAAGTGTTACAACTGTGCTATGTCTTTCTTGTTCAAGGATACGTACCAAGCTCATATGATGAGGCACGAAGAGGTTGGTTAACAGTCAGTTATTTAAATAATTAGGTAGCATTATTTATCTATTCATACAAGGGTAGATTACATGGATAGAGTGCATTGTATATTGTTAATCCGTTGAATTTCATGTAGTATTGAAGGTGGTAGAACCCTTTGTGGTTCGACTCCGGCGGCACCACCGCCACACCTACACCTATTTCTGCCTAATAACAGCAGTATTACGCGCTGCTGTGTTCCGTTTTGAAGGGTGTGGTAAGGGAGACAGACTTTTCCGAGGCGTTCCAGCTTAGTCCTCAGGGGTAGCGGCGCATCTGTGCCCGACCTCAGGTAGGAATATCTAATCCTATCTGGGGTTGATTACAGATGTCCATGGGCGGCAGGAGCCACTTACCATCAGGTGGACTGCATGCTCGTCTGCTACTCCTTTATTTATAAAAAAAAAAAAATAGTAGTTTTTGTTTTATGCGATTTCAAACACACAGACAAACATGTAGACAAAAATTTTAAATATGCTAAAAAATGCTATTATTACTTATTCTCACTGAAAAAATTTATAAGGTGGTACTGGAGGTTGTAGAACCCTTTGTGGTTCGACTCCGGCAGCGCTACCGCCACACCTTTTCTGCTTCACGTAGCATAGCGGACACCATACCGGCCTGAAGTGCTAGTGGTTCCGGGTTCGATCCCCTGCCACACAAACATTTGAGTGATGAATTTGGGTAACTTTTCTGATGGTGAGTGTTTGCGTATGTGTGTGTCCGTAGCACCTAGGATATAGCGAATTTTAATGTGGGGCTGTGCAGGGCCGGATTAACGAGAGGGCAACCGGGGCGGCAGCCCCGGGGCCTCCATAAAAGAGGGGCCCCCACAGTAGAGACGTCGGATTTTTTTTTTAATTCCGCCTAGTAAACACTAGTCAAAAAATATATATATATTTTCCTTTGATATTCTTTTTGCCTCAAGGCCTCTAGACCTCTAAATCCGGCCCTGGGGCTGTGAGTGTAGAAAGCATCTCTTTTCCCAGTCAAACGGTGAGTACAAGTGTACTATATGTACACTGCGGTTCGCGTCCCCGGCGGTGCTCCGCGCGCACGCGGCGACGCACGCGCGGCGCTGCGGCTGCGGCGCGCGGCTGCGGCGCTGCGGCTGCGGCTCCGCGCGCGCACCGCCGCAGCGCGCCGCGTGCCATCTGTGCGGACATCTGCTCAAGTTAGTATAGATACCTTAGTATGTTACGCATAGACCTACTTAAATTTACCCTATTACCCTCATGCCTATGCTAATTACTGTCTTTTACCTCGTAACATCCACTTATATTAATTCTTACCTAAAATAACACAAATTACCCCAGTTTACCTTTCAATCCTATCAATGCCACTGTTTACATACCTTTGACTTACTTTATTTCTAATTTCCTCTCATAAGAACCTGTACCAATAATTATTCTATTACAAAAAAATACGCTTCATTTTGGAATTAATTACCATTTACCTTAGCGGTAACACAATAGATAACGCGGAAAGTATATCTGTCATTTTTCTAAAAATATAATTATCTTGGTGATTTTTGGACTATTGCACAATACATTGAAGTAATACATTGAAGATAAAACAGTCTCCGATAGTATGGTAAGTACAAGTGTACTATATGTACACTGCGGTTCGCGTCTCCGGCGGTGCTCCGCGCGCACGCGGCGACGCACGCGCGGAGCACGGCTGCGGCGCCGCGTGCCATCTGTGCGGACATCTGCTCAAGTTAGTATAGCTACTTATATTTACCCTTTTACAACATGTTACTTTCTTATACTTACCCTAGTAACTAAATTAATTTGACACTTACACATATTTACCCTTTTACACCATATTACCTTCTTATACAGGGTAAGTAACTTAATAAATGTGCACTTACCTGTAATTACTCTATTTCGCCATATTAAGACCCATTTTTATGTTAACTACTGTATTTAACCTCCATAATAGGAACCGCTATTCATACTTACCCAGTTATCTAAAATGGAGTATATTTTGAAATTTGTTATCACTTACAAACATTACTTGCATTAACAAAATGAATACTTTAGATTTCTATAATAATAGCAATAAATCTAGGCATTGGTGGTATATAGAATGAAACTCCTCCAACGTTGAGATGAAAGCCGTGCTTAGGGAATGTAATAGATTATAGATAAAAATCTCCGATGTAATGGTAAGTACAAGTGTACTATATTGACATTGCGGTTCGCGTCCCTACTACTACTAATATTGCATGTTACCTGATAAGTACTAATAATTACCTTGTTACCACACTTTACCTGCCATCCTTATAGTATGAATACTAGCTTTTACCTCAATATTTCCACCTGTAGCGACTCCCATATACCCAGTTACCCGTCATTTTGAAATTACATATTTATCACTTGCTTTAACTGTGAAGGAAACTTGAGATTTTTTTACAAAAATATGCTACCCCTACTTATAATTAGCCAGTAAACTAAAATTAAAATGGAAAATATTTTAATGTAAAAGCTTAGATAAGGAAAAGATAGTAGATATCTATAAAAATAAAATAATTAGTTATTGATGGCGTTTGGTTTTTAACTTTTTTTCATTTATAATTACACAAATTACCGTTATTTACCTTCCTATCGTATTATTACCCTAAATGGTGTCCTTTTTATTTAGCTCCCGCTCGTTCTCAATATTGAAAAGAGCAATCCAAAGCCTTGATTACTTTTTTTTTTATAGTTTAACCTAACGATAAGGCAGACGTGCTAGCTGATGGAAAGTAGTCAACGCCGCCTATGGATATTTGCAACACCAGAGGAGTCGCCAATGCATCGCCGGCTTTGTATGAGAGCTCTTTTTGCACCTTTTTTGAAGAGTCCCATGTCATAGCGCTCCGGGAATACCTCAGGAGGAAGTTTATTAAAACAAGTTATTAACGTTGTTTCAGGGACGCCAACGGCCTCCAACAGCATCTACGAAGGATGCATAAGTCGAAGATGAGTAACAGACTCCACCCTTGCACCGTGTGCGGCGAGAACTTTCCAAGTCAGGCGACTATGCGGACACATATGATGTGAGTTGAATATTTTTGTTATTTTTTTTTTATAATATAGGAGTAGCAGACGAGCAAGCAGTCCCTGATGGTAAGTGGCTACTGCCACCCATGGACATCTGTAATCAATACCAGGTAGGATTAGATATTCCTACCTGAGGTCGGCCACAGTTGCGCCACTATCCGTGAGGACTAAGCTGGAACGCCGCGGAAAAGTCTGTCTCCCTTACTACACCCTTCAAACCGGAACACAGCAGCGCCTAACACTGCTGTTATTAGGTAGAAATAGGTGTAGCGGTGGTGCCGCCGAAGTCGAACTAAAAAGGGTTCTACCAACTATAATTATATGTTATATACGGTCTTTTTACAAAAGGAGATGTTTCAAAATGTATAGGCTCCCGGCCACCTTTTGTACACTATACTAAAAACTAAGAAAACATGCAAAGAACAATTTCGTAATTTACACTTAAACTTGCAACACAACAGTGGAAAAACATCATGGCGGTAGTGATTACCGTAATAATGTCATCTGTCATTCTATTTTAACTTACTATATACATTATATACTTTTTAATATATTTTTACGCGAATGGGTGTAGATATATAAATATTGTAATGTATGTATTGAGAAACAATACCTATATTTGATAAACATTAATTATATTTACTTTCATAAATCTTGACTTAAAACAAACATACCAAAATATGTACTTCTATACCAATTTATTTTAGTTAAAACATTTAAGTGTGTAAATAAAACAACTTTAAGTACACATTTAGATAATATTTTATTTATTCTTCACTTGGATACATTATTTATTCATTTTCAATATCTTTACTTATAAATATTTTCATCCAATCATGTAGCAGGTTCTGTAATATCCTGTGACAAGCTCATCCCAAACATCAAACAATGGTCATAATGTGAGCACAGTTACCTACGAGTACGGTTCGTTCCCCAGCGATGTAGTTGCAATAATAACGGATTATTTTGGCATCCCAAGAATATCCTTGTCTTGCTATTGTAATTATCTAAAAAAAGAGAAATGTAAAAAGATTAGCTTCTCTAGTTTAAAATTATTAACGATTATTTCACGATTAATACAACTAATTGATGTATATTTCACCTGATAATATTGGATCCTTGTCAACACAATCCACAGCGATCGCACGAAAATCACAAGAGTCCATAAAACATAAGCTGGGTAAACAAGTAATCAGTCCAAAATCGTAAGCATCACAGAGCAGAAACATATTCAGGTTTGAAATGGAATCTTCTCATCAGTACATTCAACATTTACATTGGATTTCACTATTATATAATATGTATATATCCACTTTTACACATATCAAATTGACAACTTCTTCTTTTTTAATTTGACATGTCACTTACATCTATAAAACCAGATACTATTTAAAAGGTGGTTTTGTTATAATTATTATAAATGATTAATTAAAATCAGAAATAATGACGGGATACCCAAAACAAAAGCCAGGTCGTAAAGTACTAAGGTAACAATAACTTTACGACAAAAACAGCGAAATACAGAATTACCGACATCCAAAAAGTATAGTAACCTATGTGTGGGGTACACATAGGTTCCCTGACCGACATCGACAGTTTTGAAAACTTGACATTGACAGTATTCCGCCATATTGAATATTTCAATTAGGAATGCTTATTTTAAATATTTTTAAACAGGAATACTTTAGGTTATCAATATATATGTGTATTTTTCTTCGATTATACAAATTATTCTTGTTTTTTAGATATAGTGTACATGAGATGTCCGAAAATTAAACATCTCCTTTAGGAAGGTGATTTTTGTGGTTCGATTTTGGAAGCACCGTCGCATCTAGTGGCCTCTACAAGTACACTCGACTATTATTAATTATTAATTTTTTGGTTTTGTTTTTTTTTTTGTAATCTCTGTTTTTGATGAATACATCTTACTTCCCAAACTCTTCAAACCGGAACACAGCATTGCTTAATACTGCTGTTATTAGGTAGATATAGGTGTTGTTGTTATACTTCCGGAATGGAACTACAACGGCTACCACGAGTACCTTCCTCGAGTCATAGGTCAGTAAGCAATGGTCAATGATCTCCGGTGTTGATCAATGTTGGTTTCAGAAAGCACATAAACCGCAAGTTCCGATGCGACCAGTGTCCAGCTGTGTACAGCAGCCCCTACACTCTCGCGCAACACAGCAAAACGCACGTAAATGCGGCGGCGGCTGCGACGGAGCACCGCTGCGAGTGCGGCGCGCGCTACGCCAGCAGGAAGGCGCTGCGGGCGCACGCGCGGCACTCGCTCGCGCACCGCCGGAGCGCGTGAGTGTGCTGTGACGTCTCGAGCGGGGCGTGTGACGTCACGCTGCGAGTGCGGCGCGCGCTACGCCAGCAGTGTGCTGTGACGTCTCGAGCGGGGCGTGTGACGTCACGCTGCGAGTGCGGCGCGCGCTACGCCAGCAGTGTGCTGTGACGTCACGAGCGGGGCGTGTGACGTCACGCTGCGAGTGCGGCGCGCGCTACGCCAGCAGTGTGCTGTGACGTCACGAGCGGGGCGTGTGACGTCACGCTGCGAGTGCGGCGCGCGCTTCGCCAGCAGTGTGCTGTGACGTCATGAGCGGGTGGACTGGTATGCGTGACGTCATGGTTAGGATGCCACGCAACCCAGTAGTCGTTTAAGTACTATGTTCTTTGGGAGGTCGTTTTTATGACGTCATCTTTAGGTAACGCTAAGCACTAATGGATCGAAACATTATTCATTTGTCTAAATCATATTAAATGGTTACTGTACTGATGCGATACCTCTCTTAAAGACTAAGTTGGAAAAAAACAAAAATTACTCACTCTTAACAAGAAAATGTTACCAGTTTTGACAATTAAAATTGTCACTGTTATCTATTTTCTTGTGATTATTTAATATAAAATGAAGTTTGTAGAGCATTTACGAATGAAAGATATTTCTCCGCACTTTTTCTTCGATTTCGTTCGTTCGTTGTTTTTGCACCACTTAACTGCACATGTCGGCAATGTTCCGCGTAAATTACACCATGACAGTCGGAGACATAATTGGAGCAGTCAGCCATTTTCCGTATGTGTCTGCCATTTGTGGCTTCCTTCAATTACAAGGCGTTGAGATATCTATACTAATCTATGAATGCAGGCATAAGTTTAGTGAAAATGCCTACAAAAGATACTATTACTACCTTGAATTAATATATTTTTTTTAAATTTCAGATTAGAATGCCCCATATGCGCGAAGATATGTCCGACCCAGCGCGCCCTGAACCTGCATATGCAAGCTATACATTCTAATACAAAGGACCATGCATGCCCACACTGTACTGCTAGGTACTCAGATTTTTCATGATAGTTTTAATGTCTTATATAAGTGGTAAAGTTAATGAACATTAGAAAAGAGAGAACATTCGTTAACTATTAAAAGTATTTCGATAACCTAAAAAAAAGAGTAAATTTGAATGTGGTAGAACCCTTTGTGGTTCGACTCCGGCGGCACCACCGCCACACCTATTTCTGTTATAACAGCAGTGTAGCGCTGCTGTGTTCTGGCTAGAAGGTCGCTTATAAGGATCAAATTCTGGAAAGTAATGATATGTCACAAATTAAAGGAAAAGGAAAATTATGAAAAAAATACTTATTTTTTTCTTACGTTGGCATCACTAGCAACACTATCATATAGTGGAATAATATAGAGGGTATATATTTTTTTCAAAATATACTCAACTCAACTCGTTCGATTCCCGGCCAGGGAAAAAGATATTTTAAAAAAATAATGATGCAGTTTTAGTTTTTATCAAAATCGGCCTCGTAACTCCTTTCAGCATTTTTCGCTAATTCTTATAGTTTTGAGTTTGGTCCTGAAGGCCCGTTTGAAAAATTCACCCTGTATATATATTTTTTTTTTTTACAGGTACTCTACACGTCCTTCCCTGCTTCGTCATATAGCGACACACACACAGAAACCACAACTGAAAATTGCTGTATGTCACTTATGTGGAAGTCGCTTTAAGGTAAATAGCGGTATTTCTCTAATGTGACCTTACCTTTATGATTAATAGCACTATTTAACTAGCATTGATGTAGCTTAAGAAAAAAAGCAGTGATAGCCTAGTGGTTAAGGAACGCGGCCTCTCGATCGAGGGGTCCGAGGTTCAAATCCCAGGCATGCACCTCTGATTTTCAAATTTATGTGCTTATTAGAAATTAATTAATTATCACTTGCTTAAACGGTGAAGGAAAACATCGTGAGGAAACCTGCATACCGGAGAGATTTATAAAAAAAAAATCTTAAAGGTATGTGAAGTCTACCAATACGCACGTGTCCAGCGCGGTGGACTATGCCCTAATCCTTCTCATTCTGAGAGGAGACCCGTGCCCAGCAGTGGGACAGTAATGAGTTGATGATGATGATGATATTAGCTTCGAGGTAAAAAGTGGTATTTCACTAGTGTGGACACAGCTTTAGGTTAAATTGCGATATGTAACTAGTGTGGATGTCGCCTTAAGGTAAAAAGCGGTATTCAGTTAGTATAGACATATCTTTAGGGTAAATTAAAATCTTTGTCACAATTGTGGCTTTAAGTAAAATAGCGGAACATTAAAAATGGTAGGAGCTTTCGTGGTTCGACTCCAGCGGCACCACCGCCACACCTATTTCTGTTATAACAGCAGTGTTAAGCGCTGCTGTGTTCTGGTTTGAAGTGTGGTAAGGCGTCTTGTCTGAGTGTCTACTTAGACGAGGCATTCTAACTTAGTCCTCTTGGGTGCGTTGCTGTGGCCGACCTCAGATAGATCTAATCCTATCTGGGGTTACCATAGGAATAGTGTTTTTATGATTAAGTACTTTAATTCTTTTTATTAATTAGTGTATAGTCCGCGTAAAACTGCTAGTCCGCTCGGAATATAGAAATGAGTCGCGTCTCCATTGCAAATTGTATGACTACACCTGCTCGCAACAACTTCAGAGCGGACTAGCAGTTTGGCGTATACTATAAATGGGTAAACTACCATTCTAATTAATTAAAAAATAAATACAGATGTCTATTAACAGTGATGATACACAGAATATAAATATTAATAATATTTTTTCTATTCACAGAGTAAAAGCAAACTCAACAGGCATTTGAAAAATGTATGCGAGAAGGAGAAATTAGAAGAACAACTGGATTCTTTGTACGGTTGAAGGGATCTAATCTACCAACAGTATTAGATTTATAAGCGAAATAAAAAGTTTTTTACAATGTGTTTCTTTATTTGATACTAGTAGTGCCCGCGGCTTTGTCCGCGTTTAAAAGAATAACATGACATACATATAACTGAATTGTACCTTCATTGGAATGACAGTGGTGCCATTTGTCGAAAATTGGTCGTACCAACTCAGAAACCTTCGTGGGCACAACTTTGCTAGAGATCATCACATGAAATGCATAGTTTACGATTCTATAAAGGATATACAGACAAACACTCATTTTTAACACGCTTTTATTAGCTTGGGTTGTATGTATGTATGTAACTATGTAACGGAATCTTTGGACCCGATTTCTATCCATTTGAACGTTGTTTTTTAAAAAATTATCAAACACCGATGACAATACACGATTTTAATAATTTTTTACCATTGTCCTTATCAACATCCTCAGGATTAACGATTTTCGAGACTAGATTGTTCGAGCGCCTTAGAGAAAGTACAATTAGTATTTCTTTTCTATTTAGGTCGAATTAAAAATGAAAGCATAAATGAACATTAAGAACTGATTTATTTACAATTTAAATTAATTTTGTAATAAGTTAAAGCATTGTAACGCGTAAAATGATATTAAACTATACCCATCCATAGTTTGAACGATAATTTTATTTAAAATCACACCACATTGATCGATAACGCACTTTTTATAACCGACATTTGCGTCACTTTCAAATTTCGAATTCTTCGCGTTCCATTTCTTCCGCCAAATGTCAGTTAAAGAACTCTTTTTCAAAATACCCTCGTCTTGGGAGCTTTGAGTACTGTTTTGACTCGAAATATTTTTGAAAATTAATATTCTTTTTAGTAAAACTTCCAGAACATGAAATATGTAAGACAAGTTCTCTATTTCGTGTATTGAGTCGATTTCAAATATTTCGTCGCCTGTTAGTTTCGTGTGTGCAATTTCGAGGATTGCTGTTATTTTTTCGATTGTATATTTTATTATGTGTGACGACTTGTTCAGTAGAAAGAGGCGGAGGATGTGTTCGTCTTTTTTTAGTAACTGGAAATAATAATTTTATATTGAAAACGTAATAACATATTTTTTTGTATTATTCTCTGAAAATCATTTGGTTCATAATATGGGTGCATAAAAAAATAATAACTCATCTTAGGATGTCCGCCATGTTGGATTTAGAATGACGTCACTAAGCTAGTAACACATTGGTTAACTGGTTTAAAATTCAGTTGCAAGATTTGACCCTCAGTCCTCAGTACTCACATACATGCATACGAACCAATAAGCAAGTTAAACAGAAACTTGAAAAAAAATACAAATAGCCAAGTGATTTAAACATGTGTTTTGTATCATTTTGTCTGTCTATGTTATATAAGATGAAAATATAAAACGAGCATGCAGTCCACCTGATGGTAAGTCACTGTCGTATGGACATCTGTACAACTCCATATAGAGCAGGTTCTACCTGAAGCCGATCACATGAGCCACGTAAGGACTAATGTCTCCTCATATTTTTTTTTAATATAGGAGTAGCAGACGAGCATGCAGTCCACCTGATGGTAAGTGGCTACTGCCGCCCATGGACATCCGTAATCAACTCCAGATAGGATTAAATCTTCCTACCTGAGGTCGGCCACAGATGCGCCGCTACCCCTGAGGACTAAGCTGGAACGCCTCGGAAAAGTCTGTCTTACCACACCCTTCAAACCAGAGCTTAACACTGCTGTTATGAGGCAGAAATAGATGTGAGGCAGAATTTAGTTATGTACTTAATAAATACTTACAATATTTTCAGATGTGTCATTTTCATATATATCTTTTAATAATTCTTCAACCTTCTCCAAATGTTCTTCTAGAAAAGAGGGATACTTTTCTTCTTCGTGAAGTCTGTCTATCAACTGACCTAAAGTCTGGAAATTAAAATTATTTAAATTAAAATTAGTTTAAATTATTCACCTGTTTTTGTATGGAGACCCTGTAATTTGTAAAATATAAACATATTTTTTTAGTATTTGTTGTTATAGTAGGCAATATTATTAATTTATCTATAAGAGTTCAAGAGATAGAGCCCTGTGACAGACGGACTAATAGCAGAGGATTAGTATAGACCGCGTCAAACTGCTAGTCCGCTTTGAAGTTGCGAGCAGGTGTAGTACAGGCGACGCGATTCATTTCTATATTCAGAGCGGACTAGCGGTTTTACGCGGATTATAGGGTTCCATTTTTAACCATCGGGTACGGAACCAATTTAATTTACATATTTATCCTATATTTTAAAATTACCCATAGCAACACATTTTATCACGCCATGAAAATTATAATAAAAGAATAAAAATACATACCTTCGAAATTTCGTTGGTGATGTCAGCTGTTTTGGTAAGAAGAGGACATTGGGCTAAGTAGGAGAGGAGGCTATGCGCTGATTGATTCAACCAGATATTACTTGATTGTAAAGCTGTTAAAAAATTATTACGGATTACACACAATTGTTGATTGACGCCCCCGTTATTAATATTCAATCTATCCTGTCGATTTGAAGATCGATATTTAACGATATCTTCAATAGTAGACATTGTGGAATTTTGATCTTTGGTAGGTAAAATTGGACAGATTGATTATCACAGGCATGAAGCTTTTATCGGATTTTAGTATAAAACTAAACAATATAACCACAAAATATTAACTATCATGAATAAGCAATAAAAATACATATCGAATAAAAAAAAATTAAAAATAAAAATCGGAACATATCGAATATTTTTTTTTTTAAATCTTTGATTATAAGCATACTTGTATACGGAGGTCGATCATGCCTGATATAGTCCGCGCCAAACTGCTAGTCCGCTCTGAAGTTGCGCGCAGGTTAAGTTAGCATATACTCCGTAACGTAAGGGCACACAAACGCAGCTATGTTCCCGCGCTGTCTTCATCCCGCTAATATCTACAATTTGCTATTGAGACGCGACTCCTTACTATATTCGGAGCGGACTAGCAATTTGGCGCGGACTGTATTCTTATAATAAATGTAATTACCACTTTTAAAATTTCTGGTTTGAGAATCACTTTTATATCCAGAATCAGATACACCATCGGCGTTCTGTCTTCTGTCTCGTTTCGTCAAAAATGCCTTAATTCTACTCAATTCTTCTAGAACTTTAAAAGGAACTATTTCTGCTTGAGAATCTGTTATGTCTAACAATTCTTGATCTACTTCTTCATTATATTCCATATTTTGTGTTTTGTCGTAAGATTTATTAGAATTATTACTGAATGGAGTTAGATTTTGACTGTTAGAAAATTTGTTTATTAGTCCATCTTTTGATTTTCCAGAATTTTCTAAACTAAAATTGTTTAAACTGGTCTCATTTTCGAAATTTTCGAAATCATTACAATCATTATTATCAAATTCTTTTGTGGTCGTTTTTGTAACTAAATAATTAGATTCATTTTTCATTTCTTTGACTTCTAATACATTATTTTTATCAAATTCTTTAGTGTTCATATTTGTAACTAAAGAAGAATCATTTTTCAGTTCTTTGAGATCTAAGTTAGATTTATTTGTGACATTGATATCAAAATCTGTTAAACTTTCTTGCATATTAAATTTAGTTCTAACTTCGTTAAAATACGCTATATCTGAATCTAAACTAATGTTGTTTTCAGAATATTTTGAACGTTTTGCTTCCATACTATCTGTTTTATTTTCATATTTATGTTTAGTATGTGTCTGTTTCAAATTACTGAACTCTATTTCTTTATTTGGACTAAAATTTCTGTGTTTATTTAAATTACTTAAGTTTGCATCCAAATATGGCTTATTTATTAATTCTTTTTCTGTTTGAAGTTTATAAATTTGATTTGTATTAAACTTATTTTTATTAAAATCTTCTCCAAGTTTAGAATTTTCGCCAAGTTTATTATCCTCAGAATTTTGCTCATTGTAAACTCTAAAATTATCGTTGTCAACGCCAATTTTACGAAACTCATCGTGTTTAAAATTTTGCTGATCATATTTACTAAAATTATTGATTTCAACTCCAGCTTTAGAACTTTTAGTACATTTCATTTGCTTAGAACTTTCATTGAAATTATTTCTTTCAGTACCTACTGTAGACTTATTATCCGATTTTGAATTCTTACTATTGCTTTCAACTCCAACTTCAGAACTTTTACTACAGTCATTTAGTTTAGAAGCTTGTCCATCAAAATTATTAGTTTCATTAGATTTAACGTCACTATGAGATATTTTCGAATTGTTACTATAAGTAGATACTTTATTTAGTAAATATTTCGGTATAACTATATTATCTAGCTGACTTTGACTAACATGAGTGAAATCCGTAAAACCATGAAGAGTATATAAAACAGTTTTTTGAGAATCATAATATGTTGAGTCTTCTGAAGGCAATGCTATATTATCATTCTCTTTATTAATCGTTGCGATATTAGAGTTACTGTTTATTTGTGTAATGTTTCTATCTGAAGTGCTTTTCTGTGTAGCACTTTGTGAACTCTCATAGTATGTTGATTGAGTATGGTTTATGTTTGGTTCATTGCCTAAAGCAAGCTGTAATAAAGTTGTTATTTAAAAAATATATATTTATATAATAATAATTTAAGAAATTGAACTAATAAACTAATAATAAATAATTGAAGGTGGTAGAACCCTTTGGTTCTACCACCTTGTGGTTCGACTCCGGCGGCACCACCGACATACCCGTTTCTACCTAATAACAGCAGTGTTAGGCGCTTCCGGTTTGAAGGGTGTTGTAAGGGAGACAGACTTTTCCGAGGCGTTCCAGCTTAGCTCTCAGGGGTAGCGGCGCATCTGTGGCCGACCTCAGGTAGGAATATTTAATCCTATCTGGGATTGATTACAGATGTCCATGGGCGGCAGTAGCCACTTACCATCAGGTGAACTGTATGATCGTCTGCTACTCTTATATTATAAAAAAAAGGTGCTTCTGTAGTGCTCCGGGAGCTCGCAGCAATGCTTAGGGGAAAGGCCTCATCAAACTATATCGAGGTTTATTAAGTAATTTAAGAAGTCGGAGAATAACAACCTTCCTTTATTTTACGTAGTCAGAATACAAAAATAGTATAAAAAGGTAAAAATATTTAAAACCTACTATCCCTAGTGTCAGCCAGCAGCCTGCATCGCCAACAGCTAGAAACAGCTTTATTTTATTATGTAATAATATTAATTCTTATCAATGGTTGAAGCATTTACCTCTAATTCTTCATTATTGACGCCTTTTAAAATCTTTAAAACATCTGAAACTGAATTATTTTGAGCTCCATCTTTATCATTATTTCCATTTCGCATCATTTCATCAAAATCGAAGTCCTTTAAAATCGTCACGCTATCATTAAACTGAGTATCATTAGGTTCATTAATGATTTGAGATTTATCATCATCATTTATAAACTCATCATTATCATTAAAATTAAAATCATCTTCACATATCGTCATGTCGGGGTCAAATTGATCCATTTTTGATTTAATATCTTCCTTTATCTTTTCGAAATACTTTTTTGGAGTCAAATTTTCTGGTGTGTTCTTTATAATAGCAACAGCGATCGCCAGTCGATATTTTTGGAGAATATGGTTAGCTGTAATGTAATAATAATACTTCATTATTGTCATAGATAGATTATTTTTGCTTTTTAATACGCTGTTATTAGCTTGGGTTGTATGTATGTATGTAACTATGTAACGGAATCTTTGGTCACGATTTATATCCACTTTGAAAGTTCAGTTTAATTCAAAATTTTGAAGAATTATCAAAAACCGATGACAATACACGATTTTAATAATTTCGTACCATTTTTCTTATCAACATCCTCAGTATTATCGATTTGCAAGGCGCTTTTCGAAAACTGATAAATAGAGCACCCTACGCTTTTTCCACAATTATACTATTTACTGTTCCTTAATTGATTCCTAGATTGAAAATTATTTCTACTTTTTAGTTGATTTTATCATAAAAGCGTGTTTTTTAGTTTTTTAAACTATATTTATCAGTATAAACATTTTAATGCAAACTTATTAAGTTCATATGACGATAGTTAACTGGCCACGATTGCCGATATAAATGGTCAAATACATAAATTAAACAATATATACTTAATTCATAAGCTCATATTAGGTCTCTTGTGGATGTTATATACACAAATATCCTAAGAGCAAATTTAAATCATTATTTAGTTTGCTTTGCCAAAGATCTAACCTTGAATCATCTGCGCTTTACAGCCGTAAGTCATGCGAATGGTACACAATCACTCAAAACAAAATGAAATATTTAATTAATTTAAATTGCATTGTCGAGAATTGAACCAGGTACCACGGAAAAATATCTACTGCGCCAGTTGGACCTCGACTGGTAACAAATTGAAGTTTTTGTAAACTTCATTATCCAAATTTACCCTACTTGCCTCCTGTCTAGCGAACTCGTACGTTATTGCAAGGAGGTATAATATTGTATAATAGATGATATAATTCCAGATTTTACTAAGTGCAAGGCTAACAGTGGAAGGTTTCATTTTTGAAATAATTATATGCATAGGTACAGTCCGCGCCAAACTGCTAGTCCGCCCTGAAATTGTTGCGAGCAGGTGTAGTCATGCAATTTGCTATGGTGACGCGATTCATTTCTATATTCAGAGCGGACTAGCAGTTTTACGCGGACTATACTATGCGTTTAAGAACTAAACAGAATCAAAAATAATTTAATTTAGAAATTGAAGAGAATTCACCTAATTAACTTTTATTTTGATTATTGACGTTTAGAATTATTATTTAAGATATAATTTAGAAAACGTTTTAATTTTTTAGAAACAATGTAGGCACTTTACTAATATATCGGATAAAATTCTCAAGATATTTTAAGTAAAAATATTTAATTTACCATAACCATCAAAACTCATTTCGATTCTTACTATTGCATGATAACACTTTAAAAATTAGCATAGTGTGTAAAATTCTAATATAAATCTACGATTCAATAATAATTAAAATATTATTACAGCACAGTGCAAAGTAAATTGATAATTTCGCGCCAAAGTTTTTAAAGTTATGTACTTTTTCTGTCTCCACTATGACGTAAAATCTTGTTTTTTGCCCACCGTACTACAGATCATACTAACTCAGGGGTTCCCAAAGTGTGCGCCGCGGCGCCCTAGTGCGCCGTAGAAAGTAAAGAGGGGCGCCGTGAGTCGATCATCTAATCATTGGACACCACAAACATTGGCGTTTTGGTCATCGATTCAAAATGAATATCCAAATTTAACATCCAAAGCATTAAATATTTTCATTCCGTTTGCAACATCATAAAGCTGGGTTTTCAGCTGTAGCTGTGATAAAGAACAAATATCGCTAAGGATTAATGTGGAGCAAGAAATTAGAGTAGCAGTGTCAAGTCATATTCCCCGCTGTAAAACTGCGCGGAGATCACCAAGCTCACCCTTCACATTGATTTGACTGAATAAGATCAACCAAAATCAAATAACTGCTATTATTGTAGGTACCTATTTCTTTCGACTGTCTTCTTTAAATAGTTAGCTAGGACAGGGCGCCGTGAAAAAATATTAAACTTGTAACTGCGCCGCGGATTACAAAAGATTGGGAACCCCTGTACTAACTGATTACAAATTAAAAAAAAATATTTTTTAAGAAATAAAAACATAATATATAAAAAAATTAAAGAAAACTGACAAACATTATATTTTCCGCTATTTTCTTTATTATTAAATATTATTACATTTTGACATTATTTAAAAAAATATTTGGTCAATGTCAATAATGACGTAGATTTTTCGTTTTTTTTTAAACAATGACAATACATTACAACAATAATATTAACACAAAATGAGTACAATGTTAATATTTTCGAAAATTGATGGCGTTATACACGATTTTATTCGGGATAAGTATATTTATGATAGCTCTAGTCGTTGCAATTATCAAGAAAATGTTTTTTCGTTGGAAACAAGAGCATAAAATTGAACGAATGAGGATTGCTACCGTTGACAGACCAGGTACCTCTCTATATACATATATCTTGGAGGATTAACAAGGTTTTCCGTCAATGTATTAATAAGCAGAATTAATCTACATCTTAGTATGCAACCGCTTTATTCACAGTAAAAAATGTTAAAACCGCCCTCAAAAATTACAAAATAAAAATTTACAGTACCTAAATAATAAACTCTATAGGAAAACTAAAATATCGAATATTTGGGTATTATTTAGTTTGAGGGAGTACTCCAAATAATAAGTGAATTTCGAAAGTTGTATTTATTTTTAATAGCAAAAAACATCAGTTTACTTTATTGTGACATTCTAAAATTTTAAAAAATCATAAATGTTTGGCAGAAAGTGAGGAATCCAGGGCCTTAAAACTAAAGTCATTTTACGTTTTTAATGAAACTTTTTTTAATAAATTGTTTTTTTCTAGCAGTGAGCATGCTAATATACACAGACAAGTGTGTGCTAAAACGACGGACATACGCAGATAATTTATATGTATACGATTCAGTCTCCAAGAGTGATATCAGCTTAAACAAGCACCAAGAAGACACATGATGACTTATTATATATTTAAAACTGTTTCTGTTGACTTTTATTTAAAAAAGTCCTAATGTATTATATGTTCAAACATGGTTCAAACCTGTATTCATAGATTAGTAAAGATACTTCGCCGCCTTGAAATTGAAGCCACAAACGGCTTATTAGTATGTTATTTTTTTGAATTCTTGACAAATAAAAAGATTTTTAGAGAAAATTTACCAATAAATAACTAATACTGCGTAATTTATATAATAAATAGATAATTATTTCAAATATTTTAGGGACATTTTAGCACGGAGACGTGGCAAATCTTTTTTACGCAGCTATTTCAATTCTCAAAACTGGGCACATTTTCTTGTTAGGAGTGAGTAATCTCTACTAATGTATGTTTAGAATCTACTAACGCGAAATAATCTTCGTAATGAAACGCAGGACCTATATACAAATTTTAATGGCGATCTGTTAAAACAGTTAAACGTTAAACCATTTTAAGTTAAATACGAACTGTGGCGGTATTTTGAAAACACAATATCTATTTTTATACCTACATTAGCATTCATCTGTTACTTCGTTCCCGCGGATTTGAGACTTATCCGTGGTCTGACTCCGGCGGCACCACCGCCACACCTATTTCTGTTATAACAGCAGTGTAGCGCTGCTGTGTTCTGGTTTGAGGTGTGGTAAGGGAGACATACTTATCCGAGGCATTCCAGCTTAGTCCTCTGGGGTACCGGCGCATATGTGACCGACCTCAGGTAGGAGTATAATCCTATCTGGGGTCAATTATAGATGGCCATGGGCCGCAGTAGCCACTTATCATCAGATGAACTGCATGCTCGCCTGCTACTCCTATATTATGAAAAAATACTTGGCCCTGATATGGCTAGTTAAAATAAAAGATTGCATAAAAATCGTAGTGAAATAAAAACTTACCTGTCTCTTTTAATTATAATTTAAATAATAATACAATATAAGTAGGAAATTTCTTGGCTGGCGTGAAACACGGCAAACTTCCATTCATTTTTACCACGCTTTTGTTAGCTTGACCTGTATGTATGTAACGGAATCTTTGAACACGATTTTTACCCACTTTGAAAGGTCCGAATAATTAAATAAATTCAATGGCTTCCAATTCGTGAGCGTAGACGAGTTAGAATACTTTCCAGTCTCTTTTGTATTCTTTTTCAATCGTCTATTCCTGTGTACCTGAAGCAAAAGTTTCAGTATCTCAGTGATTCCCATGAGCGTAACCTTCGTTCTTCCAATACTCTCATATTAACGATTCCCCTTCATCATTCCTTTATGTCCAAGTCATTTGTCATTCACGCCCCTCGACTCTGGAATTCTCTCCCCGATGAGTTACGTAAATCTTGCAGTAGACAGAGGTTCAAAACGAGCGTTAAATATTATTTTCTAAAAACATATACTTATTTCATACTAATTTCTATACAGTATACATAGTTCTTTATGTCTTGTAACATAAATATATTCCATTTGTGTTTATTTTCATTCCTAGTATATGTTTATTATTATTGAACGTATAAATACCGCCTGCAATTTTTCTGCTTTACCCAAAGGTTGACTGGTACAGAATGCTTCTAGCATTAAGTCCGCCTTTTATACCAATTTGTATGATATAATAAAGTTCTAAATAGATAAATAATTCAATTTTTTAACACTTATCAAGAACCGATGACAATACACGATTTTCATAATTTTGTCCCATTCTCCTCAGGATCGTCAGCATTAACGAATTTTCTTGTGGTTTTTGGTTTCTGAGTATAATTATTATAAACAACAAAAAATGAAAGAAATAAAATATAATAAACGTGTTTTTATTGCAATAATACAATCAAACATTATCACGCAATTTCTTTTTGAAGCAATGTACGCCATATACAGAATTAATCTTGATGATATCCAAGTCTGAAAGTAGTTGGTTGTTCTGTCCAAAAGATCTCATTATTGATCCATCTGGGTCCTGAAAAGAAAAGAGATTTGAACCCTTTGTGGTTCGACTCCAACACCACCGCCACACTTATTTCTGTGATAACAGCAGTGTAGCGCTGCTGTGTTCTGGTTTGAAGTGTGGTAAGGGAGACATACTTTTCCGAGGCGTTCCAATTTAGTCCTCTGTGTTAGCGGCGCTTCTGTGACGAAGTTCAGATAAGAATGTCTCATCTGGGATTTATTACATGTCCAGCGGCAATACTCACTTACCATCAGATGTCTGGCTGTCGTTTGGTACTTCAATATTTTAAATAATAATTCTGAATTCGGTTGGAAGGGTGTCGATGCCGGCTGACTTAAATAGGAAACAACTATCTCAGTCTTCACGTGGCAACACATCTGTGATCGGCTTCAGGTAGAACCTGCTTTATACGGAGTTAGAGAGGTTTGATTGTGGTAGAACCCTTTGCGGTTCGACTCTGGCGGCACCACCGCTATTTCTACCTAACTTTGACACCACCTATTTCTACCTAATAACAACAGCGTTAAGCGCTGCTGTGTTCCGTTTTGAAGGTTGTGGTAAGGGAGACATAGTTTTCCGAGGTGGACTCCATGCACGTCTGCTACTCAACTATAAAAAACATCACAGAGATAGAGCCCTGTAATAGACGGACGGACAGCGGAGGAGTAATAAGGTTCCGTTTTTATTCTGTGGGTACAGACCTAAAAAGTACTTTAATAAATCTTACTTTATCTTTGAATGTAGCTACAGAAGATATTCCCTTCTTTCCGATTTTCCTCCAGAATTGCCAGGAGGGATGCGTCGCGCTTTTATAGTCATATGGAAGGGCTAAGGTCGCATCTGAACGGATTTTTTCAAAATGGTGCAGTTTATCTGAAATTCAAACCGTTATTTATCTTAAATTCTAGTTATAAGCTAAGTTTTAGATTTCATTTTTAATTCTTACCATCCGTGGGCATAGGTCTTCTTAGTAGTTAGTTCGCCTGTAGTTCCGGGACCAGAATAGGGCTACAGTATCTCCTGCTTGTCGTAAGAGGCGACTAAAAGGGGCTTTCGGGGTTGCGGGTGGTAAGAGTGGGGGCTCGAACCGTCCGTCCAACAACCCCGGGAAGGACGGCGGTATGTGTGGTCGCATACCGTCGTGTACATCGGACGGTGGGGTGATTCAATCTCACTTGGGCGGAGCCCGACGGGGCAGTGCGCTGAGAGGACTCCGGTTGCGTTCCTTTGGAGATCCCGGAGTCCTCTACGCAGCGCTGAGGACGGCCACCGGGGGGGTTTTAGTGCGGTAAAAACCCCACATAACCCCGTGTCGCTCCCACGGCATCGGGTACCTTTTGAAGGTTTCCCCCTCGAGAAAAAAAAAAAAAAAAAGGTACGGGAGTAGAATGGCTACGGTATCCCCTGTCCGTCGTAAGAGACTAAAAGGCTTCCGAGTTCGCGGGCGGCGAGAGTGGGAGCTCGAACCGCCCGGCCAGCGACCCCGGGAAGGATGGTGATGTGGTCGCACACCGTCGTAAACACCACATAGTGTGGGAGGAGCGCAAATTGCACCCACAGAGCAAAGCCCGATCGAGGCATCGCGCTTAGAGGACTCCGGTTGTGTTCCGTCGGAGATCCCCGAGTTTTCCAACAAGCATTGGGGACGGCCATCGGGCCGGCCGCTCTAAAATGAGCGGTAAAAATCCTACATAACCCCGTATCACTCCCATATCGTCGGGTACCTTTTTCAGGCTTCCCCCTCGTAAATAAAAAAAAATGTGAGCCGTCACGGGACGCCTGGCAGATGTGAAACATCGACATTATTTTGTAAAAGTAATATGCAGACAAGAACATATTGTGATAGGAACTAAATATGTGATGATAAAATAAAATATTACGATTTTTTTCCAGATAACGATGACTATTTATTGAATTCGATTGCGCATGGCGACGCGTCGCCACACCGTACACACTACTGCATATAGACTGTATATATATACCATCGTATAGCGTGGCGACGGCATGCGTCGCCACGCCAGAAATCGGTTTTACGTGCGGCTATAGATGTTTCACTTCAAAAAAGTCTACTTAAGCCTAAGGCTGCAACTCCTCAACTCACCAGGTCTTATATGCCTGACATGCACCACAACATGCTCATCCCGGTCATGCCTGGCCACTTCGAAGTAAAACCCCAGCATGGCCATCACCATCATCGCCGTGTGTTGCTTGTGGGAGACACCCTTGAAGAGTTCCACTGACCCAAACACCTGGAAATAATCAAGGTATCCTTGATTTAACTCAGAAAACTTATTAAGTAGAAGTAGAACGAGCTAGCTAAAAAAAAAGCAGTGATAGTCTAGTGGTTAAGAAACTCGGCCTCTCGATCGAGGGGTCCGAGGTTCAAATCCCAGGCACGCACCTCTGATTTTTCAAAGTTATGTGCGTATTAGAAATTAATTATCACTTGCTAAACGGTGAAGGAAAACATCGTGAGGAAACCTGCATACCTGAGAGATTTATAAAAAAAAAATCTCAAAGGTATGTGAAGTCTACCAATACGCACTTGGCCAGCGCGGTGGACTATGGACTAATCCTTCTCATTCTGAGAGGAGACCCGTGCCCAGCAGTGGGACAGTAATGGGTTGTTGATGATGGATGATGATGAGAACGAGCTAGCAGATAACGTATTTCTGTATTAACAGCAGTGTTAGGCGCTGCTGTGTTCTGATTTATGTGTCGTAAGGGAGATATTCTTATCCGAGGCATTCCAGTTTAGTTCTCAGGGGTGGCGACGCGCCTATGGATGAGCCTTAGTAGGTTTCCACTCTTATCTGAGGTTTATAATGGATGTCTATGAGCAGCAGTACCTACTTACAATCAGGACTGCCTGCTACGCTATGTTATAAAAGGTACGATTATCAAAAATCCACCCCAGATAGGATTGGAATCCTACCTGAAGATGACCATAGCGTTGCTACCCCTGGCGACTAAGATGGAATATCTCTGTGGCCTCTACCAGTGCCAAACCTATTTCTGCAGAAAAAATAGCAGTGTCAACAATTAAGATTCATACACAAGGATTCTAACTTGGAATCAAGGATAGTATCTATGCTCAAAGTAACTCCTGTTTGTAGTTATTTATAAGACAGTAACCACTTCCCTCCTGGATTGTATTTATGGGCGGCGAGACATTTTATAATATATAATATTAATGTTTATCATGTTAATTTTGATTGTCAATGTGGTATTAATATTTAGATTAAAATATGGACGACTTCCGGTAGTACTTCAACACACTTTGTTAGTCATACCAAATAAATTATATGAATTATAATAATATTAAATATTTATTCTCGTATTTTTAAAACAATATTTTAAATATAATGTTATTTTATTATCAGTTAAATTTATTGTGAATCACGTCACTTGTTATAACAAAACAAGTGATGTGAGAGGGTAGTTCTTATGCTGTTTGTCACTCGAGTAGTATTTAAGTCCACGCGCTGGTAGAGCGTGGTTCGTTCGCATTTAATCAGTCGTGTAAGCCGTTACTCTGCCCGAATTGTAAATAAAAGTGAATAAAAGTGATTCTCATATTAAAGTAGTTTCGTTCAGTTTATTAATAAAGTGCGGTAGTGGGATATCGCCGACATATTCGTTTGCTTCTTCTACCTTCAATTTCATAAATCTACATACGTATGTAGTTATACTTAAGTAGACAGCTATTTTAATCGAATGTCAAAGTAAACAGGACTGTAGGAAGTATTATTGTCGTAACCACTTTTAAGAGACCTAAGTATATTTTTATAAGCCTATGTTAGTGAACTGAAAAGCTGATGGATGGATGGTAAAGTTTGGTTATTTGAATGTCAATAATGTATGAAGGGATGTTGTTACTGGAGCTTTAGTTTTCTAATTGAAATGAAGTGTATGTGTTATATGTTGGCCTTAATCACCATAGTTAGAAATTCGAATTAAACAAAATTACTAGAAAGACATCCGATCCTGCACCGCCGCCGTGCCGTGGGAACGCTGACTCCGCACCACCGCTCCGTTTCCATCGTACAGTCCCGAACGTGGGAATTCACTCTGTGCGCTAACATTGCCCCAGCAAGTCACTTAGGATAGTTAGTTATAATTTAGGTTAGATTTAATCCAAAACATGTAATATTCTGTTTTGATTAAATACATATACATAAGTAATTCGGTCTTTCTGTATCCTGGCTGCTGCATCCCGACGCATTATATAACTTATGTAGGTATGTGTAAAAAGGGTTATGATTAGGGTCTATGACTGACTTAATGATAATAATTAATGAAATTAAGGGTTATTAAGGATTTTTCAAATGTATTATGCCTAGATTCCACATTTCAAAACAAATGAAACGGAAAAATTACTAAATAATATTTAATTGACAAGTTTTCTAAATAAACAAAGTTTATTGTAAATAATGATATATATTCTATGAGTATCGACAGTGGGAATTAAAAAAACCACCTTTCTTTAGTCTTACTGCTACTAAAACTCGTTTTAGGTCGTATTTTTATATTTTTATTTTTGATTTCGTTTTACCGATCAAGATTCTAGACATAATACAATCTTTGGGGTTAGTAAATAAAACACCATATAGATGCCATTGATTCGTAGATTTTAATAAAAAAAATCAGCTACTTACACAACTATTGTAAATTTACTTAAGCATAGTCCGCGTAAAACTGGTAGTCCGCGTAAAACTATCTAAATATTTAAAAAACAAAGCACACAAAAACACTATAGCACACATAAGAATAGCAACCTACATAATAGCTCCTATATGTTTATTTCTTAAGTATATTATACTTAAAACATAAACTGATAACAATATCAGTTTTTTAAGCAATATATTTCTCATTCCTGTAAATAACGTTGCTAAAATTGTAAAACTGTTCAAAATTCACGATATATAGTATCTTTTTGGCTGCAACCCGTAATTATTTCGCAGTATTAGGTAACTTCACAGTAGTATTAAGCTCCAACTTCGTCCTGTAGGAGTCGATCAGTATACTTGACCTCGTCGCCAAATCAATGGTAAGCAAAAATCCAACAGTCACTAAACCTATAAATTTAATTCAACACTTAAGATTTTTGCAAACTTAAGTAAGTACAATGAATATCAAAATGAAAAATAAAGAAAACTTACCGGTCTTTTACATCTTAAACATTTCACTGTTTCCTCTTTTCTTTAATTCAATTCAAACAATTCTTCTACCTCCTCTATCGTGGTTTCGTGGTCACCTAGTTCTGAATCTAGTTCAGAAGTGTTTCTTTGTCTCTTGTTTATGTGGCACAAGTTTTGACCATTCAGTTTCCTGATGACCCGGGACCATCGGCGAAGAAGCTCCGACATCTTCCTTTCGTACTCTTCTCTTAAGCAATCAGGGTTCTCTTCTAACCAAGTTATTGCCTTTTTGCACTCCCGGACCATAGCGGATTTCTCCTTTTCAGAAATTTGCCTTTTATTCTCCACTACTGACTGTTTTATGCTATACACATACGTTTCTAACTGATTTCTGACTTCCAATCTTAGTTTATTCTCTGTGTCTTCCTCTCTGTACGCCTGCGCGTCAGCTATCATCTTCGAAATTTGAGTTTGGGTCAATCTGTGATTATTTGCTATGGTTATGCCCTTACGGTTACCTGTGCTCCGATCTTGTGCTGAAACTGTTAGAATGCCGTTCGCGTCAACGTCGAACGTGACGTCAATCTTAGCAACACCACGCGGCGCGGGGGGTATGTCACTGAGGTCGAACACACCCAGCAAATTATTATCGCTAGTGAGCGCTCGCTCCCCCTCAAACACCTCGATGGTCATGCTGTTCTGGTAGTCCTCTAACGTGGTTAGCTCTTTTGTAAAGCGGCATGGTATCGGCGTGTTACGCTCGATAACTTTGAACATCATACCTCTTGCTGTCTCCACACCTAACGACAGTGGCACGACATCAATTAGCAGCAAATCTTGGATGTTTCCTTCATTTTGACCGCTTAGTATCGCTGCCTGGACAGCGGCGCCGCATGCGATCGACTCATCTGGATTTATCGACGTCGTTAAAGCGCGACCATCGAAGAAATCCTGCACGAGACTCCTAATCTTTGGTATCCTGGTACTACCACCGACTAGAATGATTTCGTGGATGTCAGCTTTCTGCAAACGAGCACCACTGAGCGCTTGTTCTACCGATTTCAGCGTATCTCTGAACAGATCGGAGCACAGTTCTTCAAATAGAGCTCTTGATACGCAACCAACGTAATCAATGTTGTCGTATAAGGACTCTATTTGGATTGTAGCCTCCATTGCTGATGTTAGAAACTTCTTAGCCTTCTCCGCAGCGGTCTTAGCGCGTCTCAACGCCCGGGAGTTGTTAAGTATCTCTCTGCCATACTTTTTACGGAAGTCTTCAGCGATATAAGCAACAAGTCTGTTATCGAAATCTTCGCCTCCCAATCGGGAGTTACCAGCTGTCGCTTTGACTTCGTAAACAGAGCCTTCGCCGATGGTCAGAATCGATACGTCAACTGTGCCTCCCCCAAGGTCGTATATTAAGACATTCTTCTCGCCTCTAACATTCTTATCCAAGCCGTAAGCAAGCGCCGCTGCTGTCGGTTCGTTGATGACTCTTATCACATTCAAGCCAGCTATAGACCCCGCCGTCCTAGTAGCTTGGCGTTGCGCATCATTGAAATACGCAGGCACTGTCACAACGGCGTCAATTATCTTTTCACCTACAAACGCCTCAGCCACCTCCTTCATCCTGAAAAGTATCATACCGCTTATTTCCTCCGGTGCAAACACTTTTTTACGACCTTTAAACTCGACAACAATTTGTGGCTTACCGTTGTCATTGGTGACCAGAAAGGGCCAATGTCGTAAATCTAGTTGAACGCCGACATCGTCGAAACGCCGCCCAATAAGACGTTTCGCGCCAAATATCGTATTGCGAGGGTTCGAAGCAGCCTGATTCCGCGCCGCTTCTCCAATCAACCGCTCGCGTGGTGTAAATGCGACAATAGATGGCGTTGTCCGGTTACCTAGCTCGTTTGCAATCACTTCAACATTACCTTCCTTGAACACAGCCACGCAAGAGTGCGTTGTACCCAAATCGATCCCAACTGCAACCATTTTAACGGAAATCACTATTCTTAAACTAAGTCAAACATATCGTGCATTCCTGTTTGAAATGACTCACATTCCCGCGCTCGCAATGCTTTTATAGTCCTCCAATAACATCATAGAACTTTCGAGAACGTGAAATCGACCAATCAGAATGCTTCCCTTGTAGAACGTTCTAGATCTGGGTTGCCATGTATTGAGGTAAAATTTCCTCATTGCATAAATTTTCCTTATAAGTTTTCATATTTTTGTAAAACAGTTATACCAATTATATTATTTTGTAATTAATATTTCATTTCAAATATCACTATACGTATGTTTACAATATTAATTAAGTGACACCTCTCTGTAGTAAACAAATATTGAAAATGTTATATAGCGGTTTCTACTGTATATGTTGTTAAGATAACATATAAAATTAAGTAAGTCGTACCCATATTTTTGGATTCGCCTAATTTCAAACAAATTATTTTTAGCCCACTTCCAAAATATTTAACATAAACATATAAACATCGATGAAAATGATTAAAAGTAGCCGAAAAAAAATAGTTAAGTATTTAAGGTGAATTTTCAATTACTGATGCCAAAATCACTTCAACTTACAAAATTTTTGTTTCAATGGCCGAACTGTTGGGGATATTTAATTTATTTTGTCATTCATAATTCACTAAAGAAAATATAAAAATCTAATGCTATATTATCTACGGTTTTAAACAAATAATCTCTTAAGTATTACACTTGCAACATTTTATCACTGAATACTTATTGTAATTACTTAAAGTCTATCGAATCACGTCTGTTTCATAACGGAGTGCAGAAATTTATATTTTTCAAAATGGTGCAACTTTATGTATGTATAGGTAGGCCCCGAATAAAATGTAAGATGCCAAATACCATGGAATACCAATGGATTTCCGTAAAAGTGGTAGAGTTCATAGCGATAGCAACCCTATTTCACACGTCAACATGTAGTATTCAAAATCTATCTATCTCTGTCACACAACTAGTATAACGTATTTCCATCTCAGGTTTACGAACACATTTGCCGAAGATAATCGAATAGAGAATTATTTATCATTTTCGCTCTCAACCCATATGAGGGAGACAACATACCGACCTGTTTTATTTTTTATGGTTCTTGCATAATAATGCACTTCTAGACGTTGGTAGAATGGGCTCGAATTTAGTTTTCTATCCTTTTTATTTAAATGCGTAAAGAAAGAGAGATACAGATATTATACGAATTAAACCAATATATGGAAACGGCGCGATATTATTTACGTAATCATGACACGTGACAATGTTTACTTTCACCATATTTGTTTTAAAATAAACATTAGAATAATAATTAAAGAGTTGAATTGTAAACACAATTATTGTCAATTGAAAGTATTTTACTACTCTCGTTAGAGACAGCAAATTTTACAACACAATTTAAATTGTCTCCTCTTAGAGCGGGAGGTTTAAGCCCTTCGATCAAGAATTTTAAGCCAGCCAAAGTGTTTGGTGACAAAATATTTATTTTGTGGTTGAGCGTTGTGATATTCTGGTTTAAAGGGTGTGATAAGGGACATACTTTTCCGAAACATTCCAGCTTAATCTTCAGGATTAGGATCGGCACATCTATGGCCGACCTTAGGTAGGAATTTAATAATTTTATCTAGGGTTGATTACAGATGCCAATGGCCGGTAGCCACCGCGCGGGCTAATTGCGGATAAGGTGATCTTTACACAACTTTGAGAACATTTTAAATTCTCCGGCCTGCAGTTTTCCTTACAATATTTTTCTTCACCGTTTAAACAAGTGATAATTAATTTGTTAAACGCACATAACGACGTAAGGCGGCTGTCTTTTCCTATATAGGTTACTGTACTTTTTGCACGCAACTTTAAAGAGTTACAGGTCATGCCTGGGACTTGTACCTCGGACCCTCGGAATAAAAACCCGAGTTTTAACCACTTTTGTCCCTGTAGTCCCGGGACTAGAATAGGGCTACGGTATCCCCTGCCTGTCGTAAGAGGCGACTAAAAGGGGGCTTCCGGGGTTGCGGGCGGCAAGATTGGGAGGTCGAGCCGTCCAGCAAGCAACTCCGGGAAGGACGGCGGTATATGTGGTCGCATACCGTCGTAAACACCAGACGGTGTGGTGAGTCCTGAAGCTCACCTAGGAGGAGCCCGAAGGGGCAACGCGTTCAGAGGACTCCGGTTGCGTTCCGTAGGAGATCCCGGAGTCCTCTTGGCAACGCTGAGGACGGCCACCGGGGGGGTTTTAGTGCGGTAAGAATCCCACATAACCCCGTGTCGCTCCTACGACACTGGGTACCTTTTGAAGGTTTCCCCCTCGTAAACAAAAAAAAAAAAAAAAAAAGGTTATGAGTGCTTCCAGTATCCAGACATAGATGTATAACCTATATCCAAATAAGTAGTAATAGTTACTCATTTCTAAGTTTTTTTAGAAATAATTCAAGATAATTATTGCTAGCAGATGTCTTTATTAATAAAAAAAGGTATTAAAATAATGCAAATTGTGTTGTGCAATTGTGCAGCAGTGATAGCCTAGTGGTTAAGAAACGCGGCCTCTCGATCGAGGGGTCCGAGGTTCGAATCCCAGGCACGCACCTCTGATTTTCAAATTTATGTCCGTATTAGAAATTAATTATCACTTGCTTAAACGGTGAAGGAAAACATCGTGAGGAAACCTGCATACCTGTGAGATTTATAAAAAAAAAAAAACTTAAAGGTATGTGAAGTCTACCAATACGCACTTGGCCAGCGCGGTGGACTATGGCCTAATCCTTCTCGTTCTGAGAGGAGACCCGTGCCCAGCAGTGGGACAGTAATGGGTTGATGATGATGAAATTGTGTTGTGTTTTATGTTGAATTTATAGTAATTATAATTGATTTTTTGAGTGAGATTTTTCGGAATGAATTCTGAGTATTTCATTTTTAATTTTTTAATTCTCTTTTAATTTTTTAAACTGTAACTGAATCGATTTTGAGAGAACTCTTACAAGAATTGTTCAATAACAAATAGATTCACACACAAATTCACAACACACACACATTATCTAATTTATAGTTTTACCGTTACTATTAATTTAAAATATTGACCCCTCTTCCTCCTGTTTAAGTGGCATTGGCATTTGACCCCCTATCCGACTCATTTAAACGATTAATATTTCTCATGACCCACTGAACTCTTAACGATTCCCCATTTAGACCCCAAGTATTCCCATTAAAAAGCAGGGTAGCCTAGTGGTTGAAACTCAGGCTCTGGATGAAGGGGTCCGATGTTCAAATCCCTGGCATGCCTCTGCTTTTGTAATCCCTAACTAAATTAGGGAAACTATTATCAGTTGGCAATTGTGTTTTTAAACGCTTTCTGTACTCACAGTCCCACACTAGGATACCCTGTATCGTAGATGCCATGGACACACACAATGACGTATACAAAAACACCCAGACCCAGAACAGATTCATAATTCATCATTCAGATATCTGACTGGGGATCTAATCCGGTCCCTTTGCGCGTCAGACCGGCATGGTGACAGCTCCGCCAAGTCATCGTTTACAATTCAGCTCTTTAACTACTACTCCTATAGTTCCCCCATGAACCCCGTTAGTCCCCCACTTCCGCACCCCTCCCCCAATACACTCACCTGCCGCCCCCCCACTCTCCCAGTGACGTAATCCGGACTAACATCCAACACCAGGTAGTCGTCATGCATTTTAGCGTCATTCTCACTCAGCTCCTTGAGGCGAACGCACGTCTTATTCATTAGTATTGCGTTAACCGCTCTCAAACGTGCCCGGAGGTAGTGGAGATCGTCTGTGAATATTTTAAATGAAGTTGCTGATGTATGCTGTCCTCTTAACTGAGTGACTGCTATAGAACTCATCAACCCCAGATAACTTACGTAAGGTTAATAATAAATAAATCGTACACCAATACATAAATAACATATATAAGTAGACTAAAAAAATTAAAAAAATAAATGTAAAGAATTATAAACATCCGTGTATCTAAAAATAAACTATACTATCTATCTACTATACTATCACCAAAATAAATAATATCATCTATCAACAAAAGGGACTTCTAGTTTACCTGTATATCTGTGTTTACCATCTACGCTTGTGCAAACTTTGTGGGTACCCGATATTTATTACTACCGCTTTTGTTTGTTTGTACGCTCTCTAATGAATTGTAATATCATAGTACATTTTTGTAAACTTTCTCATGTAAGTGAATGTCATTAATTCTTAATGCAAAATAAATATCTAAACCCAAGGTCGGCCACGAACGTGTTGCTACTTAAGAAATATGGTATTTAAAATAAACTAACGCTAACGCAGGTAGTTCTGAGTGCTATAGGAAGAACTGTCATCAACCAAAGATAAGTCCTTCATAAGGCCACAGACGCATTGTTACTCTTGAGGACTAAGTGGTGAACGCTTTGTGTAAGTCGCAAAGGGACATTTCGTATAATCTAGACAGTAGTAGACGAGCATGCAGTCCACTTGACTGTAGATCACTGTAGATATGGACATTTAATCCACTCTAGATAAGATTTCTATCTGGGGTTGGCCACAGGTGCGCTGCTACCTCTGAGGATTAAGCTGGAACGCCTCAGAAAAGTATGTCTCCTTACCACACACTTCAAACCAGAACATAGTAGCGCTTAACACTGCTGTTATAACAGAAATAGGTGTGGCGGTGGTGCCGCCGGAGTCGAACCACAAATAGTTCCTGAAATGTGTGTTATACTCACATTCATCGTACTCCGTGATGACGTATCTGACGATTCCGTGTGGCCATTTCCGATCTTCATAAAATTCTTTATTACTTTTGGATAAGGGTACAGTTTTGGGTATATCGCTATCTCTGGGCATCGGTCTATTTCTGTATTTCTTCTCTTGCGGCTTTGGACTTAAAAATAAAAAAAAAAATGTATAATATATACTCAAATGTATTAAAATCTATCTAATATCTAATACCTTTAAACGAGCAATTTTTATATATATATTTATATCAACGATCTCGGAAACGGCTCCAACGATTTTCTTGAAATTATCCGACTTTTCCGAGGCGTTCCAGCTTAGTGCTCAGGGGTAGCGGCGCATCTGTGACCGACCTCAGGTAGGAATATCTAATCCTATCTGGGGTTGATTACAGGTGTCTATGGGCGGCAGTAGCCACTTACCATCAGGTGGACTGCATGCTGGTCTGCTACTCCTATATTATAAAAAAGTGCATTCAGGGGGTTTCGGGGGCGTTAACTCGATCTAGCTAGGTTTACCACTGCTGCCTCCTCCAATGCCTTTCTATTAATAAATTTATAACTACACACATGTTACTAAATTATTTTAACGTTTCATCTTTTTTATAATAGGAGTAGCAAACGATCATGCAGTCCACCTGATGTAAGCTACCACTGCCACCCACGTATATCTGTAATCAACCTCAGATAGGATGAAATATGGACCTGAAGACGACCACAGATGCGCTGCCACCCCTGAGGACTAAGCTGCAACGCCTCGGATAAGTATGTCTCCCTTACCACACTTCAAACCAGAACACAGCAGCGCTACACTGCTGTTGTAACAGTAATATGTGTGGAGGTGGTGTCGCCAGAGTCGAACCACGAAGGGTTCTACTCCCTTATAATGATCCCGACTTGATCTTACTTATCACTGACAACTCTCTGGTTAAGTATAACTGAAGCATCTACAATACCTTTCAAATGTTTCGTGTTTATACGATCTAAGACTCAGATATCAGGGCATTTTAATAAAAAAACCTTACCTATCTTCATGCTGCTTTTCACTCCCAGACTCTTCTATATCATCTTTTGGTATCTTTTTCTGTCTTGTAACCATCTCTTGTGATCGATTCTCTTTCAATTTATCTTTACGACTGTAAATCCTTGAAAAAAGATTGAAAACAGCTATTCCTATTGTTAAATGGATTACAGTCAATCCATCTAGGAAGATATCTAGCCAACACTATTTTCGAAAATGTAGATATGTTTTTTACTATTTGTGTGCTGGGCACCGGTATACCCACTACTGGGATAAACTTGGAGTAAACTCTATCGCACAGCTCCAATTCTAATTAAAAGTAGAGGATAAAACAAATATAAAATGAATTTAATTTTCGCAATGATTTTTTTTCGCGTAAACAGCATTTTTTAAAATCAACAAATTATTACTTTTGAAATGATATCGTTACTTTTGAAAAGAAAATAAAAATTAAAAACAAGAAAACTGTATAAAATAAATTAAATGACAATTAATATTCATTAAAAGTAGATTATTTTCCAATCAATCAACTTTGTTTTCCAAAATTATTGTGTTTATTATAAAAAGTTATGAGAGTGAAAACAATTGACTTTATATAATACCAACTAGGAATTTTATAATAATATAAATAATGTATAATAATAACAATAAACCTGACAGCTTAAAAATAATTAAGTGAAAAAGGAAGCAATATAGGCTATGTAACTCCCACAATTTAGATGAATCCAACGACACCTCATATGTTAAACCAAGCCGTTTGTGCTGCAGCGTGACAAAGAATGAGACATACATACATACGCGAGAACATTACCCTCCGCACTGATCAATAATATACAAGACTAGCTGTACCGCCTTAAAATCTATTTATCAAATATATTTCATATAAAATATAGCCTATGTTACTCGTGGATAATGTAGCTTTCGAATGGTGAAAGAATGTTTAAAATCGGTTTAATAGTTTTTGAGCCTGTTCATTACAACCAAACAAACAAACAAAGTTTTCCTCTTTATAATATTAGTTTAGATATGCCCTCTCCAATTGAAAGTCACATTTCATCTCCACATTTATTGCATACAATTTGACATTTCAAAGAAGCCTACCGGAATCTCTTTTCCTTGAATCTTCTGAAGGGCGCATAATGACCCGTTTTAACACGTTGCACAGAAGTAACACTTCTCAAACTTTCTTTTGTTTTATTAAATATATCTTTATCTTTTCTCAAAGAAGTGTTACTGTCTTCTAGATCTATCATTTTGAAATCATCATTTTCTCTATGTGCTTCTCTTTTTTTTCTAGTAGCGTTAACCGCTGTAATATTCATATCATCAGTATTATTCCCTGACCTACCATAGTGATACTCTGTTCTATGGCCTACATGTTTTGTAGATAAATAATGGACAGGTCTGTGTTGTGTGTAGTATTTACCATTACCAGACTTAGTCGATCGGTAGTATAACGGACATCTGGGATCTTCGGAGCCAAAATGACACGATGTTCGCTCATACGCATCTACCGCGTCCATAGTCACACAAAAGTGAGTTAAATTCGCTATTGCATCCGCAACGAATGACTGCGAAAACTTTGCCACTACATCGATTATATCAGCGACACTTGTGTCGGATGTTGATGAGCCTATAATGTCTTTGTGAGACCTTAAAGCCCTTTGTTGTGAAGCTTCTTTAGTGCTGTTACAATGTTTAGCTCTAGCATTATCGACGGCGACAGAAACTGTTTTATATACTTCCTCGATAACGTCCTCTATTTCTTTACGAATACCCAATTCATTTATAATATTTAAAACATGATCAGATAGGTTTTTGTTTGGCGGAGGCGTTATATTTCTGTTTACTCTCAAATTGATATCCACTTGTCGTTTTTTTCTCGCAACCCCAGGGTATATTTGGCAGAGATCTATTTTCTCCTGTCGGTCCCGGTTCTGGCATTCTGGGCCATAAACTATTTCTATCTTTCGAAGGTCTATCTCGCTGAGACCTACACGATTTTGTTTTAGATTCCGGTCCTGTAAGGAAGAGTCGTTTAGTAAAAATGTCTTCTGTAAATATAAGAGGTTATAGTATAATTATGAAACGGGTATATCAGCTCCAAATGTGCGTTTTTGTAAGGCATCGACTAACGAACTCAGGGCTGCGTAGACTGTTTTTGTAAAAACAGTCTACGCAGTCAGTCTTTTTTATATTTTCTGAGTGAAATTTTAAACACACTAACAGTCGAAAGTAATTCACATTTTTTAAATATTTTGAGATTTAATAATGCGTATTATTAAAAAAAAAAAATTAGAAGGTGACAATATTTTTTAAATAAATGATACTTAGTCCAGTTTTTTATAACATGAACCCATTTCATCATTCCATTCTGAATCAAGTCTCCTAAAATAAGAAAAGTTTAGACTATTGACAAGAACCATAGAATAATTACAAGTTCGTCCACCGCACCATCACCGAGAACGAAATTATTTCGGGCAGATTTTAATATGTCGTGACGTCGATAGCTTGTCCACCGCGACCGATATCGACGATTTATTTTGTTCGATCGATATCGGTGTGTGACGACAGTGTATGGATAAGTTCCAACGTGTTTTATATTGCCGGCACATCGGATCGATAAAAACTCGGTGCTGATCTAGCCGATCGTGCCGGTCACGACGATCTACTCGAAATATCGGCGGCTGGGATGACGGTGCTCTGGTGACGGACGTGCGGTGGACAAGCTGCTATAGTAAATGTATGTACGCTACTTCGGCGCCGTCATTAATTATCGGTATCGGCTTGGTGACGGTGCAGTAGACAAACAGCGTATGGCTTAGCACGTACTGTGGTTGTCTTTTGGCTTAATTTTATTTGGATTTCTGATAAACAACGTGTGTTATGGCGTAAAGCAAAAATAATTAAGTAAACGCACATGTAAACCTTCAAAAATTGTTTAAATGACTTATATTTCTTTTATTTAGAATATTTTAAGTTATTATTACCTTAATAATGATAGTTCTATGACCATTCTTACTAAAGTCTCTGTCTCCGAAATGCATGACGCTGTGGACATCGTACGGAAGGTTCCGAAGCTCCACTGGAAGCTTTGTGTCCTTGGTGAAAAGCTCGATCGCCGCTTAAAGCAAGAGTAAGGTAAATAAATAAAAATAAAAAACCCTTTATTCCTTACATTATTAAAAATATTCATGCATTCTTTAATTCATTGTTTGGTGATAAATATATTTATTTAGGTACGTTCACCGTTATACTTTTTACGTTTCCAGATTTAGCAGAAATTTTTATTATACTTACCTGTTATTTTTACATTCCTACTTAAATAATTTAATCATGTGTAAGATAAGGTAAAATAAAGCTAGATGGGTTAAATATATTGTTATTATATTAAAGTAGAAAACGAGCATGTAGTCCACCAAATAGTAAGCTATTGTCGCACATGAACGTCTGTAATTAACCCTCGATAAGATACCTGAGGACCCTGAGGTTGACCAAATATACATTGCTGCCTAGAAAACTAAGCTTGAATGCCACGCATAAATACCTATGTGTCCCTTACCACACTTCAAACCAGAACACAACAGCGCTTAACATTGCTGTTATAACAGAAATAGGTGTGCGGGGTGCCTGCGCAGTCGAACCACAAAGGGTTCTACCATATTTACGAGAGCTCATTAAACCTTTTAAGGTTTAAGCGCTCGACTTATTTGTCTCCAACCAAAGACACGTGCAATAACTAGTATTATTTATCAGAAGTGCGTCGCAGTACTGATAAAGTCGATAACATTGTTATAATAAGCCAGTAATGATGATAAGTGAGGTAAATAACACAAATTGGAATCCAATATTTAATCTTGTTGCCATAAAGTAGCTATTTAAGTTACTTATCTATGTTTTATCGACATAGACAAAACATTTTTTAAATATTAAGTAGCGGCATGCAGTCCACCTGATGGTAAGGATGGTAAGTGAAGGTGGTAGAACCCTTTGTGGTTCGACTCCGGCGGCACCACCGCCACACCTATTTCTACCTAATAACAGCAGTGTTAGGCGCTGCTGTGTTCCGGTTTGTAGGGTGTGGTAAGGGAGACAGACTTTTCCAAGGAGTTCCAGCTTAGTCCTCAGGGGTAGCGGCGCATCTGTGGCCGACCTCAGGTAGGAATTTCTAATCCTATTTGGGGCTGATTACAGATGTCCATGGGCGGCAGGAGCCACTTACCATCAGGTGGACTGCATGCTCGTCTGCTACTCTTATATTATAAAAAAAGTCGCTGTCGTATGGACATCTAGGAGACTAACATTGCATAATTACCTTTTTTTCACCCTTTTTAGTGATGACATACTAAAGTCTATATTAATATAATATAAAATTGTATAAACGTGATCATGAATAAAGGTAAGGTCTGGATTGAACCCACCCGCTCGCAGGGCGCTCCCGCGCCCACCTCGCTTAGTTTTATATTGTCTTATATGTTCCAACCTAACCTAACCAATTCAATAGGAAAAGTTAGCCTCCCCCGACGGAATATCATCAATTGTGACTAATTAAAGCCACCCATGCTAAAAAAATATATTGCATTGATTTTGGGAAAAGTAGCCAAACTGCATAATTACCCCAACCCCATATAGAGCAGTTTCCATCTGAAGGCGATCACATGCAATGCCACGTTAGGGCTAAGATGGTGGTGTTATATATAAGTCAGCCCACATTGTCACCTTTCCATTGCAAGAATTACTTCACCCTAGAGATAATTATGGCGATGGCTTTTTGGGCGAATTATACTAATTCTAAGTTTTATAATCTTCTTAAATTAAATAATCTTCTTAATTCTTCTTAATCTAATAATTTTCTTATATTAAATATTTTTTTTTACAAAGACGTTTTAGCAACCCCGGTTCGGATTGTAGTCCTATCTGAGGTTGGCCACAGCTTCCCTCTCTCTAAGAACTAACTTGGAAGGCTTCAGAAAAGTCTTTCTTTTACCACACCCTTCAAATCAGTATAAAACATCGTCTAACACTGTTGTTATAAGACAAATAAAATAAAGCAGTCACCCAATTTGAAGGTGGTAGACCCCTCTGTGGTGCAAATCCGGGAGCACCAATGCCATATTTTTTGGATTATAAAAATTTCAACAGTCTTCCTACTACGGTTCAACAGTTAAATTGAAAAATGCCGAAAAAATACCGGTTTGTTGTATGGAGACCCGCTTTTATTTTTAGTATTTGTTGTTATAGCGGCCACCGTTATGTATCTAAATATACATATATAACTCAAAGGTGACTGACTGACTGACGTAGTGATCTATCAACGCACAGCCCAAACCACTGGACGTATCGGGCTGAAATTTGGCATGCAGGTAGATGTTATGACGTAGGCATCCGCTAAGAGAGGATTTTGATCAATTCTACCCCCAAGGGTATAAAATAGGGGATGAAAATATTACTTCGTAACGCGAGCGAAGCCGCGGGCAAAAGCTCGTTTTGTATAAGCTTCAAGTGTATATCTATTACGGTTCATGAGGTACAGCCTAGTGACAGACGGACAGACAGCGGAGGCTTAGTAAAAGGGTTTTTTTATCCTTTGGATACGGAACCCTAAACATGTAAGAAAGGCAGTTGTCATTTTGAAAATAAAAGACAGCTAAGTATTTCGTATCCACGCATAGGGGCGCTAAAAACGCTCCGTAAATTTTATTTAGTTTTGTTAGTAGTTACAGAAACAAGTTATCGTAAATCGATAAGAGTTTTATGAAATCGATATTACATAACTTCTTATATACATATTACAATATATACTTATATATTTGTGTCGAAATAAATTCAGTAGAATTGTCCGTCTGTATGAATATCCTTATTTTCTTTCCTATTTTTATTTTCTTTATATTGCATGACGCAGAATAAAAATGTTTTTTTTTTCTTTGAACAAAGTTATAAAGTATTGAGTCAATTTTAATGTGGTTTTTACTTAAAAATAAGAAACTTTACAGGAAATAAATATACGTTTAAATGCAAACCTGGCTGAGGGACATTTTGTAAACTATGACAGAGAGTTATTTTAATTTGAAATATTAACAAGCAAATAAAATAAAATGCACATAATTGTTGGACTCAAAATAAATGTCTCCTAAAAACATTTCAAATCAACAATTTGAATGAAGCTATTAATTAGTTTATTATAAGTATTTTTGTACTGTTTTATTAGGTCAATAAAGTAAATAATTACAATTTTATTAAAAAACAACAATTGGCTACTTGACACTTTTTGGGAAACTGTTTTAATGAATTCATATACGTATTATATATGCCTTTCATTGATCATTTTTTCGAAAAAAGGGCTATTTATTAATAAAAAACATATTTTTATTACGGTGAACGGAACGTTACGCCAAAACAGGCGGTCAAGTGTCATTTCGTAGCGTGACGTCAACACATTGAAAATATAGAAATAAACTTCGACGCTACACATACTTCAGAGGAAATCTTGGGAATTATTTAACTTTTATTAGTACAATTGCAAGAATGTCAAATTACAAGGCGTGTGCAGTGACGATGTGTTCAAGTACGATCGCTAAATATCCTAACAAATTTGCTTATACAAGTTCCTAAACCCAAATCTCATAAACGTTAAAGAACTTGCAGATTCTTATATGTTTAAATCCTCTGTTTGCAAGCAATGACATTTTATACTATCTATGTAAGAGAAGTATTATTATATTAAAAAAAAGGAATAAATTTAGTAACTCTCGAGTGATTCGTCAATTCCAAATCATTGGAACGGGACGTAATCAAAACAAAACAGCAAGTGGAAGTATTCATATATTTAATATATTATATAGATGTCTATGATAAGAATAGAATTATAAGACGTCTATGAGAATTCTATTTTAAGGGCCCATTCTGTAATTAATAGGACACAATTAAAATATTTCATGACTGTGTTATTATTGATGGTGCATGTGCACTGATTAAGTTACATGACTGTATAATTAAAAATACATGATTTGCTAATATTAGTATTTTATTAACCGATTTCTTTGTTTATTTGGTTTATATGGTTCTATTAGTGAGTACACACAGTAGAACTTTTGTATATATTTATCATATGTTACAGTTACAATAATTACTACAGATCACCTAAGCTAAATTTTTGTGCTGCTTGCGTGTCTGCTTTTTTTCATTACTAAAATTGCCGTAACAAATGGATATATATTTTTATCACTGTCATTTTCAGAATTAAATTGCAATGCAATAATAGGAACTGTATGGTCACTTTTCTTCCTTCATCTTGTTGGGTAGGTTACGCAAGTAAAGAAGTACTATTTCCCGTGTACTTTACTTCATGTATTTCAGACTGGTGCCCACTTTCGAAACTTTTGGCTCCTCACTTCTTCTAGGCATGACAGTCATCACATTTTCATTTTCATTGATGTACCTTGTGTTCAGGACAACTTTTACTTTTCATGAAACACAAGCTTGCCTTCCTCTTAAACTGCACATACTCTATAACGTCGTCACTATACGATTGTCGGGAAGATCTGTAAATATAAATATAACCAATTAATAACCTTAAAACAGTTCACATAAGAATATAAGTATATTTAAAAAAATCTTAATAATCACTTGAAGACAACCTTTCTTCTGTCTGAAGTCAGTTAAGAAATGTTTTAATTGTCCGATATGATTAAATGTAAATATAAAGAATGTTTTACTTACGTTTTTTATTTGATATTTCCATAGGTTATCTCACGGAAGTTTTTGTATGCATTTTGATTTATTGCACTGCATATATGGAGATTCTTTAAGGTTCACGCTATCAGTTTTAATATAGTATGGCTTCATTTCGGTTCACAACATAAATTCAACCAACTCTAACAGCAAACGATTTAATTATTATTTGTCTTGTTTGGTTTCGATGTAGTGACGTCACATGACATTTGAGGCAGCACTGTCGCCGTTTTGGGATTTAAAATCCACAGATAAAAAATCGAAAATTTCTTTTTAAAAATTAAAATACTTAGAACGTATTAAAAAATAAACGAAATACTGCATAATTTATGTTTACTTATAAGCTATCATATCCAACATATTTCATATTTTATTGTTATAACTGTCAAGTACCCAATTATTTGAGAATTACTAAATTAAAATTAAAAAAAATGTATGTTGGATGGTTGTTTAAAATAACATAAATAAGTTATTAACAAATATTATTTAATTAAAGACGTTATTACAATTTTCCTGTAAAAATATAAATACAAAATTTACAACGTGATTCACTTCATTTAAAATTAATAATACATTTTTTAAATTAAAACAATTAAAATGGTGATGTACAATTTCAAGTCAATGACTACTTTTTTACGAGTATTATTATTTGAAAGCTAAATATTTATACAAAAATATTGAAATTACATTAAAAGTACAATTATTAAGGAAGTTAGAAGACATTAAAACAGTGATCATGCGAGAGTCAGCAAGTTACGACAACAGGACTTTGTGTAGATGACACAAAGACAGAACCGGTTCAGCTGTGGGCTCCTCTGGAGGCATACCAGCCGACCCAGCTATATCCAGATGTGTATACTTCACATTCTTATCTTCCAATCCCCCAACTTTGATCAAAAACCCAGCCGCGAGCTGATGGTTACGACCTTTCGCATCCATATCCACTTGGACCAAATCATCTCCCTTACACTTTCCGATGTTAACAGCGAGATCGATCGCTCTAACTGTCGAGATTTCGAAGCCTTCTGCCATTCTGGAACCGCTGAATTGTAGCTTCGACGCGTGGTTTGTTGCGCGGGCGCTGTGGTTGTCCATAGCGGCTGTGTAGTTCCCGTAGCAAGCTTTAGCATGACCGGTTAGAGTGGCAATAGTGTAGATGTGTGGATTGAGCTCGTTCACGGCTAACTCGCCCATTTTGAAAACGGAATCAGCCATCGCGAACCGACCTTCTGCGTCTGTATTCGTTACTCTCACCGTCTTCCCACTTTTAGACACCAAAAGCTCATCAGATACGTAGGATTCTTCACCGATTGAGTTCCTGCAAAGGCAGAGAACCCCAATCACCTTCAAATGAGGTGGTTTTAGAATGGAGCACGCTTTAAGGAAGCCAGCAACTGCCGCAGCGCCGCTCTTATCACGTGACATGCCTGTCATTTTGCATGAGATCTTGATATCAGCGCCACCAGTGTCGTAAGTCACGCCTTTACCAACCAACATTAAAGTGTCGGTTACCCTATTAGGGTCAGAGGAATTGTAAACAATCTCGACAACTCTAGCTTTGTGCCTCTCCACACTGCTAGCAGCTCTTGACACAGCTGCCAAGAGCGGATAGTCTTCAGCGATCACCTCTTCGTTGTCAATCACGTTAATAGTTATATTACTAACGTCAGCGAAGGATTTCTTGACAAATTCAACAATGTTACCCGGTGCCATTCGCTCCGGGTCGCCGCCAGCGATGTCCCGGGTGAAGATTCTCGATCTTTCCAACGCGATCGCGTTTCTCACGATCTTCTCGAACGCTTCGGAACGCTTCTCCTCAGCGTGGAAGCCGACTCGGATGATATCCTTCGTCTTCTTCCGCTCCCTGATTTGTAGAGGTAAATACAAAGCTTCTAAGGCACCAAGAATGCATACCAATTGACCGTCAGGGAAGTCGACGATGTTTTCGACAACCAGCAAAGGTTTTTTCACGCCGGCGTCCAATGCTCTCGCCATTCCCTTCCTAGCAGCTTCTTTAATTACCTTCGCGTCATGGTAAGGCGTTATTTTACCCGTTGGAGCGAGGATAAGTCTTCCACCGGACACATAGTCACAATTCCAAACGGTTGGAACTTTATGGATATGTTTATCAAGCTTTGACACATTATCGATCAAACTCCCAATATGTCTTGGAAGCCCGACGTTCATCTCCTCAGGATACAGTATAACGATCACTCCATCGTAGTCCGGAGACAAAAGATTAGTTTCAATAAACACATTTTCGTAAAGCTTAAACTCTTGCGTGCTAACCGCCATATTTGAGCGCTCGGACACGACTGAATATAATTAATTTCGAAAGCAACAGCTATCAATAATTAAATTATCGTTTATTATTATCCAGATTATTGATACACTGATCGTAACGGATGTTTCGTTTATCAATTATGAAGTGTAGAAACCAACTAATACCTAACAATACTGATGTAATATTATAGATGTAATTAAACAGCTATTGTTGAACAAATATGCTCTCATTGTCTTCTTATCAACAAATAAGTACATAAATAATAATGATGCTTTCTCTGTGTTTTGCTATCATGTGTCATTCTTAAATTAGTTAAGTACAATATTTATGCGCGGGTCATCTGGAAAACTTTATTACACTTGACAACGTTCAATGACCAACATTATTTTTTATTTACTCTTATCATCTACTGTCGTATTTAGGTACACGTAACCTTCTATAAACCTGATAGTAAGTGGCTACTGCTCATGGACATGTAATCAACCCCAGATAAGATTACAGTCCTACCTGAGGTCGACCATGTGTTTCTACCCTTGAGGACTAAGTCGGAACGCGTCGGCAAAGTATGTCTCCCTTACCACACTTTAAAACAGAACACAGCAGTACTTAACACTGCCATTATAACAGAAATAGGTGTGGCGGTGCCGCCGGAGCCGAACCACAAAGGATTCTTCCACATAAGTAAGGTGAATATCGTCGTAAATTTAAAACTTACCAGGTTGTATATTCTCGTATTGCACATCAATAAAAAGGTCTCGACTGGCCCTGTTGTGTTCAAATGGAAAGCCCAGCGCTCTCATGATGGTCATCTCCATTTTTGGGGACTTCAAACACTCAAAACCTAGGTTTATTTTCTGGAAAGAACAAACAGATTGATCCGAATTTTTTGATTATTTCGGTGGTTTTTTAAGACTGTTTTTTAGGTTTTTTTTTATTACTTTTGAATTTTGGGTAGGTTACACCTCTCATATTATCTCCTTATTTACTAATCTATAAAATAAGAGCCTAAAATTTATCTCTTTAGTAACAATTTTTGTAATATTTGGAAGTATGTTAAAATGAGAGACTATTAGCTATTCACCCCCTTTATTAATACCCAATCTATCCAATTCTTATGTACCAAAAATCGAGAAGATCTTCAACCCATCACTACCACTGCTGGGCATGGGTTTCCTCTCGGAACGAGTAGGATAGGGCCAAATGCGAGTTAGTAAACTTCCCACAACCTTGAGTTCGTTTTTTTTTGAACCCTCAGACGTGTAGGTTTCCTCACGATATTTTCTTTCGCCGTTTAAGCATATAATAATAATTTTATAATACACGATAAAACTGGTAGGTATAGATTAAATACACTTAAATAATTCTTTGCTGTACCTATAATTCAGTGAGCGAAATCAGAAAATGGTGGCGCATTTGAAACACAGTTGCTTTAAAAACTTACATGTGGTTCATCAATACTATGGCCATCAGTGGTCCAGCTGCACTCCCACAAAGCGCCGGGGTTCTGGAAGACCATGACGTGCTCCTCCGCAGAGGGCTCCGCCATCACAGGAGCGAATTTGATGCAAGTTTTGAACGCGAACAGAGATAGTGACGTCATTATTGAGAGGGATTGTTCGTGGTCTAAAAATGTAAAATTACTTATTTATTTTAGTTATGTATCTTAATGATAGATGGCGTTGAATGTTTTTGCAAGGTGGTAGAACCCTTTGTGGTTCGACTCCGGCGGCACCACCGCCACACCAATTTCTACCTAATAACGGCAGTGTTAGGCGCTGCTGTGTTCCGGTTTGAAGGGTGTGGTAAGGGAGACAGACTTTTCCGAGGCGTTCCAGCTTAGTCCTCAGGGGTAGCGGCGCATCTGTGGCCAACCTCAGGTAGGAATATCTAAACTTATCTAGGGTTGATTACAGATGTCCATGGGCGGCAGTAGACACTTACCATCAGGTGGACTGCATGCTCGTCTGCTATTCTTATATTATAAAAAAAAAAATGTATTCATGAATAAAAATGTAAGCTTAGCCCATAGAATTGCTTTTAAATTTTGTGTGGCAAAGGAGACATATTTTTCAGAGGCATTCCAGCTTAGTGGCTAGCGGCGCATCTGAGATCGACGTCAAGTAGGAATTTAATCTTATCTAAGTTAGTTACTGATGTCTATGGGCGGTAGTAGCTACTTACCATCAGATGGACTGCGTGCTTGTCGGCTTCTCATATTATGTTATAAATAAATATTACATTCCAAGAGTTTATTAATTTTTAATGTTAATAACTTATGGAAATATTTCAAATTGTTTAAGAATATATTATCTAAAACTATAGTCTATTTAATTACCTATTTGTTTACTTACCAAAATGGTTTGGATTAATATAGAACGGTACTGTCGCATTGGGCCAGAAGACAAAATTATCTTTTTTTATTGCTGGAAAAATAAAAGCCGACTGCATATTATGTATGCCATCAAAATACATTTCATCTGATAAATAATATTTATCTTTATTTAATCCGCGCCAAACTGCTAGTCCGCTCAGAATATAGTAACGAGTCCCGTCGCAATAACAAATTATAGATATTAGCGGAATATGATAGCTGCGTTAGTGTGTCCTTATGGTACGGAGTATATGCTAACTTAAACCTGCACACAACTTCAGAGCGGACTAGCAATTTGGCGCGGACTATACTACAGTTAATGTAGTGAAACGAATGGCGTTTCTGTTACTTTATAACAGATGGCGCTACATTTAACCTAAATCACGGTGTTGAAGATTTATAAGCATCTCAGGATTTTCAATGTTTAAAAGTAATAAAGTAGTACAAAATAAAATAAATTTGAAGCATAATTTTAGAATACATAAGTTTACAATTTCTTATACACGGGTATCAAAGTAAGAGTAACTCATTGATTTTTTTAATTTTTGAGTTACCTACAATGGCAGTGATAACCTAAGTGGTTAAAACTCGGTCTCTCGATCGACGGGTCCAGGGTTCGAATCCCAAGCAATACGCCTTACATTTTCTAAAGTAATGTGCGTATTTTTTCTAATTGTTATGTGCGTATTATTTTAATTATCACTTGCTTTAAGGGTGAAGGGTAATATCGCGAAAAAACTACATACTTAAGATCTTTCACAAAAAAAGTTCTCAAAGGTATGTGAAGTCTACCAATACGCACTTGTCCAGCGCGGTGGACTATGGCCTAATCCTTCTCTCTGAGAGGAGACCCGCTCAGTGGGACATTAATGGCGACGATGCGTATAAATTATGAAATGTCTAGAAATAATCCAAAGCGCATTTTTTTGTAAAAATAACGCTTTTACACACAATAAAACTAATTATCAATATTACCATCTTCACTAATAAGTAATCCATAACAACTTGACACTCCAAAAACACAAAAAGTTAGAAACACAAGCGCCATTTTCCGCGGACAACTAAAACTAGAAAAATTTAATCAATTTAACAGCTTTTTTATAGTCCAAAATAAGATTAAAGTTGGTGAAGTGTGAATGTAAAATACTCTTAAAATTTATTGTTTATTGTTCAATTGCTTCTAACAATGGTTTTTGCACGTGTAAAATATGTTTTTATTAAATTATAGTCCTATAGAGCAAGCAGTCCATGGTTAGGTGGTAACTACCGCTCATGGACATCTATAATCAACCCCTGATAAGGCAATTCCTACCTGAGGTAACAGATGCGTGGCTATTGCGTACTATTGAGGGCTAAGTTGGAAATCCTTAGATAAGTTGTTGGAAGTATAAGTTGGAAATCATTATTAATACGTCTCCCTTACCACACTTCAAAGCAGAACACAGCAGCGCCTAACACTGCTGTTATAACAGAACTAGGTGTGGCGGTGGTGCCACCGGAGTCGAACCACAGTGGGTTCTACTACCTTCACTTTCTGATGAAACATGCTCAATGACTATCATATAGATATCTACTTCCATCAAGATTCCAGTACTGCTTCAGGCTAGAACTATTATATAGAAATACCAGGAGAGCATGCAGTCCATCTGACGGTAAGTGGCAACTGCCGCCCGTAGACATCTATAATCAACCCCAGTTGGAGTATATTCTTACCTGAGGTCGGCCACAGATACGCCGCTACCCCTGAGGACTAAGCTGGAACGCCTCGGAAAAGTATGTCTCCCTTATCACACTTGCCAATCATCCTCCCCAGTCAAACCATACTATTTCAAAACATATCAATATTTCTATAAAATATATTGTAACATTAAATAAAACAAGAATACAAGCTAAGAATTAATTTATTATATTTTATACAATTATACATCTCGATCAACCTTTACCGGCAACCCTAGCAATTTCCTGACCGCTGTAGCATAATTCTTGATTGTTGCATCACTCTCTCCATCATTCATCAAACTGTACACCGCATCCTTATACTCTACTCCGTGAGGAATCACCGAAATATCAAATGCTTTATACTCTTCTTCCGTTAAACTCCTATCATCGTTATTAACCTTCAAGTACCAGTCAACCAAGCTTCGTTTGGAGGCATTATTATCCCAATTGTAATACTCCATGTCTTGTTCGGTTTTCTCCGTCTCCCAGTCCTCATAAGTCCATGCCTCGTGGTAGCTTGCAGTTAACAGATAGTTCACATAATCCAAGTTCTGTTTTCTGACCGGACAACGGTCAGCTGTAAGTGTTACTAGGTCTGTTGTCTCGTTGTATCTATCTCCAACTATACGTAGGAACTTGTCACGAGCATGTTGGTCTAAGTTCAACGATGATAACTTTATTCTTAACGTAACGATTCTTGCTAAGGGGTTCCGTATAGACGGACTACCATGACAATAGTCCGATGTTATTATTTCTACTGGATAGTGCTTTTCGATAGCCTCTTCAGAGTTCAGAAGTTTTGGCCATTCGGTACAAAACTTTTTGATAGCTTCGCACTGAGTTTTTATAACCGGTGGAGTTAGATGTAGGAAGTTGGGGATCTTCATGAGCTCTGCGTTGGCGTACTTGCCTGGTGGCGCTTGACCCTTGGGGACATAGCCTTGACGGAGTGGCAGCGGTACTGATGCTGGATGGAAGGATCTTGGCCCGGGCCAGACATTGCCCCAATTCTGTAATAGAGAAATGTATATGCATTATTGTTTTTAAAAAGGTAATTGAGTATTTTGTAAAGTGGATGGACAGATTTTGTTTGTGTTTGTATCAAAAAATATATAAAAAGGCATTTTAGGGTTCTATACCCTGTTACTAAAACTTTGCTGTCTGTTTGTCTATCACAGAGCTCTATCTCCGGAACTGTAATAGATAGACCCCCGCTATAACAACAAACACAAAAAATTAAAATAAAACTGAATATTAAAGTGGGTGTCCATACAACAAACCGGTATGTTTTGGCATTTTTCAATCCAACTGTTAAACTGTATTATGATGATTGTTGAAAATAATAAAATGCCACATGGGAATGGGAGGTCGCCACAGTTTGAAATCAAATAGGATATGCCTATCTGTTTTGTCTTAAATATTGAAGATTTAGAAAGAATTTGGAGGCGACCCACACCCAGTAGTGGAAATTAAATAAGGTAGTGCTTCTCTAGTATTTAGTAGTCTCTAGTAAGTTTTTTATTACATTCTGCCATATATATGAAATGGAATGAAATGAAAATAAAATGAAAATTATTTATTGCCAGAATGTTGTAATGGTAAATGGTGACAAATATTTTATATCGATGGGTCCTACGTAAACTGGTGCAAGTGCGTTTTCACAACTTTACAGTAGAGCGATTTGAATGTTCTAATGCGTGTAACTTTAACATTATTCAACGTACATAGTTAAAATTTTAAAATGGTATAATTGAATCCTTTTGAAAAAAAACTGCATTATACATGAGAGCTGAACAAAGTTGTTTTATATAATATAAGAGAAGCAGACGATCATGCAGTCCACCTTACGGTGAGTGTCTACTGCCATCTATGAACAACTATAATCAACCCCAGAATTAGAATCCTCCATGAGGTCAGCTTCAGATGTACCATTACCCCTGAGGACTAAACTGAATTGCCTTGTATAAGTATATCTCCACACCCTTCAAACCAGAAGACATCAGCGCTTAACACTGCTGTTATAACAGAAATAAGTGGGGCGGTGATGCCGCCGGAGTCAAGCCACAGAGGGTTCTACCACCTTCCTAAAAGATTCTACCTTTGATTTAGTTTTATAATCCTACCTGATCCGGCTTCATCTTGGTCGTCCTGTCCGGCTGCACCTCTATCCTCCGCACAACCCTCTTCTGTTGCCGATCTCTTTTCTTTAGGATATCCAGAACACGAAATTCTTCTTCATCTTCGGTATTTTGAGTTGCTGTCGTAGAATTGCAGCGCCATAGCACCTGCCTGTTATAAATACTGGTGTTTGGCTTATAATTCTTGAAAAATAAACTCATTTTTGTAAGTTTTTAATTAATAATTAGAACGATATTCAATCCATTTTGTTTGGTTAGGTTGCTAGTTTTAAATGTCAAAGTTTTGGAGGCAAAGGCGTATATGACACATACTGCCACGAACAAAGGTAAATATTCTAAACTTCCAATATTTATATTTTTTACGTCGAAAAAATGTATAGCTTTAAATAATGCATCGTATTTTCTACAGATTTTTACAGCTGGTAATAAGGAATATTTTTTTTAATTTGAAAGCAAAATATAGAATTAAAAACCTGCAGGATATTTATTTTGAATACGATAAGCCCAATTTATTTTTCATTATTTGAAGGTGTTTTTCTTATAAAAGCTTTTATTTTACTTATTATTGGTAAGAATATAAAGACGTGTGTTTCTGGGAACTGTATTTTATTGCGATTAATGGAATTAAGATTTCTTTCTTTCTTTTCTCAAATAAAAATGATGCCAGAATTTTGTCGCAGTCATTCCACCATGTCAACAATCCTTGTTTTAAATCTTATAGAAATATCAAGTGAGCATGCAATCATAATTATAAGTCTGGGTAAGTATCTTCTATAACAAACTGCACCTATAGCAGATAGCTCACACGAAATCAATCATAGATACGCAGCTATTCTACTACTACAAAAATGAATTGCCTTGTAAAAGTCTATCTGCCTCACCTCACCCCTCTAACCAGAAACACAGCAGCTGTTTCTGCCAAAAAATATATTTGCATGTATGCATTTATTACAACATTACAACATTTCCGATCCGGTAGTAGTTTAAGAAATTATTGTAACTGACAATTTGTAAGTGCCGCCGTTGGCCTATACAAAAATAAATATATAATATATTTCATTTCATTTCATTTCATGCATTTAGTCGCTGCAATAATTGTTCTTAAGTATTTGTAATCTGCGCTCAAAGGCGTTTGATCACTATTTCTAGCTTTTTAATCTACTCAGATTCTAAGTAATATAGCAGGTTTCCTTGCGCCCTTACGCCGCTGATATAAGTTGGTAATAGATGTGGCGATGGAATTCAACCAATCATAATAAAACTAAGGGAGCAAATAAATAAAATACACCACTGCTTTTATTATTAATTTATTTACGAATATAATAATATGTATATAATGTATAACTTACAGCCTTACCGGAGTCTTACAGTGCACGCGCCGCACCGACTTAGTTTCAAGTTTATTGCGAAAGAAAACTTACACCTCACTTCGCGCGCGGTCGACCCCAAGCATATGCTCAATTACCTCCGAGATAATCTACATGACTATAATTAAACAAACCTAGTCACCTATATTACAACAACCAATTATTCTCGTAAACAGCGTCACAGGGAACACTGGAAAAATATTTGTTTTTGCGTTCCATTTTTATCATACAGCGCTTATCGTAGCATCATATTATTATTTTTTTTTTGTATATTTTTCGTTTATACAGTAAACTAGTATGTCCCTATAACAACTTCAGCACATATCATTTACTTTGGCGTATATGTGTTAAGAAAGAAAATTTGCAACAAGTGTCGTTCTAACTTAAAAATAAAATTAACAAACTCGTAATGACGTCATCGTGCGTGTTGCGTTTTGGACCTCATCCCCCCCCCTTCCCCTTCCCCTCGACTACTAATATACAATTTTATACAATTTTCCATGTTGCAGCACAAACACATTTAGACATACAACATTATCATCTAAAAATTAAGTATACAGCCAAAAATCATTAAAAATCACTCACAATTAAATCCAACTAATAAAAAGAAATATCACCTTTAGAATTACAATGACGTATACAAAAAATATAAAAAAAAACAACTTTGAAAAATGCCTCGAGTTTACCTTAAACTCCGCTAGATGGCAATAGTATCGATGGCAGATTGAAAGGGCGCTGAAAGCGACACGCCTAATTCTAACGCATTTCTCCCGAAAACATTATATTTGCGCTCACGTCATTCTAATTCTAAATGTGCGTACATATTTTTCGTCAATAATCCATATAACAAAAAGAATTTATGTAAAATCAGCACAGAAAAATCATTTTAAACGTCTATTGTCATCTTTCTCGTTTCGTTAATAAACGACAGAGATGCCAAATCAATATTAGACTACTTATAATTTTAGTCAATAAGCCTACCCTCATTTTATACATTACGTCAGTCAAAATCGCACGCACACAATGATGCATAGACACGTAGTCGATCACTCGAATGTATGTGTGCGAATCGCGCTGTTACTTTCTTCAACACACACATACGTGTGTGTGTGTTTGAATCGCGCTAACATCCTTTTCATCATACACAAATGTCACGAATGTGTGCGTTCGAAATGCGCATATATTTTTTCCAACACATACAACGTGACACGAATGTGTGCGTGCGACTCACACTAATATTTAACTCGACACACACACACTCAACACCGCTGTGTGCGTGCGACTCCCACTAATCGTCCCCAACACACACAACCCAATACGTGCGTGTATACAATATACATACTATATTCCACCCGCACACATCACAAAACGCAACACACCGAAACCTCGGCCCACGATCGCTTCAAACCGAACCGAATCAGACACACACCGGCAATGCGTCCCGTACTAACGCTAGAATGTCTCGGGGACGGTCTGGATCGTAAATGATACACGAACGGCACAGAAATCGTTGAATATGACACTAGTAAGTCAAAAACGCATTAGATCCTCTCGAAGGACCATAATACGCTATCTGACTAACGTTAGATACGGAGATTAGTCAAAAATGTATCAGATATGTACAGACTAATTCGAGTTAGTAAATAATCAATCTTAACCAATTATTGGCTACTAAAGAAATTTGAAAACTTTTGTCAATATTTTGTGTCAAATTTCGAACTTTATAGACAAAAATTGGCTAAAATTAATTATTACAAACTTTAATAAACGTACAATAATATGCAATTTGCATTGAAGAACTAAGGTTTGGCTCTAAAGACCATATTAAGCCATCTGGCTTGTAGGACAAATATAAGCCGCCTAGTTTAACGTATTTAGTATCATAAATGTTACTTAGCACTACAGACCATTTAGCTCAAAGGACCATAATGCGTCATCTCGCTTGAAGGACCAAATTACGTCATCTGGCTCGAAGGACCATAAAACGTCACGTGACTACTACTATAAACTTAATTCTCTCACTATTCCAAAGCCTTAATATATAAGCACATTTTATGTTTACATTCTAAAGTAAATTTTCTTTAAATTGCTAATTATAAGCCCTAAATCGCAATAACTCATACATCTATCGAATCAACAGAGTTTGGTCGAAAGAAACTTAGCATTTAGCCTTAAAAAATAGCTTTAAACATTATTTAGCATCGCCACTTTATTTAAAAAAATGTTAGAAATATTTTCTCTCATGACCATATTATTAAAAATCATCATCTAAGGGCATTTACATATGAACGTACAGACACAAAGGCTGATACAAATTGGCCCTCTAGTTTGCTTTTCACTAACACAACTACATTACTAGAAAAACATTCAAGGGTGCGTAAACAACCTTAAGGATTTGCGTTCCAAAAAGTCGAGCATGTACAACCGGCCTTAAGCAAGACAATGAGAGACCTATAGACAGTCTAAATCGTGTCACAAGCGTTGCTACGTATGATCTAAGGTGACCTCCTCATCTTTAAAAACACAATTACAACCTTAACGAATGGTCCAAAATATTTTTATCTATATCGCAAAACCAAAACTACCCTTATAATAAGCACCCCATATCTATAATTGTTATGTTTTCTATCTGCCGTCCAAACGTACAACCAAAATATCGTTTTCTACCCTCATTTCTAAGATTTTCTACGTCATGAGGTCCATTAACATACATAGATGATCTTTCCTATAACGTGTTTCATGGACACCCATAGACAAATCCAAAACACCCAGACCCAGAGCTGAAATCTAAATACGTCATTTAGATATATGTCTGGCCGGGAATCGAACCTGGAACCTACTGCGTGTCAAATCAGCATTGTAAAGGCCAGAGGGGTAATCAAAATGTGTTCCATTTCCAAAAAAAATGCCTCAAACGATTTCTGTGCCAGTGTTACAATAAAAAAAAACTTTAAAAAATTGTGGTTAATTATAACATACTAGGAACTATTTTATAATAATATAAAATAAAAAATATATAATTAGAAGCGACCCAAGCGATTTCGTAGACGTATCAATTTATTTACTTTAAAAACTAGTAGTTACGAATTATTGGTTGTCTGTGGTGTGTCAGTGTTGCCGTATTATTGCTTCCGAACGATTTTAAATATACAAACGCTGTCAATTCTTAAGAAAGAAAAAGAAATAACAATTTGGCAACATCACACAATAACAGATATTTCGTGACTGGCAACACAGACACACCACAGACAAAAGAGTTATCATTAAAAAAAAACGAAGCATACTTACAAACTATGAAAATAAAAAGAATCATTATCGACACACACCTAAACGATATTTTTTTTGTTATAATTAATTATTTTTATTTGTTTATTTATATACTTATTAGTGCAATATACATTCACAATGGCGTGACGAAATATATTTTATCCGAATTGATTTCGACCAATGGGAGACGTCGGTTTCGAACGCCGCTGATTGGTCGAGCGGCGTTCTAAATTCGAACGTCGTTAATGTCAACTAGAAGAACACACATACAAACACAGTAAACTAAATATTTTTTGAAAACGCCTAAATTTGTTAGAATTTTAAAAATCCATAAATAAGGCATTATTTTTGAAGGTACACTGAAATATATTTTCGTAATATTATTAGCTTTTTTTGAAAATATCTATTTAATAACATAAGCCTCGTAATGGAATTTTATTTAATTTAATAATTTATATATATATACACATATTTATCTACTTATATCTTATGATCTTATGTAAGAGTAGATCTCAAAAGCAATGACTTACATATGAGGTGACATTAGTCCTTACGTGGCGACGTGTGATCGGCTTCAGGTAGAACCTGCTCTATATAGAGTTGTACAGATGTCCATACAGTGACTTACCATCAGGTGGACTGTATGCTCGTTTGAAACTACAGTGTGATAAAAAACTTTGAATGATCACCTTTAGTGCTTACTACAGTACAATTCTTAATAATGCTCCATTGATGTAGAGACTAAGCCCACTAAGCCCAGCATTGGGACACATTAGCCCAAATGTTTAACGCGAAAATTTAGCAAATATTTATTTTCCATTAAGCCCACTAGCCCAGCGTTGGGAAATCATATATCACACATTTTTGCACAGAAGCATGCAGTCCACTTGATAATAGATCACTGCCGTATAGACATCTGTAGTCAACCCAAGATAGGATTAGAATCCTACCTGAGGTCGGCCATAACGCTGCTACTGATGACTAAGCTGGAACGCCTCGGATAAGTATAGTCCCTTACTCTTCAAACCAGAACAGAGCAGCACTTAACACTGCTATTATAACAGAAATAGATGATTTTTTACAGTTTTTTTTTTTGAAAATATGTTCTTCCAATTTTTCAAAATCAATTCGGATAAATAATTTCGCGTCATTATATCAATTCTAAACCATTAACGATACAATAGTTGAATTGAGCAAGTTAGCGGTACATACATACATTTTTTTATATATAGATAAACATTTATTCATATAAAAATTTTCACATCTTAGAAAATACTTCAGTTTGCGTGTGAATTATCATCATCATTATCAACAACCCATTACTGTCCCACTGCTGGGCACGGCTCTCCTCTCAGAATGAGAAGGATTAGGCCATACTCCACCGCGCTGGACAAGTGCGTATTGGTAGACTTCACATACCTTTAAGATTTTTTTTTATAAATCTCAGGTATGCAAGTTTATTTGCGATGTTTTCCTTCACCGTTTAAGCAAGTGATAATTAATTTCTAATTATGTTTTGAGTAATTCGATTCCCGGAAATGTCTCACATAAAGTGTTTTTTTATACGAAGTCTTAGATTCTAATCCTGGTTCACGTATTTGTTTTGTAGTCAGACTTCTGCAATATTACAGTGTATACAAAAAAATATTAAATGTAACAAAAAAAAATGAAAGTTACATAAAAAATCTAATTTATCGATAACATTTTATTTAATTTAATCGCAAAACTAAAATAAAATAGCATATCAATAAAAAGAAGGATTATTTTAGGATATATGTATATTAGGATATATTTTTAAACTTCAATTAACATTTTTTTTGGAAAAATTGCCACAAATTTACACTGAAACACTTCGACTATTATATCATCAAAAATTATGACTTCAAGCAAATTCGAAAAAATATTTTTTCATTTTTACTTCTATGGCAGAGACCCCTACACCAAAACAAATCCTCGAGACGCACAACGCCATCACACGCAAACCAAAGGCATTCCTTCTCTCCACTACGTTCAAACTCTCTTGTCTAAACACCTAGACCCATAGTTGATCTATTGGCTACTATCGCTTGAACAGCGGATAGCTGCATCGATCAAAGCCCGTCATCAATAATCGATCCAGATCGAAAGATCGAAAAAAGACTGTATTGTAACGCCCATTATTAATAACCAAACTATCCAATGTTTTCCTACCAAAAATTTACTTTTGACAATTATTTATTTATCCGTAACCTTTGTAAAGATTGCATATTAGCAACGGGTGTATGAAAGAATTGACAAGTTATTTGATAGGAAAAACATGAGATAGAATAATTATTGATAAGGTGTTACAAGATACACAAATTTCGATACAAAATCATTGGTAGGCAAAACAACGGATAGATCGATTATTAACAACGAGCATAAAGTCGTTATTGCATTGTCAAAAGCTGCTCTACTATCCTTTAGTCGCTTATGCATCCATACAGACACGTAGACATTAATCTTTTTTAAAATATAGGAGTATCAGACGAGCATGTAGTCCACCTGATGGTAAGCTACTGCCGTACGGACATCTGTGACCAACCCCAGATAGGATCAGATATTCCTACCTGAGGTCGGCCACAGATGCGCCGCTACCCCTGAGGACTAAGCTTAACCTTAAAGGATAGTAAATATTTTTTTTTTTTGGAAATCTAGTATTAATATCGATCGAGTCTTATAGTCTACTGATAAACCATGATTTTTTTGAACAAGAGAGCATGAAACGTATGTTTAAATTGTTCCAATACAGTATTACAATCGGACAAGAGCCAAAATTAACATGAACATATCTACCAACGTTGTAAGCAATATGAAATTTGAGAAGAAATTATGATATATACCCATTATTAATAACCAATCTATGCACATCCAAAGATCGAAATTTGGCAATTGGGAATTGTGTATGCAATCTATCGAATTCCTGCCTACAAAGGATCAAAAATTGATAATTGTACCAGACATAATAAAATTTCAATGTTTGGTTAAAAATAATTGAGACAGAAAAAATCTAAACCAATTTATAAACATTTTCACATTTTCTTTGATACTATAGAAGTAGCAAGCTAGCATGCAGTCCACTTGATGGTAATCCACCATGAACGTAATCCACTAGCCAGCCTGTAATATCCTAAGCCCACTTTGCCCAGCAGTGGGACATGTTCACGTCAATATGAACTTAACCAGCGTACAACATAATCTAAGCCCACACTTCGCCCACCAGTGGGATATATTCGTATCATTTTAAACCTGAACCTAATCAACTCCATAAAGTTCTCAAGTGTTACCCGAACACACTTAAACCAGCGTAGCCCACACTTCGCCCAGCAGTGGGACAAGTTCAGTTTCCTTTCTTTTTTTTTTTTTTTACTTCTATATATATTTTATTATTTCAATATACCTACTCCTAACAGTGTAAACAATTACATCTTTAAATCTTTATGTATTATTTATTAGTGGAAACTTTGCTGATTTTTGTTATGTCTGTGTGAAAGTTACTGTATGTATTAAATATTGTATGTTTCCCAAATAAAAATAAAATAAAATAAATAAAAAAATATCATTTTCAACTCAACCAACGTAAGACATATAAGCCCACACTTTGCCCAGCAGTGGGCCCACGTAACTTTGACCCTTGTCCGACCGTAAGGGTTGAAATGAAGACGCGCGTTGGTCTCAAAAAACAAATTCCCTACATATCCCTAATTTCGTAACCTTCATTGTAATAAAATAGTTCATTCAAATTTTTATTTTGTAAATTTTTCATTTTTTTTAACAATATCTAAACAGCGTACTACGATGCACTAATGCCGGTTGTCTATAATCGATCTATCCAACGTTTTGTCTACTAACGATCGACGTTTCACACTCACTTCATTATGTCGGTATCAACGTATCAATACTCAATCTATCTAGTGTTTTACCTACTAAAAGATCGACATTTGATTTACATCATAGTAGTAGACATTATAAAAATTCGATCTTTGTTCCAAACAAAAGACAGATTGAATATTGATAACAATATTACAAATTGCCAAAATCGATCTTCGATCGGCAAAACTAATATTACAAACTGTCAAAATTCAATCTCCAGTAGCCAAACCATCGACAGATCGATTATCAACACCAGACGTATATGTCGTCTATGACGCTACGTTCGCCGCGCATTCAGTCCAACCATAGACATAGTGTTGACATTGTATCTCTATGAACCATAGACAAGGTGTCCATGGATAAGGCGTTACATAAAAGTGGCAGTATCGTTATAGAGAGGCTCGGAGGGAAATAATTTAAAGAAGCTATTTTTTTTTTGCGAATTTAATGTAACTGATGGTCATATACTATTAAGATGGTCACCAATAAAAGGTATTGCTTTACGAATAAATATTCTACAAATTCTATTCTTTCAAATAGCGTAAAGAAATTCTAGGGCGTTTTTTAATTTTAAAAATTATGTTTCTATCTATTTAAGAGTGCAGTTATCATGCTGAGTTAAACATTAATACAACATTTAGGATACTCGCCGAGCATACACGAATAAGCGCGAATGATTATGCAAATAACATACTCGTGTGTATTCCGTACTCGCCATAAAGCTCATCCGTACTCCGCGGGTATAAGTCAGCGCGGATCTAAGGATTATATATCTGTCCGCGTTTGTGGTTCATGCTCGTCATTGTTCGGCGATCTACTCGGCAAATTATTCGCGAGTAAACTGTTGCTTACAGTAAGTTATGCTTGGATGGGTAGTGATATTTTTTTTGTTTAATAACACTTTGTTTTCAAACGCACTACGCCTATAGATCTGAACTTCAAAAAGATACCAAAAATAATACTATTGAACCATCTTTATATATAAACAATATTTTTTATGTTAGTATCCATAAAACTCAAAGAGTAATCGATAGTGTATCTTGATTTTTTAACAAAACATTACATTCCTAATTCCTATATAGGAATGTTTTTATATACTTTTCATCCCGAAAATTCCAAACATGTGAAGTTTTATATACCTTTTTAATTATCGCTCGTTATTAATAACCTATCTATCTGTGTTACTTAGCAAAGATCGAAATTCGACAACGTCTTGTATCTGAGGCAATGATCAAATATCGATCTCACATAGGCAAAACAATAGATCGATTATTAACAACCACATCCACAGATTAGGCTACTTAAAAAAATCCCCTCCGAACCTCATATGTGTTACATATTAGAAAAAAAAATATAATTATTATGTATTAGAATTCAATATTTTTAACATGACAAGTGTCACAAAGAATGAAACACACATGCTTAGTTTTTTTTATTTATAACCATACATATATACGCACAAGGGCAGTCTTTCTGACGTCACATATTTACTTATACATTTAAACGAGCCGGTGGCGGTGGGGATGGGCGGAATGGGGGTGGGGAGTGACGCATAAGGTGTCGTAGGGGGGGGGGGGATTGAAAACTCCAGTCGTATGTATGATGATAGACGGGGCAGGGGAGGGGGGAATCTAAGGAGAATACCCCCCGTATTTCAGTCGTATTGTTGTATGATGATAGAGGGGGTAGGGGGAGGGGGGTATTCCAGTCGTATTGTTTTATGGAGGGTGATAGAGGGGGTGGAGGGGGGAGTAGTCTAATAAAATGTAAGCAGCACCATAGTACATTTAAAAGAGGACATAATTATGGAAATTAAAAAAAATTGCAAGCCACTCCCTTTTTTTTTCAAAAATAGAACTAGTTACCTTTTCATGGATGTTTTGAATAGATTTTTTTATATTCAATTTGAGTTTATTTGTAAGCCAAATTTTCTAAAGTCACATGCCAATACGTCCGTCTCTTTCTAGCATTCAACGCTAGAGTATTAGACAAGGACAGCGCTATATATTACGTCTCCCTCTCTTTCAACCATTTCGCCCATACACCGCCAGCGAAACCTAATTTACCTCTAACACAATACATAAATATATACATACATATTTTACTTTATATATATTATTATATTTAAAAAAAAAACAGGAAAAAAAAATAACAACTGTACAGATTGTTTCAACGAAGCCGAGATCTGATATTTATCGAATATTAAGTGGAAAAAAAAACATACAGACAGACCGATTTTTTTTATATACAGGGTGAATTTTTAAAACGGGCCTTCAGGGCCAAATCCGAAACTATAAGGATTATCGAAAAATGCTGAAAGGAGTTACGAGGCCGATTTTAATAAAAACTAAAACTGCATCATTACTTTTTTAAAATATTTTTTTTCCTTAGCCGGGAATCGAACGAGTTCATTTTGAAAAAAAATACATCTCTATATTATTTCACTATCTGATAGTGTCGCTTATAAGGATCAAATTCTGGGAAGTAATGTTATGTGACAAATTAAAGGAAAAGGAAAATTTTGAAGAAAATACGTATTTTTCCATACATTGGCATACTAATCCTTAAGGATTATACATAACAAATGATTTATGTATAATTCTTTAGAAACATACATAAGTCATACCATTGAAGAATTTGTTGGTTAAACAACTAATTATTCGATGTTATAACTATGACATATGGCTTAGTATGAGAAAGTAATAGTTTGGCAAATAAGTTACCGCAGTTTTTAGGATTTATTTTTTAATGAAAATAGATAACTGTTTAAATAGTAAATTCTTATTGTTTGTTGTTTACAACTTCGTTTCAACGTTAAATATGATTTTCTATATCTCTTTTTTTAGTAATCACTCGGATTTGACTCTAAAAAGTAATTCTCGCAAATTGTCAACTTTACAACTGTATTAAACGAAACTCCGCCCATAGCTAAGTCGGACATAAAAATATAAATTATTGGGAAACAAAACGTCCATTTCGAATTATTAGAAACATTTCGTGTATTGACATTTTTTTGGCTCAAAAAAATGTCAATACACGAAATGTTTAAATTGATGAATGGCGGGAACTTAACTGCCAAATTAATATGGAAAAATATGTATTTTCTTAAAATTGAGGCTTTTCCTTTAGTTTGTCATTTATCATTACTTTCCAGATTTTGATCCTTATAAGCAACACTATCAGATAGTGGAATAATATAGAGGGTGCATTTTTTTTCAAAATGAACTCGTTCGATTCCCGGGTAGGTAAAAAGTTATTTTAAAAAAGTAATCATGCAGTTTTAGTTTTTATCAAAATCGGCCTCGTAACTCCTTTCAGCATTTTTTGTTAATCCTTATAGTTTCGGATTTGGCCCTGAAGGCCCGTTTTAAAAATTCACCCTGTATAGTTATACCATACATGTGAGGTCGTAGGAACCTCTACGCTACAGACCTGAGATCTTAGTATGAGTTTTCGATACAAAATTAATATTAATAAAAGTGTCTTTGAAAAGTGAAGTTTCATATTTTTCCATTTTACATTTAAAAAGTAATTGGTGCGCCATTTTGGGGAGCCCGCCATATTGGATTTAAAATGGCCGCACTGAATATTTAGACAAAAAAAATAATTGCATTTTTTTTTATATTAAGTAAGTAATTTTTAAATTAATCGATTCTATATTTTCAAGTCATGATTTTGAGAAGTTGACTATAGTTGCTCGAAAACATGTGTATTTTTAAAGTTTTCGTATTAAAAACTCATACTAAAGCATCGGGTGGACGTCGGGTGTACTTAAAAATGTCTTAATGTAATTTTCTTTAACTAAAAAAGGGGGTTACTTTTTAAAAAGGGTTTCTTTTTAAAGAAGAAGGGTGGAGGCAGTGCGGCCTCATTCAACATTCTAAGTTCAAGTCTGAAAAATTGATCTAATTTTACAACCTTTACAAGAATCTACAATGGAACTCATAGACCCCCCATTTGGAATCCCCCCAGGACCAGACGGCAAAGCAAACTGCAAACATCAAGATGTCATCCGGTATCAGTTTCATTTTTTATCCTTACTAATATTATAAATCCGAAAGTAACTCTGTCTGTCTGTCTGTCTGGTTGTCTCTTCTTCACGCCTAAATCACTGAACCGATTTTAATGAAATTTTGTACGAAGATAGTCTGAGACCCGAGACAGGACATAGGATAGTTTTTATCCCGGAAATCCCATAAGATCGATTAATCGGAGAATCGATCTTTTGGACCAAAAAATTTTATTATTTTCATGTCACAATCGATTATATGTCATATTATTTTCTTGTAAAACGCGGGCGAAGCCGCGGGCAAAAACTAGTTTATTATATTCTCACTCCCGGAGTGCGACCCGTTAATTTTTCCATAAAACTAGTACTACACCCAACGCCCATCCCCCCAGGTCAACACACAGCACCTATATTTCACACATCGCCACCGAAAGTACATATGAAAGCTAGTCTTACACGAAACAAAGAACTTATAGTTAAATACTTGAATAATTATGCTTTTTTTTGGTGTTTCGAAGGTAAATGCCCGAAAATGGGTGGGTATGCTGTGACGTCATAATGCTTTGGGCGTTGTCCCACTTGGGCATGGGTCTCTCCCCACAACTGGGGGATAATACAATGCTATATTTATGTTTATTGGTAGAAGCCTCCGACAACATTTACTCAAATATTTCTTAATTAAATATTTAGTTGATATTAAATTGTAATTTTTATTGTTTCCTACATTGTAACTTTTTGACATTTTAAAATGAACCACAAAAAACACGTTTTCGAACAAAAAATTTGTTAATATAGATATATTCTGAATAAGGATATTAATATTTATATCATATATAACTACATTTTTAAGTCAATGGTACCTTAAATTTTCAAGACATTTTTCATTTACATCCACCCAAATTTCAGGCATTTACCATGAAACAAAACTATTGCTACATCGAATACAATGAAAAAAAAAAAACGACATCTATATATATCTCTCTCTCTCTTTCCAAAACAGTATGTCTATAATACAATGTCAAGTGAATATATATATAATTAATGTTACATTGTTGTGTGTTTGTCCGCACGTGTGAACTTACGATATAATATATATGCGGTCGTATGCTCAGTGGCGCGACTGGACGCGTCGCTTATTGTCGTTGCGTGCAAGCTGGAATGGACAGACAGGCATACATTATATATTTATTTATTCTTTACAATATTATTTCTGCCTAATAATAGCAGTGTTAGACGCTACTGTGTTCCGGTTTGAAGGGTGTGGCAAGGGAGACAGACTTTTCCGAGGAGTTCCAGCTTAGTCCTCAGGGGTAGCGGCGCATCTGTGGACGAGCTCAGGAAGGCATATCTAATCCTATCTGGGGTTGATTACAGATATCCATGGGCGGCAGTAGCCACTTACCACCAGGTGGACTGCATGCTCGTCTGCTACTCCTATATTATAAAAAATATATATATATATATATTTACAACATATTTATTCAGTAACTAGGGTGAAGTTAATTCCTAATGGCGTTCTCTACGAATCAACCCTGGGCGACGGCAAACATATAGTCATAATCGTAGAACTAAGTTGGAATGTCTCGGATGTGTACATAATATATCTCCCTTCAAACCAGAACACGGCAGTGTTTAACACTACTGTCATAAACGCTGTTATCTCGCTCCCACAATTTAAACGTATCCAACGACACCTCATATGTTACAAACCATCAAGCCATTTGCCCTGCAGGGTGTAGAAACGAAAAACATTACCCTCCGGTTACAGATATGCCCAAACAGCAGAAACTACCACTTACCACACTTAACACTTACCACATTTGTTTTATTTACAACTTTATTTTTTATACGTAAAGTAATTATAATATTTTATACAGTGCCTACTAATTGTTCCATGATTACGAGTCTGTCTCATGTGTAATATTAAATTTAAAAAAATTACATTAACACCTAAATTTATATTAAGTTGCTGTAATAAACTTGGATGTTATTAACTGCTTCAGCCATTATTAATAACCAATCTATCCAAAGTTTGTCTACTTCAGCCATTATTAATAACCAATCTATCCAAACTTTGCCTAACAAAGACAGAACTTTGACAATTTCTAGTAGACAAAGATATTCAATTGTTGACAGGTTGATCTCTGATAGACAAAATTGGATGGATTGATTATTGATAATGGGCGTCAAATTCAGTTTCATCGGGAATCGAACCCCAAACCTCCAGCGTAACAAACAGACTACACTAACAGCTACATTACTTTTAAGACAATTGTCAAGAATTAATTTTCAAATTCATCATTTATATATCTGCGCAACCGGGTATCAAACCCGAAACCTTCAGCGTACCAACAGAGCATACTAACAGCTACACTACACCCACCAACTTTAAACACAATTATTTAAAAAGTAATTAACAAAAAAAACCAACTCACCCAAGCTCCACATAAGGCGAAACCTGCAACCCCGGGCCGTCGTAACCGGTTACAACCGGCGCACAACCGGCACAAACCGGTAACGACCGGCTCGAGAAGTGACGAGAAACGGTACGAAACAGAAAACAACAAACACTCGCGTCACTCACTTTATAATCTTTCACTTTTTTAAACACTTTTTAACACTTCTCAATCGTTTTAGTAGCAACACTATTATTATTATATTGAAATATTTATATGCGTGTGTGTATTTTTTGTTTTTTTTTTTGTTTGTTATCGTATATTATATATAATGTTATAGTCGTAGTGTGTGTAGGTATAAAATGCAATCGGTTAATGTCTTGGGTGCACAACACTGGCGCTACTGCGGCGTCGGGACGCCCTTGGCGGCGGCGTCGTCGGCCTGCTTCGCCTTCGGTGTCGCTGGAGAATAAAAAAATCAGAATAAGAATCAGAACCAGAATCAGTATTAAAGGAACAGAACCAGAACAAGAATCAGAATAGAAATCGTTTATAAAACAAAGTGAGAATCGGAATGAAAATCATTTATTAGTTTAGTTTTTTGGTTGAACACAATAAAATCAGAATGAAAATCATTTATTTTCATAAAACATAATAAGAGTCAGAATGAAAAACATTTTTTGCATAAAACAAACTGAGAATCCGAATGAAATATAAACTAGTATGCTATATTATAAAATTATTGTTGGTGGTTACCCACGCCTGGGTGGGTTGTACCACCTTACTTATGATAGTATGCTATATAATAATATCGGTATGGGTGGCTACTCACGCCTGGGCCTGGCGTTGGCCACCACACTCTGGGAGCCGCAGGAGCCCGCCCGCCCGCGGTTGTTGCCCGCGGCCGCTGGGCTCGGCCGGCTGGAAACAAACAGACACACAGTTAATACCATTATTACGTATCTAAGCAGACGAGCATTCAGGCCACCTGATGGTAAGTGGCTACTGCCGCCGTTTTAATATACCACGCTTGGTAACACAGGCAGGGTGTAGGGTGTAGATTTGTATAAAAAAAATGTAAGAATGGGTCAGTAACATCACCTATAATGATTCCAATATACGTGCGAGCCGGGATACAATCCGCCGTAGGATTGGCTCTATACATCACCTATAATACCTCTCAATTTATATGTAAATAGATCACCTGTAATGATTTCTGTATCCATGCAATCCGGGACACAATCCGCCGTAGAGCTGGTCGTATACACCTATAATATCTCTCAACATGTATATACGTCACCTGTAATGATTCCTGTATCTGTGCGAGCCGGGATACGACCCCACATGCGGCCGGTCGCTCTCCGACACGGAGCGGTGGCGGTCGTAGGCGCGCGTATGCATACCACGTGACACGGGTAGGAGGGAGGAGTGTTTTAATATACCACGCTTGGTCACAAGGGTGGAGGGGTGCAATTGGGTACTTTAAGGGGGATGGGGGGAAGAGGTGTTTAAAAATACCACGATCAAGGGACGGATTTAGATTTTCGTCACGTAGAGTAATTTGTATAGAAATCTCACGCTTTTTCGACACGCGTCACGTATTATTAAAGACAACCGTGAGACAAAATATTTGTTTTTTTTTCACTTTCTGTTTGTAAAAGAAATTGAACCATCTGAGATACTACGTGAAAACTTGAAGGGAAGGATGGGATCAGATCTTTGTAAATTTTACAAAGGGAGAGGGGTTTAAAAGTATACGTCACCTGTAATGATTCTTATACGCGTGCAATCCAGGATACAATTCGCCGTTGGGCCGGTCGTATTCATGACATACAAGTAACATATTATATGTATATCATCTGCCTATAATATCTCTTAATGATAATCAACAACAAATCACCTGTAGTGATTTCTGTATCCGTGCGAGCCGGCATACTCGCTGACGTGGGGCCAGTACACATCACCTACAATATCTCTTATCATGTACTAATATACATCACCTGTAATGATTCCTGTATCCGTGCGAGCCGGGATACGAGCCGACATGGGGCCGGTCGCTCTCCGACACGGAGCGGTGGCGGTCGTAGGCGCGCGCGTGCGGCCCGCGGCCCGCGCCCGCCGGGCCCGCCGTCGCCAGCAGCTCGTTCAGTTGCGGCTAAGACAGGAAACACGAGTCAGTCATATGTTCATTATAAACTAGATGTATACACACGCACACTTACACACACACACACGCACGCACACACACACCGTCAATTGTCTGCCTATACTAATTGTGTAATCCTGTTTTGGCTTAATTTACAACATACTGTACATATTGTGAAAATATTGTATGTATGTTTTTTATTATTATTACTGTATGAAACGAAATTGAGGTAATATAAATATTAGAAAATGTGAATTTATTTTATTATTGTTGTATTATTTTATTATCGTCAAATATAAGAAACTGCCATTTGAAACGTATTTTCTTGATAGGTCAACACCTTTGTTTACATTTTGGACACCTAATTATGAATCAGACTGTACATAATGTTGATAAACATAAGGAAATCCACCCTACCTCGAGCACCCTAAAGTCCTCGATAGTGTTGAAGTTGGCGAGGTGAGCCTGCAGCTTGGGGTCCACCTGCAGCGCCGCCGCGTGCTTGTAGTACTTCAGGAACGCCCAGAACTTCTCTAAACCGTACAGCTGACCTGCAACATGGTAAACCACAGATTATGATCAGTTTTACCTACTATAGGATTTATAGACCATTTTATTCATGTCCCAACAAAAATAAATATGCAACAAACTCACCAATGAATCTTATGCAAAGAAATTTTAACTTAATCCTTAATCCTTGATTCCTTACTAATATTATAAATCCGAAAGTAACTCTGTCTGTCTGTCTGTCTAGTTGTCTCGTCTTCACGCCTAAACCACTGAACCGATTTTAATGAAATTTTGTACAAAGATAGTCTGAGACCCGAGAACGGACATAGGATAGTTTTTATCCCGGAAATCCCACGGGAACTAGGGATGGCGATCTAAGATCTACTAATCGGAGAATCGATCTTTTGCACCAAAAAAAATCGATTATTTTAATCGATATTAGTCAGGATTGAATCGTAAACTATGCATTAGATCAAGTGATGATCTTTAGCAAAGTTGTTGTCCATGAGCCCACGAAGGTTCCAGAGTTGGTACGACCAATTTTCGCCAAATGGTGTCACTTTCGTTGCAATGAAGGTACGAATTTTCAGTTTCATGTGTGTTAGTATGTCATATTATTTTCTTTTAAACGCGGGCGAAGCCGCGGGCAAAAACTAGTATTTAATAACATTGATATCGATATCTTTGCAGATTCATTAGGTCAAATTAAGAAAAAAATCAACACGGCGTTATTGGACATCTAAACTCTTATACTTCACTTTACCTCTTACTTTTTTTTATCACTTCTTAAATAGATTTGTTTACTGATTACTTCTCTTTTCTTTGTAAGAATGTTGTGCAAACCTTTAATTTAAGTGCATATAACTGTAATATTGTGAATTTTTATTTTTATTTTGTATATTTTTGCATAATATGTACTTAGTTGGTATGCCTGTAATAAATAAATAAATTTTTATTTCAAAATTACCTGTGTCCCACGGTTTCACCTGCGTTAAAAAGAAATGGGTGAAACCGCGAGGTACAGCTAGTTCTAAAATATAAGTAGCCTAAGTGACTCCTTATTGCATCAGCTACCTGTCAATAAAAGTCCCGTCAAAATCGGTTCAGCCATTTCACAGATTAGCCAGAACAAACAGACCGACAGACAAAAATTGTAAGTTGTTCCCGGCTAGAAAATATAATTAAAAATTTTATTTAGTCTAATCTAGTTTATTTATTTATACAATTTTAGTTTTGATCTAAATAGAATAAAGATCATTTTTCGCTAAGCCTTATAGTTTCGGTTTTAGTCCCGAAAATCCATTGAAAAAATCGTCCCGTATATACACAGTATAAACAGGCTGTGATTTTTTCAAAATGAACTTTTGATTTCCGACTAGGGACACAGATTTAAAAAAAAATCGGTCTTGTACCTCCTTTCAGCGTTTTTTCGCTACTTGTTTTAGCCCCGAAGGTCCATTTGAAAAAATCACCCTGTATGTATATAAGTATAGTAAATATAGTTCAAAAAACTAAAAAACACGCTTTTATGATAAAATCAACTAAAAAGTAGAGAAATATTCTATTTCATTCTTTCATACATGCAGGGTAAGATAAGGATGTATGTTGATCTCTTTCTACTGAAAAACTGAGTTACTCACTGACACACATACAAGTGAAGCTAATATAAAGCGTGGCGTGGTGGTCACCATACCGGTCTGACGCGCAAAGGGTCCCTGGTTCGATCCCCGGCGAGACAGATACCTGAATGATGAATTTAGATTTCTGTTTCTGGGTGTTTGTGTATTTGTCTCTGTGTGTCCATGGCACCCACGACACAGGGAATCCTAGTGTGGGGCTGTGAGTGTAGAAAGCGTTTGTTTGTTTGTTTGTAATATAAAGCGTGTAAGAACATCAAACCCACCCTTCTCATAGTCGCTGAGGCTCTCCTGCTGGAAGTGTTGGTAGAGCTCGGGGCGGAACTTGCGCTCGAGGCCGTACGAGTAGAAGCGGAACAGACACTCCAGCCCGTAGCGGAACCCGGCCGCCGCGTCCTCTAGCGCTAACGTCCTGTGGAAGAGGGATAGGATATTAATATTGCTGAAATAGAGCTGTCCTGCAACGCTAGCGTCCTGTGGGAGATAAGGGAATCTTTATGAACTTTGGGCATCCGCCATATTGGATTACTAATGACGTCACTAAGCTAACAACCAAACCAAACGTATATGCTTTCGCTGACACTCGCAAAGAAAAAATTGTCGGAATATGTATAAAGATTGTGAAAATTCGTGTGACATGAGTACCTGAACTCGTTGTACATGGTCCTGTTGAAGTGGTCTCTCAGGAAGAACGACCAGAATCTGAACAGCGTGTTCATCTCTTGAGATTGCCCTATGCCGAGCTTCTTGCGTTCTGTAAAACAGATATTATATTCAGTCAAATGGATAGAATTATCTGAATTCACGCATTTGTGTGCGCATGTGTGCATGAGCGCGTGTATGTATGTATGTACACGTATTTGTGTGTGTAAATTTGTCAGGAATCTACGATATTTTTATGGTAGGCACCGTGTGAAACACTTCTCTATTAAGCGTATGCGTGTGTGTGAGAGGAGTACAAAACATGTTTAGTTAGTGTTAGATGTAACCTAGGGGAGAGAGAGAAATATATACTCTTAATATCTTATTAGTGTGTGTGTGCGTGTGTGTGTGTGTAAGTTTGTGTGTACGTGAATGTACTTGACGTGTGAGTGTACATATGAATTTATGCATGTATGTGTGGCAGGGTGTCAATCACGCACCCTTGAGGCACCGCGAGTGGTACTTGTGGTACGCCTGCTGCGTGAAGTGGTTCTCTCGCAGCAGCCCGTGGCTGGGATGGTGGAACGCCGGTAGAGCTTGACCCACTGAGCCGCAAGACGAGCCCAGCGTTGGGGATGTGCCCAGCGATCTGTGGGGAAACACCGTAAAATTATAATAAAACACATTTTTTATATTATTTTAGCGGTGATAGCTAGAAAATCGATAGAAAATAGATAGATAGAAAATCGGCCTCTCGATCAAAGGGTCCGCGGTTCAAATACTTACAGGGTATCATACCCCTAAGTGTTGGTCACCCTTAACTTATTATTTTTTATTTATCTATTTGGCAACATTTTTTTATTTATCTGGCAACACAACGTTTTCCGGGACAGCTAGTATAATATAACCTAATAACTATGGCCACTCACCCCGCGCTATCCCGATGCGGTCGACGGTGCTCCCTGGCGTCCATGATCCATCCGACGTGGTGCTCCACCGGCGGGTTGAGGCTGTGCCGGGTCTTGTGTTTGCGGCTACTGCTGCTCAGACAAACAAACAGACAGACGTTAGTATATATATATATATATGTAGAGAGAGAGGTGAGGGTGCTGTTGCTCAGGGGACAGACAGACAGAAATACAATATATATATTGTAATATTTATATACAACAACAGTAACAACAACAACAACAACAACTCACATGACGTCAGTGGCGTGCGGGTCCTTGTTCGCGACGTAGAAGCGAGCCGTGCGCTTCGGCCGCTTCGCCTTGCTGCCGCCCTCCGCTTGCTCGGCCTGCAAATTTATAACATTTTAGTTAATTATCTATCAGTAAAATCATTCTATTAGAAAAATATTATTCTTCGTCTAGTTTTTTATTAAGAGCCATTTAGATGGAGAGAGTTTCTCGCACGTTTCGGGTGGAGAAATCGTAAGCAATTATCACAAGAAATAATCGCCATAACATAGTCGTATCAAAATGTTTACACACAAGCAAGAACAAAAACTCGCCTACGATTATGTCATACGAGACTCGCATATGACATATCGCCAAGCGATAATTGCCTGTATTTGTATACATGACGAAATTATAGTAAGGAGATTCTTGCCAATGAGAATCTCGACTTGTATATACACGATTTCCTATGACATACTTTGAAGTTCGTACGAGTATCGTACAAGTCATGTATATTTAATGTAAATAATAATTGTAATCTTAATTTAACTATATTTTAATTTATTAGAGCGTCAATTATGTACATGACTTATTTATCTAAACTTTTGAAGGTGGTAGAACCCTCTGTGGTTCGACTCCGGCACCACCGCCACACCTATTTCTGTTATAACAGCAGTGTTAAGCTGCTGTGTTCTGGTTTGAAGTGTGGTAAGAGACATACTTTTCCGAGGCGATCCAGCAGGTAGCGGCGCATCTGTGGCCGACGTCAGGTAGGAATATCTAATACTATCTGGGGTTGATTACAGATGTACTTACGGCAGTAGCTTACCATCAGGTGGACTGCATGCTCGTCTGCTACTCCTATATTACGGGTGGGTGATGGTGGTTGTGGTGGTTGTAGTGGTGGTGTTGGTGGTGGTCATGGTGTTGGTGGTGGTCATGATGGTGGTGCTGCTGGTAGTGGTGAAGGTGGTGGTAGTGGTGGTGTTGGTGGTGTTGTTAGTGGCAGTGGTGCTGGTGATGGGAGTGGTAGAGCTGGTGATGTTGGTGGTAGTGGTGGTGTTGATGCTGCTGGTGGTCACAGTGGTACTGGTGGTGGTGGTGTGGGTACTCACGCTGTGCGGCTGGTGCGGGCGGGGCGGCGGCGGCGGCGGCTCGGGCGGGTTGCTGTGCCGCTCGCTCGGCAGCGCCGCTTCGAACTGCGAGCGGCTGATGAGAGCCACTGTGCGGTACTGGCCGCTGCCGTACGACTGTGGGGGAAAAGACGATTAGTAGACGCTTCGTCGTAGGGCATACGAGGCCCGTGACTATAGCACAAGGCTATGACGTCGCGGCAGTCTCGACAGTCGTTATAGGACATAAAGAGCCCGTAACCAGAGCCTCCGAACTCTGGGCGGCTCCGAAAGACCCGTCATCAACCCATTACTATCCCAATGCTGAGCACGGGTCTCCTCTCAGAGTGAGACGGATTAGGCCATAGTCAACCACGCTGGACAAATGCTAATTGGTCGATTTCACACTCTTATAGTTTTTTTTTTGAACTCTCAGGCGTGCTGTTTTCATCCAAAACATACATACGAAAACTTGTATCAGTTGAATTTTTAAATTAAAGAAATGAATTTTTTTCACCAAACCCATAAAAAAATAACTTGAAAAAATACAAAATAAATAATAAAAATATAAATTATAACAAAAAAAAAACAACGAAATTTATTTTTACGGTAGTAACAATAAAATTCGTTTTTTATTTTTTAAAAAATAAACCTCACCGAAGTATATTCCGAATCATTCCATAAGTCCTCTTCGTAGCGTCTGAGTCCATCTGTGATCACCTGGAAAATATAATTATCGATTAGTCGCATATTTTTATGTATTTTATATTTTCACTTAATTTCAAATGCTACCTACCTACATACAAGTTAATAAGAATGTAATGATCAATAAGATCATTGTTAATAAGAATGGGGTGATCCTACATGACCCGGCGTCACTCCCACGTCGTCGGGTACCTTTTGAAGGTTCCCCCTCGTAAACAAAAAAAAGAGGGATGATCTACACCTTTGTTTTATTGTAACCCCCTCCCCTTTCCTTGACCCATTGCCTCCATCCCCCGCTCACCTACTACAGCTCCCGACCCCCAGGTACCTACTCCCCCATCACACCCCCCGACCCCCTACACCCCCGGGGCGCTCACCTGCTCCAGGTCCTGCGTGATCTTGGTCCTGGTGGTCCAGTCGCCCTGGCGGTCGTGGCCGTCGTGTCTCGGCTGCCGACCAGCCTGCGTCACTATGAGGAGCCGCCCGACGTCCCGGTCGGGGAACTCCATGTCCGATTCGGAGTCCGACCTGGGGGTGGAAAGTAGGGGATAAAATGAGTAATGACTCATAGAACGCATAGAAGAACAATATAATTTGAGAAGGGAGAACACTATTAAATAATTATATTTAAAAATCGCACAATGAAAATCGTTAATCCTGATTCCTGACGATCCTGATGAGGTGAATGGGATAAAATTATTTAAATCGTGTATTGTCATCGGTTCTTGATATTTCTTCAAAACTTTAAATTAATCGGACCATTCAAAGTGAATAAAAATCGAGTTCAAAGAATTCCTTTACATACATACATAGATACAACCCAAGCTAATAAAAGCGTGGTAAAAAAACTAAAAACCACGTTTTTATAGTCAATAAAACTAAAAAGTAATAATTATTCTTAATAAACATAATAATACGAGTAAAATGATTTACGAAAATTAATGTTACTGTTTTGTAAGTGTAGAGTGCTTTAAAATATGATGAAAACTGATATAAAAGCGCGATAAGTTTAACACGTCATAGATGCGCCGCTACCCCTGAGGACTAAGCTGGAACCCCTCGGATTTCTGCATCATAACACTGCTGTTATGATGCAGAAATAAATCACCTGAGATTTAAAAAAAATCTCAAAGGTATGTGAAGTGTACCAATCCGCACTTGTCCAGCGCGGTGGACTATGGCCTAATCCTTCTCATTCTGAGAGGAGACCCGTGCCCAGCAGCGGGACAGTAAGTTTATGATGAAGACTAACCAAGCATCAGTAAACGTGTTATGCCTCGGCGGCGGCAGGTCCAGCTCCTCGTCGAGCTGGAAGTGTAACTCCTCGCGGGCCTCGGGGGGCTCTTCTCTCGCCTCGCGCGGCTCCCGGGGCTCTCGGGCTTCGCCCTCGCCGCGCTCGCGGGAGCCGGCCTTCGTGCGGCGTTTAACCTGGCAAATTGATAATTAAATATCAGTTGTATGGAATTACTTTGAGAAATGGAGGACTTCTATAACTGAAGAGTTTGTAATATGTTTGTTAAATGAGAATATTAATTTGTTTAATAAGAAAAGTTTAGTGAATAACCGGTAAAACACATAAGGCGCACAGGCAAACAGACAGACTGACAGACATATACAAAATGCAATAATTAGCTTTTGTTCAGTTATAAATACTTCATACACTTTCATATTCATTTACAGCTGTTATTAATAAAATTAATCTATTTCTATTTGATAAAATGATCTCTCTCGATGATAGAAAATTATTACATACACAATATTAGCAGTTATTAATAAGTTGATTTAGTAAGTTAAATTACGAAACAGTTATTAATATTCAATCTATACACATAGATTAGTAAAGATACTTCGCCGCCTTGAAATTGAATGAACCTAACCGGCTTATTTTAGTAAGTTCTTTTTTTGAATTCTTGACAAATAAAAACATTTTTAGAGAAAATTTACGAATAAATAACTAATTTACGTAATAATTACGAAATCAATAAATAATTATTTCAAATATTTTAGGGACATTTTAGCACAGAGACGTAGCAAAACTTTTTTACGCAACAATTTCAATTCTCAAAACTGGGTACATTTTCTTGTTAGGAGTGAGTAATCCTTACTAATCTATATCTATACAACAAAAGATTAAATTTTGACAATGTCTGTATACTACAAACCGTCAAATCTCGATCTTTAACAGATTAAATATGGATAGATTAAAGCTATTTTGAGACACTGATTTATTTGCATAGATATAACACTTAATAACATCAGCCCATAACAATGTTGCCATAATGAATGACAACGAATGTAATCGGCTTCAGGTAGAACCTGCTCTATATGGAGTTGTACAGATGTCCATACGACAGTTAGTTACCATTAGGTGGTCTGCAACCTCAATATATTCGGTGTATATTTGAATGTAACGACACTTATGAGCCGTTTAGTGTAGAGACACTAGCGGTTCGGTTGTGCCGTGTCTGTGTGTCCCGGACACCACCAGACACTGTGAGACACAAGTGTCCGTACTGGTGTCCGGGGAAACATAATGACATCGTAGACACTATACAGCAGAATATTATGTCAATTCTTTCTTTATAGATGATGATCCTATCTGAGGTTGGCCTCCTTTTTTATAATATAAGACTAGCAGACGAGCATGCAGTCAACCTGATGGTAAGTGGCTACTGTCGCCCATGGACACGAGCAATCAACCCTAGATAGGATTAGGATTTCCTGCCTGAGGTCGGCCACCGATGCATTGCTACCCTTGCAGATTGAGTTGAAAAACCTCAGGTAAAAAAAATATCTCCCTTACCTCACTCTTGAAACCAGAACACAGCAGCGCTTAACACTGCTGTTATAACAGAAATAGGTGTGGCGGTGGTGCCACCGGAGTCCAACCACAGAGAGTTCTACCACGTACACAATATTCTTGATGTGTATAATTTATGACTAAGTAATCATTGTCATATGAACATCTATAATTTACCTGAAGTCGATCATAGATGCGTTTCCATCACAGAGACATAATTGATACAAGCGACTTCCCTTTAAATAAGCTTTCAAAAACCAAAACCTGATCCAAATTAAATGAGTACTTTTTGAGAAAATCTCGTTCATACAAGCATACATACATACATACATAGCGGTCGAATACAGAACCTCCTTTTTTTAAGTCGGTTAACAAACGCCACATCAGACTATAGTACGTAGAATGTAGTGTCAGGTCCTCACCTCAGTCCAAACATCATCACTCCTCTCCACTCCGGGGCTGGTCCCACGCGGTCCACTCCCCGGCGGCACCTTATCCGTCAGCTCCTCTGTAAACATAACAAACGTGTAAATATTACAACTACGTCACATTTCGTTGCGTCACGTTGTGAAACACACTTTCCCGACATGCACTTGTAATTTAATATTTTAAACTATAATTACAATTAAAAAAACGCTTGCTACACTCACAGCCCCACACTGTGTTGTGGGTCCCATGGACACACAGAGACACACACAAACATCGAAACCCAGAACAAATATATAAATTCATCATTCTATGGCCGGGGGCTGAACCCGGAACCCTTTGCGCGATAGACCGGTATGGTGACCGCTTCGCCACGCGGGTCGTCGGGAATTATAATTTCAATAATAATTGTGTACTCATTATTCCTGAAAGACTATTTAATTTAATAAAATATTCAATAACAACTCCATTCTTTATTATCTCTGACAATCCAATCAATGAAATATTTTTCTTTATTTTTATATAGTTTTCTGTAAGGTTGCTACTTTCCAGCAAGTAAACACAAAATAAATAAAAAAGTATTGTAATGAAAATATACCTTTACAATTATTATTTTGTGTTTATTTTACTTATTTAGTTCTTATCTACACATATAAATAAAATTGGTGTGTCTGTTTTTAATATTGAAATAACCGCTTTTTACTACATGCATATGAATATACATATGGTACATACACCAAGATAACATTTTTTTTAATTTTGTCTGTCTGTTTGTTGTGGCTAATCTCTGAAATGGCTGGACCGACGTTGACGGAACTTCTATTGACAAGTAGCTGATGTAATAAGGAGTAACTTAGGCTTAATATATTTTAGAACTAGATATGCCCCGCGGTTTCACCCGTGTTAGAATTACTATTTAACGCGGGTAAAACCGCGGGGCACAACTAGTTTGGCTCTTATTTCGATTCAAATTGTTAATAAATAGATTTCTCGTTATTTTTGTATTTTTTTTAAAAAAAATCCGCTACTGATGTTATAAATAAAATAATATAATAATAATAACACAACAACATACCGTTCCTGCGAGCCTGCGGTACGAACTCCGGCACATCGGGGTTGAGCAGATCGTGGGGCGTTCCCGCCGCGGCGCCCGCACGACCCGTGCGGAACATCCTGGGGAGACAGACGTGCCCGGTTAGTTCACGTTTATATAACAACTACTTCAATGACAGTGGTAAAGTAGATTCCACCATTTGACACTATACTAAAAACTAAAAAAGAAAAATGCAAAAAACAATTCGTAGTGGTTCATTGTGTTCAAATAACCTTCGTTTAATTGTTGAAAGCAATGGTTTCCACTTAAAGGTGGTAGAACCTTGTGTGGTTCTACTCCGGCAGCACCGCTGCCACACCTATTTCTGCTTCATAACTGTTTACATATATTTTTTTTACACGCTTTTTATTAGCTTCACCTGTATGTTTGTTTGTATGTTTGTAACCGACTTCTTTTTAGTTTCAATAACTGTTAGAGCGTGATTTTTAGTTTTGAAAATAATAATGTTATTTATAATATAGGAGTATTAGACGAGCATGTAGTTCACCAAATGGGAAGTGGTTACTGCCGCCCATGAACATCTGTAATCAACCCCAGATAGGATCAGATAACCCTGCCTTAGGTCATTCACAAAAGCTTTGCTAATTTTAAACGCCTTAGATAAGTACTCCTTTGCCACTCCTTAAACCAGAACACAGCAACTGCTGTTATGACAGAAATAGGTGAGACGGTGGTACCGCCGGAGTCGAACCACAGGGTTCCACCATCTTCAAGCTTATCCGAGGTGTTCAAATTTAATTCCCAATAGCAACGCTGTAACTTGAGTTAATTACAGATGTTCACACTGCGACGGCCACTTAACATCAGATAAACTACATTCATATAGGAGCTATTGCATCCATAATACCAGCGGATTCTACCTCGTACCTTCGTCCTCTCTCAACCGCGAGGTAGCGGAGAGAATATGGCAGATTCCTATAACCTAACACAACGCCATCTATCATCGAATGGCAGTCTTATACAGTTGTAGGGTTCGGCCCGCGACGGTAATAATAAACGTCCAATAGGTTTCGAATGTACTTTTTTTTATAATATAGGAGTAGCAGACGAGCATGAAGTCCACCTGATGGTAAGTGGCTACTGCCGCCCATGGACATCTGTAAGCAACCCCAGATAGGATTAGATATTCCTACCTGAGGTCGGCCACAGATGCGCCGCTACCCCTGAGGACTAAGCTGGAACGCCTCGGAAAAGTCTGTCTCCCTTACCACACCCTTCAAACCGGAACACAGCAGCGCCTAACACTGCTGTTATTAGGTAGAAATAGGTGTGGCGGTGGTGCCGCCGGAGTCGAACCACAAAGAGTTCTACCACCTTCAAAAACTTTATTACTTACTCTTTTACAATAGGTGTCAAGCTTATATACTACTTACATCTTACTCTACACAGTACCTTGGCAAGGGGGGCGGTGGTACAGCCCTGAGGAGGCTGGACACGGGCGCCACGAGCGGCCCGCCCATCGTCGCTAGCGGGAAGATGCCAACCATCTGCTTCTTGCGTCTGTGGATACAAGATATCATGTAAATAAGTTTAAATTAAAAAAGAGGTATAGATCTTATATACTAAATAATTATATACTTAATATAAAATAGTAAATTGGAAACTTTGCTATTTTCGATTAAAAATGATTTCGATTATGTCTTTTGATTCTTGACTTCGATTAAATATTTTTTAAATGATGGAATTAATCATTGAGTGAGTTATCACGATTTTCGATTAAAGACGATATCGATTATTTCTTTTGATTCTTGATTCGATTAAATTACTATTAAATGATGGAAGAACCAATCCACCTGTAGACTTTTACAATACGCTCGTTAGTATTGACAATCACTCATTATGCGTTTGTCTCTATAAAAGTCAATATTTTACCATTCTCTACGTAATGATTGTTAAATTTAGAATTACGGTAGACAAACATTGATTAAGATTGATTATTAGTAACGGTAAATATATTAACGGGCTTTAGGAATAAACTAATCTTTTATTTATCACAATAAATGCTATGCATTAAGTCCGCCTTTGTGCCTTTACATTTCTGTAAGGTTCATAAAGAATAAATAAATAAATAAAAACAAACCTAACATTTTTTGTATGTCTATTAATCTGTCCTTACGATTGATCCCTCTTGACTTTTGAGTCCCTCAATTATTATCAATACTCATCGATCTTATACATAGTTTTATATATTTTAAGAGAATTTAACTCAAAAAGGATTTACAAAGACTATAAGATTTTTTTTTGTCTGTATAAAGTACCAAGTGAGTAATAGGTACTTTATATTACTTACGATCTAGCCTAATTTATGACTAATGAGTAATTCTACGCTAACTTAAACTGCTAAATAATCATATAATGAAGGTGGCGTCCTCTGACACTGCACTTCTTTGTTTTAACACATTAGGGAGTAGACACATTGTTCTTGTGTTCTATAATAATAAGACTATAAGACTGAAGTAATAAATATGTAACGACGCTTATGAGCCGTTTAGTGTGGAGACACTAGCGGTTCGGTTGTGCCGTGTCAGTGTGTCCCGGACACCACCAGACACTGAGACACAAGTGTCAGTACTGGTGTCCAGGGAAATATATTGTTATGATTGGTATTAACCAGGGAAAAACGCCTTCTACACTCACAGTCCCACACTAAGAATCCCCATATCGTGTTCGCTCATACACACACATAGACATATAAACAAACACCCAGACCCAGAAGCAGAAATCTAAATTAATAATTTTATGATATATGATATCTGCCTGTCGGAGGATCGAACCCGGGACCCTCTGCGCGTCAGACCGGCATGGTGACCCTCCGCTACTAGTATGCATATGAACTATATATTACTACAGCAATATTTCTGAACTAATTCCTCGCCGAATACTGTCGGATGACTCGAAACGAATTGTCTTTATTTGAACTTGAATTTATCCTTGAAAGTGGTAAAACCCTACGTTGTTCGACCCTCGAGCCATCTGGAGGCTGTGTTCCGCTTCGAAATTTTCTCAAAAAATTACCAGCAGCGCTTAACACTGCTGTTATAACAGATATATGTGTGGCGGTGGTGCCGCCGGAATCGAACCGCAGAGAGTTCTACCACCTTCAAAACTACATTTACCCACAAAACGTATTTTACTATACAGATAACTCTATGGTGCCGACATTTATGTCAGTTTTTTAATCACTTTGATTTTTTTCTCAAACTCGCAAAGAAGTAAAAATAATATAACTCACCTCTTTTCCCCCGGTTTAGCATCCTCCCCTCCATCGGACTGAAGCGGGGGGTCATCATTGGACTCTGTTCTCTTCTCTACATCTTTCTTCTCCGCCTCGACGACTTCAACTGTCTCCTTCTCTTCCGCTTTCGGAACTTTAGCGTCGACGTCAGCGACAACCGGCTTCACTTCCGCGACAACCGATTTCACTTCCGCGACAACCGGTTTCACTTCCACGACATCGAGTTTCCTCACTTCCGCGACAACCGGTTCCACTTCCCCGACATCGAGTTTCCTCACTGCAGCGATAAGCGATTTCACTTCGGCGAGATCCAGCATCACTTCAGCAGCAGCTTCGGGCGATTCTTTTGTTTCTTCGATTGGTTTAGAGTCGTTTTCGATTTGTTTTGTCTCTGTTTGTGGTATGTGCGTTTCGTCTTGATTGCTTGTCTGCAATTAAAGGATTAAGAGATTATTTAATATGCTATTGATCATCTTAAAATATAAACATGTTTAGAATAGAATAGAATAATAATATTTGCATAGAATAGGTACATAATCAGGTGTTACAAGATTTAGGTCCTCTTATTTTGCTAACAAAACGGTAGCATGCAAATTGAAGAAAATATAATAAAAATTAGTTATCATAAAATATACAATTAGAAAAAAAAAAGAAATAAAAATGTCAATAGAATCAATTGCATAGAAACTCATTAATGTTATAAAAATTGTTCAACAATAAATATGTCCTTAATTCAAAATTAAATTTAAAATGTTATTTTAATTTATTTTAATTTTTAATTTTCCAATTTACAGGGATACTATCCTTACATTTATATTATTGTTGGAGTTGCTAAATATCTTGCAGTTCACCTGATGGTACATGGCAATGGCAGTGGCATCATAGCAACGATTTCGTAGCAACGAAAACTGCATCATTAATTTTTTAAAATATCTTTTTCCCTAGCCGGGAATCGAACGAGTTAATTTAAAAAAAAAAATACACCCTCTGTATTATTCCACCATCTGATAGTGTCGCTTATAAGGATCAAATTCTGGGAAGTAATGTTATGTGATTCCCGGCTAGGGAAAAAGATATTTTAAAAAACTAATGATGCAGTTTTAGTTTTTATCAAAATCGGCCTCGTAACTCCTTTCAGCATTTTTCGCTAATCCTTATTGTTTTGGATTTGGCCCTGAAGGCCCGTTTTAAAAATTCACCCTGTATATGTATAAGAGTTTCTCGTTGAAGCCGATCACAGATTCGTTGCCATGTAAGAAAGGTCAAAGCCAGAAAGCCAGCATCCACACCCTCACAACTAATCCCAAGAGTGCGAGACATAGGTGTGGCGGTGGTAGCTCCCGAGTCAAATTATACTGAACCCTGCCTTTCCTATCTTTCAAAACAAATTACCTTCATCTACCTTCCCTGTCTTTCAATTACCATTTACTACTAAAAAATCATAGATAAGTATAGATAGATATCTATACTTATCTATGATTGTATATCTTATGGTGGTGAGATCACCACCTTGTAATTGAAGGAAGCCATTAAATGGCTCAAACGGCTGACAATTCTGTCAGCCATTTAATGGCTGCTATGGTGTAATTTACGCGAAACAATGCCAACGTGCGCAGTTAAGTGATTGGATTTGATTTTGATTTGAAGTGGTGCAAAAACACGAAATCGAAGAAAAAGAACGGAGAAATATCGTTTCATTCGTAAATGATCTAAAAAATACATTTTTCTAATATTTTTCAAACACGAAAATAGATGACAGTGACAATTTCAATTGTCAAAACATTTCCTTGTTAGGAGTAATATTTACTAATCTAAGTACAAAATTAATTATAAACTCATTTATATTAATCTCACCTTAATATCAGCAGTCTTAGCAGCGCCATCGTTCTCCGCTTCCGCATCAACTTTATCTTCTTTCACCTTCTGTTCTATACTCGGCGCCTCTTCCATCTTCTGTTCAACGGCACCTTCTTTATCATTGTCGGAGTCAGTTTTGTCGGGTTTTGTGTCAGTTTTGTCGGTGTTCTCGTGCGTTTTGTCGTGTCTCTCGGACGTTTTGTCAGTCTCATCGGAGTTGGTCCCTGATGTGATGTCCAGTATCGGCCATTTCGTTGGTTCGAACGCTGTTCGTACCTGCCAGGAAATAAAGCATATTTTTAATTTGTTATAAAGAGTAATTCAACAATAATTTATAAGCTAATGTTTCCATTATATTCAGTCAATTTGTACCTTGCATTATATCTCATAGTTAAATTAAATCACGACATACCATAAATAAAAAAAAAGATAATACAAAATAGCTGCCTGACGTAATCGCACTAGCTCTTAACATATTCTCGTCATTGTCATTGCTCGTGCAATATTTCAAAAGCAACCACAACATTCAACTGTTTACATTTAAGGAGTTCCCTCAGTTCGTAATCTTAGTTACACCTAAAACTTCACTCATTAACCGCATTTTCGTGCCGTTAACAACTGCCTTGGTTTATCACTGTTGTCATCTGCACACTACCGTCACCGGGATCGTGTTCGCGAACATCACCAGCCCTGCGGTGGAACGACGCAATCAGCGTCACCGGAATCGTGTTCGCGGACATCACCGGCGCCCAGCTCACCTTGAACCCCTGTATGAGCTGCAGGCGGTCGGAGTCGCGGATCGCGTCGAGCACGAGCTGCACGTCGGCGGTGAGCGCGCGCACGCGGTGGAACGACGCGATCAGCGTCACCGGGATCGTGCCGTCCGCGGACATCTTGCGGCGTAAGAAGAAATCGCGCGCTAGGTTGTCCGGGCTGAAGTAGTACTCGCTGTGGATGACAAAAAAAATTGAATTAGTCTCTTATATTGACGTGGTAAACATTAACAGTTATGATAAAATTGTGTACTAACGCATAATCGTTTAAACGTGGCCCGCACACGTACAACGTTGAAGCAACAGCAACGTCGCCGTAGCAGCCGTAGCGCCGTAGTAATAGGTCTGCGCGAGATTCGCCAGCGCGCCGTAGCAGATCACCTACGCGAGGAGCGGGACGAGCAACTAATAAGATCCTTCAACATAGCCGGATCCAGCTCTAACGCATACGGTGCTGTCGTAGCGGCCGTCGCCCCGTAGTAGTACGCCTGCGCGAGGGGCGGAGCCAGGGGCGGGGCGAGGGGCTCCAGCGCGCCGTAGATCACCTACGAGAGAGGCGGGGCGAGCTACATCCAAATCACACTTACATCTGCTTCTTGATAAGGTCCTTCAACGTCGTCGGATCCAAGCCAAGCCCGTACGGCGCCGTCGTAGCGGCCGCTGCCCCGTAGTAGTACGGTTGCGCGAGAGGCGGAGCTAGGTGCCCCAACGCACCGTAGAACACCTACGAGATGGGCGAGGCAAACTACATCCAAATCAAACTTACATCTGCTTCTTGATAAGGTCCTTCAACGTAGCCGGATCCAACCCAAGCCCGTACGGCGCCGTCGTAGCGGCCGCCGCCCCGTAGTAGTACGCCTGGGCGAGGGGCGGCGCTAGGGGCGGGGCGAGAGGCCCCAGCGCGCCGTAGTGCAGCACCAGCCCCTGCGGGAGCGCCGGCTGAGCTCGCAGCTGGGGAGGGGACCGGCCGTCACCGCCCGTGGGAGCCTCGGTACTACGGTACCACGACTATGTGCGACTACACGACTTGCTAGCGTTCTATTTACTAACGATCGTTATATATCGTTCGGTTTTGAGTTGGTCCTATCGTTCTATATCGTACCGTTACTACTAGCGATTTATCAATTACCGATCTTACTATATAGGTCTTTAGGGCTAGTCCCATCGATCTATATCGTTCGATTTAGTATTAAATCGCGAGTGCTATATATTCATTACTGATCATACTACATCGTTCGATTTAGCGTTGGTCCTATTATTCTATATTTCATTGCGAGTCTTCATCATCAACCCATTACTGTCCCACTGCTGGGCACGAGTCTCCTCTCACAATGACAAGGATTAGGCCACAGTTTACCGCGCTGGCCAAGTGCGTATTGGTAAACTTCACATACATTTGAGATATTTTATTAATCTCTCAGGTATGCAGGTTTCCTCATGATGTTTTCCTTCACCATTTAGCAAGTGATAATTATCATCAAGTGATATTATGAAAAATCAGAGGTGCGTGCCTGGGATTTGAACCTAGGACCTCTCGATCGAGAGGCCAAGTTTCTTAACCACTAGGCTATCACTGCTTTTTACTGCACTTCATTGCGAGTGCTATATAGAAAGTACTTATCACACTATATCGTTCTATTAGCGTTCCAATCAGTGCTGATCTTATACTGTTCGTATTTTATACAACGATCACGATAATCAGATTATTATTACTGAGTATTTAGGTTCTTATCATTCATAATCATAATCTTTATTTGCTAAATAAGGTACAATGGATGTTAACACAAAGTATTATTTCCTCTTATTTTACCTTTAAGGCGTGCAAATATACAGTCAGGCCAAAAATATTTCCAATATTATTTATAATATTAAATTGATTTATTAAATTGACAAATTGTCAGATTAATACACACATCATAATTATTATTTTTTATATAAATTTAACATTTCATGGTTCTCTCGTTCTAAATGTGGTGATTCTCTAGAATCTACATTTCATAATCCTATTGTTGTTCTAACATACCATGATTATATCGTTCTATATTTCATGGTTCTATCGTTCTACATTCCATGATTTCCTCGTTCGAAATATAGCAATTCTCTAGCGATCTACATTGCAACTAACGTTCGAATATTCCTTATTATTTATTACTCTACTATCTTACTTCTTACAACTGCATACAATCGTACGTACAACGTGTCATACGTCACACTAACATCATAAATCTTCGTAAAACCAAATAAAAACGACAAAATTCTATAATTGTAAACAGCGCCATCTACCGAGCACATAGTCGGGTCCGTTCTCAAACAATCGTAACCGAAGCCGCCACATGTTTAATGTAACCCATCGATGATAATGAATAACCATTATTAGTCGAATATAAAAAAATATAAAAAAAACGTTAGTCAAAAATATATATAAAACCCATATATGTTATGAAATTATTGCTTAAACTTTTTGCTATTCAAAAGATTTCATAATACTCATTCTTAATTCCAAGAACTGATGTACATAGACTTTTTTGGAACATGTTTCTCTTTCACACCGTATTCAAAACGAGTGAGAGGTATATTTTTCGCCACTTTGGTTCTGAAATTGTTCTGGTAATTACGTCAGCCATATTTATTACTTTTTTGCAAAATTTCGTAGGTTCTCATCCCAATGTCTAAGTAGGGTAGGGGGGAAAGAGTTTTGCGTACTTTCACTGACATGGCAGTAGTAGGAGAGCGGAAAAATTACTAAAATTCTGGTTACATAATAATCAAATGACTGACGCTACCTTTGCAACAGACAGATGACTCAGAATTGCCTGCTTTTAAGCATTATTTTACGATTTTATTGCATATATTTCTACACTACGAAAGAAAGCATTTATGTTTTTTTTTTTGCTTCGTTGTATATAAACATTTGAAATGGATAATATGGCATTAAAAGTCTTTCAAAGCATGTTACCCACGTTACAGCACTTTCGTAAATATAAATAAGTGTATATTAGAAATATGTATAAAATTAATTTTAATAATGCATATATAAATATACAATTATTACAACATGCATGCAAAGCATAAAAAACCCTGATTCCAATGAATAAATGCAAAAAACAAATATGAAATAATACTAAAAAAATATTATACGAGTATATGACTAAATATATGATTTCATTTTGATGTATGCTTTTTAATGTATGGAGGGGGAGTGGGGGGAACACGTTTAGGTATGAAATATCCTTCTAGAAACTCGACCAAAAATATTAAAAAGTCCAAAAATATCATAGAAATGTATGTAAATATATACAATTATATTATTAAAATATTTTTTATAGTCCCACTAGTCGACATGGATCTCCTATTGAAAGAAATTTTCAAATTATAGTATACTACTCTAGTATTGGTATAATACGAATCCGTACTTAGTACTTAAACTGATAGACATTTGATCATATGAGCTTACAAAAATATAAATTTTGAATCAAACCTTTCAATATTTTTGATCGAATTTTCATGTGATTAAGAAAGATAGTCATACCAGGGACAAAACGCGCTCAGCCAATGCGTTTTGCCCCGAAAAAAATACAAGAAAAAAAACAAAAGTTTGTTAAAAACAATTTTAAGGTGCGATGGACTCTTTATAGAATGCAAATTAATTGTTTGTAGGAGCAAGCGACTATAAATATTAATTATTAATAATATTATTATTCATTAATTATGACTAAAAAAACAATATTAATAAATTTTTAAATACTGAAGTCTGAAATTTGACAATTTGGCATAAGGAGATTATGTCCGAGAATAACAATCTTAGTTCGGAGCTTGTATGTATATATGAAAATTATTGAGAAAACTTCGATACCGTGATTCAGAAACGTTCAGAAACGTGTAGCGCCATCTCTTGACGACTTGCTGAATGTCACCACCATTTTTTTATATATATTATTTTTAATTTCGTCAAATTTAGAATTTTAGCTGGTGAATTTTAGCAAGCTTGTGATACAATTTGTAAATTAATATTTATACGTTAATTTTTTTTTTTTTTAGTGACTCTTGTAAAATTAATTTATTTGAGTCGTGCAACCAGTCAGATTCGTGTAAACAGCATGACGTGTATCTTAGGGTGGGTTGCATCATGTAACTGACGTCTACAAAACCTTAACCAACCGTCAAATCCTAAATATTGATTAGATGCACCATTTTAATTAAGGTTGAATTTACGTCATAAGCATGACTAACACTGAAAATTAACCGCTCGATTACGATCAGTTAAAGTTACAGTTTTTATCAACCTCCCTATCTGTCAATGTCGACTAAAAATTTGTGATGACAGCGACACGAGTGACGTTAGTGACAAATAAATTGGTGCAACACAGAATTGTCACATTCTATCGTTACCGTCGAAGTTACTGTTATATTTAGCATTAATTAACTCTGTATTCAGAGCGGACTAGAAGTTTGGCGCGGTCTGTATCTTAGCGTTGTGTGTGTTGTATTTACCTGCTGCATATCATGATGGTTATACTCGTGAGCGTGGTACAGATGGTGCGGATGTGCGGGGAGGGCGGAGGCCGGGCGCGGCGCCCCGCGGCGTCCGCCCCGCGCTCTAGTGGCGCCCCGGCCTCGGGCTCCGCCCCGACCGCGCGCCTCCTCGCCGTTCAGTGACGACGTGTCTGGGGGGAAAGGGGGGTATTTAGTATACAATTTTATATTGCGTCTAACAATGTAACTATTAATGCATATTTTGAAGTGAAAACTTCTTAAGCGACGTTGTGCACTTTTTATGATGGAAAAAAATGTTAAACTTGCGTCAGGAAACTAATCGTAAATTCGTAAGAAGGAGGGAGGGAGAGTAGACCGCCGGCGCGGCGCAGGGGAGGAAGTATCCCCCTCTCTTTATGAAGAAAATGTATGCCTGCGCTTGTGTCTATATATTATATTATTTACTTATCTAATATAAATTGTCACGTTTGTGTATGATAGCACAATAAATGAATATTGTATTTTACCACATAAATGATAGTACTTTTATACGGATAATTAAAGCAATTCATGTAAAATTCCCTAACCATTCCAAAATATCAAAATCTATGTTAGTTTATGAACTAACATTAGCTTACACCAACTAATTCATATTTACGAGATAAATGTATTTCACTCAAACCAACCGAAAACAAACAATACATTTTCAGCGCATAATGTTCAAGAGAAAGTAATAATGTACCCGTATTGCGTAACCCAACAATTCCATATTGGTAATGTGAGGCCTAAATAACGGGACGAAATCGGCGGCACCACCGCCACACCCATTTTTTCTGTTATGACAGCAGAGTTAAGCGCTGCCGTGTTCTGGTTTGAAGTGTGGTAAGGGAGACTTGTCCGACGCGTTCCAACTTAGTCCTCAGGGGTAACGGCTCACCTGTGGTCGACCCCAGGTAGGAATATCTAATCTCCTATCTGGGGTTGATTACAGATGTCCATGGGCGGCAGTAGCCACTTACCATCTAGTGGACTGCATGCTCATCTGCTATTCCTATATTATAAAAAATATATATGCCGATGTCCAGCCTAACGGGGTGCATCAGGCAATGCTTCCCAAACCACTTTGCCTTCACAACAAACAATTTTTCCGTAAAATGTTCCCAACACCCCCAGACTTCCTTAGACCTTATCAACATAACAATGGTGCCAGAATCGTAATCTTCCCCTCAGTAAACCCTCAAAGTTCCCCAAGTCTCGTTGACCTTGCAGTCCTCACAACAAACAATTTTCCCGTATAATTTACCAACATTTCAAGTGCTCCCCAGCCCTCATCAATACAGCAATGGTCATAGACCCCCACTCACCATTATCCAGCCTGACGGGGTGCGGTGGGCCATGCTTCCCCGGCCGCGCCGCCTTCACGTCGATGTCGAGCGGCACCCATTTGTGTTTGCCCGACTTGTTGCCGCTCTTGCCCGCTGTGAACACATAATAATGTTTGGTTAGATTACTTTACAACTATCCCTGCAGTCCCGGGACTAGAATAGGGCTACGGTATCCCCTGCTTGTCGTAAGAGGCGACTAAAAGGGGCTTACGGCGTTAAGGGTTGCAAGAGTGAGAGCTCGAACCGCCCGGCTAGCGACTCCGGGAAAGACGGCAGTATGTGTGGTCGCATACCGTCGTAAACACCACACAGAGAAGAGTATACAAAGGGCGTCCAGAGGAACGACGTGAGGTTTTAACTGGTAAGAGTCCGGCATATCCTCTCCGCTTAATCATCCATGTTGCCCATGGATGGTCAAGTCTGCTTACTATCAGATAAACTTTCTTTTCTTTGAAGACAGTAGAACTTTGTGGTTCGACTCCGGAGAAGTCGACATCATGTAGAAATTTAATCATATCTGGTATTGCACATAGTAGTGACTTACGATCAGGTGGACTGCAATGCCACCTGATTTTCTGCTACAATTTGAATCCAGGCACAAAACTCACCGGCTGCCTTATTCTTGTCCATGTGCGCGTGCTTGTCCACGTGGCCCTGGTGATTGTACGCCGGCTCCACTTTCTCCACCCTGGGCGGCTGCTCCTCCAGCGGCTTCCGCTCTTGGTCCTGGAAACATTAAACATATAATAGTTATTATTTTTTCCATAATTTTACAGTAACTGACAAGCATGCAGTTCACCTGATGGTAAGTGGCTACTGCCGCCCGTGGACATCTGTAATCAACCTCAGATAAGATTAGAGTGGGTGAAAACCGGTCTCTCAATCGAAAGGTTCGAGATTTGAATCCCAGGCACACAACACAGATTTTTCAATTAATATTAAAAATTAATTATCACTTGCTGTAACGGTGAAAGAAATCATCGTGAGGAAACTTGCATATACGAGAGATCTTAAAATAAAAAAATCTCATTCATATGTAAAGTCTACCAATACGCACTTGGCCAGCGCGGTGGACTATGGCCTCATCCTTCTCATCTAGAGAGGAGACCTGCTATAGAAATATAAATGTGCTTTCTATTGACAACTGAACTTGAAAACAAATTTTCAGTTTAATGTCTCAAGAAAACAATACTAATATCCCCGTTAGCGTAACCCACCATTTCCATGAAGAAAATGAGAGGCATTCATAACGGGAAAGTCCTCTACTGTGTGTCGGAGGGCACGTTAAGTCCTTCACAAAAGTATCTACACACCTATTTCTCTTATAACAGCAGTGTTAAGCGCTGCTGTGTTCTGGTTTGAAGGTGGTAAGGGAGACATACATTTCCGAGGCGTTCCAGCTTAGTCCTCAGGGGTAGCGGCGCATCTGTAGCCGACCTCAGGTAGGAATATCTAATCCTATCTGGGGTTGATTACAAATGTCCATGGGTGGTAGTAGCCACTTACCATCAGATGGACTGCATGCTCGTCTGCTACTCCTACATTATCCCGAGTCCCGGAGTTCCCGGAGTCCTCTACACAGCGCCGAGGACGGCCGCCGAGGGAGTTTTAGGTCGGCAAACTCCCCACATAAACCCGTGTTGCTCCCGCTGCATTTTTGAAGGTTCCCCTCGTCATCAAAAAAATAAAAAGGTACTACCTGAAGCCAATCAAATGCATTTTCTCTCCTAAGGTTTAAGATAACAGTAACCTATGAGGCGAGGTTACCGATCAATAACGCCGTGTCGCTCCCACAGCACGGCACCGGGTACCTTTTGAAGGTTTCCCCCTCGAGAGAAAAATTCTTGCTCCGCTCCGCTTGCGTTCCTTTGGAGATCCCCAAGTCCTCTACCCAGAGTTGAGGACGGCCACCGGGGGGTTTTAGTGCGGTAAATATCCCACATAACCCCGTGTCGCTCCCACAGCACCAAATACCTTTTGGTTTCCCCCTCGAGAGAAAAACAGCAGACGATCACCGATTAGCCTATACCAACTAATGGAATGGAAGCCACCACTCACCGCATTCCCGTTATGGTGGGCCGGGTCGGCGTCGTGCGGCGGCGGCGTGGAGTGGCACCGCGCGCCCGCGACGGCGGCGCCCAGCGTCGGCCAGTCGCCTATGTCCGTGAAGTCTGACGCCTGGAACAAATGGAGGCGGGGGTTTAGTTTGGGAAATGTAATACGAACATATGTATGTAATTATATATACATGCCCTTTAGTACAAAGGCGCGGAGGCCCTGGAGCAACCAAGGAGTGACGTGAGACAACCAAAGAGTGTCGCCCCTAAAAAATTTCCGAATTTTTTTCGCCCTACAAAAATTTATTGGCAAAAATAAAATTATTACAAGGGGTCTGGAAAAGCAGACAATACGACATCTTTTAACTCGCTGAACCGTCGAAATTTAGATATTTTCTTGCTCTTTTCTATGACCTCTCTTATGGTGGCCCCGGAGCAGTAGTCCGGCTTGCAATCCCCTAAATGTATGTATGTATGTGCCTACATACGGTGTCGTTGGATTCGTCTAAATTGCGGGAGTAACATAGGCATAATTATAAACGGTCAGTTTATTTTTATAATAAATACAAGTCGATAATTATAAATTAGAATAGTAAACGAACATGCCGTCCACTTGATGGTAAGGTCATTGTTTTAAACACCTTAAGGTCAGGGGTCAATCAAAGGTTAATGGCGAGCATCATAGGCTCGCCAACTAATACGGAAAATACGTTATTCTTACATCCGAAATACGTTAGTCTTTTACAGAGGTTCCCAAACTATAATTAAAATAAATCAGCCGTGTACACCTGCTGGGTTTCTAAAGGTGAGCTTAAAGGGATACACTTACGTGTGTATTTCTAGCAAGCTCATTTTCATAGACATACTGAAATTATTACCACCAAGGGTGCAAATGAGTAATCCCTTGTTACGTTGCGACTATCCATTGAGTCGTAACGTATAGAGCTTATGACCCCTCAGGGGCGCATGTTAAAAACCTAACTAAATAAAAAAAGACGTCGTTCTAGCCACTGGGCCGCATTAGCCACATCAGCCACCTCCTCCTCTTCGCCTTGGCCTTAGCTTATGACCCCTAAGGGGCGCAATTTAAAAAACCTAACAAAATAAAAAAGACGTTCTAGCCTCAGGGCCGTATAAGTCACACCACCACCTCTAAAATACTCACTTGAGCATCATTCTCCATCTTCGCCCAGCTCCGCTTCGCCTTGGCCTTCCGGCGCGCGGTCACGACGGCTGTCATGCTCTCAAGACACACGTATCGTAGAGCTTATGACCCCTAAGGGGCGCAACTAACTAAAATCCTAATTAAATAAAAACAACACCGTACTAGCCACGGGGCCGTAGTAGACACATCAACCACCTCTACAATAATCACTTGGGCATCATTCTCCATCTTCGCCCAGCTCCTCTTCGCCTTGGCCTTAGCTTATGACCCCTAAAGGGCGCAACTTAAAAAACCTAACAAAATAAAAATGATGACGTTCTAGCCACTGGGCCTTATTAGTCACATCAACCACGTCTATAATACTCACTTGAGCATCATTCTCCACCTTCGCCCAGCTCCGCTTCGCCTTGGCCTTCCGGCGCGCGGTCACGCCGGCTGTCATGCTCTCAAGACACACGCACTCCAGCGTCCCGACACTATACACTCAATGGGACATTCTCGACACTGCACTCACTTTACGCAATACACTTTGTATACACGTTCAACTATTGTTTATCATGACTTAAACTTTTTTTTGATTTGTTAAAGTTTAACGGAATGTTTAATAGTTAACGGCTGTGAATAGAATTTAAATTCGTGGTTAAGAGATTTGGATTCGATTGGATTACAGATTTACGCCCGTTATTAATATTCAATCTATCTTATGCTTTTCCTACCAAAGATCGATATAATAATATGAGTATGACCTTTTATATTACATAATCTTTGATAGACAAAAAATTGATAGATTGATTTATTAACAACAGGGGGTGGAAAATAGGGGGTGGTAGAGCCAGTTCGATCGAGAAGATACCACCACCACACCTTTTTGATGCTGATACCTCCTACAGATCAATCCAAACTTGCTCTACCTTTTAAGAAATTATATATATATAATTTAATAATAACCTTTAAGAAACTGACCCCCTAAGGAGCTAAATAGAAACAGAACAGTGAAAAAGCATGTTAAATAAATACAGAGTGATCATTTTTTCTCAAAATTCATTTAAAACCTTAACAAATACATTGATAACGCAATTACGAAAGTGTTAAACAAAATGCAATAACAATTTGCCGACAATGTAATTTATTTTTTAAAGATAGTAAGTGCATATAAATAACCTATCACTTCATACCTATCACAATTAACCTTTAACCTGCAACCTCGATCGTGATAACCGACGGGTTAACTCTTAAAACAATCGATAGGTGACCTTCAATCTATCTGTGTAACTGTGTTATAAATATACGGTCGTTTCAATAATGGATCTATCTAATGTTTTGTCTACAGAGATCGAGTGTTGACATTTTCTCCTCCTAGAAACTTAAATTTCAATCTTTAGGTAGGCGGAAGATATATGTATTGAAAGATAGATTGATTGATTATTAACAAGTATAAAACGACAAATGGTAAGGACTTCGGCTTAACATTGAAGATATAGAAAACGGTGAAAACATCGTGAGGAAACCTGCATACCTGAGAGATTTATAAAAAAAAAATCTCAAAGATATGTGAAGTCTACCAATACGCACTTGGCGAGCGCGGTGGAGTATGGCCTAATGCTTCTTCTTATGAGGGGAGACCCGTGCCCAGCAGTGGGACAATAATGGGTTCATGATGATGATGATGATGATGATGATATAGAATTCGAAAACGTGCCTACCTATTATGGGGCAATAGATAAATCAAAAAATCATCAATATATATGAACCCCCCTCTATTTTTAATGTTTTTATTATTTTATTTTTATTCTTTTTAGTATTTGTTGTTACATATTTAAACAAATCGATTATGTTACTATGCCGGCACTGTGTGAATACTTGCAAGTGTCTACCTATTACGGTACAAGAGATAGAGCCCTGTGACGGACTGACAGACAGCGGAGGCTTAGTAATAGTTCCGTTTATATCCCTTGGCCACGGAACCCTAAAGACATACAAACATACAAACCACATACTTTCAATATAACATATAGATAAACCAAAAACCAGTTATAAAGGCCCAATCCAAAACTGTATCGATACAGTTGGTCGCGACATAACAACTGCCATAATATATGCGCATGACATATACCTTAACGACAATATGTTGTAAATGAGGGTGACATTTAAGTGTGGTGGAAGCGTACGGGGACCGGTTCGAATGTACGGTTGTCCGGTTCATGTGCGGCTATAGGTTACCGGGTATATATAGAGATATGGAAAATATAATGCATTATAAATTTATGGTCAAAATTAATCTCTGAAAACTCCTCTATCAAAATTTATGGAAATATAACGCATTAAAAATGTATGGTCAAAATTACTCCTTGAAAACTCCTGTATCAAAATTCTGTCATGACATTTTTCTGCGAAATTACTAGAAAAAAGTTATAATAGAAAATTTTGATCTAGTTCCGTTACTAATTATGTTAATTTTGGTTTTTATTCATCTTTAAAAAAAATATTTCAAAAATGTTGTAAGATTTCTTAGGTATGCAGGGCTCTATCTTTTAATCCGTAATAGATAAACACGTGTTTGTTTTTACAGTGTATGTTTTTTTATAATATAGGAGTAGCAGACGAGCATGCAGTCCATTTGATGGTAAGCTACTGCCGCCCATGGACATCTGTAATCAACCACAGATAGGATTAGATATTCCTACCTGAGGACGGCCACAGATGCGCCACTATCCCTGAGGACTAAGCTGGAACGCCTCGGAAAAGTATGTCTCCCTTACCACACCCTTCAAAACGGAACACAGCAGCGCCTAACACTGCTGTTATTAGGCAGAAATAGGCGGACTAGCAGTTTGACGCGGACTATTACCCGTTTCAAACCACCTTTTACTTAGGGCAGGTGTATATGACAAAGGGTCGAATATAACGATCGATCGTACTTCCGAAGAGCGAAAATCTAATATATAAAATTCTCGTGTCACAGTTTTCATTGCCATACTCCTCCGAAACGGCTTGACCGATTTTGATGAAATTTTTTGTGCTTATCCGGTATCTATGAGAATCGGCCAACATCTATTTTTCATCCCCCTAAGTGATAAGGGTTGTTCACCCTTAACATTTTTTTATTTATATGGCAACACAACGTTTGTCGGGTCAGCTAGTGTTATATAATATTTTTACAGTTACATTAAATATTTATAAGCAGTAAGTCTAGTGGTTGGCAACTTGATTTCTCGATCTGGGGTCCGGGGTTCAGATCCGCCTCTGTATTTCGAAGTATAATGAGCGTATTGGAAATTTATTTATCATTTTTAAGAGGCCAGTGAAGTGGTCTTTGGCCAAAACTCACTCTGATAGGAGACCCGTGCCCAGCAGTGGGACAGTGATGGGTTGACGACGAATCGAGGTAGAAATACTTGTTTAAGAACGTAGAAAATAATTGATCTACTCTATATAATTTTAGAAATTCTTGTCGATCTTGTTAAAGAACATGAGAGAAGAGAGTCAATACTCTACCTAACATATACGAAGATTCAACCATATTTCAGTTCAATATCAAGAAATAGAGCCACTTTACTCGCTTTCAGATCAAAAACAATTTGGGTGAGTAGTCTATATACCTACTCTACTTTACTTTAATTGTTGATTTTTAAAAAGAACTCACTGACTCTATATATATACGAAGAGAATAATTCGATAATTTGTTATCAATACAATTATCAGATAGAGTCGCTATGTTACTTTTAGTTGAATAATAATTTGTCTACTCTACATCCATTCTATTTCATATCGGTTGTTGATATGGAATGAAAAGCCACCGACTCTAATTAATGACATTTATAAGAAAGTAATTCAATCATTTCTTATCAGTATATGAGATAGAGTCGTTTAAGTCACTTTTAGTTGAAAAATAATTTGCCTACTCTACTTCCACTCTATTTCATGTTGAATGTTGATATGGAATTCAAAACCACTGACTCAAACTAATAACACTTACCAGAGACTAATTCAATCATTTGTTATCAATATAATTACGAGATAGAGTCGCTTATAGTTGAAAAATACGAACTCTTACATCTATTCCACTCTATATCGATTGTTACTTTTAGATAATTAATGCCTGACTCTACCTAACATTTATAACAAGAGACTAAACCATTTGTAGTGAATATTATTGTGTGGTAGAGTCGCTTAACTTGCATATTTTCTTTAATAATGTGCATTATCTTTATTTACTCTATATCGATTGACATTTTAGTAATTTGCGTTTACTATATTTACTTCATAAGAACATCACATTGACTCTACTCAACACATATGAATAAAGGAATGCAATTCAATCATTTGTTATCGACATACTCATGTAATAGAGTCATACAACTTGTTCGTTGAAGAATTTGTAAGTTTATTATGAGAAAAGACACATTGCCTCTACCTCTCTGTACACATCTTAACCGACATTATTCTTGTATTGTACATAATTTCATCACTCTACATACCGCTCTACATATCAAATAAAACACTAATAAAAAACTGTTTTTACATAGACAAATATGACTTATCAATCTGACCGATTACAATGTCACCATACAATAGATTGCTTCGAAAATATCACTTAAAAGACTCTATCATTGAAATTAAAATTGTTAAAACACTTATTTGGTTAGATACAAATTATTATCTGCATTACGAGTAACGTCATCGGCATTCGACAACATGGCCGAATCCGCACTTTCACATACACAACACGTGTTGAAACACAAAATCACACACACAAACAAACAAAGAATTAATCGAGAACCGATAGTAATTGCAATTCGAATTAAATTTCAAATAAAGAACACCTTGTTCGTTAGATGACATAACATAACCTAAAAGATCGGTACGGCGGCGCGCCTCGTGGTCTCCACGTTGCGCGCTCGATATCGCTATCTCCCTCTAACAGTTTACCAAGGTCGCGTTTCTCGAACGCTTGTCGATTATGTTAAATATCACAGGTTTTAACGAATGCCGTTCGCTAATGAATGTGAGAGGGAAATTTGTACTTTAATGATCTTGTTTTTCATTTTTTTTCGTTCGTTGTCATTTACATAATGGTTCTGTTATTAATAGTACAAGTAATGACAATATTTTTTTATTGAATTGTATGTATTTACGATATTTAATACGCGGTAAATACGTAAATTATGTGACTTATGATATTCACAGTTCCGTAATGGTATATTGTTATGTTGTTATTTGTAGAATTATTTATCACTAGTTTTTGCCCGCGGCTTCGCCCGCGTTTAAAAGAAAATAACATAACATACTAACATACATAAAACTGAAAATTCGAACCTTCAACTTTGCTAAAGATCATCACTTGATCAAATGCATAGTTTACGATTCAATCCATACTAATATCGATTAAAATAATCGATGTTTTGGGTCAAAAAGATCGATTCTCCGATTAATCGATCTTAGATCGTCATCCCTAGTTCCCGTGGCATTTCCGAGATAAAAACTATCCTATGTCCCTTCTCAGGTCTCAGACTATCTTTGTACAACATTTCATTAAAATCGGTTCAGTGGTTTGGGCGTGAAGAAGAGACAACCAGACAGACAGACAGACAGACAGACAAACAGAGTTACTTTCGGATTTATAATATTAGTAAGGATTTAACGAATAAATGCGGAATTTCTCGGGAATGTAATGTGAAGGATCGCACATAACATTATTATTAACGTCTTACATGTTTTAAATGTCCATAAACATGCAAGAATGTTGTGTAAAATTTTAATTAATAATGGAGGTTACTTAATGCCATGTACATACATTGTACATACATAATAGTAATATGTTTTTGTTATGGTCCGCGTAAAACTGCTAGTCCGCTCTGAATGTAGAAATGAATCGCGTCGCCATAGCAAATTGTATGACTACACCTGCTTGCAATAATTTCAGAACGGACTAGCAGTCCGCTCTTTCGCAACTTGGCGATAACTATACGTTATTAAAAGGTTTAGCTGTTGTAAAAAATTATAATTATTTGTTCACAAACATCAATAAATGCACGAATTGGCGAGATTTTTTCGTATAATATCGGCCATTTTGAATTTTTGAAAGACTTCATTGCCGCACTATTATGTAGTTATTATATAAAAACTCATTGTGCGTTTTTTATCTTCTGCGTTCCAATATCACTCGAGTGCATGCAGCAGAGTAACAAAAAATCTAAGCATAGAACTTTGGTTCGACGACAGAAATCAAAAGGGAAAGAAAATAAGAAAGAAACAAATATATTTTTGAATTGTGTTATCTGTCTGTCACTATACGTAAATTTTTTGATGTTATTTTTACATAAACCATTAATTATAAATAATAATAATATTTTAAAACACAATACTTTGCAGAACCGAACATATAAATTTTGCATAGACAATTGTAAAACATGGCATTTTGGGCATACATAAAAACAATTTGAAAAAAAATGTCGCGATAATACTCGACTACGTATAACACACAACGAACAACCCATCCACATCTACTTCGAAATGATCGACACAATCTCACTGACAACTCACTCACATCTCGACCGACCGGTACCCATAGTAAGGGCTATGATCACATTAAAAAGGGCTCGGTCGGCCCCACGTGGGGTGCTCGCCTCTGTAATAATAATTGTAAGCTGGATTTTTGGTCATGAAGTGTATGTGTTGTGTATCGTCACAAAATGGCGACTTTTCGCACGACAGTTGTGTCGATGACGCTACATGAGTTATTTTGAAATTCCAGCTTCGAATCCTGACTAGAGCATTCCAATGACACGTGAAATTGACTAATGTTATCGGAAAATTAATACATTTTAATATTTAACGGGTACTCACGATACGCGAATTTAATTTCTTTCTTGCCGATATTTAGATACTTGGAATACTTGCATGGATCGTGGTCACTGCAAAAATCTCAGTTCAGTTAAACTTCAGGAAAAACAGTTTAGATGCAACGTACCCGTTACATACATAGATTAGTAAAGATACTTCGCCGCCTTGAAATTGAATGAAGCCACAAACGGCTTATTTTAGTAAGTTATTTTTTTGAATTCTTGACAAATAAAACATTTTTAGAGAAAATTTACGAGTAAATAACTAATACTGCGTAATTTACGTAATAATGAAATAAATATTTCGAATATTTCAGGGACATTTTAGCACGGAGACGTGGCAAAACATTTTTACGCAATTATTTATTCTCAAAACTGGGTACATTTTCTTGTTAGGAGTGAGTAATCTATACTAATCTATGGTTACATATTAAAATAATAATAATATTATGAAAACGCTTTTAGAGTTCCTTAACCAAAGGATAAAAACGGAACTCTACAACTAAGCCGCTGTCTGTCTGCCTGTCACGGCGCTCTATCTCTCGAACCATAATAGATAGATGTAAAAAGTCAAGTGTCTATCTCTAACGGTTCAAGAGATAGAGCCCTGTGACAAACAGACATACAGCGGAGGCTTAGTAAATCTACACATATAAATAAAATTGAAGTGTCTGTTTTTAATATAGAAATATCCGCTTTTTACTACATGCATATGAATATACATACGGTACATACACCAAAATAACATTTTTTACAATTTTTGTCTGTCTGTTTGTTCTGGCTAATCTCTGAAATTGCTGGACCGATTTTGACGGGACTTTTATTGGCAAGTAGCTGATGTAATAAGGAGGAACTTAGGCTACTTATATTTTAGAACCAGCTGTGCCCCAGTATCTTTTTACCGCGGGTGAAACCGCGGGGCACAGCTACTTTAGTAATAAGGTTCCGTAGTCGTATTGCTTCTCCCCACAAATCCATTTTGATACACTGTCATCCCAGAGCCGCAAGCACTCCTATAAAATGTGATTTATGACACCAAATATAATGACGTCATATGTTCATACATTACTATACAAGTCACGTGTGATAAGACATGGGTTGAATCGTTAGTTATTAAACTGTTATTAATTGTTAATGAAGATTTAATCTATCATTTAGGAAAGGAATCCGTCGAAGTACATTAGAAGATATAGTCACATAAATAGACATTTACATAATACATAAAGATACACGAGTTCCGAGGCTCCAAGATTTTAAGGAGAGTGAGAGAGGGAGAGGGAGAGTGTATGTGAGAGAAACGAGGGAGATAGATATGAGAGTTGCAATACTACATGGGTTCCGTGGCCATGTGATAAAAACGGGACTCTATTACTAAGCTTCCGCTGTCTGTCCGTCTGGTCGTTTGTCACAGGGCTCTATCTTGGACCGTAATAAATACACTTGATTTTTTTATAGAGTACTAGTATTTGCCCGCGGCTTCGCCCGCGCTTAAAAGAAAATAATATAACATACCAACATACATAAAGCTGTAAATTCGTACCTTCAACTTTGCTAAAGATCATCACTTGATCAAATGCATAGTTTACGATTCAACCCTTACTAATATCGATTAAAATAATCGATGTTTTGGGTCTAAAAGATCGATTCTCTGATTAATTGATCTTAGATCGCCATCCCTAGTTCCCGTGGGATTTCCGGGATAAAAACTATCCTGTGTCCTTTGTCGGGTCTCAGATTATCTTTGTACAAAACTTCATTAAAATCGGTTCAGTGGTTTGGGCGTGAAGAAAAGACAACCAGACAGACAGACAGACAGATAGCAGTGGCCGCAATAACAGCAAAGACAAAAAAATTAAAAAGCTCGAAAATAAATGAAAGTCGCCATACAAGAAATCGCTATTTTTCAGCGTTCTTCTTACGAAGAATTTCCAAGAGAACTCGAAGCCGTGTGGTCTACCAATTGCAGCCTTGGCCCCTTTCAAACAGAGGCAAGATTTGTGCCCAGCAGTGGGACAGTAATGATAACAAGTTATAACAACGCCTATTATTTCAACTGGTTATAGGTCGACATGCCACACTACAAAGTAAACTTAGTGAACACTAATTGATTACTCAAAGTAGGTTGAATACATTATTATATGTACTTGCTGGTAATACTTATAAACTTAATCGTTTTATGCACGCAGGTTTCATATCTGTTGGAATTTTATACATCACTAAGTACGGTTTAAACTAGGAAATAGAAAAAAATACCAGAGTAAAATAATTAATTGAAAAGTAAAGTAACATAGGCTGCGTAACTCCGTCAGTTTAGACGAATCCAACGACACCTCATATGTCAAGCTGCACGTAAACGTTATCTTACGCAATCAGATAGAAAATAACGTGGTGGTCTTCGAAGGTGGTAGAACCCTTTGTGATTCGACTCCGGCGGCACCACCGCCACACCTATTTCTACCTAATAACAGCAGTGTTAGACGCTGCTACGTTCCGGTTTAAAGGGTGTGGTAAGGGAGACAGACTTTTCCGAGGCGTTCCAGCTTAATCCTCAGGGGTAGCGGCGCATCTGTGGCCGACCTCAGGTAGGAATATCTAATCCTATCTGGGGTTAATTACAGATGTCCATGGGCGGCAGTAGCCACTTTCCATCAGGAGGACTGCATGCTCGTCTGCTACTCCTATATTATAAAAAAAAGTTTCCCGAACGCCACTAGGATTTTCCTAGCGCCGTAGGTGCTACAGAAATACACAGACGGATACACATACTCCCAGATTCGCCGCTACCCCTGAGGACTAAGCTGGAACGGCTCGGATAAGTATGTCTACAATAACTTTATGTCTTAAGGCAATAGTGTCAGTGGCCACTCTTACGGTCAGCCACGTAGATATATCCGTCAACCTAACCCTGGCAAGTCATTTCTACCCCAATCATAAACATTAGATATTAGATATTTGTGTCTACACCATTTTTCTTCATTTTCACGTAAAAATTTATTATAAAATGTATTTACCTATTTACTTCTTATCTATTTACATCTTATTTCGTTTTTTTCTCTTTCTCTCATTCTTTCTTATTTTGTGCTATCTCCTCTCTCCCCCCCCCTTTTTCTTTTTATTTTATTTCCTATTCTTTTATCACTTTTATTATAATTGTACCGCCTTTAGTTTTTCTGCACATCTAGGGACGTTGTTGACTGTAGGTTGACTGGTATAAAATGCTATAGCAAGTCCACCTTTTGTACCACATTTTTTTAAATATGATCAATAAAGAATAAATAAACAAAAAATAAACATTTCTAAGGCGACCCACGCCCAGCAGTGGAACAGTAACATCTCCTTGCGCACATAGCAACGACATTGAACACCATCCACAATATACTCCACAATGTGAGTAGTAAACATTATTAAACACATATGTGTCGAACCGAGAAGAATCTTATCACGATCGTATACAAAACTGACCGTGGAGTATTTTATCATAATAGCCACATACATTGTAATAGAAAACATGTTATGATACTGCTAATATATAAAAAATAAAGCTGTCTGTCTGTTTATATGATCATCACGCAAATACTATGGGCCTGATTTTTTATTACAATTCTATGTTTGAAAGCTTTAAGATTTAATTAAAAAAAATATTAGGGTTCCGTATGAAAAAAACCAAAAACGGAACGCTTACAGGATGACTCGTGAATCTGTCTGTCTGTCACAGCCATTTTGCTCCGAAACTATTTTTTTTTTATATTGAAGTAACAAATGTACAATAATACATTCATCCTGATGGTAAGTGGCTACTGCCGCCCATGTACATCTATAATCAATCCTGACCTGAGGACTAAGTTTGAACGTCTCGGTTAAGTATGTCTCCCTTACCACACTCTTCAAACCAGAACACAGCAGCGCTTAACACTGCTGTTATAACAGAAACAGGTGTGGCGGTGGTGCCCGTGGCGAAGCACAACTTTTGTACCACCTTTAAATTGCTAAGTCATTTACGATTAAAAATTTTCACGTCAAAATTACTGTCACGTGAAAGTAACTTTAAGTATAGTCCTCGCCAAATTGCTAGTCCGCTCTGAAGTTGTTGCGAGCAAGTGTAGTCATACATATTAAAACGCTCAGAAGGAATTCCAGAAATACAATATATTCTTCCATAATCATCAACATTTACATTAATACATCTTTATCCACTATTATTTTATCATATCTCCATTATAAAAGACATTGCAAATATCAGCTGACATTTCATGACTCAAAGCAAGACTCCACATTCTAAAAAATATAATAGAAAAGTATTTAATAAGTGACGTAAAGTATTAACAACCAGCAATATAAATGGATCAATGCGATGTGCCTGTAACATTCGGCCATCCCGAATGTTACAGGCACATCGCATTGATCCATTTATATTGCTGGTTGTTAATACTTTACGTCACTTATTAAATACTTTTCTATTATATTTTTTAGAATGTGGAGTCTTGCTTTGAGTCATGAAATGTCAGCTGATATTTGCAATGTCTTTTATAATGGAGATATGAAAAAATAATAGTGGATAAAGATGTATTAATGTAAATGTTGATGATTATGGAAGAATATATTGTATTTCTGGAATTCCTTCTGAGCGTTTTAATAGCTCAGAATGTTACAGGCACATCGCATTGATCCATTTATATTGCTGGTTGTTAATACTTTACGTCACTTATTAAATACTTTTCTATTATATTTTTTAGAATGTGGAGTCTTGCTTTGAGTCATGAAATGTCAGCTGATATTTGCAATGTCTTTTATAATGGAGATATGATAAAATAATAGTGGATAAAGATGTATTAATGTAAATGTTGATGATTATGGAAGAATATATTGTATTTCTGGAATTCCTTCTGAGCGTTTTAATAGCGCTATTAAAACGCTCAGAAGGAATTCCAGAAATACAATATATTCTTCCATAATCATCAACATTTACATTAATACATCTTTATCCACTATTATTTTATCATATCTCCATTATAAAAGACATTGCAAAAATCAACTGACATTTCATGACTCAAAGCAAGACTCCACATTCTAAAAAATATAATAGAAAAGTATTTAATAAGTGACGTAAAGTATTAACAACCAGCAATATAAATGGATCAATGCGATGTGCCTGTAACATTCGGCCATCCGACAAAGTAACGAGTCCCCTCGTTATTCAATACATCAAACTTCTGACTGCTGGTCAGCGTTATTTGATTGTGCATCTCGAAGTATACCTATCTGAGATCGCAGTGCAATACTTTCGACCATTCAGCATCTCAACCGCTGTTCTTTTTTTTTGTAGAAGAATATTAATGGTAATCTCCGCTTGACTCAGTACTCGTAAGATTGTGAAATATTATTATTCCTGTTTAATAGATTCTTCCAAAACCAATGCTCGTTTATTTTTCTCTTCAGCCCGTCGCCATCCACTGCTGGATGTCAGCTTTTCCATTGGTCTTACACAAGTCCCGATCTCGCACTGTTCTCATCCAATCTCTTCAAGCCAATCGTACGATGTCGTCCGTCCATCTGCATGGTTGTGTGTCCACTTTTCTGTGGCTCGGTAGACGGCTTAAGATGCCCAGCCTATCTGCATTTTAGTACAGGAACGCTGTTCCCTACATTGCCTACCTTTGTCATCTTTCGGAAAGTAACATTGGGGTTAGAAGTAGTTCATTCTCTGAAACTAAAACTTATTGAAAGACCAAGGTAAATAATTAAAAAAAATATGTTACTACAAATAGGTGATTCCCTCTGAGATTATTTTTGTTGTAGCTATCAACCAGTACAAAAAAAATGGTTCTTCATATAAAATTTCGCAAAATCAATATATTTCAAAGTCTGTCCAGTACGATTAATGTTTTCTAAATTTTTCGGATGATTGTTTCTCATCACTCGATGCAGCTTACATTCACTTAGAAATTGCTCTATCTTAATGACTTTGACCTACATGACTTTCCGTAATATAGAAGTATTCAGCTATTAATTTTTCATCTTTACTATTTCCATCGATAATTTTTAATAAATCTATTTTCCAGCGAATTGTTGTCGGCTGTTCGTTCTTTTAATGTCCTCAAAACACTCACTAAGGTACCCATCGATGTTGCAAGAATTGTCCATCTATTTGTGAAAATCAGCATTAACTATTAATATCCTTGCTTAATACTGATTACTTTAATCCAAAGGTTAAAGCTTCTTTGTCAATTTATTCATACATTATTATTCTCTAGAGTGCGTGAAGCCATAATTAGTGTTGTTCAGAACGGTCCTTCATGGCATATGTAATTATTACACCTAACTCATACTCTGATAGGTCCTGAAAAAAATAAAATCTCCCAGTTTAGTTCATATCCAAAGAATAGTTCCATATCCAAAGAAGTCTTAAATCCTATAAATCTATTTTTAAAGTTCTTAAATGCCGCTTCTTCTCTTGCTCATATAAACAATTTCGAGCCCCAACAATTTTTTCAAAGTATTTTGTTGATTCTTCGTTGGTGACTTATCTTGAATTTACTTTATTTTCGATGAAGATACAAGCCTTCAGCATCTTTACATTCAATCCAAATCTTAGCCGTTGGTATTGTTTTTGATTTTCCACAGTATTAGAATAAGCATTAGTAATCACATTTAATTTATATGACACATATTCCTTTCCAGCAAATTATCTTATTGGATCGGTTCGCTCGTATCTTACTAACAATTTCCGTAAGACGCATTCGCTCGATTCCTCCCCGTTCCCAACGTCAGTCAGCTTTATAACGCCGTCTGGAATCCACACTTTCACGAAGTATCTACTGTGTGTTAACTTATTGGCGTCTCTGACTCGTTAAAATATACAGTTGACATGAACCTCTGAGGTTTTGCCGGTCCAGCATGAACTCCAAAAATATATATAGCCAAACATAAAACCACCTCCTTCAAAAATCGATTAAAATTAAACAATTCTATTTGTGTTCATCATTCTGCAGTTTCATTATCAACCTTTACTTAATCGTATGTTTGCTTCATTTTTATTATAATAGGTATAGAATGTCTACTTGACGTCACAACAGCCTCTATCGATGTTGAGTATGATGTACCTCTATCAATGGATTGACTCTTCGAAGGAAACAGATCCGTGGAAACCCCCATCTTTCTTCCCTATCTTAAGGGGTAAAGTTCATTTCTAATATTCCACTAGAATCATTATTTCCGCCTTGAACATAAAATCTATGTCTTCAACTTTTTTTAAACTTGTGTCCTGGCTCCTTATATCCATCAACGCCTTCTTGAAATACCTCGAAAACTGTTCTCTTAATTATTTCATCATTAGCACTGATTTTCACATTAAGTCTTCTTATGTTTCAGATAAAATATAATTTAGCTGGAATTAATTTTTATTATTGCAAGTAAGTTCCGATTTGCTCAGGGAATTTCAATGGGTTTTACGTGCATGTCAGTAATTTTGTCTTAAGCACATTATTTATAGAAAATATTTACAATAACTTTCTATGGTCTATTCATAATGAGACTGTGATGCGTATGATTCAATTATTGATAATTTTGTTCATAAATCACAATCGCAATCTTTATCATAGAACTGTAACATAAATACCATTCCTTTCGTTCCCCAAACAGACTGATGTCGGTATCAAATCTTTTTTTTTTTTCAATTAATCCGTTGTTAATTCGTATTAGTTGTGTCATAAAAACACTTGCTTCTAAAAATAAATATTCCATAAGCCTATGATGAATATTTTGTACAGTTAAATATATCTAAAACCCTACTATATGTTAATTAGCCCAATATCCGTAGACTTTGTAATATGGCCTGGGGTTTGATTCGTCTATTTAGTCTTGGAATAAGTTAACTAATATCGCATGATATTTGTGTCAAGGTATATAGGTAATTTGTGTCAATTAATTTAACGTGTTAACTGTTTACATCACTTATTTTATACTCGTATAAATATGGTCTTCCAATTATTTAAAGTTAAATCACTATTTCAATATTTATGAATAAAGAGGATCATACAATTACATTTTTGTCTGAACTTAAATTTCATTTCAATTTCACATCAATAAAATGAAAACATATACATAAACATACGTATTTTATTATGCTATGAAATTATATATCGTTACCACTATTCTATCCCTGTGGCTTTGTAATAAGATATCTACTTTTAATTACTCAGTTAAGAGATAACTAAATTTGTCACATAACACTCATGCATGGAACATGCTCTCTCATGGACCAAGCTCATGTGATATGTAGACAGTATAGATATCCTTACACTGTTACTTCTCATTATTCAATATCATAAATTTCATTAAAATAATTGCATGAATATATACGTATGTTATATACACGTATCGTATATATCATTATAATAATTATTTGTACTCATCTTATAAAAGTAAAATGTAATTATATGCTCCATTCAAATAAAACATTACTACCTCATCATTCATATAACATTTAGTACATTATGTTATTTGAAATAATAAAAACATATAAACTATCTATTGTCTTTAAATGTTAATTATCACTTAAAAGAGAAAACAGGATCAGGAAAGGTTTAATTACACATACTATAATTCTGTACGTTATACCATTTCGAGCAAGTGAAGTACCAAGTATTCTTTGTTATAAAGTACACTTTGAATTCAGTATCAACTCTAAACTTAGGTTATATTTTGATTTTCCTGATTTACTATTGTGATCACCTTGACAAAAGTCTAACTTAAAATGTTTTCACTACTTACATATTTTATATCATATAAATACACTACATATTTCATATATCTAATCTATTATATTTTACTTCGTTAGTCTAATTGTCCTTTAGTCTATTTTTGGTAACGTGCTGCTGTGTTTATCTCTTCTCTATATTCTCTTATCTATATCTTCTTATTTTCACGTTCATAAAACTCTTCAGGAACATTATTTTGTGCGGAATAGGAAACCATAATCTCTTAAGGACTTGCAAAATCTTCCAAAAATAATCAGTAGAAAAAGAGTAGGTACTTTGATTTATAAAGCACTGTACTTTTAGTATCACTTCTGTAAGGAACGAATACTTTTCGTTTAAGGTGATTATTGAAGTGCAGTAACGTAGACACGAGTTGTTCATTTTGCTTTAACAGTTTTTCTTTAACAAAAGCAATCTTGATTAAGATTTTCGTTATTATTCGACCTTAAATTATAATAATGAGTAGTCTGTCGATTTCCCTCTTCTTTTATTATCACGTAGATACGTTGGGACTTAACACATTTCCCGTAATTAATGGCTTGCGATCTTTTCTAAAGAGACTTCGGCCGCGATGCTGATCATAACAAGTTCTCGGACTATGTGTGGAAATACTTCGGCTGCAGTGCTGATCATAACAAGCTCTCGGACTATATCTGGTACTTCGGTTGCAGTGCTCGGCTGCGTTGCTGGTCATAACAAGCTCTCGGACTACATCTGGAAATACTTCGGCTTCGTTGTTCATCATCGCTGGCTTTTTTAACTTCTGCAGTTGGCTACGAAGACCATCTAAAGTGCATTTATGGATAACTTCACTTTGTTTGTCTTCCTTTATCTGAAACTTACACATGAATCCTATGTAATTGTTCGTTTAATTAATTTTACATTATTTATCGTTTATGGGGTTTATTTCAAAGAAGTTAAATATATAAGGCTGTAGATAGGGCCTTATCAGTATTTTCATAAAAACGATCATCCTGGTTCATACTGACACCATTTCGAATTGGTGGTAATAAGTCAAGGATGATATTTTATTTCGCCATGACCACTATTTCTAAACCTCATTACATACGACGCACTTTTACAACATTGATATTATTGCGCTCAGACAAAGACAAAAAAATATCCAAATAAGTTTAGTAGTAATAACCCTAAGAATAAGCCATGCCATAGGAATGTCAGGTTGTTAGAACATTTGGTCTGATTTTGTTATGGTGTTTTAAATACAATTTCAATTAATTTATGAAACTATTCAATAATGCACACCGCACCAGCTGGCTTGTATAACGATGTGAGTATCTTCAATTTAAAATTCATTGTAATATGAGACTGGTATGCATTTATATCATCAAAATAGAATTTCACACAGCATTTTAAGTACAAGACGTATGAATTTACTTAATATACGTTTGAATACGAATTAAAAATTAAAATTTGTAAGATTAATCGCGAGAACTAAAAGTAAAGTCAAGTTCAAATATCTATTCACAATATTTAATTCAAAACAGACATAATGTGCCGAATAGAAGAAGCAATATTGATATAAAACAAATAAAATTTTACAATATTATTTCTAAATACATTGGACCGACGAAAAAAGGCTTTTGTTATATTCCCCTTATCAGTTGCTAAGCAACGATTGTTGGTAAACATACTTCCAATTTCGCTGTCTTTAAATGTTTATTTACATGTGAAATGTGAAATTTGCGAAATTATGACGCCTCGATTTTTATGAAAAATGCAAAAATACATCACGTAATTCAAAACAAAATAAAAATCAGTTGAAGCGAAAAAACGATTAAACTTGTATCGAACATTTTAAAACAGAATATTCACCATCTTAACATATTCATATATTTCAACATTCTTTCAGTATTAATTTACTTCATAAATTCATTCGACTATAATTTCAATTATCGTGTATTCTACATTATTTCTTTAAGTCGTTTACAAAAAATAGCAAAAATAACATGACCTTTGAGCATCCATCCTCCGTGGGCGTTGCAAAAACAGTATATTTTTGCAGTAATCCCACTTCTGAGCTATTAAAACGCTCAGAAGGAATTCCAGAAATACAATATATTCTTCCATAATCATCAACATTTACATTAATACATCTTTATCCACTATTATTTTATCATATCTCCATTATAAAAGACATTGCAAAAATCAACTGACATTTCATGACTCAAAGCAAGACTCCACATTCTAAAAAATATAATAGAAAAGTATTTAATAAGTGACGTAAAGTATTAACAACCAGCAATATAAATGGATCAATGCGATGTGCCTGTAACATTATGGCCGAATGTTACAGGCACATCGCATTGATCCATTTATATTGCTGGTTGTTAATACTTTACGTCACTTATTAAATACTTTTCTATTTTATATTTTAGAATGTGGAGTCTTGCTTTGAGTTATGAAATGTCAGCTGATGTTTGCAATGTCTTTTATAATGGAGATATGATAAAATAATAGTGGATAAAGATGTAATAATGTAAATGTTGATGATTATGGAAGAATATATTGTATTTCTGGAATTCCTTCTGAGCGTTTTAATAGCTCAGAGCTATTAAAACGCTCAGAAGGAATTCCAGAAATACAATATATTCTTCCATAATCATCAACATTTACATTATTACATCTTTATCCACTATTATTTTATCATATCTCCATTATAAAAGACATTGCAAAATCAGCTGACATTTCATGACTCAAAGCAAGACTCCACATTCTAAAAAATATAATAGAAAAGTATTTAATAAGTGACGTAAAGTATTAACAACCAGCAATATAAATGGATCAATGCGATGTGCCTGTAACATTCGGCCATCCGACAAAGTAACGAGTCCCCTCGTTATTCAATACATCAAACTTCTGACTGCTGGTCAGCGTTATTTGATTGTGCATCTCGAAGTATACCTATCTGAGATCGCAGTGCAATACTTTCGACCATTCAGCATCTCAACCGCTGTTTTTTTTTTTTTTTTTTGTAGAAGAATATTAATGGTAATCTCCGCTTGACTCAGTACTCGTAAGATTGTGAAATATTATTATTCCTGTTTAATAGATTCTTCCAAAACAAATGCTCGTTTATTTTTCTCTTCAGCCCGTCGCCATCCACTGCTGGATGTCAGCTTTTCCATTGGTCTTACACAAGTCCCGATCTCGCACTGTTCTCATCCAATCTCTTCAAGCCAATCGTACGATGTCGTCCGTCCATCTGCATGGTTGTGTGTCCACTTTTCTGTGGCTCGGTAGACGGCTTAAGATGCCCAGCCTATCTGCATTTTAGTACAGGAACGCTGTTCCCTACATTGCCTACCTTTGTCATCTTTCGGAAAGTAACATTGGGGTTAGAAGTAGTTCATTCTCTGAAACTAAAACTTATTGAAAGACCAAGGCAAATAATTAAAAAAAATATGTTACCACAAATAGGTGATTCCCTCTGAGATTATTTTTGTTGTAGCTATCAACCAGTACAAAAAAATGGTTCTTCATATAAAATTTCGCAAAATCAATATATTTCAAAGTCTGTCCAGTACGATTAATGTTTTCTAAATTTTACGGATGATGGATGCTCAAAGGTCATGTTATTTTTGCTATTTTTTGTAAACGATTTAAAGAAATAATGTAGAATACACGATAATTGAAATTATAGTCGAATGAATTTATGAAGTAAATTAATACTGAAAGAATGTTGAAATACATGAATATGTTAAGATGGTGAATATTCTGTTTTAAAATGTTCGATACAAGTTTAATCGTTTTTTCGCTTCAACAGATTTTTATTTTGTTTTGAATTACGTGATGTATTTTTGCATTTTTCATAAAAATCGAGGCGTCATAATTTCGCAAATTTCACATTTCACATGTAAATAAACATTTAAAGACATTGAACTATCTACACCCCAGCGAAATTGGAAGAATGTTTACCAACAATCGTTGCTTAGCAACTGATAAGGGGAATATAACAAAAGCCTTTTTTTTCGTCGGTGCAACGTATTTAGAAATAATATTATAAAATTTTATTTGTTTTATATCAATATTGCTTCTTCTATTCGGCACATTACGTCTGTTTTGAATTCAATATTGTGAATAGATATTTGAACTTGACTTTACTTTTAGTTTTCGCGATTAATCTTACAAATTTTAATTTTTAATTCGTATTCAAACGTATATTAAGTAAATTCATACGTCTTGTACTTAAAATGTCGTGTGAAATTATATTCTGATGATATAAATGCATACCAGTCTCATATTACAATGAATTGTAAATTGAAGATACTCACATTGTTATACAAACCAGCTGGTGCGGTGTGCATTATTGAATAGTTTCATAAATTAATTGAAATTGTATTTAAAACACCATAACAAAATCAGACCAAATGTTCTAACAACCTGACATTCCTATGGCATGGCTTATTCTTAGGGTTATTACTACTAAACTTATTTGGATATTTTTTTTGTATTTGTCTGAGCGCAATAATATCAATGTTGTAAAAGTGCGTCGTATGTAATGAGGTTTAGAAATAGTGGTCATGGCGAAATAAAATATCATCCTTGACTTATTACCACCAATTCGAAATGGTGTCAGTATGAACCAGGTGATCGTTTTTTATGAAAATACTGATAAGGTCCTATCTACAGCCTTATATATTTAACTTTGAAATAAACCCCATAAACGATAAATAATGTAAAATTAATTAAACGAACAATTACATAGGATTCATGTGTAAGTTTCAGATAAAGGAAGACAAACAAAGTGAAGTTATCCATCCATAAATGCGCTTTAGATGGTCGTAGCCAACTGGAGAAGTTAAAAAAGCCAGCGATGATGAGCAACGAAGCCGAAGTGTTTCCAGATATAGCCCGAGAACTTGTTATGATCAGTACCGCAGCCGAAATGGATCAATGCGATGTGCCTGTAACATTCGGCAATGTTACAGGCACATCGCATTGATCCATTTATATTGCTGGTTGTTAATACTTTACGTCACTTATTAAATACTTTTCTATTATATTTTTTAGAATGTGGAGTCTTGCTTTGAGTCATGAAATGTCAGCTGATATTTGCAATGTCTTTTATAATGGAGATATGATAAAATAATAGTGGATAAAGATGTATTAATGTAAATGTTGATGATTATGGAAGAATATATTGTATTTCTGGAATTCCTTCTGAGCGTTTTAATAGCTCAGAATGTTACAGGCACATCGCATTGATCCATTTATATTGCTGGTTGTTAATACTTTACGTCACTTATTAAATACTTTTCTATTATATTTTTTAGAATGTGGAGTCTTGCTTTGAGTCATGAAATGTCAGCTGATTTTGCAATGTCTTTTATAATGGAGATATGATAAAATAATAGTGGATAAAGATGTATTAATGTAAATGTTGATGATTATGGAAGAATATATTGTATTTCTGGAATTCCTTCTGAGCGTTTTAATAGCCCACAGCTATTAAAACGCTCAGAAGGAATTCCAGAAATACAATATATTCTTCCATAATCATCAACATTTACATTATTACATCTTTATCCACTATTATTTTATCATATCTCCATTATAAAAGACATTGCAAAATCAGCTGACATTTCATGACTCAAAGCAAGACTCCACATTCTAAAAAATATAATAGAAAAGTATTTAATAAGTGACGTAAAGTATTAACAACCAGCAATATAAATGGATCAATGCGATGTGCCTGTAACATTTGAGCTATTAAAACGCTCAGAAGGAATTCCAGAAATACAATATATTCTTCCATAATCATCAACATTTACATTATTACATCTTTATCCACTATTATTTTATCATATCTCCATTATAAAAGACATTGCAAACATCAGCTGACATTTCATGTTACAGGCACATCGCATTGATCCATTTATATTGCTGGTTGTTAATACTTTACGTCACTTATTAAATACTTTTCTATTATATTTTTAGAATGTGGAGTCTTGCTTTGAGTCATAAAATGTCAGCTGATATTTGCAATGTCTTTTATAATGGAGATATGATAAAATAATAGTGGATAAAGATGTATTAATGTAAATGTTGATGATTATGGAAGAATATATTGTATTTCTGGAATTCCTTCTGAGCGTTTTAATAGCTCATCAACCAGTACAAAAAAATGGTTCTTCATATAAAATTTCGCAAAATCAATATATTTCAAAGTCTGTCCAGTACGATTAATGTTTTCTAAATTTTTCGGATGATTGTTTCTCATCACTCGATGCAGCTTACATTCACTTAGAAATTGCTCTATCTTAATGACTTTGACCTACATGACTTTCCGTAATATAGAAGTATTCAGCTATTAATTTTTCATCTTTACTATTTCCATCGATATTTTTTAATAAATCTATTTTCCAGCGAATTGTTCTCGGCTGTTCGTTCTTTTAATGTCCTCAAAACACTCACTAAGGTACCCATCGATGTTGCAAGAATTGTCCATCTATTTGTGAAAATCGGCATTAACTGTTAATATCCTTGCTTAATACTGATTACTTTAATCCAAAGGTTAAAGCTTCTTTGTCAATTTATTCATACATTATTATTCTCTAGAGTGCGTGAAGCCATAATTAGTGTTGTTCAGAACGGTCCTTCATGGCATATGTAATTATTACACCTAACTTATACTCTGATAGGTCCTGAAAAAAATAAAATCTCCCAGTTTAGTTCATATCCAAAGAATAGTTCCATATCCAAAGAAGTCTTAAATCCTATAAATCTATTTTTAAAGTTCTTAAATGCCGCTTCTTCTCTTGCTCATATAAACAATTTCGAGCCCCAACAATTTTTTCAAAGTATTTTGTTGATTCTTCGTTGGTGACTTATCTTGAATTTACTTTATTTTCGATGAAGATACAAGCCTTCAGCATCTTTACATTCAATCCAAATCTTAGCCGTTGGTATTGTTTTTGATTTTCCACAGTATTAGAATAAGCATTAGCAATCACATTTAATTTATATGACACATATTCCTTTCCAGCAAATTATCTTATTGGATCGGTTCGCTCGTATCTTACTAACAATTTCCGTAAGACGCATTCGCTCGATTCCTCCCCGTTCCCAACGTCAGTCAGCTTTATAACGCCGTCTGGAATACACACTTTCACGAAGTATCTACTGTGTGTTAACTTATTGGCGTCTCTGACTCGTTAAAATATACAGTTGACATGAACCTCTGAGGTTTTGCCGGTCCAGCATGAACTCCAAAAATATATATATAGCCAAACATAAAACCACCTCCTTCAAAAATCGATTAAAATTAAACAATTCTATTTGTGTTCATCATTCTGCAGTTTCATTATCAACCTTTACTTAATCGTATGTTTGCTTCATTTTTATTATAATAGGTATAGAATGTCTACTTGACGTCACAACAGCCTCTATCGATGTTGAGTATGATGTACCTCTATCAATGGATTGACTCTTCGAAGGAAACAGATCCGTGGAAACCCCCATCTTTCTTCCCTATCTTAAGGGGTAAAGTTCATTTCTAATATTCCACTAGAATCATTATTTCCGCCTTGAACATAAAATCTATGTCTTCAACTTTTTTTAAACTTGTGTCCTGGCTCCTTATATCCATCAACGCCTTCTTGAAATACCTCGAAAACTGTTCTCTTAATTATTTCATCATTAGCACTGATTTTCACATTAAGTCTTCTTATGTTTCAGATAAAATATAATTTAGCTGGAATTAATTTTTATTATTGCAAGTAAGTTCCGATTTGCTCAGGGAATTTCAATGGGTTTTACGTGCATGTCAGTAATTTTGTCTTAAGCACATTATTTATAGAAAATATTTACAATAACTTTCTATGGTCTATTCATAATGAGACTGTGATGCGTATGATTCAATTATTGATAATTTTGTTCATAAATCACAATCGCAATCTTTATCATAGAACTGTAACATAAATACTATTCCTTTCGTTCCCCAAACAGACTGATGTCGGTATCAAATCTTATTTTTTTTTTTCAATTAATCCGTTGTTAATTCGTATTAGTTGTGTCATAAAAACACTTGCTTCTAAAAATAAATATTCCATAAGCCTATGATGAATATTTTGTACAGTTAAATATATCTAAAACCCTACTATATGTTAATTAGCCCAATATCCGTAGACTTTGTAATATGGCCTGGGGTTTGATTCGTCTATTTAGTCTTGGAATAAGTTAACTAATATCGCATGATATTTGTGTCAAGGTATATAGGTAATTTGTGTCAATTAATTTAACGTGTTAACTGTTTACATCACTTATTTTATACTCGTATAAATATGGTCTTCCAATTATTTAAAGTTAAATCACTATTTCAATATTTATGAATAAAGAGGATCATACAATTACATTTTTGTCTGAACTTAAATTTCATTTCAATTTCACATCAATAAAATGAAAACATATACATAAACATACGTATTTTATTATGCTATGAAATTATATATCGTTACCACTATTCTATCCCTGTGGCTTTGTAATAAGATATCTACTTTTAATTACTCAGTTAAGAGATAACTAAATTTGTCACATAACACTCATGCATGGAACATGCTCTCTCATGGACCAAGCTCATGTGATATGTAGACAGTATAGATATCCTTACACTGTTACTTCTCATTATTCAATATCATAAATTTCATTAAAATAATTGCATGAATATATACGTATGTTATATACACGTATCGTATATATCATTATAATAATTATTTGTACTCATCTTATAAAAGTAAAATGTAATTATATGCTCCATTCAAATAAAACATTACTACCTCATCATTCATATAACATTTAGTACAATATGTTATTTGAAATAATAAAAACATATAAACTATCTATTGTCTTTAAATGTTAATTATCACTTAAAAGAGAAAACAGGATCAGGAAAGGTTTAATTACACATACTATAATTCTGTACGTTATACCATTTCGAGCAAGTGAAGTACCAAGTATGGGGTATTCTTTGTTATAAAGTACACTTTGAATTCAGTATCAACTCCAAACTTAGGTTATATTTTGATTTTCCTGATTTACTATTGTGATCACGTTGACAAAATTGTAACTTAAAATGTTTTCACTACTTACATATTTTATATCATATAAATCTACATATTTCATATTTCATATATCTAATCTATTATATATTACTTCGTTAGTCTAATTGTCCTTTAGTCTATTTTTGATAACGTGCTGCTGTGTTTATCTCTTCTCTATATTCTCTTATCTATCTTCTTATTTCTTATCTATCTTATCTATCTCTTTATCTTCTTATTTTCACGTTCATAAAACTCTTCAGAAACATTATTTTGTGCGGAATAGGAAACCATAATCTCTTAAGGACTTTTGCAAAATCTTCCAAAAATAATCAGTAGAAAAAGAGTAGGTATTTTGATTTATAAAGCACTGTACTTTTAGTATCACTTCTGTAAGGAGCGAATACTTTTCGTTTCAGGTGATTATTCAAGTGCAGTAACGTAGACACGAGTTGTTCATTTTGCTTTAACAGATTTTCTTTAACAAAAGCAATCTTGATTAGGATTTTCGTTATTATTCGACCTTAAATTATAATAATGAGTAGTCTGTCGATTTCCCTCTTCTTTTATTATCACGTAAATACGTTGGGACTTAACACATTTCCCGTAATTAATGGCTTGCGATCTTTTCTAAAGAGACTTCGGCCGCGATGCTGATCATAACAAGTTCTCGGACTATGTGTGGAAATACTTCGGCTGCAGTGCTGATCATAACAAGCTCTCGGACTATATCTGGTACTTCGGTTGCGGTGCTCGGCTGCGTTGCTGGTCATAACAAGCTCTCGGACTACATCTGGAAATACTTCGGCTTCGTTGTTCATCATCGCTGGCTTTTTTAACTTCTGCAGTTGGCTACGAAGACCATCTAAAGTGCATTTATGGATAACTTCACTTTGTTTGTCTTCCTTTATCTGAAACTTACACATGAATCCTATGTAATTGTTCGTTTAATTAATTTTACATTATTTATCGTTTATGGGGTTTATTTCAAAGAAGTTAAATATATAAGGCTGTAGATAGGGCCTTATCAGTATTTTCAAAAAACGATCATCCTGGTTCATACTGACACCATTTCGAATTGGTGGTAATAAGTCAAGGATGATATTTTATTTCGCCATGACCACTATTTCTAAACCTCATTACATACGACGCACTTTTACAACATTGATATTATTGCGCTCAGACAAAGACAAAAAAAATATCCAAATAAGTTTAGTAGTAATAACCCTAAGAATAAGCCATGCCATAGGAATGTCAGGTTGTTAGAACATTTGGTCTGATTTTGTTATGGTGTTTTAAATACAATTTCAATTAATTTATGAAACTATTCAATAATGCACACCGCACCAGCTGGCTTGTATAACGATGTGAGTATCTTCAATTTAAAATTCATTGTAATATGAGACTGGTATGCATTTATATCATCAAAATAGAATTTCACACAGCATTTTAAGTACAAGACGTATGAATTTACTTAATATACGTTTGAATACGAATTAAAAATTAAAATTTGTAAGATTAATCGCGAGAACTAAAAGTAAAGTCAAGTTCAAATATCTATTCACAATATTTAATTCAAAACAGACATAATGTGCCGAATAGAAGAAGCAATATTGATATAAAACAAATAAAATTTTACAATATTATTTCTAAATACATTGGACCGACGAAAAAAGGCTTTTGTTATATTCCCCTTATCAGTTGCTAAGCAACGATTGTTGGTAAACATACTTCCAATTTCGCTGTCTTTAAATGTTTATTTACATGTGAAATGTGAAATTTGCGAAATTATGACGCCTCGATTTTTATGAAAAATGCAAAAATACATCACGTAATTCAAAACAAAATAAAAATCAGTTGAAGCGAAAAAACGATTAAACTTGTATCGAACATTTTAAAACAGAATATTCACCATCTTAACATATTCATATATTTCAACATTCTTTCAGTATTAATTTACTTCATAAATTCATTCGACTATAATTTCAATTATCGTGTATTCTACATTATTTCTTTAAATCGTTTACAAAAAATAGCAAAAATAACATGACCTTTGAGCATCCATCATCCGTGGGCGTTGCAAAAACAGTATATTTTTGCAGTAATCCCACTTCTGAGCTATTAAAACGCTCAGAAGGAATTCCAGAAATACAATATATTCTTCCATAATCATCAACATTTACATTAATACATCTTTATCCACTATTATTTTATCATATCTCCATTATAAAAGACATTGCAAATATCAGCTGACATTTCATGACTCAAAGCAAGACTCCACATTCTAAAAAATATAATAGAAAAGTATTTAATAAGTGACGTAAAGTATTAACAACCAGCAATATAAATGGATCAATGCGATGTGCCTGTAACATACAGTTTGCTATGGCGACGCGATTCATTTCTATATTCAAAGCGGACTAGCAGTTTTACGCGGTCTATATTAATCGTGTATTGTCATCGGTTTTTGATAATTCTTCAAAATTTTAAATTAAACTGAACGTTCAAAGTGGATAGAAATCGGGTTCAAAGATTCCGTTACGTAGCTACATGCGTACATACATACATACAACCCAAGCTAATAAAAGCGTGTTAAATATATGGACAATGCGATCAAAACCGCGTAAATAAGGCATACTACACACCCATTAACATATTGCTCTACTCAACATACTTGATACGGCAACCTTGAGATTGCCTCCGTTCACGAGATATTTTCGGAGTTGTGTACGCCGTTGATAAACTGTTTCGTTAGATAATGATTGTTTCTCGGTGTGTAAACATTTGTTATGTCGTGCGAGTCATGTAGTTTGTGGACGACATAGATTTTTATATACGAAAACTTTGGACCGCCTCAAAATCTATTTATCAAATACATTTCATATAAAATATAGCCTATATTACTCGTGGATAATGTAGCTTTCGAATGGTGAAAGAATTTTTAAAATCGGTCCAGTAGTTTTTGAACCTATTCATTACAATCAAACAAACAAACAAAGTTTTCCTCTTTATAATATTAATATAGATATTATACGATACGATAGAAATATGTCATTACGGAGAGTAAGTTTCAGAATCGATTTACTCTCTTGTAACTATTATCAATATCTATTTTCTTAAATATTGAAGTACTGTGTTAGTATGTTTCCACCTGATGATAAGTACTACCGCCCATGGAGCTCTATAATCAACCCGAGATAAGATTAAAAAATTGTTCCTTTATTACTCTTGAAGACTAAGTTGAAATGCTTTTTAAAGCGGAACGCAGCAGCGCTTCACATAACTTATCCGTTGGATACCTCAGTATATTTAGATTGAAAATATCAGAGGCACATGACTCGGACTCGAAACTCGAAGTCCCCGATAGAGTCAGAGCTAGACTGTCAAACGCAGCCCAACCATTCCGAAACCTCGAACCTTCCGAAGGGCACCACTCCGAAACCTCGGACAACTTTGTATTTCCGAAGTTTCGGATGACTATCAAACAGATCCGAAACTTCGTACCCGACTCAAAACAGTCAAACCAGCTTCCCACAACCAGTGTCGCGCCAACAACAGCAATATTATTATGTTCGAAAGATTTTTCGGGCAGTTCCGAAACTTCGGATTCCCAACTGTAGTGTCGCGCCAACAACACCGATATTATAATGTTCGGATAACTTTCGGACAGATCCGAAACTTCATACCCAACTTAAACCAACCAAACCAGCGTCCCACAACCAGTCTCGCAATAACAACAACATTGTTATGCTCGGAAAATTTTCGGGCAGATACGAAACTTCGTACAGTCCGCACCAAACTATTAGTCCGCTTTAAGTTGTTGCGAGCAGGTGTAGACGCGATTCATTTCTATATTCAGAACGGACTAGCAGTTTTACGCGGCCTATACTCATCTCAACCCAGCCAAACCAGCGACCCACAACCAGTGCTGCTCCAACAACAGCAATATTATTATGTTCGAAAGATTTCCGAGTCGAAACTTCGGATTCCCAACTCCAGTGTCACGCCAACAGCACCGATATTATTATGTTCGGATAACTTTCGAACAGATCCGAAACTTCGTCCGAAACTTCGTACCCAACTCAAAACCCAGCCAAACCAGCGTCCCACAACCAGTGCTACTGGAACAACAGCAACATTGTTATGTTTATGTCCGCGCGTCAATGAATCAACCGCCATTGTGGCCGGCGGTGCGAGGTATCGTAACAAAAGTGTTTGTGCCACCTACCATTGTAATGTATGTCTCACTGTTTACATTTTCAACGTGTGTTCACATATTTTATAATGTATGTGTGTGTGAGTAGCTGTAGTTCGTATGCTTGTGCGTGATGTACACATGTTTTAAATATTAAAGTAGAAAACGAGGATATAGAGCATCTGATGGTAATTGGCTACTGTAGCCCTTGGATCAACCCTAAATAAGATAAGAGTTCTGAGGTTACCTACTGTCTTTTGAGGATATTCTTGAGATTTTTTTAAAATAATAATGTAGGAATAGCAGACGCGCATGCAGTCCACCTGATGGTAAGTGGCTACTGCCGCTTATGGACATCTGTAATCAACCACAGATAGGATAAGATATTCCTACCTGAGGTCGGCCACAGATGCGCCGGTACTCCTGAGGACTAAGCTGCAACGCCTCGGAAAAGTATGTCTCCCTTACCACACCCTTCACACCAGAACACAGCAGCGCTTAACACTGCTGTTATAACAGAAATAAGTGTGGCGGTAGTGCCGCCGGAGTCGAACCACAAAGGGTTCTACCACCTGCATAGATTATCACTACCTCCACAAAACACCCAAGCGTTACAATAAACAGTAAGGCAAAGTACCAAAAACCTTCAAAAACAAAACACAATCGACTAGCATAGATTACGTAACAAGGCAACGACCTCACAAACACTTTCGTTGCAAAGGTGACTTCCGGTAGGGCGACGAGACCGCGAGTGTTACGGATATCACATACAAATGACCGGCCCAAATGTAGGACGGGGAAGACAATCAATATTATCCCTTTACACCCGAAGATTTTTTTTCGCAATTTCCGATTCAAAACGTTTATTACGGCTTTTTATATAGCTTAAGGGATCCACAAAAAATACGAAAAAAAATCCAGAGTTTATACGTAATCCAGAAATCGACCCGCACGATCGTGAGTCTCCGGTGGGAACTGTCACACTCACGATCGTGAAAATTGCAAAAAAAAATAGTTTTTTATCAAAAAATATTAGAAAATTAAAACAATTTGGAGATATTTAACATCACTGTCTTTATTTTCATTAGTCTTTATAAAAAATCTGCCTTGGCAATGAAACCTAAACTACGTAATTCTATGAAAATCAACATTCTTCTTTCTTCCGTTATTGCCTCCGTCTTAAATCCAGGTCTCCAAGGCGTAGGTATTCTTGGCTTGGGGATACATCCAATGATAATGCAGATGGAGAAAACTTTAGCCATATCTATTGCAATTAAGTTAAGTTTTCGACCGGTTCTTCTTAGATAATATAAATTTGTGCATATCAAGAGCCTCATAATTAAAATATTAAGAAAAATATTTCTTTGAAAACTTTACTGGAGATGTTGGTAGGGATGTGTAGACCTTTTCAAGACAGAAAACGTATTCTTTTCCAAGCTATTTTTTCGATGTGTTGGACGTGAAGATGCTCGGCGGCGAGAAATTTCTAGGGATGATTTTAAAGTAGATGGTTGAGGTTCAGGCTCAAGTTCCAGATCCAATTTTAGGTCAGTTTCTATTTGAGGGTCTGCATGTGCTTCTGGATCTGTTTCAGGGCACAATTCTTAAAATTGAAACTCTTCTAATCTATTTGGTTGAAGCTCTTCACTTTCATGAAGATCTTCAATGTCCGATACATTTCTCCTCACCCCGCACTGGCAAAATCTGATCGTCATTTAAATGTACCCCTAAAATTGAAACAAACACAATTGATATTGACGAAACTTACACATAACTGGTAATAGCAATAAAAGCATTTTCGTCAAACGTTATTCTGCACCAACAACCGTAGGCACACGATCGTAACAGTTGAAATTTGCAACCTAATTGTATCTAAATTGCAAGTTAATCGAATAAACTACTAAATTCCACGTATTTAGTGTTCTTTTAGCTTTCAAATTAGCTATAATTAATAATAGATACTAAACATTTAATACCAAAAATAATTATATACCTGTGACAGTGCGCGGGTCGAAAAAATCTGCCATCTTTGGACGAGTCCCTAGCACAACTGACCGCCTGCACCCCGCTCACTTAGCCGGTAGCACGTGCGATACTCTCCTCACGATCGATCGGCATCGGTTGCGTTTCGAAAAATAAGAAGCTATCACGTGGGAATTTTTTTAAAGTGAAACTCACGCTCATATCATCTCGGGTGTAAAGGGTTATTGATATACACAGATCTACGAAACTCGAAAATTCTACTAATTGCACGTTGCAAATATGTACCATCACAATTTGTAAAACGATAAAGAAATTAGCATATGAATCAATAACATTTTGCAATCCTTTCTGAAAACCATTCTTTCATACATGAGGATGCAAAAAAAGAAATATTCACCATCTTGGGGCATCCGCCATGTTGGAATCAGAATGACGTCACAGCTCTAATAAGGTAATGCCATCCAAATCAAACGCGTTCACTGGTTTATGTGCAGTTGTATATGTGTTATCCTCAAATATGTACGAACTAACAAGGAACGTTAAATAAAAGCTCGTAAAAATTTAATAACCCTACTCTAAAAATATCGTTTTTAAGCAAACCTCATTTAAGTAGGAAGAATTATACATAGTTTAAAAACTAAAAACCACGCTAAAATCGCACAACGAAAATCGTTAATCCTGATTCCTGACGATCCTGATGAGGAGAATGGGATAAAATTATTAAAATCGTGTATTGTCATCGGTTCTTGATAATTGTTCAAAATTTCAAATTAATCGGACTGTTCAACGTGGGTAAAAATCGAGTTCAAAGATTCCGTTACATACATACATACATACATACATACATACAACCCAAGCTAATAAAAGCGTGGTAAAAAGGATGACGTATCACATAGTAACACAAAATAACAGTAGTCAAATGTATACATTACGTAACGAGGCAATGACACGACAAACACTTTCGTTACAAAGCTGACTTCCGGTAGGACGAGACCGCGAGTGTTACGGATATCACATACAAATGATCGGCCCAAATGTAGGACGGGGAAAACAATAAATATTATTGATATACACAGATCTACGAATCTCGAAAATTCTACTAATTGCACGCTGCAAATATGTACCATCACAATTTGTGTTTGTAAAACGATAGGGAAATTAGCAATTGAATGAATAAAATTGTGCATTCCTTTCTCAAAATTCATGCATTTCATCCATGAGAGTGCAAAAAAATATATCCGCCATCGTGGGGCATCCGCCACATAGCAATTAGAATGACGTCACAACTCTAATCATGTAATGCCATCCAAATCAAACGCGTTCACTGGATTATGTGCAGTTGTATAGGTGTTATCCTCAAATATGTACGAACTAACAAGGAACGTTAAATAAAGGCTCGTAAAAATCCAATGACACTACTCGAAAAATATTATTTTTAAGCAAACCTCATTCAAGTAGGAATAATTATACATAGTTTAAAAACTAAAAACCACGCTAAAATCGCACAAGGAAGATCGTTAATCCTGTTTCCTGACGATCCTGATGAGGAGAATGGGATAAAATTATTAAAATCGTGTATTGTCATCGGTTCTTGACAATTGTTCAAAATTTAAAATTAATCGGACTGTTCAACGTGCGTTAACAATCGAGTTCAAAGATTCTGTTACATACATACATACATACATACATACATACATACATACATACATACATACAACCCAAGCTAATAAAAGCGTGGTAAAAAGGATGACATATCACATAGTAGCACAAAATAACAGTAGTCAAATGTATACATTACGTAACGAGGCAATGACATGACAAACACTTTCGTTACAAAGCTGACTTCCGGTAGGGCGACGAAACCGCGAGTGTTACGGATATCACATACAAATGATCGGCCCAAATGTAGGACGGGGAAGACAATCAATATTATTGACAGGTCGGTGTAGTACCCGGACCAGAATAGGGCTACAGTATCCCCTGCCTGTCGTAAGAGGCGACTAAGAGGGGCTTCCGGGGTTGCGGGCGGCAAGAGTGAGAGCTCAAACCGTCCAGCAAGCGACGTCAAGCAAATGTAGAACGGGGAAAATAATCAATATTATTGATAGGTCAACACTTATAGACAGATAAACATTCTTAGATAAACACACATGTGAATCCTACGAATTATAAGTTGTCAATACTATCAGAATACGTAGTTTTGTATTAGCGTCACTATAAATGAATAGGTAATGCGGTGACAGACTAGTGGTTGAAACTCGGCCACTTTCGGTCCGAGGTTCAAATCCTTGGCACGCGCTTCTGATTTTTCAAAGAATATTAGAAATAAACCATCACTTGTTAACCGACTTCCTAAAGGAAGAGTGATTATTTAAACGGTGAATCAAAACATACTGAGGAAATGTACTGGCCTTAGTTAAAAAGATCTCAAAAGTGTGTGAAATCTACCAATTCGCACTTGACCAGCGCGGAAGAATATGGCCCAAAACTCTCTCAGCGACAGGAGACACTCGCCAATGCAGTAGGATGACGATACGAAATCGTACTAGATATATTTTGGAAAAAAATACACATATCATCCATATGTAATATACTAGCTGACCCGGCGAACTTCGTACCGCCTAACAGTCAATGAATGTCGTGTTACCTTTTAGCTGAAAAAAATTAGGCTTTGATGAACGTAATACAATGATACAAAATAATATTAATACAGATAGAAATATAAAAGTATTTTATTATGATGACGAATGATTAATGATGATGAATACATACAGAATGAGAATAAAAATTTAAAAAATAATAATAATGAAGTACTTCAAACATATTTCAGAAAAAAATGATTGAAAACTATGTTGTGCAGATTGGGATACATTCGGATTAATTAATAAATCGGATGTTAAAGATTACCCATATCATCCATATGTAATATGTATATGTCGGAGTAGTCACCTGTGACGTCATAAAATGGGTACTTCAGAACACAAGCTACACCTAAAGCACTTGGTGGAGCTTCGACAGAGTCTCGGTGCGGCGGTCGTAAGGGACGAACGCATAGAGAGCGACTTGGGACCCGACGAGTGAAGTTGACTTGCGCGCACCGAGGAACTGTCTCCGTTTTGATAGTGTCCATTTAGTTGTAGTTGGATTTATTAGAATATTCTCAGTAAAGTTATTTAGGGACTATGTAAAGTATTATCGCAGTTTTGTGTACGAACCCGTATACGTGATAGAAGTAACAAAGATGTCGGTTCGGGAATACATTAAAAATCAACTATTTCGGCCATCCTGTTCCGACATATATACAAATAGTAACACAATATAACAGTAGCAACCGGTATACATTGCGTAACGAGGCAATGACACGACAAACACTTTCGTTACAAAGGTGACTTCCGGTAGGGCGGCGAAAACGCAAGTGTTTGGGATATTCGACTGAATATAAAAGTAATTAACATTGAAACACACAGCTCTATTGTACTATGTAATTGCTGTAGCGGCCATTGCAATACACTCTGTGAAAATTTAAATTATTTATACGGTCCAAGAGATAGAGCCCTGTGACAGACCTTAGATAAGCTTAGAATCCTACCACAAACGCGTTACTGTCCGTGACGACTAAGTTGGAACGCCGCGGATTAGTGTGCCACTCTTACAGCACCTATCAAAGCGCAAAACAGCAGCCGTTAACACTGCTGTTATAACAACATATGTAGCAGTTTGCCCCCATAATAGAACAGAAGATTCCACCACCTTCAAAGCTCTCGCACTTCGCAAAACAGTAAAGTATAAAGGTGGTAGAACCCTTTGTGGTTCGACTCCGGTGGCACCACCGCCACACCTATTTCTACCTAATAACAGCAGTGTTAAGCGCTGCTATGTTCCGGTTTGAATGGTGTGGTAAGGGAGACAGACTTTTCCGAGGCGTTCCAGCTTAGTCCTCAGGGGTAGCGGCGCCTCTGTGGCCGACCTCAGGTAGGAATATCTAATCCTATCTGGGGTTGATTACAGATGTCCATGGGCGGCAGTAGCCACTTACCATCAGGTGCACTGCATGCTCGTCTGCTACGTCTGCTGAAATATTATAAAAAAAAAAAAAAAAGTATCACTACATTCAGTATCGAGCTATCGACGCACGTGCGTCCCGTCGCGCATGCACCACGCATACGCAATGCATTCGTGTAAACGCAGACACAACACGGTATGTATAAGGAGGACGACGTCTAGACGTACGGTAACTGTTATTGATGTGTTTGATTGGTTATCGATGTTGTGGAGAGTAGAGATCAGTTAGCAAATGGATAATATGACGACCCGCATGGCGGAGCGGTCACCACGCCGGTCTGACGCGCAGAGGGTCCCGGGTTCGATCCCCGGCCAGACAGATTTCTAAATGATGAATTTAGATTTCTGTTTCTGGGTCTGGGTGGTTGTGTATTTGTCTCTGTGTGTGTCCATAGCACCCACGAAACAGGGAATCCTAGTGTGGGGCTGTGAGTGTAGAAAGCGTTTTTTTTTTTTTTAATATGGATGTATGTTTGAAGGTGGTATAACCGTCTGTGGTTCGACTCCGGCGGCACCACCGTCACAACAATTTCTGCGTAACAACAACAGTGTTACACGCTGCCGTGTTCTGGTTTGAAGGGTGTGGTAAGGGAAACATACTTTTCCGAGGCGTTCCAGCTTAGTCTTAAAGGACGTGTATGACGGGCATATGATATGATCATCTTGTTCTCTGGAGTGGCAAAGCGTCTATCATCGGACTCAGGTACATCCTGTTCTATATGAAGTTGGTAACAGATGTCCGATGGCAGTGACCTTACCATCAGATTGCACGCTTGTTTCCTCAATCTCAAAAAAAAAAATAGAGTCAAAAATGCACCGTTTACCTTTTTTTGTTGACGAGGGGGAAACCTTCAAACGGTACCCGACGCCATGGGAGTGACGCCGGGTTATGTGCGATTTTTACCGCACTAAAACCCCCCCGGTGTCCGTCCTCAACGTTTGCTGGAGAACTCCGGGATCTCCAACGGAACACAACAGGAGTCCTCCTAACGCGATGGCCTTCTATCGGGCTCTGCCCTGGGGGGAGCAATTATGCTCCTCTCACATCCCCTGGTGATTACAGCGATATGCGACCACACAAACCGCTGTGCTTCCCGGGGTCGCTTGCTGGGCGGTTTGAGCATTCACTCTTGCCGCCCGCAACCCCGGAAGCCCCTTTTTTAGTCGCCTCTTACAGGCAGGGGATACCGTAGCCCTATTTTGGTCCCGGTACTACGGGGACAATGCACCGTTTACCTATCACAACTCAACGGTGACCACATCAGAATCATGCACGCATATTGTGCAAATGACCACGCAATACTGGGTGTGGACCGCTCGGGCACAAATGCATGCAAATCGGGCCAATTTAATAATACCCGACAGGCGTGTTCAGTTTCAAAAGATCATAAATATTGAGAAAACTTAATCATTGGGTCATGTCATATGCTTTGGAACCGGTTGGTGAGGTCGATTCTACTAAATAGATTTGTTACGTTATTTTGATTATGATTATGATTATGATGAAAGAATCAAAATTTTGAAAGAATTTAGATATAATACCACCGCCTCACCTATTTTTTTGTTAAAATATAAGTGTAACAGACAAGCATGTAGTCCACCTGGTAAGTGATTATTGGCGGCCATGGACATCTGTTATCAACTCCCGATAAGGTTACCTTCCTACCTGAGGTCGGCCACTGGCCTGAGCGCTTAACACTGCTGTTTTAACAGAAATGGCGTAGGTGCCGCCGGAGTCGAAGCACAAAGGGTTCTAATACCTTCAAGTGATCCTTAATTCATAAGTGACAATCCCGATAGGATTAAAGTGCTGCCTAAGATAGGCCACAGATGCGCCGCTACCCCTGAGGACTAAATAAGAACGTGTCGTATAAGCATTAATGCTGCTACCTCTAGTATTTTGCGACGCGTATATTTGTGTGTGCATATTGCTTATATTTTGTTGTAAGTTGTGTGTGTATTTTTGAAATAAATAATGTTATCAATATTAGTAGAATAACTCCTCAAGCCTCTATGTATAGCTGGCGACGTATTTTAATTAAGCGCCGATAAAAATGCAACATGGAACTAATTTTTATCGGCGTCTGTGAACTGGCTGACTGGCTGGCCGACTATTTTGCAAGTCTATATCAACCGGTTTCCGAATGGTCGAATAGAGGATATTATATTTATGGAAACGTTGGAAAATACAGTGATAGACTAGTTGAAACTCCACACTCAATCGATTGAGTCCGAGGTTCGAATCCCAGACACCTTTAGGCATCTCTGAATTTTGTAAATATTGATTATGAATTATGATTCATGAAAACTTCATTAGGGAAGGTTCCCGTGTAGGTACACGCCTGAACAGTTTTATAAGCAGAGAAATATTATGAAAATAAAAAAATGAAATGTTTAAAAATAGCCTATGTCATTCGCACAATTTATATGAATCCGACACCTCACATATTAAAATCTATAAGTCGTTTGGACTGTAGTAAGCTTGAAAAACATGGACTAAAATGATAAATAAACTTTCATAAATAAATATTTTTTATGAATGGTGCAAGCGAGTACGTTTGCTACTCTAATTCCATACAAACCACACACAAAAACCTTGAAATCTCCAATTAGCTACAATACTACGTTGGAACACATTGCGTGCCCGGACATGTGCTATGTTATTAACACTGGACCGCGACTTTGCAAACACACACGTAGGACAGCTGTGCATACATCAAAAACTTGAGGCCTCTACATACATATATTATGCAACTAAATTGTGCCAAAAAAATCTCAACAATACCGCTATCTTAGATCCCAAGAGTATGCTATTATTCACTGGTATAGTCCGCGCGAAACTGCTAGTCCGTTCTGAATATAGAAATGAGTCGCGTCGCCATAGCAAATTGTATGACTACCTGCTCGCAATAACTTCAGAGCGGACTAGCAGTTTGGCGTGAACTATACCAATCATACACACTAAAAAAATTTCAATGAAATCGATTAAGCGGTGTCGGAGATGAGCGCGTACGAAAAAAAGACGGATTGCACCATCTCTTTGAAAAAAAATAGTGTCGAATTTTTTTTTAAGACAATATACTTTGAGCAAATGTAAGGAAATATCGAGAGGAATGTAAGGAAATATCATGAAACTGAGGAAATATCAATGGATACTATAAACAACCTCTAAGGCAAAACCAAGATTTTTTTTGGACTAATGTAAGACCTGTATCTCTTTGTAATCTAAGGCATTCAAAAAGCCCAAGATATACTTAGACTAATCTATGGCAATATCAACAGACACAAAGACTTTAGACAAATCTAAGCAAATACGCACATAGAAGACATAGAAGAAAGAGAGAGCCGCCATATCTACCAGCCAGAATCGACCACACAACCTCCACAATCAAATCAAGCAAACAGCGCTCCACTAATCCACGAGCCACCCAACACAGCTAATTAAGTCGTTGTGTAACAAATTTGCGTAACACGTCAAATTAATACCGAAACGTTACGTTTCACAATTTTAACGTTCGCTGCCAGTGGCAAGCGTAGACGTTATAAACTCAGTCGAAAAGATATTATACATACATATATAAAACCCGAGCTACGGTAAATCCTAAGACGTTGGAAGAACTCTGTGGTTCGACTTCGGCGGCACCACCGCCACACCTATTTCCGTTATAACAGCAGTGTTACGCGCTGCTGTGTTTGAAGGGTGTGTAAGGGAGACATACTTTTCCGAGGCGAACCAACTCAGTCCTCAGGAGTGACGGCGCACCTTTGACCTGAGCTTAGGTAGAAATTTAATGATATCTCGGGTTGATTACAGATCTCCATACAGCAGTAGTACTTACGCTCAGGTTGACTGTGTGCTCGTCTGCTACATCTATATTATAAAACAAGATATCTCGTATCAGTTCAACGGAAGACACCGTTAGGTTTAACGATCCAAGTAATTAGGATCCGCATTACGAATTAACTGTGCTTCGATTAGATAATATCCGGTTGCTCAGCTGTGACGTGGTAGCTACGGTAGCTCAACTTGGTTGCCCACTCTGAAGGTCCAGCCACCAGGCCATTTGCTTTTTACGTTATTTGTGTAGAAAGCGTTATTATGACGAGATATTAAAGGTGGTAGAGCCCTTTGTGGTTCGACTCCGGCGGCACCACCGCCACATCTATTTCTGTTATAACAGCAGTGATAAGCGCTGCTGTGTTCTTGTTTGACGGGTGTGGTAAAGGAGACATACTTATACTCGTACAAGACGTTCGACCTCAATCCTTAGGTATAACAACGCTGTAGCCGACCTAAGTTAGAACTAAGTTTACATGGGTTGATTACAGACGCCCGTAGCACAGTAGCTCACCATCAGGTGGACATGCTCGTCTGCTACTCCTGTATTATAACACGTAGTGCCGTAGCTAGACAACAGACTAACAATAAATCCGTCAGACCATAAATAAACGCTGGCCACCAACCAAATAGCGTGGCGGGAGCGTAAACATTCCTATTACTATTCGCATCTGTATATAATGTATCTGTCATCGGCCATCGGGTTTTGTATCTGTGCTATTTGTAGGGTTGCTACCCTCACTATATTATAAACAAAATGGTTTCACCCGCCTTGAAAAACGTAAATACTTCGAAATTTTCAAGGTTTTTTTGTGCGGAACCCTAATTCTTATATAAAAGTATGACTACGTGTTTGCCACCCTCGCTATATTAAGAAAACACATGGTTTCATCCGCCTTTACAGGAATAAATACTCTCAGTTTTCTTGGGATTTCATTTTGTTTTTTTTTGTGCGGAACCATCAATTTTTTTTTTAAATAAAATTTGCCTATGTTACTCCTTATAACATCAGCTAATTGTCAGTGAAAATCCCTTCAAAATCGGTACAGCTGTTCGGAAATTAGCCACAACAAACAGACAGACAGACAAAATTTTAACAATTGTTTTTTTGCAATATGTACCGTATATACTTTTATAGGCAAAACAAAACCTATTATTTAATAAAAAAAAAACAATCTAAAAAATTATTTTCTTTGTAAAAAGGTGGCAACCCTAGCTACATATTAAAATATCTTGTTTATAAACCCTGAATCTATTTTTAAGACTATTTGTTTCGATTAACGATTGTGCGTTAACCTTTAAAGGGCTAAACTGTCATGGCTAACTAAATAAGTCAAATCAATCACTTTTTTAATTCTTATATTTTACAATATATAGGAATAGCAGACGAGCATGCTGTCCACCTGATGGTAAGTGGCTACTGCCGCCCATGGATATCTGTAAACAACCCCAGATAGGATTAGATATTCTTACCTGGTTTCGGCCACAGATGCGCCGCTGCCCCTGAGGACTAAGCTGAAACGCCTCGGTATGTCTCACTTACCACACCCTTCAAACCAGAACACTGCTTAACACTGCTGTTATGAGGCTGAAATAGGTGTGGCGGTGGCGCCGCCGGAGTCGAACCACAAAGGGTTCTACCACCTTCAAATTTTTATAATAGGTTCTTTACAGAGCACTTTTTGAATGTCACCTACCACCACTTCACAAGGTGTTTCGTTATGGAGAAGAAGTGGCGAAAGAAACTCTATAACACACATCTTTTTAAAAAAATAAACGTGTTTTATAATTGCAAACTTAACCTAATGGTACATGTGGAGCTGGAGCTACTTCAAACCACACCGTTTTATCAGTCAAATAATCACTTAGGTTATAGCAGGCTTTTTTACATAGCGTTTGTTTAACGACACGTTTAATTTTTTTAAGTCTTACATTAAAGTCTCAACTCAAAGTCTTTATTATCAATTACGAAAATTAAAAAACTATGTTCTTTTGCCCGCGGCTTCGCTTGCGTACACAGGTTTTATCTACATCTAATTCGCTTTCTACACTCACAGCCACACTATGTCAGCTCACACTATGTCATGGACACACACTAAGACAAATACAAAAACACCCAGACCCAGAAAGGACATCAAAATTGAGTGCACAATTGACAATGTTCTAGAATCAGAACTAATGATGTGCCGAGTCGGCCATTTTTGGTATTCGAGTACTTTAGTACTCATATAAAAAAGAATTGAGTCAGTACTCGAGTCCAGAGTATTCACAATGCACTCGAGTACTTTGTAACATAGTCTAATAGGACGACCAAAAAAAAAACAGCCTGAACTACTACATACAACGTGTGCCTATATGAAGTACATACGACTGGAGTCAGTGTAGTGTACGAGTACCGTCAGTATTCGTGTATCACTGGTACTCGAGTTTTGAAGGTGGTAGAACCCTTTGTGGTGGACTCCGGCGGCACCACCGCCACACCTATTTCTACCTAATAACAGCAGTGTTAGGCGCTGCTGTGTTCCGTTTTGAAGGGTGTGGTAAGAGAGACAGACTTTTCCGAGGCGTTCCAGCTTAGTCCTCAAGGGTGGCGGCGCGTCTGTGACCGACCTCAGGTAGGAATATCTAATCCTATCTGGGGTTGATTACAAATGTCCATGGGCGGCAGTAGACACTTACCATCAAGTGGACTGCATGCTCGTCTGCTACTCCTATATTATATAAAAAAAAATCAACGTTTGCCTATATGAGGTACATACGACTTGAGTCAGTGTAGTGTACGAGTACCGTCAGTATTCGAGTATCACTGGTACTCGAGTATGCGAGTTTATGTAAGTACTCGAGTACTGAGTCGACATGACTCGACACATCACTAATCAGAACAAGAGCTTTACGTATGAATCGTTGAAATGACCGGATGATCATATCTACTGGTATCTTTACAAATAGTCATCTCGTTTTCCAATTTACTATTGAACCGCCGTGAGGGATCGCGGGGACCTCCGCTGGATCGTACGACAAATTGTCGTGCAATTTTCCGAGGTCTTAGGTATCTCTCACAATGCATTCTGATGTAGATATTCGAAGGATACTAAATATAAATAGAACGAGTGAGAATGGACTTACAAACTTTTTCTTTTTTTTATATAATATAGGAGTAGCAGACGAGCATGCAGTCCAACTGATGTTAGGCTACTGCCGCCCATGGACACCTGTAATTAACCCCAGATGGGTTCTACCTGACGTCGGCCACAGATGCGTAGCTAATAAGTAATTATGTCCAGATAAAATGAGATATTCTTAGCTGACGTCGACCACAGATGCGCAGCTATCTCTGAGGACTAAGCTGGAAAGCCTCGGAAAAGTATGTCTCTCTTACCACATCCTTGAAGCACAGCAGCGCTTAACACTGCTGTTATGAGGTATAAATTGGTGTGGTGATGGAGCCGGCGGAGTTGAATCACAAAGGGTTTCTACAAACTTCAATGTATGTCCTTGGCACCCACGACTGTGTGTGGAAAGCGTCTTTCAAAGGTCTTTAAAGACGACGAAATAAATACCATTAAGCCACCGAGGGCAGAACATCTAGAAGATATGTACGCAGCCACCAACAATCATATACAGTTAAATCATCACGTCCGTCTGTCACGCGAGAGCATAGCGAATGGGTCAATTGGTTGTGAATTGGCGAGCGGTCAAGATCGCCAGATTTGTATACACACACACACGCACACACATATGTACAGCTACACACATCTATACTAATATTATAAAGAGGAAAACTTTGTTTGTTTGATTGTAATGAATAGGCTCAAAAACTACTGGACTAATTTTAAAATTCTTTCACCATTCGAAAGCTACATTATCCACGAGTAACATAGGCTATATTTTTTATGAAATATATTTGATAAATAGATTTTGAGGCGGTACAAAGTTTGCCGGGTCAGCTAGTCATACATAAGATTGGAGAAGCAACCGAGCAAGTTAAGAAACTGGGCGTCTCGTCCGCGGAGTCCGAGATTCAAATCTCAGGCGCGCACTTCTGAATTTCCAAAGTTATGACTTTATTAGAAGTTGACTATCACTTTAACTTTAAAGTAAATCATCGTAGGGAAATCTGCTGAGAAAAATGTCATGATAGTAGTCAAGTCCACCCGTTCAGACTTTCATGGGTGTGCGAAGTTTACCAATTCGCACTTGGACAGTGCGGTGGATTATGGCCTACAGCCATACGGCCATATGGCCTACGGCCTACAGCTCACTTCGAGAGGAGACATACTCAGACTCATGCGCGGCAGTGGGACAGTAAGGCTGACGACGAAATGAGTATGCACCAATCTTTTGATAAATAAGTCGATCGACCACACAAACTTTTTCTTTAATGATCTGTAATAAATATTGATAATTTAATTTAATATTATTTGTATACCTGAAAAGGTGGAATATAGCGCACTATATGTAACTTTTTAATACCTGTATTCACGTTCTTATTAGTAATAGAAGGTATTCACAAATAAAGAGATTTGATTTGATTTGAAACGTTGGTACTCCTGAAGATTAAGTTAGCTTAAGATAAGGCTTCCCTAACCAGACCCTACAAACCGGAACACACCAGCGACATCGCCTCCTACTCTACTGGGGGCTCTATCTAGGCTTGTATTTTAATAGAGAAACGTGTTTTACTTTGTTTATTGTGGAAAAATACGTAATATCCGAAACCCACTGTCCCCCACCTACGATTGGAAACATCCTCGCATTAATAATAGATCGTCTTTTCCATTGCCAAAATTACCTTTTTGCGTCAAAGTTTAAAAAAATACAGGTCAACTCCAGAGTAATCGACTCTGAAGTACTTATACAAATGAAACCCCTAATGGAATGGCATCACGATGATGAAATATTCCATTCTAATGTAGTCTCCATCGATTTTCCTGTGACCTTGAACCGTCCACGCAATTCTCAAGGGTACGGCCGACCCTACGGCCAGTGAAACAGCTGACCGCCCTAAAACAACTTCATGTTATGCGCCCTTTGTTGAAATGTAAAGGACTCTTATAGTAAACTTGAGTTCTCGTAGGTTTTTCATCATCTAATAAATAAAATTCTCGTGTCGTGTCGTGTCACTATGTTAGTTACCGTACTCCTCCGAAACGGCTTTACCGATTTTCACCAAATTTTATATGCATATTCAGTAGGTCTGAGAATCGGCTACTATCTATTTTTTATACCCCTAAGTGATAAGAATTGTTCACCCTTAACATTTTTTTAATTATATAGCAATACGTTTGCGGGGTCAGCTAGTAATATAATAATATCCTAACTATTACAAATACGAATGTCAGTTTATTTGTTACACTTTCACGTCTCAACTACATGTCAACTACCAACCAATTGTCATGAAATATTGTACACACGTTGTCAGGAGGGGTTCAGGAAAGGACATAGGGTATGTTTCACCCCGAAAAAAGTACCACAATACCTCTCATCGCAAACAAAGTCGGAAGTAAAAACAAATTGTACAATATATTATAATAAAATAATAGTAAAAGTTGTACACTTCCATGGGTAATCCTATTGCTATTTAATATTTAGAAGAAACAGGTGTCCAGAAAAAAAATATCATCAGAAAAATATGAATTATTTTCGACCTATTCTGCCTTAGACCAACAGTATATATTAAACGCTGATTTGTTATAGCTCAATGTGTGTGGTAGAGACACTTGTACGAAGCATTCCAACTTAGACCTCAGAAGCAGCGCTGTGGCTGACCTCAGATAGAGAAGGTGGAACCCTTTGAGGTTCGCCTCTGGCGGCACCGCCACACCTATTTCTGTTATAACAGCAGCGTTAAGCGTTGCTGTGTTCTACTTTAAAGGGTGTGGTAAGAGAGATATACTTTTCCGAGACGTTCCGTAGTCCGCAGGGGCAGCGGCGCATCTGTGGCCGACCTCAGGTAGGAATCTAATCCTATCTAGAGTTGATTACAGTCCATGCGACAGTGTCTTACCATCAGATGGACTGCATGCTCGTCTGCTACTTCTATATTAAAAACCCGTCCTATCACTTCGCGCGAATAATTTGTTTTTATTTCACCGATTACCATTTTATCTCATAATGTAAATGTAATAATCCTCTACGTAATGGAACATAATATATTATTCACTTCGATAACGTATAATCCTGTAACAATGCGTTTTATTACGTGAAAATAGCATAGAACATCGAGTAAGTAGTCACTGTCGTATGGACATCTGTACAACTCCACATAGAGCAGGTTCTACCTGAAGCCCATCACATGCAATGCCTCGTATGTGTAAGTCAGTACATCCACAGCCTTCCACCGAAACGCAGAACTGCTTCACGCCAGAAATAGGTGTGGCGGTGATACCTTTGAACCTGATGGTAAGTGGCTACTGCCCCCCATGGACATCTGTAATCAAATAGGTGTGGCGGTGATACCTTTGAACCTGATGGTAAGTGGCTACTGCCCCCCATGGACATCTGTAATCAACCCCCGATGGGATTAGATATTTCTACCTGAGGTCGGCCACAGATGTGCCGCTACCTCTGAGGACTAAGCTGGAACGCCTCGGAAAAGTATGTCTCCCTTACCACATCCTTCAAAACGGAACACAGCAGCGCCTAACACTGCTGTTATTAGGTAGAAATAGGTGTGGCGGTGGTGCCGCTGGAGTCGAACCACAAAGGGTTCTACGACCTTCAAAACACCGCATACCAGAATACAGAAGCTCTACACTAAATTATAGGTGTCGGAATAACGTTTTTGCAGTCAGACTGCACTCTACTGATCTCTCAGGAATGCACATTTCCTCACGTAATCATGTCCCTTTCACTATTTGATAATAATTATGTTAATACGTGTCGAGAAAAATCACAAAAAATGTTCATCGTAATGACCTTCAAGGTCGTAACACCACTCGACGACAAATTTTCCAAATTAACAGAATCCAAGCCACAATAAGTTACACGTAGCTAACAACAATTCCACACACATACCTGCCGGCCTTGAGCGAAAAAATATGGCGGTAAATAATCATAGAGCCATTATAACACAAGAGAGCCAACAGGCGTAAAACCGAATCCAATACGTGTCACCGTAAAATTTAATACGAAAAAAAAACCAAACCACTCACGGATACAATATACATACAAATCCAACAGATTATATAACACGCGGCGATATTATTTTTAAATGTACACCCGCTAACGACGCGACTCGGTCGACGTGTAACGTTTTTGGCGCGATAAAAATAATAATAAGCGAGAGAAGAAAAAAAAAAACAAACACTCGAAAATAAAGCGGTGGAATATAAATTCGCGGTATTATTATTAGCAATATGGCGGACGGTTCGCGCGGCCGTCCACCGAGACGCAGGACGCCAGACTGTGGTAGTGATGTGATCGCGCGACCGAGACCGACCGACGAATATTAATTAACCGATTTTATTTGCGAATAAAATTATTATAACCCACTAGCTTTTACATCCGATTTCGTTTGCATCGATACACCGAATACAATAAAACGTACGTTTTGTGAAGTATAATCGATTCTCATTAACGAAAACTTCCTTAAGCATAATATGCAAGTTTCTAACTCTACAAAAGGTCAGTTGTTGAAATCTAAACTACTTTTATTAAAGTGTATATATTAAAGATATATATTAAAATTTGAATATATTCCCAATTAAATACATTGTTTTAAATAGAAATAAAATTATCTGACATAATTTTGCGTCCCAACTATTCGCGAAATTGCGACCTAAAAACCCATGCAATAAAATAGAATTTGAAAATGGAAGCCATAAACAACAATTATTTGCAAACATGTGAGTATTTTCATAACTTTAGAACTACATCATCAGAGCAATCATCGAACTTTTAAACAACTTTACAGACGAAAGCCTATGCAGTTTTTGAATATATAGATACAGGCATATTTATTCTGCGATATAGTGCACAGATAACATTTATTAGGATTCCGTACCCAAACGGTACAAACGGAACTCTATTACTAAGACTTCGCTGTTTGTCCGTCTGTCACAGGGCTCTATCTCTGGAACCGTAATAGATAGACACTTGAAATTTGTATAGAGGATGCATAACGGTGGCCGCTATGACAACAAATACTAAAAATATAATAAAGTTGAATATTAAAGGAGGTCTCCATACAATAAACCGATATTCGCCATTTTCGATCTAACTGTCAAACTGTTCTAGGATTATAATAAATACAAATACAAATATAAGAACAATAAAACATATTTTAATATGGTTATATTATAAAAATGAGTATAACGTAACGAACATTTGGTGGTACGGAAGCCTCCATGTGCGAGTTCGACTCGTACTTGGCGAATTAACGTACATTATGTATTTTACTGAGCTTTCCTGTCAAACCCACTCCCGCCAAGGTTACAGTCGAGTGCAACTTTTTTTTCTTTTCGCGTCGGACAAGGTGACTTGATCGTGAAAGTATTTTTTTAAAAGCCAACACTAATATTTGTCATAATTTATAAGCGATTCAGATCCGCGTGGCGGAGCGGTCACCATGCCGGTCTGACACCCAGAGGGTCCCGGGTTCGATCCCCGGCCAGACAGATTTCTAAATGATGAATTTAGATTTCTGTTTCTGGGTCTGGGTGTTTGTGTATTTGTATCTGTGTGTGTCCATAGCACCCACGACACAGGGAATCCTAGTGTGGGGCTGTGAGTGTAGAAAGCGTTTTTTTTTAGATCTTTCGGATTTCACGCAACAATAATTAATCTTGTACGAAAACTATAAATGGTGGTAGAGGACAACAACTTTGACGTTGAAGTTTCGCTTCGAATGTAATGTTTGTTATTTAAAAATACCTCCTCTCTACCGCGGATCGGCAAGACTTCAAAATAATTGGCGAAATAACTTTCATTGAACGCTAAGATATGGATGTATTTTTTTTTACCAGACTCCGGAGGGTAATGTTTTTCGAGTGTCTGTAATCTGTATATGTATGTTTCATTTTTCTGTAAGCCCTACAGTTCAAACGCCTTGACGGATTTTAACATTTGAAGTGTCGTTGGATTCGTCTCAATTGTGGATGTGACATAGGTTATATTTATTTTTAATTAAGCAGTCGGGTTTTCGTTTTTATAACATTTTTCTAAGAAAGATTTCTTCCAGCTTATTAATCAAAACGTTTTAATTTCTATAATACAGACCTTACATCAAATGATCTTGTTTGTAAAAATAAGAATTAATGGTCTAAAAAGTTAATTTATTAAGAATTAAATTTGAAAAAATCGTCTAACCATATATCTTCTTAATTAAATTGAAGCTAGCAATGACATCAAGAGTTATGTATATGATTCCGTTGGAATTTTGACGGCACTTGGCACTCTATCAGATCTAAACACACTTTTTTCTACAAAGCCAATGTGTGATAGAATTTTCATGATCGGTTCCGTACAAACAAAGTTAAAAACTTTACCTCTATAATACAAGTATACATATAGATTGTCTTTCAATCGTTGGTAGGTAAAGGTTGGATAGATTGAATATTAATGACGAGCGGAAATCTATTTAAACACCACAATAACGTAACCATAACATTAAGATATCACACAATTTAAGATGTAATTAACTTTCAATAAAGTTAAATTTGTCATTGATAACATTGATAACGTACATATTAGCGTTCAAGGTTAATTAGGAAACTATTTATTTTCAACTAGCTTTTACTCGCGGCTTCGCTCACGGTCAGTAGTATCTATCTATCCCTCGGGATATGTACGCTTTCGGAATAAAATATACCATATATCCTTTTCTGAAACCCTGACAGCGTTTGTACAATATTTCAAGACAATCGGTTATATAGTTAAGGCGTGAAAGTGTTTAGAACAACTGAACCCGGAAACCTCTGAACGTAAGACAGGTATAGTGAGCGCTCCGCTACGCGGGTCGCGTATGAGCCATGAGCGGCAGTAGCCACTTACCATCAGATCACTGCAGAACTGCATTTATACTAATATTATAAAGAGGAAAACTTTGTTTGTTTGTTTGATTGTAATGAATAGGCTCAAAAACTACTGGACCGATTTTAAAAATTCTTTCACCATTCGAAAGCTACATTATCCACGAGTAACATAGGCTATATTTTATACGAAATATATTTGATAAATAGATTTTGAGGCGGTACAAATTTTGCCGGGTCAGCTAGTACTCAATATTATAAAAATAAAACCGAAAAAAGATGCATAAAATTGAGATTCAACAAAAAATCTGCAGAACCGATTAACCCATCAACGATCGAGTCCCATCACTAAACATCAAAATATACAGCAATGGCGTCGCATGGAGTAAGTATCGGATAAGTCGAGTTTTTGTGCGACCACTGTCCGTCCGACAAATTGACTTTTTGTACACAATATTCGAAGGAAACCGTTTTTTATTCAACATCGTATATACTTAGCTTCATAATATTTGCTTTTCATAAGCTTTAGTTGAGAAGAGATTGAAATTGTGAATGGTGGAATGGGCTAAGGGCTAATGGTAGTTAGACCTGATTCCCACCTGAGGTCGACTACAGATGCGCCCTCTACCCCTGAGGACTAACTTGGGAAACCTCGGAAAAGTATGTCTCTCTTACCACACCCTTCAATACAGCAGTTAACACTGCTGGTAATAGACAGAAATAGGTGTGGTGGTGGTGGTATCGCCGGAGTCGAACCACAGAGGGTTCTACCACCAAGGTATAGCAAGGCATTTGTGTCCTATCACAGGTAAGACTAGACTTTTTGGGTTGATTACAGATTTCCACAGGTACCAGTAGCCACTTATCATAGTCGACGACACGCTCTTCTACCTAACACCTTAAACATTAGCCCCCTCCCCCTACCCTCATAGCTGACGCGGCGACCAAATACATACTTCAAAGAGGCGAATCTTTTTTCACCAGACAAATTGTAGAGACTACTCGTACTTATACCGGGCACCCCCTTAGCATTGGCCGATAAATTGCAGATTGATAGTAACAAAACTTTAACTACGCAATTAACACATTTGTTTATACCTAAAGATATATAGATTAAATATAATCAAAACAAAACACTCAACAAATAAGGGACTTTCTGTTTTTTGTCTAAATTAAAAGTCCCTAACTCCGCGGTAATCGGCCGGGTAGCACCGTTTAATGAGGCAATAAGTGACGTCATTTCGTTAATTAATTATTTAATTAATATACAAGCGTGTACGTCAATGAGATGTAATTAAAAATCCTTTTGTGAGCTCTTCATTCATGATTTACCTACTTTGTGTTTTTCTTAATTTGTGAGTGGTATTGTTTAGTTTTTCGAAAAAAGAAGTCTACCAATACGCACTTGTCCAGCGCGGTAGACTATGGCCTAATCCTCATTCTGAGAGGAGACCCGTGCCCAGCAGCGGGACAGTAGTGGGTTGATGATGATGATGATGATGATTGTTTAGTTTCAACTCAACTGTAAAGTAACCTAGTACATTTACTTGTACCAGAAATTAATACAATTATTGAAAAGGCGAAAGAAAGATTGTCTATCAGTGTCAAATAATGTTTATATGTATACAAGTGTCTACACTTGTAGCCGTGCCGCGCTGCCGCAGTCCCACTAATATCTACAATTTTCTATTGCGACGCGACTCATTTCTATATTTGGAGCGGACTAGCAGTTTGACGCGGACTCTACAAATCCAAGTTTAGTCGGTTTGTTCGTAGACATTAGTCACTTTGTTAACTACTACTAACTAACTACCACTAACACACCGGTTGCCCTACTATCACGAGTGGTACGGAAGACAGCTGTCAGCAAACGGGCCGGTGTCGGTTGTTTGGGTGATCTCCAGGAGCGTGTAAACTGGAGTCACTTACGATGAGAGCTTACTACTACATGTAGCAACACACTAAGTAAATATGACGACGCGCGTGGCGGAGCGGTCACCACACCGGTCTGACGCGCAAAGGGTTCCGGGTTCGATCCCCGGCCAGACAGATGATGTGAATGATGAATGTAGATATCTGTTCTGGGTCTGGGTGTTTGTGTATTCGTCGTAGTGTGTGGCCATGGCACGGACTACATAGGTTATCCTAGTGTGAGGGTGTGAGTGCAGAAGGCGTTTATTATTATTATTTATTATTTGCTTGATGAAACTCATAAAAGTCGGATTTTAAATCAACGAAATAGAAACTAAGTAAGGTTATGTGTATCATACCACCACTAACGCTCTTTATTAATATTCGATGGAAGAAATATGGCCCACTGTAAATCGTTATAATCTTTATTGTACAGGAAAGTCTGTTAAAGGTGAAAAGTACATTTTGTTCTACGGTACATTTATTCTTGGTAAAGGGAATTTCCCGCAGCGACACATGTAGAATTAACATAGATGAAGTTAACAATAGACTCCTAATGGAAACGCCGTAAACATTAAGTAAGATCAATCCAGTAATCCCTTAAAAAAGTGTGAATTTTTTTTTACTTATTACTTTTTGTTTAATTGTTTTAATTTTATACAACTTATATTAGTTAAATAATGAGATTAGTTAGGTTAAAATCAGTCGAATAGATTCAGAGATGTAGGTTGACCCCTTCTTAGTACGCACCACCATACATTACAGAGATCAATTAAAATGGTCGTATATTTCTGCTGCACAGTATTCTGAAATTATCCCAAAATATTTCCCTTGATTCAGTGCACGAGAACGAAAGTTCATACAATCATTATTTTATCTTATATATAAAATTCTCGTGTCACAATGTTACCGTACATCTCCGAAAGGGCTTTACCGATTTTCACCAAAATTCAGATATGCATATTCAGTAGGTCCGAGAATCGGCTACTATCTATTTTTCATACCCCTAAGTGAACAACCCTTTGTTCACCCTTAACATTTTTTATTTATATGGCAACACAACGTTCGCCGGGTCAGCTAGTATTAGTACAAATTAAATTCTTACCTTTTGATTGATTTTGGCATTCTTTGGAGGCTTCACGACCACTGGTTTTGGGGGTGGTGGCACCGGTGTGGGCTCTGTTGATCAAATTATACACACGTTAATATTATTATAGCTTCTTTTTAACACCACCGCCAGGCCTATTTCTGCCTAAATTATTAATTTAGATTTTGCTTCAAGGTCTGGATATGTGTGTCGATGATACGGGGAATCCTAGTATTGGTCATGAGAGTAGAAAGCGTCCTTATAACGTCTGTTTTATGCCAAATGTTGCGATTCTAGAGAATTATTGGGGTTAGGTGAGCCTTTTTATGTTAATTACTCCAATGTTTTCTGGGGTTAAATCAAATCAAATCAAATAATTTTTTATTGTGGGACATGGGTACAACATAAAAATTTGGGTAACAAAGTTTTACAATACTCCATATTCCCGCCACAAGTGGGCATATAATAAATTATATAGTAAAATACAAATAGCAAATCAATGATGCATTTATAAAAATATTAATTGAAAAATATAAATACAATTATTATTATTATAAGTTATTTAAAATTGGAATTGAACGGAAATAATAATTAAAATGAGATAACAATATACAGATTCGTCAATTAGAAAGTTGTCTACCGTGTAAAATCATTTCTCAATTAAAAAAATATGAAGTTTGATAATTCTAGATTGAATAATTCTAGTTGATTTATCAAATAGAATTATTTAAATGGGATAATTCTATTTGATAAATCAATGATAAATTGACAAAAATATTATTTGAAAAATATAAATACAATTATTATTATTATACATTATCAATTACATCATTATGAAGTTCTCATTTAAATAATTCTATTTCAACCGTGGCACAGATCGTTACGGGGAGCTTTGACGAATAATTACGACTTATCATCAGGTGGACTGCACGCTCTCTTGCTACTTGTATAACAGAAATATGGCAAATTACCTGGTGGCGGGGGCTGCGCCCTGCCCTGCTGCTGCGGCTGCAGCGGCGTCCTCTTCTCCTGCTCCAGGATCGCGGGCGCCGCCGGGGGCGGAGCGCCCGTGCTCCCACCTCGCACCTGTAACAATACGACAATATTATTTTAAAAAAAATGCAAAATATGCAAATCTGACTACCTTATCTAAGACACGGGGCTCTTAAAAGAGGGGCAAAAAGCCCTTATACTTTTTCCTACGAATACTTTTTACCCGACTGTGGAGGGTAAAACGATTTTTAAGATTTTTACTCTAATATTAATAATTATACATAGTTTAAAAACTAAAAACCACGCTAAAATCGCACAAGGAAAATCGTTAATCCTGATTCCCGACAATCCTGATGAGGAGAATGGGATAAATTTATTAAAATCGTGTATTGTCACCGGTTCTGCACAATTGTTCATAATTTTAAATTAATCGGACCGTTGAAAATGGGTAAAAATCGAGTTCAAAGATTCCGTTACATAGATACATACATACAACCCAAGCGTATAAAAGCGTAGTAAAAAAGAGGAAAACTTTGTTTGTTTGTTTGGTTGTAATGATAGGCTTAAAAATAAAAACTACTTAACCGATTTTAAAAATTCTTTCACCATTCGAAAGCTCCATTATCTACGAGTAACATAGGCTACATTTGATATGAAATATATTTGATAAATAGATTTTGAGGCGGTACAAATCTTGCCGGGTCAGCTAGTGTAATATATGTATGTCTCATTAATTGGCATGTTCTACAGCTCAAACGGCTTGACTGATTTTAACATATAAGTTGTTTATATGATCATTGAATTAGTCTATGTTGTGGGACTAATATAGACTAGTAGTCTAACCCGGCAAACGTTGCGTTGCCATAAAAATAAAAAAAATGTTAAGGGGTGAACAACCCTTATCACTTAGGGGTATGAAAAATGGATAGTAGCCGATTCTCAGACCTACTGAATATGCATTTTATAAATTTCAATTTATAAATTTTGGTGAAAATCTGTAAAACTGTTGCGGAGGAGTACGGTAACTAACATTGTGACAAGAGAATTTTATATATAAGATTTTTAGCAGGTGTGATTTTTAATCATGTTTATGGTTTTTATAGTTTAAATTTAATTACGTTTGTTCCTTTTCACATCATTTATACTGCATTCATTTTATTCCCCATCTTGCACCACCACTCTTATATACCTTTCCCTCCTACACCATATACAGCTCATATTTTCATTCGCACACAGCACAAGGAAACTTGGCAGACAATCGTCGGTAATTTGGCGAGGGAACTCATTCTGAACGAAAGTTATTGCTACAACCGATTCTAATGGAAAACTGGACTGATCTTAATCTATACATTGTTAAAAATAAATGGAGTTTGTGAGGTAGCTTTTTTTCATTCACCTTTAAAGCGTAATAATAATTTATAACTTTTCTTACCGCAACAAAAAACTACAGAAAATAGTATTTTGACGTTATTTTCCTAAAATCGAAGTGGCAAACAAGTTTGTAGTCTACCTGCACCCGTTATTAATAAACTTTTCTTACCGCAACAAAAAACTACAGAAAATAGTATTTTGACGTTATTTTCCTAAAATCGAAGTGGCAAACAAGTTTGTAGTCTACCTGCACCCGTTATTAATACTCAATCTATCCATTTTTCTTATCAAAAATCAAATTTTGACATTGTCCAGTCATAGATAAGTTAGATATCGCACCGCATTGTAATTGAAGGACGCCATAAAATGGCTTAAACGGCTGACAGTCTGTCAGCCATTTAATGGCTGTCATGGTGTAATTTACGCGGAACAACGCCGACATGCGCAGTTAAGTGGTGCAAAAACACGCAATCGAAGATATAGTGCGGAGAAATATCGTTTCATTCGTATGAATCCAAAAAATTTTTTTACAAAAAATACAACCGACTTCTATGTCACTACAAAGTAAAAAATAATTGAAATAAATGTTGGTTTAGTACATATGTGTGAAGTCATTAAATAGGTCATTAAAAAGGCATTAAAATTGGTTCATAAACGGCGAAGTTATGGCTGTTATATTTACATGGGTGGAGGAGTTCCCCTCATTTTCTCCAGAACCCATCGTTGGTTTCTAACCATATTTAAATGGGACCAATTTCCAGCTCGTCCCTACACAATAAAAAAAGAATTATTAAAATCGGTCCACTAACGCGGAGTACTTCGTGTACATACATAAAAAAAAAAAATACCGGCCGAATTGATAACCACCTCCATTTTGAAGTCGGTTAAAAACTATTATTTTTTAATATTTTTCAAACACGAAAATGGATGATAGTGACAATTTCAATTTCTCAAAACTGGTTACATTTTCTTGTTTGGAGTGAGTATTCTTTTCTAATCTATGTGCCCAGTATGAATAAGAAATTGTCAAATGTCGATCTTTGGTAGTCAAAACTGATTGAATGGACATGAAACTGAAAATAGATTGATTATTAAAAACAGACGCTAATGGTAAATGGTTATTCTACAGATAGATCGAGAGATAGACAGAAATACTGCCATTAAAAAAATATCATCAACCCATGCCTGTCCCACTGGTGGGCACAGGTCTCCTCAGAATGAGAAGGATTAGGCCATAGTACACCGCGCTGGACAGGTGCGTATTGGTAGACATCACATACCTTTAAACCTCATTCATTTGGGAACTCTGTTAAAAATTCATTACTAAAACAAGTTAAATCCAGTTCTATACAACAGTTAAATCACATCTAGTTTAAACCGGTTAGTTTAATTTGCACAGTTACCGTAGACTCTTTTTTACCTAAATCAATTAAAACGCCTTTGATACCACGTGGAGGATATTACCCGTGTATAGTCCGCGTAAAACTGCTAGTCCGCTCTGAATATAGAAATGAGTCGCGTCGCCATAGCAAACTGCTCGCAACAACTTCAGAGCGGACTAGCAGTTTTTTTTTTATATAATAGGAGTACCAGACGAGCATGCAGTCCACCTGATGGTAAGTGGCTACTGCCGCCCATGGACATCTGTAATCAACCCCAGATAGGATTAGATATTCCTACCTGAGGTCGGCCACAGATGCGCCGCTACCCCTGAGGACTAAGCTGGAACGCCTCGGAAAAGTCTGTCTCCCTTACCACAACCTTCAAACCGGAACACAGCAGCGCCTATCACTCCTGTTATTAGGTAGAAATAGGTGTGGCGGTGGTGCCGCCGGAGTCGAACCACAAAGGGATCTATCACCTTCAACTAGCAGGGGACTAGCAGTTTGGCGAGGACTATACCCATGTACTGACGGACCATCGAATAGTTAAGTCCATATTATGACTTAACTATTCGATGGACTGCATGCTTGTTTCATGATCACCGATTACTGTCCCACTGCTGGGCACGGGTCTCCTCTCAGAATGAGAAGGATTAGGCCATAGTCCACCGCGCTGGACAAGTGCGTATTGGTAGACTTCACATACCGTTTTTTTTTAAATCTCTAAGATAAAAATATGCAGATTTCCTCGTAATGTTTTCATTCTCCATTAAAGCAAGTGATAATTAATTTCTAATACGAACGTAATCGTAACATCGGAGGTGATCAGCCTGGACCTCGAACCTCGGACCCCTCGATTGAGATACCTAGTTTCAACTACTATTCTATCACTGCTCATTTCTCACCTCAATTTTATTAAAAAAATACTTTACAGTAAACTGCATACAAAACAATTGTATTTCAATGAGTTTCAGTACTTATAAAATAATTATGTGGAACGGTAGTCACATACAATGCCGTAAGGAGTAAACACCATTATTAAAATTAATAGTACCACGAACATTATCTAAATAAACGTTTAGTTTAGAACGTGACAAACATTTAATCTTTTTTTTTATAAAATAGGAATAGCAGACGAGTTTTCCACCTGATGGTAAGGGCCTACTGCCGCCCATGGACATCTGTGATCAACCCCTGATAAGATTATATTTCTAACAGAGGTCGGCTACAGTTGCGCTGATACTCTTGAGGACTAAGCTGGAATGCCTCGGAGAAATATCTCCCTTACAAGATCCTTCAAACCAGATCACAGCAGCGCTTAACACTGCTGTTATAACAGAAATAGGTGTGGCGGTGGTGCCGCCGGAGTTGAACCACAGAGGGTTCTACCAACTTTAAAAGAATTATTTTAGAATCTTTAGTAGAGGAAGAACATACAAGTTGGCCTCTCCTTACTATGCACCATCATTCATTAGGAGGTCAAATAAAATGGTCAACGTATTATTGATACATGAAAAGTTTAAACTTTCAAAATCACCTTTACATATGACATTCTACAGACAAAGTCGCGGTCAAATACTAGTTATAAACAACATAAACTAATAAACAATTTCAAAACGTATGCAAATAATACAAAAAGTCAGTCGATTGATCGATTTTTGATGTCATAATAACTGGCATTTAATTTTGCAAAATTAACTTTGCCAATACTGAGATGTCAAAAACCATTTACATTAATTTTGTTAGAGTTCATGTTGAAACTAATAAACCGATTTGGACAGTTGCAGCCCTGAGGACTAAGCTGGAATGCCTCGAAAAAGTATATATCGTCACAGGAAAGGCTACAAGTCTAACACGCAAAGGGGCCGCTTTGCGTCGTTCCCTTACCACACCCTTCAAACCGGAACACAGCAGCGCTACACTGCTGTTATAACAGAAACAGGTGTGGCGGTAGTGCCGCCGGAGTCGAACCACAAAGGGTTCTATCACCTTCATATGTAAGACAGTCTCCATCCAAACCCTTCCACAGAGCGTTACGCTAGAAGTGTGGCGGTATCACCTCCTTACCGGATCGAGCTGAAGGTGAAGAACGTGGTAGAACCCTTTGTGGTTCGACTCCGGCGGCACCACCGCCACACCCATTTCTACCTAATAACAGCAGTGTTAGGCGCTGCTGTGTTCCGGTTTGAAGGGTGCGGTAAGGGAGACACTTTTCCGAGGCGTTCCAGCTTAGTCCTCAGGGGTAGCGGCGCATCTGTGGCCGACCTCAGGTAGGAATATCTAATCCTATCTCGGGTTGATTACATGCCCATGGGCGGCAGTAGCCACTTACCATCAGGTGGACTGCATGCTATACTACCTTTATTAATAAGTAAAATAATTTTAAATGCTTTCCCAATAACAATTTTATTACATCTGGTACCGCTGCGGCGATACGAGAACCGTAGCATTACCATGAGTTGGCATAGAAACGCCACTATAGAAATGGTAAATAGAAAACTATTGACATTTTGCTAGTGAATAACATAACTACTATCGTTACGGTATTTCTTGACAACGTCTGTCAAATTAATGACTCATGGGACCGAATTTGTATGGCAATAGATCATAATGACATTCGCTAGCGATTTGATTTCGATAGGTTTTTTACGTATCGAGTTACGCCACTACGGATTTTAGTTCTACGAGTAACCACCAGAGGCGCTGTACAATTTTTCATACATTTATTTTACGCAGTCGCTAGCGAGTAATACTTTTGTAAACTCATGGTAGTCCTACCGGTTGGCGTTACGGTTCGGGCTTGGCACGAGTGTTAAGCGATTGGCGATTACCAAGTAATTGAAACGCTGAAACATGAAAACACGAGTAAAATGTCATCGACTCTATACCCATAATAGAAACAGGTATGTATATCATTTTAGAAGTACATATATTCAAATTATTATATTATAGTATTATTTTGTGTTATTTTTATTGTGTTATTTTAATAATATTTCCCATATATAATCACTGGCTGGTACGATTGTATGAGTTAGCATAAAAAAGAAAAAGAACGGTCTTGACGTTTGAGATGTATTTTTCGCGGGATTAATAGAAATGGTTTAAGGGCTCGAACACAAAACTGCGATGCGACGCGATGCGAATTCGCAACGCAGAAAATTGCGATGCGAATTGTTGCGATGCGATATCGTGCGGCGTAGCGTCTCTCAGGGTGACCAACAACAACAACCACTGTGCGATGCGAATCAATTCGCAAGTTCTTGCGATGCGTCGAGGGAGCTCGCAGATTTTTGCGATGCGACGTCGCATCGCAGTTTTGTGTACGAACCCTAACTCTTTCAATCGGTTCAGTCATTTGTTGGGATCAAGCTTTCTACACATTTTATTAGTTAACAAACGACTCATAATCCTAATACATAAGAATAATCTGGATAATAAAGATTTATTGATGTAAGAATTGCTCTTATTTTCATATAAATTAATTTATCCCGGATCCCTATTATTTAGCCTTCGCTGTCTGTCCGTCTGTTCAGGGCTCTATCTCTGGAATTATAATAGATAGACACTTCAAATTGTTACATAGTATGCATTAGGGTTGTTGCGAATATCAGCATCAGCATCAGCATCAGCTGATTATCAGCTTTCTTTTAAACATCAGCATCAGCATCCGCATCCGCAACAAAAGATGCTGATATTTAATGCTGATATTGAAATTGTAACGTGTTCGTTGAAGGTGGGACCGAGCTTAAATCACGTGGAGTTTTAGCCAATCACAGAAGTTTATAAACACAAGTTGTCATCAAACAATCATTCGATTATATTGACAATTGGTCAGACATCAATAACTTTCGATCATAGTTCAATCAATCAATAACAGAATTATGTATTCAATAGTAAAAAAGATAAAATCATAAATAAAATAAACCATCTAAAATTGCCGTGTGAGGCATGGTTCCCAAAACGCTGGCGGCGTTTCCTTGTTGAACGGCCAGGCTTAGCCTTTGAGCAAAATAGCCGCCAGCTTTTTGGTCACCGGAAGCAGTTACAAGCTTGGCCGACATATCTAATGATTGATGATGATTTTTTTCATGTCAGATGACCATGGACCCATTGTCTCTATTGCAAGCGCCGCAAACAAATAATTGTCTAATAAATTATTATATTTACGGCGCTTGAGAGTCTGGGCATGGTCGGCTGCGGCCCCCGCACACACAGATGTATTGCTTACGTGCGATAGGGCCAAGGTGTCTACGCACGTCGCGTCTCATACCAGGGGTCGTCCGAGACTCCATGGACCTAGAGTGATTCCATCGGGTCTCTTGCGATCGTCTCTAAAAAGGCCTGGAGGTTCTAACGTCGCAGGTCTAGAGATGGTAGCAAGTGCCCGACGAATCAAACTGTTCAGAGCCCTGTGACGATACAACCTGCCGGCACTCCTGGTACAGGACAAGCCATGCCGACCCAACGTGTCCTGCCCACACGGACAAAAATGAGACTCGCAAATCCTAGCACCAAGCCGGAGACCTATGGAAATACGCAAAGTTATAGGATCCAGCACGGTGCCAATATTGTTGGACGGGAGTGCGTGTAACCAATGCCCTGAATCGCTTTGGGCAACAGCTAATAACCGGGCCCTATCAGTGTTGTCCGGACATCTTTCCAGAAGGCAATTCAATTCATAATGCCACATCTAGTGAAAAGTGCAATATGCCAAATATTTCGTTATTGAACAAATATACGACACAGTGTAGTATTTGTAAAAAAAATAACAAATAACCTTCCGACTGCCGACTTCTGTGTCACTGGCCTGCAGAGTGGAGGGTAGCTGAAGTGGATGTTGGTTTGGTACATGGTTCTGAAGTCGGTGCTAAATATATTTCGTTGGATAACGGCGTAAACAGCGTGTTCAATATGAGCGCCGGCTTCGGAGATATGTGCTGAGCCAAAATTTGTTTCAGTTGATTTTTGCTTTGTAGTGACATGGAAGTCGATTGTATTTTTTAATTAATTTTTTTTTCACCTTTTTTAGTGATGATATACTAAAAATCTTACAAATGCACTAGCCGCCCTTACGATTTTTGAAAGTTCCCCTAGATTTCTCTGGTGATCAGAACCTTATTTTCTTATAATGGAACTACTTTGGAAATATCTTTTTTTTCCAACAAAATAAAAATCATCCAGTTCGGTTCATAAACGACGAAGTTATCCGCGAACAAACATAAAAAAGACATATGGTAGAATTGAGAAACCTCCTCATTTTGTGAAGTTGGTTAAAAAAGACTATTCTCGTAAGGGACGTACAAATACCTCAGTATAAAATATATTTATTATTTAGTATTTTTAAATATCAGCATCAGCATCAGCTGATATTAATCTGAAAAAATTAGCATCAGCATCAGCTGATCTAGTAAAAACCTGCATCAGCAACAACCCTGATATGCATAACGATGGCCGCTATACCAACAAATACTAAAAATAAAAAAATCTTGACAATGTGGGTCCAAACACGAGAAACCACCGTATTTCGACTTTTTTTACTTTATCTATTGAACTGTGATAGGCAGACAGTTCAAATTTCCACAGTGCATTAACTTCCACGACCGCTATGATATCAAATACAAAATATTTAAAAATAAATGAAAATTTGATGTTACGGAACTCTCAGTATGCGAGTTCGAATCGCACTTGGCCAACTATTTCTTTTTAATTTCTTACCGCCATTCTCTTATAACTTGCACCATACGTCAATGTCAACGCTTAATCAACGTATAAGTTTGTAAATGCACACGAAACTAACCTTTACAATTCCTACAATACACACAACATAAGGACCATAATTGCATACCACCCTTTCTTCCATGTATCCGGTCCAAAAAATGTCAACCCACAAGGTGTCTTGCAATTTCTTCGGGCATATCAATTTTGAAAGACTCGACTCATACTTCTGGGTATTAACGGCCGTTGTTAATAATCAATCTATCCAAAATGCCTAACAAAGATCGAAATTTGACAATGTCTAGTATAAAGAAATTGTCAATTGTCGATGTCTGGTAAGCAAAACAGTGGATAGATTGGTTATTAATAACGGAAGTAAAGCTTTTTTACAACCACAAATTGTACGTGGCACACACCTAAAGGAATTGGCCAAAAAATACTCAAATGGGAACATTTTTTTTTGTATTTTTTTTTGCCGAAAATCAAATACTATTCTGAAAATATAGACAAGATAAAAATATTTAAATAGGAGAAGATATTTTTCTTCCTCCGATCAAATGGGAATCCATCCACATCGATCCATTGCCTGAGGTAACCTGCACGCCTAAGATTTCATAAAATAAGTTCAGAAGTTGTGAAAAGAACAGTTCTCAAAGGTGAACTCTACTAATACGCACTTGGCCAGCGCGGTGGACTACGGCCTAATCCTTCTCAATCTGAGAAGAGACCCGTGCCCAGCAGTGGGACAGTAATGGGTTGACAACACACATTGGACACACATCGCTTTCTATAACAATATTATAATATCAATATAATAAAAATAAATTAATTTTCCACAGTTCCACTGTGGATCGAATTACAAATTACACCAATAATCCATTTGTTGCAAGTAGGAGCGCCATACGTCCGGTTTTTACAGGATTTGTCCCGTAACGGACGTCCGGGGACTGATCGAAAAGGAATTTTACTTTTAGAAGATTTAGAAGGTGTTACAACCCTGTGGTTCGACTCCTGCGGCACCACCGCAGCAATTTCTGTTATAACAGCAGTGTTAAGCACTGCTGTGTTCTGGTTTGAAGGGTGTGGTGAGGGAGACATACTTTTCCGAGACATTTCAACTTAGTCTTTGGGGGTACCAACGCATCTGTTGACAACCGCACGTAGAAGTCCAATCTTATCGGGGTTTGATTACAGATGTTCATGGGCGACAGTAGCCACTTACCATCAGGTGGACTGCATGCTCGTCTGCTACTCCTATATTATAAGAACATATTTGGACGACATAAAAACACAAACCATTACGCTATACCATCATAAAATACGTACATTATTAAATAATAGTAACACATTTGTTACAGTAATACGTTCTGAATAAAACCAACATAGAACGTGAAATTATGCACATAAAGGAAGTCGACATTTTAAGTAGGAACGTTAATTAGACACGAATTATATCGATAATCGACTCGATAATCATCAACTATGTTGAAAAAAATCTCACATAATGTTAAAATCCCTTCCAGAATAAAATAGTGTTTTTCTGCACGACTCATGATGCGAAGCATCAGAGAGTGCTTTACGATCGAAAAATTTTTTTCGCTTCATTTTGGCGGCTATTTTTATTATTATAACCTTGATAGTTCACGGAATCAAGATATTTTGCATACTATTGTCGAGATAATTTAATGGAGATTAATTCCATACTTTTTAAAAATTGATTTAATGCAATAGAATTGGAAAAAAACACCAAAATAGGTCAAAAAATTTTCCTGTCCGTCATGTGTGAAACCTGAAAACACTGTAACTTGTGAAAAAATCCATCATTTGAGTTAATTTTTTTTTTTAATTCTAATCGACGATTGTAGGTCACTGAATGCGAATGATTAATTAATTCAGTGTCGTTTAATTGCAATTAATAAAAAACGAAAACTACAAGACTGTATATCTATAGATATTATGTACATTTATTCCACCAGGGGCGCTTGTGCAGTACCTTCTTCCTACTACAGCTGTTTTTTCGGTAATTAATTTTGAACGACTTAAGTTTTTTTTTTTTATATTTCATAATTAAATGAGCATTATGAGTCGTGCACTTTTGGATTTTCCAAACTTTATTTTTCTTTATTTATAATATAAGAGTAGCAGACGAGCATGCAGACCACCTGATGGTAAGTGGCTACTGCCGCCCATGGACATCTGTAATCAACCCCAGATAGGATTAGATATTCCTACCTGAGGTCGGCCACAGATGCGCCGCTACCCCTGAGGACTAAGCTGGAACGCCTCGGAAAAGTCTGTCTCCCTTAGCACACCCTTCAAACCGGAACACTGCAGCGCCTAACACTGCTGTTAATAGGTAGAAATAGGTGTGGCGGTGGTGCCGCCGGAGTCGAACCACAAAGGGTTCTACCACCTTCAAATCTCTGAAATATATAGGGGTAAGGTCTGCCTTTTTGAAGATTTTTTATTTTCTCGCATATGCTGCGGGTATGCTACGCATATACGCTGAGGGGATGGAGGTGGGGGAGGGGGAGTAAGAGACACCAATGACATCACTTTATACTAGAGTAGAAATTGACAAATAACAATTTTGGTTAATAAAATATTGTACAGTGCCCTTACCAGGAGTTTTTACGTTTCGACAAATATGACTGTTTTGGTATTTGTTTACGTATTTGCCCATACAAATTCCAATCAGCGCCCCTAGCGGATTGTGTCGGAACTAGGAAATCCTATGGGCCAATACGTAAACAAATTCCAAAACAGTCATATTTGTTGAAACGTAAAACCTCCTGGTAAGGGTACAGATTGATTATTAATAATCGGCGTTACAGAGTTATTTTTTATACTCATGGCAATCAGATTTTAGGCATAATTATATTTGTACAGAAACATAAATATTTATCGACGTGTCCTACGTAAACTGGTGCAAGTGATGCATTGAAGTGACACGCATTAGAACATTCAAATCGCTCTACTGTAAAGTTGTGAAAACGCACTTGCACCAGTTTACGTAGGACACGTCGTTATGTCAGATGATCTATGTATTATCATGCTCTAGAAGCCCAGATGATCCGTAATTCGCAAACAATTCTGTTAAGTGTAACATAGATCGGTTATTTGTGTCCCCCTCGTTCGGTGTCACACAAAAAGTCGTCAAGCCAAGCCGTTTTCGACAGTTTTTGTCGCGTGGGCCACGAAAACAACGTATTATTTCTTCTATTAACAACACAAAAATAAAAAAAAAAACAAAATCTGAAAGGTATGTCAAGTCTACCAATACGCACTTGGCCAGCACGGTGGACTATGGCCTAATCCTTCGCATTCTGAGAGAAATTGATCCAGCTAGTTATCCAGAGGGTATAAAGAAAGACAAACATACAAGATACGCTCGAAAAATAAGCCCCCTTTTTTACTACTGAGTAGCAGTCGAGCATGCAGTCCACCTGATGGTAAGTGGCTACTGCCGCCCATGGACATCTGTAATAAATCCCAGATAGGATAATATATTCCTACCTGAGATCGGCCACAGATGCGCCGCTACCCTTGAGGACTAAGCTGGAACGCCTCGGAAAAGTATGTCTCCCTTACCACCCTTCAAACCAGAACACAGCAGCGCCTATCACTGCTGTTATTAGGCAGATATAGGTTTGGCGGTGGTGCCGTCGGAGTCGAACCACAGTGGGTTCTACCCTGCTTGGCAGTCGGGTAAAAGTGGTAAAAAAAATCCGCCATTTTACTGGCCCACCAGTCCAAAACGGGGACGCACGCTTGGACACTAGACATTGAAATGGACGCTTTTTGCCGCCAACAGAGTGAAGTGGTCATTGACTTGCGTTTTTTGTTTTACTATTTCAGAATTTATTTTTAACATATACCGTTCACGACACCGCGTTATGGTTTTTTAGTTGTTACAAGGGAGCCCTGTTTTTTAAGAGTAACCAATTAAACCCTTTATAACCCTCTACTGTGAAAAAAATCTCGTGCAAATGGGTTTTGTAACATCCCAATACGTGTAACTTGCATTTAAAACAATCTTATATATAAACTTCTCGTGTCACAATGTTAGTTACCGCACTCCTCCGAAATGGCTTTACCGATTTTCACCAAATTTTATATGCATATTCAGTAGGTCTGAGAATCGGCTACTATCTATTTTCCATATCCCTTAGTGATGAGGGTTGTTCACCCTTAACATTTTTTTATTTATATGGCAACACAACTTTGCCTGGTCAGATAGTAAAAATAAATATTATGTGACGATATATTTTCCTTCATTAAATCACTAAAATAAACTAAAATTATACGAAAGTAATGAGAGGACTAAATCGGAACGCCTTGTATCCTGCAATACCACACCTTTAAAACCAGAACACAGCAGCGTTAGACTGCTGTTATAATAGAAATAGGTGTGGCGGTAGTGCCGCCGGAGACAAACCACTGAAAATTCAACCACCATTATATTATAGCTAATTCAATGCTGTAAAAAAAACTAAATATATATAAATCACTAGCTGACCTGGCAAACTTTGTACCGCCTCAAAATCTATTTATCAAATATATTTCATATAAAATATAGCCTATGTTACTCGTGGATAATGTAGCTTTCGAATGGTGAAAGAATTTTTAAAATCGGTCCAGTAGTTTTTAAGCCTATTCATTACAATGAAACAAATAAACAAAGTTTTCCTCTTTATAATATTATTATAGTAGATTGAACACCAATTTCATACATCGAAGAATATCTTACGTGCAAACGTATCTTATCTCATATCAGCTACTGAAATAAACTCATCAATAATCTCAAAGCTTGCTAGTGTGTGAATCGAGGAGTAAGTCTCACCTTGGACTTGTGATAATCTATCATGCTGACACGATTTCGGGTCGGAACGAGGAAGTTTCTTTTTTATAATACAGGAGTAGTAGAAGAGCATGCAGTTCACCTGATGGTAAGCTACTGCCGTATGGACATCTGTCAACAACCTCAGATAGGATTAGATATACCTACCTGAGGCCGGTCACAGATGCGCCGCTACCCCTGAGGACTAAGGGAGACATACTTTTGCGAGGTGTTCCATCGTTACCGTTCGAGTGTGTTACCACACCCTTTAAAGCAGAACACTGCAGCGTTACACAATGCTGTTATGAGGTAGAAATAGGTGTGGCGGTGGTGCCGCCGGAGTCGAACCACAGAGGGTTCTACCACCTTCAAACCTTCTATCTAACACCATCATCTATACCACCCCCACCACCACTACCACTACCCCCGTCTATCTTGTTAATAGATTCCGGGTTAGAAAGAGGAATTAAAGTAGTATGTTTAAGTTAAGTAGAGTTTTAGGTAGAACCCCCTGTGGGTCGACTCCGGCGGCACCACCGCCACACCTATTTCTGTTATAACAGCAGTGTTAAGCGCTGCTGTGTTCTGGTTTGAAGGGTAAGGGAGACACATTTCCGAGGCGTTCCAGCTTAGTCTTCCGTGTAGCGGCACATTGGTGTGCGACCTCAGGTAGGAATCTGGTATCAGGGGTTGATTACAGATATGTAAGTAGCCACTCACCAGCAGGTGGTTGCATGCTCGTCTGCTATCCCTATATTATTCTTATAAGGGGGTTTTTATACATTAAAATTAAAATCTTTTCTTAAAGAATATAGTTAAAACTCCCGAAGCACAGCCACAGCGCAAGTCTGGACGCCAGCCAGCATGACGACACTACGCGTGATATTACCTCATCTAGCACTGCGACGATATCTGTTGGATAATACCGATACTGAACATTGTTGATATGATATTTTAGCATAGAGAAAAAAATAAATAACGATACAAGACCGACTAGGAAATTTTGACGAAAACGAATAGAAATATCGACACTGAAAAATTACTGAATCACTACGATATTTTCATGTCGAACATTTTTTATCGATATGGAATATAAGTCTGACTACGATATTATAATATCGATTTTATCGGATGATCGAATTATAGATATCGTCGTTGAAATATATATGGAAAAATTGTGCTCAGAGGACTCCGGTTTCGTTCCGATAGAGATCTTGAAAGTCTACATAGCTCCTTTAGAGTGTAAAAATCCCATATAATCTGGTGTCACTCCCACATCGAATACCTGACGAAGGTTTTACCTTCGTCAACAAAAAATTGCTCAAGTGCCAATCGAACTCTCACTAAGAGGGTTCCGTACTACCAAAATTTACTTTTATTTTTTAATTTTTAGTATTTATTATTATAGCAGGCATTGAAGTACACGCATGGTGAAAATTTAAAATTTTAATCTATTAAGATTCAATAGATAAATACGTCGAAAACGCAGTTTCTTGTATGGCGACTTAATTTATTTACAACTTTTTTTTATTTTAGTATATGTTGTTATAGCGGCCACCATTATACATACTCTGTAAAAATTTCAAGTGTCTATCTATTACCATTCAGATTCCTATGACAGACGGACAGACAGCGGAGGCTTAGTAAGAGAGTTCCGTTTTTACCCTTTGGATACGGAATCCTAAAACGTTACAGCAGGTACCTATATCGCCATCTTGTTTTCTATAATTAGGAATATTATCAATATATTTTACATCAAATATTACATTATCATATATTTTATCATTCGTTTCAACATTTAGTATTTTTTTGACTGATATCATCATCAGGTTTTTTATCATGTGAATTTTCGTTGTCTAGTTTATCTTGTCATTTCATAATTTACAGTATTATCAGCTAAAAAAATCATGCATAATTTTGTTACAAGACTAGTTTTATATATACGTGTAGATAGCGGCCAAAGTTATACATAATATGTATAATGTTATAAAATAACAAGGCTCTATCTATTACGATTCAGGAGATAAGAGTTCTGTGGCAGACGGACAGACAGCGAAGGTTTAGTAGGTAATAGGGTTCCATCTTCACCATGCTTTTATTAGCTTGGGTTATGTAACGGAATCTTTGAAGTCGATTTTTACCCACTTTGAACGGTCCGATTAATTTAAAATTGTGAACAATTATCAAGAACCGATTACAATACACGATTGTAATAATTGTATCCCATTCTTCTGGTCAGGATCGTCAGGAATCAGGATTTCTTTGTGCGATTATAGCGTGGTTTTAAGTTTTTAAACTATAATTATTTATTTATTGGTTGGTTACGGAACCCTAAAAATGTTTTACTTTTAGGGTAACCAGCGTTTAGACCACAGTCCACGCAATCAAGTTCAAGGTCAAGTGCTAAGTAAGTAGACTTAACACACCCTTGAAAACTTTAAAAATAATCTCACAAGAATGAAAGTTTCCTCACAATGTTTTCTTTCACCGTTATAGCAAGTGAAATTTCTAATCACTGAAACAAAGCAGTCAAACATAGAACTTATTTTTTCGAAGTCGGTAATAATCAGTTGCATTAAAGGAATCAAACCGGACCCCGGATTGAGTTGTATTTAACTGTGGTTCAACCCTTGGTGGTTCGACTCCGGCGGCACCACCGCCACACCTATTTCTACCTTATAACAGCAGTGTTAGGCGCTGCTGTGTTCCGGTTTGAAGGGTGTGGTAAGGGAGACATACTTTTCCGAGGGGTTTCAGCTTAGTTCTCAGGGGTATCGGCGCATCTGTGGCCGACCTCAGGTAGGAATATCTAATCCTATCTGGGGCTGATTACAAATGTCCATGGGCGGCAGTAGCCACTTACCATCAGGTGGACTGCATGTTCGTCTGCTACTCTTATATTATAAAAAAACTCGCAGGGTGGCCGGAGTTTAAGCCACAGTCCACGCTGGTCAAGTGCTAAGTAGTAGACTTCACACACCCTTTTAAACTTTCAAAGAATTCTCAAGCGGGTAAGTTTCCTTACAACGTCTCCCTTTACCGTTATAGCTAGTAATAATTAATTTTTAATCACTGAAAATACATAGTCGAACATAATGACTTTCAAACAATACAACCGACCATAGAATAAGTCAATATTAGTTATATATATGTGGTGATTTGCACCTTCTCGACTATTGTCGGTTTTTTGAATACCCCGTCCTGTTGCCTGCAGGAAAAAAGGTATTCGTGTCTCCATTATTCAATGAATGAAATATGTATGCATACTATAAATACAAACAATGAATATGAATAGTTATATAAATATATAATAAGTAATAGTAGTTATATAATACATATATACCGATATAAATTAACTACAAGAATCCCTTATTTACGTACGTACTTGATTTGTGTGCTGTGTGTGTTAGTGGTATTATATATTTTGTGTATCATTATTCTGTGTGTTGTTTACAAATACAGTGTCTCTGAGGACTTTACTAAGTATGATTGATGTATGTTTAATTATATATTATTATAAGTCAATATTAATTTATAGGATTCAAAGCTCAGACCCTCGAACGCTAATCCAAGTTAACCATATTGGTTACCACAGCTACAATAGAACACACAAGGTAACTTCGGCACCGTTTATTTGCAGGCGGATCGATATAGCGACACTTGCCATTAATATTTAAAAAACAACCCCGCGTCCTCGATTCGGAATAGATCTAGAGCTTAGACTTAGGTTGGATTTTTTTTATATAATATAAGAATAGCAGACGAGCATGCAGTCCCCCTGATGGTAAGTGGCTAGTGCCGCTCATTGATTGTAATCAACCTCAGATAGAATTAGATATTCCTACCTGAGGTTGGCCACAGATGCGCCGCTACCCCTGAGGACTAAGCTGGAACGCCTCGGAAAAGTATGTCTCCCTTACCACACAGCGTTTAACACTGCTGTTATAACAGAAAAAGGTGTGGCGGTGGTGCCGCCGGAGTCGAACCACGAACCTTAGCTTAGTCCATAGGAGTAGCGGCGCATCTGTGGCCGACCTCAGATATAAATCTAATACTATCTGGGGTTGATTGCAGATGTCCATGGCAGTAGCCATTTAACATCAAGTGGAAAGCACGCTGTCTGCAACTTCTTTACTATTTCATCAAGAATCCATTACTGTCCCACTGCTGGGCAGCGGTCTCCTCTCATAATGAGAAAGATTAGGCCATAGTCCACCGCGCTGGACAATACGCAAAGTGCGTATTGGTAGACTTCACATATCTTTGAGATTTTTTTTTATAAATCTCTTAGGTATGCAGGTTTCCTCACGATGTTTTCCTTCACCGTTTAAGCTTAATTCATAACACGCACATAACTTTGAAAAAATCAGAGGTGCGTGCCTGGGATTTCAACCTCGAACCCCTCGATCAAGGGCCCGAGTTTCTTAACCACTAGGCTATCACTGCTTACACAATACTATTTAAAAAAATCGATACCTTGACCATACGCAATAAATCACCACAACGCTTTGCAGCACTTAGATAATCGCCAAAACGCAAAGCTACTAAAAAGCTCTAGTCAGCCAGTAGGACGGTAGACCCCTTCACACGACCATCCTTGACTTTTACTTGGCTCAAATGCATACGAAATTATGATAGATTGAAATCAACGACCTTTGGGCGCCGATGATTACTTTGTAGGGTTCCGCGGGCAAAGCGTAAAAACGAGACTTTATTATAGTCCGCGCTAAACTTCTTGTCCGCTCTGAAGTTGTTGCGCGCAAGTCTAATTAGTATGTACTCCGTAACGTAAGGGCACTCTAAAGCAGCTATGTCCTCGTGGGCGAGAGCGGGCAGCGGAGGGTGCCGGGGGGCCCGTGCTGTCATCGTCCAGCTAATATCTGCAATTTGTTATTGCGACGCGACTCGTTTCTATATTCGGAGCGGACTAGCAGTTTGGCGCGGACTATACTCAGCTTTCTCTGTCTGTAAAAAGGCTCTCTAGAATCGTAATACAATTGATTTTTACCTAACTGCAAATGGTAATGATTTTTGAGTTTATGTATGTAAATCTCCTCTTTAGCAAGCCTACTGGGCTTAACGGATTTTAACATAGTATGAGGTGTCGATCGGTAGATTCGTCTAAATTTAAAGAAAGAAAGAAATTGGACGGGTGAAATAAGTTATATTTCTAAATTGTCGGGTTTTTATCTTTTATCTCTTTCTCTAGCATAAAAAGGTGTGTACTGTGACCACTATAAGAAAAACATTAAAAATAAAAAAGGGAGTCCTCATAAAAAAAAAACGATATTTTTCGACATACATATTTCAATTTATCTATTATTAAGAATATTGTAAGGAAATTATTTTAAAACCAACTTTTTATAAGCCGAGAACCCTAACTTTTCTAAATAAATTAATAGAATATAATAGAACACAATTTAAACGCAAGAGAGCAACAAAACTGGCAGAGTAACGTTCTTTACAAAGATCGGAATATAACTACCCAGTAGACGATCTACAGTGCCCTTTTATACGCCCACTTTTAGTTAATACCCGCATTTGACAATTAAAGTTTTATACAAATACAAAAATATTTATTTGTAGAATAAGGTGTATACATTGGTGTTATAGTCAAGAATCTTCGCTCATTCTGCCATAAATGGCGTACAAATATATTTTAATACTCTTACCATCACTCCTAACACTATATAACCACACAGAGTTCGTCTTACACTTTAAATATTCACACATCGTGTACTTTCAGAGCTGCTATGACAACAAACACCAGAATTTAGAAAATTATTAAAATTTGTTGGTACGGAACCGTCAGTGCGCGAGTACGACTTGCTTTTGGCCAATTATTACAGTACCATTTGAATTTTAAATGGATCTGAGGTATTCGCTAATGTAAACATAATGTTTTAATGTAATTAGAATTGTGATTGCATCTATTTGTATATAGCTGTATATTTATATAGGTATACACAAATAAAATTGAATTGTCTGTTTGTAACGTCAACATACTAGCTTTTTACTAAACGCAAATCAAGGTATATACGGTAGTTATAATAAATAAATAAATATATATATATTTTGTTTGCCTGTCTATTTATTCGTTCTGGCTAATCATCAAAACGGCTGTACCGATTTTAACGAAACTTTCTCTAGTCGGTAGCTGATGTTATAAGGACTAACTTATGCTCCTTTTATTAAAGAAAGAGTATTAGGGTTCCGCGTAAAAATTTAAGCCCATGAATTTCCGAGTATTTGCACTTTTAAACGCGGTTGAAGTCGCGGAGTACAGCTCGTATGTAAATATAAACCACGTGTCACTGTGTTAAAGCGCTGCAACCGTTTAACTTATTTCAATGGAATCTTGTAACTCCATCCGGAAAGACAAACACTATGTGTCGAGAAAACATCGATAGCGTGATTCAGATACATATGGCGCCATCTCTTGACGAGTTGCGGGAAGGCGCCACATGGTCATTAGTAATTTCAGCCAGGCACTAGTCAGTTGATAGCCTAATGGTTAAGAATCTCGGCCGCTCGAACGAGAGGTCCGAGGTTCAAATCCCAGGCACGCACCTCTGATTTTTCAAAGTTATGTGCGTATTAGAATTTAATTATCGCTTGCTAAACGGTGAAGGAAAACACCGTGAGGAAACCTGCATACCTGAGAGATTTATAAAAAAAAGACTTAAAGGTATGTGATGTCTATCAATACGCACTTGGCCAGCGCGGTGGACTATGGCCTAATCCTTCTCATTATGAGAGGAGAGCCGTGCCCAGCGGTGGGACAGTAATGGGTTGCTGATGATGAACTAGTCAGTTATTGTTCCCGAAGATGAAGCCTTCGCCTGCCCGAATGCCTGCGCATGCACTGTATAGTCCGCGCCACACTGCTCTGAAGTTGTTGCTAGGAAGTCGCAGGCATGCACTAGTATAGTCCTCGCCAAACTGCTAGTCCGCTCTCAAGTTGTTGCGAACAGGTGTAGTCATACATTGGTGGTAGAACCCTTTATGGTTCGACTCCGGCGGCACCACCGCCACACCTATTTCTACCTAATAACAGCAGTGCTAGGCGCTGCTGTGTTCCGGTATGAAGGGTATGCTAAGGGAGACAGACTTTTCCGAGGCGTTCCAGCTTAGTCCTCAGGGGTAGCGGCGCATCTGTGGCCGACCTCAGATAGGAATATCTACTCCTATCTGGGGTTGATTACAGATGTCCATGGGCGGCAGTAGCCACTTACCATCAGGTGGACTGCATGCTCGTCTGCTACTCTAATATTATAAAAAAAAGAAAAATACAATTTGCAATGGCGACGCGATTCATATCTATGTTCAGAGCGGACTAGCAGTTTTACGCGGACTATACACAGCACACGTAATGCCGCCCTAGTCAGCGTCAAGGTTGGGCGCGGTACTTCGCTTTACATATTATTTCGGATACGTCATTCTTAAAGTAACACATGTGAGTAAAACTAGTCATGATTACTCATTCACCCTAGTGATTAGTACGGTCTGAGAAAGTTTTGGATTCGATTCCCGATCAAGGAGGCGTCTAACCGCTATTAATATTTAATATATCCAATGTTTAACGTACGATCGATCGACATTTGACAATTACTTCATAGTAAACATTGTCAAATTTCAATCTTTGGTAGGTACTAAGATAGATCAATTATTTATAACAGCTGTTATTTGATTTAATTTTAGGCGATTTCTGTTTGATTTCTTATTATGTAACCGACCCAAACTACTATCCGTAATCTGCTACTTTCGATAATCATTATTCGATCCAGATCGTCCCTAGCCACCCCTAAAACAATAATAACTTCAGATTGACACTAAAACCACATTAGATTATCACAATAAGACCTTGCCAATAACGAAACGTTTCAAAAACAACTCTTTCCACATCACACCTGTGTCAATTTGAACATGAATTTATTTGAAAAATGTGTTTTAAAAATGACAACTAAACTCGTGACGATAATTATATAACAATACATGTTATTATTAACTAAATGTAATAACAACTGCCTAAGAATATATGTTGAAGGTGGTAGAACTCCGGCGGCGCCACCGCCACGCCTATTTCTGTTATAACAGCAGTGTAGCGCTGCTGTGTTCTGGTTTGAAAGGTGTGGCAAAGGAGAGCTACTTTTCCGAGGCGTTCCAGCTTAGCGGCGCTTAGTCTTCAAGGGTAGCGGCGCATCTGTGGCCGACCTCAGGTAGGAATATCTAATCCTATCTGTGGTTGATTACAGATGTCCATGGGCGGCATTAGCCACTTACCATCAGGTAAACTGCATGCTCGTCTGCTACTCCTATATTATAAAAAAAAAACTTTTCCGAGGCGTTCCAGCTTAGTCCTCAGGGGTAGCGGCGCACCTGTGGTCAGTCAAGTAGGAATCTGGTCTTATCTGGAGTTGATCACTGTCCATGAGCGGCAGTAGTCACTTACCATCAGTTAGTCTACGCGCTTGCTACTTTCTTTAGCAAAAAGAATGCACCAAATAATGTGACAGTTTAAATAGAGAAAGTTAATGAAACGAAAACTAAGGTTGTTGTACTCTTACGTCGCCGTGAATCAATTCATGAATTACTGTGCTTTCTGTTATCTTATATATAAAATTCTCGTGTCACAATGTTAGTTACCGTACTCCTCCGAAACGGCTTTACCGATTTTCACCAAATTTTATATGCATATTCAGTAGTTCTGAGAATCAGCTATTTTCATACCCCTAAGTGATAAGGGCTGTTCACCCTTAACATTTTTTTTAGGTAGCCGTAACCTGTAATCAACTTCAAATTCGTACCTCAAATTATTATTTTTATTTAAAGTCGTTTATAGACGACGCATTCTACACTCACAGCCCCACACTAGGGTTCCCTGTGACGAGGGTACCATGGACACACACAAAGACAAAAATAAAAACACCCAGACCCAAAACAGATATCCAAATTCATCATTTAGATATATGTCTGGCCGGGGATCGAAACCGGAACCCTTTGCGCGTAAGAACGGTATGGTGACCGCTCCACGTGGGTCGTCAATTATTATGTCTGAAAGCCTCATATAAGTATATTTTCCTTACTCTGCGCCACTACCCCTGAGGACTAAGCTGGAATGCCTCAGAAAAGTATGTCTTCCTTACCACACCCTTCAAACCAGAACAGCAGCGCTACACTGCTGTTATAACATAAATAGATGTGACGGTAGTGCCTCCGGAGTTGAACCACGAAGAGTCTTCGGACACACTATCATAATGAACATTAAAATACCTATATTACAATTAATATCATTATCGTACATTTATATCTTGGCTACTTAATTTATTGGTAAAGATAAAAGATAAAAATTTACAATTCTTTACAAATTAGTGGATTTTTGGCGCCCCTTTGTATTATCAGTTGATAAACTTAAGGAGTTAATGAAGTTTGACTGCGGAACTGTGGCAGTGGTGTCTGAAAGGAAGTTTTAAGGTGGTAGAACCCCCTGTGGTTCGACTCCGGCGGCACCACCGCCACACCTATTTCTGTTATAACAGTAGTGTTAAGCGCTGCTGTGTTCTGGTTTGAAGGGTGTGGTAATAGAGACATTTCCGATGCATTGCTCAACTTCGTCCTCAGGGGTAGCAGCGCATGTGTGGCCGACCTCAAGTAGGGAACTAATCTTATCTGGGGTTAATTACAGTTGTCCATGGGCGGCAGTAGCCACTTGTATATAGTGTTACTTTAAATAAATCATGTTTCTTCATTAACATATGACTAAATCTTACACAATAATATTAATCAAGATTTCGCGAAACATATTACAAAAATCTTACGTGATATTAGGGGATGGGGGAGGGGGTTGTCTCAAATCTCACGACATCCCACCAAGGAGAGGGAGGATCGCTAAAGACGTCTCACGTAATTAGTAGTTGACCACTTTGTAATCAGAATCACGTATACGTACGTGCACACAGCGCCATCTGTTAATGAATTGCTTGAACTATCTACAGAATCTTGTAGGTTACTCAAATTCTAGGCGGTAAGGGTGACATAGCTATCCGAGGCGTTCCAGCTTACTCCTCAGGGTAGCGGCGCATCTGTGGCCGACCTCAGGTAGGAATATCTAATCCTATCTGGGGTTGGATAAACCTCTAAAAAGCGCATACCGCCGATAGATCTGAAATTTGATGTAATTACGTATTTTGACCACCCAATCACGAATATCATAACGTAAATTGGCGCAAACGCCATTTTGAGTTTTATTTTTATAATATGGGAGTAGCAGACGAGCATGCAGTCCACCTGATGGTAAGCTACTGCCGTACGGACATCTGTAATCAACGCCAGATAGGTATTCCTACCTGGGGTCGGCCACGGGTGCGCCGCTACCCCTGAGGACTAAGCTGGAAAGCCTCGGAAAAGTATGTCACCCTTACCACACCCTGGGTGGAAAGGGAAGAGAACCACTGTTCGTTCGGTGTGCATAAGCGCACATTTCTAACCAATTTAGACTATTTTAGCCTTCCCCAGAAAAGGTATGTGAGTGTGTACAGCGTACATCTTATATATACAATTCTCGTGTCACAATGTTAGTTACCGTACTCCTCCGAAACGGCTTTACAGATTTTCACCAAATTTTATATGCATATTCAGTAGGTCTGAGAATCGGCTACTATCTATTTTTCATACCCCTAAGTGACAAGCGTTGTTCACCTTTAACATTTTATTATTTATAAGGCAACACAACGTTTGCTGGCTCAGCTAGTCTAACTAATAAATTAATCATTGTCAAACGCTAAATTTCTTTATCTACACAGATAACTCTTTCCTTGGTGGGTTAATCAGAAACCAAGAAAGGTCCACGTAAGCCAATCGGCCGTTTCAACAGCGATAGATAGATAAGTTATCAATGTTTCATAATGAACGTAAGTGCGTCGATAAGATAGGTAGCAGATTTGAAACGTCGTCAAGTCACTTGCCCCACTGCTGGCCACGGGTGTGGAGTGAAAGAGTTTTAGGCCGTAATCACCGCTGGTCAATTTTTGGTCACAGCGAATTAAATTAGACCACTTCTTTGTAACGATTTTTAAATGTATACCTTAGTATAATATTTATTCTAATGTATAATTGTATAGTTAGTATAATATTTATTGTAAAGTCCGGCATATCCTTAGCGGCAGAGAGGAATCCATGCAGGATTTTCCCACAAAAAGACTAACCAAGCGGCAGGGGAGGAAGGTATGCCCCCTGTGACAAACCATCTTCAGGGACCGCGCCTGGTCAAATGCGGATTGGTAGACTTCGCATATCTTCACACACTTCTTCGCCGTTAACCAAATGATAATTATTTCCAACCAGTAGTGCCCGCGGCGTATCCCGCATTTAAAAAAAAAACAACATGACTTGCATAGAACTAAAAATGTGTACTTTCATTGGAATGACAGTGGCGCCATCTGTCGAAAATTGGTCGCACCAACTCAGAAACCTTCGTAGGCTCATGCACAACAACTTTGCTAAAGATCATCACATGATCAAATGCATAGTTTACGTATCTACAAAACACGTACTTAAAAAATCAGAGGTGCCTGGGATTTGAACCTCGGACCCATCGATCGAGGCCGAGGTTCAACCACTCAACTATCAACTATCAACTGTTAATGATTAATTACAGATATAATATGTAATGCAACAATGTCTGCGGTCAACGAAAGTGATATTACGAAACAGTTTAAATATAGATTAGACTTGACAAGTGCGAGAGAGACGGCATGATGTATCAAGGTTTCGGTTGTAATGTGTTTTAGCATTATTTGTACCCGCGGAATCGTGTGTACAGATTTAAGGGTCAAACAAAAAAATATATTATTGAAATAATAGAAAGAAAATAATAGACAGAAAAATATGATGTTGCTTACAGCACTTAAAAAATAAACCCCAAGGGGTTAATTTTTTAATTCATAAAATCAACCTCGAAAGGTTATCGATTTTATAAAAACTCGAAAACATGTAAAAGAACCTGTTTCTTTTGTTAATTATAAATATTGTGGTATATCAAATGCAAAATAAGCCCTCAGGGGTCAGATATCTCTAAAAAAGTACACTATGTGCTTGAAACCATATTTACATTAAATATGGTAGTAATATGTTCAACAGTTCAAACATGAATGCATAACAAACAGACAGACAAAATAACTTTAATAATAACCTCTCTTATTTAGTATGATATACTCTTTTTGATATATTTTATTTTAGTTTAACTTTTTAATGTGACAGATATGATTAGACCAACTATAATGGGATAATCTGGTGTTAAATGATTATTGGTCCCATGGACAGGTGCCCATGGCACTAAAGCTAGAACCTAGACAACGAGGGGTCCTGAGATGTATCACAGGAATGTCGTGCACACATTTGTCTTCACGTATGTGTATGTGTTTGGGCAGTTGATAAATTGTAACAATATCAAATGTACATTTGGTGCACATATGTGCGTGTTTGGCAAATATCAAATGAACATTTAAGTGTGTGTCTTCACATATGTATATGTGTTTGGGCAGTAAATAAATCGTAACAATATCAAATATAAGTAGTGTGGAAATAAGCTTATGTGACGTTATAAGGTTTTTTTTTATAATATAAGAATAGCATTTAAATCAAAAGACAGACAGACAGAAAGGCAGACATTTAAATCAAAAGTCAGAGAATTCTATCAAAAACAACATCTAGGGAATTAATTTAGTATTATCTATATATTATTATTATATTTGTTTAATTTATTTTCTACTATTTATGCACTTATGTGTTTATTTTATTACCATTTATATATAAATATATGTATACAATATTATTAGTGGGTATATTGAATGTATTATTTAGATTATACATATTTGATTTTGCTAGTGCCGTCCTCGCTGATCTCTGCTTAACCTAAAGGTTGACTGGCAGAGAATGCTTATAGCATTAAGTCCGCCTTTGTACCATATTCTAGGTATAAGAAGATTAAATAAATAAATAAATAAATAAATAGCAGACGAGCATGCAGTCCACCTGATGTGGCTACTGCCGCCCATGGACATCTGTAATCAACCCCAGATAGGATTAGATATTCCTACCTGAGGTCGGCCACAGATGCGCCGCTACCCCTGAGGACTAAACTGGAACGCCTCGGAAAAGTCTATCTCCCTTACCACACTCTTCAAACCGGAACACAGCAGCGCCTAACACTGCTGTTATTAGGTAGAAATAGGTGTGGCGGTGGTGCCGCCGGAGTTGAACCACAAAGGGTTCTACTACCTTTAAAATAAGGTTACAAAATAACAAACAATAATTGCAATTTTATTTCAGTACCCTATCATACTGGATTTAGGGGTTAAATTATTAAAAAAGTATTTTTTTAATAATTCAACCTTTATTAGCTTTATTATTTAACCAAAACTTTATTTAACCTTTATTTAGCTCCTTTATTATAAAATCTAGTCATTTCAAGATAATTGTACAAAAATATAGTTTCATTCAGTGGTCTCATTAAATCATGGGTCAAAATTAAAAAAAATCTAAAATGAAAAAAAAAACAGTCAAATAAAACCATTGATCAACCTGTTATCACATATTGGTGAATTTTCTTAAAAATGAGGCTTTTCCTTTAATTTTTCATTTATCATTACTTCCCAGAATATGATCCTTATAAGCCACACTATCCGATAGTGGGATAATATAGGTTTTTTTTAATTACCTCGTTCAATTTCCGGTTAGGCCCAAGATGTTTTTAATACTAATGATACAGTTTTAGTTTTTATCAAAATCGGCATCGTTACTGCTTTCAGTATTTTTCGCTAATCTTTATAGTTTCGGATTTGGCTCTGAAGGCCCATTTGAAATATTCACCCTGTATACTGATCCCTATTATGAAATATGACGCATACATCACTGCATGCATCATACATTTTTATAAAACGCGAACAAATTGTGCAATCAGATTATGATAGTTGAAGTGTAATTATAAACTTAAGCCATTAAGCGGAGGTAACTGTTAACTATTTCAGTTTTTGAAAATAGTTTTCATATTTTACAGAAGACGCCAGATTAATTTCCCTTATGCCCGGGTAAGAATCTGGGCCTCAGGAATCTTAGTGTCATAATTACAAGTAAAAAATGAGCATGCAGTCCACCTGATGGTATGTGGCTACTGCCGCAATGGACATCTGTAATCAACCCCAGATAGGATGAAAACCTGAGATTGGTCTCAGATGTATTGCTGCCCCTGAAGACTAAGATGGATGACCTCAGATAAGTATGACTTCCTTCCCACACCCTTTTAAGCAGAACACAGCATCCCTTAACACTGCTGTTATTAGGTAGAAATTATTAAAAGTATTATTTCTGACCCTAAATTGTAACAACGAGGTATAAAGTCACAAATCTATTTCAATAGCAAGATATATAAAAATACTAGCTGACCCGGCAAACATTGTAAATGTTAAGCATGAACAACCCTTATCACTTAGGGGTATAAATAGATAGTAGCCTATTCTCAGACCTACTGAATATGCATATAAAATTTGGTGAAATTCGGTAAAGCCGTTTCGGAGGAGTACGGTAACTAACATTGTGACACGAAAATTTTATATATTAGAAAAGTCAGCATAACTTGTTTACGTATATATAGCATTATGAAATGATCATAAACTGTTGCTTATGACACAAAAACCTGTGCACCAATTTCAACATAGCTTTTAATTGACTAAATGAGGAAAAGGATTGACTAGATTTCTAAGAAGAAAGTCTTGCTTAAATAGCAACAAACAGAAATAAATTGCTTGCTAAAATAGCATGACTTTGTTAATCCTGACGATCTTGAAGAGGATGATGGGACAAAATTATAAAAATCGTGTATTGCCATCGGTTCTTTATAATTGTTCAAAATGTTGAATTAATCCGACCATTCAAAGTGGGTAAAAATTGAGTTCAAAGATTCAGTTACATACCCAGATACATACATACAGCTAATACAAAGGTGGTAAAAACAAGTATTTTTTTTTTATATAATATAAGAGTAGCGGACGAGCATGCAGTCCACCTGATGGTAAGTGGCCACTGCCGCCCATGGACATCTGTAATCAACTCCAGATAGGATTAGATATTCCTACCTGAGGTTGGCCACAGATGCGCCGCTACCCCTGAGGACTAAGCTGGAACGCCTCGGAAAAGTCTGTCTCCCTTACCACACCCTTCAAACCGGAACACAGCAGCGCCTAACATTGCTGTTATTAGGTAGAAATAGGTGTGGCGGTGGTGCCGCCGGAGTCGAACCATTAAGGGTTCTACCACCCTCTATGTATATTCACACTTGCTACTAAAATCTTAAGCAGTGATAGCGTAGTGTTTGAAACTCGGCCTCTGGATCGAGGGGTCCGAGGTTCAAATCAAGGCACGCACCTCTGATTTTTCGACGTTATTTGTGTAACAAATTAATTATCACGTGCTTTAACTGTGATAGAAAACATTGTGAGGAAACCTGCATACCTGAGAGATCTTTAAAAAAAAAAGTTCTCAGAGGTACGTGAAGTCAAACAGTACGCACTTGTCCAGCTCGGTGGACTATGGCCTAATCCTTCTCATTCTGAGAGGAGACCTGTGCCCAGCAGTGACACAGCAATAGGTTGACAACTACCACAAATACCCCTTCTATATTGTGTGTAGTATGACACACACAACAAAAAGTATATGTCAACACTCAGAACCCACACAGAAACCTATCTAAGTAGTAGATATCTATCTAATTGTCCAATCACTGTTTGGATGGACACCCATAGGAACACAATATGAATATTAAATGCATAATTAGGGTTGTTCACCCTAATCATTTTTTTTAACAAAATTGTTTGTATTTATTTTTCAATAATGTGGCATTAAAAATACATAAAACCCTAAATTTTTACCCTTTTATCACCAACCCCTATTTTTTATAGCCATTTCAGTATTTTCATCATTTTTCAGACTGCTCGATGTTAGATTATTATTTTTTTTTAAATGACAACACAACGTTTGCCGGGTCAGCTAGTAATAATACAATCAATATTTATAAGGAAAGATAAATAAGTAGTAAAAACTCATTTAAACCATCATACACCTAGAAAATAACTACATATAATTATTTTTAATCATTTAGGAGTAGCAGGCGAGCATACAGTCCACCTGGTATGTGGCTACTGCCATATGGACACCTATAATCAACCCCAGATAAGATTAGATGAAATGAAATGAAATATATTTATTTTGTATAGGCCAACGGCGGCACTTACAAATTGTCAGTTACAATATTTTCTTAAACTACTACCGGATCAGGACGCAACCTCTACTGAGAAGATCCGGTAAGAAACTCAGTGGGTTTGTCTTTTTTAATTTTAAAAATAATTACTCTCTTTTTCATTTTTTTTAAATGCCATTATTTTTACATATAATTAATAAAGCATTAGCTCCAGTATCTTGCTTTACATTTATCTAAAAAAAAGAAGTTTGTTCAGCAAGATACGCTACACTTTGACATTTTCTTAAGATCTACTTGTGGTTGGCCACGGATGTGTTGCTAACCCTAAGAACTAAGCTGGAAGGGTTGAAAATATAAATTAGTTTCATCAACTCCTCAGTCTGAAATTAAACCCTAGATTTTTTATAATATAGGAGTAGCAGACGAGCATTCTACCTGATGGAAGTGGCTATTGCCACCCATGGACATCTGTAATCAACCCCAGATAAGATTCCTACTTGCGGTTGGACACTGATGTGTTACTAGCCCTAAGAACTAAGCTGGAAGGCTTGAAAATATAAATTAGTTTGCACATCTGCTTAGTCAGAAATTAAATTCTAGATTTTCCTTGCTTTCCTTCCTGTAGTTCATAAAACGCAAGTTTAAAATCTATTTAGTTGAAATCAAATTACTGATAGACAGAGAAATTCCAGATTTTTATATATACATAGATATTATCAATAACTTGTGAAGCAGAGCAGTCATACTACCAATCTTACAAACATGGTTCTAGGTTCGATTCCCGGTCCAACCCTTGTCTAAATGACAATTTAGATTTCTTTTTTAGGCTTTGGTTTATGTATTTATTATAGTATGTCCATGGCACCTACGTCACAGAAAATGTCCTACTTAAGGGGATATAAGTATAGTAAGCATTATTTGTTTATTGTGTGTGTACAGAGTTGTGCAAAGAAATAGTTACTAATCGTTAAGATTATCTTGGAATCATAAGGAAAATTGCACAGTATATTACAATATGTTTTAATAAGAATCATAGTATTACCGATCAAGATTTATGTGAATCAGGTATAATGTGACCATATTATGATGTAATAATTTCAATGAGGCTACATAAGTTACACAAGTAATTATATTTTAACTAGCTGACTGGGCAAACGTTGTGTTGCCTTATAAATAAAAAAATGTTCAGGGTGAACCCTTATCACTTAGGGGTATGAAAAATAGATAGCAGCCGATTCTCAGACCTACTGAATATGCATATAAAATTTGGTGAAAATCGGTAAAGCTGTTTCAGAGGAGTATGGTAACTAACATTGTGACACGATAATTTTATATATAAGATTTAAATCAATAGGAATTTAAATTGAGTTGTTGTTGGGTTAGGATAGGCTGAAAGGCTCTTTCAAACCATATTTTGGTCCTACAAAACAGAGATCTAGCAGAGTTGTGTATACGGTTATCAAAGATGTGTGAAGCCTGAGAATATGCACATGTTCAGTTCAATGGTTGATGGTCTTAAACCTCATTACGAGAGGACACATGTACCCAACGAGGTTGATAGATACAATAACGGAGTGTTTGAATAATTATATCACGTGAACCATTGCAAAACATTGCAACAGAAACCATCATCATTATGAAATACATTGCCAAAACATTGCAACGAATTGCTGTAAGAGATGACATTGACAGCGCTTTGTTTATGTCAGGATCTGAGTCTTACCTGCCAAGGGTTGACCTTCGGGATGGGCGCCTCCACGAACTTCTTGGGCTGAGCTTCAGCCGCTTGCGCCTGTTCGGGCTGCGGCTCGCTGTGCGCGGGCGGAACCTTGTGCGCCCGCGGCGGAGCCCTGCGCTCGCGCTCCCGCCGCCCCTTGCCCGGCCGCCGCCCGTGCGCTATCACCGGCACGAAGCCCTCCTCCTCCTCGTCGTCCGGCCGCGGTGGCTCATCCACCGCCTCCCCGACCCCCTCTATGTTCTCCTTGTTCGACTCCCCCCCTCTGAAGTTCAGCACCGACGCGTACGAGGGCCCTGCGCCCTCCGCGGACACCCGGGCGGCCATCCCGCCGCCGAGCGAGTTATGTAAGACGGGCGCGCGCTCCGCGCCGACCTACGATCACGAGCGCGCCTCCATGCCCTCAGCACGACGGCATGCCGCGGGCCGGAGCCGAATGCCCGACTTTCACGATACGCGACCCGATCGTTCGAAGGTCGAAGTTTGACGGCGTACGCACCTCGCCCGCGCGCTCGCCGACTCGGCCCGGGGAATATGCGCACAGTTCGCGATGCACACCACACTGACCCTGGATCGACCGTATTTACATCGAAAAAATTCACTTCCGTCCACTCGTTCCAACTTTTCGGGACCGCCGAACGCTCCGGGCGCACCGTATCTATCGATCCCGTCTACCGAACACTATGAATTTCGCTGATTTCGATTGAAAATCACTATAGAACCATATTTTGTTCACGATTCACACATGTGGTCGGACGCCCAAAAAGGGTATTTTCCGCAACACACACGGAACTCGCAGAAGGCTGTGACTTCTAATTTTACAGAACGAACATTTTTTCGCTAGAGGGCGCTGATAATGCACTGACAGTAGCGACGTTCAATATAAGCCGCACTAAAAATTAAAAAAGACTGGTATAAGCAAAACCAAAAATTTTAATAATGCTTGATTGAATGTAAGAACATCATGATCTATTGTTGAGTTATATAATATCAATCTAAAATAATTTATTAGGCATTGCGCCGTCAGATGACTTTATGTAATTTGTGAACGCGACTACATAAAAATCACATTTCATTCCCATTCCTTCCTTCACGTTTGCGAAATCACCCTGAGCATGCCTTATTAACCCCTTTAGTTATCACTTAGAAAAAAAGTAATTCGTAAATTATACGCCTTATTCGATAGCAAAAATATTTTATGTTATCATTTTCTACCTCTTTTTATTAAATTTCTTTAAAAACTGGTAAATTACAACCTTAATAAAACAAAAATAATGTCTATGGTAATTCAATAGCAACACTACAATTTTTCAAGATACGTAATTAAAATTAAATTTTATGTACTTTATTCAACCAAATACTTTGACTATTCACATTGTTTTAATAAATGATCATAAAATACATCAGTTAAAATGAATAAATTGTCTTGTTTAGTATTAAAATAGTAAACAAAGTCACGTGACTTAACCTCAACACGCTTGCGAATAGGGTTGTTCCGGACTAGTGGGGCAATACATTCCCAAGAAATTTCTACAATTCCTGCAATAATGGTACACATCCTTACAAGACCGCAATACATATGGCAATGGGGCACAAATCCAGCAGCAAAATAAACATAAAATTACTGCGCTTAAATGTGTACAAATAGTTACTTTAGTATTAATTATAGTAAGACCATTATACCCACATTCGGGACAAACTATAGGCATGGGTGTGTATCCAAAATGGTAAACCCTTGGTCGGGGTGGAGGTATAGCATTATCAACGTAGATATCGAAAGCAGTTGCATAGTTTGGGGGAGGGGTGTGCTGAACGAAAGATGGAGAGGGAATAAACGTGCCCATTAGTCTGGGTCTCCTCCGCATGGCCATTTGCCTTAAAACAAACGAATACGACGGGGGAGCACTAGTTAAAGAATTTGGCGGGCTCAGTTCCGCCGAATTCAGATCTATGGACATTTTATTGACGCTTTGGTTTGGACTATAAGACATATTTCTCAAATGGTTAATAACTGCTACACTGATTGAGCTATCGTTTAATTTGGATAGCGCTTGGAGGAATAATGACTTGGGTTGGTTGGGCAACCTGTGAATTAATTTTGGCGAGGAACCTATTCGAAGAGGTTGTGAGGCAATGGGAGACATCACGAATGATGTCGGTCTGTTGATGAATAAATAAGGTATCATTGAAGATGTATCCGCTTGGATTTCTGTGGAATAAGACGTGGAGCAGACAAAACTAGGCCCTTGGGTAGGTCTACAGCTGTCTGGGAATCTGTTACATCGCAAATCGGATAAGTTTATCGTAGCATCTGTAGGGAAATCCGTGCTTATTGTGCACATTTGTATTTCTCTGGAAGTTGCGCCGGAATCTTCTGCGTCGGGTTCTAGATTGCTACTTGTGTCCTCGGAATTCATTTTTTGGGAAAATCTTAACTTTATTATCTGCTTTCGTATTGAGTATTTGTTTTAGAATCCTCGATTCAAGTGTTTTGAAATAATAACTGCAGTCTAAGGGCATCTTCAACGGGGATGTAACCGTAAAGTCAAATTGTAGTATTTCTTATTAATGTAGACTCCAGGCCATGTAGACCGTATCAGGACAATATAAATACTGTACTGGCCTTTCAGTGTTAATTTTTCAAAGTATTATTTAAATAGTTGCTTCAGTTAAACGCATCTAATTTGTATTTTAACATTTGGTTTGCATGAATGCGTTAATCTTTATTATCATTAGGCTAAAAAGTCTTATCACGATAAAATCTTGAGTCCTAAAATCAGTATAAGCTGGTTTTATCGATAATGATGTAGATAAATGACACGAACGTTGCATTTTGTCATCAACATGTCACCAAATATTGAAGTGATGTGGCGATAAATTTAGAAAATAAATAACGTATAACTTGTCACTTATGTATTTCAAAAGTATAAATAATTATTAAATTCAAAGAATTCTTAAATTATAAATAACATTTTATATATCATTAACACTATACTATGTATAGTTTGGTATACTTATATTTTTCCTCAATGGCTGTTTAAACATAAATCTTGTTAGATCTTGCTCATAAAAGCTAAAAATGTCTATGGAATTTAATAATCAAATAATTAAAAATATAGAAATGTATTATTTTGTGTATAACAATAACGATATAATTACATTAAATAATTTTGATTTCATCTCATAATTTAATTTAATAATGTAGATAATAATCCAGATTTTAAATTACATATACTGGCAATGGCCGCTTAGTATTGTCAGATTCACAGACTCTTCCGGTCTTTTTATTCCTCCGTGGCATGGCGGATGGTGTTCACCGCCGCTAATTGTGTTTTTTGGGAGGAATAACTTCGCTATCGTAGCGAAATGGTAAGTCCATGTACAATAAATGTGATAAATTAAATTGGAACATGTTAAAGTGGAGAAAGTTTAACAGTGACAGTGCAAAATGCGTATTTCCCGAATATCATTGGGCAATCCACGTGTTTAGGCTTATTTTTGTGAAATAATCGCATTGGAGTGTTTTACTGTAAGTTTTTCACGCTCTTATTGACCTGTTGAATAGGATTCCGATTATATTTTAGCGTAATAGTGTTCGAAAGTATAAAATATATTGATTTGTTCGAAATAGCGTGTTGTGGTTACGGCATGGCTGTCTTGTCTATGTTTCGTGAAAAATTGTTTATTCAGTAAAGATTTCCTGAAGATATACTTTGAAACAGGAATTTTAGTTACCCCCGTGCTTAATATTACTGAAATTTAGTAAGTCTGTGTGAAATATATTTTATAAAACTTTGTACTTTTTGAGGTTAAGTCTGTGATTTAGCGAGGTCTGTCATACCTCCATTGTAAATAATTCTACTTTTACCTTCTACCTTATTCCTCATAAGATTAAAAATTAATATATTTTGCCTTATTTATCCATGCAATTATCGATGCACCCTGTTTTTCTGGAATAAACTTAGTCGTTTCACAGTGTAACTTTTTTTCATTTGTAATTTTTTTTTTAATATTAGTTAGTCTCAATGACATTTTATACTAGACACGTTATACGCCCACTAACTTAAGAGAAAACTTGAGCGAAACTGCTTTGATAGCACACATGCACGTTTTTTAATTTACTTACCTTTAACTACATAGACAAATGTTCTATAAGGGACAGAGCTATTAGAACAATGTGATAAAAAAAGACAACTAGTGTTTGACCTTGCGTTTCAAGTGTACGCAAACGTAAATATTGACCATGGAATATAGTGACCAATGATTACTTACTTAAAACGGGACATCGATTTTTTTATGTCAAATACTTTTTACTTGAAAAAATATAGTTAAAAATAATAAAAAAACACGCTTTTATGATAAAATTAACTAAAAAGTAGAAAATAATTTTCAATATAGGTATCATTTAAGGAACAGTAAATAGTATAATTGTGCAAAAAATGTGGGGCGCTTTATGAAAACTGATAAATGGAGCACCCCATGTTTTTTTTCACAATTATACTATTTACTGTTACTTAATTGACAATGGCAACGGTTCATTTCGGAGACAACGGCACGAAGCATCGAAAAAAGGGACTGTCCCGTAAAAACGGGACGTATGGTGGCTTTCCCATTGATCCGCATGCTTGTCAAAGACAAAGAAATAATGGAACAGAAGGTAAAAAATGTCCAAAACTGTCGATAATAGTTTTAGTACATCGTTTACTTAGAAATGTTATAGTACAGTTTAACCAAATAAATTATTATTATATAAAAATATAATTTGAAAAAATGTATCTATACAGATGTATCGACTGGTTTAAAATATACGATTTAAAAATTGTTTATATTTATTATCATAGATTAGTAAATATTACTCACTCCTAACAAGAAAATGTACCCAGTTTTGAGAATTGAAATAGTTGCGTAAAAAAGTTTTGTCACGTCTCCGTGCTAAAATGTCTCTAAAATATTTGAAATAATTATTTATTTATTATGTAAATTACGCAGTATTAGTTATTTATTCGTAAATTTTCTCTAAAAATGTCTTTATTTGTCAAGAATTCAAAAAAGAACTTACTATTAAGCCGTTTGTGGCTTATTTCAATTTCAAGGCGGCGAAGTATCTTTACTAATCTATGTTTATTATTATCAGTTTTATTTTACACACGACCATTAATTGCAAAGTTGTGTAAATTTTATAAATGTACTAGCTGACCCAGCAAGCATTGTGTTGCCATATAAATAAAAAAATGTTAAGGGTGAACAACCCTTATCACTTAAGAGATATGAAAAATAGATAGTAGCCAATTCTCAGACTTACTGAATATGCGTATAAATTTTGGTGAAAATCAGTAAAGCCGTTTCGCAGGAGTAGGTACAGAGTAACTAACATTGTGACATGAGAATTTTATATATAAGATTTTAATTTTACCGTGGTTTTTTTGAGGATTAATTTCTGGCTATACAAAGATTGTTTATTAAATTATGTTTAGGTTAAGGAAGAAATACGACCTTAATGATTGAAATATTTATTCAATTAAAGAAATTTTAAAATACCGTATACTATCCTATATAAATTTTATGGTAATATTTTTTATTATTTACCACAGGTATCGAAGGAAATTTAAAGATTAGGATACAGAATTTCCCATATATCGATTTTATTTTATTAAAATAAACCATAAAATGTTATATTTTGACTAAAAACACACTAATATAAAAATTAAGCAGTGGGATCTTAAACTATAACATACGACATATGAACATCGTCAGATTCAATTAAATGTCACTTTAGTTCTGTTGATCTATGACCATGCATTTTGCGTCTTTATCACTTTCATTGACAAAAACATACTTTGTCTCTTTCTGGTTACTCACGTAATCATGGCGGATCGAACACGAAAAATAAACAAAATTTAATAATTTCTCTTCATTTACGTGTGATAGGTGATTCCATGAAGTTTGTTTCTTTTTCGAGCATAATTTTTGCATTTACGCATTGCACAAGAAGGCATTTTGAGGCTTTAAATTCAAAATAATGACGTTTAACGTGTTCAGTGACATTCGTGTGTATTACTACGCCGCGCGAGAGCGACTGGACTTGGCTGGAGTCGTTTTACACCACTTGCCGTATTTTGTATGTTTCAAGTTTTGCCCGCTTGTGGCGGATCTTTAGTTATAGATCAATGGTTAGTCTACCTTTTCTTAATAATGAACTTCATAGGCGAGAACATTAATAAGAGCATTTGATGAATTTAAGCGTGATTAGTTTATATTTATGAAAAAAACAATGAGAGCTCTCCAATTTATCCTTAGTACTTTAGAATCATGTTTATGTTTCACAAATACTATGTCTCGCGGTTTCACACACTTTAAAAATATTTCAACCAATTTAATATACAAAAAAATCGCTTTTGATTGTTGCATCTATCTTTTTTATAAAATATATAAATAGTAGCCAAGCATGCAGTCCATATGATGGTAAACAACTACTACCACCCATGGACATCTGTAATCAACCCCAGATGGGTTAGATTCCTACCTGAGGTGAGCCACAAATGTGCTGCTACCCTCGAGGATTAAGCAGGAATGCCTCTGGAAAAAGTCTTCCTTCCCACACTTGTGAAACAGTTCAATCTTAATCTCCAATGCTAAATGTAGCTGCTAAGAAAGAAACCTTCAAAAGTAGCTTTCTCCATACTGTATCACCTTATGACAACAATTAATCAATCAATATTTTATTCAAAATATATTCTAGCTAGTAAAGCTGACCCGGCAAACTTTGTACTGCATCAGAATCTATTTATGAAATGTATTTCATATTTACTCACCTTTTAAACCCTCCCTGGACTTCCACATATTATTCTTAACTAAAATTAGCCAAATCGGTCCAGCTATTCTCAAGTTTTAGCGAGACTAACAAACCATAATTGATTTATATATATATATATATATATATATAATATATATATATAGATAGAACTCTTTTGAATATCAATCTACTGCTACTTCACAAGGTGTTTCATTATGGAGACGAAGCAGCAAAAGAAACTCCATAATTACACTATATCTTTTAAAAACGAAATATTTATCTACAATGATAAACTCAACTAACGGAACATGTGATGCTGGAACTTCAGACCACACCAATTAATGTATGATTTTTGACTAAAATTATCGCAGAATTTAGAAATTAAAAATTTTACTATGTTACCGGTACACACGATATGCAGTTTTTTATGTGCGCATAGAAAGCACATAAAAAACTGCATATCTTGTACATACCATTTTATCAGTCAAATAATAACTAACAAACAAACAAACACTTTCTACACTCACAGCCCCACACTAGGATTCCCTGTATCGTGGGTGCCATGGACACACACATAGACAAATACACAAACACCCAGACCCAGAAACAAATCTAAATTCATCATTTAGATATCCGTCTGGCCGGGGATCGAACCCGGTACCCTTTGCGCGTCAGACCGGGATGGTGACCGCTGCGCCACGCGGTTCGTCAACTAAGTTAGTAGTAAGCTTTTTGTCATAGTCCAGTTAATCAGTCTCCACTGTCGTTGTATATATTCTTTGCGTCCCCAAACTCTTCCTGGTCGCACCACCATGGTCCTCCAGGTACATTCAAGGGGTATAACAACTTCCTCTAGGAAACACCATTGGTCCTACATGCTGATGGTGTGTCGACATATGGAATACATTTATATTTACTGATATATGGTAGTGTGTTACTTATTGATTTTTTTTATTTATTTGCATTGAACACATGTTTTAGACGTTTTTAGGTTAAGGTAGAACCATGAGGTTTGGTACCACACGTATTTTATAATATAGGAGTAGCAGACGTGCATGCAGTCCACCTGATGGTAAGTGGCTACTGCCGCTCATGGACATCTGTAAGCAACCCCAGATAGGATTAGATATGTCTACCTGAGGTCGGCTCAGATGCGCCGCTACCCCTGAGGACTAAGCAGGAACGCCTCGGAAAAGTATGCGTCTGTTAACACACCCTTTAAACAAGAACACAGCGGCGCTTAACAATGCTGTTATGAGGCAGAAATAAGTGTGGCATTGGTGCCGCCGGAGTCTAACCACAAAGGGTTCTACCACCTTCAATACAAGTTTTGCTACAAACTTGACATAACAATAAAGAATCCATTCTAATTTGTAATTTCCCTTCCAGAGTCTATCAGTAGCCCGACCGCTTGTGTCGGTGTACTCGGAGAAGAGTGAAGTGGTGGCTGGTGCTGCGCTTCCCCTGCCGTTCGTGTTCAAGGCGCCCATCAGGCCGGACCTGGTCAACGATGTCCACGTCTCGATGTCCAAGAATGCCCGTCAGCCCTACTGCGTCAGCAAGGAGGCTGGTATGTAACTACCGTGATTTTTACGTTGTAGTTATACCATATTTATGATTATTACGATTAGTTACGAAATGATAGAAGTTTAGTTAAAAATTACCTTAACTTTTCAAAAGTTAGAGAAGTTAATAAGTTTGAAATTTGTTCTTTGTTGACAAAACTTGGCTGTAATTTTATTTCTATTTAGGAAACATACAATATGACACTTAAAAATAGGTTGTAAAATTAGTTCACATATCAGTAAAGTTTCCTAATATCATCAATAACTAAAGACCAATAGTAATGCCAATAACTAGAGATTGACACTATTGACTGGATATCCTAAATCAATTAGCGTAAATAAACGGAAAACTTAATAATTGATGCGCATGACCCGCGTGGCGGAGCGTTCACCATGTCGGTCTGACGCGCAGAGGGTCCCGGGTTCGATCCCCGGTCAGACAGATGTCTAAATGATGAATTTAGATTTCTGTTTCTGGGTCTGGGTGTTTGTGTATTTGTCTCTGTGCGTGTCCATAGCACCCACGATACAGGGAATCTTAGTGTGGGGCTGTGAGTGTAGAAAGCGTTTTAGTTTAGAAACTTAATCATTAATAGTGATTTAATAGTAGTGCATATCTTGCCCCTTTTTAGTGCATATTTGCATACATAATTCGGCATTTTGATAGTGCATATAATCCAATGTTATTATATTAATAATCTGGGAGGTATTTTCTTTGTTAGAAAATTTGCAAAGTTGTTAAAAAGTTGTTAATCTTGAGACCGTATAGCACAAAATCATATTTTTCTGTATAATACTTTGACAGATTTGGTTAGTGTTTTTTCCCTTGTGTTACAAAAGATATAAATAATTCATAAACAATGTGTTATGATAATCATTCAGCTAAACCTTCCCATATATCGCGGTGTAAGAGTCAAATGAACGTATCTACATTTTGTCAATTTTACACGAGAGCAAAAATAGTCTGACAATTCACCACTTCAAACTTTGCCAACAACTTTTGCAACATTACATTAAAATGGTTCATAATTGAAATTGATAAAGTGATTATATTTTGAACAAACTATATTCTATGATTAAAAACGTATTTTTTGCAAATCTGTTGTTTTAGGTCTAACAGTTAACATGATAAAACTAATTTAACGGTACTCATAATACGTTATTCTGGTTCAACTGAAAGTGGTTCTTCTGTTATTTCTTTTTTTGTAACTTGTGAAATATTGAATATAGCGTTATGTCATTTTGCCATTTCATAAAGGGCTAGATTGTGAACCGTTTTGTGAAAAAAAAAGATTTTTGATTTTTTGTAGATACGTTCATCTGACTAACACCGCGATATGTCGTGTCAAACAAAGCATCGGATTATTAACTTTTTGTGTAGTCAACAATAGATGAATACGCATATGCACTGAATGTCCACGTGCAGCGGGCCAGCCATGCCCCTGTGCGTTACTGCGGAACAGTGCAACATCAGGGTACCGACATGGCGTTCCAGAACCGCTCCGTAGCGGGAATGGGTGCAGCGTCGGTACTACAGTTGTTTCAAATAAAAAGTAAAAAAGTAGAGAAAAAGTCAATTTAGTCAATTCTTTCATCATGGTTGCCAAGAACAAGTATGAAAAAAATAATAAAGAAGCATTTTTGGGCAATGTGTTCAAAGTTGAGGAGACATATTTTTAAAGAAGATTACAATAAGTGTTTACTTTGTAAAAATCTTTAGGACTAATTTATCTTTATATTGTAATTTGCATTTTACTAAACTTAGTCAAAAGCTGTAACTAAAAAGGTTAACAGGATCCACTTGAAATGCATTTAAATCCTATTATATAACACTAAAATTAAGTCTTTCTATGATATATTAAATGCCAATAGACAAGGCAATCATGCATAATTTATGATTGAGAAAATCTATCAAATCAACCCTAATCACAATTGGCAAGTTTTCGTGTATAGGAATAATGTTTAGAAAACTTCAATAGCGTGATTCAGACTTCTTTAGCGCCATCTCTTGACGTGTTACGGTAACACAAGTTATGAGCTGTTTATGTCGATTTTAATGTAATATGTTGATCTGCAGGTCACCAAACCAGTGCGGAGTCCTGGGGTACCGGTCGTGCCGTAGCCCGTATTCCACGTGTTCGTGGTGGTGGTACCCATAGGTAAGATACGCGTGTATACTTTTGCGTACTTTTTCATTCATAATGTAAATTTCACGGCGAACATCAACATCATCAACACAAATCTGTAAAAAAATAGCGAAGCGCTCTAGCGTCGCGACAGAACCTCTTCGCGGTCTGTGTCTCGGTCTTATTATTAAACGAGTAATATATATCATAATTTTCTTTCTTTTTGCTTTTTTATAATACTTTAATAGCAGATGAGCGTGCAGTCCACCTGGATGGTAAGTGGCGCCTGCTGTCCATGATTGTCTGTAATGAAATCCAAACAAGTCTAGATTCAGCTAGAGTTCAGCTATACTATCGCAACACCCTTCAAACCCGAACACAGCAGCATTTAACACTGTTGTTATTAGGCAGAAATAGGTGTGACGGTTGGGCCGCCTAAGTCGAACTATAGAGGGTTTTATACCACCTTTACCTCGACTCCAACCAATACCTCAACTTGGTGCTATACACGGCGACGGCACAGATCTACTTGTAGTTCTAAATTACAATTTCTGCGTGGTCTTTAAAATGTATCCTCTTGCAGATCGGGCCAGGGCGCGTTCGGCAACATGTGCCGCGGCGGTCGCATGTTCGCGCCGACGAAGCCGTGGCGCCGCTGGCACCGGCGCGTGAACCTGCGCCAGCGCCGCGCCGCCGCTGCCGCCGCCGTCGCCGCGGCCGGCGTGCCCGCGCTCGTGCAGGCCCGCGGTGAGTCACCATCATAATTATTATCATCAATATCATTATCAACATCATCATCAATATCATCATCATCAGTATCATTATCTTCAATATTATCATCATCAATATCATCATCATCAACCCATCAATGACCCACTGCTCTCTACGGGTCTCCTCTCACAATGAGAAAGGTTAGCCATATGAGGGCGGGTGCGACGTGTGTAGCTTAGCTCGTGCAAGCCCGCGGTGAGTCGGCGTCGTCATCATCATCATCATCATCATCATCAACAACATCAACAACATCATCATCGTTATCATTATCATTACTGTCCCACTGCTGGGTACGGGTCTCCTCTCAGAAAGAGAAGGATTAGGCATATTGAGGGCGGGTGCGAGCTCGTGCAGGCCCGCGGTGAGTCCTCATCATTATCATTACTGTCCCACTGCTCCTCCACGAGGTAGTGTAGGTGATGTGTCAAGTGTGACGTGTGTGGCTTAGCTCGTGCAGGCCCTCGGTGAGTGCGCCGGGTGTGTGGACTAGGGGTCGGGGGTGACTGACCTCCACGAGGTCGTGTAAGTTAGAGGTGAGATGTGACGTGCGTGCCCGCGCTCGTGCAGGCCCGCGGTGTGTCGACGTCGTCATCATCATCATCATCAACAACATCATCATCATCGTTATTATCATCATTACTGTCCCACTGCTGGGCACGGGTCTCCTCTCAGAATGAGAAGGATTATGCATATTAGGGCGGGTGCGAGCTCGTGCGGACCCGCGATGAGTGATCATCATCATCAACCACGTGTGACTGACTTCCTCAAGGTCGTGTAGGTTAAGGGTGAAGTGTGACTGACTTGCTCATGGTCGTGTAGGTTAGACGTGAGATGTGACGTGTGTGCCCGCGCTCGTGCAGGCCCGCGGTGTGTGCCTTGTAATGTAGGAAAAGCAGACGAGCGTGCAGTCCACCTGATGGTAAGCTATTGCTGTATGGACATCTGTAATCCCCAGATAGGATTAGATATTCCTACCTGTTAAATAGTTCTGTGTGACGGAAAACTCCTTTAGAAGGATTTTCGTGATCTCTTAAAGAAGCACCTAATGTAACAAGCAAACCATTCTTATCTGGTTACTTTTAACCAGATAGACTCTATCTACGCATATGCACTGAATGTCCACGTGCAGCGGGCCAGCCATGCCCCTGTGCGTTACTGCGGAACAGTGCCACATCAGCGTACCGACATGGCGTTCCAGAACCGCTCCGTAGCGGGAATGGGTGCAGCGTTGGTACTACATGCCATTATACCACTCGTATTTTATATCCATATAGTCCACGTCAAACTTCTAGTCCGCTCTGAAGTTGTTGCGCGCAGGTTTAGTTAGCATATACTCCATAACGTAAGGGAATAGTAACGCAGCTGTATTAATGTCCCGCTAATATCTACAATTTGTTATTGCGACGCGACTCGTATCTATATCGTATTCGGAGCGGACTAGCAGTTTGGCGCGGACTCTACCAGGCTTATGTTGATAAGGCGAAAATGCACACTTTCATGGTAGCTATTTGTACTCGTCGTTGAGAGAAATGTGGTGAAGAGAAAGTTCTGGGTTTATCAAGTCCTCCGAAAATTTTAACGACAGCTATCGAAAACAATCGGGTCGTCAATTTAATCACACGTCGAAGCACGGAAGCTCTTATGGTTAGCCACTGGTGGTCACCGATCCAACTCTCTGCCACGCCTGGTGTTGCTTAACTTTATACAATGTTAGAATTTACAGAAAATTGTGTTTTTACCCAAGTGGTAATGTTTTTCAATGTATATGTATATTATTTTAACCTTACTTGTTCTCCGCAGGCCACATCATCGAGAAGGTCCCCGAATTCCCCTTGGTGGTAGCCGACAAGGTCCAAGAGATCAACAAGACCAAACAGGCGGTGATCTTCCTCAGGCGTATCAAGGCTTGGTCTGATGTCCTCAAGGTATGTTGGAGAAGTTGAAATTATATATTTTTTTTTATAATGTAGAAGTAGCATTCCAGCTTATGCAGCATATGCAGGGGTAATGCATATGCATCTGTGGACGACATGAAGTGGGAGTCTAATCCTATCTGGGGTTGATTACAGATGTCCATCGGCGGCAGTAGCCACTTACCATCAGGTGGATTGCATGCTCGTCTTCTACTGCAAAAAAAAAAGCAAGCAGTCTATCTGATGGTAAGTGCTTACAGCTGCCCATGGACATCTGTAATCAACCCCAGATAATATTAGATTTCTTCCTGAGGTCGGCTCAAGATGCGTCGCTACCCCTGAGGACTAAGCTGAATAAGTATGTTTCGGATAAGTATGTCTCCCTTACCACACTTCAAACAGGGACACAGCAGCGCTTAACACTGCTGTTATTGTGCCAAAATAAGAGAACATCAGAGAGTTCTAACCTATATAGAAATATTACTCTACCATCTAAATTTTGATGAAAAATATGTATGCATTATTTAATGCATACATTGTGCTTAGATTAAAGTCCCTATTCTATATCCTCAGTTTAATAGCTGTGTGTTATTCCATATGGGACTAGAGTGACTTTCCTGGACAACATTTAGGTTAATTTTTATGTTAATCTGAAATAGACTTTGGAAAACAAACTTTTACAGTAATAAGGGACAGATAAAATGCTAAATTCATCTATTTTATAAAGAAGATAGAACAATGTTAATATTAAATCAATATTGGAACTTAAAAAGAAAAATATACATGATTCAAATGGCATTACTGGGCCAATTATTGTAGTCGTCAACCAATTACTGTCCCACTGTTGGGCACGGGTCTCCTCTCAGAGGGAGAAGGATGAAACCATAGTCCTCCGCGCTGGACAAGTGCGTATTGGTAGACTTCACACACCCATGAAGACATTTTTTTAAAAACTCGAGACATGGGGGACATGTATGTATGTATGTCTCATTGTTTGTCACGCTGCAGCACAAACGGCTTGACGGTTTTACATGAGGTGTTGTTGGATTAGTCTAAATTGTTGGAGTGACAAAGGCTATATTTTTAAAGAGTCATGTTTTTGTTTATTATAGTTATTCTCCAGTTTGTAAATATATATGTACCGGTATATGTTTGTCCAGGTGTACAAATCCCAGCGTCTCCGCGCCGGCAAGGGCAAGATGAGGAACCGTCGCCGCGTGCAGCGCAGGGGACCGCTCATCATCTACCACAAGGACCAGGTGAGACCCTCGACGCAATATAGTATGGTCCGCGCCAAAGTTTTAGTCCGCTCCTATTATATAGAAACGAGTCGCGTCGCAACAGCACATTGTAGATATCAGCGGGCGAATAGCTGCGTAGTGTGCCCTTACGTTGCTACGGAGTATATGCTTGTAGTTATGTTCCACCGCATTGGCTCGTTGACTACACCTGTGTGCATCAACTTCAGAGCTCTCCTACAAAGCCGGCGATGCATTGGCGACTCCTCTGGTGTTGCAATTGTCCATAGGCGGCGTTGACTACTTTTCATCAAGTAGCACGTTTGCCAATCGTTAGGTTAAACAATAAAAAAAAAGAGCGGACTAGCAGTCTGGCGCGAACTATAACCATCCACGCTACACGCTTTATACTCTCCAGCTTCACACTAGGATTCACTGTGTCGTGGGTGCCATAGACACCCACAGACAAATACAAAAACCTAAATTCGTCATTTAGATATCTGTCTGGCCCGGGGATCGAACCCGGGACCCTCTGCGCGTCAGACTCGCATGATGGCAGTTCCACCACGCGGGTCTCCTTGTAAAAAAAATATATTTAAAACTCAACCAAGGCATGAGGTTGAAATGATAGAATAAGTATCCCCCATAGCCTTACTCGGTACGATCAATTCGCACCGAGTTACTATTATAGGAGGGTATAGTGATATGTTCCCTTAGGAAACATCAGCCGAGACCACACTCGATTGGTGTGTCGACATGTGGAAGACAATATCAATTATTTATTGTTATAAATTTTATAATATATGAGTAGTGAATGAGTATACAGCCCATTGCCATATAGAGACCTAATTTTTAAATATAATATTGGTGTAGCAGAGGAGAAAACTGTCCGCTTTATGGTAAGTGGCTACTGCGGTACAGACATTTATAATTAACCACAGATAAGATTAGTTTCCTACCTGAGGTAGGTTACAAATGCGCCACTACAACTGAGGACTAAGCTGAACCACCTCTGGAAAGTATGTATTTCTATGGGCGGTAGTAGCTTGGTGGTAGAACCCTTTGTGGTTCGACTCTGTAGGCATCACCGCCACACCTATTTCTGTTATAACAGCAGTGTTAGGCGCTGCTGTGTTCCGGTTTGAAGTGTGGTAAGGGAGACATACTTATCCGAGGCGTTCCAGCTTAGTCCTCAGGATTTAGTGGTGCATCTGTGGCCGACCTCCTATCTCGGGTTGATTACAGATGTACATGGGCGACAGTAGCTACTCCTTGTCTGCTACTCCTATATTACATATACAAAAGGTCTTATCTGGGGTTGATTACAGGTACAGGTGTACATGACCTTATCACCAGGTGGACTGCATGCTCGTCTGCTACTTAATCATTATAGACCATAAAAAAACAGTGTTAAACCTTAAAATTAGTTCAGTCATGATCATCATCACAGTATTGTATGTCATATGCTCTAACAAGACCTGCTTCCTGTTCCTCCCCCAGGGTCTGACCCGTGCGTTCCGCAATATCCCCGGTGTGGAGACCCTCAACGTGGACAAGCTGAACCTCCTCAAGCTGGCCCCAGGTGGTCACGTCGGAAGATTCATCATCTGGACTCAGTCGGCGTTTGAGAGACTCGGTAAGTCATCAACATCACATTGCTGCTCCACTGCTGGGCACGGGTCTCCTCTCAGAATGAGAAGGATTAGGCCATAGTGCACCGCGCTGGACAAGTGCGTATTGGTAGACTTCACACACCTTTGAACGATTTTTTTTAATTTCATGAATTTTTACAAAACTGATAAATTCTTTAAACCATCTCTGCAAATATAAACAAATCAGGCCAAACACTATCCACATGTTTGAACTTAAAACAGTTTTGACTTGGTAATTATGCACACATGGCATGTGTTGTAGTTACATGCACAGCATGCAAATTTTGTAATTTGACACATAAATTGAGGCTTTTAGAACCAGAGTAGCCTAAGTACAAAAAACGATTTGCAATATGGAGAAAAGTAAAAGTGTATAGTCCGCTCTGAAGTTGTTGCGAGCGGGTGTAGTCATACAATTTGCTATGGTGACGCGATTCATTTCTATATTCAGAGCGGACTAGCAGTTTTACGCGGACTATACAAAATTTTTAATTATGAAAATTCCGTTAAGTCAAACATCATTAAAATGCAGTTAAGCCACTCTGGTTCTAGCGGCCTCAATTTATTTATCAGTATGATTTTTTCATTCAAATTAATTATTTGTTTTATTTTTCAAGTCATAAATTACCTCGCAAAGCGTATATGCACACCGTACACAGTGTGTATGCTTGCATTTCGCGGTGTAAGTCAGTTGAACGTATCTACAAAAAAATATAAAATCGTTGTTTTTACCACTTCACTTCACCACTTTCGATTGAACCAGAATAAGGTATTATGAGTACCGTTAAATTAGTTTTAACTATCATGTTATCTGTTAGACTATAAGAACTTTTTGCAAAAAATACGTTTTTATTATACATAGAATATTGTTTATTCACAATATCATAATTATGAACCATTTCAACATAAAAGCTCTTACGTTGCGATTTTCACACTATTTTTGCTCTCCTGTAAAATTGAACATTCATCTGACTCTTACACCGCGATTTATACCATCTAAATTTCCCCAATAAGCCATACCTGAATGGCTAGACACCATTTGGGTTACATATATGTGGGGTATATTGAATGTTCCCAAAGGAAACATCAGCATGACTGTACGTCTGTTGGTGTGTCGACATGTGGAATACATACATACTTCTTATTTATAGCCCGCCCCAAACTGATAGTCCGCTCTGAAGTTAAGTAGTATTCGTTATTTATACGTAAATTTTCTCTAAAAATTCTTCTTATCAAAGTCAACCATTCATAAGGTTAGATTTTCGCACACCGAAAGGCAGATGATCTATGTTAAAAATGGGTGTAACCGATAAACCATAATGGTTTGAAGGGTGTAGTAAATGACACATACTTTTCTAAGGCGTTCCAACTTAGTGCTTAGTATATTGAACAAGTAATCTATTAAACTGATAATTATAATTCTCCTATATTTTTTTTAATAAGCTAAGCTGGAATGCCTCAGAAAAGTATGTCTCCCTTACCACACATCAAACTAGGACACAGCAGTGCTTAACACTGCTGTTATAACAGAAATAGGTGTGGCGGTGGTGCCGCCGGAGTAGAACCACAGAGGGTTCTACCACCTTCAAACTAACACTACATTATACCTGATTTGTTTCATATGACAGATGCCCTGTTCGGCTCATGGAAGACACCGTCCAAGGAGAAGAAGAACTTCAATCTGCCGCAACCCAAAATGGCCAACACTGATCTTACCAAGTTGCTTAAGTCCGAAGAGATCAGGAAGGTGTTGAGAGCGCCCAAGTGAGTCACACCTTTGTATAACCCTGTAATTGTTTTTTATGATATAGGAGTAGCAGACGAGCAAGCAGTCCACCTGATGGTGAGTGGCTACTGCGGTAGATGTCTGTAATCAACCTCAGATTGGATTAGATTCTTATCTGAGGACGGCCACAGATTCGTTACCCCTGAGGACTAAGCTGGAACACCTCGGGTAAATATGTCTTCTGTACCACACCCTTCAAAGCGGAACACAGCAGCGCTTAACACTGCTGTTATGAGGCAGGAATACATGTGGCAGTGGTGCCACTGGCGTCGAACCATAGAGGAATTAATCACCTTTAATTCTACTACCTTCAGTCCATATAACTACTGCCATAGTACCTTAAATAGGAGTCATCGTCAACCCATTACTGTCTCTGCTGGGCACGGGTCTCCTCTCAGAATTAGAAGGATTAGGCCATAGTACACCGCGCTATTGCCGCGCATATTGGTAGGGTTTCATATACCTTTGAAAACTCTTTTTTTAAGATCTCTCAGATGTGCAGTTTGCTTATGTTATGTTATTCTCCTCCTTTAACGTTAAACTAAAAATAGTAATCGTCCAATTTTTAAGCAAACGTGTTGTTCGCGCCACAAGGAAGCTCAACCCGCAACAGCAGAGCAATGTTACTATTATATAATATTCTATTTATATAAATGATGATTCTCTTAACAGTCCGTTATTGGGTTATTACAACCATGATTACTCAAGTTGACACATACTGCCACCTCACTGACACAATACTCAACAAGTCAACGAACTAATCTACCAATCTGTCGCAGCAAATATACATGATGATTCTCTTAACAGAGCATTGGGTTATGAAAACCATGATTACTCACGTTGACACACTCCTAAACAAATCCACCAACCGATCGACCAACTAATCTACCAATCTGTCACAGCAAACGCGTAGTCCGCGCGACGAGGAAGCTCAACCCGCTCACCAACAGCAGAGCGATGTTGCGACTGAACCCGTACGCGGCGGTGCTGAAGCGCGAGGCGGTGCTGGGGCAGCGGAGGACGAGGAACGCCAGGGCGCTGGCGCTGGCTGAGAAGCGGGGGGTGAGTTGAAGGGGGTTGAAAATGTGGGGGAGGGGTTGTAATATTATCTGAGAAGCGGGGGCCGAGTGGAGTAAGGGTTGAAAATGTGGGGGAGGGGGTTTATGCAGAGGGTATTTATTATTATTATTTTTTTAATTTACAGTGGTATTGTTTTTGCTGGGGGTGAGTTGGTGGTGATTAAGGTGGGGAAGGGGGTTGGTAGTTTGCAGGGGTTTAATTATTATCGTGATTGTTAAAGAAAATTTGAGATTTTTTTATATTAAAGTTTTTTATATTAAAATAAGCATGCAGACCAATTGATAGTAAGTGGCCCTACTGCTGCTACTGCTGCCGCCCATGTATTTTGCACCCTTGTAGACTAAGTTTTAACAACTGTTATTAATAATCAATCGATTACGTACCAAAGATCGAACTTCAAAATTGCGTTCTATGTGAAGCAAAAATTGGGTAAATTAAATGAAGTAATTAAAATTTTCAAATTTTAAAAATTGGGTAGAGTGAACGGTGTTAGTCGAAATTGTTTTACGACCTTTGTTAAGCAAAGTCTAGATTGGTTATTAATAACTGAAATATTGATACCGGTAGAATTTCTGAGAAAGAGCCCTTAAAATCTATGATATTCCATAAACTCACATGATGATTCTCTTATCAGAGCATTGGGTTATGATAACCATGATTACTCACACGTTGACACATTCTGACACATTTAACTAACTAACTTCAAACTCCACAACCAGTTAAAACCGGTTCTAACTAGTTGCAAATTCCAGATTAAACTGCCCGAAGACGATACCGCGGTGAAAGCAGAGAAGCTTCGCGAGAAGAGAACCAAGGCGATCAAAGTGGCTGCCAGCAAGAAGCCTAAGAAGCCGGTGGCCAAGAAGACAGCTCCGCCGCCGCCCAAGAAGAAGGCTTCCAAGGAGAAGAAGCCAGCGGCTAAGAAGTAGTTGAAGAATAAAGTTTAACTGACAAAAATTTGTTGTTGTTTTATTTTTGAAGTTACTTTTAGGGCGATTGGGAAAATATCCTGAATTACTTGATTATATACTGAAACTTTCCTTGTAAAATATACTTTCAAAAACCAAAAATCCATTCAAATTGGATCAGCAGTTTATGAGAAAATCGCGGACACACACACTTTTACATATTTATCGATCGAATACCTAAACTCGTTTTTTTGAGGACTGAAAAAAAACATTAATGACATCATGAAGTTAGCTATTACTATTCCAATATATACTAACTTCATGTTATTCAACACATTTGTAATTGACTTAAAAAGTTCTGTAATTAACCAGTGCAAACATAACCACACACTTTTTTATAATATAGAAGTAGCAAACGTACAGGCTATCCATTTGTTGGGTAACTGCCCTAAGAGCATCTATAACCAACCCTAGATAGGATAAGTTTCATCTGAGGTAGGCCACTGTTGGTACCTCGAAAACGACACCGCTGTAAAGGCAGAGACTTCGCGGGAAGAGGTCCAAGGCCATCATGGTGGTCGCATAGATTAGTAAATATACTTCGCCGCCTTGAAATTGAATGAAGCCACAAACGACTTATTAGTAAGTTCCTTTTTTTGAATTCTTGACACAAAAACATTTTTAGAGAAAATTTACGAATAAATAACATACTGCGTAATTTACGTAATAAATAAATAATTATTTCAAATATTTTAGAGCCATTTTAGCATGGAGACGTGGCAAAACTTTTTTACGCAACTATTTCAATTCTCAAAACTGGGTACATTTTCTTGTTAGGAGTCAGTAATCTTTACTAATCTATGGGTGGTCGCGGGCAAGAAGCCGGTAGCCAAAAGACAGCTCCGTTGCCGCCCAAGAAGTAAATTTAAAGTTAGCACTGTATACTATAAGGAGTTGTCTATACTTATCTATATTAATATTATAAAGAGGAAAACTTTGTTTGATTGTAATGAATAGGCTCAAAAACTACTGGACCGATTTTAAAAATTCTTTCACCATTCGAAAGCTACATTATCCACGAGTAACATAGGCTATATTTTATATGAAATATATTTGATAAATAGATTTTAAGGCAGTACAAACTTTGCCGTGTCAGCTAGTATATTATAAGGAGGCTGATTTCTCCCTAGATATATAAAATTTCCTTTTCTAACTACGGAACACTGAAGAAATAAAATTAAACAATGTTAAATTATAATTATTTTTATTGTTAAGTTCATCAAATCAACTTCTCTAAAATATCGGCAATCCTGTAAAAATACATTCAATATTAAAATTATACATTCATACCCATAGTAGACCAGTAATACGTAATAGAATCTATAATAATACAATATTCGTAAAGCAATACACTAAAATTCTAGTATATATCTATGAAACTGCAAAAGATAGAACCCTGTGACAGAAGGACAGACAGCTGAGGTTCAGTAAGAGTATTTTACTCATTGCATCATCATTGCATACGAACCGTAAAACGAGTTCTGATAATATACAATGTAAATAAAATCATTTGATTTTGATTCCATCAGACTAATTTGATTTAAATTTAATTTTCGCTAATCAAAATGTACTTTTACAAATAAATGTTACCTATTTAGTACAGCATTTTTTCCTTCTGCGATGCAATTTCTTCTCTTTTCAATCATATTGCGTTCTCTTTTTAATTTTAAGATTTCTTCTTGATATTTCGATAGCTTTAAACTTAAATTATCTGTAATAATATGAAATATAATTTGAATAAAGCGAAGCCCCTTCCGAATTAAGTCGCTAGAGAAAGTGTGTATCTATTTACCCGCGCAAGTATTACAATTTCAATTCAAAAAAATATCACAAATTGATTGGTTCAAAATTATACGAAAAAAAAACAACGTAAATCGTAACGCCACACGACTGGATGCTTCCCAAATCGTCATAAATTCAACCGTGTGGACAGAACGTTTGACTTAGTTTGTGTAGGTTTGCAAGTCAAATTAGTAGAGATTTGGAGTTCGCGCCAAACGCCAAGCGAACACGGCAACGATTTTTTTTTCTGCAAAACTTACAACATTTACTTGACATCTATAAGGTGTCGATTCAATTTGTAATTTAGAAAAGAAAACCTCATATTTTTTCTTAAATACCCCAGAAGAAATAAAATTTAGAACATATATAATATAAGTTAATGCATTATCGTATTGAATAATTTTAAAATTAATTGTAGGTACATTACCTTCTTTCAAGATGATTCGCCTCCGCTTTTTACATCTAGGTGGCTCTGATTCACAGACGGGTACCGGCAAGGGATTTATGGGTACAGACTGTACAGGTATCAAATTCGGTTGCAGAGTACTTGACAAGGGTGAGGGGCTTCCATTTATCAGTATGACCTTAAAAATAAGTTTTTTTGTAGTTAATATAATCGCTGATGGAAATCAGTCACCGTCGCCTATGGACATTTGCAACACCAGAGGAGTCGCCAATGCATCGCCGGCTTTGAAGGAGAGCTTTTGGCGCCTTTTTTGAAGAGCCCCATGAACGTTATAGCGCTACGGGAATATCTCAGGAGGAAGTCATTACCACGTCTGCAAGAACGTCCATGCAAATACGGACGTTTGAAAGTTATGTCATCCATTTACACTAAACCATAATTAATTAATAGAGACCGACCGAAAATTTTAGCCAAAAATTAGCCGTAACTTTGGGCACGACAGAAATATCGTTCATAAAACATTCGGTTTTTAGTTTTTATTTAATTAAAAAAAATGTGAGCCATCACGGGACGCCTGGCAGATGTGATTTTTGTAAAAGTAATATGCAGAAAAGAACATATTGTGATAGGAACTAAATATGTCATAATGATAAAATAAAATATTACGATTTTTTTCCAGATAACGATGACTATTTATTGAATAAACATTTATTTTCATTAAATACAAAAATTTACGAATTTATTGATGGCTTAACGCCAGATCGAGTGGGAGAGAATCGCACAGTCGATTGCGCATGGCGACGCATCGCCACACCGTACACACTACTGCATATAGACTGTATATATATACCATCGTATAGCGTGGCGGCGCGTCGCCACACCGTACACACTACTGCATATAGACTGTATATATATATACCATCGTATAGCGTGGCGGCGCGTCGCCACACCGTAAACACTACTGCATATAGACTGTATATATGTACCATCGTATAGCGTGGCGGCGCGTCGCCACACCGTACACACTACTGCATATAGACTGTATATATACCCTCGTATAGCGTGGCGGCGCGTCGCCACACCGTACACACTACTGCATATAGACTGTATATATATACCATCGTATAGCGTGGCGGCGCGTCGCCACACCGTACACACTACTGCATATAGACTGTATATATACCCTCGTATAGCGTGGCGGCGCGTCGCCACACCGTACACACTACTGCATATAGACTGTATATATATACCATCGTATAGCGTGGCGGCGCGTCGCCACACCGTACACACTACTGCATATAGACTGTATATATATATAATGTGTTTGTTGGGAATAATGGCTAAATAATAACCTCGTGTTGTTCTGTAAAAACAAAGTTTTATTTTAGCACAAACGTAATAATTACACTTATTTACCAGTAACAAATTTATATCTTACCTGTAAAAACAAAGAAACGACGATTAAAGTGTATTATTTGAATTCCAAATTCCCTTTTTAAACGTTCTTTAATCTCCAATACTGTGTCACAAATTTTCCGTGTTCTTTGTTTTTTGACAGATCTTAAAATCCTTTTCTTTAGCATAACTACCACAGATAATAATCGTATTGCGCTATCTATTTCAACATAGGTTATATAACATAGATTTTTACTAAATAATCTAGAACGATAAAATAAAGGAAATATATTTTCTTTACATCTCCCCCCTCAAGAAAAAAATGTTAAAAATCTTTTGACAATATACATTAAGTATAATTTAAGTAAACTAATATGAAAGTAAAGAAACTAAAAGATACATATTAGGAGATCAATATTTAAAAAAAAAAATGTAACATTACATTTTTTTTTTTTTTATATATTAAGACAATCATAACTTAAATTTGGTACATAATATTTGACTTAGCCTAATAATAAAGTGGTTATAGTAAGTTAAACTTGAGTCTTCAATAGCTCAATACCTTAGTAGTAAGTATAAAACACATTTTTATTTAGGTACTGGAATGAGTTTAGTGATATGATAGAGATTAGATTCTGATTTCTTATGACCTGTATCTATGTTAAAAATAGAATTTGAAATTTTTTTAATAATTTTATAAGGACCAATCTTTAGTTCATCTAGTTTATGTCTATTCAATTTGTTACCGTTTTCTACATAAACCATATCCCCTATATTGAAATCAAAGTGAGTTCTATTCTTATCAAATTTTTGTTTATTGTAATTATGCGATTTTAATGAATTTTCAAGTGCTATTTGTTTATCTTTTATCCAATCAGCTTCTGTTTTATTTACTTTTAACTCATTTGGTAAAAAAGAAACATCTGTACCATCTAATAAGTATTTTGGTGCAAAACCTGTAACTGTGTGTTCAGTATTATTGTATTTATCTACACATTCATGGGCAATGGTTGTCCATGCTTTTTTATTATTATTTTTTTCATTTAATTTACATCTTATTCTGTTAACAAGTGTTTGGTTAAGCCGTTCGTTTAATCCGTTAGAGAATGGGGCATTTACAGCAGTAAAAATAATTGGAATTGATTTTTTATTTAAAAATGATTTAAATTCTTTTGAGTTTATTCCTGGGTACTGATCGGTGAGAACCATCCCAATAGTATCCGATTCTGTTACCTTATTGATTAGTTTTATAAAATCGTTTGCATTTTGTGTTTTTGAAGTAACAATGTAAGCATATCGGGTAAAGTGGTCTACAAGGAGGTGTAGGTACCTTTTTGTTGATCGTGAGCCCCCAAAACCTCCAATTGTATCTATCGAGACAATTTCTAGAGGTTTTGTGGCTGGACCTAATTGTGACATTAGACCATATTTATTTTTCCCTCTGCTTTTATTTTTAATACATATTTCACAGCTTTTACAATGATTTTTTATATTTGCAGTTAAATTTTTTGCTGTATATAATTTACTAATTTTATTTTGCATTTGTTTTACACCTAAGTGATACATGTTCTCATGTAAATATTTAATGAGCTTTTTACTATAATCTTCTGATAAAATAATTTTTTCTTGTTTTTTTATATTCTTAAAGTATATTTTATGTTTTAGTATCAAATTTAATTTATTATTTTGTAACTCTAAATTGTGTTCTTGATCTGTAATAATATCACTTAATTTTACCATGTTTACAATTTTCAATTGTTCATCTGTATCATCATTCGCCTCTAAAACTGGGTTCCTACTCAAACAGTCCGCTTCAGTGTTTTGTTTACCCGGTGCATATTTTATTACAAAATTATATTGTGATAAATAATAGGTTAAAGCTCCTAATTCATCATCTGTTCTAGATTTAATGTTCAAGTTTTCTAGTGGTTTATGGTCAGAGTATATAGTAAATGTTTTACCTATAAGCCAATATTGCCAAAATCTTATAGCTTCCTTTACAGCTAGGCATTCTAAATAAATTGCTGGTTTCTTTTTTTGAGCTTGGTTTAATTTTTTTGAGAAATATGCTACTGGTTTATCTATTCCATTTGGTTGTGTTTGTTTTAACACTGCTCCAATACCTTCTATAGATGCGTCTGTATAAATCTTAATGGGCAAATTATGATCAAAAATTTCTAATATTGGTTGTGAGCATAATAATTTTTTTATAATTTCAAAGGATTTTTGACAATCGGGAGACCATATAAATTTAGTATTTTTTCGGAGTAAATTGTGAAGAGGTTCTAAAGTTATTGCATTTGCTGGCAAATATTCATGATAAAAGTTAACTTTCCCAAGAAATTGTCTAACGTTTTTCTGATTTTTTGGTATTGGGAAATCTTTGATTGAGATTAAATTGTCTCTCACGGGACGTACTGTATTATTATGTATTATATGACCAAGATATTTAACAAAATTTGAAGCAAACATGCATTTTGTGAATTTTAATCTAAAACCTTCCTTTTTGATAGCTTCTAATAATTGTGATAAATGGTTTATGTGTTCAGAAAATGAGTTTGAAAATATTAGTATATCGTCTATAAAATTAACTGCAAAATCAGTAAGTTTATATTTTCTCAGAATGTTACCTAGTATCCTTTGGAAAATGGCCGGAGAAGTCTTTAGTCCAAATGGCAAACACGTCCATTGGTAGTGGCCATCCTGCGTCACAAAGGCTGTTTTCTTTCTGTCTTCAATTCTGAGTGGAATGGACCAGAAAGCAGAATTTATGTCCAGTGTAGTGAAATATGTTGAGTTTCTGGTTGTCAAACATACATCCGGCACGATGGCCAAAAATGTGGTGAATACGTCTCGAAGACCAAAAATGTTATGCATTCGGCTCCGAGACCGAAAATATTAAGATTTCCGCGGCCGTTAGAACAAATAAGGAACCGAAAGTTCCTCTCTTCGATGGACAGGATGACCGTGTCCCGAAGAAGGTTAAGTGGACTGTATATACGAAAAATAAGATGCAAAGTGCTATAGGGTCACGCACTCACCTGCTGCTGATGGGCGCAGCCTCTTGTACTAGGTATAAGGCACCTTCAACTCACCCTAAGCTCGAGCTAGCTAGTCTTACCTCGGAATGGTCTACCGGTTACCTCTACCTTCTTCCTCTTCTCACGTGGCGTCGATCTTACAGCACGTTGCACCGCGAACAATGAAGTTAACGCGAATTTAAAGGAAACGCTACGAATACGAATAGTGGCTTCTACTTCGGAGTATAACTAAAACGACAAATATGCGCGAGCGCGACCGACAACTCCGAAGCTTCTCGAACAAGTTTTATCCCGGTGGCGGCATACACCACCGCGAACGACACGACGACAACGGTACTACAACGAACTATTTCAAACTATAAATCTCTATGCTTTTAATCCTACAGATTAAAATTAATACCAACGACAGATAATTAATACGTAGAACCATAGACAAAACTGAACATACCGCCCACCTAAATACTACGTATTTACGAAAACAACAAAAATTACTTAACCTACGACAAGAAAAAGTTACGTTTAAACGTAACTAGTTATACAAAGGTAGAGGACAAACTTTAACGACTGGCCTTTTATACTCGCCAGACATTGTCCTAACACTAACTACTCTACAAACACCATCCGAGCCTGGGTGTAGAGCTGTAACCCTACCTAACTTCCATTCCAATGGATTAACTGTCTCATTTACTATCAAAACCAAAGTTCCTATTTTAATTCCTGAGCTAGTTTTGTCCCATTTAGCCTTTTGTTGTAGGGTATGTAGGTATTCACGATACCACCGTCTCCAGAAGTCTTGATGCATTTTTCGGATAAGCTTCCAGCGCTGGGTGACAGGTATAACCTGTTCGACTAGATTTTCTTCGGGAAGCATCGACAAGGGTTCTAAAGTTAAGAAATGTCCCGGCGTTAAAGCAACGAGATCATTCGCATCAGAGCTGAGAGGGGTTAAAGGTCGGGAGTTGAGCATCGCCTCTATCTGAGCCAAGACAGTATAGAACTCTTCGAAAGTCAATCTTTGTTTACCAATGACACGAGAAAGGTGAGTTTTCACAGACTTAATTCCAGCTTCAGCTAGACCGTTGAAATGAGGACTGCCAGGAGGATTAAACGAGAACTTTATTTCCCGGCCTTCCGCAGCCTGCTTCATGATAGAGCCAAGGTAGTTACTTGCACCTACAAAATTTCTTCCTTGGTCAGAAACGATGTTACTACAACGACCACGACGAGCAATGAATCTCTGCAAGGCAGCAAGGAAAGCGTCAGTAGAAAGTTCGGAAGCCAACTCTATATGAACCGCCTTGGTAGAGGTACAGACGAACACGCAAATGTACCCTTTATACGTCCTCACACCACGTCCACGACTAAGAGCAATGTCGAATGGTCCCCCGTAATCGACAGCTACACTAGAAAAAGGCTTGATTTGAGACACACGAAACGAAGGTAAATTCCCCATCAAAGGAACTGACGTAGGTTTTGGATTAACACGAAAACACCTTATACACCCAGAGACTACGGAGCGAATAGCCCGTTTGGGCGACAGAATCCAAAAATCTTGCGAAAGTAAATTTTGTAGAGTTTGAGCACCAGGATGCATAAATTTCTTATGGTACTCATCGATAATAAGAAATGTTAATCTATGATTACGAGGCAAAAGAATAGGATGTCTAACGGTAAACTCTACATTAGCGTTAGCTAACCGACCGCCCACCCTCAAAATACCCGCGTCATCAACGAAAGGAGACAATTTACGCAAGGCTTTGGGTAGCGAATTAGGCGAACCTTTACTTAGACAATCCAATTCAAACGAAAACGACTCTACTTGTGCTTGCTTTATGAGCAACTCAAAAGCTTGACGTAGCTCACAAGGCTGTAATGCACCGACAAATTTATTTTTATAATTTCTCAAATTATGAGCGAAACGAAAACAAAATGACAAAACACGCTTTACTTTCGAAAGCGACGAAAAACGATTTAACAAATCGCTAACGAGATTCACCTTTTCCGGTGACAGAAGGCTAAGAATCCTTTGTTCTTCTGCGATAGAGTCTGTGTCCTGTTCTACCAATAATGAAGAAGGCCAATCATTCTCTGGCTCTACAAGCCATGAAGGGCCCTTCCACCACATGGAACAGTCAACGAGGTCAGCTGGAAGCGTACCACGAGAACCAATATCAGCAGCATTCGAACTAGAGCTCACGTGACGCCAATGGTCAGGAGCTACTCTACTCTGAATGTGGCTGACTCTATTCGCCACAAACGTTTTCCACTTGGATGGACAAGATTTAATCCAAGCCAAAGTGACAGTAGAGTCAGACCATGCGTAAAGTTCTTGAACTGCATGAAATGGTTTTAAAGCCTCTACCACTGATTCCATTAAAGTAGATAACAAGACAGCAGCTAAAAGTTCCAATCTTGGAATCGACAATTTTCGCAAAGGCGCGACTTTCGACTTTGCGCAACAAAAATGAACGGATGTAGAGCCATCCGCCTCAACGACACGAAAGAATGTGACAGCACAATAGCCACGTTCTGAAGCGTCACAGAAGCCATGCAACTGTAACGACACGAAAGAATTTACCATACGCCGAGGAATGGTAATCGAAACTAACGACGACAATTGAGACTTAAATCGCAACCACTCGTGTGCAATGTGAGGTGGCACATTATCGTCCCATGAAACTCCCGAAGTCCAAAGAAGTTGCATAAGATATTTAGCATAAAACGTAATCGGCGCTAGAAATCCCAAAGGGTCATAAATCCGAGCAATATGGGAGAGTATGGTACGTTTGGTGCACCTAGAATCATCGGGGTTGACGACACGAAATCTAAAATCATCCGATTGCGGATGCCATAAAAGTCCCAAAATTTTTAAGGAGAGGTCTGACATCTCTTCGAAATGTTTAAATTCTTCTGAGTATAAGTCAGAAGATGGAAGATCAACGAAAAACTCACTACAATTAGATGTCCACTTTCTTAAATGGAAACCACCAGACGACAAAATTTTGGTGAGTTCCGAGCGCAATTGTAGAGCTTGCTCTACCGAGTCAGCGCCCGACACGATATCATCGACATAAATGTCTCTACTAAGAACTGTAGAAGCAGCCGGAAGTTCTTGGGTAGAGTCTTCTGCTAGTTGAGCGATCGCACGAAGAGCCTGAAACGGTGCAGATGATACGCCATAAGTGACCGTGCGAAGCCTATAGTCACGTATAGGACCGTCAGCAGATGGGCGCCACAGAATGCGTAGGTACTCGGTGTCATCTCTACAAACCAAGATTTGCCTATACATCTGTTTGACGTCACCAGTAAAAACGACAGCATGCCAACGGAACCGAATAAGTAAATCGAAAATATTAGTTTGCAGTTTAGGCCCAGCAAGTAGCGTATCATTCAAAGACAATCCATTAGCATCTCTACAACTTGCATCGAACACAGTACGAAGTGGGGTGCTAACAGAATCTGGTCGCAATACTCCGTGATGAGGGATATAATAAAACTTCCCAACGCTTGAAGTCGGGGGATCCACCTGCTCCATATGACCGGCAACCTCATACTCATTCATGAACCGAACGTAGGCATCTCTAAATTCAACATTTATATTAAGTCTTCGCTCGAGAGAGAGAAATCTTTTTAAAGCAATTTCACGGGAATGTGAGAACGATGGCTTTACTGCAGGATTCATGAATGGAAGAGGCACCACAAATCTACCATCATCGTTACGACTATAATTATTAGTGAAATAATTTTCACAGGCTTGATCCTCCTTCGAAAGGATTTTACAGACAGGAGTGCGAACCTCTTCTGTTTCCCAGAATCTTTTTAAAGTGTTATCTAATTTTATATTTGATAAATAAGAGTTATCGACGAAAAAACAATCACTCTGTTTACCATTACGACAGTTGTGTGTGTGATCTACCTCACACTCACCCATTAGAATCCAACCAAATATAGTATTTAGAGCCTTTGGTTGTCCCGGCCTCCCTCGTCTCAGACCAGGTATGAGAGATGAAGCAAATATATCCGCATTCAATAGCATGTCAATAGCCCCTGGACGAGCGAAGTCTGGATCAGCCAAAGGTAAATTCCTAATATGTGACCAACCACAAAAATCAACAAAATGTGCAGGTTGGTCACTACATATCGACGACAAAACAAAAGCTTCAAACTTAAAATCGATTTTATTTGAGTTATAGGATTTTATTTCACAACATAGTGAACCACGAGACTCAGCAACAGAAGATCCGATTCCATTTATTGATTGTTTAGTGTTTTTAATACATGACCCGAGGCGCTTTGCACATGGTACCGAAATAAAGTTGCAAGCGCTTGCACAATCCAACAACACCCTTATAGGTTGAAAGTTTCCCCAACTATCTTTTATAAGAACCTTAGCTGTAGAAAACAAGATTGTACTTTTACCACCGACAGAAGTTAAAACAATATTACTCAGTTGTGCATTATTATTAATAGAACTAACAACTTCAGTATCAGGTTGGGAATTGCTATCAGCGGATGGTGTAACCGATTTTTTAAAATGTAACAATGTGTTATGTGAACACCCACATACACCACAACTTATAGGGACTCGACAAGTTTTTACCCTATGAGTTTTCGAAAAGCAACGGATACAAAGGTTTTTATTTTTAATGAATTTAAATCGAGAATCTATATCTAAATTTAGAAAATTCTTACATGATGAAAGACTATGTTGGCCAGTACAAAAGTCACAAGTCACTCCCGACACGACAAATGAGGATTTGGACTTTTTAAAGTTTTTTTTTTTTTTTTTTTTTTTTTTATATGTTTGAGCCTAACGAAAAAGCAGACGTGCTACCTGATGGAAAGTAGTCAACGTCGCCTATGAACATTTGCAACACCAGAGGAGTCGCCAATGCATCGCCGGCTTTGAAGGAGAGCTCTTTTTGCACCTTTTTTGAAGAGCCCCATGTCATAGCGCTCTGGGAATACCTCAGGAGGAAGTTCATTCCACATCTTGCACGTTCGTGGCAAGAATGTCCGTGCAAACCGAACTGTGGAGGACCGCCACGGGTCCAGTTGGTGTGGATGGAACTTCATCCTTCAGCGAGTGGTGCGATGGAGGAATGGTGACGTAGGCATCAGGTCAAATAGTTCCTCGGAGCACTCACCATTGTAAAGCCGGTAGAACACACAGAGGGAACCTATGTCCCTCCGCAAGCTTAAAGGTTCTAACCGATCGGAGGTCCTGGGGTCGTTGACGATTCGGATAGCGCGTTTTTGCACGGAGTCAAGTGGGTTAAGTTGGTATTGGGGCGCCCCTGCCCAGAGATGGGAGCAGTACTCCATGTGAGGTCTCACTTGAGCCTTATACAACAGAAGGAGTTGCCCCGCAGTGAAGTACTGCTTCGCTCTGTTCAGGACGCCCAGCTTTCTTGATGCCAACTTGGCCTTAACGTCCAAATGACACCGGAACTGCACGTCTCACGATATGTCAACTCCCAGGATCCCCACACTTTTATCAATGGTGAGTGGAATACCTTGGAACCGTGGCGCTATGACGAATGGGGTTTTTTTAGCGGTAAACGCGCAGACTTGTGTCTTCGTGGGGTTAAACTCAACAAGGTTAAGTCGACCCCATGTCGAGACCTGCTCCAGAGAGTCTTCGATTTCAGACACAAGTCGGATTCTGCTTTCCTCCACGAGAGTCCGAGAGGTGTTTGCACGGCCTGTATACACAGCATCTCCCGTACTATCATCTGCATAGCAATGAATGCTGCCAGTTTTTTGCAACATGTCATTGATATGCAGAATGAATAGCGTGGGAGAGAGAACAGAGCCCTGGGGCACGCCAGCGTTAACATGCTTCGTGTCTGAGCAGCACCCGTCTACTACGACTTTGATTTGCCGCTCAGACAGAAAACTGGCTACCCATGTGCACAGCCTCTCGGGAAGACCGTAAGATGGAAGCTTCGCGAGAAGGGCCCTGTGCCAGACCCGGTCAAAGGCCTTTGCGATGTCTAGGCTAACTGCCAAAGCCTCACCATTACTCTCAATGGCTTGCGCCCATCGGTGTGTGAGGTACACCAAAAGATCACCAGCTGAACGGCCCTTGCGGAAACCGTATTGGTGATCGCTGATCAGCCGGTGATCCTCGAGGTACCTCAGGAGCTGGGTATTAACAACACGCTCCATAACCTTTGAGAGCAGGGAGGTGATCGCTATAGGCCTGTAATTAGCCGGGTCACTGCGGTCACCCTTTTTAGGAATCGGGTGAACGAGGGCTACCTTCCACGAAGACGGTACTTGTCCTGTGGTATAGGAGAGCGAGAATAAGCGCGTTAAGATGGGAGTCAACTCGGGAGCACATGTCTTCAGCACCACTGCGGGGATTTCATCCGGCCCACTCGACTTCTTGACATCAAGGGACAATAGAGCTCGCCTGACAGCTTTCTGCGTAAAGCGTATATTAGGCATAGAACTCTCACACCGCGGGATGGTCGGCGGTGTGGCCCCCATGTCATCGAGAGTCGAGTTTGAGGCAAAGAGAGCGCCCAGAAGATCGGCTTTTCCCTTTGCCGTATGGGCCAGAGAATCATCTGATTTCCGCAGGGGCGGTAGTGAGGAGCGACAGAAATTACCTTCAACAGCTTTGGCTAGCGACCAAAAGGCTCGACTCCCGGAGGGGTAACCAAGTAGTCGCTCGCCAATTCTGCCAACGTGCCTAGACTTCGCCTTGGCCATATGCTTCTTTGCTGATCGGGAGGTAGCGTTAAGGGCGGTTCGTAGCTCGGAGGTCTTCGGATCCTTGCATGCGTGCGCTGACGCCCAGGCTTGGTAGGCCTCTTGCTTATGACGTGATGCCTTAGCGCAAGACCCATCAAACCAGGGCTGACTCCGTCCACCGACGGACACGACAGAGTTTGGAATGAAGCATTCCATACCCTGCCGTATTACGTCGGCTACAGAGTCAGCGCACGTGCTAGGATCACCCGAGACGAAGCACAGCTGCCTCCACGGGTACGAGGCCAGGAATTCCCGGAACGCGTCCCAATCTGCTGACCTGTAGTGCCAAACTTGTCGCTTCCCCGGAGGTCGAGCCCCCGTGGGACGCGACAAGGGCACAGAAGAACTTACCAAGCAATGGTCAGAAGATCCAAGGGGAGCCTTGACCATCACTTGGTATTCCTCGGGACGGTTGGTCAGCAGAAGATCTAGCAAAGACGCAGTATGGGTCTCTATATCAGGTACCCTAGTATGACCGGGTACGACCTGGGAGAGCCCATATGCCAAGGAGAACTCATACGCAGTTCTTCCGGCAAAGTCAGTGGTTCGGGAGCCCAGCCACTCAATGTGGTGGCCATTAAAGTCACCCAGAATCACCAACTCCGCCGAAGGACACTGCTGCAGCATTCTGTCAGTCGCCCACTGGACGTGCTCGAATAATCGAGTTGTCTCTTCATCTCCGCTATAGGACCTATATAGGCACGCGTAGACGCGGGTTTGCCCCCCAATATCTACGCGCACCCACAACAGAGATAGGTCCTTGTCTTCAAGGCAGCTGAGACGGCGGCAGCAGATATCGCCCCGAACATACACACATACCCCGGCTCGACGCCTAAAGGCATGTTCTAAACTATAGCCGGGGTAATCTAAATACGAGGTGTCGCCCGAGGGCGATATCTGCGTCTCCGTCAAAAAGAGGAAAGCCGGCTTTGCCGTCTCAAGGTGGTGATGGACGGCATCCAGATTGGAATGGAGCCCCCTGATGTTGCACATGTCCACAGTAAGTGTGGAGGAGGTCGCCGCTGTGCATAACTTTTTCCTTTTTAGCTGCCGTTTCATGGTGGTTTTTGAAGAGCGTAGGAATTAGAAAGGATTTGCGGTGCTCCGTCGCCGCCTCACGGGACAAAGTGCGGGTCTCGTAGCGGCGTGTTCACAGAGGTAATGTGGGATGCTGGCGCGGGGGACGGAAGGGCCCCCGGTCCCCCCCGTGCACGACTACCCGGCTCCACTCCGGTCTCTTACTCCGGCAGGGTAATCGTGCCACGGGATTTTTCGCCGGTTGGCGGGACAGCCTCCCGGGCCAGAGGTTGACGGTGTTACCCGGGTTCGGGTCCCCAACTAACCGGCGGGCGGCCAGCGGACAACCGTTTCACCGGGTCTCCCTGGCCCCCGCGCCAATACACCACGCCCCCGGGAGCAACGACGCTTAAAGAGACCTACCGGACCCGAGAGGTACGCCGTCGGAAGCACCACAAGAGGATGGGAAGGGGGGATAAAGGGATGAACTGGCTCCCAGGCGCACTACCGAAACACGACGAGTCGTTATTAGCGGTAGACTCCGGCCTGAGGGTGGTAGCTAGCCAGGCAGATCCCACGAAGAGACCTTACCACCAAGCTAAGTTACTTGGTTTCGGTTCTTTTGATATTCCTACATTACTTAATATTGGGTTCGGAGTTACCTCACTTAATGCCCTAACTTGTTTCTCAACAAAATCCTGAACTTGAGTGAACTCTGGTATCTCATCTGAATTAAATTCTAATTGAAATGATTCTTTTGTGGCCCGATCTAATTTTGACCAAAATAAATGGAACAACATGAAGTTCTTATCTGGTAATCCAAACTTTTCCAAAACACTTAAATTCTCCACAAAAGTTCTATGAACACGCTCAAGTTCTACAGCTGATTTTGTTTTCACTGGCTCACATGACAACAACTTTTGATAATAGGAGGCCGTTATATAGCGCTTCTTATTATAATATTTATTAAGTGTTTCATATGCGTCTATATAATTTTCATCCGTGAGTGGAAAGTTCCTGATTAAATCATACGCTTTATTTTCCACACAAGTTAACAAGTAATGTAACTTTTCCACATTAGGAATATTTCTATTATGGATCAACGACTCAAATAATTGTTTAAAAGATAACCAATTTTCTAGTTTACCATCGAATGGCTTAATGTTAATTTTAGGCAGCTTAGCAAAACCCGAAACTACTTCTTGTTTAATCTGACGGTCACTATTTAAATGCCGCAGACGGGCCAAAACACTTCTAAATTTTGTATCAAATGATGCAGTTACACCAATTTCAGACTGGCGTTGGGCAGCACTTAATGAACGCAATAAATTTATTTGCGCTTTATGGAATTCATTTGAAAGTTCCCTAAGGTCCTCCTCAACGCAGCCTGTCATATCCGATCCCGCTATATACTCCAATCGCATCATACTGTAATCCCGGGCAATCCTATTAACGTCCCCATCACTTGCGCCACTTTCGTTGCTCCCAGTAGACATTGTCATTAATTGATATAAGTTTATAAACTTAACGAAATCGACAACAATAGCAAATAATTGCAATGTCACTGACAGCTGACTTCGACACAATTATACGTCAAAGTCTAATACAATTTGACAGTATTGACAATATGACCAACGACAAATAAATATGGCGCAATGCAATACTGACAACCAACGACTATTAATAAAAATAGCGCAAAGATGGCGGGACCTAAGTACAACTAACAAAGTGATGAGTTGTAAAGAATCACACCCACCCTCAACATAAAATGTTAATCGACAAAACGAAAATTACGAAATTTTATAGAAATGCAATACAAAATAGCAAATCTAATACGAAATACGACACGAAACGACAAATTTAGAAGCCACTTTACGTAAATGTTCGTTCCTTTAGCGAAATACGACACGATAAAATTAATTTCAATGTTCGTTATGTTCGGTCGACGGAAAATAGCAAAAATGGTGTTTAGGACGATGGAACAATTAAGATCCGCCGAAGTGACCAAAAATGTCAAACATACATCCGGCACGATGGCCAAAAATGTGGTGAATACGTCTCGAAGACCAAAAATGTTATGCATTCGGCTCCGAGACCGAAAATATTAAGATTTCCGCGGCCGTTAGAACAAATAAGGAACCGAATGTTCCTCTCTTCGATGGACAGGATGACCGTGTCCCGAAGAAGGTTAAGTGGACTGTATATACGAAAAATAAGATGCAAAGTGCTATAGGGTCACGCACTCACCTGCTGCTGATGGGCGCAGCCTCTTGTACTAGGTATAAGGCACCTTCAACTCACCCTAAGCTCGAGCTAGCTAGTCTTACCTCGGAATGGTCTACCGGTTACCTCTACCTTCTTCCTCTTCTCACGTGGCGTCGATCTTACAGCACGTTGCACCGCGAACAATGAAGTTAACGCGAATTTAAAGGAAACGCTACGAATACGAATAGTGGCTTCTACTTCGGAGTATAACTAAAACGACAAATATGCGCGAGCGCGACCGACAACTCCGAAGCTTCTCGAACAAGTTTTATCCCGGTGGCGGCATACACCACCGCGAACGACACGACGACAACGGTACTACAACGAACTATTTCAAACTATAAATCTCTATGCTTTTAATCCTACAGATTAAAATTAATACCAACGACAGATAATTAATACGTAGAACCATAGACAAAACTGAACACTGGTCTTAACCACTAAATCATTGATCAGTGGAAACGGTTGAGCTTGTGGTACTACAATTTTATTTAGATCTCTAAAATCTATACATAATCTTGATTTTCTGTTGTCTTCCTTTTTGAAAGCTAGTGTCACGGGCGCTGCAAATGGGCTATAGGATTCCTCAATAAGGTTTCTATCGAGTAATTTTGTTATTTGTTCCTCTATTTCTTTTCTATCTTCTTGTGAACATCTATATGGTCGCTTACAACAATATTTATCAATGAGTAGGTCAATACGTGCTTCATATTCTTTAACTGTGCCAATATCATATTTATCTTTAGCAAAAATTGATTTGTATGAATTTATCAGTTTATATATTTCTGTCTTCTGTTGAGTATTCAAGTTCCCCATATTTATTTTCAAATCCTCTTCCTGTGTATGTTCATTGAAATTTATTACATATTTGCTTTTTGTGTCTTCCTCTTTTTTATCTTTATATGTAATATTTTCGTTTTTATCTTTTCTCTGACTTATTTGTAAATGTTCGTCTTGTATTAGTTTAAATCTTTTTATGATGTCCAATCCAATTAAAAAATCATATTTAAATTGTTCTCCATCAATTATATAAACATCGGCTTCATCTTCTATATCAAATATTTTTATTTTTATAGTAGTCACACCTACTGTCTGTTTCACACCATTAATAGTTATTAGGTTATCAGTCTTTGTAACAAGATCTCTTTTTCCTGGTAGTCTTACCAACTTTGAATTAATTATTGAGATATTTGAGCCCGAGTCGTACACTCCAAATATCTTTATTTGTTTGTTTAATAGTAGACTTACTTTTATTAATGGTGTGATTATTCGTTTTTTGAGTCATTATTGTTGAGTTCAACATCAATCACTGAATGGTTTACTGTTCTACTATAGTTTTTCTTTTGATAATTATCTGTTTGTTTGAACCAACACTTTTCTTCAGGGTGGAGTCGAACACCTTTGTTTAAATTTTCACAAATCTTACATGGTTTCTTTTTGTCCTTTCCTTTAGAATCAAAACTGTTTTGTTTAGGAGTGTAGAAATTCTTTTTGTACACCACATATTCATGCTTTCCGATTTCATTATACAAGGTTGCAGTTGATTTTACAGATTCTTTATTTATTTTCTCCATTATATAACTTGGTAGTCCAATTACAATAAGATTTATCAATGTTTGTGTGTCAATGTGCTTATTAACTTCTAATAGCAGTTTTTCTTTTTTAGTGGCATATTCCAGTAATGATCCATTTTGAAATCTAAATGTAAATGCATATTTTATTTGTGACCAACCTTTATTTCCATAAGTTTCACAAAAATTATCTTTCCACAGTGACCACTCAGAGTTCACCGTTAATTTAATTAACATACTTCCATACCAATCTAGGCATTGTTTTTCTAGCAGATGTTTCAAAATCTCAATTTTCTCTTCGTTTTGTGTTATATCATATCTTCCACATTCCCTTTCAAATTCGGTGATCCATTGATTAGCATTTGAAGTTTTACTGGAAAATTTTTCTAACAAAAATCTTTCTGCGGTTTTGCTTATATTTATTTTTTCTAACACATTGGTTCTCGTGTTATTATGTGGAATCATTGTTCCTTCTGTAATTTCATCTAAGTATTGGTCACTGAATTGTACATTTTCACCAGCATCTAAATATACTTTCGCCAATTCTTTACTTAGTGGGATCCATAATGCACGTGTTTGGTGTCTTTTCTTCGTTTTATAATGTGTTTGTTGGGAATAATGGCTAAATAATAACCTCGTGTTGCTCTGTAAAAACAAAGTTTTATTTTAGCACAAACGTAATAATTACACTTATTTACCAGTAACAAATTTATATCTTACCTGTAAAAACAAAGAAACGACGATTAAAGTGTATTATTTGAATTCCAAATTCCCTTTTTAAACGTTCTTTAATCTCCAATACTGTGTCACAAATTTTCCGTGTTCTTTGTTTTTTGACAGATCTTAAAATCCTTTTCTTTAGCATAACTACCACAGATAATAATCGTATTGCGCTATCTATTTCAACATAGGTTATATAACATAGATTTTTACTAAATAATCTAGAACGATAAAATAAAGGAAATATATTTTCTTTACATATATACCATCGTATAGCGTGGCGGCGCGTCGCCACACCGTACACACTACTGCATATAGACTGTATATATGTACCATCGTATAGCCAGAAATCGGTTTTACGTGCGGCTATAGATGTTTCACATCAAAAATATAAATGAATACTTAACTAGTCTAAATGTTAAAGAGAGCGTAAATCTCTATATTCCAGAGGATTATATAAATTTTCAAAAATAATTTCTTTACACTAAAGTTTCGCTTTCGGCTGAAAACAGCTTTGATCGATCACTATTAATGAGTAGAATTACACAATTACAAACATTTTATTTGAATACATACCTTAGTTTTCCCACCTTCATTCAAACCGTAGGTACCCATCACAGATACGACTTTGTCTTCCGTCCCTGTAGGCCCTTTGAAATTACATGTTACTGGCAGCAAAACCCCATTGGTTTTTAAAACCCCCATTGGTTGGTGGCCAGTACCATTACCATGTATCTTATTTTTATAGGAAGTTTTCTTTTTAACATTGTTCCTGAGATCACGCCAAGCCTAAAATAATTGAACTTGTTAGTTTCTAATGAAATAATAGATCGTAATAATATAAGTACATAAAATATATTCTAAATATTACGCGGGCGCCTGCCGCGTATAACCTATGGCGTTTTGGAAATTTATATTGCGAAATTTTAGTTCCGATACGGTCCACGGGGGGGCTGTGAGCGAAAACGTAAATATTTTTTAAGCAAACGTAAAAACTCACACTATGATATAAACCGCGTAAAACTGCTAGTCCGCTCTGAATATAAAAATGAATCGCGTCGCCATAGCAAATTGTATGACTACACCTGCTCGCAACAACTTCAGAGTGGACTAGCAGTTTGGCGCGGACTACACTAATTTAGTAGAAATAAGTCGTTCAGCTTGCAACTGCCGTGAGTGCCCGCCTAATGTATTTTCATACAATTTTTCATTACAAATACGTCAGGATGCTGAAACTAACGGGGGTACCCCGTTAGTTTCAGCATACGTAGAGATACAAGAGCATTGCCAACTCAATCACAATCTCAATCATCCTGGAGGTGTGGGGCACTTCGATCACTAATAGGAACAGTGATAGAAGGTGGGGCAGCTAGTATATATAGCTAGCGTATGTATATTGTATTGTGTATCTATGTAGACGATTCTGCATTTCTAGAGAGTGGAGGGGCACTCGCCGCTGTTAGCAACTTTATTGATAATCAAATGAGTAAGACAACTTTGTAATCTATATGTAAAGGGTGACCGCTGTCCTACCCTCCTGCTTCCCTTTAGCAACGAGCAGTATTAGCCAGAAATACATAAAGTACTTATTTAATATTAATTAAAGAACGTGAATACATATTATATACCTGTTTCCACTTAGTGGCGCTTTTGATTGCCCCCCCCTAAAGAATTTAATTTATCAGCTAGTTTTTGCCACTGTCTCTCTAAATCTGCTCGCCCCTGTAAACTGTTTCGCAAATCCCTCGACGCCATACTTGTGTTAGCTTTCATGTAATCACTTAAATAAGTAATCTGGGCTACAGAGGCTTTAGTTCTGTTCATTTTTACTAAAAATTGAAATGGTAATAAGGTGAAATACGGCAGTAGACATATCAATTTACATGGAAAAAATATATCTACTATTCTTAACCCTATACTTGACATTGTGCATTTAAATGCACATTCAAATCAGATATTTTTTTTTAATGACTAGGGAGGCGGAAGGGCGGGCGACCTTAGTCCGCCACTGCTACATGTAGTCTCAATCTGGTATTAGTATTCATATACATTATAATACTTATAAATTAATTCATTAATTAAGTATATAAAGTAATTATTTACCTTTCATTTTCATTAATAAATAACTTCCTCCCTTAAAACGCAAAAAATATACATTAAAAGAAACTTCATTGATTGTAAAATTTAAATACAAAACAACAACTTAAAATACAAAAACCAAAATCCATGCAGCAAGTATCCAATCCGATACGCGAGATTCCGTGCCAATAACGCGTTACGGCATAACTTGCTCAAAACATTAACGACACATGAAAATTAATACATACCTTTATTTTCAAAATAAAACTTGATTTAGTAAACTATTACTTACTCTTTACTCTTTTACATTCAGTGTTTTTTTTACTTTTCTCCAAATTTGGTAGCTATAAATCTTTTATAATAACTAAAACGTAGTGATTATATTCTCTTTGATAATAACCATTAACTTGAATATTATAGCGTTTTACATACGTTTCCCCAAAACATGGTAGCTACATAGTCCTCATAGATTATACATTATACACTATAACCTAGTATTTTGACAAATCAAAACATGCAGATAACGCGATTCGCGTTCTTTTTACTGGCATATAGAATATCATTCCACGTAAATATTAAACAATAAAATCATAGATATAGGATGTCAAAGATACACAATGTCAGATTAAACGCGTTACCAAAACTTATATGTGTATGTGTGCGTAATAGTGTTGTTACCTTCATATTTTTATCGATTAACATCCAGTATTAAGTTGGCAAAGTAGCTTTTGTGTTCAAATTATTACAAAAAAATAATGAAATACTATATTTTTATAGATGATTATTTATTAATATTATAAAACATAAAACAAGTATTACGAAATATAAAAAAATAAATTAAACGATACATAACTCATAGAAATGTCTTCTTCGAAATATTTGCTACATATAACTGCCGATTTATTTGGAGTCCAGTCTGGCCGATTTATTATTTTTATCCATTTGTCGCGAACCTCGCTTGATCGACTCGGTATCCTTGAAAAGATATAGGTGATACAAAAATTATTCGAGTTATAATAACAGGGTATTTGACATAAAAAATCAGAATATGTAAATTTCGTTACTATCCGTCAACCAAGATTATGTTCTGTTTATATAGGAAAAAACGATATAAAGGATATAAAGGAATGATATTTATTTTTACAATATATTATCGACACATTATCGATACAATATGACGTCACCATATTGTCAATCCCTAGCGTGGATTAATAATTTAGTTCTCGTATATATTTTGGTAACTTTACTTCTAGCTATGAAATATATGTATTTATAGCAAGATAAATTAATATGAAATTGTATAAACTATGTATAAAACCAACTAATATGAAATTTGACGAAATATTGCTTAAAACCCTGGGATAGAAAAATCGTATTTACCTGTGAAACGTATACTTTTGTGGATTATTTTTCCTTGTAACAATACACTTAACAATACAGCAAGACACCATTGTAACCAAAAATCAGAAATACATAAATAGTAGTTTGATTTTCACTAAAACATTAAAACGTCTCGTATTCGGGGGAGCTTAAGGCCGCTTATTCGAAGAGAAATTGACACACTGTCACTTTTGTTGGCATCTTTTTCTCTCTAGTAGATTGTCTATATGAGTTGACATATGTCTGTCTCATGCTTTGTTGGTCTTTAGCGTAGCGAAAACATTCTAAGTCTATGAATAAAATAATCTAAGATAATTGCCAACATGTATTTTAAATAAACAAAACAATTATATACTTTAATGATATGAATGTAAATATTTATGAGATTTCCAGATTTCTACAGTTTTTAAACGAGGATTTGCCGTTTTTAGTTGGCGACATTGCCTCACAGACTGACAATCTGTCATAACAAATAAAAAAATAATATTTTTATTTGTAAAATAGCATAAAATGCATTGTATTTCAACTAAATTTAATTAAGTGCGCGGAAGGCGCGAAAATACTATTTAAATAGTTCGGATTGTTAATAAGGTAAGCCTTTTTTACTAACTATATGTTTCTGTAATGATATGAAGTGTCGATATATCATTTTTATTTGTTTACAAAATAATAATTATTGCTTGTATTGATTGCTACCTTATCTAAAATTGCTACACCTGAGGACTAAGCTGGAACGCCTCGGATAAGTATGTCTCCCTTACCACACTTCAAACCAGAACACAGCAGCGCTTAACACTGTTGCTTTTAGGTATAGGAGTGGCGGGTGGCGGTGGTGCCGCCGGAGTCGGACCACAAAGGGTTCTGCCACCTTCAAATCTACGTAGTTAAAATTTTTTAATATTTTATTACCAATATCACTATAAAAATTGTTTTCTAAATTTTTTCAGTTAACCAGATGCCATTTTCTAATGCGGAGAATTGTAAAAATTATCGTGAACGAAAAAAAAAAACTCAAATTCTCTTTCAAAAATACATTCGACACAAAAATGTAATGCTGAATATTGTCGGATGTACAGGCTATGGAAACAAATGCCAGAATGTGGACCATCACCTCTGCCTGGTTCGTATAAAATACAGTTAAATCTTATATATAAAATTCTCGTGTCACAATGTTAGTTACCGTACTCCTCCGAAACGGTTTTACCGATTTTCACCAAATTTTATATTCATATTCAGTAGGTCTGAGAATCGGCTACTATCTATTTTTCATACCGCTAAGTGATAAGGGTTGTTCACCCTTAACATTTTTTTATTTATATAGCTAGTAATATATAATATAGGAGCATACGAGCAAGTGGTTCATCTGAACATCACAATGGTGGACATCTACAATCAACCATAGATAAGATTAAATAAATAAATAAACGCTTTTTACACTCACAGCCCCACACTAGGATTCCCGGTGCAGTGGGTGCCATGAACACACATAGAATACACAAACACCCAGACCCAGAAACAGAAATCTAAATTCATCATTTAGATATCTGTCTGGCTGGGGATCGAACCCAGGACCCTTTGCGCATCAGACCGGTATGGTGACCCCTTCGCCACGCGGGTTGTCTAATTACATTAATATAGTCCGTGTCAAACTGCTAGTCCTCTCTGACGTTGTTGCGCACAGGTGTAGTCATACAATGTGCTATGGTGACGCGATTCATTTCTATATTTAGAGCGGACTAGTAGTTTTACACCAATGTTACCTGAGATGCGCCACTACCCCAGAGGACTAAGCTGTAATGTAGAAAAGTATGTCTCTCTTACCACAGTTTTAGGTAGAAACAAGTGTATAGCTATACTTAGCCACTTATTTGGTGGACTGCATGCTCATGTTTCTTCTATATTACAAAAAATACAGTGTCAATTTGAAGGTGGTAGAACCCTTTGTGGTTCGACTCCGGCGGCACCACCGCCACACCTATTTCTGCCTAATAACAGCAGTGTTACGCGCTGCTGTGTTCCGGTTTGAAGGGTGTGGTAAGGGAGACATACTTTTCCGAGGCGTTCCAGCTTAGTCCTCAGGGGTAGCGGCGCATCTGTGGCCGACCTCAGGTAGGAATATCTATCCTATCTGGGGTTGATTACAGATGTCCATGGGTGGCAGGAGCCACTTACCATCAGGTGGACTGCAAGCTCGTCTGCTACTCCTATATTAATAAAAAAATTGTGTCTTCAAGTCATGATGTAACAGTTATTTGCCTGACTGTATTAATGTATCATTTATGTACCTAGTTTACCAAATCAAATGTTTTTTTTTTACAGAATCTCCAGTACAAGTTATACATGACCCTATTCCATTAGTAGAACTTCCTAAAGAGATGTTGGAGGTAACAGTACCCAGTGTGCACACAAAGGGTCCTGTGGAAGTGATGATAAAGGAGGAGCCCATAGATATCCACATGGAGACAGTGGGGGCACTGCGCGGGACTGATGCTTGTGTCAAGAAGGAGACAGCACACCATGAAGGTGATGTTAATGTAATTCCCGATAGCAGCAGTTTGCAGGTTAATATTTTAAAGTTATTCCCTGTTTTACGTTTACGTTCAAGTATTTTTTTCTCGAACTTCGACAATCACATTCTCACATGCACGCTCTCTTATGCACACGCACACATGTACAAAATTACATGAAGCCATGTATGCCCTCATACGCACACGTGTACATCTTCACACTAATATCCAAAAGACCTAAGTGGCTACTGGCGACCTTGAACATTTTTAATGAACCCCAGATAAGATTAAGTTCATACCTGAAGTCAGCCACAGTTACATTTCTACCCGCAAGGATTACTGATACCAACCATAATTGGTGGTATGGCAAGTCCCTTAAACAAGAACACAGCAGCTCTTAGCACTGCTGTTGACAGTGGCAGACTAAGGTCGTCGAAGGCCCGGGGCAGAAATATTAAGGCCTTCTGGTGGTAGTCTGTCAGACACCGCTAACCAAACAATCCGTCATGAATTATTTTCATCGTGGTAGAACATCTTTATTTACTAAAAAAACACATTTGGTTTAGGGCTAGTATGCGCTGCGTGTAAGTGGTCGAACATTTATTTTATTTGTTTCTTTTATAGATGTCCGACCAAGAGGATCGCTGTGGGTCTGTTAAACGTGACTCTGAGGGAAAGTTTATTAATTTACTTGGCGCTGAAGAAATTGAAGAATGGCTACAGCAGTTACGAGAGGAGAAAGATTTTAGTGACGTAGACGGTTCAGTCGAAGATACAGAATATGAGATTGAAGATGGAGAGGTAAGAAAAAATCAAATACAGCAATTCGAGGAATCTGAAAGTGACAGTAATCATCGTGAAGATGATACAGGTAACACACCACTCGAAGCAGAAAGGACAGAGAAATGTGGTGAAGCTATTTCACACTATATTGGCTAAAACGGATTTTTGTGGTCTAAAACTCCAGTGAATCATACAACAGAAATCCAGAAGATAGAACATGTATCTCAACCAACTGAAGAACTTGCTTTACACAGCTTTGTGGAGCTCTGGTCGAAGATATTTGACCCTGAAATGATAACAAATGTTGTTCAGTACACGAATGAAAAGTTGGGAATGTATCGACAAAAATTTCAGAATACAGACAGACAGGAGCTGAAAGAAACTACGCACACTGAAATACGGAGTTTGATTGGTCTACTGTACTATACGTCTGTGTTGAAATGTAATAGTGTGGATGCAAACTGTTTGTTTGCCACAGATGGCACGGGTCATGAGATCTTTCGTTGTGTCATGTCAAAATATAGATTTTATACTCTCATCAACTGTTTGAGATTCGATAACGCGAATAACCGCGCAGAGCGTTTGAAATCTGATCCTTTAGCAGCAGTATCATGGCTTTTTGACAAATTTGTAGCGAATTCTAAGAACAGCTACAATTTGGGACCGAATGCTTGTGTCGATGCGATGGTTATACCATTTAGAGGTCGGTGTAAGTTTATCGTCAACATGCCCAAGTCTGCCAAATACGGTCTAAAAGTTGTTATTTTAGCCGACTCTGATACACATTACGTTTATAACGCTTATATTTATTGTGGGAAAGGTTCAGATGGTAAAGATCTTTCGGTAGAAGAAAAAAAACTCAGTGCTCCAACACAATCCGTTCTTCGGGTATCAAAACCGATCGAAAATAGCAATAGAAACATAACTGCTCATAAATTTAGCTCCATGCAATTAATGGAGATTCTAAAGGCCAAAAATTTAACTTTCTTGGGAACACTCGATAGGAACACGCGAGAAATTCCACCAGAATTTCAGGCAAATAAAACCCGGGAAGCAGGGAGTTACTTGTATGGTTTTAGCAAAGATTACACACTACTATCTTACGTGCCCAAAAGACATAAAGCAGTAATATTGATTTCATCATCCCACCATGTCGCAAGTATTGATGAGGCGACACAAAAACCAATGATGATTCTTGATTACCATTCGAAGGTTTTTGATATCGACAAAGTATGTGCCCTTTACTCATGCGCTCGCAAAACTCGTCGTTGGCCACTGGCAATCTTTTACAGACTTTTAGATCTTTCAGCGCTGAATAGCTTTGTTTTGTATCGACACTGTGTAGACGCTAAACTAAGGAGAGGAGACTTCACTTTATCATTGGCACGGGACTTAGTCCTCCCTGCATTAAAAGAAAGAGTTTATAATAACCGACTTCCAAGAGAATTGCGTGTGACGATACAAAGAGTTCTGGGCAATGATTTGCCGCAGCCCCAAACGCAGCCTGAGGGACCATCAGGAAGAAAGTTGTGCAGTATTTGTCCCAGTAGGCTTAAAAGACAAACTAGATTTTCGTGCTGCGCATGTAAAAAGCCAATTTGTCTTCGTTTGCGGTCGTGTGCCTCGCAACTATGTGAAGATTGTAAATTTTAGTTAGTTTTTTATAAAAGTTGAAACTTGACTGATTTGTACCTTTAGTTTAGGTACAATTTTTACCACGCTTTTATTAGCTTGTCCTGTATGTATGTATGTAACGGAATCTTTGAACACGATTTTTACCCACTTTGAACGGTCCGATTAATTTAAAATTTTGAATACTTGTTAAGAACCGATGACAATACATGATTTAAATAATTCTGTCCAGTTCTCATCAGGATTGTCAGGATTAACGATTTTCCTTGTACGTACGTACGTACGTTTTTAATTTTTAAATTATTATTATTTTAATTTAAGTATCATATGATCTCAACAATTTTCCTGTTGTAGTTCTTAAAATATATGATAATTAAAATAAAAAAAGTATTTTAGTTTTGTTATTTACACCTCGTGTAAAAATTTGTTAAAATTATTTATATTTATACAGAATAAATAGTACATAGTTTAATTTTATTCACAATTTTATCATAGAATTTTATCTAAATTAAGAAACTATACAAATATTTACAGTATCATATAAAAAAAACAATTATAAACAAAAAATATGTATATTATCAATAAAAAATACAAAATAAATATTTAGTTTAATTTATAAGCCTCCATATTTAATATTTTTCTTATACATATAATAAATATAGGCGTATTTAATTTTACGTCTGTCGGACTACGCCTCAGTTATATTAACAATAGATTCACGTCAGCCACAGGTTAAAGTTGATTTTGATTTTAAAAAATTACAAGAATGTAGAACCAAATGTATCCCAAAGTTACGTAAGGGAATTTCTGTGTACTAGAAATTGTAAATTTCAATTTTAAGCATTTGTAATTCAATACATTGAGTATTAAAATAATAGACGTAAGTTAAGTAAGATTCTAAAGTTTAATATTTAGTTAAATATTTTATACTTGATAATTTATGATGTTATAGAACTTAAGAAAGTAATAATAAAATGTTAAAAATAATTGTGGCAGAGTAATTTTTAAACTGTGGTGCGGTGAGGCGCGGTGCGGCGTGGCGGGAGAAATGGAGTTTTGGCGGGAAGCTAATTGTCATAATCGTCATTGTTATAAAGTATTTATGAAAATAAATCATCTTCCTCTAAATGTTTCTTTTATTATGATACACTCAAGAAATATAGCTTTATATAATACATTTATGTCATTTCATGAATCCAAAAAACTACATCTTTATGTGTGAGATATGACGTCATTCGCTCCTTAGCGTTTCAAATATCCATCTGCACTTAAAACTTTTATTTTATTGAGAAAAATATAAATCCCAAAATTTATAAGAAATTCGGGTTATTTTTTTTATACTTTCCACATATTTTTTCACTAAAACAATTCTTTACTAAGACTTTAATTCCAGGGGAAAGGATTGAACAGAATACAACATCTTTCATAAAACTTAATTTATTGCTTTGGTTTAATACTTTAGTTCAATCAGACTTATTTTCGAACTATTAGACGACAAATAATTATTAATAATAATATAACGAAGATAAATTGTCTATTATTTACAGCTTAAATTAAATACTATTCGTATTTAAGTAGTTATTGAAGTCTAGTCCGACAAACTTTTCTTTGCGTTTTTCGAAAAAAAAATATTTGTATTTTTTTTATAATACAGGAGTAGCAGACGAGCATGCAGTCCACCTGATGTTAAGTGGCTACTGCCGCCCATGGACATCTGTAATCAACCCCAGATAGGATTAGATATTCCTACCTGAGGTCGACCACAAATGCGCCACTACCCCTGTGGACTAAGCTGGAATGCCTTAGATAAGTATGTTTTCCTTACCACACTTCAAACCAGAACACAGCAGCGCTTAACACTATTGTTAATAGGCAGAAATAGCTGTGACGGTAATGCCGCCGGAGTGAATTTGTTGGCTCATGAGTGATTTTTAACTTCTCCAAATAAAAAGTTTTAAATTTTATGTAAATTTAACAAAAACAAAACCACACATTGTGGTATTTGTCAATAAAATTAATAATTCGTCACATTATTATTAAACATTCGAAATAGTTTAAATATGGACAAATACAATCGTTAAAATTTCCCACTTCTAAGGTAGTTTTGACAAGCTGGCAACATTATGATTTTCTCGGACTATAGTTGTGTTACCTCTTGTCGAATTTTCCTCCAGAATTCAAATAAACCTCTATATTGTTCCTCCCCCTCCCACTCACTCCCAGATTTCAGAAACAGATCAAGTAGGGTTGAAGACAGTCGTTTTTCAAACTGCTCTACGAAAGTTTGTTCTGTCGATGTCGACACCTTTGTCAAGTCAATATTTTTTACATCAAAAGGAAACAGTCCAGCGTTTTTAAAACTATCTTTGATTGTATCCGCTTTGAGACATTTTTCAAAACATTTCTGTACTTCATTTCCAAAATCTGCACGTGCCAATTTAGCGACTTTATTTCTCAATTTAAATTCTTCTACAATATTCTTCCACATGGTTTCAATATGTCGAAAAACGCTGTTCAGCGGTTGTAATTCGGTCTGTGTCGGCAATGCCACTAATAAAATGCCTTTTTCTTTACAAAAACGACTTAATTCTAGCGAAATTTGTGATGTCTGATCCATGAATACAACTACAGGCATTTTTATTTCGTTCTCTAGTAACCATTTATAAAAAACATTCGTGATATAATCATAAAATGTGTCTTCATTCATCCAGCCGGACTCCGTATGTCCTGCAGACCAAGTTGACGGTATATTTCGAAGTAGGTCCTCGGGGACAACCCGTTTATATGGGTATAGGACCATAGACGGAGCTATAACACCACCGGCAGACACATTAACAAGAATACTTAGGCAATCTTTATCCACATTGCTATCCATATGTCTGCTTTGTTTTTTTAAAACAACTTCTTCATCTTTAGGATTTAGATAGAAGCCAATTTCCTCACAACTATATACTCTACATCCCTCTTCGAGGACCTCCAAGAGATCATTCGTAAAGAAACTTTTGATTGTATCAAACCAAATACGTAGGTCGTCTTCAGTTATCTTCATTGGCACCGTCTGTGCCATAATATTAGCAACAGTCGAGTGTCTCGATATGAAACTAGAAAGCCAATGTTTTCCAGGAATACCATCTTTAAACGGAGTTGGTCGGTTCAGATTTTCCACAACCTTCGTAACACCTCGTCTCAACTGATCTCTTGTCACTATAAACCCATGTTTTCCTAGATAATTGATCCAGTCTACAATGTCACCCTCTTCCTCCTTAGTGAGGATAGTCTTCCGGCCCGGTGCATCACTGCAGTACCTTCTAGATCTTTTATCTCGTAATGTTGTCGCAGGAATATTATAATATTTGGATACTTTATATATACTGCAGCCATTGTTTATTGCTGCGATAGCTTCCTGGAGATTTTCTTCCGTATACCTCTTTTTGTATTCCCTACAATAATATTAAGAATTTTAATAATACGTAACTTAAAAATATTATATCAGTTTTTTTTTTTAACTTTTAGCAGACTTGCATGCAGTATATCCCATAGTAGTAACCAGCTACCCCTGAGGACTAAGCTGGAACGCCTCGAAAAGGTATGTCTCCCTTACCACACCCTTCAAACCAGAACACAGCAGCGCCTAACACTGCTGTTATTAGGTAGAAATATGTTGGCTTGTAAATAAATAAATTAAAAAAGATAGATGTGACAGTGGTGCCGCCAGAGTTATACCATAGACGGTTCTAGTACCATTAGTAAAGTAATAATAACGTACCTAATTTTACAGGTTGATTACAGGTACGGATGTTATCTTATCCGGGGTTAATTACAGATGTCCATACGGCAGTAGCCACATACCATCAGGTGGACATGCTCATCTGCAACTTCTATATTATAAAACGCTTTGACTACAACATACCTTTTCTTCTTATTGTCAATGGCTCTCCCATTACTCTGCCCATTGCTAGTAACTGTGCCATTATTGTCGCAGCTGTTACTGCCATCCTCATTAACCAATGGTCCGGTAGCTTCAAATTCATCTGATTCACTGATTGATGTTCTTGCTTTATCATCTTTATTCTGAAAGAATTTAAATAAATCAAATCGTTTTTTTTAATTCAAAATAAGTTCTTTACAGACCACTTTTTTAATGTCAACACCTACCACCACTTCACAAGGTGTTTCGTTATGGAGAAATGGTGAAACGAACTCCATAACACAAGTTTTAAAGAAATGTTTATTTAAAACTAAACCTAAATAGTCATTATTGTCCCACTGCTGGGCATGGGTGTACTCTCAGAATAAGAGGTGTTTGAAGGTAGAACCCTCTGAGGTTTCACTCCGGCAGCACCACGTCCACACCTATTCCTGCATAATAACGGCAGTATAGCGCTGCTGTGTTCTGGTTTGAAGGGTGTGATAAGGGCGACATACTTTCCCGAGGCATTCCAGCTTAGTCCTCAGGGGTAGCGGCGCATGTGTGATCGACTTCAGATAGGAATATCTAATTCTATCTGGGGTTGATTATAGATGTCCATAGACAGCAGCCACTAAGCATCAGGTGGACTGCATCCTCGTCTGTTCTCCTGTTTGGCAAAGGGAGATCTCCCGCCAGGCTAGGTGATCATGCCCGGGGAGCGGCTGTGCTCCGACAGTCTCAGTTCGGAGCTTGTATATATGCCAGATATTTAGAAAACTTCGATAGCGTGATTCAGAATACTCGTGGCGCCATCTCTTGACGAGTAGCGGGAGGTCGCCACACTGTATTATAAGCAGCAGCACTTAAAATTGGTGTTATTGTGCAGAAATAGGTGTGGCGGTGGTGCCGCCGGAGTCAAACCACAAAGGGTTCTACCACCTTAAAAGATTATAAAGTAACATAGGCTCCTTATACTTTCCCGATTTAAAACCGAACCGAAACCGATTTAAAATACCGCGCAAAACAAACACCATGGAATCTTAAGAGTATTTACATTTTTAAATACGTGTGTAACCGTGGAACTCTGCTCATCTTTAATTTTTAAACGTAAATGACACCGTTGGCACAAATTGCAGTGTGTAAAATCTAAATTCTGTTGAGAAATATATTGGATGCAACTTCTTTTCCAACGCCATTCAGATTTTCGAAAATAGCGTTCTGAACGACCGGTTAGTGTTTGTCGTCGCGGCATTTTGCAGTAACATTGAACTAAATAAATAAATTGCTGTCTGTTTTATAAACATATAATTTAAAATTAGAATAGTTTTAAATTTAAATTTGGAAGACAACAGAACACAGAACAGATCTGACACTTGACAGCGACAGAATACAGATACCTAAAAAGTTTGTCGCAATGACAGTTCCCTTTTTTCGTCGTGAAATGCCAAGCAATGCAAAACATACAGCCATTAATATTTTACCTCATTAATTTAAAATACGAATACATACACCCATGTTAATATCTTACTTGGTACTAGCTACTAGCCACGAAACGTCTAACGTTGAGCGATCATGCGATAAAAGCCAAGTGGTTGAAACTCAGCCTCTTTTTTTTTATTTCTTTTTTTTTTATTAGTTGATAGGCATGCGCTTGGCCTCGATCTCGCCTGATGGTAAGCTTCGATGAGGCCTAAGATGTGCCACGCTTGCCTAGAAGTAGCCTATTCACTCTTGACTTGAAGACTCCTAGATTATAAGTGTCGGGAAACAGAGAAGCCGGCAGGGCATTCCACTCCTTGGCAGTTCGTATTAGAAAAGACGAGGCAAAACGCTTCGTACGAACCAAAGGAAGGTCGACTTGATAGGGGTGGTAGCCTGCCGTGCGTCTGGACGTCCGAAGATAGAATGGGGCTGGGGGAACTCACCTCTCTATTTGAAGGTCCGAGGTTTGAGTCCCAGACACCTCTACTTTATCAAAGGTTAATTTATCGGTCAAAGAAAACATTGTGAGGAAACCTACATACCTGAGAATCCAAAAAAAAAAGAGTTCTTAAAGGTATGTGAAGTCTACCAATACGTACTTGTCCAGCGCGGTGGACTATGACTTAATACTTCACTTTGAGAGGAGACCCGTGTCCAGCAGTGGGACAGTGATGCGTTGAATATATACATGCGCTCAAAAACATTATTAGGATGATATTTTTTTTATAATATAGTGACTACTGCCGCCCATGGACATCTGTAATCAACCCCAGATAGGTTTAGATATTCCTACCTGAGGTCGGCCACAGATGCGCCGCTACCCCTGAGGACTAAGCTGGAACGCCTCGGAAGAGTATGCCTCCCTTTCCACACCCTTCAAACCGGAACACAGCAGCGCCTAACACTGCTGTTATTAGGTAGAAATAGGTGTGGCGGTGGTGCCGCCGGAGTCGAACCACAAAGCGTTCTACCATCTTCCAATCATAATTAAAAATAGGATCATAATTAAAAAGGAAATAATGTATCATACCGATTTCTTCGTCCTTCGCTGAATTAAACAGCACTCTTCTCTGTGCAATTTCATCTTCCTAAATATTCCCGTGAAACCACATTTACACATGTACTTTGCTAATCTGTAACAAATAATTATAAATTAATTATGTTGAAGGTAGAACCCTCTGCGGTTCGACTCCGGCGGCACCACCGCCACACCTATTTCTGTTATAACAGGGGTGTTAAGCGCTTGTGTTCTGGTTTGAAGGTGGTAAGGTAGACAGTTTTCAGAGTTCCAGTTTAGTCCTCAGGGGTAGTGGCGCATTTGTGGCAGACTTCAGGTAGGATTCTAATCTCATCTGGGGTTGATTACATATATGAATCGTATCAGGTAAAACCCGTTTTTTATAGTATTGATTACTGTAGTATAGTCCGCGTAAAACTGCTAGTCCGCTCTGAACATAGAAATGAATTGCGTCGCCATAGTAAATTGTGTGATTACCTGCTCGCAACAAACTGCTAGTCCGTTCTGAAGTTGTTGCGAGCAGGTAGTCATACAATTTGCTATGGCGACGCGATTCATTTCTATATTCAGAGCGGACTAGCAGTTTTACGCGGACTATACAAAACTTGTGAGAGTCAAAAAATAAAACATTATTTTAAGTGTCTTATATATTTTATTTCGAATAATTTATATTACAATTTATATACAAAAATTATCACAGTAAAGTATAAAATACAATACAAATCGGTCCACAACATTTCCTAAACGCGGATAGGTATGTCTTTACCACACCCTTCCACCCAACAGAAATAGGTGTGGCGGTGGTGCCGCCGGAGTCGAACCACAAAGGGTTCTCCAATGGAGACTACAGTCGTGTAGACCCGACGGGTCTTCGGTCCAGGGGAGCACAGTCCATGTACCACAGTCTCCCAGATCCTCATGAAAGTTACTATCAGGTCATCATCACTCTGACCAACGCTTTGATCGCGTCCTGTAACATATATTACATAGTCACAATGTAGCTGAGTTGCATGAACATTTTTTTCCTTCTTTATTTCACACTTTTACAACTTAACGATAATATTCAATAAAGTAGTTCAATAGCATGTAATAGGAAACATCTTACCCTCCAGGTCTAACATAAACTATTGCGATAATAATATTATCGAAAATAATTAAACGCTTTCTACACTCACAGCCCCACACTAGGATTCCCTGCGTCGTGGGTGCCATGGACACACACATAGACAAATGCACAAACACCCAGACCCAGAAACAGAAATCTAAATTCATCATTTAGATATCTGTCTGACCGGGGATCGAACCCGGTACCCTTTGCGCGTCAAACCGGTATGGTAACCGCTCCGCCACGCGGGTCGTCAAATAATTGACAGTGACAATTGTCAAAGGTTACATTGTCTTGTTAGGAGCGAGTAATCTTTACTAATCTATGATATAAATAAATATTTTGTATGTAATATCTTACATTGGAAGATGTTCAGTATTTTGCTTCTGTATTTTGCGGTTTCAATTTTTTTCTTTCGCGATATTCTTTCGATCTTTGTGCAGCCGTTTTGGGTGTCTTTTTAATTTTCGGATTCTTTAGTTTCTGTCTGTAGTAATATGCTTTGAATCTTTCTCTATCGGTTTTAGGTTTTTTAAATAATTGTAATTGGTCTCCCTCATAACATTCATCAGATCTATTTATTTTCTGTAATTTCTGTTTCACACGATATTCTTTACATTTTTGCGCATTTGTTTTCTTTTGTGATCTTTTATCTTGTACTTTAGTAGTCGATACTTCAGTTGATTTGCTATATAAGTAAAAAATAAAAAATGTATGTATATATACAGGGTGAACTTTTCAAACGGGCCTTCAGGGCCAAATCCGAAACTATAAGGATTAGCGAAATATGCTGAAAGGAGTTACGAGGCCGATTTTGATAAAAACAAAAACTGCATCATTAGTTTTTTAAAATATCTTATTCCTTAGCCGGGAATCGAACGAGTTCATTTTGAAAAAAAAATACACCCCGTATATTATTCCAGTATCTGATAGGGTCGCTTATAAGGATCAAATTCTGGGAAGTAATGATAAATGACAAAGTAAAGGAAAAGCCTCAATTTTAAGAGATTACATATTTTTTCATATTAATTTGGCAGTTAGGTTCGCGCCATTCATCATTTTAAACATTTCGTGTATTAACAATTTTTTTGGCTCAATGTTTCAAATCATTTGAAAGCGGACGTTTTGTTCTCCAAGAATTTATATTTTTATGTCCGACTTAGTTAAGGTTATTTTAAGGACCATTATAATAGTATTAGTATTATCGTATGAAATAGGGTATAATGTCTGTATGACATTGATACTTACCAACTTCATCAGCAATATCTTCGACTTCTAATGAATCACTTTCACAATCCATTGTTTATTTTTAAAAATAACTAAAACTACACACACACGAACACGACAACACAATGTACACATACACAGCAGACTTGTCACTGTCAAGAGAGAGAGAGAGAGAGAGAGAACGAATAAGTCGAATCCTATACTCGGCCTGCCCCCTCTCCGAGCGCTACACACTATAGCAAAAGTGTCGTGAGGACTTTTCGTGACGCTCGCCTTACCCTTACCCAGCGTACCGCGCGATAAGGAACTTCGTTCCAATATGGTATTTTATTTATTTGTGTAATAATTTGGATACGAGAGCTACGTTCCCACGCCAAGCTCATCAAATTAATACTGGATGTCAATCGATAAAAAGTATGAAGGTAACGACACTATTACGCACAGATACACATATCAATTTTGGTAATGCGTTTAAACTGACATTGTGTATCTTTGACATCCTATATCTATGGTCGAATCCTATACTCGGCCTGCCCCCTCTCCGACCGCTACGCACTACGCAAAAGTGTCGTGAGGACTTTTCGTGACGCTCGCCTTACCCTTACCCATCGTACCGCGCGATAAGGAACTTCGTTCCGATAAAAGTGGTTTAATTTAATCAAATTTCCTATGTTTACCCCCCTCCCCCAAATCCCATGCTGCGATAGCACCTTTTTTTTATAATATAAGGGTAGCAGACGAGCGTGCAGTCCACCTGATAGTAAGTGGCTGCTGCCGCCAATGGACATCTGTAATCAACCTCAGATAGGATTAGATGTTCCTACCTGAGGTCGGCCACAGATGCGCCGCTACCCCTGAGGACTTAGCTGGAACGCCTCGGACAAGTCTGTCTCCCTTACCACACCCTTCAAACCGGAACACAGCAGCGCCTAACACTGCTGTTATTAGGTAGAAATAGGTGTGGCGTTGGTGCCGCCGGAGTCGAACCACAAAGGGTTCTACCACCTACAAATGTGTGTTGTCTTTTACCTTGCAAGTCGGCATGAAGCCGCCTTCTCGAAGCTCATTGGAATATCCGCATACAGTCGTCATGCCAATATTTAAATTGTCATCATCAGTGTAGTTCGCAGTGGGATAATATTGGAATGCCAAGCGATTGTATGCCAATGATGTTCGTGTGCTCACGCGTTGTCTCTGCGAATACACCTGTTGCTGGGTTGCATGTCTTGTGCGGCGGCCGATGTTCGCTCGTCGTCGTCTCGGCATTTTGGACTATGGACAGACCATGGACATGGTGAATTTAACCTCAAATGCACGATCCACATAATTTACACAGTTCAATTTACCACCTTAAAAACAAATGGCTGAAGTTGAATAAAAATTTGCACAATACGCGTGATTGATTCGATGGTTTCCAATTGAACTCTTAGGAAACAAATACTCAGATTCACAATCTCAAAGTGAACACAATACCGGACTACCGGTTTTAAGTTAGCGTTTGAAAGAACGTGCGCATAATAAATGTCACATGAAATTAACTGAGTTACTGAGACTGAGCTAGAGTAAAATGAGTAGCTGTCAAACAATGAAATATGAAATATGTTTATTTTTGTATAGGCCAACGGCGGCACTTACAAATTGTCAGTTACAATATTTTCTTAAACTACTACCGGATCGGAACGCGACCTCTACTGAGAAGATCCGGTAAGAAACTCAGTGGGTTTGTCTTTTTTAATTTTAAAAATAATTATTCTCTTTTTAATTTTTTTTTTAAATGCCATTATTTTTACATATAATTAATAAAGCATTAGCTCCAGTATCTTGCTTTACATTTATCTAAAAAAAAAGAAGTTTGTTCAGCAAGATACGCTACACTTTAACATTTTCTTAATTAACTAATAATTATGTTATTGATCAGTCCCAAGCTGTTTTATCATTAATATAATCAGAAATTTTATAATAAGCTTTACGACTAAGTGTGCTTTTGATAATAACTTTAAATTTATTAATTGACAAATTTCTGATTTTGATGGGCAGTTTATTATAAAAACGTATACATTGACCCACAAAAGAATTACTTATTTTGTGGAGACGAGTAACATGTGTAGAAAGGTTAAGTTTGTTCCTTGTATTTACATTATGCGTGTCACACCGTTTTACAAATTTATCAATATTTTTCCTTACATAAATTAGGTTTTCATATATGTATTGGGATATAACAGTTAGAATATTTATTTCTTTAAATAGTTCTTTTAGTGAAGCTCTTGGAGGCAGGCTGTAGATAGCTCGTATAGCTCTCTTTTGCAATATAAATATATCATTTAGGTGTGACGAGCACCCCCATAGCAATATACCATAAGTCATAATGCTATGAAAGTAACTAAAATAAACTATTCTAGCTGTTTCTACATCTGTTAGAAGTCTAATTTTTTTAACAGCATATGCCGCCGAACTGAGTCTACCCGACAATTTATCTATGTGGCAGCCCCATTGCAATTTGGCGTCAATAGTAACACCTAGGAAAACAGTTGACTCCACGGGATCCAAAACCGTTCCATTTAATAACACATTGGTTTCAACATGCTTCACGTTGGGTAACGAGAACTTGATACATTTAGTTTTCTTCTCATTAAGAAGAAGATTATTTATGTTGAACCAATGGATAACTTTCGAGAGAGCATTATTTACTTCGTCATAATTATTTAATTGTCTTTTAATCTTAAATAAAAGTGAAGTGTCATCAGCAAACAATACAATCTCGTGATTATTCCCTACATAGTAGGGCAAGTCATTTATATAAATTAAAAACAGAAATGGACCGAGTATTGAACCCTGCGGCACGCCCATTGTAACAGAAGCACCGGGCGATTTTGTACCATTTACATCAACCTTCTGAATTCTATTATTTAAGTAAGAAGTCAAAAGGTTGAGAGCCTTGTTCCTGATTCCGTAGTGGTGTAATTTCCTGACCAGTGTCTCATGGTGGACACAATCAAAGGCCTTAGATAAATCACAAAACACACCAAGGGCATCACGCGAATCATCCCAGGCCTCATAAATATGTTTTAACAATTCAATCCCTGCATCTACAGTAGAGCGATTCCTTCTAAAACCAAATTGGTTGTCATGAAGTATTTTGTTTTTATTAAAATACTTCAGCAGTTCATTTAAAACAATTTTTTCAAAAATTTTACTTAATGTTGGTAGAATAGAAATTGGCCGAAAATTGGTTGGATCAGTATTACATCCCGATTTAAATAAGGGAATCACTCTACTTTGTTTCATAAGGTCAGGAAAAACACCACAAGTAACACAAGCATTGAACACAGAAGCCAAGTGCGGTGCAATAAGGCCGATAATGGAAGAAACGGCTTTAACGGAGAGCCCCCATAGATCTGCAGTTTTCTTAGAATCAAGACTATTGAAGGCATTAATGATATCATTCGCATTAACAACTGAAAATTCAAATCCTGTGTTACATTCATTTACACTTTGTTTAAGCATGTTTTCAGCGGAAATAGGAGATGATTTCAGAGTTTTAGTTGTTAAAATAGGCATGTTAGTAAAGAAATTCTCAAACTCTGATGCCACCTCTAGATCCCCTTTTACATCAATATTATTTATTTTTAAAGTATAGTCTTGCTGATATGTCAAATTCTTATTAGTTTCACTATTAATAATATTCCACGTTGTTTTAATTTTATTTGATGATTTTTTAATCTTATTTCTTAAATATAGAGACTTAGCACAGGAACAGGCCATCTTAAATATTTTAGAATATTTTTTTACATATTCCTTAAATTTAACATTATGATTATAAGATCTCTCATAGTATAATTCATATAATTTTTGTCTACTTTTGAAAATACCTTTAGTTGCCCATTCACTAAATTTGGCAGTGTCACTTATAGTTATCGGTTTAAAAACTTTGCCAAATTCACCACTGATCAGATTAAACATAGAATTATATAATACATCAGGGTCACCGTGTACAGGCAAAAAAGGAATTTTTTGAGCCAAATTGCTTTTAAATAGTTCAAGGCGGTTATTATTTATAGGAACAAACTTAATTTCCTTTTTTTGGACTTTCTTATCACGCAATGTATCACGCACCGGCACCATCTAGTTAAAATGAAACGTACTTATTTTCGTGAGGGATACTCACACACCTCGTACTGGCGCCGTTGTAGTACATGCTATGTATCAGAGATGGCGCTGTATGTGAAAAATGACTTTTTCTGTTTTCCTGCTTTTCTCTTGAAATTTTTCCTGATTTGTTTTGCTATAAACCTCACGGAGCCCCAGACCTTTCCAACGAATGCAAAACCGTGGAAATTGGATCGTGCGTTCTGGAGTTATAGCGTCAGGAAGGAAAACCCGACTTATTATAAGTATTATAGACTAGCTGACCCGGCAAATTTTGTACCGCCTAAAAATCTATTTATCAAATATATTTCATATAAAATACAGCCTATGTTACTCGTGGATAATGTAGCTTACGAATGGTGAAAGAATTTTTAATATCGGTCCAGTAGTTTTTGAGCCTATTCATTACAATCAAACAAAGTTTTCCTCTTTATAATATTAGTATAGAAGTATAGATAAAAATATTAACCTGCAAACTGCTGCTGTCTGGAATTACATTACCATCACCTTCATGGTGTACTGTCTCCTTCTTGACACAAGCATCAGTCCCGCGCAGTGCCCCCACTGTCTCCATGTGGATATCTATGGGCTCCTCCTTTATCATCACATCCACAGCAGCTTTTGTGGGCACTGTTACCTCCAACATGTCTTTAGGAGGTTCCACCAATGGAATAGGATCATATATAACTTGTACTGGAGTTTCTGGAATAAACAGCATGGTATTGAAGTGGTATGCAAGCATGGTATTTTGGAACCCTTCATTCAGTATATCCCTTACTGAATGAAGGGTTCCAAAATATTGTTTTTTATAATATAATTTTATTTTTTTTGGGAAACATATAACACTTATATATATGTTATAAATAGGGCACATATCAGTAAAGATTCCACCAATATACATTAAAACGATTGGTAAGAGTGTTATGAGGCAATACAAAGAAATTTAGAAATAAATTATCAAACATTGTATCGATTTAGCAAACAACCATGCAGTGAAGGTGGTAGAACTCCTTGTGGTTCGACTCCGGCGGCACCACCGCCACACCTATTTCTGCCTAATAACAGCAGTGTTAGGCACTGCTGTGTTCCGGTTTGAAGGGTGCGGTAAGGTTATATATATACTTATCCATACTTTTCCGAGACATTCCAGCTTAGTCCCCAAGGGTAGCGGCGCATCTGTGGCCGACCTTCGGTAGAAAAATCTAATTTTATCTGAGGTTGATTACAGATGTCCATTGGCGGCAGTAGCCACATACCATCAGGTGGACAAAAAAAGTCAACCTTATGATAGGAAGCTACTGCTGTCCATACATAATCAACCAAAGATTATATTAAATTCCTATCTGAGAAAGGCAAATTACTTACTTTCAACTTTTAGGCTTGTTTCAGGTATTTCGATTTTTACAGATGTTTCCATGTCTTCAGGTATCTGCAAGAAATTCATTATTAAATATTTTATCATTTATAACATACTTTATAGAAAGGAGCTTCTATATTTAACTTTTATATATGTACTAGCTGACCCGGCAAACGTTGTGTTGCCATATAAATCATCATCATCCTAAACCCATTACTGTCCCACTGCTGGGCACGGGTCTCCTCTCAGAATGAGAAGGATTAGGCCATAGTCCAACCGCGCTGGACAAGTGCGTATTGGTAGACTTCACATACCTTTGCCTTTTTTTATATAATACTCTCAGGTATACAGGTTTCCTCACGATGTTTTCCTTCACCGTTTAGCAAGTGATAATTAATTTCTAATACGCACATAACTTTGAAAAATCAGAGGTGCGTGCCTGGGATTTGAACCTCGGACCCCTCGATCGAGAGGCCGCGTTTCTTAACCACTAGGCTATCACTGCTGTAAAGCTTAGTGGTTGAAATTTAACCTTTCAGGTTAAAACCCAAGCTCACTTAAATATTCAAAATTATGTACATATTTGAATTAGCATTTGCTTAAATAGTCAAGGAAACTTTCGTCAGAAAACCTGCAAGCCTAAAAGTCCAAAAAAAAGAAGTTTTGCAATGGATGTGAAGTTTACAAATTCGCACTAAACCAGGGCACAAACTACGGCCTCTTACTGTGATCAGATTGTTAACAAAACCTTCAAAATTTACATAATTAGCTTCAATAGTTTATCCTCTGTTATGTATAAGCATATACTGTTTGCATATAAAACTTTTCAGGCTACCCATTTATAAAAAAATATCTCAAAGGTATGTGAAGTCTACCAATACGCACTGGGCCAGCACGGTGGACTATGGCCTAATCCTTTTCATTCTGAGAGGAGACCCGTGCCCCACAGTGGGACAGTAATGGGTTGATGGTGATGAGGCTACCCAGTCATAAAAGTACCAAAAAGAAATTTATTTATATACATACCTCTGCTTTCACTGAAACAATATTATCTCCGAGTACAGAATCTTCTTGACACGGTTCTTCAGTCACCACACACACAGGATTTAGTTTCACATAGGAAGGGCTGGTACTCGTGTCATCATCATTTTCAATAATTTGATCCGTGATTACTTTCCTCCGCTGTCTGTAAGCTCGGACCCTTTCTGTAGCCCTTTTTCTTTTTTCCGTCCTATTACGCTCATAGTAGCGTTTACATCTTTCTGCGTTTGTTGTTGGCATATTAGCTAAAACAAAAATAATTTGCTAATTAATAGTTTAAATTTTTTTTTTATGATATAAGAGTAGCAGACGAGCATGCAGTCCACCTGATGGTAAGTGGCTACTGCCGCCCATGTACATCTGTAATCAACCCCAGATAGGATTAGATATTCCTATCTGAGGTCGGCCACAGATGCGCTGCTACCGCTGAGGACTAAGCTGGAACGCCTCGGAAAAGTCTGTCTCCCTTACCGCACCCTTCAAACCGGAACACAGCAGCGGGCACGATTACGATTCTTACGGCGCCAAAATTTGAATGCGGATCCTTATAGATCTCGACGAGACAAGACGAAAAGTAAGAATATTTTTTTTTGATATCTCGCTTAGTTTTCGAGATATCGATATTTAAAAATCGAAAAATAAAAAAAAATATTCTTTTAATGATGTATTTCGATAGATTTTTGGAAAAGAAAACGAAAACAAAGAATAATTTTTTTCGATATCTTGCTTAGTTTTCAAGATATTAATAAATACATTATTAAAAATGTTGGAATTTTATTGAAAAAAAATTGTGAAGATATATTTTATCCTTTATTATGATTATCACTATTATTATGATAATAATAATAAAAAAAAAACCTAACCTAACCTAACCTAACCTAACCAATACCAACTCAAATTTCAATCACCTCTAACTTCGTTGTCCCTTGCCCGATTTCTAATTATTTTATACCATCGTACTCGTCTCAACGATACCTTTTCGCACATACTACTTCCGTTTCTCTCCGTTTTCTAAATTTTTAAATATAATTTTCTCCGTTTTTCAAAAATCAATTTTTGCTATTTCTCATTTTCCTCCGCCGCTTCTTAACGAATTCTCTTCATTTTTCTTCTACCGTATTCTGCACGTCCTCCCCTATCCGGAGATACCAGTCGCACCCGTTTCCGCCGCGCCGTTCCTCGGCAATTTCACTTTTAAAACGCAAAAAATCGAAATTTTCGAATAATTTTTGAGTATCGATATCTCGAAAACTAAGCGAGATATCAAAAAAATTTATTCTTACTTTTCGTCTTGTCTCATCGAAATCTATACGGATCCGCATTCAAATCTTGGCGCCGTAAGAACCGTAATCCCCCCCAGCAGCGTCTAACACTGCTGTTATTAGGTAGAAATAGGTGTGGCGGTGGTGCCGCTGGAGTAGAACCACAAAGAGTTCTTCCACCTTTAAATGTTTAATTTTTATTATATCAAAGTTGCAAATGAACATGCAGTCCACCTGATGGTATATTCCGCGTAAAACTGCTAGTCCGCTCTGAATATAGAAATGAATCGCGTCGCCATAGCAAATTGTATGAATACACCTGCTCGCAACAACTTCAGAGCGGACTAGCAGTTTCACGCGGACTATAAGTGGACTATACTGCTGTATGGACATCTGTAATCAACCCTAGATAAGATTCCATAAGTTAGTCACAGAGCGTCGCTACCTGAGGACTAAGCTGGAACGCCTCAGAAAAGTATGTCTCCCTTACCACACTTCAAACCAGAACGCAGCAGCGCTTAACACTGTTGTTATAACAGAAATAGGTGAGGCTATGTCTCTAAAGTGGAACCATAAAGGATTCTACCATCTTTATAAGAGTTTAAAGCACATAGGCTCACACAGCACAACACAATCACAGAGATTTCATCATTTCACTTAAATAAATAACCTCAAACAAAACAAACATTATTTATAATGAAAAACAAATGAAGTCAAATAAAATATAAATGCAGAAAATTGTTTAAAATAATGTTTATAAACAATACACTTGATATACAATATCGATCGTGGTTGTTTATTATTGCTTTGTCGTATTTAACGATTAAATAATATAGAAATATACTTCGTAAGTACACAATTATACGCACGCACAATAAGTTTCTAACTTTCTATGTAGTTTTATCGAAGAGTTTTACAACTTTTACAGTACTCAAATGCAAGCCTAAGGTACAGTTCCATTCGTTCCATTGGAATACACTGCATAAAATACATTTTATAATCTGTTAGTCAGCGAGCGTAACTTCCCGCGCTAAAAATAAACTCCGATCTGTCCCCAAACGCGCCAAAAGGCCTACGTTCAAATCACACGATGAAATAAAAACTAAAATAAAAAAATGTGAGCCGTCACGGGACGCCTGGCAGATGTGAAACATCGACATTATTTTGTAAAAGTAATATGCAGAAAAGAACGTTGTGATAGGAACTAAATATGTCATAATGATAAAATAAAATATTACGATTTTTTTCCAGATAACGATGACTATTTATTGAATAAACATTTATTTTCATTAAATACAAAAATTTACGAATTTATTTCAAATCGTGACTACTTAATTCGTTTAATCAGTGACTTCGGTATAGTTATTGCGCATGGCGACGCGTCGCCACACCGTACACACTACTGCATATAGACTGTACCACGGCATGCGTCGCCACGCCAGAAATCGGTTTTACGTGCGGCTATAGATGTTTCACATCAAAATTACTTTTGGTTTGTTTATTTTTTCATTGATTGATCGAATTTCGGACACAGACTCGGGCGTTGCTGACGTTGATTGTCTCGGAGTTCTGTTGATTGTCTCTTCTTGCCTGAATCTCTGTACCCCCGACCTGATAAGTTGCGTTCTCGGCCCATCACTATGTCGTCGAGTATCAAAATGAGCCAACGATTCACCGCGGTTCAAGTATTGGTCAACCGCGAACGCGCGGTGCATGCTCCACCAGGGACCCATTATATTATTGCGTATAATCTATGATATTATTTTACTCTTTGCCAGGGACTCATGGCGACTCACAGAACATCTATAGTCCTAACGGAGCAACTAATAATAGTGTATAATCTATGGAATAATAAACGCCTACTAATAAATTAGTAAATCCGAACGAAAGTTTGAACAAGTTTAATTCTTATTGCATCCTGTAGGTCCAGTATTGGGCAATATTATTATACATCAAATCGCATTTTTTTTACTAAAGATAGTTTCTTTACATAGCACTTTTTTAAATATCAATACATCTACTGCCACTTCACAAGGTGTTTCTTTATGGAGACAACTATTCTCAATCAATACTATTCTTCGACTGAACACGAAAACATTGTGCGGTTTGCATTATTGTGCAATATAATTACTCGTTTGAAAACAGAACGTCTTTCAATATTATAATACAATAAAAAAGTATTGTACAATCTTTTTTTAGGTTTATAGTGGCAGCCTTATTACATACAATGTGATATAAAAAGTTACATATTTCCTGAATTTTGTCCAGATAAAAGGTAATAAAAACACTGTTTTTAATTTATTGCCATTTATTAAAAATATATCACAAAGTTTTATACCCAGTATATAGGTCTGTGCCCAGTACAAAAACCAAAGCTTTCCTTTTATACATTCTTTACATACCACAAGTATGACAATAACATTTCGGTGGGAACATTAGCAGACGAGCATACAGTCCACCTGATGGTAAGTGGCTACTGCCGCCCATGGACATCTGTAATCAACCCCTGATAAGATTAGATTCTTACGTGAGGTCGTCCACAGATGCGTCGCTACCCCTGAGGACTAAGCTGGAACGCCTCAGAAAAGTTTTTACCACACACTTCAAACCACAACACAGCGCTTAACGCTGTTGTTATGAGGCAGAAATAGGTGTGACGGTGGTGCCATCGGAGTTGAGCCACAAAGGGTTCTACCACCTTCAACGCATGAGGATTAGCGAAAAACGCCGGAAGGAGTATTTTCTTTAAATTTCCCTTTTTCTTTAGTTTGTCATATATCATTAGTTCCCAGAATTGGATCCTTAAGACGGGAGAAGGTAAGGGAAACATACTTTTCTGAGGCGTCCCAGCTTAGTCCTCAGGGGTAGCGGCGCATCTGTAGCCGACCTCAGGTAGGAATCTAATCTAATCTGAAGTTGATTACAGATGTCCATGGGCAGTAGCCACTTACGTAGGTGGACTGCATGCTCGCCTGCTACTACTATATTATAAAACTAGCTGACCCGGCAAACTTTGTACCGCCTCAAAATCTATTTATCAAATACGAGGGGGCGTTTTTAAGTTCGCGGAATGAGGGACAAGGAGGGAAAATAAAATGTCAAAATTATTTTTCTTTTTCTACATATTCTCCTGCAAGACGAATACATTTTTAAGATCTTTGTATTAACTTATTTAAACCCTCTTAAAAAAATGTTTCGTCCTTGTCGGAAAAAATCGTCCTTAACTTCTTCGTCTGTAAAAAAATTATTTCCACGAAGCTCTTTTTTCATTTTTGGAAAGAGATAATAATCGCTGGGAGCCAGGTCTGGCCTATAGGGTGGGTGATTTAAAATATCAAAGCTCACCTTATGCAGGGCAGCCAGTGCAATACGGCTCTTGTGTACGTGCGCATTGTCGTGCAACAGCAGGACACCTCTGGTTAATTTTCCCCGCCTTTTTTCCTTGATGGCTTCTTTTAACCGCTCCAGGATAGTTGCGTAATATTCTCCAGTTATAGAGACACCTTTATCTTTATAATCTATTAACAAAATTCCTTCTGAATCCCAAAAGAGTGTCGCCATGAGTTTTCCGGCCGATTGTGACACCTTAAACTTTTTATGAGGTGCTGTACCCTTTTTATGCCACTGCATGGAGTCTTGTTTAGACTCAGGTTTATAATGGTGAACCCAAGTTTCATCTCAAGTAACAATTCGATTCAGTACAATATCTTTATCTTCTTCACAGAGGTCCAAAAACGCACGGGAACATTCAACGCGCTGTTGTTTTTGAGGCGGCGTGAGCATTCTCGGCACCCACCGCTCGCTGACCTTAGTCATGCCAAGATGGTCATGCAGAAATTTAAAAATGGTTGTATCCGATACTCCAACCATTTCTGCAAGCTGTTCCTTCTTTAGCCGAGCATCTTCCAGTACTAATTTTTCGACTTTCGCCATCGTTTCCGGAGTGGTCCCCTCAACAGACCGTCTTGGTCGTGGGTCATCTTCAAGTGAATCCCTGCCTAGCTTAAAAAGGTTGTTCCACTTGTAAACCATCGTTTTTCCAGGGCAAGAGTCCCCGTAAACCGATGACATCTTTTCCATTATGATTTGCACAGACTTTCCTTGCTTGGTAAGGAACTTTATAACGGCGCGATGCTCGATTTTCTCCATACTTCAAATTTTCTTCCGGATTGAGTTGTGTAATTGTCGATAGTTTTAAAAATAATGATGCAATTGTGATAAAACTTTATATTTATACTATTTATGAGTCACTTAACACGTACCGCCCTTAACGAGCCCGCTATCCTCCCTCCAACCCCGCCATTCCGCGGACTTAAAAACGCACCCTCGTATATTTCATATAAAATATAGCCGATTACTCGTAGATAATGTAGCTTTCGAATGGTGAAAGAATTTTTAAAATCGGTCCAGTAGTTTTTGAGCCTATTTATTACAACCAAACAAAGTTTTCCTCTTTATAATATTAGTGTAGAAAAATCTAATTTGTCTCTGAAGACTCTGAAAGATGCAAATGCATATTATAGAAACACGGCTGTATACATACAGGCTTCTTGCACCCGACACAGAAAGTACGCACCTTCTTCTTACAAACATCACAGAATCGGCTCCGGCATTGATGTTTCACCTTCGGATACTCCCACAGGTAGTGGCTTAACGGAAACGGTGTTCCAGGAGGTTTGACAACATGAGAAAAATTAGCAAGCAAACTTCCAACCAGTTTCATACGAAACTCACGATGGCTTAGCGAAGAACGGCTGGACGAGCGGTGAATGATATAAGAGTTGAAGATGGAGACATTTAAGAGACGCCGGAAGAATTGTTTGTGCCATTTCTTCGTACGATCCTTTTCCATCGGGTACGTTGCGAGTAAACTGTCTCTCTTGTCCAACCCACCCATCATTGTATTGTAGTCCGCTATCAGGCTGGGTTTTATGGACTTGCTGTCTTGAGTGACAGCGTTGCCATGGTAAGTCGAGATCATGGATACTTTGTACCTTTCTCTCCATACCAAGATATCCACATCACCTGATGTAAGGCCAGAGATTTGACCAGGTTTCATACATGTGGCATTCAAGTTGTGAAGCTCCTGTGGTACGAACTGTCGATCCGTGCGTAGAGTTCCCGCACAGTCAAAACCCAGTGACTTGAGGTAGCGAGCTAAACACGGGGAATTGAAGAAACTGTCCATCCATATCGTGTACCCTTTTTGTTCGAGGCCTTGTAACAACCTCATGACCATCTTAACAAATGCTGTTACCGTCTCAAATTGTACAGATTTCTTATGCGCGTGAACTTCAAACCGCCATAGATAACCCGTTTCGGCGTCACAGACCTCATAACTCCTGATCCCCGAAGCTTTATTAGGAACTAATTGGACGCCATCTAACCAACTATCCGACTGATCTAGGGCGATATTCCGGCCGAGGTTACACATCATTTGAAATTTACCGTTTAGATGCTGCAATACCGGCTTTATTTTGAAAATTTTCGCTTCAAAGTCGCCCAATTCCGTCGCACACAGATCGTCGTTGAAGTGTATAAACTTGGTAAGTAACATAAAACGGTTTAACGAGAGATGCTCGCTGAAGTTTGGAGTTGCAAATACATCAGAACACCAGTAGTCTTTCACCCGCGAGTTCACGACTACCCCCATAGCTATTAAATACGCAAAGAACACATACAATTCACTAACAGTCGTATCTTTCCATTGGGAGATCCTGTTCGAATCAAGAGTACCCTGGAGTCGCATCTGCTGTTCCACTTGCTGGGCATACCTATTCGTCTCCCCTGCTATATAGTTCATAAACTCCTCATCCCATATATCAAGGAAGATCCCACAAGGATCAGTATTTGGAACTGTTGGACCTATCTTAATCTTCGAGAAAGTTTCCCTCCTCGACGAAACTGTCGGGGGGTCGGGAAACGTTCGCCAATCAAAAGTATAGGTACCCCAAGGCTGGTCCGAAGCGCTTGGAGGGTGGGGAAGTGGAACATCAGCATCTTCGTCCAAGGGCGTCTCCAATCTACTTAAAACCGATCTAGGGATGTAAAAAGGCACGCTGACGTCATCGTCATTTTCGGAGTCAGTGCTTTCTTCGTTTCCTGAATCAATAATAAAAGGTTTTAAGATGGTAGAAATCATAAATGACTCTTATAATAATTTATTAAATTTATCCAAGCAGTTTTAAAGGTAGAACTCTCTGTGATTCGACGCCGGCGGCACCATCGCCACACCTATTTCTAACAACAGCAGTATTAAGCGTTGCTGTGTTCTGGTTTGAAGGTGGTAAGGAGGACATACTTTTCCGAGGCGTTCCAGCTAAGTCCTCAGGGATAGCGGCGCATTTGTAGCTGACCTTAGGTAGGAATATTTAATCTCATCTGGGATTGATTACGGATGTCCATCAGCAGTAACAACTTACTATCAGGTGGATTGCGTGATCGTCTGCTACTCAAAACAAAAAACAACAAGGAACAAATAAAAATCGCGCCATACTTCTAGTCCGCTTTAAATATAGAAACGAGTCGCGTCGCAACAACTAATTGTAGATATCAGCGGCACTGCGACAGCGCAGGTAGCGTGCTACGTTGCTACGGAGTATATCCTTGTAGTTGTGTTCGACCGCATTGGCTCTCTGACCACACCTGCGCGCAACAACTTCAGAGCGGACTAGAAGTTTGGCGCGGATTATAAGCTGCATCTTACCATAGTTTATTATGCCCGAAGTTTCCTCTTTGAAGGTCTGACTAGAGTGAGGAGACTCCGTCGATGGTGCTGGTGACTCCGTCCTGAATATAATGTATGTTTTAGTATCAGATAGCTTATTGAAACTCGGCCTCGGATTGAGGGAACCGAAGTTCGTGTCACAGGCACGCGTCCAGCAAGGAAAACATCGTGAGGAAATCTGCATATCTTAACAAAAATGGTTGCAATGGTATATGCGACAGGGGCCCCATGTGTGTTTTAGGAGCCCCCAAAGATTATTATATTGTGTTCGACCGCATTGACTCCCTGACTACTACATTGTGTATAGTATGTATTTTTCGAAAACTAGCCTTTTCCTCAAGTTCCTCATATAGCATAGCTTCTCAGAATTTGATCCTTATAAGTGGCACTATTCAATGGTGGACTAATACAGGTGTTTTATTTTCAAAATGAACTCTTTCGATTCCTGGCTAGGGAAAAGATATTTTAAAAAACGAATGCAGGTTTAGTTTTTATCAAAATCGGCTTCGTAACTCCTTTCAGCATTTTTCGCTAATCCTTATAGTTTCGGATTTGGCTCTGAACGCCCATTTGAAAAATTCACCCTGTATAATAATAATAATATTTTTTATTTCAAGCCTCAGGACTCATATGTGTTAGTATTACATTATAGACTTATCCTATGTTAGTACTTGATCTAAAACTTATGATATAACATATTGTGAAATCATTGCTATGTCATTCCATTAGAAATGGCACAGCAATGACCCACGTATCGGCCGTCTAATCTGCTTTCAAACATGTTCAGGATGCTGTTCGTACCGCCCCGCAGTCTGCGCACAAGGGATCCACATCTTCTTTTGCGCATAGTCGCATAAAAGGTTCTTACCGTGTCTTTGGGTCTCCGCTGTCCTCATGTGTCCATGGACTGGTCCTACTATTACTTCTCTCACCGATACACACATCTGCCATTCTCTCCACCATGCCTTCATCCACACCCTCCTCCTTAACTGTCACTCTGTCCTGAAAATAAAAATAAAAAATTATAATTGTAAAACCTGAATGGCAGTTTTTTGAAGGTGGTATAGTCCGCGTAAAACTGCTAGTCCTCTCTGAATATAGAAATGAATCGCGTCGCCATAGCATATTGTATGACTACACCTGCTCGCAACAACTTCAGGGCAGACTAGCAGTTTGGCGATACCTATAGAACTGAGTGGTTCGACTCCCGCTGCACCACAGCCACACTTATGTCTGTTATAACAGCAGTGTTAAGCTGCTGTGTTCTGGTTTGAAGTGTGGTAAGGGAGACATACTTGTCTAAGGCGTTCCAACTTAGTCCTCAGGGGTAGCGGCGCATCTGTGGCCGACCTCAGGTAGGAATATCTAATCCTATCTGGGGTTGGTTACAGGTGTACATGGGAGACAGTAGCCACTTACCATCTGGTGGACTGCATGTAAAAGTAAATAAAGTAGATCTCAAAACTTATAAATATTAACCTGCAAACTGCTGTCTGGAATGACATTAACATCACCTTCATGGTGTACTGTCTCCTTCTTGACACAAGCATCAGTCCCGCGCAGTGCCCCCACTGTCTCCATGTGGATATCTATGGGCTCCTCCTTTATCATCACATCCACAGCAGCCTCTGTGTGCACACTGGGTACTGTTACCTCCAACATCTCTTTAGGAGGCTCTATCAATGGAATAGAAAAAAATACTTAAAGGTTCCAATTTGGCCAATGCAGTTGACTATGGTGTCTAAAGCCCTCTCTGAGAGCCGTGGGACAGTACTGGGTCGATGACAACTAAATAGAATATTAACATATGCTTACTTTTAAATTTTATATTCATTTCAGGTGTTTGCAGCTTCACACATAATCCCATTTCTTGTTCCTGCAAAAAATATATTTATAAAATACTTTATACGTTTTTATCCTAATTAATATTATAAAAATGAATATGTGTAATTTTATTTGCTGCACACACATTGCACTAAATAATCAATTCTCATTAAAATTTTGTACTCATATTGCCAAAGGTTTAGAAAAGTATACTGGGTACATTTTATCTTACAAAAAAGTACTGTTCCCGAGGGATAGACAAAAATCCTTGATTGTGAGTGATACCTTGAGTAAAAGCTAATCTTATATATAAAATTCTCGTGTCACAATGTTAGCTACTGTACTTCTCCAAAGCAGCTTTACCAATTTTAACCAAATTTTATATGCATATTCAGTAGGTCTGAGAATCGGCTACTATCTATTTTCCATACCCCTAAGTGATAAGTTTGTTCACGCTTAACCTTTTTTTTATTTATATGGCACAACATTTGCCAGGTCAGCTACTTTTTATATAAAATTTATTAAGAATAAGTAACAAAAAACATTTCATGTGAGAATGAACGTTTAGTACCCAAATTCTATGGAGCATTGTCCCACCGAGGAGAGATGGCCGAGTGGCCAGAGTTCTACCTCTCAACGAGGTTCAAACACCATGCATGCACCACTGATTTTAAAAATTATGTGTATGAAAGAAGAGACGTGAAAAAATAAGACATTTCTACAATCACATCCCCACAATAGCTTTCCCTGTGTCGTGGGCGCACACAATGGCGAATACAAACACACCCAGACCCAGAAGATGTCCACATTCAGATGTGTCTGGCCGGGGATTGAACCCGCAGCCCTTTGCGCGTCAGACCGGTATAGTAACCGCTCCGCGGATCGTCAATCATCGTGAGGAAACACGCTTGAAAGTCGCAAATAAGTTCTCAAATGTTTGAAAAGTCTACCAATTCGCATCAGGCCAGAGCTGTAGTCCGTGGCCTAAACTCTCTATGAGAAAAGACCCGTGCCCACTGCCCAGTAGTGGGACAGTAATGTTACTGACGACATACCTTTGCTTTCATAATACTCCTATTATCCTGGATTGGAATAAGATCTTCTTGACATGGTTCTCCACGATTAACCACACATTCTGGATTGATTACGCACGAAGAACCACTTGCAGTCGGTTCACTTTCAGTTTGAACTGTTTGTTCTACGATTAATTTATTATGCCTAGAAGCTCGAGCACGTTCTGTAGTTTCATTATTTTTTTCAGCTCTATTTTCTTCATTTGTTGTAGGCATTGTGGCTAAAATAAAATAACTTATTCAAATATAAGTTACGAAAAGCCACACGGAGCTTCTTCAAAGTTCGAACTCGCCAAGAGAAGTTTACGCGCAAACTTCGAATTTTCTAAATTTAAATCACACAGTAAAATATACAGACAAAATAGATTCAGGGTTGCCAACTTTACTGGTGGATGCTTAAATCAAAGAGTGTGCTAAATAATCAACATTTCAACAAGTTAGTATATATTGGGTATTGTTGATCGAAGCACATTTGATAATATTCAATCAACTTCGAGTTTCGATTTCTTGGTCGAAATATCTATTCATTGAATCGACAAATTACTAAAATCGGTTAAATATCGGTTCAAATATCTACATCCTTATACTGTGGTTAAAGTGACATGAATGAATAAAAGTATTATTATTCATTCATGGTATGGTAATCCAATATTATCTCGGCATATTTTAATGTTTTATCAGTTTTTGAGATATTTACAATATTCCTATAATAATTCCTATAATCCTATTAAAATATCATGTTTTTAAAATACCTGTGTTTGCTTTTAAAATACTTCGTGTTCTACTCGGCTGTCCCGGTCTCTGTCCCGGTTCAGCTGAGCACTCTTGAATGGTCATTGTCCTTTGCTTTTTGAAGATATATGATATGTGCCAGTTTGTGTTTGTAACAAACAACAAGGTTGTTTGTGTTCGGTGTTTGGCTTGTGTTTATAGTTTGTTAACCACAACAAAAGTGTAGATGCGGCTTAATGCATTAGCAATAAATGGCAATAATCGAGTATTCCCCGTATTCCATTTAACAGTGTTGCCGGAAAGGGAAGGACTGTGAAGGAAGGTTTCGCGAAATAAACGTCATAAAAACAAAAGAAGAAATCGATTGATTACAAAAACAATTAAGGACAACATTTGAGCTCGCTAGTCAATATTACGAAATTCAACTTGCTGTGTAAATTTTGAAAATAATGATAAAAGCTTTCACTGATCAAATATTTAATAAAAATAAACCTTTTCCAAGTGATATAGATATAGATGAATTTATGTCTTTTTTAAATACAATGTGATTTTTCAAAAATATGATGTATTTTTATTTATTTTAAAAACACTGCATTTCACTTTATGATTCACTGTATTTTCATGCCGATCTATTGTATTTTTTTTAATGATTCCTCTGTAATATTACAAATCTGACCTGGCAACATTGGCTGTGTCACTTGTCAGTGTCACTGTCAGTAATTCGGTATAGGAGTTCTGTGATTTTTGTGTATTCGTAAAATTCGTGTAAATATAGTATTTAAAATATGGAAATTGAGCAAAGTGCTATCGATCTTTCATTTATTAATGACAAGAGTGACGAAGAGATAGCGAAAGAAAATGAGTGAGTACTTTATGTACATATTAGATGAAAACCCGGCTTCGCTCGAGTGAAATGTGACACATGTAGATAGAAAATGTGGGTAGATGTTTTTTTAGTTGTCGGTTCTCAAGAGTAATTAAAGGCAAAGATTTATGTAACATCGTTCATTGTGTGTATAAATATAAGAAACTTGCTGACCCGGTAAACTTTGTAACACCTCAAAATCTATTTATCAAATATATTTCATATAAAATATAGCCTATGTTACTCGTGGATAATGTAGCTTTCGAATGGTGAAAGAATTTTTAAAATCGGTCCCGTAGTTTTTGAGCCTATTCATTACAATCAAACAAACAAACAAAGTTTTCCTCTTTATAATATTAGTGTAGATTAAAGCTGCATAAATAAGATGTCATCTGGAGTCAGCATGGAAAAAGAAATTGTAATATAATATGTGAAGGTGGTAGAAGCCTTTGTGGTTCGACTCCAACAGCACCGCCGTCACACCTATTTCTGCATCATAACAGCAGTGTTAAGCGCTGCTGTGTTCTGGTTTGCAGTGTGGTAAGGGGGACATACTTATCTGAGGCGTTCCAGCTTAGTCCTCAGGGGTAGCGGCGTATTTGTGGCCGACTTCAGGTAGGAATATCTAATCCTAACTGGAGTTGATTACAGATGTCCATGGGCGGCAGTAGCCACTTACCATCAGGTGGACTGCTTGCTCGTCTGCGACTACTAAGTTATAAAAAGAAAAATGTTTATAATTTATAGCATTATCCTATATTTTCATAACATCGTAATAAGTACTTTGCGGTGTAGGTTACCAAAGAAATAGTTTCAAATAAAATTAAATGAAATAAGATAATAATAAATAATTTTCGTTTTTCAGAGAAACAATATATAAAAAAAAGGAACGAAATCGAGAATACCAAAGGGCATGGCGTCAGCGTCAAAGAGATTTGAAGATAAAAGTTTCGAAGGAAGAGAAACAAGAGAAAAAAAGAAAAAGACATCGGGAGAACCAAAGGGCATACTATCAACGTATAAAAGGTTTGGAGGAAAATGAGGTGTAATATGTAAGGCCTGCGCCAGACACAGAACAAACGTTTGTACACATATTTGAATACATGTTTGAATACAGCGAAGCATTGAGTATTTGTTCAAAACTTGCTTCAAATATTTGCACTTTGCCACTTGGTGTCCTTGGTGGTTTTACGAGCGCACATCAAAACTTCAAATATGTGTGGAGCATGCTACACATGTGCTAAGAACTGGACTTGGTGGAGACCATCACATGAGTGACAGGTTAAAAAATTTAAACAAATAAGTGTTCAAATGTGTGAGCAAAGTCTTTGTTCAAATATTTGTTTATGTCTGGCACATGGGTATGAATTGTTCCAAAAGAAATTGGATGATTTGCAAGTGTAATTTAATTTCATATTTTAAATATTGTAATATTTAAAATATGAAATGATTATGGAGTGCAATCCATTAATTTAAGCCAGGGCCTTTCAATTATTTAATTAATATTGGTAGGGATTTCCAAAGAGTTTCTTAGTAGAGTGAGCACCAAACTTCTAGTCCCTTCTAGTAGCGGGTCGCCGACAGCACAATTTTTATTTGAAAAAAATATTGTATTTCAGCTAAAATGTCTACAACCGATGAGCAGACTCAAGCAAGAAAAAAGAAGAGAGCAGAACGTGCTAGAGCTTACAGACAGCGTAAAAAACAAATCGCAGAACAGACAGTTCAAACTGAAAGTGATGGGAGTTCAAGTGGTTCTTCGTACGTAATAATAAGACCAGAATGTGTGATGACTTGTGGAGAACCTTGTCAAGAAGATGCTATACCAATTCAAGATAATAGGAGTGTTATGAAAGCAAAGGTATGTCGTCAGCAACCCATTTTGTTTATAATATGACGAGCATGCAGTCCACCTGATGGTAAGTGGATACACCCTCAACCTCAAACTCAACCTCAGATATGATATTCCTGCCTGAGGTCGGCCACAGATGCGCCGTTACCCCTGAGGTCGAAGCTGGAACGCCTCAGAAAAGTATGTCTCTCTTACCACACTTTAAATCATAACACAGCCGCTCAGGAATTCTAGTTGGGATGTGAGTGTAGAATGTGTTTTATTTTTTATTTAATTTTATTCACACATTCATAATATTATTAAAGATAAATAATAATAAAGTACTAGCTGACCCGGCAAATGTTGTGTTGCCATATAAATGAATAAATGTTAAGCGTGAACAACCCTTATCACTTAGGGGTATGAAAAATAGATACAGCCAATTCTCAGACCTACTGAAAATGCATATAAAATTTGATGAAAATCGGTGAAGCCGTTTCGGAGGAGTACGGTAACTAACATTGTGACACGAGAATATTATATATAAGATTTTAAAAATACAATTTTTGCAGGCACAAGAAATAGAATTATATGTGAGGCCACAAACTCCGGAAACAAGTATAAATGTTAAAAGTAAGTATATGTTAATATTCAATTTAGTTGTCATTAAAATATTAATGTCCCACTGCTGGGCACGGCTCTCAGAGAAAGGTTTAGAGAACATAGTCCACCGCATTGGTCAAATAAGAACCTTTAAGTATTCATTTTATAATATAGAAGTGACAGAAGTGTCAACCTTATGGTAAATGCCTATTGCTCCCATTGACATCTGTAATTAATCCCTGATAGGATTATAGTCCTATCTGAGATCAAACAGCATTGCTACCACTGAAGACTACATTGGAACTCGTCAAAAGTATATCTCCCTTACCACAGTATTTCAAATAATGCTTTTTGTTACAGAAACTCCATTACAAGTTATATATGACCCTATTCCATTGGTAGAACCTCCTAAAGAGATGTTGGAGGTAACAGTACCCAGTATGCACACAGAGGCTGCTGTGGATGTGATGATAAAGGAGGAGCCCATAGATATCCACATGGAGACAGTGGGGGCACTGCGCGGGACTGATGCTTGTGTCAAGAAGGAGACAGTACACCAGGAATGTGATGTTGATGTAATTCCAGACAGCAGTTTGCAGGTAAATATCTGAAAGTTCTCCGATGTGCTTTATTTATTTACTCTCACTCATCCTTAAGGATTAGTATGCCAATGTATGATAAAATATGTATTTTCTTGAAAATTTTCCTTTTCCTTTAATTTGTCACATAACATTACTTCCCAGAATTTGATCCTAATAAGCAACACTATCAGATTACAATCCGTTTACTACTAAAAAAGCATTTATATAGACATATGAATAATTATTTGCTGATTTCTGAGTAATTACTTCTACAACATTCTATAGTCTGATTCATAATTAGGTGTCCAAAATGTAAACAAAGGTGTTGACCTATCAAGAAAATACTTTAGAAATGGTAGTTTCTTATTTTTGTCGATATTAAAGTAATACAACAATAATAAAATAATAATCTAAATAAATAAAGATTAATTCATATTTTCTAATATTTTTATCACCTCAATTTCGTCCCATACAGTAATAATAATAAAAAACAAAGTTTATGGTAGAAAATTAAAATGTGATAATGGTAACACAGTCGGAACCCAAGACATTTCTTGTGCTGTCATTTTTAAGTTTCATAGCTGATATTATTCATTTTCGTGATTGTGATCGAATTCGAATGTTTTCTCCTTTACATAACGCGTTTGTTAAATTGTGTATATCTGTTAATTTTTCGCTTTTTGTTGATTTTGTTAAAGTTTTTATTTATTTTTGTTAATTTTGACAGAGACATTTCTTTGTTTACATTTTGGACACCTAATTATGAATCAGACCATAGGTATGTATATGTATAGGTATAGGTCGTGAGGGGCCCGGGGCGGAAAGTTGAATGGAGGCTCCAGTTTAAAAAGTTGATATGATTTTACTAAAATACAAATGTGTCATAGAATTATTCGACTGTGATTCGGTGACCTTCTTTTTTTTCTTTTTTTATATAATATAGGAGTAGCAGACGAGCATGCAGTCCACCTGATGGTAAGTGGCTACTGCCGCCCATGGACATCTATAATCGACCCCAGATAGGATTAGATATTCCCACCTGAGGTCGGCCACAGATGCGCCGCTACCCCTGAGGACTAAGCTGGAACGCCTCGGAAAAGTTTGTCTCCCTTACCACACTCTTCAAACCGGAACACAGCAGCCTAACACTGCTGTTATTAGGTAGAAATAGGTGTGACCTTTTTTTCGCTGAGTGACACAGTGTTTTCAGCAACTGTGTTTGGTGGCGCCCCAGGATCGGACCACACCTTCCGACCTCCCCTCCCCTTAAGCCGCTAGAGCGTAGGAGTAGTGTAAATTTTCATGAGACAAAGTGTTCGAAGGTTCGTGGTTCAAAGATTTCAGCTGAGAATCCACTTTTTTATAATATAGGAGTAGCATACGAGTATGCAGTCAACCTGATGGTCAGTGGCTACTGCCACCTATGGACATCTGCGATCAATCCCAGATACGATTAGATATTCCTACCTGAGGTCGGCCACAGATGCGCCGCTACCCCTGAGGACTAAGTCAGCCTCGGAAAAGTATGTCTCTTACCACACTTCAAATCTGAACACAGCAGCGCTACACTGCTGTTATAACAGAAATAGGTGTGACGGTGGTGCCGCCGGAGTCGAACCACAAAGGGTTCTCCCACCTTCAAACCACCACCTTGTTTCGTTTCCAGGTGTCGGTGACTGTGAAGCAGGAGAGTGTGGATGTGGACGAGGGGGAGAGAGGGTTAGATGGGTATCCCGGGGAGTACAGTAACAGCGGAAACAGCGAACACTGCTACTCGCGGACACACGACACCGGGCCTGCGAACACCCGGTAATAACATAACGCGGAACGAAGTTTCTTATCGCGCGGTACGCTGGGTAAGGGGGCTAGGCGAGCGTCACGAAAAGTCCTCACGACACTTTTGCTATAGTGCGTAGTTCGCGGAGAGGGGGCAGGCCGAGAGACCACGCCGTATAATATAGGACTAAAATATCATTATTTTTTTGCATAGCTTTTTTGAGCGCGGCGACCGAACGAGAAATTCCGTAACGAAAATTCCTAACACCTTAATTCGTCAACTTGAAAACAGATGGCAGTAATACACATTATTTTATAATCCGTGCGGAAATCTTAAAATTGCGTGAAGTATATTTTATATTCCCATTATAAAATTTAAAATTATATTACCACATTATCCAAATAATATGTTTTATCAACATAAGATATGTTGAATTCTGGATTAATAAAATAACTTAAAAGAGTGTTTGTAATTTTTAAACGTACAATTACAACTGACAGACTTGACAGGACAAAATCAAAACGCCATTATGATTTATGGCGCCATTTTTGTTTGTTAAGCTATTGCATAGCGTCTATCGCGGGCCTTGAGCGTGGAGGCCGAATCCAGAAATTCCGTAACGAAAAACCCGCCTTCAGGAGGCATTGGTTGTATTGGAAAACTACCGTAATCAGCTGTTTGTGAGAAAGTATATATAGTCTGATTCATAATTAGGTGTTCAAAATGTAAACAAAGGTGTTGACCTATCAAGAAAATGCGTTAGAAATGGTAGTTTCTTTTTTTTTGTCGATATTAAAGTAATACAACAATAATAAAATAATAATCTAAATATATTAAGATTAATTCACATTTTCTAATATTTATATCACCTCAATTTCGTCCCATACAGTAATAAAAATAAAAAACAAAGTTTATGGTACAAAATTAAAATGTGATAATCGTAACACAATCGGAATCCAAGACATTTCTTGTGCTGTCATTTTTAAGTTTCGTAACTAATATTATTCATTTTTGTGATTGTGATCGAATTCGAATGTTTTCTCGTTTACATAACGCGTTTGTTAAATTGTGTATATTTGTTAAATTTTCGTTTTTTGTTGAGATTGTTAAAGTTTTTGTTTCGTGTTAATTTTGACAATGACATTTCTTTGTTTACATTTTGGACACCTAATTATGAATCAGACTATAGGTGTATAGGCATTTTTTATCATCTACGTACAACAGTGAATATCTGTACTCGTATAATTTGTGTACAAAGTGTTTTAAATATGAACAAACAAAGTGCATTTATAAATGAAGAAAGTCACGAAAAAATAGTGAAAGAAAATGAGTTAGTACTCTATGTACATTCATTTTATTATTATTATTATTACAAATGCAGTTTTATTTTTTGTTTTGTTAATTTATATATAATACTGCTATAAAGATAACCAAAATTTTTGATATTAAAATAAGCGATATGAAAATAAGTAGCCCTCTTTTATACACACACACACACACACACACACACACACTAATTCTCAATTTAGATTCTCAATATGTATGTATATATTTATCTGTGTAAATTCATTCTTAATTATGTATATAACAGAAACCATTAAACCAAGCACGTGTACTATTTAGTACCTTTTTTTATGTATAGGTAATACACATTAATGTCGCGCAGAGAAAGTATATATGATATTATATTTATATAAATGTACATTGCGCGAAATTCGATGATCAAACTCTTAATATCGTTATTTTTGTTCAAATTTTTTGAATGAATAATTATTTTGGTGTGTAATTACACTTTTAATACCTAATTATTTATACCTATTATTTATACCTAGATATTTTCTTTTTTTTATAGAGAAGAAAAGCATAAAGAGCTAAAAAAAGAGCTAAAAAGAAAAAGAAATCGTGAACGTCAAAGGGCATATTATCAGCGTCAGAAAAATTTGAAGAAAAATGAAGAAAAGAAAAAAGTACCAAAAACAAATGCTGAACGTCAAAGAGAATTTCGTCAACGTAAAGCAGAAAAATCCTACGTGAATATGTAATTTGATTTAATGATATTTAAAAACAAATTGTAATATATGCCTCAGTATTATTTAACTTTACGATTTCCTCATTTTTCACAGAAAAAGACGAAAATTGTGCAGTAATGAAGAGAATGTCGTGCAAGGTAGGGCTGTTGAAAATATAGAAAATGTTATGCTACAGGAAAATCAATTTCACAGCCATAGATTAGTAAGGATTACTCACTCCTAACAAGAAAATGTAATCAGTTTTGAGAATTGAAATAGTTGCGTAAAAAAGTTTTGCCACGTCTCCGTGCTAAAATGTCCCTAAAATATTTGAAATAATTATTTATTTATTATGTAAATTACGCAGTATTAGCTATTCATTCGTAAATTTTCTCTAAGAATGTTTTTATTTGTCAAGAATTCAAAAAAGGAACTTACTAATAAGCCATTTGTGGCTTCATTCAATTTCAAGGCGGCGAAGTATCTTTACTAATCTATGTTCACAGCCAACGACTTCATATTTATGAACAGCTTAATGAATGCATTACTCCCGAAGTTATTCTACACAGGAACACAGGAATTCCTGGCGATGGTAATTGTCTATTCCACTCGCTCATAAATGTCAGCAGCAGTGATAGCCTAGTGGTTAAGAAACGCGGCCTCTCGATCGATGGGTCCGAGGTTCAAATCCCAGGCACGCTGATTTTCAAATTTATGTGCGTATTAGAAATTAATTATCACTTGCTTAAACGGCGAAGGAAAACATAATGAGGAAACCTGCATACCTGAGAGATTTATAAAAAATCTTAAAGGTATGTGAAGTCTACCAATACGTACTTGTCCAGCGCGGTGGACTATGGCCTAATCCTTCTCATTATAAGAGGGGACCCGTGCCCAGCAGTGGGACAGTAAAGGGTTGATGATGATGATGATGATAAATGTTTTGCAACTTCAAATTGAGACTTGTGACTTGAGAAATCAATTACGCGATTCACCCTATTTAAATTCCTGCCACAATCCGCAAGAAGCATATAACATTCTATCAAGCACAAATGAATTCGGAGATTTGGATTGTTTGTACTTATTCTCAAAAATGTACAATCAAAATGTTTGTGTACATTATTAAGCTATTGCATAGCTTCTATCGCGGGCCTTGAGCGTGGAGACCGAATCCAGAAATTCCGTAACGAAAAAACCTAACACCCCCCACTCCGACCGGCACAGCGGTGATACTTTTTAGTAACGATCTGTGCGCCCCGGGGCGCACACGCCAGTTGACGGGTTAATGACTTTTTGCATACTGCATAAATAAAATAAATATATAATTTTAATTGCATAAGTTGATAAAAATGCTATGCAATAGCTTTACCGCGGCAGTCTCCGAGTGCCACACGTATTTTTTTTAAATAAACTCTTTTGTTACAGAATCTCCAGTACAAGTTATACATGACCCTATTCCTTTGATAGATCCTCCTAAAGAGATGTTGGAGGTAACAGTACCCAGTATGCACACAGCAGTGGATGTGATGATAAAGGAGGAGCCCATAGATATCCACATGGAGACAGTGGGGGCACTGCGCGGGACTGATGCTTGTGTCAAGAAGGAGACAGTATACCATGAAGGTGATGTTAATGTAATTCCCGAAAGCAGTTTGCAGGTTAATATCTAAGAGTTCTCTGATGTACTTTATTTATTTACTCTCACATCTTATCCTTAAGGATTAGTATGCCAATTGCCAATGTATGAAAAAATATGTATTTTCTTCAAAATGTTCCTTTTCTTTTAATTTGTCACATAACATTACTTCCCAGAATTTGATCCTAATAAGCAACACTATCAGCTGATAGTGGAATAATATAGAGAGTGTATTTCTTTTTTTCAAAATAAACTCGTTCGATTCCCGGCCAGGGAAAAAGATATTCAAAAAAAGTAATGATGCAGTTTTAGTTTTTATCAAAATCGGCCTCGTAACTGGTTTCAGCATTTTTCGCTAATCCTTATGCGCCGCTACCCCTGAGGACTAACCTGGAACACCTCAAAAAATATATGTCTCTAACCACACTTCAAACCAGAACACAGCAGCTTAACACTGCTGTTATAACAGAAATAGGTGTGGCGGTGGTGCCGCCGGAGTCGAACCACAAAGGGTTCTCCCACCTTCAAACCACCACCTTGTTTCGTTTCCAGGTGTCGGTGACAGTGAAGCAGGAGAGTGTGGATGAGGACGAGGGGGAGAGAGGGGCGGATGTGTGTTCCGGGGAGTACAGTAACAGCGGGAACAGCGAACACTGCTACTCGCGGACACACGACACCGGGCCTGCGAAGACCCGGTAAGCGGGTGTACATATTGTGGAACGAAGTTCCTTATCGCGCGGTACGCTGGGTATTTCGGTATTAAATTTTGGTATGACTGTATGTAGTAAGGTTATGACGCGCATGGCTTTCTAAACACATAATAGTGGACAGAGGTTAGGTTAGGTTAGGTTAGATACTGTTATTTTAGTCATATAGATATAATAAATATATATATTTTTTAATTTATATAGCAAATCAACAAAAGTATCGACTACTAAAGTACAAGATAATAGATCACAAAAGAAAACAAATGCGCAAAAATGTAAAGAATATCGTGAGAAACAGAAATTACAGAATATACGAGGACAAAATACAAATAGATCTGATAAATGTTATGAGGGAGACCTATTACAAGTATTTAAAAAACCTAAAACCGATAGAGAGAGATCCAAAGCATATTATGACAGACAGAAACTAAAGAAACCGAAACTAAAAAAAGTACCCAAAACGGCTGCACAAAGATCGAAAGAATATCGCGAAAAACTAAAATTAAAGCAAAATACAGAAGGAAAGACTCACCATCTTCCAATGTAAGATATTACATACAAAATATTTTTTTAAATTAATTATTACTATTTAAGATACCAAAAGTAGCATATAGCCTAGTGGTTAAGAAACTCGGCCTCTCGATCGAGGGGTCCGCTTCAAATCCCAGGCACTCACCTCTGATTTTTCAAAGTTATGTGCGTATTAGAAATTAATTATCACTTGCTTAACGGTGAAGGAAAACACCTTGAGGAAACCTGCACACCTGAGAAATTAAAAAAAATAATCTTAAAGGTATGTGAAGTCTACCAATACGCACTTGTCCAGCGCGGTTGACTTCCCCTAATCCATTTTAAATTGTTAAATGTTATTTACTGAAAAGTCAACATTTTTTTGTGTTGCTTCGGTATAATTGGGAATATCTTGATAAATATGAACTTTTAAAAAAATGATAAGAGACTTTTTTTTTACAAAATTTAGTTCCCTACAAAAAAGTCCTTACAAGTTTTTCTCAAATCGGAATATTGTGTACGAATTTTTAAAAAAATACAATTTTATCAAAAAAATGACCTTAAGTCGCTCGGCGGCACGTGTTTTTTTTTGCTTAAACCAAAAAAAAAAAAAATATGTCTCTCGACATTTGTCGTCAAAAGGAAGGATTTTTTAGGTCTCAAAAAAATATTTTTAACGACCACCCTACTATACATATATATTTTCAATTTATTATTTAGAGAAAAGAAAAGGTGAAGCGGCGAAGTGATCAAGATTGATGCTGTAGCTAGTACATCATCACAAGTAAAAGGGTTAGTCCATCCTCAAACAGCAGCAAATCCACTAAGCTACGAGTAACTAGTAGATAATTACAAGATGGTTAACGAAAGAAAAGGAAACCCACAAGAAACAGAGTTATCGGTGCACACTGAGGTAATATATAACTACTTACTTAGGTTTCTATTTTATAATATAGGAGTAGCAGACGAGCATGCAGTCCACCTGATGGTAAGTGGCTACTGCCGCCCACGGACCTACTACCTGAGGTCGGCCACAGATGCCTTGCTACCCCTGAGGACTAAGCTGGAACGCCTCGGAAAAGTCTGTCAAGGGAGACAGACTTTTCCGAGGCGTCCCAGCCTAACACTAACAACACTTCAAACCGGAACACAGCAGCGCCTAACACTGCTGTTATTAGGTAGAAATAGGTGTGGCGGTGGTGCCGCCGGAGTCGAACCACAAAGGGTTCTACCACCGCTTATTATGTATTATATTATTAGGTATTATATAAAGGGAGTTCTTAAATTAAAAAATAAAATATAACTTATTGAGCCCTAATTTCTTTTAAGGTAATTTATATTGACTTATTACAAATAGCATTCTTTGCCAAAGGGCCATATCAAAGGCCTATTACAAAATTAAAAAGGTTAAAGGTTATCCGGATTTGCGATTACACGGATTATAACCGAAACTAATTATGTATGTATATAGTGTAAGAAAATATGCATATCTTATTTGGGAAAATGCATCTTGATATTTAAAAAAGCTGATTTTAGTTGATAAGTATTTGTTGCTTTTAATCTTATATATAAAATTCTCGAGTCACAATGTTAGTTACCGTACTCCTCCGAAACGGCTTTACCGATTTTCACCAAATTTTATATGCATGTTCAGTAGGTCTGAGAATCGGCTGCTATCTATTTTTCATACCCCTAAGTGATAAGGGTTGTTCACCCTTAATTTTTTTTATTTATATGGCAACACAACGTTTGCCGGGTCAGCTAGTCAATTTATATTAATTATGATATTATAATTTAATTCAGATGGATGAAGGCGCCGCAACGGAAGCACTTTATCGGAAGTTACTTTCCAAGAATCGGAATTGTCTGGTCTGGACCACTTGGAGAGGTCTTGTAACATCTACGGAGAGTATATCATGAGCATTCGATGGCTGGGATGGAGGAATCACAATTGGTGGCAAAAAGATCAAACTGAGATTTGCAGATGACATCACACTATTTGCATCAGAGGATTAGATGGCAAATTTGTTTTGGAGAGTGGGGATCCAGAGCAAGGTGGTGGGGCTGTCGATTAAAAGGCGAAGACCAAAGGTTTTAAGGTAGTAGACCCCTGTGGTTCGACTCCGGCGGCACCACCGCCACACCTATTTCTGTTATAACAGCAGTGTTAAGCACTGCTGTTCTGGTTTGAAGGGTGTGGTAAGGGAGACATACTTTTCCGAGGCGTCTCAGCTTAGTCCTCAGCGGTAGCAGCACATCTGTGGCCGACCTCAGATAGGAATATCTAATCCTATCTGGGATTGCAGATAGCCATGGGCGGCAGAAACTTACCATCGGTTGGACTGCATGCTCGTCTACTACACCCATATTATAAAAAAAGAACCAACAAGTCGATTCTTCACCAGCAAAAAATTAAAACCGGGTTGTCTACTTTGGCCACATAGCACGAAGAGAGCCAAACAACCTTGAAAAGTTGTGAGCAAAGTAGACGGGAGAAGACCTAGAGGCCGATCAACTAGCCGATGGTCTGACTCCATAAAAGATATGGGACTTTCAGTGACAACTGCCAGACAAGTGGAAGACAGGGTAGCATGGAAGCTCATCAGATCACCCACAGGATTACCAGAGTACGACCTTCAGAACTGAAGAAAACGACGAAGAACTTGCTATATATTGACGACCCGCGTGGCAGAGCGGTCACCATACCGGGTTCGATCCCCGGCCAGACAAATACCTGAATCATGAACTTAGATGTCTGTTCTGGGTCTGGGTGTTGTGTCTTCGTCTTTGTGTGTGTCCATGGCACCCACGTCACAGGGAATCCTGTGGGGCTGTGAGTGTAGAAAGCGTACTTTTTCTAGAATAAATTTGTCTCCTTATGCCAAGACGATCACTTACTATAATTTAGTCAAAGATTATAAATAATTTTCCCGCAAATAAATGTTGAATGATATTTAAAATTATATATTGTAACAGAACGTCGTACTATCCGCCTTATGAACGCACACGCACACATTGACAATTACGATAAGAAGATGGTGGGACGAGTCTACGCACCGAACGCACACAGCGGCGACATCAAACGATATAAATAGCGCGCGCCGCTTGCCGAGATTCATTCGCTAGTTAGATGGCAACGAGTGCGATAGCCCCGCAGTCCACTCGGAGTCTTCAGCTTAACTTGAGCGGTAGCCACGCAGCCCTCAAGGAAAGCCAGCTAGGAGGTCAAGGGATGCGATAGCCCCGCAGTCCATCCCAGGGACCATTCATAGGATCTTTCATTAGCTAAGCAGCGCTTGACTTGAGCGGTAGCCCCGCAGCCCTCAATGAAAGCATTAGCTAGGAAACCATTTCTGTATGTTTTATGTACAAGTATGAATAAACACAGTTCTTAGTCATCTATCTGTCGTTTTTCTCATCACACGTCATCATAATATTAATTATATTAAAAAATATAAATTATATATTATTTAGTCTTCAGTGATAGCGTAGTGGTTAAGAAACCCGGCCTCTCTATCTAGGGATCCGAGGTTCAAATCCCAGGCACGCACCTCTGATTGTTCAAAATTATGTGCGTATTACAAATTAATTATCACTTGCTTAAACGGTGAAGTAAAACACCGCGACGAAACCAACATACCTGAGATATTTATAAAGAAAAAATCTCAAAGGTATGTGAAGTCCACCAATACACACTTGTCCAGCACGGTGGACTATTGCCTAATCGTTCTTATTCTGAGAGGAGACCCGTGCCCAGCAGTGGGACGATACTGCCATTGACTAATATAAATTAGGGCCATTGACTAATATAAATAATAAATTAATAATTTAATGTATCAGTCATCAATTCTGCATACCTTTGAGATTTTTTTTATAAATCTCTCAGGTATGCAGGTTTCCTCACGATGTTTTCGTTCACCGTTTAACACGTGAGAATTAATTTCTAAACCCCTATTAACATCTATAAAATAAAATTGGACCCTCTGATGACAAACGCAACCCAAATGTAATATTCCAATGGACTAACGCTCACGCTTTTACTCACGCTTTGCAACTAGTCTAGTACAAAGCTTCTTACTAACAGCATGTATTCAACAAAACTCGTGATCAAGATCCAAGGGCCGTAGGGCCGCCTCGAGCAGCGAAGTGCCCTGACGGGCACTATTATGAGAAATAAAAAACGCTGAGGACGGCCACCGGGAGGGGTTTTAGTGCGGTAAAAATCCCACATAACCCAGCGTCGCTCCCACGTCGTCGGGTATCTTTTGAAGGTTTCCCCCTCGTCAACAAAAAAAAAAAGGGTCTCAGGGTCTAGGACTAAAGTCGTAGGAGGCCCGCGGCGGGAAGTTGAATGAAGGCCTAGTGTTAAAATTTTGCCAGTGATTCGGTGATTTCTTTTTCGCTGAAGGATACACACTTCATCGATTGTTTGGGGTTCTGACGTCCTTTTTTTAGCAATTATGCAGGTCCCCCAAGATCGGAGGCCCGGGGCGGACATCCCCTCAATCTTAAGCCGCTAGGGCCCTCTGATGACAAACGCAACCCAAATATAATATTTCAATAGACTTTCCCGCTTTGTACTCGCAAAGCTTCTTACTAACAGCATGTACCAGAACTCGTGATCAAGATCCAAGGGCCGTATGGCCGCCTCGAGCGGCGAAGTACCCTGACGGGCACTGTCATGAGAAATACTGTGACACTGTGGCAGATTGCTCTGCCACAGTGTCACAGTATTTCTCATGGCAGATTGCTCTGCCGCAGTGTCACAGTATTTCTCTGGGTCTAGGGTCTCTGTCCCTGTAGTTCCGGGACGAGAATAGGGCTACGGTATCCCCTGCCTGTCGTAGGAGGCGACTAAAAGGGGGCTTCCGGGGTTGCGGACGGCAAGAGTGGGAGCTCGAACCGTCCAGCAAGCGACCCCGGGAAGGACGGCGGTATGTGTGCTCGCATACCGTCGTAAACATCAGATGGTGTGGGAGGAGCGAAAACTGCTCCCCCAGGGCAGAGCCCGGTCGGGGCATCGCGCTTGGAGGGCCCCGGGCGCTGAGGACGGCCGCCGGGGTGTTTTAGTGCGGTAAAAATCCCACATAACCCGGCATCGCTCCCACGTCGTCGGGTACCTTTTAAAGGTTTCCCCCTCGTCAACAAAAAAAGGGTCTAGGACTAAAGTCGTAGGAGGCCCGCGGCGGAAAGTTGAATGAAAGCTCAGTGTAAAAAGTTTGCCAGTGATTCGGTGATTTCTTTTTCGCTGACGGATACACACTTCATAGATTGTTTGGGGTTCTGACGACCTTTTTTTAGCAACTGTGTTTAGAAGCTCCCCAAGATCGGAGGCCCGGGGCGGACCTCTTCCCCCCCCGCCGCTAGAGTTCTGCCACTTATAAAAAAGGCAGGTGTTGCTCGTAGCATTGCTATCGGCCCAGCTGTCACCGGTCCACAGTCCACATTTAGCCCTCCCCCTAGGGTGACGTCACATATTTTACAATTTTATATCGAAATTAAACAGCAGTTTTGAAATTATTTCTTATTTCCATTTGAATTATCCATTCATATAATATAATTGTACATATTACGTTTGGAATTTGACGTCCCAAAATTCAGGGATTAGTCTCCCCGTCTCCCCACATAGACTGGAGACGGGGGAAAACCAGCAATCTTCTTTACAGCAGCTATGCTTCATGCAATACTCTTCATCACCTCTGCGAGTCACTCTGTATAGCCATGTGACTGTAAATACAAATGTTGATTAAAATTAAAACTTTATAGACCACGTAAAACTGCTAGTCCGCTCTGAATATAGAAATGAATCGCGTCGTCACAACAAATTGTATGACTACACCTGCTCGCAACAACTTCAGAGCGGACTAGCAGTTTGGCTTACTTAATTTAAGAATAAATTTTATTGTATATAGTTATTGAAATATTGTTTTTAAATGTAAATTGACTTAACAATTCTGTATAATAAAAGTAATAAATGTGATTGTGTCGCATTTATTTTAATATTAAATATTTTCTCTGATCTTAATAATTATGCTATTTGTACATAATATAAGAGTAGCAGACGAGTATGCAGTCCACCTGATGGTAAGTGGCTCCTGCCGTACGGACATCTGTAATCCAGAAGATTAGATTTCTATCTGATGTCTATCGTAAATTCGCCGCTGCCCCTGAGGACTAAGCTGGAACACCTTGGAATGTCTCCCTTACTCTTCAGATCAAAACACAGCAGCGCTTAACACTTAAAACTTATAAATGAAAGTGGTAGAACCCTTTGTGGTTCGATTCCGGCGGCACCAACGCCTCACCTATTTCTACCTAACAACAGCAGTGTTAGGCGCTGCTGTGTTCCGGCTTGAAGGGTGTGGTAAGGGAGACAGACTTTTTCGAGGCGTTCCAGCTTAGTCCTCAGGGGTAGCGGCGCATCTGTGGCTGACATCAGGTGGGAATATGTAATCCTATCTGGGATTGATTACAGATGTCCATTGGCAGCAGTAGCCACTTACCATCAAGTGGACTGCGTGCTCGTCTGCTACTCCTATATTATATAAAAAAATAGGTGTGGCGGTGGTGCCGATAGATTCGCACCACAGATTTTCTGCATATCGTGATTACATAGTAAAATGTCGCATTCCACGATGTTTTCGTTATTTTTAATACATATTGATATATCTGCTGTTTTTATTATTGTCTATCGCTTTTTTACTTTATCATAACACCTGCTACAAATGCTCTACATCCACCCTGGGTTGACTTAGAGAATGCCACCAGGAATTATGTTTGCCCTTTTGTAGATTTCTTCTTAGAGGCATAGATTAGTAAAGATTACTCACTCCTAACAAGAAAATGTACCCAGTTTTGTGAATTGAAATAGTTACGTAAAAAAGTTTTGCCACGTCTCCGTGCTAAAATGTCCCTAAAATATTTGAAATAATTATTTATTTAATATGTAAATTACGCAGTATTAGTTATTTATTCCTAAATTTTCTCTAAAAATGTTTTATATTTGTCAAGAATTAAAAAAAAGAACTTACTAATAAGCCGCTTGCGGCTTCATTCAATTTCAAGGCGGCGAAGTATCTTTACTAATTATAGAGGTGATGCATTTTTTTCTTTAAAATAAATAAATAATTTTAGTCTTCAATAATTTCACCTTTAGTACCTCTCAATGCGTTGCAACGTTCGATTCATTCTAGCTAGTTTCTGACAGATGCCCGTAAGGCCCCGGGCGACCATATCCAATGCTCTGTAACTTCGTTGTGCGGCTTCTGCCCTTATCCTCGCTGACTGTACCAGGGCCCTTCTGGTTGCTTGGAGCGATACTGGTCTTCGGCGACGTGTAGGGGATTGCGGGTGGTTTGGGGGAGATCGGGGGTGGGGAGGGGGAGATTGGGGGTGGGTAGGGGGAGAGCGGGGGTAGCTAGGGACATATGGGGATGAAGGGGTGTCTTGGATATCATCAGGGCGCGGAGAGTACTGCGCACTCGATGAACTTGCTGAAGGCTGTTGACAGAAATATATATTTTTTTTTAATATAGTTTTGTTATATTAGAGTAACAGACAAACATGCAGTGATAGCCAAGTGGTTAAGAAACTCGGATCTCGATCAACAGGTCTGAGGTTAAAATCGATTTTCATTATGTGCACATTATAAGTTAATTATCACTTGCATAAACAGTGAAAAAAAACATCGTGAGAAAACCTACATACCTGCGATTTATAAAAACAATCTCAAATGCATGTAAAGTCTACCAATACGCACTTGTCCAGCGCGGTGGACTCTGGCCTGATCCTTCTCATTCTGAGAGGAGACCCGTGCCCAGCAGTGGGACAGTAGTGGGTTGATGATGATAAGAACATGCAGTTCACCGAATGGTAACTATACTATATGGCTACTAACAGTGCCGCCTTTGGATATCTGTAATCAATCCCAGATAAGATTTGATTCTCACATGCAGCCCGCACAGATGCGCCGCTACACCCTGAGGACTAAGCTGGAACGCCTCTGAAAAGTATATCTCCCTTATCACACTTCAATCCAGAACACAGCAGCGCTTGACACTACTGTCATAACAGATATAAGTATGGCGGTGGTGAATCCGAACCACAAAGGGTCTACTACCTAAAATCCATTGTCCTTACCTCTGGAAAGGGCTCCACTCTGCTTGCAGGGCCCTGACCAAAGTCCTCCCCGACAACTTGGAGGAACTTGCTCTCTATTTCGCTCAAGGGCGGCTCCGTGGACCCCTCGTCCCATGATTGTGAGCGTAGGACGGACGACCGTTTCTTCAATTTCGCCTTATAGTCCACCCAATACTAAAAAAATATGCATTTGTTTAAAAAACAATATAAGAATAGTTATTGTATATTAGTACAATATGCATTTGTTTAAATAACAATACAAGAATAGTTATTGTATTTTAGTAAAATATGCATTTGTTTAAAAAACAATATAAGAATAGTTATTGTATATTAGTACAATATGCATTTGTTTAAAAAACAATATAAGAATAGTTATTGTATATTAGTAAAATATGCATTTGTTTAAAAAACAATATAAGAATAGTTATTGTATATTAGTAAAATATGCATTTGTTTAAAAAACAATATAAGAATAGTTATTGTATATTAGTACAATATGCATTTGTTTAAAAATAAAAACACCCTACACTCACATCTCCACACTAGGATTCCCTGTGTCGTGGGTGCCATGGACACACACAGAGACAAATACACAAACACCCAGACCCAGAAACAGAAATCTAAATTCAACATTTAGATATCTGTCTGGCCGGGGATCGAACCCGGGACCCTCTGCGCTCCCACGCTCCTGCTCCGCCACGTGGGTGTTTAAAAAACAATATAATAATAGTTATTGTATATTAGTTGTTCACTTGTAGCAGTGATAGCTTAGTGGTTAAATTCGGCTTCTCGATCTAGGGGTCCGAGGTTCAAATCCCAGGCCTGCACCTCTGATTTTTCTAAGTTATATGCTTATTACAAGTTTATTATCACTTGCTGTAACGGTGAAGGAAAACATGGTGAGGAAACTGTAATCAGGAAACATATCTGAGACATCTTAATAAAAGTTCTCAAAGGTATGTGAAGTCTACCAATTCGCACTTGTCCAGCGCGGTGGACTATGGCCTAATCCTTCTCATTCTGAGAGGAGACCCGTGCCCAGCAGTGGGACAGTGATGGGTTGAGGGCAACTATTTAAATTCAGCCAATTTTTATAAATTTAATGTCATCGTATGTACTGCTTTTACGAATAATTGAATTGATCAATAAATAAATTAAATAATTATTTTATAATAATCAATCAATTGATTGAATAATAATACTTTAAGAACTTTTTATTCAAATCTTTTAGGAATGTAGGTTTCCTCACGATGTTTTCATTTTTTTTTGTTTTTTATAATATAGGAGTAGCAGACGAGCATGCAGTCCATCTGATGGTAAGTGGCTACTGCCGTCCATGGACATCTGTAATCAACCCCAGATAGGAATAGATATTCCTAACTGAGGTCGGCCACAAATGCGCCGCTACCCCTGAGGACTAAGCTGGAACGCCTCAGAAAAGCCTGTCTCCATTACCACACCCTTCAAACGGGAACACAGCAGCGCCTAACACTGCTGTTATAACAGAAATAGGTGTGGCGGTGGTGCCGCCGGAGTCGAACCACAAAGGGTTCTACCACTAAATTCTCATTCACCGCTAAAGCAAGTGATAATTAATATCTTATACGCACATAACTTTGAAAGATCAGAACGTGCCTGGGATTCGAACCTCGGACCCCTCGCGAGAGCGAATTTCAACCATGAGGCTTTTATAGTCCGCGCCAAGCTTCTAGTCCGTTGAAGTTGTTGCGCGCAGGTGTAGTCGGAGAGCCAATGCGGTCGAACACAACTACAAGCATATACTCCGTAGCAACGTAAGGGCACACTAACACAGCTATACCATCTTACTTCTTAATATGTATTAGTAAATATTATGGATTAGAAAGATTACTCACTCCTAACAAGAAAACGTAATCAGTTTTGACAATTGAAATTGTCACTGTCATCTATTTTCGTTTCGGAAAAATATTTAAAAAATGTAGTTTTAGAGCATTTACGAATGAAACGATTTCTCCGCACTTTTTCTTCGATTTCGTGGTTTTGCACCACTTAGCTGCACATGTCGGCATTGTTCCGCGTAAAGGACCATGATAGCCATTAAATGGCTGACACATTTGTCGGCCGTTTAAGCCATTTAATGCTTTCCTTCAATTACAAGGCGGTGACACTTTTCCTTCGATTCCGTGTTATTGCACCACTTAACTGCGCATGTAGGCATTGTTCCGCGTAAATTGACATGACAGCCATGAAACGACTGACAGAATTGTCAGCCGTTTAAGCCATTTAATGGCTTCCTTCAATAACAAGGCGGTGAGATATCTATACTTATCTATGTTACCTTAGACCAGCCTCTCCAATCCTTGTTAGCTCCGTGCCTCTCAGAGTTTAGAAGCTCAGCGACTTCCTTCCATGTTTTGGAAGCGTACTCCTTCGCTTCGAGAGATCTGTTGAAGGCACACGCGATGTCCTTGTGGGTATTTAGGAATTCCCATAACATCTCCAGCTGACGTCCTGAGACACGACGATTTTTGTAACTGAAATAAATTTATATACAGGGTGAATTTTTCAAATAGGCCTTCAGGGCCAAATTCGAAACTATAAGGATTAGCGAAAAATGATGAAAGGAGTTACGAGGCCGATTTTGATAAAAACTAAAACTGCATCATTAGTTTCTTAAAATATATTTTTCCCTAGCCGGGAATCGAACGAGTTCATTTTGGAAAAAAATACACTCTATATTATTCCACTATCTGATAATGTCGCTTATGAGGATCAAATTCTGGGAAGTAATGCTATGTTACAAATTAAAGGAAAAAGATTTTTTTAAAGAAAATACATTTTTTTTTCATACATTGGCATACTAATCCTTAAGGATTATACATAACATATGAATTAAAGACTTATGACTTAATATCCTTAAAGACTTGAAGGTTTGAAGGGTGTGGTAAGGGAGACATACTTATCCGAGGCGTTCCAGCTTAGTCCTCAGGGGTAGCGGCGCATCTGTGGCCGACTTCAGGTAGGCATATCTAATCCTATCTGGGGTTGATTACAGATGTCCATGGGCGGCAGTAGCCACTTACCATCAGGTGGACTGCATGCTCGTCTGCTACTCCATATTATAATATATATCATCTGATGTTAACTAGCAACTGCACATCATCATCATCATCCACCCATTACTGTCCCACTGCTGGGCACGGGTCTCCTCTCAGAATGAGAAGGATTAGGCCATAGTCCACCGCGCTGGACAAGTGCGTATTGGTAGACTTCACATACCTTAGAGATTTTTTTTTAAATCTCTCAGGAATGCAGGTTTCCTCACGATGTTTCCCTTCACCGTTTAGCAAGTGATAATTAATTTCTAATACGCACATAACTTTGAAAAATCAGAGGTGCGTGCCTGGGATTTGAACCTCGGACCCCTCGATCGAGAGGCCGAGTTTCTTAACCACTAGGCTATCACTGCCTGCATCAACTGCACATGGATACCCGCAACCCCTGAGGACTAAGTTGCAACGCCTCGGATAAGTATGTCTCTTACAACACTTCAAACCGGAACACAGCAGCGCTTTACACTGCTGTTATAACAGAAATAGGCGTGACGGTGGTGCCGGAGTCGAACCACAAACCCACAAGTTAGCGGACTACATTATTGTCGCTTACCGGGTGTTCGCAGGCCCGGTGTCTTTATTTAATCCTAACAATATTCCCTTATTGCATCGCTCACCGGGTCTTCGCAGGCCCGGTGTCATGTGTCCGTGAGTAGCAGTGTTCGCCGTTCCCGCTGTTATTATTCTCCCCGGGATACCCATCCGCCCCTCTCTCCCCCTCGTCCTCATCCACACTCTCCTGCTTCACTGTCACCGACACCTGGAACCAATACAATGCCAGACTGAAATACGGTTTTACAGCCGTAAACGAAAATGAAACTACAGTTACCGTTTTATATGAAAACGAGCTTTTGCCCGCGGCTTCGCTCGCGTTACGAAGTAATATTTTCACCCCCTATTTTATCCCCTTGGGGGTAGAATTGATCAAAATCCTTTCTTAGCGGATGCCTACGTCATAACATCTACCTGCATGCCAAGTTTCAGCCCGATCCGTCCAGTGGTTTGGCTGTGCGTTGATAGATCAATATGTCAGTCAGTCACCTTTGAGTTATATATATTTAAGAAAATTAACACATTTACAATGTTTTTATGTGAGAATATATAGGGTGAATTTTTCAAATGGGCCTTCAGGGCCAAATCCGAAACTTAACAAACAGGGCTAAATTAGAACTATAAGGATTATAGTTACTGATTTCGCCCTAAAGGCCCGTTTAAAAAGTTCACCCTGTATATGACATAAGCAGTGATAGCCTAGTGGTTAAGAAACTCGACCACTAGATCGAGGGGTCCAAAGTTCAAATCCCAGGTATGCATCTCTGATTTTTCAAGTTCAGGTTATGTACGTATTAGAAATTAATTATCACTTGCGTGGATGCTGAAGGAAAACATCATGAGGAAATCTGCAAACCTGAGAAATCTTAAAAAAAAAAAGTTTTCTAAGGTATATGAAGTCTACCAATACGCACTTGTCCAGCGCGGTGGACTATGGCCTAATCCGTCTTATTCTGAGAGGATACCCGTGCCCAGCAATGGGACAATACTGGATTGATGATAATGTGAGAATAAGTATGTAAAGTTAGGAGAACTTTTAAATTTACCTGCAAGCTGCTGTCGGGCATTACATTAACATCACATTCCTGGTGTACTGTCTCCTTCTTGACACAAGCATCAGTCCCGCGCAGTGCCCCCACTGTCTCTATGTGGATATCTATGGGCTCCTCCTTTATCATCACATCCACAGCAGCCTCTGTGTGCATACCGGGTACTATTACCTCCAACATGTCTTTAGGAGGTACAACTAATGGAATAGGGTCATATATAACTTGTACTGGAGTTTTTGTAACATTAGGCATTATTTGGAATACTGTGGTAAGGGAGATACCCTCCATGGTAGCAATGCTGTGGTCAACCACAGATAGGAATCCAATCCTACCTCGGATGGATTACACATGTCCATGGGCGGCAGTAGCCACTTACCATCAGGTAAGCAGCATAACAGCAGTGTTAAGCTGCTGTGTTCTGGTTTGAAGGGTAAATCGGTCCAGTGGATTAGGCGTGAAGAAGAGACAAACAGACAGAGTTACTTTCGGATTTATAATATTGGTAAGGATTGTGGTACATATTTTTTATTATTGAAATAAATAATTTTAGTCTTACAAATATTTAACTTTAAATTATCAAGGTTCACCAGTCAGTAATATCATTAAGAAAAATTGTTACTTTATTATTTAATGAGTGTTCACTTTTATCTTTTATTAGATCAGTGGTGTCACCTGCGAAAAGTACACATTGATTTTTTGTACAATTTGGGAGATCATTTATGTAAATTAAGAAAAGTAACGGTCCTATGATACTACCTTGAGGTATTGCATAATTATTTGGTTTCCTATATTTAGATTGCGAAATTATTTTTATAGGTCTATTTTTTACCAAATCTATTTTGGCGATTTCTGTACACTGTTGGCGGTCTTGTAGGTAACTTTTTATTAAGTCAAAAGGCAATTGACGAATGCCGTATTTTTCTAACTTTTCGATTAATTTTTCATGGAGTACAAAATCATATGATTTCGTCATGGTATCCTCTCGTTTAAACTCTCAGATATTATCTTTATTAAATTGAATGATGCAAGAGTACTCGAGCAATTTTTCCTAAAACCAAATTGCTCACTCTTCAGGATGTTGTTCTCATTAAAAAAGTTGGTAAACCGTGAATTTATGGGCATTTCCATAATTTTGGAAAATATGGATATTAAAGTTATGGGTCTATAATTATTAGGAAAGTAATGGATTGACAATATCTTAATTGAATATTTACTTATAACTTACTCTTACTAACTTCAAAACTTGTTTCAGGCAGTTCCTGCTCTGCACCTATTTCCAAGTCTTGTTCAGATACCTGAAAAAATGCATTTTTAAAACACTTTATTAGATTTTTTTATAATATGGGAGTAGCAGACGAGCATGCAGTCCACCTGATGGTAAGTGGCTACTGCCGCCCATGGACATCTGTAATCAGCCCCAGATAGGAGGCTATCTAAGGTGAGGCTACAAATACACCGTTACCCCTGAGGACTAAGCTGGAACGCCTCGGAGAAGTCTGTCTCCCTTACCACAACCTTCAAACCACAACACAGCAGCGCCTAACACTGCTGTTATTAGGTAGATATAGGTGTGGCGGTGGTGCCGCCGGAGTCGAACCACAAAGGGTTCTACCACCTTCATCCTACGTATAATATCATAACTGCAAAATGACAATTTTACAGGAGAGCGTTTCAAAGTTTCCAATATGCTAAAATGCGAGTAATATAAGGTATATATATTTTATTTTATACGCTTTATAACGTTACTTATGTCGATAAAACACATTAAAATAAGGCAATTAAAGCAATAAAAACGAAAAGGTACTTTTGTAGGTGGTATATTATACGCAGGAGGGATGGAAATGATGGTTCAAAAGTCCTTATTCGTGAATTTGAACTTGACGGGATAGATAAAATCTCCGTGACGGATGATTCGCTTACTTGTGAACGCATAATTTTTCGCATTCTATAAGCACGCACACGTTCTGCTGCTGTTTTTTTCATTGGTTTCTTTATTGACAAGCCTTGACGAATTTTTTCCGCTTCCCTGGCTGCTTTCTTTCGATTGAAATAATTTTTACAATGCTCTGCATTTGTTTTACCCATCTTGAAAACTGGAATAGAAATTGAACGGTGCTATTAATAGTTATCAAATCAAACCTAAAGAATCTTAGACTGATGAAAATTTGTTGTAAGAAGTATTAGAAATTATTAATAAATATTAAAATTTAATATTAATAATTAAATTTAATAATATATACAGGGTGAACTTTGTTAAAAATATGTATTGTCTTAAAATTGTGGCTTTTCCTTTAATCTATCACATAACATTACTTCCCAGAATTTGATCCTTATAAACGACACTATCAGATAGTGGAATAATATAGAGGGTGTAATTTTTTTCAAAATGAACTCGTTCGATTCCCGGCGAAGGAAAAAGATATTTTAAAAAACTAATGATGCAGTTTTAGTTTTTATCAAAATCGGCCTTGTAACTCCTTTTAGCATTTTTCGCTAATCCTTATAGTTTCGGATTTGGCCCTGAAGGCCCGTTTGAAAAATTCACCCTTTATATCTAAATTGAATATTTCCTTATACCTTACTTTTACTAACTTCGAAACTTGCATCAGACAGTTCCTGCTCTGCACCTATTTCCAAGTCTTGTTCGGATACCTGAAAAAATGCATTTATAAATACATTAGTCGTTTTTAGAGTTTCATACCCAAAAGGTAAAAACAGAACTATTACTAAGCATCTGCTATCTGTCCGTCTGTTAATTCATAATTCTTTATTTGTATAGAATATGGTTAACAAAGGTCTTATAGCTACAAATTTTCTCTCATTCTGCCGGGTTGGCGTGCAAATTTTGTACAATTAGTTATTAAAAACAATTTGCCAAGTTACGGGGCTCTTTCCCTTGAACTGTTCTGGTTTGAAGGGTGTGGTAAGGGCGACATACTTTTCCGAGGCGTTCCAGCTTAATCCTCAGGAGTAGCGCATCTGGGACCGACCTCAAGTAGAAATCTATTATCTGAAGCTGACTACAGATATTGGCGACGATCACCAGTCACCATCAGGTGCACTGCGTGCTCGTCTGCTATTACTATATTTGAAGGTGGTAGAACCCTTTGTGGTTCGACTCCGGCGGCAACACCGCCACACCTATTTCGGGTGTACTTCCGTTTAGAACATACCTCCAATCGATCTGAATTTTGGTACACATATGGATTTTGGCTCCCTAATTAAGAATACCATACTCAAAATACCCGCAAATTATATTTTCAAGGTCAAATTACTGAAAAATGATTTTTTTAATGGTTTTCCGCGTATATTGCAGCAAACATGAACGTTAGAGAAAAATGTTTCAAACAAAAGTTGTAGACGCTAAAAAGATCAACATTTTTTGTTTTGTATGTTTTCCGCATAAACCCAGTTGTTTGGGAGAAAAATGTGGTGCACTTCCGAAAACCCCCACGTCCGATCGATTTGAAACTTGGCTCGGACTTTCCTTTGGATGTTTGAAGACAACCCCTAAAGGGATTTTTGGCGCATACCCATAGTTACCGAGAAATTAAATTGTGAAAATTGCATTTTAGCACGCGCGTTATATTTATATAGTGCGGAGTTTTCTTTAGTCGGTAATGTAATTTTCCCTGTCCCAACCTAACCTAGCCAATAATATAGTATTGCGTATAGCCTAGCCTATAGTGTTTCGTATTGAATTGGTTAGGTTAGGTTGGAACATATAAGACAACTAGATGACCCGGTGAACTTCGTACCACCTAATTATGAGTGACTATCTGTACCTCGTGGTTTCACTCGTGTAATTTATGTATTATGTCCATAAACTACTGGTAAATATTAGGAAATGGCGACAGGAGAACAGGAAAATAAAAAATACAATTAAATAAAATTCACTCTACCTCTCTGCACTCTGTTATTTTTTTACCGACTTCAAAAAGGAGGTGGTTATCAATTCGGCCGGTATCTTTTTTTTATGTATGTACACGAATTACTCCGCCGTTAGTGAACCGATTTTAATAATTATTTTTTTATTGTGTTATTTTTTATTGTAGGTTCTAATGAAATTACAAAGTCAGTTCATCATTGACTATTTAAGGGTCTGATAATGTGGCTCGGAGACAAAATATGTAACTCCTCAACCGATGGGGATATTTGAGTTGTGTTTGAAGATATTTGGTGTAAGTTCTAACGAAATTGCAAAGTCAGTTCATCATTGACTATTTAAGGGTCTGATAATGTGGCTCGGAGACAAAATATGTAACTCCTCAACTGATGGGAATAATTGAGTCGTGTTTGAAGATATTTGGTGTAGGAGGTTCTAATGAAATTGCAAATCATTGACTATTTAGTTAGGTTAGGTTGGAACACATAAGACAATATAAAACTAAGCGGGCAGAGCGCGGCAGCGCCCTGCGAGCGGGCGGTTCCAATCAATGTAAATTCAGACCGTACCTTAATTCATGATCACGTTTATACAATTTTATATTGTATTAATATAAATGTTATTATGTCATCACTAAAAAGGGTAAAAAAAAAAATTAACAAAAAATACAACCGACTTCTATGTCACTACATAGTAAAAAATAATTCAAATAAATGTTGATTTAGTACATATTTCTGAAGTCGGCGCTCAATATATTTCGTTCGAATTATTTTTTACTTTGTAGTGACATAGAAGTCGGTTGTATTTTTTGTTATTTTTTTTACAAACACGCGAAAAGAAGTACCTATAACTTCAATAACGGTTTTTTTTAAAGAAAGTTTATTTACTTATAGTACTCTAATCGGGTTGTTGAATAGCTAAAAATGCTGAAACAGGTGTGTAAATAGAAAGGCGATTTATAACAGTCTTAAGGGTTGATCTAAAAAAACAAACAGTGACTCAGATGCTTCATTATGTCTTATGATAATTTTCTTAGTGCTCCAAATTAACGGATATTAAATTAAAGTTCCATACCCGATTAAACGACCCTAAAGGTTGATTTTCCAAAAACGGTGAAAAATGTGTTCTATTATTTTGAATCAAAAAGCTAAATTCCAATTTTCATAGACTTTGCTTCAAAATCTGCCGATTTCTAAACGAAGTGTCTTCTAAAGCCAAATGCAAATTTTTACAGTTTTTGCTTCCAAATTAACGGATTTTAATATAAAATTCCAACCCCTACTTAACCAACTTAAGGGTTGATTTTGCAAATATCGTAAAATAGATATTTAATTACTTTCTATCGAAATCCTATCAAATACCAATTTTCATATAGATTTGCATCAAAACTGGGGGACTTTAATACAAACTTTCAACTCTTATTTATTCACGGAAACGCGGTCGAACAGGATAAAAAGTATCCTATGTCCGTCTCCTGGTTCTAAGCTACCTCTCCACCAATTTTCAGTCAAATTGGTTCAGCCGTTGTTGAGTTATAAAATGCTTCACGAAAACGCGGTCGAACGGGATAAAAAGTATCCTATGTCCTTTTCCTGCTTCTAAGCTACCTCTCGATTAATTTTCAGTCAAATTGGTTCAGCCGTTCTTGAGTTATAAAATGACTTCACGGAAACGCGGTCGAACGGGATAAAAAGTATCCTATGTCCGTTTCCTGGTTCTAATCTACCTCTTTACCAATTTTCAGCTAAATCGGTTCAACCGTTCTTGAGTTATAAAATGACTTCAAGAAAACGCGGTCGAACGGGACAAAAAGTATCCTATGTCCGTCTCCTGGTTCTAAGCTACCTCTCCACCAATTTTCAGCCAAATCGGTTCAGCCGTTCTTGAGTTATAAGTGGAGTAACTAACACGACTTTCTTTTATATATATAGATAAAACTAAGCGAGCAGGGCGCGGTAGCGCCCTGCGAGCGGGTGGGTCCAATCCAGACCTTACCTTTATTCATGAGCACATTTATATCGTACTCAAAATACCCGCAAATAATATTTTCAAGGTCAAATTGCTCAAAAACGATTTTTTTTGATGTTTTTTGTGCTTTTTGCGATAAATATGAACGTTAGAGAAAAACGTTCCAAACAAAAGTTGTAGACCGTAAAGAAATACATATTTTTTGTTCTATGTTTTGTGTGGACCCAGTTGTTTCAGAGAAATATAGCAGCAAAAAAAATCGTTTTTGAGCAATTTGACCTTGAAAATATTATTTGCGGGTATTTTGAGTACGATATTCTTCATCTGCGGGTCGAAATCCATAGGTGTACCAAAATTCAGATCGATCGGAGGTATGTTCTAAACGGAAGCTTATCCCCTATTTCTACCTAACAATAGCAGTGTTAGGCGCTGCTGTGTTCCGGTTTGAAGGGTGTGCTATGGGAGACAGACTTTACCGAGGCGTTCCAGCTCCTAGTCCTCAGGGGTAGCGGCACATCTGTGGCCGACCTCAGGTAGAAATATCTAATCCTATCTAGGGATGACTACAGATGTCTATGGGCGACAATTACCACTTACCATCAGGTGGACTGCATGCTCGTCTGCTATTTCTATAACAAAAAAACAATACCTCTTCTTTCACAATACTCCTATCATCCTGAGTTAGAATGAGAGGATCATCTTCTGGTTCTCCGGAAGTCACATATTTTGGACTTGATATAACGGAAGAACCACTTGAACTCGCATCACTTTCATTTGGATCTATTATTTCTGTCATTAACTTTTTACACTGCCCATACGGTATACAAAATTCTGGGGCTCCTTTCCTTTTCTGTGCTCGATTTCGCTCATATATTGTAGGCGTTTTGGCTAAAATAAAATAACTTTTTCACATAACTTATAGTTCGCGCCAAACTGCTAGTTCGCTCTGAAGTTGTTGCGAGCAGGTGGACAGACACAGAACAGACAGCAGGACCCTTTTGGTCGAGAGTGGCAAGGGATAGGGTCTATTGGAAGGAATTGGAGGAGGCTTATGCCAAAAGGCACACCGAACTTAGGGACTTCCTGTAACCCTAGGTTTGAGGAATAAAAGGCTATAATAATAAAAATGAAAAAGGAAAATATTTTATTTGTATCAACATAGTTAATGTTATCGCCAAACTGCTAGTCGGCTCTGAAGTTGTTGCGAGCAGGTGTAGTCATACTATTTTCTATGGCGACGCGATTCATTTCTATATTCTGAGCGTACTAGCAGTTATAGTCCCCATAAAACTGCTAGTACGCTCTGCAGTGGCGGATTTCCCAGCAGACTGAGTAGGCTTCAGCCTAGGGCGGCAGATTTTTGGGGCGGCAAATTTGGGGACCGAATTTTTTTTTTGTTAAGTAGGAAGCTAGTTCTTTCATGCCTTGTCATGAACTGGCGAGACGAGCAAAAAACAACGGGAAACATGTTCTGAGCCGAAGTGGCGAGCATAAAAAAAAACACAGGAGCGCAAACTAACTAATCCGATAAACTACCTAGTCCAGAAACTACCTAGTCCAGAAACTACCTAGTCCGGGAAACTACCTAGTCCCTGAACCTGTTGCAGTATATACGCCTCACCTCTAGTAAGACATGACAATTGTAGAAGCAGGGGCGGCAAAAACTGTACAGCTTATACCTTACATTTTTTTAAATTCGCTACTGACACTCTGAATATAGAAATGAAATGTTAAGCTTGTAATGCAAAGTACTTTAACGACACTTAGGAAACCAAATTGTTAAATATTAGTGCATTCACCCAATTACTTGCATAAAAGAAATAACAATTATATACGTAACTTACATACAATAATTCATAAAGTATTGTGTGTCCTACTTAAATATAATATCTCATTTTTAACCGACTTCAAAAAGGAGGTGGTTATCAATTCGGCTGGTATATATATATATTTGTTTTATGTATGTACACGAATTAGCCGTTAGTGGACCGATTTTAATAATTATTTTTTTATTAATAGAGATGAGCTGGAAGTTGGTCCCATTTAAATATGGTTAGGATCCATCGATGGGTTCTGGAGAAAATGAGGGGTACTCCTCCACCCATGTAAATATAATAGCCATAACTTCGCCGTTTATGAACCTATTTTAATGCCTTTAATTTCGTGTGTGGACAATTGCTACAAGTTGGTCCCATTTAAATATGTAGAGGATCAGTGTGGGTTCTGGAGACAAAATAAGTAACTCCTCAACCGATAGGTATAATTGAGTTTTGTTTGAAGATATTTGGTGTAGGTTCTAATGAATTTGCAAAACCAGTTTATCATTGACTATTTAAGGGTCTGATAATGTGGCTCGGAGTCAAAATATGTAACAAAATATGTAATGTCAAATTAGACACGCTGTTTACATCGTTATCCAACGAAATATATTGAGCGCCGACTTCAGACATATGTACTAAACCAACATTTATTTCAATTATTTTTTACTTTGTAGTGACATAGAAATCGGTTGTATTTTTTTGTTAATTTTTTTTAAATAGGTATAATCTGATATTCATTTACTCACCGAATAGGCTCCTTGGGATAATTTAAATATGAAATATACTTCTGTTTTCTCGTATTATTTATACAAACTGTACAGTACACAACCATTTTACAAGTAAGATCTTATTATTTACACTTTATAACTAACTATTTATGGTTCTCTTCACTTAAAATAATTAAAAATTATAAAAAAGACACCGGTGATGTGCAAACCCTTTATTTGTCAACACTGTCAACAGTAAATCGTAAAACAGTAAAAGCACAGTATAAGGATATACAGTAATTTAACTCGGCCCTGTCCTTGAATTAGATACCTACGGTTGCGCTGGGCACGGTAACGCGTTAGGGCTGCCTGCCTACAGTTTTTTAATTACATCTGCATACTTGACTTTCTTTTTAATTTTTTGATTGTAAATGTTGTATTTTTTTATTCATACAAATGAATGCTATAGTTAATTATATAGAAAGTGTTGAATGAAAATGCATGTTATGTTTTTTAATATGTATATATTACGTAATAAAAACTATTCTTATAATTGGGTACTTGACAGTTACAACAATAAAATATGAAATATGTTCGACATGATAGCTTATAAATTAACATAAATTATGCAAAATTTAGTTTAAATATTTAATACAATATTTAATAATAATTTTAATTAGAGATGCGCCGAATAGTGGTTTCACCGAATAACCGAATACCGAATATTATTCGGTTTAACTTTCACCGAACTGGATATTCGGCCGAATGATTCGGTTTACCAATTCATTGTTTTGCCGCGTAAACAGGTTCTAATATTTCTTTTATAGTGTCCATTATTGTCAATTTGCCAGTTACCTGTGTTCATTAAAACTTTGATTTAAGTTGTAAAAAGAAATACTGATTTGAGGTTTAAAATAAATGTTAACTATACTAACTTTAGAATCTATAGAAATAATTAAAATTTAAGTGTCTGTTTGTAATGTCAAAATAACAACATTTTACTAAGACCATATAACATAAAAGGAAAATATAAAATATACGGTACATACGGTACTTTTAACGAAAAAGAAAAATATTTCAAATTTGGTTTGTTCCGGCTAATCTTTAAAATGGCTGTACTGATTTTGATGGGACTTTCACTGGCAATTAGCTGATGTTATAGACAGTAACATAGGCTACATTAATTTTGGAAAAAGAATTAGGGATAAGCGCAAAAAAGTTAAATCCCATGAAAACTTCAGAGTATTTACACTTTTAACGCGGGTGAAACCGCGGGGCACAGCTCGTAAGTAATAAATATGTTCTTTTAAGGTTTCAAAATAAATGTTGATTTGAAGTTTAATTGCTTTATGTTATTAAATTATCATAGGATTTCTTTGACTTAAAATATAACATAAATCTTACATAAGAAGTTTTGTGTTTTAGTTATGTACCGTGTCGTGTATACACGAAAGTAGACATACCTACTCGAACCGAATATATTCGGCACCAAAACCGAATAATTTGGCCGAATACAAATACCAAAAAAGATGCCGAATACGCCGAAAACCGAATACCAAACGAATATTCGGCGCATCTCTAAATATAATCTATACTCCGATTCATAATTGGGTGTCCAAAATGTAAACAAAGGTGTTGACCTATCAAGAAAATACCTTTCAAATGGTAGTTTCTTATTTTTGACGATCTTAAAATAATACAACAATAATAAAATATTGATCTAAATAAATTAAGATCAATTCTCATTTTCTAATATTTATATTACCTCATTCAGAATAGTCCCTCGGCGGCATATCGCGCGAACAAACGGGTGCCGAAAGGCCGCTAAGCCACGCCCTCAGCCTTTGTTGCGCCGCGCGACGACGAATAAATACGACGCGTGCGTTGTGCAAGCAAGCCCTTCGTTTATCAACAGTTTCGAGTTTTATTTTGCGCGGGAATAATAAAAGTTGTAAATTGGTCGAAGAAATAGTTTTATTCTATTAATTCAGAAGAGGGATAACCTCAAATAACAAGCTCTGACACCTGTCTACTGAACCAAAATTACAACAATCATACGTATTTTTTTAAAATATCAAATTGTATTAATTAAAAACTAATCTAATTTAGTAGTAGTAGTACCTAGTAGATTAAGTATCTAGTATTAACATAAAAATCATTGTAATTGTCTTACCTTTCGGAGTTTCCAGGCAGTTTAAAAAATGTTATATCTGGATGTGTTATTGACGAATTGAAGCAACCAAAAACAACACAATATAATCTATAACTTTTCTTCGCCATATTATTCTTGAAACAACAAAATATCTTACAAAACCGTCACATAACCCGCTCGTCACCGTGGCACATTCACGACACTGCGTGTACCGAGTGTTTACTTACCTCGAGGCGAGTAGGCGTGGCTTGCGTTTCGTGCGTTTGTATGAAGATAAAATACTGTATATCCTTATACTGTGGTAAAAGTCAACAGACCGAGCGACCGTCAACGGGTTATAGGGATGCGAGATCGATTAATCAAAGAATCGATATTTTGGACCAAAAATATCGATTATTGTAATCGATCTCAAGTAATGGATCGATTCAGTAAATCGATCTTTTATCCCAGACAATCAAATTTTGATTTTTTCATAGTTGATTGAATATTAACAAATGTGTATAGACATTTCTTTCTGACGAATACGTATTTCAGTGACAGTTTACATAACTTTTGGAACAAACTGTACAATGATAAGTAGCACATAATATATTGTTCAAAATCACTACAATCAATAGCATTATTGTTAAGTCATCAAATAGTTATACACTTAAGTCAAATAAAACAAGTATGTATTTGGTGACATTATGAATAAATAGAAATGTGTACCTGAACTTTCTCCTGAAGGGCCTGCATCTTCTAATTGTTTTAAGTGTGTTGTTTTGGTCATTACATCCTTTTCACTTTCTTCAATAAGTAACCTTCTTTGTTTTTTGATGGCATATGGACGTTCTGTGCTGATTATTCGTTTTCTCCTGTCTGGTTGGCATTCAAATCTTGTAGGAATACATCCTGGTTTCATACGCACTTGTGAAACCGACCCCATTACTTGATAACGAGTATAATTTTCCATATCATTTGGTAACTGTAAAAAGAATAAAGTTTTAAGTTAATTAAGTACAGATATTGGCGTAACAACGAAATAATCTTATTATGTTTCCGACATTTATTAGACTTTAATTTGTTTTAAGTTATGCCAATACTTTTTTACAAAGCAAGTAAAGTGAATACTTACATCAAAGTGATCTTCACAGAAATAAATTATTATTACACTTAGGAACCGCACACCATCGATATACATTAGGATTCATAGTTATTGCACAAAACACGAAACGAAATGATTGTAAATAACACGCTGGTGACGGCTAGTGTCGAGCTGTCATTTTATTTACGAAGTGATGACGTCACGGCAAGACGCCATTTTTAAATTGTATCTTATTAACGTATTTTTTTCCCCTCAAAACCATAATAAAATTGACAAATAACATTTATTTCGTATAAAGGACATGCCTAGGCATTTTCAAAATCAGTCATCATGTGTATCGTATTGTGTTTATGATGTTACCATAAATCTATAGATGTTACAAAGAATAGTCATAAATAAGAGAATGGTATAAATAAAAATCAAAATTTAGACAAGTATCCCATTAAAAATATCCCATATTTGTGATATTCTGTTGTACCGGAACTAGAATAGGGCTACGGTATCCCCTGCCTGTCGTAAGAAGCGACGAAAAGGGGTTTTCGGGGTTGCGGGCAGCAAGAGTGGGAGATCAAACCATCCAGCAAGCGACCCTGGGTTTGTGTGGTCGCATATCGCTGTAATCACAAGGGGATGTGAGAGGAGCGTAAATTGCTCCCCCAAGGGCAGAGCCTGATATAAGGGCATCGGTTGTGTTCTGTTGGAGATCCCGGAGTTTTCCACCAAACGTCGAGGACGGCCACCGTGGGGGTTTTAGTGCGGTAAAAGTCCCACATAACCCGGCGTCACTCCCATGGCGTTGGGTACCTTTCGAAGGTTTCCCCCTCGTCAACAAAAAAAAAGTGTTCTGTGATTCATGCTGAAAAACCTAATCCCTGCAGAGGACGGTCGAGTGTCGAGTACACAAGATTAACTTGTTTACATACTCTACTCTGTACTCGCCGAGTATGATTGTAATCCAAAAGATTTGGAAGTTGACGACAAGTGTCAACGTTAACAAAAAAAAAAACAATTTTTACAAGTAGCGCGATCTCTTTGTGTAAAAATACATCTATAATAACACCTATAAGAAATAGTTTATATTTGCTCCTTAAAAAAAATGTGAGAGATCCCTGGATGAAATTGGCAGGGCGCATTCAACCAGATGTGGATACATACACGATTAAAACATCCTTTTTTGCAGACAACTCCAATGTATGTGTTTATTTACTAATATAAAGTTATGATTGTTTTAACCATATTGTTATGTTGTTGAAACCATTATTGCTGAAGAAAAAAGAAAAAAATGAGGTTATGTTTATATTATTGTTATCAATAACTTCTTGGATTATTGATAAAATTACTCAATGTTTTAAAATCCCACCAATACTTAATAGGACCTCTACTTAAACTAGACAGAAACTGAAGGTTATATGATAATATCGTTTCGACTATGGATTCTATATCGATATAAATATCGATATTCTTAACTTGACATCGAACTTTCTATGTTCCCGACATCCCTAGTCATGACATATTGAAAAATTATTATTGATTACCAAAACAATTGACGTCACATCTCTTGTAAACAAATACATAAGGATTTTAATGAAACGATGATTTCTCCTGTCTTACACAAGAAATACAGAAATTATCATTATTGTGCTGTAAAAGAATGCAAGAATACGTCTATAAAAACCCCCAATAAACTATGGGTACGGCTACCCACTGATATAAATATGCGCAATACTTGGTTAAAACTCGCCAAACGGGACCCATCGTCCTTATCGGTTGAATCCCGGTTGTTTTTCTGTGAGGACCACTTCGATGTGAGTTCGTTTTACAATATTTTAGTAGTTGACATCTGATGGTAAGCTACTTCTGTAGACATCTATTTGTTTTTTTATATTATATTAATAAGTGTAGCAGACGAGCATGCAATCCACTGGATGGTAAGTGGCTACTGCCCAAGGACATCTGTAATCAGCCCCAGATAGGATTAGGTACTCCTATCTGAGGTCAGCCACAGATGTGCCGCTATCCCTGAGGACTAAGCTGGAACTTCTTGAATAAGTATGTCTCACTTACCACATCCTTCAAACCAGAACACAGCAGCGCTGACTGCTGTTATGAGCTACAAATAGGTATGGTGGTGGTGCTGCCGGAGTTGAGACACAAAGTGTTCTACCACCTTCAAAACATTTCCCCTGCTTACCTACACACATCACAATTAAGGTGGCAATTACGGATCATCCCTATTCCTACGCCCTAAATTACCCCTGCCACAGGTATGGGAAACCTGCTTATCATAATATGATGTCACAATTTGAAATGAAATGAAATTTCTCTGTTGCAAGAATGTATCAATTGGAGAATTTCATACATTTTACTGTTAAATTACTTCTGCCTAATAACAGCAGTGTTAAGCGCTACTGTGTTCTGGTAAAGCAAAGTTAAGCAAATGATTGTACAGTCCACTTAATAGTAAGTGGCTGCTGCTATGGACATCTATAATCAACCCCAGATAAGATTAGATTCTAACCTGAGGCTGGCCACAGCACTGTTACCCTTCTCTGTTGCAAGAATGTTTCAATTGGAGAGTTTCATACATTTTACTATTGCATTACATTATTTTTGCCTAATAACAGCAGTGTTTAACGCTGCTTCTATTTTTGTTAAGTAAGAAGGACAAATGATTGTACAGTGCACATAGTAAGTGGCTACTGCTCTGGACATCTATAATCAACCCCAGATAAGATTAGATTCTAACCTGAGGTTGGACACCGCATAACCTAAAGACTAATTTGATGATTTGGATAAGTATGTCCTACCACACCCTTCAAACCAGAACACAGCAGCTCTTAACACTGCTGTTAAAACAGAAATAGGTGTGGCGGTGGTACAGATGCCCTGTCGAACCACAGATGGTCTTACTACCTTTATGTATTATGTATTATTCTTCTTTCAGCTGCCGAATGACATGGAAAATTATTTGCAATATAAACTGATGGGGTCCGTCCCACAAATACGCTTGAAGCCAGGGAGTGTTCCAAAAAAATTTGAATGCCAAATCAAAAAGACACCAATGTATGACATGAAAAAACCATATTTGCGTAACAAAGAAAAATTGATGCTGCTAGAAAAAATCAGAAAGGAACAAGAAAGTATGGTTAAGAAAAGTTTGGATGGGAATGCATCTGAAAGATCAGGTATAACTATTTTGCAATTTGATTTTACCTCAATACTGAGGAGGGTACTGTTTTCTGTGCATAACTCATTTCTTTTTTTTTTTTTATAATATAGGAGTAGCAGACGAGCATGCAGTCTACCTGATGGTAAGTGGCTACTGCCGCACATTGACATCTGTAATCAACCCCAGGTAGGATTAGATATTCCCACCTAAGGTCGGCCACAGATGCGCCGCTACCCCTGAGGACTAAGCTGGAATGCCTCGGAAAAGTCTGTCTCCCTTACCACACTAGGGTAATGTTTTCTGCATAACTCAATTCTTTATTACATTCTTTAGCTGAAACGTTTGACATGTGAGATGTTCTTGGATTTGTCAAAATAGTGTGAGTGACATAGGCTGTATTTTAAACATTTGTGTTTTTATAATATATATATATTTTTTTTAATTTAAAGTGGGATTTTTTCACTGGACGAACACATCATCCCGTACAAACAGACTATTAAGCACTTCATCTCATAATATTGTATAAAACGAGTATATACTTTTAAAAGATTTTAAATTGCGCACGTACGGAGTTTCCTTCGCCACTTCCTCTCCATAACGAACCACTTTCCAAAGCAGTAGTGTTATAATAATTATATATTTTTATAATAATTGCTAGTTTTGGACTCCACCTGATGGTAAGCTACTGCCATATGGAAATCTGTAATCAACCTTAGATAGTATTAGGTCCCTACCTGAAGTTAGCCACAGATGTGTTGATACCTTCGAGGACTAAGTTAGAACACAGACCAGTATGTCTTTTAATTCTTATATGGTACTTGATGACTTTTGTATAGAAAATTACATGAGGTTTTCTTCTTCCTAGATTTTGTCATGCCAAAAAAGACAAGCGAAATATTCCATCACAGTCGATCTGAAAGTCTTCCAAAGGTCAGGAATGAAGTAAAAGCAGCGGGGGAGCGGATGCGTGATGCGAGACCAAGAGTTAAGGCTCTTAAGGATACAGCCAGTGCAACTCCAGATAAAGCAGGTATTTATAGATTTTTTTTTTATAGTATAGGAGTAGCAGACTAGCATGCAGCCCACCTGATGGTAAGTGGATACTGCCGCCCATGGACATCTGTAATCAACCCCAGATGGGATTGATTACAGATGACACACCCACATCCCCTACATCCAGAACAGTTACCTAAATTCACTATTCTGATATCTGTCTAGCCAGGGATCGAACCTGGACCCTTAAACGTGTCAGACGGTTATGGTGACTGCGTGGCAACGTGGCAAAGGTAGAACACTTTGTGGTTCGACTCTGGCGGTACCACTGCCACACCTATTTCTACCTTTTTCTGAAAATATTTTTCCTAGGCGTTCCAGCTAAGTCCTCCGGGGCAGCGGCGCATCCGGGCCTGACCTTACCTGTGGTTGATTATAGATGTCCATGGGCAGTAGTAGCCATCCATCAGGTGGACTGCTCGTCTGCTACTCCTATATTATAAAAAAAAATCTGTTTGATATTACAGAAACTCCACTACAAATTTTATATGTCCCTGTTCTACTGGTTGTACCTCCTAAAGAGATGTTGGAGGTAACAGTGCCCAGTATGCACACAGAGGCTGCTGTGGATGTGATGATAAAGGAGGAGCCCATAGATATCCACATGGAGACAGTGGGGGCACTGCGCGGGACTGATGCTTGTGTCAAGAAGGAGACAGTACACCATGAGGGTGATGTTGATGTAATTCCCGAAAGCAGCTTGCAGGTAAATTCTACATTACATCTATATATTTCAAAATCATAACTCCATTGTTGTTCATCATCAACCCATTACTGTCCCACTGCTGGGCACGGGTCTCCTCTCATAATTTTTTTTTTTTTTTTTTTTTTTTTTATAATATAGGAGTAGCAGACGAGCATGCAGTCCACCTGATGGTAAGTGGCTACTGCCGCCCATGGACATCTGTAATCAACCCCAGATAGGATTAGATATACCTACCTGAGTTCGGCCACAGATGCGCTGCTACCCCTGAGGACTAAGCTGGAATGCCTCGGAAAAGTATGTCTCCCTTACCACACCCTTCAAAACGGAACACAGCAGCGCTTAACACTGATGTTATTAGGCAGAAATAGGTGTGGCGGTGGTGCCGCCGGAGTCGAACCACAAAGGGTCCTACCACCTACAAAATGAGAAGGATTAGGCCATAGTCCACCGCGCTGGACTAGTGCGTATTGGTAAACTTCACATACCTTTGGAAACTTTTTTTTTTTTAAGATTTCTCAGGTATGCAGGTTTCACGATGTTTTCACAGTCTTAAACAAGTGATAGTATATTTGTAATACACAAATAACTTTGAAAAATCAGAAGTGCGTGCCTGGCATTTGAACCTCGGACCCCTCGATCAAGAGGCCGAGTTTCTCAACCACTAGGCTATCACTGCTGCTGTCAGGCAATCTTTTTGAACCAACCATATTTCAAATATCTTATATATAAAATTCTCGTGTCACAATGTTAGTTACCGTATTCCTCCGAAACGGCTTTACCGATTTTCACCTAATTTTATATGCATATTCAGTAGGTCTGAGAATCGGCTACTATCTATTTTTAAGTGATAAGGGTTTTTCACTCTTAACATTTTTTTATTTATATGGCAACACAATGTTTGCCGGGTCAGCTAGTAATAATATAATATACAAAAAACCATATTGTTCAACTTTTTGCTCATCTTTATTTTAAAATTATACTAAAGTTATGTTAAGGTGATTTTTATATACAGGTTGAACAGTTGGGATTTACTTCTAATTTTGAATGCCAACTTGATACAAAAATACAGACATATAATACTACGGATCAACCCTATATATATAAAGAAGAAATGATAGTTCTTGAATGTAAAGAAGAATTGGAAGAAAGTATAGTTACAGAGGAAGTTGGTTTTGAAGAAATTCCATTGGAACAATCAGGTATAGTCCGCGTAAAACTGCTAGTCCACTCTGAATGTAGAAATGAATCGCGTCGCCATAGCAAATTGTATGACTACACCTGCTCGCAACAACTTCAGAGCGGACTAGAAGTTTGGAGCAAACCATAAATAATACACGCTTTTTACCCGACTTTTCTTTATAATATAAGGTTGCAAGTGAGCATGCTGTCCATCTAAGAGGTACTGCCGCTCATGGACATCTGTAATCAACCCCAGATAAGATTAGATTCCTACCTGAGGTCGGCCACTGATGCGTTGCTACCTGAAGACTAAGCTGGAATGTCTGGAAAAAGTTACCACACCTTTAAGACCAGAACACAGCAGCGCTTAACGCTGCTGTTATATCAGAAATAGGTGTGGCGGTGGTGCCGCCGGAGTTGAATAATAGAGGATTTTACCACCATGTACGAATTCGACTTATACTTTGCCAATTATAATTAATAGATATCCGAATTCCTTTACACTATATTATATTACAATTTATCAATAACTGTCTAATGTTACAGACATTCCAAAACAAATTAAGAATGGGCCTACTCCATTGATAGAACCTCCTAAAGAGATGTTGGAGATATCAGTACCCAGTATGCACACAGAGGCTGCTGTGGAAGTGATGATAAAGGAGGAGCCCATAGATATCCACATGGAGACAGTGGGGGCACTGCGCGGGACTGATGCTTGTGTCAAGAAGGAGACAGTACACCAGGAATGTGATGTTAATGTAATTCCCGACGGCAACTTGCAGGTAAATATTGATTATGGAGGGGTAATGTTTTTGAAGCATATGTATGTATTTATGTGTGTATGTATTCCAGCGTATGTGTGTATGTATGTATGTATGTCTCATTCTGTGTCACGCTGCAGCACAAATGGCTTGTTTAACATATGAGGTGTCGTTGGATTCGTCTAAATATTCTTAAGAAGTCTGGTTTATACCACGCTTTTATTAGCTTGACCTGTATGTATGTATGTAACGGAATCTTTGAACTCGATTTTTACCCATTTTGAACGGTCCGATTAATTTAAAATTTTGAACAATTATCAAGAACCGAAGACAATACACGATTTAAATTATTTTATCCCATTCACCTCATCAGGATCGTCAGGAATCAGGATTTTCCTTGTGCGATTTTAGCGTGGTTTTTAGTTTTTAAACTATAATTATTATTTTACTTATGCCTATTCGTATACATTCATAGATTAGGCTATTGAGAAAGGCAAATTTCACGTTTCATATATACACACTAAAAGAAGACTAACTTGTAAAATATGCATAGATATTAGGATTGGTAGCCTAGTGGTTAGAAATAAGATCTCTCAATCGGGGTGTCCGAAGTTCGACTCCTAGCCACATTTTTTTAAATTTAAGTGTGTATTAGAAAATAATTATCACTTAAACGGTGAAAGAAAACATCGTAAGGAAACTCGCATACCTGAGAGATGTTTAAAGTTCTCAAAGGTATGTGAAGTGTACAAATACGCACTTGTCCAGCGCGGTGGACTACGGCCTAATCCTTCTCACTCTGAGAGGAGACCCGTGCCCAGCAGTGGGACAGTGATGGGTTGATGATGAAGTTTTATATACAGGTTGCCCAGTCAGAATGTATTAATGATTTTGAATGCCAAATAGATAGAAAAATACAAACACACAAAACTGTGGGACAACAATATAGATGTGAGGAACAAAAGGTGCTTCAAGAAGAATGTAAGGAGTTTGAAGAAAGTAATACGGTCACAGAAGATTGTAATGAAATCGATTCCTTAAAATCAGGTATATACCTACTTTACTACTAAATATTAATAATTAGTGACTTTAAAGGTTGTAGAAACCCTTTGTGGTTCGACTCCGGCGGCACCACCGCCACACCTACTCCAGTTATAACAGCAGTGTTAAGCGCTGCTGTGTTCTGGTTTGAAGGGTGTGGTAAGACACATACTTTTCCGAGTCACCAACTCAGTCCTTTTTTTTTATAATATAAGAGTAGCAGACGAGCATGCAGTCCACCTGATGGTCAGTGACTACTGCCGCCCATGGACATCTGTAATCAACCCCAGATAGGATTAGATATTCCTACCTGACGTCGGCCAAAGATGCGCCGCTACCCCTAAGGACTAAGCTGGAACACCTCGGTAGAGTCTGTCTCCCTTACCACACCCTTCAAACCTGAACACAGCAGCGCCTAACACTGCTGTTATAACAGAATTAGATGTGGCGGTGGTGCCGCCGGAGACGAACCACAAAGGGTTCTCCTTAGGGGTAAGAGCGTTATGTCCGTCTCCAGTAGGAATGTAATGTTGTCTGGGGTTGATTACAGATATCAATAACAGTAGCCACTTACTATCAAGTGGACGGCATTCTCATTTGCTTAACTTGCTTAACCAGAACACAGAAGTGCTTAACACTGCTGTTATTAGACAGAAATAATGTAATTTTATTGTAGTATTTATGAAATTTTGTATTGTAACAATATTGCTATTAGACTAATAATATAATGACATAATAGAATGTATGAAATTCTCCTACTGTAATATTTTTGCAATAAATTAATTTAATTTTAAAATCATGACGTCATACTAAGTTCCACCACAACGAATACTTTCACTGTAATATTCTTGCAATAAAAAAAGCTTCATTTAATTTCAAATCGTGACGTCATACTTTGTTCTTCTACAGCGTCCATACTAAAGAAAATAACCCGATTTCGAAATCAAGAAGTAGATGACATCCCGAAGGTTAGAGCGAAGACAGCAGTAGAGCGCATGAGGGCTTACAGAGCGCGGCGAAGGGAGATGGCTGGTGCTGACAGGCGATATGGAGACCCTGTAGACTATGGAACCCTTTATCATACACACAAACATACAGACGGACACACTCACACATAGGCACGCATAGACACATTAACACACAGACACACGCACGCACACAGGCACACATAAACACATACAGATATGTACACGCGCACACGTGGAGACAGACACACACAGAGACACACTGTATGTGTATATCTGTACATAGACACACACACACACATAGACAAACGCAGCATACATGCACACATACACACACACACGCACACCCACATACAGACAGACAGACACACTCGCATAAACACGCAGTCACAGACACACACACGCATAAATATACTGTGTGTGTGTCTGTACATAGATACACGCACACAGAGAGAAACACACGCACACATAAACATAGGCATACAGACATACGCACACGCGGAGACACACAGACATAGACGCATGAACACATACACACACATGCACGCTCTTGCACACACCCATACACAGTTTAGTTTAATTCATTAAGATGCTTTTTAAAATATTCTTTTTAATTATAACTCCTACATTTGCTTTTAACCTTGCTTAAACGGTGATTGTAGAAACTAAGATAGATAAACAATTAAATAAACTTATAAATACAATTCTCGTGTCACAATGTTAGGTACCATACTCCTCCGAAATGGCTTTACCGATTTTCATCAACTTTTATATGCATATTCAGTAGGTCTGAGAATTGGCTACTATCTATTTTTCATACCCCTAAGTGATAAGGGTTGTTCATCCTTAACATTTTTTTATATGGCAACAACGTTTGCCGGGTCAGCTAGTAATTTATAATAAAATACCTGCGTCTATATAAAATATACCGCGGGTATAGTCCGCGTAAAACTGCTAGTCCGCTCTGAATATAGAAATGAATCGCGTTGCCATAGCAAATTGTATGACTACATCCGCTCGCAACAACTTTAGAGCTTAACGAATGATTTATATATATATATTTTTTTCTTATATTTTCATGTAAGTGACTTGTCTTTTTTGAGAGTAAATGTCAATAAACTCAATTCTTATTATCAGGAATTGGAGAGAAGTGCTAAAACAGCAGCTGAGCGTATGAGAGCGTACGGAGAACGGAAGAGAGCTTTAAATAATGGAACTGTTGAACGATTGAACGATACTAGTCATTCACTTGAAGATAGAGTTGTGCCCGAAGGAATGAGTATACGGAAATCAACGGAATTTCATATAAATCAATATGGACATGTTGGATCGACTAATGGAGGTGATTATGTTAAATAGTAGAACTGCCAACACCAGGTGGTAGAACCCTCTGTGGTTCGACTGCGGCACCACACATATTTCTGTTATAACAGCAGTGTAGTGCTGCTGTGCTTGAAGGGTGTGGTAAGGGAGACATACTTATCCGAGGCGTTCCAGCGTAGTCCTCAGGGGTAGCGGCGCATCTGTGGCCTACCTCAGGTAGGAATATCTAATCCTATCTGGGTTTGATTACAGATGTCCATGGGCGGCAGTAGCCACTTACCATCAGATGGACTGCATGCCCGTCTGCTACTCCTATATTATAAAAAAAATACATATCTGAATGTCAGTCTTTCTGTATATTGAATCTGACACCCCCTGCACTAAAAACTACTATTTCGTATCAAATGCTTTATAATTTTCAGAACATCCACCACATGTAAACGAAGCTACTCCATTGGCAGAACCTCCTAAAGAGATGGTGGTAACAGTACCCAGTGTGCACACAGAGGGCCCTGTGGATGTGATGATAAAGGAGGAACCTTTAAATAATAATCTTCTAACGAAAAAAGTAGCTAAAACTTCAACAGAACGCGTCCGTGAATACAGAACCCGAATAAGGGCTCTTGTAAATACTAGATATGTACCTCCAAGTAATATTAAAAGTACAGAAAGTAAAAAAAATTTGGAATATAAAATTGTGCCTGAAAATCATTTGGTCAGACGGAAACCTAAAACTCCTACTGAACGTGTACACGCGCATAGGGAAAAGAAAAGGGCTATGAATGTGAATGAACGATTGATTGGTACAAATCGTTCACACAACAGGAACTGAAGGGTCTCAAGGGTTTAATAAAATATCTACTGTATCTAGTCAAAGTGCGTTAAAAACGTTACATAAAATGTAATAGCAAATATATTGAAATTATTAACTATATTTGAGATATATCAGATTGTCGTTAAATATTAATTAGTAGTCCATGAGCGGCAGTTGCTTACCATCAGGTGGACTGCATGCTCGTCTGCTACCCTTATAAAAACGTAACCGACCGAATCTGGTTTTTTGGCCAAAATCGAATACGAACCTTTGGTTTCCGTTCTAGTTTTAGCCCATATTTAATACAAACCTTTGGTTTCCGTTCTAGTTTTGGCCCATATTGAATACGAACCTTTGGTTTCCGTTCTAGTTTTGGCCCATATTGAATACGAACCTTTGGTTTCCGTTCTAGTTTTGGCCGAAATCGAATACGACCTTTGGTTTTCGTTCTAGTTTAGGCCCATATTGAATACGAACCTTTGGCTTCAGTTCTAGTTTTGTTCGAAATGGAATACGAACCTTTGGTTTTCGTTCTAGTATTGGCCGAAATCGAATACGACCTTTGGTTTTCGTTCTAGTTTAGGCCCATATTGAATACGAACCTTTGGCTTCAGTTCTAGTTTTGGTCGAAATGGAATACGAACCTTTGGTTTCCGTTCTAGCTTGGGCCGAAATCGAATACGATCTTTGGTTTCCGTTCTAGCTTTGGCCGAAATCGAATACGAACCTTTGGTTTCCGTACTAGCTTTGGCCGCAATCGAATACGAACCTTTGGTTTCCGTTCTAGTTTAGGCCGAAGCCGAAAATGTAAATGTACATAATTCACTAGAAACGTACAGATTTATATACAGAAACATTTGGACAAGTTAACTTTATTAATTTATATTATTATATTCGATTGGGTTACATAAAAAATAAAAACAAAATGTGATTTGTCATTAAGGTGGCACATAATAATCGTTGGTGATTTAATAAATGAAAGAAAAAGAAAGGAGCTAGAAAATCTTCGGCCGAATAGTTTGGCCCAAAGAGTATAGTAGCCCATATAGGGTTCGGCCGGTCACTATAAGTTATTGCAACTTTTTTTAGTTTAATTATTATATCATTTATACAGGTATTATGTAATTTTGTTATATAGACCGCTTTGTAAAATTAAGTTAGAATTTATTTAATAAATGTTATTGAATGTTTTTTGTTTTAATAAGGCTATTGCTATTCAACCACGTTTGTAGTCAACCCCAGTTAACATTTGATTTTTACCTGAAATTGGCCATTGATCAATGATATTTAAAACTATAGACATGTTATAGTCCGCTCTGAAGTTGCGCGTACGTTTAGTTATAGTCGGGCCATTACGAACGTGCGGCCCGAGTCATAAAAGACGACGAGAGATGATGATGATGAGATGTTTAATAACTAAGTTTTAAAATACATCCTAAAAATATTTTGCATTACCTATTTCCTTAACCTTTCCTTGATTACCTGCTATTGACTATCGACAAATCCGTTTGTTGTTACGCACAACACTAGAAGTGCGATAGCGAAGAGTTCCGAAATTCCCATAAGTGTGAACAAGAGATCTGATAAAAATGATTTATGACTCACTTCGCACGTTCGTAATGGCTCGACAGTAATGGCACACTAACGCAGCTATGTGAGAGCGGGCAACGGAGGGTGCCAGGGGGGACCTGCGCTGTCTTCATCCCGCTAATATCGGCAATTTGCTATTGCGATGTGACTCGTTTCTATATTCGGTGCGGACTAGCAGTTTGGCGCGGACTATACCTCTTTTTTTTTGTTTATGAGGGGGAAACCTTCAAAAGGTACCCGACGACGTGGGAGCGACGCCGGATTATGTGGGATTTTTACAAACCCTGCATAAAACCCCCCCGGTGGCCGTCTTTGGCGCTTGGTGGTGAACTCCGGAGTCTCCGATGGAACACAACCGGAGTCCTCTGAGCGCGATGCCCTAACCGGGCTCTTCCTTGGGGGAGCAGTTTACGCTCCTCCCACACACCTAGTGTTTACAACGGTATGCGGCCACACACACCGTCGTCCTTCCCGAGGTTACTTGCTGGACGGTTCGAGCTCCCACTTTAGTCGCCTCATACGACAGGCAGGGGATACAGTAGCCCTATTCTAGTCCCGAGACTACAGGGACAGGCGCGGACTATACCTGCTCATTAAACAGAAAAAGGTGAGCCAACCGCGAGCGCGTGGAGTTTTTCATTTTACTTACATAAGATTACATAGATAAATATTCTATACGGGACAGAACTATTGGAACAATAATTGTTCCGAGGAACAATATGATAAAACATGTTTGTTTTTTCGACGTGTAGTGTTTGACATTGCCTTTCAAGTTTCATTCATACGTAAATATTGACGTAATTTTTTTCTCTGTTACTTACCTTGTGGAACGAATAGTTGTCTCTTTCTTGTTAGTTACGTAATCATGGCGGACCAAACACGAAAAATAATCAAAATATAATAATTTATCGTCATTTAGCTTAAGCTTGTTTTTTTTGCATAATTTACATATTTACGCATTGCACAAGGCATTCTGAGGCTTAAAAGACTAAAATAATAACTTTAACGTGTACAGTGACATACGTGTCAATTACTACGCCGCGCGAGAGCGACTGAAGTCGATGTACACCAATTGGTGTATTTTGTATATTTCGAATTTGCCTACTAGTAACGTATCTTTAGTTAATTACGTCCAAATCAAATGGGATTCTATAATAAGTAGTTTCCTCAAGACATTTTCTCCTCAACTCAACCTCACTCATTCATAAAAAATATCAATGACCAAGAAGGGTGAGTAGAAAATTTATGAAGGTTGTAAAAAATAGGGGTAAGAGTTATGACATGCCATGAGTATAATATACCGTTTGACTGCAAGATAATAATGAACACCATCTCAATGTGTGATTGAAAGAAATTGTTAAAATTAACTTGATACCTGAACTTCCTGATGAAGACTCTCCATGTTTGATATGTGTACTATTTTCTATTTCTTTTTCCAATTTTTTCATCAACTTCTTCCTTTGTTTTTTGACAATATAGTGCCGCTTTGTATTCACTGTTTTTCTTCTATCTGGTTGACCAGGAAATTTTGAAGGAAGGCAGCCTGCTTTCATGCGTATCTGGGACACCGATCCCATTATGTGATACTGCATATAATTTTCCATATCATTTGGTAACTGAAATTTATATAAAACTTTTATCTACGGACTCTTTCCATTAATAAATCATTTATTTATCATAATTGTCACATGTATCGATAATATTTTCTCTATATATTTGTCTATTTTCCACAATATTAATTTATCAACCATTATTTTTCTATCATGCGAAATTGCGTAGTAGTCCAAGCCTGTTCCAAATTTGAATGTCGCGCCATTCAAAGTACTTGTGATTAAAGTTTTTAATTAGTTAAACTAACGAAGATACAATAGATATACATCCATTTTATAACATTATCATAAAACGACTATTAAATTTATTATAATAAATTACTACTATATCCTATGCCCTAAATTAGTATATTTATTTATTAATTGTTATTTTATGGTATAAATCCATAGATCACCTAGCTCTATAAATACAACTTTATATCATGACGCTTACAAAACATAGAAAAAGAAACCTAACCTAACCTAACATTGAAATGTGTGTTTTTTTTAATTTAAATCTCGAACAGCGTTATAACGGTTTATAAACTGTGGAATCTACAATTATAAGTAAACACTTACATCAAAGTGATCTTCACAAAAATAAAGCTGAGTATTGGGCAATATTCCTTTCAAATCACGTCTTGCGAGTTTTAGCCACTTATAATATCTTATTGTTTTATCATCGATATACTACTAATAAAGACGTAGATGAGTCATACACGTTCGAAATTTGGCACATGATTCATGGGCTAATTGGCCTATGACAACTTAGTAACGGGCCGCGCGCCTCTCAGAATGGTCGTGTCTATGTCAAAGTTTCTGTATTGAAAAGTGATTAAAAATGCCGTCTTGTGTCATGATATTTTGCACAAACTACAGCGGAAAAATCACCCAAGTTGGTGGAATCACTTATCATTCGTAAGTATTTCAATTTCAAGAAGTTATTATCGATTTTTCAATAATTCAAATTAAATTTAGCGTAAATATATGTCACAGATAATAGAGCGAATAAAAAGATGGGCATATTACTAAGTGTAAAAGAGAAGCGTTATGAATTGTGCGTATCCATGTATCATAGATTAAATTAATAAATAGTCCAGAAGGTACATTATTGGTATATATATCGTAAGAAACTACACAAATCATTTACTAATTTTAAAGTTATATTTATTAATTTGATGTTTAAGTCGATATTTTTTCTAATACTATTTCTGTGTAGTGATTGTATTTCTGTGTATGTTTTAGGTTCCCATTAAATGAAATAGGGCGACTAAAGTGGTTGGATATTGTTCACAAGGAAAGAAGGGAAGACGATTCGCATCCAAATTATTAGAGTCGGAGTTGCTCTGAACATACCATGGACGATGATAATTAAATCTTACAAAACCAAAGAATTTATTTTTTATTTTGCCTGCATCCAAAAATCATACTAGTAGTTAATCATAAAACACTCTTGAACACCCTTCTCCATTCCATGCAACATTCACGCAGAGACACGCACTGAATTACGTATTTTTCCCTTAATACTAATACCATATTAAATTAATGCATATACGAATTTATTATCTCTATACCAAGCACATTATAGGTAGCTATTCAATTAATTCATATAGACGGATCAGACTTAAACTCATCTTTAACGAATAGTCATCATGATTGCCACGCTTAAAGTTATATGTTTATCCTTTTTTTGCATATTCAGTTAGACTTAGACGTGCCGTGTTAGAGCACCTAATATGCCTAGGGCTCGAAATGAAAGAAGTGGACTGTATTTTAACTGTTTAATTGGGATCGGTTACAAATTATCGCGAGCGTCCGGTAGATGCAATTACATTAAAAAAGTGTAAAGAACCTATTTTGAATAAAAAATTGATTATATTTTTAAATTGTATATTTTAAACCAATCGATCTGTATAGATACATTATTTAAAGATAAAATAGAATAAACCATAAAATCTACATATTTTGTATCAGACTTTTAAATTATATATTTATATAATAAATTATTTAGTTAAAATGTACTATAAAATTTCTACGTAAACGGCGCACTAAAACTATTATCAACAGTTTTGTACATTTTTTACCTTCTGTCCCATTATTTCTTTGTCTTTGACAAGCATGCGGATCAATGGATAAGTGACCATATATCCTGTTTTGAACGATACAGTCTCTTTATTCGATGCTTCGTCCCGTTGTCCCCGAAAAGAACCTCGGGACACAAAATTGGACCGTTTTCCCAAATAACAGTAATGATAACTAAATATTAAAATCCATAAATTTAAAATAACAATGTTTTAAAAGCAAATTTCCGCCATCTTGAATTATTAGTAACGTTTAATTAAGTAACTTCTAATTAAATAACAATAAATAGTAAAATAGTGAAAAAACCATGGGGTGCTCCATTTATCAGTTTTCGAAAAGCGCCCCACACTTTTTCCTCAATTATATTATTTACTGTTCCTTAAATAATCCCTAGATTGAAAATTATTTTCTACTTTTTAGTTGATTTTATCATAATAACGTGTTTTTTAGTTTTTTAAACCATATTTTTTCAAATAAAAAGTAGTTGACATAAAAAAATCGATGTCCCGTTTTGACTGAAGTAATCATTGGTCACTATATTCCATGGTCAATATTTACGTTGGCGTACACTTTAAACGCAATGTCAAACGCTAGTTGTCTTTTTTATCACATTGTTCTAATAGCTCTGTCCCTTATAGAACATTTGTCTAAGTAGTGAAAGGTAAGTAAAATAAAAAACGTGCATGTGTGCTATCAATGGAGTTTCGCTCAAGTTTTCGGTCAAGTTAGTACGGGTATAACCTGTCTATAAGTATAAAATGTCATTGTGTTTTATCATAAGGAAGGAATATAAATAATTTATCCGGGCTTTTTATAGTCGTATTAGTACACAGGGGCACTGCACAACACTTATACCGTCTCGAACTCATATTTTACAACTACACTTAAACTTTAAAACAAAATTAAGACTGTAACGTTCAATGTGGTTCAATGTTTACATCGAACTGGTCGAAGATGACGTCACAAGCGACGCCATTACTTTTAAGCATTTTGGCGGAATTATTTTTAAAGTGAAATGTATTTTTTTAATATTGTAAGCATATATTTCCTCATTTTAAGTTCATATGTTATATACATATGTTATATACTAGAAATATGTATAATATATACATTGTATTATTTATTTTAGAACATAAAAAAGGTTATTCAAAATATGTCATATTTATTTTTATTATCCATTTGACATTTGACATTGACACTAATTGTCAATATGGCGTCGCGAGCAATAATATTGTTATTCTTACAGTTTTATCGCGTTGACTGTAAAATAGGACAATGAAAGAGTGTAATGAAACAAATAAAGTGGATTTAACGGCAACTGACTCGAGCAGTTTACATTTTAAAGACATTTTCTATCGTAAACTTGTAGAATATGATAATCAGCATCAAGGTACGTTTGTTTTGATTTTTTAGAGTTCCGTATGAAAAGGGTAGGTAAAAACGAAACCCTATTACTAAGCCTCTGCTGTCTGTCCGTCTGTCATACGGCTCTATCTCTTGAACCGTAAATTTATAGATACATGAAAATTTTGCACAGAATGTTTTACTAAGTAAATGTTTTAGATTAGTAAATCTATTTTATTAATCGAAGGTAAATGCATGCATTACCGCTATAACAAACAAAAAAAAAACACATAATGGCCATACTATACTAAACACCAGTATTTTTAGGTAATGCGCCGTATACATTTTATAAGCTCATTTACTTCTGTGGTGCCATAAAATTGTGGCGACTTCCCGCGACAAAAATATATGAAATATGATATTTATTTAGTAATAATCCTTTCAGCTGAATTGTGTAGTGATTAAAAACTAAACATTTATCATCATCAACTTATTTCTGTCTCAAAGTTGGGCATAGGTCTTCTTGTGTGAGAGGGGCTTAGGACATAGTCCACCTCCATGGTCAAGTGCGGATTGGTAGAGTTTACATACCTTAGATAACATTGGTAAATAACTCTGCATTAGTGTTGTCAATGTTTTCCTGCACCCCTCTTAAGTGACAATTAATTCCTATGCACGACTTAAAAATCAGAGGTTTGTACATTGGACTCTATGACTGAGAGCGTGCATTACGACTACTAAGCTATCACAGCTATATTATTATGTTGTAAAGCATTGATTGTTAAGTTATTTGTTTTATTATATTGAAATAGCAACAAATCCAATTCACCTAATAAGTAGCTGTTGCTAATCAACAAGGTCTGTAGTCAACCCCAGGTAAAATTTGATTTTTAGCTAAAATTGGGCATAGATCAATGATGTTTAAAACTATACACATGTTATAGTCCGCTCTGAAGTTCTTGTGCGTACATTTAGTTAGCATCGTAGATCTCACCGCCTTGTAATTGAAGGAAGCCATTAAATGGCTTAAACAACTGATGATGTGTCAGCCATTTAGTGGCTGTCTTGGTGTAATTTACGCGGAACAACGCCGACATGCATTACAGCTATATTATTATGTCCTTAAGCAACACTTAATATGCTTCATTTTTTATCTTTCTAGGAGCCAGACGAAAACCGTGGACTTTAAAACGAATAATAGAGACTATAAAAAACATAAAACAAGCCAGAGAAATGAGGACAATGCCAATGGATTACTATTGGATGGGCAAATATGACTACATGACCATTGAAAATGAGGAATGCTTGATATTCAAAAGAAACACAACCACAGCTCCCATAGTACGCATTTTACCTCGAGAACAGTATTTCGATATGTTACTAGACATACACAAATTCTTAGGTCATGCCGGTAGAGATAGAATACTGTTAAATATAAAAAATAAATACTATATACCAAAGAAAGCCATAGAACTGTTTCTATCTCTTTGCCCTGTATGTGAAGTTAAAAGGAATACCCCACGGAAAGATATTGAAACAAAAGTGAATGGGTCACGTGATTTTAATATGAAAGGACATGTCAGTATCATCGATTTTCAGTCGTGCCCCGATGGTGATTATAAATGGCTTCTAAGCTATCAAGATAGCACGACTAAATTTGTAAATCCACGTCCACTTCAAACAAAAGAACCGTCTGAAGTAGCGTCAGAACTGATAAAGATCTTTCTGACATTCGGAGCACCGTCCATTTTACAATACAAGAATGAAAGTGATTTTTTTGTGAAAGTGATAAAAGAATTAGTTGATTTATGGCCCCAATGTAAAACCGTTTTTGCACATCAAACTCGAGTCAGGAAGAACAATAAAACAATTGAAAATATGGTACATGATTGGATGAAAGAGAATAAATCAACTAACTGGTCACTAGGCTGCTATTTTGTGCAATATTCAAAAAATGCGTCACATCATCAAATGATTGGGAGAACTCCATACAAAGCCTTATTCGGTTGTGATTCTAAGGGTTTGAATGGTTCTGATATTCCAGTATCAATTCCTACTTTAGAGACTGAAGAACAATTGAAAGAGGGAACAGATAATAATGATAATAAAAGAATTGTGGAGAATATTGAAAAATTGGAATCGAATTTTAATTGTGAAGCATGTAATAATGACACTAATGGAGAACATAAATGTGAGTCATGTAATATTGTTGTACGTATAATATTTTGAAGGTTGTAGAGCCCTTTGTGGTTTGACTGCAGTATCACCGCCACACCTATTTCTGTTATAACAGCAGTGTTAAGCGCTTCTGTATTCTGGTGTGAAGGGAAGGGAGACATTCTTATCCGAGGCGTCTCAACTACAACCTCAGGTAAGAATCTATTCTTATCTAGTATTGATTACATACATCCATGGGCGGTCAAGAAATTGTCAATTTATATCTTTGTTAAGCAATACATTAGATAGTTTAATTATTAATAATAGGGTCCAATTTACTAATAAAATTTTATTTCAGTTTATGATAAAACGAATGAAGAAAAATGTAGCGATAATCGTTATCAAATAAAACATACCAATATTACTAGTGATGAAGACAAGTTACCTGCAGAAAATATTCTAAAAAGAGCTTACCCAAAATCAACCACAGAACGTATTCAAGCCTCTAAATGGAAAAAGAGATGTTTAGGGCGAAATAGTTATCTTAGACATGGAGGTTTAGATGCTCCATCTACGTCAAATTCTGAAACGTTTCAAGAAGTTACTACAACGGTAAGTTTTGCATTGTAAGATAGTAGAACCCACTGTGGTTCGTACGGTGGCACCACTGCCACACCTATTTCTGTTATAACAGCAGTGTTAAGCGCTGCTGTGTTCTGGTTTGAAGGGTGTAGTAAGGGAGACAAACTTTTCCAAGCTTTGTCAGGGGTAGCGGCGCATCTATAGCCGACTTCGGGTAGGAAGAACCCTTTGAAGGTGGTAGAACCCTTCGTGGTTCGACTCCGGCGGCACCACCGCCACACCTATTTCTACCCAAAAACAGCAGTGTTAGGCGCTGCTGTGTTCCGTTTTGAAGAGTGTGGTAAGCGAGACATACTTTTCCGAGGCGTTCCAGCTTAGTCCTCAGGGGTAGCGGCGCATCTGTGGCCGACCTCAGGTAGGAATATCTATTCTTATCTGGGGTTGATTACAGATGTCCATGGGCGGCAGTGGACTGCATGCTCGTCTTCTACGCCTGTATTGTAAAGAAAACCCAACTCCCTATTTTTAGGATTCTTTTTTATCATTTTTAGTCCCTGCAGACCAAACGGCTTAATGGATTTTAACATATGTCGTTGGATTCGTCTAAATTGTGGGAGTGACATAGGCTATATTATATTTTCAGATATGGCTTTCAAGTTTTGTTTTCATGTTAACTTTTAGCTATCAATCAGATAAAATTACATGTAAAAACTGAAGAGGCTTTATGAATATTGGTTTTGCAGATACCAGAACTAAGCCTAAAACCTGGAAAACACAATGTGTCTGAAACAAGAATAATAAATGTTGAAAGTAAGTAAACTAAATTTAAATATTTTTTTATTATATTATTAATGATGGGTTTAAATCATGGTTGCACAGACTTATTAAGACTAGGAGCCACTCGGGCAAATCATGAACTGATGGCGGGCCGGCCGCCAGAAGTATAGGTAATTAAAGACAATAAAGAATTGATAATAATTTATTGAAATTGAAAAAGAATTTATTAGTTTGAAGCGTAGCACTGCTTACAATCATTGTCGCCGCGCACGAGATTCAAATTACTTTTCAAACGTATTTTTTTTGGTTTTATTCTGGAATAGAATTCAATATTTTTCGAATGTACGAGAGTATTATTTTTGCTGTCGGCGGGCCGCCAGTATTCGACCGGCGGGCCGCGGTCTGTGCATCCTTGGTATAAATTGACAAAAATAAGAGATAGAATGATCTGTCTGCTCTTTGTTCAGTTTTAATTTCTTTTAACTGAGTATTGTTGAATATTTTTTACCATATAAAGGGTAATGTTCGAGCATATGTATGTATGTCTCATTCTTTGTCACGCTGCAGCACAAACGGCTTGATTTAACATATGAGGTGTCGTTGGTTTCGTCTAAATTGTGGAAGTGAAATAGGTTCTATTTTGAAGCAGTCCGTGGTTTGTTTCTATAATGATTTTATAGTTTTATAAATACCAAATTTCATGTTACAGAAACTCCAACACAAATAATACATGACCCTATTCCATTGGTAGAACCTAAAGAGATGTTGGAGTTTTTTATAATACAGAAGTAGCAAACGAGCATGCACTCCTACATACCTAAGGACAGTTGTAATCGAACCTAGATAAGATTAGAATCCAATCTGAGGTCGACGACAGATGTGTTGCTGCCCCTGAGTACTAAGTTGTTAGGCTTTAGATATGTGTCTGCCTTATCACACCAATCAAACCAGAACACAGCAGCTTAACACTGCTGTTATAACAGAAACAGGTGTGGCGGTGGTGCCGCCAGAGTCGAACCACAGAGCTTTCTAATATCTTCAGAATTTTGTATTTTTATGAACTGATAAAATTTCTTTTGTTATGTCATTAAATAAATAAACAATAAAACAATTACTTTTCTCACAGATTTCAATGGTAGCTGTAGTGTTTGTATCATGACTATTAACTAAAGTACAGCACAGCTGTAAACACTGTCTCGTGCTCACAGCTCGTCAGTATCGCGAGAGCCAAGGGCGAGAGCGGACGGCCGCCTGCGCACATAGAATAGAATAGAATACTCTTTATTGCACACTTACAGTAGAATTTAACAGTATTAATTAAGGTAAAAACAGTATGCAATAGGCGGCCTTATCGCTAAGCAGCGATCTCTTCCAGACAACCTATGCATGGGAAAGAGAAAAGGACAAATAAGGAAAGTAGGATAGGGTGTGCGAAGTTAGAGGTGGAGCAGACTACAAGGAATAGAATTACAGTACACCTGCGCACATAGTGAGTGGTCGAGCCAGTGCATCACGAGAATAGCAGTACATATACTACAGTGGCTATTAACTATTTCACCTCTTAATCACAAGTATTGCAGGATAAGATGATGTTGAAACAAGAATTTATTGAAGAGGACTCTGAGTAGGGTGCTCCAGAGCTGAGCATCAGCAGCGATAGACCTGTGAGGTATGCATGCAAAGTTATTCTTAATTTTAACCAATTCTTGCTTACTAAATTCATAGATAAGTAAAGATTACTCATTCCTAACAAGAAAATGTACCCAGTTTTGAGAATTGAAATAGTTGCGTAAAAAAGTTTTGCCACGTCTCCGTGCTAAAATGTCCCTAAAATATTTGAAATAATTATTTATTTATTATGTAAATTACGCAGTATTAGTTATTTATTCGTAAATTTTCTCTAAAAAAATTTTTATTTGTCAAGAATTCAAAAAAAGAACTTACTAATAAGCCGTTTGTGGCTTCATTCAATTTTAAGGCGGCGAAGTATCTTTACTAATCTATGACTAAATTTCACAATTATTGCATCGAAAAAATTTTGACTATAGTCTGGTCTTCATTTTTGTTTTTATTTGCAGGATTACAAGGTCTTTATCAAAAAGTTCCGGACCACAAGGGATCAGACGTACGGACTCTGGACCGTCAGTATGTTAATACTATGACAGTTTCTCTGAGAGACATACTGAAATATGGTTTCTCTGCAACTCATCAAGATGGCACTTTGTGAATCACGCTATCAAAGCTTTCTCAACATGTTGTATATATACATGCTCCTAATTGGGTCTGTCGGAGCACGGACGCTGTCCGGTCATAGGCGCTTAGCTAAAAGATATACCGCCGTAAAAGTAGATTATAAAAATTGCCTTATGTGCTGTTTTCTAAAATGAAAATTGAGCACTGTCACCATAGATTAGTAAAGATTACTCGCTCCTAACAAGAAAATGTAAACTTTTGACATTTGTCACTGTCATCTATTGTCGTGTTTGAAAAATATTAAAAAACTATAGTCTATAGTTCATTTACGAATGAAGCGATATTACTTCGATTTCGTGTTTTTGCACCACTTAACTGCGCATGTGGGCATTGTTCATTTACGAATGAAACGATATTTCATCGATTTCGTGTTTTTGCACCACTTAACTGCGCATGTGGGCATTGTTCATTTACGAATGAAACGATATTTCTTCGATTTCGTGTTTTTGCACCACTTAACTGCGCATGTGGGCATTGTTCCGCGTAATGGTCAGCCGTTTAAGTAATTTAATGGCTTCCTTCAATTACAAGGCGGTGAGATATCTGTACTTATCTATGACTATCACTCAGAAAAATGCTATTATAAACACTGTGAAAGTAGCTGAATTAAACAACTAGTCATATTTATACTGATTTAGGAGAATAAAATAAAAATTATGTGATTTTGTTGTTTTTTTTTTTTATTTTAACACCTTGATTGTTTATGGACTTGTAACCCAGGGACACGTAGGGCACCAACACTATCCAGTTTGATAAACTGTGAGATAATTTAGTTATTAATCTAATAATAGAACTTTCTACTCGAAATTTACCTATTTATAGATCGAAACTGTCAATAACTTCTAATGCGCAGTTTTAATCTACTGTCAATTTCGTTTTATGGTAGGCATAGATATACTACTAATAAAGACGATGGTAGGTAAAACAAGGTAAGCTGAACAATAAACGGGTTGATTATTAACACCGGGTCTTAATTGGCAATCTATTTGCATCCTTAGATTGTCATATGCAGATTGTGTACAAAACAAATACAGGTCTGTGATACTAGTAGTACCTACTCTGGATTGGCAGCGCATCTGTGATTGACTTAGGTGAAATCTTTATGTAAAGCCGGCTGGTATACCTGGGCGGAAATGACCATTTATCATCAGAGGGACAGCATGCACGTTAGCTCCATTAATTATATAAAAAAAAATGGTTGCCTGTAAAGTCGGTTTTACGGGCGAAGATTTTACGTGACAACGTCTTTTTCTCGGTAGAATATTTATTGATATGAATATAATTAAATGCGCCGATTCAATGCGCCTAATTCTCTAGTGCTGCGCGCGCGGCAGACCGATCATAGTTGAGTGGGAGAGAGACGCAAGGCATTCGGCGGGCCTCTCTCTCGTTCGGTGACTCATCGTAACGTTACCGGGCGTTACACTTTTTCATAAGTGACTCCCAGCCGCAACCTAATTTAAGACGTTGTCACGTCAAAAGTCTAATAATATTCAACATTAAAAAGTTGGCGGTTTTCGGAAACAGCTGTGTTTCAATTGTCTATGCAATATTGACACTTGACAACTGTCATCATGTTACCCCGCATGGATCAGTTATCTGTTGGAAATTAAATAATTGACACTAGCGTCATCTAGTGAACACTTTTGGCACGCTAAATTATTTACAAAATAGCAATATATAATTTCAATATAAATAAAAAATATACTTTTATTGTACTCCTTATCTTACGTAAGTACGGAGTTATCACCGTACTTACACCTCTTTGCAGCGGAATTAAAGAATGTTACATCTGTGCTCACGCGCAGCGTTTGCATACTTGCCATTATTATTCTAGGCGAGTCAAGTAAACAGATTAAATATAATGTTATAAGAATTTATTTATACCTAATATGCCGTGACTATAATAAAAATACTGAATAATTTTATGATGGCTTACTATTCTACACTGTTTGATTTTACTCTTACTGTTCCACGTTGAAACAGTACATAATACTTAATAATACTGATTTGGTATATTGACATTTGTTTTTTTTTTATAAATCATAAAAATAAAGTATGAACTTAAATTTATCCTGTAATACTTAATTATATAAGTATTCATTTAATTTTGATTTTATAATTCACATATGAAGCAATTATATGATATTTCTATTTGGCAATTTCCGAACATGTCCTTCCTTCTCGTGAACTACCCGACTGTTATACGATATAATGCGACTAAATTACGATGCGAGCGGATTCAAGTGACAGTGCAGCAGCACACTCTTAATTTGCATTTGTTAGAAAGAGAGGTCCGATTATGTTCATATTTCTGATGTGAGCTCCACAGTTGGTTGTATTATATCAATTGCAATGAGTGAAATACGTGAATTTGTATGGTGTTAAAGTTTTGAGAAAGTATTTGTTCCAGATTGAAAAGTTTAATAAAGTGATATTTTGTGATAAATGGTGTGAATTTAGGTTACAAGATGTTAGAAAATAGCAAAAAGAGGGCTAGAAAGTCCAAGTTGGAGGTCCGAGAGGGCGCAGAATTGGAAGAAGCGTCATTTTCGTACATGGAGGTAGGTCCACCATCTTGTGAGTTATTAGGGTACAGGCAAAAAGAGCATGTTTTGAGATTCATCTTAATTTTAAGAGCTAATAGAGCGATATGAGTACTGTTTTAATGACTTTATTTATATTACGATTCGGGGGTATTTCGTAATTATTTTATTTACTTATAAAGCATACGTCATCAATGTGTGGGTAGACCGTACTTGGCCGAGATAAGATGGAAATAAGTGGAATGTTGGAAATTATTCTCATTTCACTGAATGTTTCCGTCCGAATTTCAAATTTAGAATACCTCAGCGTACTTTTTAGCGCGAATAATTTTAATTAGGATGTAAGAAAATGCAAATAACCTCTTATTATATGAATTAAAATATGGATGTTTTTCTTACCAAAAACCATTGAAACATAATAATTAAGACATTTTAATCATAATTAACTGTATATGTGTTATAAAAGTATGATTCTTAACATTTATGTTATATTTATAAGTGTCTATAAACTTTGTATTTACATTTTCCTTAATAAATAAACATGCAAATGAGATGAATATTGCATTAAGTTGTGGTATTTACAATAAATATTAAGAACATGTTGTTTTCATCCTATCTTTATTTCTATATACCTATGTAAAACATTCAAATTCACTATGAATTGTTTTCTATACTCACAGGCCCACACTAGGATTCCCTGTGTTGTGTGTTGTGTCATGAACACATACAAGGTGAATTACACAAACACCCAGACCCACAGATATTAATTTGTCATGTATATGTGTATCGCTGGGCATCAAACCCTGATAGACATAAGACCAGTGTAATGCCCACTCTGCCACATGGCTTGTCTAAATTAGTCTTTGTAAACCTTAGAGAATAGTACTTTTCTAAATACTTGTGTAGTTTGCAATAAAGATAAATTTTATTAAACATTTAATACAAAGGTAGTGCATCCCATATGGTTTGATCGGTAGGTACCACCACAACACCTATCATAATCATATTTATTTGCTAAATAAGATACAATAGTTGTTTAGACAAAGTATAATATCCTCTTATTTCATGCAAGTGTTCAGTTAAGTATGACAAAATTATTTCCAAAATTATTTTATAGTATTAAGTAACAATTTGTCAGATTAGTATACACAGAAATAAATATTACAAATCTACTATTTCTGGTTAAAAGCAGTTCTGTCCTCAATGGAAGGGTTGAATAGCGTGTGATAGCCTAGTGGTTAAGAAATGTGGCCTCTTGATCGAGAGGTCCGAGGTTCAAAACCCAGGCACGCACCTCTGATTTTTCAAACGTATGTGCGTATTAGAAGTTAATTATCACTTGCTTAAACTGCGAAGGAAAACATTGTGAGGAAACCTGCATACCTGAGAGACTTAAAGAAAAAAATCTCAAAGGTATGTAAAGTCTACCAATACGCACTTGGCCAGCGCGGTGGACTATGGCCTAATCCTTGTCATTATGAGAGGAGACCCGTGCCCAGCAGTGGGACGTTAATGGGTTAATGATGATGATGATGATGATTACAAATAAAAACATTTTTAGAGAAAATTTACAAATAACTGATACTGCGTAATTTACATACTAAATATATAATTATTTCAAAAATTTTAGGGACATTTTAACACAGAGACGTGGCAAAACTTTTTTATGCAACTATTTCAATTCTCACAACTGGGTATCTTTTCTTGTTAGGAGTGAGTAATCTTTATTAATCTATGGTGTTAAGTAACAATTTGTCAGATTAGTATACACAGAAATAACTATTACAAATCTACTATTTCTGGTTAAAAGCAGTTCTGTCCTCAATGGAAGGGTTAAGATATCAGTCATATATTAGTTGACCATAGGTCTCAGGAGAGGTGACGAATGTGATTGGCTTCAGGTAGACCCGTTTTATATGGTGTTGCTTACAGATGTTGATGCTACTCAAAATCCTATAAAAATTAGCCCACATTAAAAAAGTATACCTATGTATTTATTATATATATAAAAGAAAGTCGTGTTAGTTACAGTATTTATAACTCAAGAACGGCTGAACCGATTTGGCTGAAAATTGGTGGAGCGGTAGCTTAGAATCAGGAGACAGACATAGGATACTTTTTATCCTGTTCGACTGCGTTTCCGTGAAGTAATTACAAAATGTGGTATAATAAAATGTATCTGACTGTATATCCTAAAGCAGCGTTTCCCAGCCTTTTTCAGTCCACGGACCCTTTAGAAAACAAGCACATTTTTCACGGACCCCCTTAATAAAATAAACAGGAAAAAAAAACGGATTTGGTATTTATTTTAGTTATTACAGATACAAAAAAAAAAACAAATACAGAAGGTAATTATAACTGTTTACTACGAAAAATATGAAAAAAAAAAACGCGAAGGTTGGTGTTGCTTTTTTGCAACTAAATCAGGGATATTCGGTTTGATGTTGCTACTAGCTGTAATCTCAAATCAGATTCTACTTGTAATCTGTTTCTGTATTTGTTTTTTGTATAAACAAGAGTAGATAACCTAATCCCTTTTTACATAGGTAAATGGTTGAAAAAAAGCAGTAACGCGGGCCGCGTTACTGCTTTTTTTAATTTAATGAGCGATTTATGTATGGTCCAGAGATGACTCCGTGGACCCCATACATATACTCGCGGCCCCCCAGGGGTCCGTGGACCACAGGTTGGGAAACACGGTCCTAAAGGAAAACCCTGAAATTAAATTAGGCCTGGGAGGCAAATTTCAAAGATCATTTAGTCTTGACGATTTCTTTTGTTTATGGTATTGTTGGAATTCTTTTTAACGCTTTTCAGGGGGCCGCTAGTTAATAATATATTTAATAATCAGTATTACTATACCAACATGAACTTAGTTATTTTGTAACTCTAGTAGACATAATTGTGCAATAAATAATTACAATATATTATAAGTTTGTCTTTGAGAATTAAAGATTCTTTAAACCTAAATCCATGTTTGCCATGTGATGATGACATTGAACATCCGATCAATGTGATGATGGGTTGATCATTTATTACTGTCATTACTGTCTCGCTGGACAGTAATGACTGTCATTACACACTTTACTCTGTATTTACCTCACGTTTCAGACATGAAATTGACGACCCGCGTGGCATAGTGGTCCCCGGTTCGATCCCTGGCCAGACAGATATCTAAATGATTTCTGTTTCTGGGTGTTTTTGTTTTTGTCTCTGTCTGTGTTAATAGCAACCACTATACAGGGAATCCTAGTGTGGGGCTGTGAGTGTAGAAAGCATTATATATTCCTATGCAATATTCTAACAGGCACTGTCCATCTGTGCAGTTAAAATACGGAAGATATAAATACATTCATACTCATTGCATAGAACAATATGAGCCATCAAACACATAATTTGTAAAAAACCAAGTCTCACAACTCATTTCTTCCACTGTAAAAAGTTGTGAGATCCATGTAATACCAAGTCGGTTTATTTATTCAGACTTTACTTAAGGGACCTTCTGTCTTAAGTTATTATGCAATTAGCTAACCTAACAACATCTTATGGGTCCATACCAATTTAAAAATATTTTATGTTTCAAAAAAATAATTATATACTCATTGCAGAACAATATGATTATTTGTGTCATAGACTTTGTATGTGTATATTTAGACTCATTGCATAGAACAATATGATTTTCTTTATAATGACCTGTGTATGTAAATTATTAAAGTGATTCGTTTATTTCTTACAGTTCCCCAAATATGTGGAAAAGAAAGAAAAAGAACAATTGATTGATGTAGGCACGGAGATAGTGAGCCAGAAACATATTATAATGGCATCAGAGGACCAGGACCCATTCAAAAATGTGGCGACCACATCGAACACACCAAAAATGGAATTTTCAGTCAAAATAGAGGTTGAAGAGTGTGACGAAGAGGCCGTACCTAATGGTAAAAAAGTTTCAACTCCAAGCAATAAAAACAAACGGAGAATCGTTATAAGCTTAGACAAACCACTATCTAAGGTGTTTCAAGCTACTAAAAGTAATGATGCAATCCAACCATCGAGTAGCACAGCTCGGTGTCCACCAGACACTACCGATGAGTTTAAGGAGTATGTCACGAACAGGCCAATGTTATTGAGGATCGTTCAGATATTGCTCAGATCAAAGAACCCAGCAGATAAGTACCTCGCTATGGTAGTCAGGAATTATATTGGACGGGCGCTAGACGCAAGACAGATGGATTTGAAGCAAAGATTGTTACAACTTGTGTTGGAAGACTGGATGGTGTGGTACCAATCGCACTCAGCTGTGAGGGAATCTCCGTTGCTATATAAATGCTATATATGTGGCAAGTCTTGGTGGTATTTAAGCGAGTTGATCGACCACATACCTCAGCACTTGAACCAATTACTAAAGTTTCAGCTCTCAATTGAGATGGACAACGATGAGTGTAGTTTAGTGTGTTACCAACACGATGAAGAACAAGTTAAAGTTGAGTTTCCGGAGACTGAATGCTATCGGTGTGGAAGAAAGGCCGATAGTCATTACTTCGCAACGAAAAGACCCTATAACTGTACCGCATGTGACACTACATTTTCGACTTGTGCTCAGTTAACGATGCATGAAGGTGTATGTCTTGCTTATAAGAACGAAAACTTCTCAGACATAATCGATTCTGAACAAACTAACTGTAGTATTTGCTTACTGGAGTGTTACACTGTAGAACGTTTGAACAAACATTTGGTCAATCGACACACAGTCCGGTCTGATGTTGTAATGATGTGGGAGCTGACACAGTGCACGATATGCTTGGATTATTACGTTAATATAATCTTTCATACATGCGCCAAAAAGTCATACAATTACGGATGTAATTTTTGTATGAGGAGTTTTCAGAAGAAGATTTTGAAGGAGATTCATATGGAGAATAATAATAAGCCGACTTCATGTAGGATTTGTGGTAAAGAGCTAACAGCGAGATGCATGGAGCCGTCACATATGTTGTTACATACAGATAAGTTTGCGCTAATGTACAAATGTATAGAGTGTCTTGCCGGGAGGTATTACCAAGATGAATTCTCGATTATTCATCACACGAAAATAGTTCACAACAGGCCCTTCGTTAAGAAGTTTAAGTACTTGGAAATGGTAAGATCTTGGTTGTAATTAGAAATAGATTTGTTAGAGTCCGCGCCAGATTGCTAGTCCGCTCTGAAGTTATTGTGAGCAGGTGTAGTCATACAATTTGCTATGGCGATGCGATTCATTTCTATATTCAAAGCGGACTAGAAGTTTTACGCGGATTATACTAAAAGATAGATATGTATAGGTTTCCAAAATTATTATAAAATTAAATATGAAAAAATATGTATTTTCTTACGTAAAAATGAGGCTTATCCTTTCCAGAATTTTATCCTTATAAACAACATTATCCGATAGTGGAATAATATAGGGTGCATTTTTATATAAAAATTAACTTGTTCGTTACGTGGTTAGAATATTATTTTTTTAATTCTATTGATGCAGTTTAAGTTTTTATAAAAATCGGCCTCGTACCTTTCAGATTTTTTTGATAATTCTAATAGTTTAAAATTTGGAATTGAAAAAAAAACATCCTGCATGAAAAAATACTAATGAAGAAAATATTTTATTTATTGCCACTTGGCGACCCCCTTATAAAGGTTTTATGACCCCCTAGGGGGTGATGAAACACACTTGAATAACACTGCTTTAGTAGCACCTGATACTATTTCTTATTACTTGCTTAAACGGTGAAGGAAAACATCGTGAGGAAACCTGCATACCTGAGAGATAAAAATCTTAAAGGTATGTGAAGTCTACCAATACGCACTTGGCCAGCGCGGTGGACTATGGCCTAATCCTTCTCATTCTGAGAGGAGACCCGTGCCCAGCAGTGGGACAGTAATGGGTTGATGATGATGATGATGATGATACTAAATTCAATTTAAAATATGTCCAATCATTCCAAATCCATTTTTTGCAGGTAATTTTTCCGAAACAAAGTTTAGAACTGACTAAAAAATACAAAGTATATAAAATAACTGAAAAACAAGAGAATGGTGAGTCAATGTAAATTAAGTTGGTAAATAAATTTATTTTCTACTTTGCAATTATATGCAAAGTCGATCTGAGTGGTGGTGCACATCACTGTACCGGTCTGATGAGCAAAAACTTCTGGGTTCGATCCCCGGCCAGATAGACATCTGAATTATGAATTTGTTTTGGATATCTGTCTAGGTCTGGGTGTTTTTGTATTCGTCTTCGTGTGTCTATTGCACATATACATAGGGAACCCTGGGGCTGTGAGTTTAGAAAGCATCTGTGATCGACCTCAGGAAGGAACTAATCCTATCTGGGGTTGATTACATATGTCAATGAGCGGCAGTAGCTTACCATCAGGTGGATTGCATTCTCGTCTGCTACTACTATACTATATGAATACGACAATTAATCTATATTATATGTAATATCGTACCGCGTGGCGGAGCGGACATCATACTGGGCTGACGAGCAAAGAGTTCTGGGTTCGATTCCCGGTCAGACAGATATCTGGACTATGAATTTGTTCTGGGTCTGGGTGTTTTTGTATTCATCTTTGTGTGTGTTCGTCGCACACATACACATAATTCTCTTATGGGTTTGAGAGTGTAGAAAGCATTTTTATGTTACAGTAACAGAAACACCTCCAATAGAACCACCACATATACCGGAGCCAGTGGCAAATGTGGAGCCGGACAATCTGATGAATGTTATAGTGAAGGAAGAACCCATAGACATCTACATGGACACGTCACAAACGCTCACCATGGAGGACATATGTGTGAAGACCGAGAAGATGGAGGATGAGCCTGGTATACAGATCTCTGATGTCACGAGCTTGCAGGTAAGACTAGCTACCTACCTGTACCCTTAGTATGAGTTTTTACGTTTTGACAAAAATGACTGTTTTTGTATTTGTTTACGTAGTTGTCTATAGATTTCCAATCAGCGCCCCTAGCGGACTGTATCAGAACTGATTAGAAATGTATGGGAAATACGTTAACAAACTGGAAACTGGACTAAGCTGGAACGCCCCGGAAAAGTATGTCTCCCTTACCACACCCTTCAAAACGGAACACAGCAGCGCTTAACACTGCTGTTATAACAGAAATAGGTATGGCGGTGGTGCCGCCGGAGCCGAACCTCAAAGGGTTCTACCACCTTTAAGACTAGATTCCTACCTGTACCCTTAGTATGAGTTTTTACGTTTTTACAAAAAATGACTGTTTTTGTATCGGTTTACGTATGTGTCCATACATTTCCAATCAGCGCCACTAGCGGACTGTATCAAAACCACACAAAAGTCACAAGCCCCTCCCACAACTTGTAAACCTCCGCCATCGCATCACATACAATCAACATACACACAACACATACACACAAGTGCACACACTAGTCAACTACCCAAGCTCACACCAGACACATTACATGTTGAAGGTGGTAGAACCTTGTGGTTCCACTCCGGCGGCACCACCGCCATACCTATTTCTGTTATAACAGCAGTGTTAAGCGCTGCTGTGTTCCGTTTTGAAGGGTGTGGTAAGGGAGACATACTTTTCCGAGGTGTTCTAGCTTAGTCTTCAGGGGTAGCGGCGCATCTGTGGCCGACCTAAGGGAAGGAATATCTGATCCTATCTAAATAAACGCTTTCTACACTCACAGCCCCACACTAGGATTCCTTGTGTCGTGGGTGTCATGGACACACACATAGACAAATACACACGAACACCCAGACCCAGAAACGGAAATCTAAATTCATCATTTAGATATCTGTCTGGCCGGGGATCGAACCCTTTGCGCGTCAGGCCGGTATGGTGACCGCTCCGCCACGCGGGTCGTCAAATATGTATCTGTGGTCCATGGGCGGCAATGACTACTTACCATCAGGTGGACTGCATGCTCGTCTGGTACTCCCATGATATAAAAAAAAGAAAAAATATATATATTCCAGGGTGAGGTAACACTGAAGCAGGTGGGGGGCGACGAGGACGTGATGCTGGTGGAGAGGCACACGGACGTGGTGTCGGTGTGCTCCAGCGAACACAGTGATAGCGAACACAGCGGCACCGAACACACTAGCGGACAGACGAACAAGAAGAACGGCAGGAAGAAGAAGAAACCATACGGGTAAGGAAATGAAATGAAATTAAAATTATCTATTGCCAGAATGTAGTAATGGTAAATGGTGACAAATATATATTTTACTAGCTGACCCGGTAAACGTTGTGTTGCCATATAAATAAAAAAATGTTAAGGGTGAACAACCCTTATCACTTAGGGGTATGAAAAATAGATAGTAGTCGATTCTCAGAACTACTTACTTTTGCGTGCAAGAAAAATAGTAATCAGCTGCTATATTGACATACATATTTTTTTCTTGTTATAAATCTAATTAAATTAAACATATTTGACATTAATATAGTGGTATAACGGCAGTGGTAGCCTAGTGGTTAAGAAACTCGGCCACTCGATCGAGGGGTCCGAGGTTCAAATCCCAGACACGCACCTCTGATTTTTCAAAGTTATGTGCATATTAGAAATTAATTATCACTTGCTAAAGTGATAATTAATTTCTAATACGTGGTGAAGGAAAACATCGTGAAGAAACCTGCATACCTGAGAGATTTATAAAATAAAAGCGTATTAAAAAAATCTTAAACGTATGTGAAGTCTACCAATACGCACTTGTCCAGCGCGGTGCACTATGGCCTAATCCTTCTCATTCTGAGAGGAGACCCGTGCCCAGCGGTGGGACAGTAATGGGTTGATGACGACGATGACGTCATTTATATTTATATCTTTCAGGTTAGCAAAATACATGTGCAAGTGCGGTTTCAAAGCAGTGCACAAGGTAATGAAGGGGCACAAACTGAATTGTCCTGTGATGCGACGGAGGAGGACGCGATGGACCCGTCGCCTCGGTGTAAGTGCCCTTTTCTTACTTTAGGTGGATAGGGTAAATGTTACTGTAAGAATAAGGTACCGTACCCAAAGGGTAAAAGTAGAATCCTATTATAGTCCGTGTAAAACTGCTAGTCCGCTTTGAATATAGAAATGAATCGCGTCGCTATAGCAAATTGTATGACTACACCTGCTCGCACCTACGTCAGAGAGGATTAGCAGTTTGGCGCGGAGTATACTAAGCTTCGCAGGTGGTAGAACCCTGTGTGGTTCGACTCCGGCGGCAACACCGCCACACTTATTTCTGTTACAACAGCAATGATAAGCGCTGTTGTGTTCTGGTTTGAAGTGTGGTAAGGGAGACATACTTATCCGAGGCGTTCCAGCTTAGTCCTCAGGGGTAGCGGCGCATCTGTGGCAGATCTAATCCTATCTGGGGTTGATTATAGATGTGCTTGGGCTGCAGTAGCCACTTAACATGAAGGGGACTGCATGCTCGTCTGCTACTCCTATATTATAAAAAAGCCTCAGCTGTCGGTCCGTATGTCTGTCTGTCTGTAATAGAGCTCCATCTCGTGAAACATAATGTAATTTTCTATTTTAAAAAATCTTCAAAATGAGCATTTTCCCTTAGTTTGTCATTTATCATTACTTCCTAGAATGTGATCGTTATAAGCGACACTATGCAATGGTGGAATAATACACGGTGTTTCTTTTTTCAACATGAACTCGCTCGATTGCCGGCTAGGGAAAAATATATTTAAAAAAAAGAAGCAGTTTTAGTTTTATAAATATCTGTTTCTTAACTCGTTTCAGCTATTTCGCTATTTTTTATACTATCGGATTGGGCCCTGAAGGCTCTATTTGAAAAATCACGCTCTATAATAATAATATTATCAAATTTTAACCCTTTAACTTTTTTTGAGTATTTTTTCAATTTTGTACTTTAAATTTTGAAAAAATAACAAGAAAATAAAGCATTAAATGAATATATTATATGTGTTATATTTTGCATCTCCAAATTCATAGTTTCTCATACTTTCGAATTTGTCTATCGACGCACACTTGACAAATTTTAAATATTGTTACAGTCCGAGTCTCCGTCTGAATACGAGTTCGAAGAGCTGGGAGCATCGAGCAATGAGGACGGTAATGAGGACTGGCTGCCAAACGTCATCATACTCAAGACTGCTGAAGGAAAGAGGCAGTGAGTACACAAGTATTAGAAACCCTTTGAGCTTGTGAGACGACACAGTGTAGTGTTAGTGAAATAGTGATAAGTGAACATCATATTTTGAAGGTGGTAGAACCCTTTGTGGTTCGACTCTGGCGGCACCACCGCCACACCTATTTCTACCTAATAACAGCAGTGTTAGGCGCTGCTGTGTTCCGGTTTGAAGGGTGTGGTAAGGGAGACAGACTTTTCCGAGGCGTGCCAGGTTAGTCCTCAGGGGTAGCGGCGCATCTGTGGCCGACCTCAGGTAGGAATATCTAATCCTATCTGGGGTTGATTACAGATGTCCATGGGCGGCAGTAGCCACTTACCATCAGGTGGACTGCATCCTCGTCTGCTACTGTTATATTATATAAAAAAAAATATATAGAACACAAGAACAATGTTTTTACTCCCTTCTGTGATAAAGAAGTGCAGTGTCAGAGGACGCCACTTTCATAATATGATTACTAGCTGTCCCGGCAAACGTGTTGCCATATAAGTAAAAAAATATTAAGGGTGAACAACCCTTACCACTTAGGGGTATAAAAAATAGACAGCCGATTCTCAGACCTACTGAAATGCATATAAAATTTGGTAAAAATCGGTAAAGCCGTTTCGGAGGAGTACGGAACTAACATTGTGACACGAGAATTTTATATATAAGATTTAGCAGTTTAAGTTAGCGTAGAATTACTCATTAGTCTTAAAATTAGCCTAATTCTTTGTTTTAATATAATGATTGCAATTAATATAAAGTACCTATTACTCACTTGGTACTTTATACAAATAAAAAAAACAACTTGAGTCTTGGTGAAGGTGGTGGAACCCTCTGTGGTGACTGGCGGCACCACTGTCACACCTTTTAACAGCAGTGTTACTGTTCAATAGTAAAACGAAAAACATCTAAAAATAGCTGTTTCTTGTAAAGCGACCCTCGTTTATTTTCCAGTTGTTTTTTTTATTTTTTTATAATAAAGGAGTAGGAGACGAGCATGCAATCCATCTGAAACTAAGTTGCTACTGCCGCCTATGTTCATCTGTAATCAACCCCAGATAGGATCAGATATTCCTACCTGAGGTCGGCCACAGATGCGCCGCTACCCCTGAGGACTAAACTGGAACACCTCGGAAAAGTATGTCTCCCTTACCACACTTCAAACCAGAACACAGTAGCGCTTAACACTGCTGTTATAACAGAAATAGGTGTGGCTTTGGTGTCACTGGAGTCGAACCACAAAGGGTTCTACCACCAGAGCGGACTAGATGTTTGACGCGGATTCTACCTCGTTACTAAGACAATCAAATTAGCAACTTATTAAACAATGTTACCGTTATCCACGATATAATGTGATGATTGTATAAGAATATTTGTGTTTTTTCTTGGTTGCCTTTAACATTGTAATGTAATTCAATTGATATAATTCATTTTTAATGTTAATAATATTTCTTATCATAATTTTTGTATTCAAAATGTATTGTTATTCGTTATAGTCATAGATTAGTAAAGATACTTCGCCGCCTTGAAATTGAATGAAGCCACACAAGGGTTATTTTAGTAAGTTCTTTTTTTTAATTCTTGACAAATAAAAACGTTTTTAGAGAAAATTTACGAATAAATAACTAATACTGCGTAATTTACGTAATAAATAAATAATTATTTCAATATTTTAGGGACATTTTATCACGGAGACGTGGCAAAACTTTTTTACGCAACTATTTCAATTCTCAAAACTGGGTACATTTTCTTGTTAGGAGTGAGTAATCTTTACTAATCTATGGTTATAGTGTTGTGAATTGTAGTTTGTGACCATAATTGAGGTGACACTCACCAAAGTTGTATTGTATAGGTAGGTTTAGTAAAATTGTATTAGTGTTTACTTCGTAGGCACAACAGTTAAATCTTGAACTCCTCCTAAACGACTGGACTGATTTTGATGAAATTTGTTGTGTGTGTTCAAGGGGACTTGAGAATGGTTTGTTTCACAATTTAGTCCGTGGGAAAAGGTTTTATTAATTAATTTTTAATTTGTAAGTAGTTATAGAATCGGAAACTATGCATTTGATCAATTGATGATCTTTAGCAAAGTTGTTGTCCAAGAGCCCACGAGGGTTTGGGAGTTGGTAAGACCAATTTTCGACAGATGGCACCACTGTTATTCCAATGCAGGTACACATTTTCCGTTTTATGTGTGTGATATTATTTCTTTAAATGCGGGCGAAGCCGCGGGCACCACTAGTAAATAAATAGATATTTTCTCTTGACTAATCCTATACATTTTTGTTAACAGGCATCGCGTATACGAATGCAAATGCAAACAGTTCTCCGGTCGCATGCGGGGCTACAAGCAGCACCAGGCGACGTGCTCTATATCCAAGGTATAGTATAGGATTAAAAGCTATTTACGTAGTTGGTGCAACTAGAAAACTGGACCGTTAAAGCGAAATATTTTAGGTTTTCCTTGTGTAAGGGTATATTTTCATTACAATACTATATAAAAAGAAAAAAAGTATATTATATGTTTACTAAAGATTAAGATGTCATAGAATGGATTGTCAGAGAAAATAATAAATATAATAAACGCTTTCTACACTCACAGCCCCACACTAGGATTCCCTGTGCCGTGGGTGCCATGGACACACACGTAGACAAATACACAAACACCCAGACCCAGAAACGGAAATCTAAATTCATCACTGATTTCTGTCTGGCCGGGGATCGAACCCGGGACCCTTTGCGCGTCAGACCGGTATGGTGGCCGCTCCGCCACACGGGTCGTATAGGATTAAAAGTTATTTACGTCGTTGGTGCAACTAGAAAACTGGACCGATAAAGCTAAATATTTTAGTTTTTCCTTGTGTAAGGGTATATTTTGTACAATCTAGACTAATATTATAAAGAGGAAAACTTTGTTTGTTTGTTTGGTTGTAATGAATAGGCTCAAAAACTACTGGACCGATTTTAAAAATTCTTTCACCATTCGAAAGCTACATTATCCACGAGTAACATAGGCTATATTTTATATGAAATATATTTGATAAATAGATTTTGAGGCGGTACAAAGTTTGCCGGGTCAGCTAGTACTATATGAAAAGAAATAAGGATATTATATGTTTTTTAAAGAATAAGATGTCATAAGTGGATTGTCAGAGAAAATAAATAATGGAGTTGTTATTGAATGTTATTATGTAAAATAGTCTTTCAGGAATAATTAGTTTACACTTATTTTATATGTTAAACACTTATTTTATTTGAAGTTTCTATGTTTGCTAGAAGTACCTTAGACTTTTGATGATCGGTCAGTCAGTCAGTGAGTGAGTGACAAAATTAGAACTTTGACTTTTTTTTTATAATATAGGAGTAGCAGACGAGCATGCAGTCCACTTGATGGTAAGTGGCTACTGCCGCCCATGGACATCTGTAATCAACCCCAGATAGGATTAGATATTCCTACCTGAGTTCGGCCACTGATGCACCGCTACCCCTGAGAACTAAGCTGGAACGCCTCGGAAAAGTCTGTCTCCCTTACCACACCCTTCAAACCGGAACACAGCAGCGTCTAACACTGCTGTTATTAGGTAGAAATAGGTGTGGCGGTGGTGCCGCCGGAGTCGAACCACAAAGGGTTCTACCACCTTCAAACTAGTTGTAATTATTAAACTACTGGTTCAAATTGAATGAAATTTTGAAATATACTGTGTTTATGCAATGCATGCTTGATTCCTAAAAAATCAAGCTTCTAGTTTTATCTACAACGAAGTTAAGGGGGGACGAAAATGGCTCGAATTGTCTCGAGAAAACAATGGTACGGCCGTACCGTTTTTTTTTGTTCTACTTGGCGGGTGCACTACCGTGCCCCCAGATATCTCTTTGCAAAAATGTATAACAAATTGGCTCCTCAATCTTACATATGATGAAACAGACAAAAATAAAAGAGCTCTTTATATATAACATTGTAGACCATATGTTACTGATGCACACAAACATGTACACACGCACACAAGGTCAAGTCTGACATACGGAGTCTAAAATATCTAAAACCGTATGATACGTAAGTGTATTTTCTCCTCATAAAAAAAATCCATAGACATCTGTAATCAAGCCCAGATAGGGTTAGATTTTCCTACTTGTGGTCAACCACATATGCGTTTTGGGATTTGGCCCCGATAGCCTATTTGAAAAATTCACCCTGTATACATATATTAGTAAAGATTACTCGCTCCTAACAAGAAAATGTAACCTTTTGACAATTGTCACTGTCATCTATTTTTGTGTTTGAAAAATATTTAAAAAATGTAGTTTTTAGATCATTTACGAATGAAACTGTTGGAAATGAAAGGTTTTTTCGCACGACGTCTTCAATTTCTCTTAACTGTGCATGTCGCCATTGTCCCGCGTATTTTTTTTTTATTTTTTTTTATAATAATATAGGAGTAACAGACGAGCATGCAGTCCACCTGATAGTGAGTGGCTTTTGCCACCCATGGACATCTGTAATCAACCCCAGATAGGATTAGATATTCCTACCTGAGGTCGGCCACAGATGCGCCGCTACCCCTGAGGACTAAGCTGGAACGCCTCGGAAAAGTCTGTCTCCCTGTAAATTGTCTGTCTGTCTATAAATTGAACAATGACAGCCATGAAGTTCTGTCAGCCGTTTAATGGCTGTTTAATTTAACGGCTTCGTTTAATTACAGGGCGGTGAGATATCTATACTATGCCTGTATATTAATAAAGTCATTCTTATTCTTATGTTTGAAGGTGTTCAAGTGCACAAAGTGCGACGAGAGCTACCCGAGCTTCTCGTCGTACGTGTGCCACTTCGCCGCGCGGCACGGCCGCGACGAGCACGCGTGTCCGCAGTGCGCGCGCGCGTGCGGCGGCGCGGCGCGGCTGACGGCGCACGTGACGTCGCACGTGAAGCGGCAGTTCGTGCGGCTGCGCGCCATCGAGGACGGGCTGCAGCGCGTGCACGGCGACACGTGCCGCGCGTGCCAGCTGATGGTCGAGCGCAGGGACTTCTTCGTGGTCGGTGCGCCTTGTTCTACTCCGCAGCGTTATGAGCAGTCGTCTCTCTCTTACACACTCTTGCGCTCTCTTTCTCTTAATCTTACTATCTCTCTGTCTCTCTCTTTGTTACATTCCCTCTCTTTCTCTCTTTTTCTCTCGGTGTCATTCTGTCTCTCTCTCTCTTTTTCGGCGTATCTCTGTATCCCTCCCTCTTTTTTGTGTGTTTCTCTCTTTTGGTCTGTTATTCCCCCCCCCTTTCTCACTCCCTCTCCCCCTCTCTCCCTCCCTCTCCTCTCTCTCTCTCTCTCTCCGTGTACACGTGTGCCATTTCAGCGAGTGGCACGGCTCGGACGCGCGTGACATTCAGTCTCTGTTTTGGTGTAATTCTGTCTCTCTCTCTTCTTTGTATCTCTTGTATTTTTTTTTCTCTCTCCCTAGGTCGTCAGGCGAGACTTGGTGGTTAATAAGCTTTCTTTTTATTCCACAGCGTCAAAATGTCGTTCTCCATCTACGTCTCTCTCTCTCTCTCTCTCTCTCTCTGTCTTTCCCTCCTTAGGTCGTCCTAGTATTCAGTAGTCCCTAGTATCCCTAAGTATCCAGAAGCCAGGAGATTGTCGTCATACGGAATTTCTTGGTGGTCAGTATGCCTTCATTTACTTTTACTCCTGCAAGCTACAGGAGACAGTCAACTGAGAAGACTTCTTTGCGGTTAGTATCTTTTTTAAGTGTATGAAAGTGTGCGTGTATTTCTTTTTCGCTGCCGAATCCCGCTCCATTGCTCATTATGTCTCTACATTATCAGCAATGGAGACAAGAGGAGAGCCTCTTTGTGTTTTTCTCCGCAATTTTTTCCCATATAGGTTAGGTAGGAGGTTTACGACATCTTCAGCTAACCAGCCACGTGACAACGCGACATCTCCTTTATGTCTTGACTCCTTTATTCTCTCTCTTTCTGTCCCCCTCCTCTCTCTCTCTCTCTCTTCTCCTTTCCCCAATCTTTTATGCTTTGTCTCTCTTTTTATACTTATCTATTACTCCTTCCGCTCTCCTTTTGCCCTTTTTTCACTCTATCTTTCTCTATTACATCATCTGCCTCTCGCCCTCACTGCATATGTAGCGGACTGTCCGCGCCAAATTTCTAGTCCGCTCTGAAGTTGGTCACACTAATGCAGCTGTGTACCTTTGGGCGAGAGCGGGCAGCGGATAGATGCAGGGGTGTCTCGTTAAGATCTACAACTTGCTGTCGCGACGCAACTTACTTCTATATTCAGGACTAGAAGTTTGGCGCTATCTATCTCCCTCTATCTCTCTATCTCTCTCTATCCCTCTATCTCCCTAGTCAAATATAGCTGTAACCTAAATTTAGATTATAAATGTATTAATTAATTTGTCCCCAGCACTGGGAGTCTCACTTGGTGCTGAAGACCACTGACCAGAAGGTGGACATAAAGGAGAAACGGGAGATTACGTCATCGCCCGTCAGCCTCTACTCCCCGGAAGTGATGAAGAAGGGACTTGGTGAGTACCATTTGACTTGAATGTGGTAGCACCCTCTGTGGTTCTACTCCGGTGGTACCACCGTCACACTTAATCCAAAAGTATAAATATTAGCGAAGAATGCTTTAAGGAGTTATGAGGCCGATTTTGATAAAAAACTAAAACTGCATCATTACTTTTTTTGAATATCTTCTTTCCTAGTAGGAAATGGAACGAGTTAATTTTGAAAAAAAAAGGGCCTATATTATTCCAATATCGGATTCCACAAGGATCAAATTCCGGGAATAATAATAAATGACAAACTAAAGGAACACCCTCATTTTTAAGAAAATGCATACTTTTTCATGTGACGGTGGCAACTAAGTTCCCGCCGTTCATTAATTTAAACATTTCGCAAATTAACAAACTTTTGCGGCCTAATGTTTCATAACATTCGAAAGCGGCAGTGGTCAGTAAACATCAGGTGGACTGCATGATCGTCTGCTAGTCGTATAATAAATATTAAAAAAAAATAAACACATGGTGTTGCACGTCAGAGAGCCTGCAGTAATATACGAACCTTTTTGTTCGCCTCGCCCTATCACACGTTTCGTAACGCTCTAGTCGTATTCACCAGCGTCAATGTGACGTATTACTTATCAGGCGTCTCGCTTCAAATAACCAAATATCATGGTATCGCACGGCAGAGAGCCTGCAGTCGTCCGAGGCGACTCGTCCGGACGGGCGGCCGCTGCGCGACTGCACGTTCTGCGAGCGGAGCTTCGCGCGCCAGAACGACTGCAAGCGGCACATAGTGGAGCATCTGCTGGCCGACGCCTACACCCGCAAGGCCACGCTGGGAGTGTTGCAGTGTCAGCTCTGCGCCAAGGGCTTCGAGAAGGCTGAAAGGTGAGTTAAATTAAAAAATGATTTAAGAATTAATTGATTAAACTTATTATTAAGTAATTAAATTAATTAATGGCACCATCCCATCTTCAACTCTCTTCTAGGGCAGCTGGTATTGTGGCTACCGATGCGGAAATACGCAAGCTGCAGAAATATACTAGTCTCAGTCGAGACTATATATTTCTGCCGTTTGGTGTAGAGACGATGGGGCCGTGGGGTTCTGACGCTCGATCTTTTTTTAAACACCTTTCAAGGCGTTTGATCGAGTGCACCCACGACCAAAGGGCTGGCGCTTACCTCGGGCAAAGAATTAGCTTTGCTATTCAGCGAGGTAATGTCGCCAGCGTTTTGGGGACTCTTCCAAGAGACAACAATTTGGATGAAACTTATTATATTTAACTATTTTATTATAAGTATTTTTATAGCCTGTTTCATATATTATTTTGTACTTTTTTATTACGTTAATATTGTAAATAATTAAATTTAATAATTAATTATTTATTATAATGAAATATTGTAAATTAATTACATAAATAATTAATTAATTAATTTAGGAATGACCAAAGGGCTTACCTCGAGCAAAGAATTAGTTTAGCTATTCAGCTGGGTAAAGTCGCCAGTTTTTGGGAACTATTTTAAAGGACAAAAAATTGGACCACTGACACCACTGAAACCACTGACTCCTAATTTAATTTTTGAAAAAACCGCGGACATACAACTTTATATCGAATACAGTATCTCCTTTTTTGGAGTCAGTTAAAAACTGACTCCAAAAAAGACTCGTCGAAATTTCGGTATTTTTTTTTTGGAAGCCACTAGCATAAGATTTGGGGTTGTGTCGTAAAGGACATTTTAGATGTATATTTTAGTTTATTTATTGTAAAGTCCGGGCTATACAGATCCAGGGAGGAATCTTTGCATGGTTTCTCAAAAAAAATGACTTTGGGGGTGGGGGAGGTCATGGAGACCGCCCCTAGAAGTCACAGACTAACCTTTCAAATGGGGTCCTAAAACATTAATTCATTTTCTTTCAGATACAAACATCACATGAGAGGTCACGGCTCGCTACCAATCTACCAGTGCAACATATGCACCAAGTCGTTCAGCGACTCCAGCAACTTCTGCAAGCACAAGAAGGTCCACAACCTCGCGTCGCTGAACTGTCGCATATGCCAGAAGAAGTTCCATCATCAGGCCACGTACGATAAGCATATGGAGGTGAGTTGATAGTGTTTTATATGGTTCTCTAGTGACGACGACCCGCGTGGCGGAGCGGTCACCATACCGGTCTGACGCGCGAAGGGTCCCGGGTTCGATCCCCCGCCAGACAGCTATCTAAATGATGAATTTAGATTTCTGTTTCTGGGTCTGGGTGTTTGTGTATTTGTCTCTGTGTGTGTCCATGGCACCCACGACACAGGGAATCCTAGTGTGGGGCTGTGAGTGTAGAAAGCGTTTATTATTATTATTATTATTATTTGTTTATTGGCTAGTGGTATTGGATCTAGGTCAAGAGGTCTTAGGTTCTATTCCCAGGTAGGCACTGATTTTTGTAAGTCTGCGTTTTAGTGCAATAGTACAATAGTTTACAAGCGTTGCAAGGATAGCGTAGTCCAAAGTTTGAATCCCAAGGACGTACTGATTTTTTAAATGATTACTTTCATATATAGACATTTTCATAACGAATGTACTATTTTATTTGCTGATAATAAATTATAAAAAAAATGATGAAAAATGTGTGAGTTCGAATCACACTTAGCTAATTATTTGATGTTAAAAAAATTAAAATTATCACTTGCTGTAACAGTGAAGGAAAACACATCATGAGGAAACCTTATGTAGGTGTGAAATCTTAAAAAAAATGTTCCCCATGTTATGTAAAGTCTACCAATACACACTTGGCCAGCGGTGGACTATAGCCTAATCCCTCACTCTGAGAGGAGTCCCCGGCATTTTTTTTTTCTAAGACTGTATGTGATTGTATTTCTAACCTTCAAATCCCCAGATGCACGAAACAACGAAACCGATAGTGTGCGACATATGCTCCCGCATATCCTTCACTCAGTCCGCTCACCGCAAACACGTGCGAGTAGCACACGACAAGACCCGCTCGCAGTTCACGTGCCCCATCTGCCGGCAGCGCTTCCGCCGCCTGCGCGAGAAGTGGGACCACATGTGGCTGGTGAGTCAGTCAGTCAGTCAGTCAGTCAGTCAGTCAGTCAGTCAGTGTACACACACGACAAGACCCGCTCGCAGTTCACGTGCCCCATCTGCCGGCAGCGCTTCCGCCGCCTGCGCGAGAAGTGGGACCACATGTGGCTGGTGAGTCAGTCAGTCAGTCAGTCAGTCAGTCAGTCAGTCAGTGTACACACACGACAAGACCCGCTCGCAGTTCACGTGCCCCATCTGCCGGCAGCGCTTCCGCCGCCTGCGCGAGAAGTGGGACCACATGTGGCTGGTGAGTCAGTCAGTCAGTCAGTCAGTCAGTCAGTCAGTCAGTCAGTGTACACACACGACAAGACCCGCTCGCAGTTCACGTGCCCCATCTGCCGGCAGCGCTTCCGCCGCCTGCGCGAGAAGTGGGACCACATGTGGCTGGTGAGTCAGTCAGTCAGTCAGTCAGTCAGTCAGTCAGTCAGTGTACACACACGACAAGACCCGCTCGCAGTTCACGTGCCCCATCTGCCGGCAGCGCTTCCGCCGCCTGCGCGAGAAGTGGGACCACATGTGGCTGGTGAGTCAGTCAGTCAGTCAGTCAGTCAGTCAGTCAGTCAGTGTACACACACGACAAGACCCGCTCGCAGTTCACGTGCCCCATCTGCCGGCAGCGCTTCCGCCGCCTGCGCGAGAAGTGGGACCACATGTGGCTGGTGAGTCAGTCAGTCAGTCAGTCAGTCAGTCAGTCAGTCAGTCAGTGTACACACACGACAAGACCCGCTCGCAGTTCACGTGCCCCATCTGCCGGCAGCGCTTCCGCCGCCTGCGCGAGAAGTGGGACCACATGTGGCTGGTGAGTCAGTCAGTCAGTCAGTCAGTCAGTCAGTCAGTCAGTCAGTCAGTGTACACACACGACAAGACCCGCTCGCAGTTCACGTGCCCCATCTGCCGGCAGCGCTTCCGCCGCCTGCGCGAGAAGTGGGACCACATGTGGCTGGTGAGTCAGTCAGTCAGTCAGTCAGTCAGTCAGTCAGTCAGTCAGTCAGTGTACACACACGACAAGACCCGCTCGCAGTTCACGTGCCCCATCTGCCGGCAGCGCTTCCGCCGCCTGCGCGAGAAGTGGGACCACATGTGGCTGGTGAGTCAGTCAGTCAGTCAGTCAGTCAGTCAGTCAGTCAGTCAGTGTACACACACGACAAGACCCGCTCGCAGTTCACGTGCCCCATCTGCCGGCAGCGCTTCCGCCGCCTGCGCGAGAAGTGGGACCACATGTGGCTGGTGAGTCAGTCAGTCAGTCAGTCAGTCAGTCAGTCAGTCAGTCAGTGTACATACACGACAAGACCCGCTCGCAGTTCACGTGCCCCATCTGCCGGCAGCGCTTCCGCCGCCTGCGCGAGAAGTGGGACCACATGTGGCTGGTGAGTCAGTCAGTCAGTCAGTCAGTCAGTCAGTCAGTCAGTCAGTGTACACACACGACAAGACCCGCTCGCAGTTCACGTGCCCCATCTGCCGGCAGCGCTTCCGCCGCCTGCGCGAGAAGTGGGACCACATGTGGCTGGTGAGTCAGTCAGTCAGTCAGTCAGTCAGTCAGTCAGTCAGTCAGTGTACACACACGACAAGACCCGCTCGCAGTTCACGTGCCCCATCTGCCGGCAGCGCTTCCGCCGCCTGCGCGAGAAGTGGGACCACATGTGGCTGGTGAGTCAGTCAGTCAGTCAGTCAGTCAGTCAGTCAGTCAGTCAGTGTACACACACGACAAGACCCGCTCGCAGTTCACGTGCCCCATCTGCCGGCAGCGCTTCCGCCGCCTGCGCGAGAAGTGGGACCACATGTGGCTGGTGAGTCAGTCAGTCAGTCAGTCAGTCAGTCAGTCAGTCAGTCAGTGTACACACACGACAAGACCCGCTCGCAGTTCACGTGCCCCATCTGCCGGCAGCGCTTCCGCCGCCTGCGCGAGAAGTGGGACCACATGTGGCTGGTGAGTCAGTCAGTCAGTCAGTCAGTCAGTCAGTCAGTCAGTCAGTGTACACACACGACAAGACCCGCTCGCAGTTCACGTGCCCCATCTGCCGGCAGCGCTTCCGCCGCCTGCGCGAGAAGTGGGACCACATGTGGCTGGTGAGTCAGTCAGTCAGTCAGTCAGTCAGTCAGTCAGTCAGTCAGTGTACACACACGACAAGACCCGCTCGCAGTTCACGTGCCCCATCTGCCGGCAGCGCTTCCGCCGCCTGCGCGAGAAGTGGGACCACATGTGGCTGGTGAGTCAGTCAGTCAGTCAGTCAGTCAGTCAGTCAGTGTACACACACGACAAGACCCGCTCGCAGTTCACGTGCCCCATCTGCTGACCCCATTTAATTATTATTACTATTTTATTACCCGACTGCCAAGGAAGGGTTATGTTTTTCGCGCGTATCTTGTATGTTTGTCTTTCTTTATTTGATCCGATCTAACAAACGGCTGGATGAATTTTAACAGTTAAGGTGTCATTATATTTGTCTCAATGACCCGAGTGTCCTTATATAGGTGTTAGTAAAAAAAAAATCAAAATGGCGGATTTTTCGCGCGAAATAGTAACACATTTAAAAAAATAAGTTAACCGAACCTATCGAGTAGGGTACCAAATGAAAGGAAATTAAACGGAGATTATAAAAACACATTTGTATATATATAAAACAGCAAGGTGACTGACTGACTGACTAACTAACAGACTTTTTCATTTTTCAGAAATCAACGTACAGTCTATACCAAGGACCTTAAAGTTCTGAAATTTTGCACATAGGTTCTCTATATAGCGTGAATAAGTACTAAGAAAGGCCTTTTGGAAATTCTACCCTTAAGAGGGTAAAATAGGGAAAAACAGTTTTTTTGAAATCCTTTAATTTTGAAGCAACTACTATAAAATTTTGTATTTGGCTTTCAGGATAGGAACAAGGACGCACTTATTTATCCCCCTCCGAAAAATCAACCTCGTAGAGGGTAAAATAAGGGTTAAAAGTTCATTTGATTAATCGACAATTTTGAAGCAAATTTTGTATCAGGCTTGTTGGATAAAAATAATGAAATACTACCTCTAACGAGGTAAAATAATGACCGAAACTTTGATTTACTGAATTTATATATCTTATAGACCGTAAATGGTGGATTTTTTCGCGAAATAGTAACACGTTTTAAAAAAAGTTAACCAAACCTATCGAGTAGGGTGTCAAAAGAAAGGAAATTAAGAGGAGATTACACATACAATATATAATATATCTCATATATAAAATTCCCATGTTAGTTACCGTACTCCTCCGAAACGGCTTTACCGATTTTCACCAAATTTTATATACATAGGTCTTCAAGACTTCAGTAGGTCTGAGAATCGGCCACTATCTATTTTTTCCCCCTAAGTGATAAGGGTTGTTCACCCTTAACATTTTTATTATATGGCAACACAACGTTTGCCGGGTCAGCTAGTACATAAATACTCCTATATACACATCGAGATGACTGTCTGACTAAAGTCTGAGTGAGTTGCTGTGCCAGTGATCAACGCAAAGGGAAACCGCTGAACTTAAGCGTGCTGGAATTTTAGACATAAGTTCTTTATATAACGTACTTAAATAAAAACTACGAGGATAAAATTGGATAATATGGTTTGAACATCTTTTGTTTTTGAAGCAGACAGCTACTATGAAACTTTGTATTTGGCTATCTGGATAAATATAATGAAATGCCTATTTCACTGCTTTTGGAAATTCTTCTTCAGCCTTTTTGGTGCAGTCGGGTGTTTGATTTTTTTAATTAATTACTTGTTTTTAATTATTATTTATTATTATTATTATTGTTTATTTTTTATTTTTATTTTCAGGTACACAAAGAGCGCAAGGTGCTAGCGGACTGTCCGCTCTGCTCCAAGTCGTTCCGGCGCTACATGGACGTGCGCGGCCACTGCCGGGACGAGCACGGCTGCGACCTGAAGATGTCGCCCGACGGCGTGCCGCAGGTCGTGGGGGACTAGTGCGCCACGGCGCCCCACTGTACCCCACTGTGCCCCACTGAACTCCACGGTACCCCACGGGAGGTATAACACGCCCGCAAGTCGTGAGCGAGTGGTAGGACACGGTTCCCACGATGCTCCTCAGTATCCCTCTGTACACCACGGTACACGGCTGTGCCTCACATTGCCCCCACAATACTCCATAGTTACTCACGGTGCCCCAGCGTTCCCCACGGTGCCTTATACCCCTGTACTCCTACGGTACTAAGCAGTACCCCACGGCAGGTACAACGCGATATGAACCGCCAACAACATGATATGATACATCAAGAATACTATATGGTCGATCAAAAACAATATGAACCACCAATAACACAATATGATCCATCAATACCAATATGATTCTTCAATAACCCAATATGACGCATCGACAACAGAATATGATTCGTCAGTAACAATATGAACCTAGCTTTAACAATTTGTGAATTAAATTTAATCCTTATATATTATGTAAGTGATAGTATGGTGATAGTCTAGTGGTTAGAAATTCGGCTTCTCAATCGAAGAGTCCAAAGGTCGAATGCCAGGTCGAGCCGTTTCGAAATTATCTGATCATGATTTTAATGTTATGTCTATGTTAAAAATTGATTTTTATAACGAAGGAAAACATCGTGAGGAAACCTACATACCTGAGAGATTTTAACGGTATGTGAAGTCTACCAATACGCACTTGTCCAGCGCGGTGGACTATGGCCTAATCCTTCATTCTGAGAGGAGACCCGTGCCCAGCAGTGGGACAGTAATCAGTTGATAACGACAACTCAGTAATTCTAAGATCTATACGCGCTTATAAAACTTTGTCCAATAGTGGGTGAGATTTGTAGATATTATTAAATTTATTAGTAGAATTAATTAACATTTTGTAAATTAGGACTATTTTTATACGTATAAACTCAGTCAATGAATTTTATTTGTAATTTCTATGTTTTATAATTCTAATTCTAGATATAGTTAGTTATGTTTTAGAATTTTCAGTTTTGAATTCTAAATTATTTTTTTTACAGTTTGCATGAAGTTTTTTTTATTTAATAATAGTCTAGGATATAATATTAATAGATGTAATAATAAAGTGACAAATAAATTATGTAAAATTTTATCTTAAGTGTAGTCCGCGTAAAACTGCTAGTCCACTCTGAATATAGAAATGAATCGCGTCGCTATAGCAAATTGTATGACTACACCTGCTTGGCACAACTTCAGAGCGGACTAGTAGTTTGGCGCGGACCATACATTGTTATAAGAAGTTTTAAAATTGTTCTGGTAACACGGATATAATGTTCTGACGTAACTCTGATAATATATCTGTCTGGTATGAACACAGTAGCGCCGCTAACGACGAAATGTGACAACTTATCTTTGATTTATTCAATATATTTTATGAGTTACTAGCTGATTAAATAAAAAAATGTTAAGGGTAAACAACCTTTATCACTTAGGGGTATTAAAAATATTAGCCAATTCCCAAAACTACAAAATATGCATATAAAATTTGGTGAAAATCGGTAAAGCCGTTTCGGAGGAGTACGGTAACTAACATTGTGACACGAGAATTTTATATATAAGATGTAGTGTTTAATACATACGAACAAACAGACGACATTTTTTATTAATACTCCAAAAAAAGTATAAAAATTGTGACTTGTATTTTATAAGATTAAAATAGCAAACGAGCATACAGTCCACCTGATGGTAACTAACTGTCGTACGGACATCTGTACAACTCCATATAGAGCAGGTTCTACCTGAAGCCGATCACATGTGCCACGTAAGGACTCAGGTTGCCTCACATGTAAGTCAATTTTTTGGTAATATGAGGCTGTTAGAACCAGAATAGCCTAACTACAAAAAACATGATTTACTATATGGAGAAAAGTCATCGATAAGTATAGATATCTCACCGCCTTGTAATTGAAGGAAGCCATTAAATGACTTAAATGGCTAACCAATGTGTCAGCCGTTTAATGGCTGTCATGGTGTATTTTACGCGGAACAATGCCGACATGTGCAGTTAAGGGGTGCAAAAACACGAAATCGAAGAAAAAAATGCGGAGAAATATCGTTTCATTCGTAAATGATCTAAAAACTAATATTTTAAATATTTTTCGAACACGAAAATAGATGACGTTGACAATTTCAATTGCTAAAACTGGTTACATTTTCTTGTTAGGAGTGAGTAATCTTTACTAATCTATATGATGATGATGATTGTATGATTATCTCTGACATTTTAAGCATTTGTCAACGACGTTTTATATATAAATATAATGTTATTTAAATTTAAATGCATGGTTGAAATATATTAAACGCTTTAAAATTTAAAACATGAAATAAGAACTGTGTTACTTTTAAGTCGAATGTTATTGTCTAAAAGCAATATTGATTTTATTAATTAGGGTTTTTTGTATTTTATTATAATTATGATGACTTAATAAATGTAATTACTAAGTGCCTAATTGATAAGATATATATTATGTTATAAATTGTGAAAATGCCTTCCTCATAGGATCTAGTAATTTTTAACAACCATTTTGTTAGCAAATGTGAGGTCTTCCACCTATGTTTACTAAAAATGTAGGTTTATTCATGTAAATAGCTATATTTTGAAGTTGTTTTAGCTTTGAATGCAACGCTTACAAGCTCGTCGAATATATACGAATAGACGCGAGTAGGAATGTGTAAATTAGTTCATTAATTTTGAAGGTGGTAGAACTCTTTGTGGTTCGACTCCGGCGGCCCCACCTCCACACCTATTTCTGTTATAACAGCAGTGTTAAGCTGCTGTGTTCTGGTTTGAAGGTAAGGGAGACATACTTTTCCGAGGCGTTTCAGCTTAGTCCTCTGGCGTACCGGCGTATCTGTTCCGACGTTCGGTAGGAATTTAAATTAATCTAGGGTTGATTACAGATGTCTATGGCGTGTCATCGTCTGCACTCGTGCGTGGCGTTTACATGTTCGTCATTATTCGGCGAGTTGCTCGGTTAATTGTTTGCGTGTACTTACGTGTAGCAACAAGAAAGTTTATACAAGAAGGCGTAGCCGGTAATCAATTTCTTAAACTGTTAATATAGGATAATCTAAGTATTTGTTAATATGCATGGTGTAACATGTTGATGAATTAAATGAAAATTTTATTCAGGTGCATTTTTGTTTATTTTTCCCCAAAATCACGTAATTTTCGCGATTGTTTTATGGAATGTGAACAAATTTAGATTCTACTGTGACGAATTATCTCTTTTTGGTAGAAGATGGCATGAGTATCTATGATCGAAGTGTTCTTACGCAAATATTTATAATTGTACTTCAAAGAAATAAAAATAATTATTATTTATTAAAAGGTTTATTTTAATAATTGCTAACTATAATTACTATCAAGGATTCACTGGCCTCCACATTTCAGAACTCGATAATAGATGGCGCTGCTAGTATTCTGAATCAAGCTATGAAAGATTTCAAAGTACCTCCTAAGGATTATGTCCGCCCGGTACATTGTAATGCTTGTTTTGAAGTTCCACTCCCAAACGCTTCTATGCTCTAACCTCCTACTACTTGATATTAGATGGCACTGTTTTCTATAAAAGTTTCCTGAATAATTTTTTTTCCTAGGACATTGTGATGCTTGCTTTAGCCCGACCATTCTGTGATTGCGTCAAGGGCGCCACTGGCCAATATGATCACGACGAAACAATAATAAATAATTATAGTTTAAAAACTAAAAGCCAAGCTAAAATCGCACAAGGAAAGTCGTAAATCCTGATCCCTGACGATCCTGATGAGGAGAATGGGATAAAATTATTTAAATCGTGTATTCTCATCTATTCTTGATAATTGTTTAAAATTTTAAATTAATTGGACTGTTTAAAGTGGGTAAAAATCGAGTTCAAAGATTCTGTTACATACATACATAGATACAGCCCAAGCTAATAAATCCCTTTTATTTGTTAAAAACCAGTTTTTTTAGGGTTGCGAAAGGGTAAAAACTGAACCCTCCGCTGTCTGTCCGTCTGTCACAGGGCTCTATCTCTTGAACTGTAATATATAGAAACTTAAAACTTTTGCAATGTAGGTATATACGTTAGCCGCTATAACAACAAATACAAAAAATAAAAAAGTTTAATAATTATATTGAGGGAGTCCAATGATTCATCAATATTTAACATATTATTGGGAATCTGTGATAATGTTAAACATTACTTTAATTCTTAATATAAGCTCTGGTTTTTAAGATAATAATTTTACGTAATTGTATTAAAAAGTTGTTATTTTGGGAATTTGGAAAACGCTCATAAAGTTGAATAGAAATTACTGTTCTTAAACCGTCACACGCACAGAAAAGTTTTCGAACTAAAAAAAAAAATTTTCACTTTGCTCCACATTCAACTCAATAATAGATGGCGCTAATACTCAGTAACAAGTTATGACTAATATGAGAAGTGAAATCATGTTGTCCTGCTTCATTTTGTGACCGTGTTCCATCTTCTAATACTCAATAAAAGATGGCGTTGCGTTCTTTAGAACTTTTCTGAAGACCTCTTATGGAATATGTTCTCCTAGTACACAGTGTGTCAGGGGCGCCACTGGTTGTTAGAAGGTATAATTAATTAATTACAAGAAGAGCACTTAACATATATAACAATCTCTTATAATAATGTGAAAATCGCTCTTTTTATTGATAATTAATATAACATGAGGTCTTCTTTTTCATAATTTTATTGAATTAATTGTAAGTATTAAAAACGACATTTCAAATCAAAACATTTTTTATATGATTTTAGACTAAAATTATCGCGGAATTGAGACATTTTATTATGTAACGGGTACTCACGATATGCGTTTTTTATTGCCGATATTTCGACCCAGTTGCATGGATCGTGGTCACGGCGAAACTGAGGTGGAGGGGAGAAACCGTTGACAAGTACTAGTGGTAGATTAATCTATCTACCCTACGTCTAGTTCGTTTTTCTTTTCTAGGTTTCATATCACGACACACAACACTGACAATATCCTTACGCTCCGTACTTTGCACTATTTGTGACTTGCACAAACTAACCACTGGATTCCACGTTTGGGCTAACTTAAAACCATCTTCTCTATTGAAGTTCCTAGGATGTTTCTTGATCTCTATTGCTTCTCTTACTAAACGAGGAAAGTAATGACGCTCAGTGGAGATCACCTGAGGTTTGTGTAATTCAATCCAGTGGTTACAACCTGAACTGAGGATGTGTTCGGCTACCGCAGATTTCTTAGGGTCATTATTTTTGACTGCGCTGATATGTTCCTTAATGCGTTGTGATATGGCTCGTTTTGTCTGCCCAATATACGAGCTACCACAACTACAGTCAACCTTATAGACCCCTGGGCACTGGTATGGAATAGTATCCTTGGGGGAACGAAGATAGGCCGCGAGCTTTTTAAAAGGCGTAAATATACTTTTTATGTTATATTTTCGATCTAAAATCCTCCCTATCTTATCCGTGACACCTTTCACATACGGGAAATATGCGGAATGCCTTTCTACTACGCTGGTGGTGTTATGATTCCGTTCAGTTCGTTTGGCTATAGTTACGTGGCCATTGAGACGCAGGACCTTCTCCAGGTGTTCCAACTCCTGCGCCAAATGATCATTGTCACATAATTCATAGGCCCGGTTCGTGAGGGACTTTGCAACCGAAGCTAAGTGTCTGGGGTGGTGGTGTGAAGTGCCGTGTAAGTATCTATCCGTGTGAGTAGGTTTCCGGTAAACTGCGTGACTAAATGTACCATCAGGGCGGGCCTCTAATGCGACATCCAAGAATGCCAACTTCCCATTGTCCTCCATTTCGCAAGTTTTTTATAAGCTTGACCTGTATATGTGAGTATGTATGTAACGAAATCTTTAAAGACGATTTTTTACCCACTGAACGGTTCGATTAACTTAAAATTTTGAACAATTATCAAGAACAGAACAGATTATAATGAACGATTTTAATAATTTTGTCCCATTCTCCCCGTCAGGGTCGTCTAGATTCACGATGTTCCGTTGTGCGACTTAACCGTGGATTTTAAACTACTATTCGTTTTAGTATCTAAAGTATATTTCGGAAAAATAAAAAAAGGCTCATAAAACTAACAAAAAATTACTGCTCCCACACACACAGAAAACCTTTTCGAACTATAAACCACGGAACATAGAAAAGAAAATTAAGTAGAAGTGGTAAGTACGAGCGAATGTATCGGAACCGTTGTCCCCAAACTCACACTTGCGTTTTTCTTGTTACATATAACACTACTAAAGTAAATATCATTTTATTGATCATTTATAGTTAACTCGAAAGTATTCTAAAATATACAGAATGAATATGTAAAAACAACAAACAACACCTTAAACTTACGGACCAAACTTGCGTAATATTTCTCCTACTGGAATAGTGACAAAAGAGTTTATTTACGATAAAATTATCGATACTCATCGATTTACTGTGAGCTATAAATGTAGAATAGGAATAAAATTAAACAAGGACTAATTATTAAAAAGTAAAATAAAAAAATAAGTAATACATAGGTAGGTTATGTGTCATAAACGTAGGTTACGTAAATAGAAGTCCGAAAAATGAATGCACGAAACGAAAATGTTCCCGAAAGCAGACCGATGCTGTTGAAAAGGGAAGCTTAAGATTTTGTTACATATATAGAGTAACAGATGAAGCTTTTTAAGCTATTTAAGCTGCCGCAGATTTTAAATTTGTTTTAAAAATATATTATAAAAAAAATAGTTAGGTTAAAATGTTCAAGACTCTAAATACTACGTACTACATAGTTAACGTATTTTTGTACATATATATATTTTGTAAATGATATAAAGTAAATATATAAATGTTAAACATTTAGTAATTGTTCGCATCCTTAACAATTATATAGCATCGGTCTATTTCTCCTTACTAGTAGCACTCATAAATCCAAGCCATCGAAAAATAATGAGATATGTCATGAGAGATATGATATGTGAGTACACCTCAGCTATGTGAGTTACAGCTATTACGTAGTAGGTATTACGATACTTTTTGCCGCAAGAACCTAATTTTAGATTTATATAATTTTATTTTCTAAATATAATATTTTACCTTTATAATAATGTATATTGTAAAATATCGATAAGAAAAATTATACTTGCCCCCATCACTTATTGAGTAGCGTGGATTCTTCTAGACGTTTTGGTATGGTGGAATCAATTAAAAAATGAACTTTATCTGAAAGCATTAAGGTTGATTTTAGCGTGACTATGTGGAAATTATTTTAAAATTAGATATTTTTAAGATTTTAGGAAATATAAAATAAAATTGTACTCAGTGATGGTACGAAACACCTCCATTTTTAATTGTCTTCTTTCTGCTATCATTTTTACATTCCAAAATAGCATAATATGTCTTAATAATTTAGTTTATAGAATTTGACAAACATCTGTCTCGAACCGACGCTCAAACATAATATATATAAGTAGACTCGTTTGAAGGCAAGTGAGAGTAACAACGCCTAGTAGTGGAAGCCGCGCCACGCCTACTTGCACTTCCACTTGTTTTTTCTGTTCCATGCCACGGAACAAGTTTTTTTGCTCCGTGAATAATACCACGGTAAAAATATAGATCCTTATACTGTGATAATACAAAGAAGAACGAAATAGAAAAAAAACTAGTTCAAAGATTCGAAGAAGACATTGCTCCACATTCTACTACTCAATAATAGATGGCGCTAATATTCTGCGAAAAATTTGTGAAGTGACCTTTTTGATGCCCTGTTTCATTTTGTGACTGTTCCATCTTCTATTACTCAACAACAGATGGCGCTGCTAGTACAATGTAGGACTTTTCTGAAGAACTCTAATGGAATATGTTCCCCTGGTACATAGTGTAGCAGGGGCGCCACAGGCTGTTGATGGTTGTCAAAACTTACACCTAACAAATGAAAAATTTCAACGATTATTCAATAAGTAAAGAATTTCTAATTTTATTATTATTATGAATTATTATGAAAATTACTCATTTTATTGATAAGGTTTTTAACATCGCAATTTTATTGTATTAACGTAAATATTAAAAACTTGTCATTTCAAATCAAATATTAAATATTACCACGCTCTTATTGGCTTGACCTGTATGTAGGGTAAGTAAGTATTGTCCCTGTAGTTCCGGGACCAGAACAGGGCTACGGTATCCCCTGCCTGTCGTAAGAGGCGACTAAAAGGGGGCTTCCGGGGTTGCGGACGGCAAGAGTGGGAGCTCGAATCGCCCGGCCAGCAACCCCGGGATGGACGGCGGTATGTGTGGTCGCATACCGTCGTGAACACCAGATGGTGTGGTGAGTTTCAAGCTCACCTGGGCGGAGCCCGACGGGGCAACGCGCGAAGTAGACTCCGGTTGCGTTCCGTTGGAGATCCCGGAGTCCTCTACGCAGCGCCGAGGACGGCCACCGGGGGGGTTTTAGTGCGGTAAGAATCCCACATAACCCTGTGCCGCTCCCACGCAATAAGGTACCTTTTGAAGGTTTCCCCCTCGTCAACAAAAAAAAAAGGGTAAGTATGTATGTAACGGAAGTTTCGAAGTCGTTTTTTTATCCAATTTGAAGAGTCCGATTGATTGAAATTTTTGAACACTTATCAAGCACCGATGACAATAAACGATTTTTATATTTTTGTTCCATTCTCCACATCAGGATAGTTAGGGTCTACTCATTAAGAGATGGCCCTTATATTCTGTAACAAGTTAAGAAAGATTTGTGAACAAGATGACCTCATGTTGTCCTGCTTCATTTTGTGACTATGTTTCATTTACTACTCAGTAATAGATGACGCTGCTAGTATCCTGTAGAACTTTTCTGAAGTTCTCTTATGAAATATGTTCTCCTAGTACATTGCGATGCTTGTTTTAACTTCAGGGCGCCACTGGCCATTATTATAATGTTTATATTTTATTATCTAATAAGAAATGGGCAATCTTTATAACTTACTAACGTTCTAAATAATCTATTTTTCGAGTTTTGCTTGCAATAGATCGACATTTGACAATCTGTCACTGGACAGATTCCTAGTGAGATTCTAGATTTCTAGTGAGAAATTGTAAAATTTTACACAAGTTATTGCTGTTGTAAAAATGTGTTTTTTTCTGGCACGTTCAATATATACAAAGCCTTATTGATAAATGTAGACCACACAAAAGCACTATTGTGTTCTGGTTTGAAGGGTGTGGTAATTGAGAAATATTTTTCAGGGGCATTCCAGCTTAGTCCTCAGGCATAGCGGGGATTTCTGGCCGACTTCAGGTGAGAATCTGGTCTTCACTGAGACTGATTATAGATGTCCATGGGCGGCAGTAGCTACTTACTATCAGGTGGAATGCATGCTCGTCTGTCACTCGTATTTCATAAGAAATAGATTCGATTTTTATATTACGTTAAATTTCAAAAAGATAATTTCATTTCACAGACTTTGATTTTCTTTTCTATCCTAAAATTATATAGGGCTTCAAAAATTTACTTGATGGTATGCTGCATAAAACTCAGTAATTTAATAAGGAAAGGATTTTGAAATGAAACAAACGTTAATAACCTTAATTATTTATTATTCACCATGATTCAACACTCTTAATGTATTTTAAGCAACGAATACAACGGGCAATAAAACTAACAATATACAAAGTGCTCCTTCACGAAAACATTTGCCTGTTTATATTACAGGCGATGGTACGGGAGCGCCTTAATATTCGGTACGCAGATAGCTACAATATAAATATGACAATATTTCTTCATATTTAATAATCTTTTAAGTAATTGCACTATTTAACATGACATTAACAATGAGAAAAAAAACATATTTCATGAAAGTCTTGAAAAAACAATATTATATCAAATTAATGGAGATCGGTCAAGAAAAATCTAAATTTGGTCTTTTTATGGAACGATCTTAATGGTTTCGTATATAATATAACGTACATTTTTATATATGTAGCTATGTATGTACCATAAAACTATATTCCTCTGCCGCTGTGTTTCAATAAAACTAAATACATAAAGCGTTATTAGTTCAGTCAAATCCATACACGAAACATACCTTATTTCAATAAAAATATATTTCGAAAAACAAAATTTGTGTTCTGTTTTCGTGCAAACATTAAGGTATTACAAAATATCGACATTTTTAATATAAACTTTATTGAAACAAGTGATTTTTGACTAAGTGTACCCCTAAATTCCATATTTAACTTTGACAAAGAACCACACAATATCAAGATAAAACAATAATTAGGCAAACACTTTAACCAAACAGAATTCCCTTGTTTTAAAGTGAATTTTCGAAATAGCATTTCAAGATAAGATTAAAATGAATATTATGTTTCTTAACATACATATATGTGGAAATGATTTTACTTATATCTTATCTTATTTTACTTATAGTCTTAGCAATTTTTAATGAAGATCATAGACGAACTAACCGAACAGAACAGAACAGTTCTAAAATAATTAATATTTTTTTAATACGAGTCATTTTTTATATATTTTAGCATGACATTTATGTAAGGTTCATAGATGCATAGATCTTGCATACAATTTAACAATAATTTCACAAACTTGAGATATTTACTACAATTATATAGAAACATATTATAACTTAACATTTTAACATATTGCAATTTAACATTCCTTAGACAACGGGCAATATTGACAATATTTCATAATTATTCGTAACCACAGCAGCCTAATAAGTTAGGCAGTCGGTTTAGTTTTTGAAAAATTGACAAAAAGAAATAAAATGATCGTAATTTAATTAAAAAAATACAAAATTGTCTATGAGCAAGGTAGCCAAATACCGACAAATAAATTGTTTATAGGAAAAAACAAAATATAATATACAAAATCCTATAGCAATTTTCTTAAACATCTTATTACAGTATCTATAAGTTTCGTAACAGCCAAGTCACCGTACCACACCACCACACCACACCACCTTTATTAATAAGCAATCCATCCACTGAGACATTTTAATGCGGAACGGGTGCGCAAGAAACGCGGTACCATACTTAACAATTTCTGATAGGCATAAATTGACAAATGTATGTTTGGTAGGCATACTGGATAGATTGGCTATTGAAAACCGGCGTTCGGGTCCTGTTTCAGAGTAATAATTAAGATAGAGAGCGCCACGCCACCACCTACTTACGAATTGTAGACAGATATACTTTAGTTTTTTTTAAATTAGATTAATTGTGAAATGTAATTTAACATTGCTTTTACCCGCAATTCGCTCGCTTTCAGAGGTTTAATCTATCCCTCGGTAACGGTATTTTTTGGGTAAAAAAGTACCCTATAAACTTTTCGGAATCCCTGACAACGTATGTACAAAATTTTATGACAATCGGTTGTGTAGTTAAGGCGTGAAAGTGTAACAAACAAACACACAAAACCACATTTGCAATTGTAATATTAGATAATAAAAGTTTTCCTAGCTCATTTCACCAAAATATTTACGATGTCTGGTATTGAAACAATGAAATTAACTCATTCAAATTATAATTGAGTTATGATGTCCTCTTTCTTATACGGCGCATACTAATGATGGTCTTATTTGTGCCTACTGTTCATACCTAAGTAGCTTCGCTCTATACTTTATTATCACTCTAAGGGAACTTCATTATCATTTTTAATTTAGAAATAAAATTCATGTTTAAATTATGTGTAATATCTTTTCATATAATTTGCATGACTTCTATACTTAACATTTTATTCGCTATCAAATTTTAAGAAGTCGGTTTCCCCACTAACTCATGCAATAAGCAACTTCTGCCTCCCATATATTCCTTCTGGGACTCTTTTATTTTATAAGTTAACATATTCAAGTTAATGACAATAAATTGCATCAATATCTGTCCAGTAATTTTCACGTAAATTTAGTCCAGTCTTTTTTACTTTGGATTTAATTAAGATGTTTTATTTTATCATTTGTACGTAATTCTTTCTAGACTTTTTTATATACTAGAAAAAATGTTGGAATATATTAAATTTATATAATAAAAAGCAAATAACATTTAAATCATATATACGCCCTAAAAAACATCGTGAGGAAACGTACATACCTGAGAGATCTTTAAAAAAGTTATCAAATGTATGTGAAGTCTACCAATTTGCCCCTGGCCAGCGCGGTGGACTATGGCCTAATCCTTCTCGTGCCCAACAGTGGGATAGTAATGGGTTGACATCCTAATTTTTGTTTTATTTCTCTCGTGATATTTCTAAAGGTATTTAATATTCTCTTTTAATCCAATAGAATTGAAACATTACTTCTTTTTCGAAAAATACAAGCACGAAATTGTAGCTTCAAAATTTAGAACTTGAATAAATCTGTTTTAATAAGTCTAATTTAAGGTGGTAGAACCCTTTGTGGTTCGACTCCGGCGGCCCAACCGCCACACCTATATCTACCTACTAACAGGAGTGTTAGGCGCTACTGTGTTCCGGTTTGAATGGTGTGGTAAGGGAGACAGACTTATCCGAGGCGTTCCAGCTTAGTCCTCAGGGGTAGCGGCGCATATGTGGCTGACCTCAGGTAGGCATATCTAATCCTATCTGGGGTTGATTACAGATGTCCATGGGCGGCAGTAGCCACTTACCAGCAGGTGGACTGCATGCTCGTCTGCTACTCCTACATTATAAAAAAAAAGTCTTAATTTCCAAAAAATCAGAAACCGAACTAATATTTACCTAATAAGGAATTATATAAAACAAAATTAATCCTAAACAATAAAACTATTTTAATAATTTTCAGATTTTCAATAAAAAATCAGTAAATAGAAGTAAAAGTTTATTTTCCAATTTTTGATTAATATAATTACAATTCTCCCTAATAAGACCTTTTCAGAACAGTCATAGTTATGTTATAGTTCGCGCCAAACTGCTAGTCCGCTCTGAAGTTGTTGCGAGCAGGTGTAGACATACAATTTGCTATGGCGACGCGACTCATTTCTGTATTCAGAGCGGACTAGCAGTTTTACGCGGACTATACCTAATGTATAGTCAGGACTAAGTTAGAACGCCTGACATTCGTAGAACAACAGACCACAAAGTATAGATATCTTCATTAATTCATGTTGTGTATGATTAAAGAAAATTTTATTTTTAATTTTGAAATTACGCCATTTTAATTTTGAAATTATACTTTTACGAAAAATGATTTTTACAAAAATGACAGATAAAATCGACACTATGAAGTTGGCTAGTAAATATAGTAAGATTAGCAGAAAGAAATAAGTTTACTATACATTACTGTTTTTTTTTTATATAATATAGGAGTAGCAGACGAGCATGCAGTCCACCTGATGGTAAGTGGCTACTGCACAAGGACATAATCAACCCCAGATAGGATTATATTCCTACCTGAGGTCGACCACAGATGCGTTACCCCTGAGTACTAAGCTGGAACGCCTCTAAGTATGTCTCTTACCACACTATGGACATCTGTAATCAACCCCAGACAGGATTAGATATGCCTACCTGAGGTCGGCCACAGATGCGCCGCTACCCCTGAGGACTAAGCTGGAACGCCTCGGAAGTCTGTCTCACTTACCACACCCTTCAAACCCGAACACAGCAGCGCCTAACACTGCTGTTATAACAGAAATAGGTGTGGCGGTGGTGCATATTAGATGGACTACATGCTCGTCTGCTACTCCTATGTTATAAAAACACTTGTTTTTATAATATTAGTAATAATGAAGCCATGGTCTTGCTTGAAACGGTCCGTGACTGACACGTTCATTGTCTGTAGACACGCGTCACTCACACAAACACAAATTAATGAAGATATCTTTATAACCAGCATACATATGTACATATACCTAAAGTGTTATTTATTGCGAAATAGCCAATCCAAAAAAAACTTAATATAAACTCAAAAAATTTTGAAAACAAAAAACTACAATGATCTCAAAACTGTAGTTATTCAATGCTAAAAACACTATACGAATCGGTGCAGTCCTTTTAGATATTACCTTAAAAATACATTTCAACCTTACAATTCATAGGCGAGTTGATTTTGAAAAAAAATGCTCAATTTTCAAAAATCCTGATGACGTCACGTTCCCTAGACCTTACACTCAATATACTAACAATTTATGATATAGAAAAAAATCTATTTACGCCTCTTTTCATATTATTATTTTACTAATACATGATCTCTTCGTGATAAACTTCGGTCTTCTAAGCTGGTAGTATGGGGTTCGATTCCCAGGCCAAGCATAATGTTAAGGTACAATTTAAAAATTAAATCACCACTTGTTTTTCTTAACGCATAGGAAAATGTTACCATATTGGCCGGGGTTCGAGTCCCAGGCCATGCAACAATGTTTTACGCCATTAATAAGCTATCTATCCACGGTTTTGTCTACCGATCGACATTTGTCAATTTCTTTATACGAGACAATGCCAAATTTGAATCTTGGATAGGTAAATTGGATAGATTATTAATAACGAGCGTTAGTTTAGTACTTATCCCTTGATTTTTGACACAGATGTCACCACACTACAATGATTCGCAGTGGGTTCGACCCCCGGTCAAACATGTATAAACTAGTTTGGGTTCTGGGTGTAAATTTACACGTCTTTGTGTGTGTGGGACCCAGAAGGAATAATGATTATGTGTGTAGTTATATTTTGAAGGAAAACATTATAAAATTTTCTCAAATCGACCATTGGTGTGGTCCAAAACCGAATTGTGGGTCGTTGCCCAACAGTGGGATAATGATGGACAAAAAGTGGGCTAATGATTAACATATAATATAAGAACAAAGCTAAAAATATTACAATACTCAGAAAAAAACATTATAATATATAACATTAAGTGAATTATGCAGATTTAAATCATATATACGCCTTCGATTTTTCCAAAATTTGACTAAAATTAGTCAAAATTAAAACTAAAATCCACATTAATTAGAGTATAATATGAATTATTCTAAATTTCGAAATATTTTTATTTTTTTCTACAATATAGGAGTAGCAGACGAGCATGCAGTCCACCTGATGGTACTACTGCCGTATGGACATCTGTACAACCCCAGATAGGATTAGCGTCATACCTGAGGTCGGCCACGATGCATTACCCCTGAGGACTAAGGAACGCCTTGGAAGAGTATGTTTCCCTTACCACACCCTTCAAACCGGAACACAGCAGCGCCTAACACTGCTGTTATTAGGCATAACTTCAAAAACCTAAATTTAAAAATTAACATAGGTACGAAAAACACTTTAGAAAATTTTTGGTGGTACGGAACCCTCAATGTACGAGTTCGAGTTGCACTTTGCCAATTATTTAACTATTATAAATATTATTATTTCACTATACTAAATAAAAAAAATTTAAAGGTGAACAACCCTTATCACTTAGGGGTATGAAAAATAGGTAGTAGCCGATTCTCAGACCTACTGAATATGCATATAAAATTTGGTGAAAATCGGTAAAGCCGTTTCGGAGGAGTACGGTAGCTAACACTGTGACACGAGAATTTTATATATAAGAAGAAGATAACATAATCTATACTAATATTATAAAGAGGAAAACTTTGTTTGTTTGTTTGATTGATTGTAATGAATAGGCTCAAAAACTACTGGACCGATTTTAAAAATTATTTCACCATTCGAAAGCTACATTATCCACGAGTAACATAGGCTATATTTTATATGAAATATATTTGATAAATAGATTTTGAGGCGGTACAAAGTTTGCCGGGTCAGCTAGTATATGTAATATTAAAATAGTAAACGAGTAAGAAGTCAACCTGATGATAAGTCACTGTCCTATGTACATCTGTAACCACCTCCATATAGAGCAGGTTCTACCTGAAGCCGATCACAGTATCACCACTCCTATGTAAAATATCGCAACACACAAAAGTACCTTTTCATTTTTATTGCATAAACGAGCTTTTGCCCGTGGCTTCGCTCGCGTTACGAAGTAATATTTTCATCCCCTATTTTATCCCCTTGGGGATAGAATTGATCAAAATCCTTTCTTAGCGGATGCCTACGTCCTAACATCTACCTGCATGCCATGTTTCAGCCCGATCCGTCCAGTGGTTTGGGCTGTGCGTTGATAGATCACTAGGTCAGTCCGTTACCTTTCGAGTTATATATAATTAGATTGCCTTATTTTAATATGTTTTATGGACATAAGTAACGTTTTAAAGCGTATAAAATATATATACCAAATTTCATAGAGATACCTGAAGGAATGCAGATTTTATTCGCATTTTAGCATATTGGAAACTTTGAAACGCTCTCCTGTAAAGTTGTCATTTTGCAGTTACGATATTATACGTAGGAGGGATCGATGTTTTGCCATGTAAGGACTAAACTCACCATCATATTAACAGCTTTTTGACTTATTAACATTATTATAAGTCCTTCAACAACATAGTGAGATCCAGGTTCGATCCCCAGTCACACAAACATCTAATTGAATTTAGATTTTTGTCGACCCACTTAACGGAGCGGTGTATAGACCGGTCTGATGCAAAGGGTCCTGGGTTCGATCCCCGACCAGACATGCATATAATTTAATTTAGATTTTTCACAATCCGCGTGGTAATACTTCATTCTGAGAGGAGACCCGTGCCCAGCAGTGGGACAGTAATGGATTGATGATAATGATGATGAAAAACGAAGAGCATATATACGTTTTAAACCTCACTCACATGCAACTATGTCACGAAGTCGTATCCGAGATATTTCTTATTTTTCCGACGGACTCTCGCCGCTTTTTTATCATCGTAATCCTCTGACGTATCCTGGTCATAAACTACACTGTTGTCTATGACCCAATCCTCGCCGATTTCGTTTTTAATCTGTATCTGTTTGACTTGTTCCCTGACTGTTGGGGTGGAAGTTTTTTTTTTCTTCTTCTTGCCCGGCTCCGTCGGGTCCCGGGTTCGTTTCCGCGGTCGGTCCTCGAGGACGAGATGCTGGTATTCTTCGACTATGAAGTTTTCTGGTTCATAGCTGGTTGTGATTTCAACCCCTACGGAAGGGTCGACGTCGGGAAGGATGTAGTAGTTCTCGAAGTCGCCCTGTAGTGTTATCTCGTTCATGTCCGCTGTGAAGTGGCGTTTTTTCTTGCCTGTAATCAAATTTATTTTTAGTTAATTTTATAGCTTATAGCGAACAATATCTTTTAACACTCGTTATCAACATATTGCTGTCCTACCGCTGGGAACGGGTCTCCTCTCAGAATGAGAATGATTAGGCCATAGTCTACCGCGCTGGCCAAGTGCGTATTGGTAGACTTCACATACCTTTGAGCTTTTTTTTATAAATCTCTCAGGTATGCAGGTTTCCTCACGATATTTTCCTTCACCGTTTAAGCAAGTGATAATTGATTTCTAATACGCACATAACTTTGAAAAATCACAGGTTGCCTGGGAGTTGAACCTCGGACCCCTCGACCGAGAGGCCGAGTTTCTTAACCACTAGGCTATCAGTGTTTTTTTGGAAACAACAAAAAACATTACTCTCCACAACAAAATACTAAGAGAAAGTCACTCACCTGTATTACAATGTTTGATATAAGCATACTTATGCTTCGCACCCTCCGGTGTGATATTGACCATCCACTCCGTACTCTCCGAGGGTATCTCCTTCACTTCCTCCATAGCTATCTCCTGTTCTTCAGCGATCTCGTAGATAAAGTTATCTCCGATCTGACCATCCTCCATGATGTGGAGGACTTCCCCCTGGGGTTGATCCTGATCCGCGGTCGAGGGTTGAGGGATTATCTGGGGGTTGAATGGGTTATGTTAGAATGGTATAGTTATCGCCAAACTGCTAGTCCGCTCTGAAGTTGTTGCGAGCAGGTGTAGTCATACAATTTACTATGGCGACGCGATTCATTTCTATATTCATAGCGGACTAGCAGTTTTACGCGGACTAGACCACTGGCATCAAGTTTTTTCTTATAATGAGTAGCAGAAAAGCATGCAGTCCACCTGGTGCTAAGTGCTTACTGCCGCCCATGGACATCTGTAATCAACCCCAGATACGATCAGTTTGACCTGAGGTTGACCACAGATGCATCACTACCCCTGAGGACTAAGCTGGAACGCCTCGGATAAGTATGTCTCTTACCACACTTCAAACCAGAACACAGCAGCGCTTAACACTGCTGTTATGGTGTGACGCCGGTGCTGCCGGAGTTGAATCACAGTGTTCTACCACCTTCAAAAGTGTTTCTGTCTGTCTTTACAAGTCTGATCTCGTAATGCAGAACGCAGTAATCGACGAATAAATTTTATCAGAAAGCTATGATAGGACGAAAAAAAATGTTTTCTAATTTAAAATCGGTCAAATCGCAACGAAAAATACAGTATATACAATAAATTAGACACTCATTCTTAATTTAAAGCCGGCGATGCATTGGCGACTCCTCTGGTGTTGCAAATGTATATAGGCGACGTTGACTACTTTCCATCAGGTAGCACGTCTGCTTTATCGTTAGGTATAAATACAGGGCCGGATTTAGAGGTCTGGAGACCTTGGGGCAACAAAGAAGTGGAGGCCTCCTGGCCCCAAATTATTTTCTGAATAAAATGAACAATTTTTTCAGTTCAGTTTTTCAATAAATATTTCATTGTGAAACGTAGGTAGATTCTTCTAGTATTAATGTTTGTACAAAGTACTGTAGATAAAGGTAAAACAGCGAAAAAAAATCAAAGAAAAACTTTTTTTTTTTTAATAGTGTTTACTAGTCAAAATTTAAAAAATAATCCGACTTCTCTATTCTGGTTGCCCTCCCTTAAATCCGGCCCTGTATAAATATTAAAAAAAAATTAAACCTTCTTCTTGGAACTACAATACAGCAAATACTGCATTATTCTTAGACCAAGTTCCTCTAACCTCGATGATCTGCTTGGGGTCCTGCATCTTGGTGATGACCTGCTCCGACTGCGTGATGGAGGCCTCCGCCTTGTCCGTCTCCACCTTCACCACCCACAGCTGCTTCTTCTGCAGGTTCTTCAGGGACCTGGAGACATACATCATCACCATAAATTACGTCACGTGACTTAGAGGGAATGACGAAGTGTGACATTGTTTTTTTTTATATACAGAATTTTTACAGGCCAAATCCGAAACTATAAGGATTAGCGAAACATGCTGAAAGAAGTTGCGAGGACGATTTTGTTAAAAACTAAAACTACATCATTAGTTTTTTAAAATATATTTTCACCTAGCTGGGAATCGAACGAGTTCATTTTGAAAAAAAATACACCCTTTATATTATTCCACTATCTAATAGCGTCGCTTATAAGGATCAAATTCTGGAAAGTAATGTTATATGATAAATTACAGGAAAAGGAAATTTTTGAAGAAAATAGAAATGCAGTCCACCTGATGGTAAGTGGCTACTGCCGCCCATGGATATCTGTAATCAACCCCAGATAGTATTAGATATTCCCACGTGAGGTCGACCACAAATGCATTGCTACTTCTGAAGACTGATGTTAAGTGCCTACTGCGGCACATGGACATCTATAATCAACCCCAGATAGGATTAGATATTCCTACCTGAGATAGGCCAAAAATACACCGGTAGAAAAAAGGAGGTGATGCTGCCGAACTACAAAGAGTTTTACCGCCTACTCCCTTGGTGGACTGTATGCTCGTCTACTACTCCTATAATATAAAAAAAAGTCCAGCAGTGGGCAAGTGGGCACAATACTCACAGGTAGCCGAGGGTGTCCACCAGTTGTCTCACGTTCAGCCTGGAGACGGACTCCGGCTTCTCCTTCTTAACAGGCTCCACGCTGTAGTTGTGCTCCATGCGGATTATGTCGGCAGCTGGAACAAACAATATTATAATTATTGATTTGTTATATAATGGTTAAGAAAATACAAAATGGTTAAGAAACTCGGACTCTGGATCGAGGGGTATGGTTCAAATCCCAGGCTCCTCTGATTTTTTAAAGTTATGTGCGTATTAGAATTTAATTATCACTTGCTAAACGGTGAAGGGAAACATCGTGAGGAAACCTGCATACCTGAGATTTATAAAAAAAAAATCCACAAAGGTATGTGAAGTCTACCAATACGCACTTGTCCAGCGCGGTGAACTATGACCTAATCCTTCTCATTCTGAGAGGAGACCCGTGCCCAGCTGTGGGACAGTAATGGGTTGATGATGATATATTACAACAGGTATGGTATGGGTAACATTGTTGTAAGATTCCAAAGGGTTGTACTCCGGGAATGCCGACAAAAGTGAAAACTTTCAAAACCTAACCTGAATAATAATATATAATAAACTATAGTCCGATTCATAATTAGGTGTCCAAAATGTAAACAAAGGTGTTAAATGGCAGTTTCTTATTTTTGACAATATTAAATTAATACATCGATAATAAAATAATAATCTAAATAAATGAAAATCAATTCACATTTTCCAATATTTATATTAACTCAGTTTCATTTCATACATTAATAATAATAAAAAACAAGATTTATGAGAGAAAATTAAATTGTGATAATGGTCACACAATCGGCATCCAACACATTTTTTGTGCCGCCATATTTAAGTTTCGTAGTTGATATTATTCATTTTTGTGATCGTGATCGAACTCGAATTTTTTCTAGTTTTCTTAGCGCGTTTTTTTTAATTGTCTGCAGTTATTAAGTTTTTGTTTTATGTTGAATTTTGTGAAATTTTTCGTTTCTTGTTTATTTGTTAAGGTTTACAATACCTGTAATCGAATTTTGACAATGACATTTCTTTGTTTACATTTTGGACACCTAATTATGAATCAGACTATAGCTGACCCGGCAAACTTTGTACCGCCTGAAAATCAATTTATCAAATATATTTCATATAAAACATAGTCTATGTTACTCGTGGATAATGTAGCTTTCGAATGGTGAAAGAATTTTCAAAATCAGTCCAGTAGTTTTTGAGCCTATTCATTACAATCAAACAAACAAGGTGAAAGGTTTTGAAGGTGATAGAACCCTTTGTGGTTTGACTCCGGCGGCACCACCGCCACACCTATTTCTACCTAATAACTGCAGTGTTAGGTGCTGCTGTGTTCCGGTTTGAAGGGTGTGGTAAGGGAGAAAAACTTTTCCGAGGCATTCCAGCTTAGTCCTCAGGGGTAGCGGCGCATTTGTGGCCGACCTCAGGTAGGAATATCTAATCCTATCTGGGGTTTATTACAGATGTCCATGGGCGGCAGTAGCCACTTACCATCAGGTGGACTGCATGCTCGTCTGCTACTCTTATATTATAAAAAAAAAAAACAAACAAAGTTTTCCTCTTTATAATATTAGTAAAGATAAAAAATTAAACTGACACCCGTTGACATATTTTTTCTGTGCTAACACCGGATGACATCTTGACTTTTTCAGTTTGCTTTTCCATCTTACGAATTTTCGATCAGGACACGTGTCATGTACCTTTACCAGGAGTTTTTACGTTTCGACAAATATGACTGTTTTGCCCATACAAATTGAAACGTAAAAACTCTGGTAAGGATACTGACGCGAGTTGAACATTTTTTCCCCATCATAAAAAGTGCACAGCTCTGCTAAAGAAGTTTTCACTTCTTTCAGATTAAATAGTGTATATTATATAAATATGTACTGTGCAAAATTTCACTCTTCTAGACTTACTGGTTTAAGCTGTAAGTCTGTCACTCAGTGTTTATTTAACTAGATATATCTCAAGAGTGGTTTGGTCCCCTTAGGGGATGGACAATAAAAAAAATGGGGTACATTATAAAAACTATAAACATTTTCTGTGCATAACATCACACTTGATCTAGCCGTTCAAGCTGTAAGTCTGACACTGTGTTTATTTAAATAGATATATCTGAGTGGCCTGGTCCCCTTAGGGGTTGGATTATAAAAAATATTTTGTGTACATTATACATCTTGTATGCAAAACTTCCCACTCCTAGACCTAGTGGTTTAAGCTGTAAGTCTGTCAATCAGTTTTAATACAAAACATTATATTATTACGTACTTTTGCCCGCGGCTTCGCTCGCGTTACGTAGTAATATTTTCATCTCCTATTTTATCCCCTTAGGGGTAGAATTGATCAAAATCCTTTCTTAGCGGATGCCTACGTCATAACATCTACCTGCATGCCAAATTTCAGCCCGATCCGTCCAGTGGTTTGGCTGTGCGTTGATAGATCACTATGTCGTCAGTCAGTCACCTTTGAGTTATATATATTTAGATGATATCTATGATTACATATATTATGTATCTCTAGTTATATGCAAGTATGTACCTTTGGGCTCGCGCGCAAATCTTTCAAAGAGGCCCTGGAAAGAATCGGCTGATATTCGCCCTGCAAGCAGAGAGGCTACTGTCAGTAATGATTCTGACGGGAATCGAACCCCTGACGCGAGAATAGACTATTGTAACTAATACTACGGATTTGTCTGTTTGTTCGTATTTCTATATAAGTAAATTTAAAAGTTAAAAGATATAAATCCTTTAAATATAATATTGGAGAAACATTATTATTTATTATTATCACACTGCTGGGCACGGGTCTCCTCTCAGAATGAGAAGGATTAGGCCATAGTCCACCGCGCTGGACAAGTGCGAACTGATAGACTTCACACACCTTTGAGATATTTTTACTGAACTCTCAGGCGAGTAAGTTTCCTCACGGTGTTTTCCTTCACCGTTAAAACACGTGATGATTTATTTCGAATTGAACACATAACATTAAAAAAAATCAGAGATTTCTGGGACTTGAATCCCGACACTTGGGAGTGGAATTTCTTAGATTACTCCAACAAACCAACCACATTGATTATTTAATTAAAGATAGGTTCGTAAATAAATATGCATTGTAGAGCATGTATGTAATATTTCTGAGCTTTTATCTTTGGGCCGTTAATTTGAGTAATAATTCCCATTGGAGACTAAGTTCATACTGTGTTGGTTCTACGCACATTTTTGTTTCACTTCAAAAATATCACTCTCATTTGATTTATCATACAGAGTCAAAATAATTCAATAATTATTTATTATATTTGCCCCTAGATATGACTGCGACCTATTTACAGCCTAACCTAGACCGTAACGTAGGGTCTCGAAGCGTGAAATTTTGCACAGTTCTAACATATAATAACAGGATTTTTTATCATGCCCTAAGGAGATTCATAAGGGGACTTTTAATGGTAAGATAGCTTGGGAGTTCTACAAAAGGATTTTTGGGCATTTGTCCCCTAGGGGGTTAAATATTGTTCTTTAATTTTATATATAAATTAGGTTAATTTATTTTTATATAAATCAGGTTTATTTTTGATGTAAAATTGTTTTCTTATATAACCTTATACAGGAAAAGGGACAGGGGTAGGGAGAGGGGTTAGTACGTAATATTGTAATCTTACTTAGGAGGGATATATACAAAAGAGAAAGAGTTCTTCATACAACTCACTTATCGTTATAAAGTTAGGAGAAAAACTACTTCGAAACCACCATAAATTAAATGACGATGGTACCAAATATACCATCTTCACAGTCTTTTGAAAGTGGCAGTACCTTTTGTGATTCGACTCCGGCGGCACCACTGCCACAACTATTTCTGTTATAACAGCAGTGTTAAGCGCTGCTGTGTTCTGGTTTGAAAGGGTAAAGTGGTAAGTGAGGTGAGGTGTGGTAAGTGAGACATTCTTATCCGAAGCATTCCAGCTTAGTCCTCAAGAGTAGCGGCGCATGTGGCCGATCTCAGGTAGGAATAGTCCTATCTGGGATTAATTACAGATGTCCATACGGCAGTAGCTTACCTGCAGACTGCATACTCTTATTACATATTTTACTACATACTTTTAGTAGATGGTGGCTTACCTTTCTTATCGCTGGCGGATTGCTGGAGCTGGGCGGCCTGCTCTTGCAAGGTGAGGAGCTCTGGTAGCATGGGCGAGTCTATCCACAGCCCTTGGGCGTCGAGCTCGAAGTGGTACCTACGACATACCACATATTTATAGACCGATACATAATTATGTGTCCAAAATGTAAACAAAGGTGTTGACGCAGCAAGAAAATACGTTTCAAATGGTAGTTTCTTATTTTTGACGATATTCAAGTAATACAACGATAATAAAATAATAATCTACATAAATTAAGATCAATACGCATTTTCTAATATTTATATTACCTCAATTTCGTCCCATACAGTTATAATAATAAAAAACAAGGTTTATGGTAGAAAATTAAAATGTGATAATGGTAACACAATCGGGATCCAAAACATTTTTTGTGTGGCCATTTTTAAGTTTCGTAGCCGATGTTATTCATTTTCGTGATCGTGATCGAACTCGAATGTTTTCTCGTTTTAATAGCGCGTTTTTAAATTGTGTGTAGTTGTTAAACTTTTTGTTGGGCATGGGTGACCAAATTTAAAATAATAAGGATTTAAAAAGCCACGAGATAGAGCCCTGTGACAGACGGACAGACAGCTGGGACTTCGTAATAGGGTTCTGTTTTTAACCTTTGGATACGTAACCCTAAATATAATGTGTTTTGATTTTTTCGCCGAAAAAGTGCTATGATTTTTAATTTTGCTGTTACTTTACGCCATCATAATAGTACTGCTATATAAAGAGAAAATTTTCAATATTGATATTTTGAATGATATCAGAAATGATCGCATCCCAATAAGCAAACACATAGTAATAGGTTGCAAACTCGGCCTTTCAATCGAAGGGTCCGAGGTTCGAATCTCAGGGATGCACCTCTGACTTTTCATATTACTTACATATTAAAAATAATAATCACATGCTTTCAAAGAGCATACCAATTCGCACATAGCCAATCGGTGGACTTTAACTCCTCACTTTGAGAGACCCATGCTCACTAGTGGGACAGCAATGGGTTGACAAGTGTGAAGACACACACACTAGTGATATAAGATGAGTTTGTATATCTCACCCACACAACTGCAAGCTGAAGTGCCTCCAGAGGCACTCGCTCTCCTCCTGCATCGCGCCCTCGATCCATTCCTGCCTGTGGTTCTCATTCTCAGACCCTGTGTTTACACTGTTGACAAAATATTACCAATTTTAATACATACATATATATATATATAAATTACTAGCTGACCCGGTAAACAATGTATTGCCATATAAATAAAAAAATGCTAAGGGTGAACAACCCTTATCACTTAGGGGTATAAGAAATAGATAGTAGCCGATTCTCAGACCCACTGAATATGCATGTAAAATTTGGTGAAAATCGGTAAAGCCGTTTAAAGCGGAGTACGGTAACTAACATTGTGACACGAGAATTTTATATATAAGATGTGGGATTGTGTTTGTATATGCTAATTTGTAAAACTCCTCAAATGATTAATGAAATTATGTGTTTCTTTAATAATATAGGAGTAGCAGACGAGCTTGCAGTCCACCTGATGATAAGTGGCTACTGCCTACCATGGACATCTGTAATCAACCCCAGTTAAGTATAGATTCTCACCTGAGGTCGCCCAAAGGTGCTTTTCTACGCTGAGAAATTAGTTGGAATGTCACAGAAAAGTATGTCTCCTTTACCACACCCTTCAAATCAAAATACAGCAGCGCTTACTTGTTGTAGAGTACAAATAAGAGTTGCATTTACAACCACAATGATTAAAATGTTTAAATATTTGCCAACTTTAGAGATAACTTTAGTTTATTTGGTGGTAAGGGAGACATACTTTTCCAAACATTTCAGCTTATCCTCAGGGATAGCGGCGCATCTGTGGCCGACCTCAGGTAGGAATATCTAATCCTATTTAGGGTTGGAGAAGGTAATGTTTACAGCTGTATTGTTTGTCATGAACGAAGATGGCAAAATCTAATAAACTTTCAAACCTAACAATTTCATAGTAAATACAGAATTTATTTATGTTTAACCATCAGTGAAATATAACTATGATATTTGATTGTAATTAACGCCATCTAGTTCAAAAAGTAAATAACAATATGGAATGGAAAAACTTCTGATGAATGTTCAAAAGATGGCAGTAGTGCTACACTACTTAAACATAAATTAATTTGTAAATACTATCATTCTACAATGTTTTTTTATATTTTTAATACTATTTATATTGGAGTGTATATTTAGTCGTAACTTTCATCTATTTGTCATTTGCTCACTTTAAGGTTTTACAAAATACGAAAATAGCAATAAAAATAATAATAAAATATAATATCAAATACCAGAAATTTTATTTTGAATAATTTTAATCTTTAAAAAAGTAAAGTAATAAAATTTTACTTATTTTAAAATATAATAAAACAAATAAAATTTAACAAAATTTTAAAAAAGAAAATTTTACTTATTTTAGTAAGTAAAATTTTAATTCAAGTATTTTTTTCTATTTATAATAAATACATACACTTCAAAACCCAGTTTTATTTACTTTTATAGATATAATTGTGCAAGCATAAATTAACATAATTATACATATATTGCAAAATTTATTTAAACAATATTGTAAGAAGGTCAAATGCTAATATTGTTTTTTGTATAATTTCTCTAACATATTTAGGTTTCTGCCTTATAAGGTGAAACATTTTGTTTTTTTTTTTTTTTTAATAAAATAGGAGTAGCAGACGAGCATACAGTCCACCTGATGGTAAGTGGCTACTGCCGCCCATGGACATCTTTAATCAACCCCAGATAGGATTAGATATTCCCACCTATGGTCGGCCACAGATGTGCCGCTACCCCTGAGGACTAAGCTGGAATGCCTTGGAAAAGTCTGTCTCCCTTACCACACCCTTCAAACCGGAACACAGCAGCGCCTAACACTGCTGTTATTAGGCAGAAATAGGTGTGGCGGTGGTGCCGCCAGAGTCGAACCACAAAGGGTTCTACCACCTTCATAGTTTTTATTTCATTTTGTTTTTATGTATCAAAAATACTATTATTAATATAATTACAATGGCTGTGGCTATTTTGTTTACGATTTTCTTTTCTATTTGACACCAAATTGTAGATAGGTATATAATAATGTAGATTACAAATATATTTTTTTTTTAATTTTGTAAATCTTATATAAAAAAACAATATTCTAAACTAAACTATATATCAATACCTTAATTCGCAAATCAGCCAACTCCACTTTTCGTACGAATGTTTTTTTTATTTATTATGATATTAAATGGGGTTGAACAATATCAAAATAAATAAAAAAACATTTTGACAAAAAGTTGAATTGGCTGATTTGTGAATTAAGGTATTGATATATTATTCTAAGCTAATTTAACTAATATCCACATAAATAAAAAGTTGGTGGAAGGGTGTGGACCGACATCCATATGAGGTGACCTTAGTCCTTATGTGGCGATACTGTGATCGGCTTCAGGTAGAACCTGCTCTATGTGGAGTTGTACAGATGTCCATAGGTTATACAACCATTTAGTTTAGGTGGAGTGCTCCTATGCCACTCTTTTTTATTACACTAATACAGATACTACATATAAAACACATATTTTTTTTAAGAAACCATAATAATTTATTTATTGCACCTCAATAAAAATGCCTCATGGCATTCTCTGCCAGTCAGGTCATTCTCTGTCAGAAGGAGAGAATGGCGGTAGGTCTTAATTATATATACATAAAATAAATAATTATGTTATTTCTTATAAATATATGTACATATATATAATATACGTAATAAATAAATAACAATAAGCTACTTCAAGATTTCAAGTAAAAGTTCTATTCTGGTAATATATTGGACCCATATGTGAACATTGACCTCTTGAAGATACATGAATAAGTTTAAAATATGCATATTATGTATACAATAAGGTGGAATTTAATATCAACTTTTCAGTCTAATGCCCAGCATTGGGACTGTGGGCTATGATAGTTACATTAAACAGTGGGATAATTTTTAAAATAAGAATATTATAGATGGTATTGTTCGATTTTCAAAATATAAGTTACTCACCTTATCAGATGTACTCTAAAACACATTCACTCAACTCAAATATATAAATAGATTATTGGGAACAACACAAATATTTATATCTCTCTAAGTTCACTATAATTAGCATAAAAGACGCTGTATAACCGAATTTAGCAACTTAGGAGGGAAAAGATAAAATGTAAACATCCTATAGGAAATAAATTCAGCCATTACTGAGCCAATAAATTTTCTGAAGCACAAAGGCCGTGACGCGGCGCCCGTCGCGGGACCCCATCCATCGGGGGGCGAGAGGGGTTTTAGTGTAAATAAGAGCGGGAAAATCACTTACTTGTAGAAGGAAAAGCTGCATATCACATCGTACTCCAAATTGCAACCTTCCACCACGCACTTCTGTGCGCTCATATTGAACTGTAGCCGCGACCTCCGAACACAGTTACCACGAACTCACATCCTCGTTTCGATGTTCAAATTACAAAATACTACCTTTTAGCGCCTAAACTAACTTTCAAACAAACTAATTTGATGGATCCTTTAGAAAATTATCAATCAAATGTCGAAAATGACATGCTGTCACGAAAAGTCGAAGTCCCAAATGCGTGCCATGAAATGGTGATGTAATTTTCCATAGATGGACACACTGGCAGCACTGAAATGAAGCCGATTAAATCGATTTTACGAAATCGATTCTATTTTACAATTATCAACAAATAATCGTTCTAATCATATTTTAGTAAATATTAAAATTGAATATTTTAAGTATCTCAGTTTTTATGAATACATTTATTAATATTTTAACATAGAAATAAGTTATTGGTTTTGTAGGCGTCAAACTTGTCATTTCTATCGACGTTATGATGTGAACATAACAATACTATTTAAAAAGGATCCTACAATAAAATACAAAATATAACTTTTATATGGCCTTTTAAGGTAACAAAACTCAAAAACAATTAAAAAACGTGATAATCTTTCCAATTTTTCGAACAAAATGAGTCCATCAAAATTTTTACCTTTATTTTTTTAAACTTATGTACCATATATTCCTCAATATTGATTATGTATGTAACAGCAACGAATTAATTTATTCAATTTAATATTTAAAAGAAAAATAAAAATATCATTCTTTCTATATCGATTTCAAATGAATCGATTAATAAATATTGCCGCTATTGAAAATTAAATCATAGACTAAATATAGGTTCTTAAAATTCAATTTAGACAAACATAACCTGTTAACAGCCAACAAATGTATATCAAATTTAATTATATTGCGTGATTATAGAGCATAATTGAGCATTATAATATGCATAATGTAGTTTAAAATCCCATTAGCTTTCGTTAAGCTTAAATGAACCTCATATAATTTGTTATTTTACATTTTTAGATGTTACGTAAAATCATAGCCAATAATATACACCACGTATTGATCGCGCGCATTTTGCGCTACTTCCGGTGCCAAATGGGGTAATTGGGGTTATTTTATTAATGCACTGCGCTACCAATAAGTTATTTGGCATCTCGACAGCATCAAAATTAATTGGGAATGATGTAGAAATAATTTACCGTACTGTAACATGTCATTGTCAACAAATTTCTTTGACAATATTGTCAAAAATCCCATGTCACGCAGTGTCAATCGAGTGATTTATTTCATTGAAATCGTAAATATTATTGTTTTGAGTTATGCAAAATCTTTTATCAAATATCTTAAACAATATGCGACGCTTACGTATGTTTGCACAAAGGTTAATGAAATTTATTGCAGTCTGAACTAGCACACGCCCGCGTCTTTGTTCATCTTGCGTAACAAGTACATTAAATTTATTATCTACCCTTTGATTAATTGCATATTGTTATCAGTATTTTAATAGCCTACAATTTATTATAACTTGGCACTTGGCTATTAGACTTGGCATAATATATATAAGGGCATATGACGAATCTCAAATGACACCCCTCCCCCTCCACACTCCCTTTCGAACTAAATGTAAAGAAGATAAGTTATTTCTAATTAATTGATTCCTATAAAAAATTTGTCATAATCAAATCAGTCACCTCCATTTTATTTGTAAAAAACACTAAATAATTTAATAGTAACCCTTGCTAGTCCACTCTGAATATAGAAATGAATCGCATAGCCATAGCAAATTATATGACTACACCTACTCCCAACAACTTCAGAGCAGACTATACCACGTAGAAATTCTATGAAACTCCTAATTCCTTCAGGAATTTCATTTCGATGTGAAAAACTAGAAAACTAGAGGGGAAAACTAAATGGTTTTAAAACCATACTGATTTTCATAAACTACCAAAAAACTCATAAAAAAGACAACATTACTTTAAAACATCAGACTTTATTTACAACTTAAAAACTAACTTAACTTAATATTCACATTACCCTTATCATAGAACATACACTAGAAGCTCGAAGGCTTTCAATTCTTACAATTTCATTCATAGACACTCAATAACAATTATTATTTAATCTTTTTTCAGTCAGATTTTTTTTATGACATATTATAAAATAATAAAGGGTAACAGTACTGCATATAAAATACTGGTATAAACTTTTTAGTAATCTGCCGCAGTATTGGCCAAGTAATCTCTTCTCCCAATATTCGAAGCTTGCTTGTTTTGAACAGCCTCGAGTTTTGGACATTCTGAAAAGAATAAAAAAAGTGTTTAGTTATTGACATATATTTAGTTATCTCATCCATTGTAGATGGTTATCGATATCCATGTGTGGCAGTGAATACTGGGTACAACAAAAACCAACATCTTATAGAACAGATGTACGAAACTTCTGACAACTAATATGGTGGTTTTCTATGTAACTCATCTGACACCCATACCTTTCTACCAAAATGCAGAATTCTATCATGTGTGAAATAGTTATAGGGACCTCAATAGGACCACTGAAATACTTATGGGGATACATCCTCAATAGGACCATCAGTCCTACCACTTTAAAAATCATTTTCTCTCCATGCAAAAGAAAGTAAATAACCAATTAAGTAAAACCAATTAAAATTAAAAATGAAAAAAAGAAATTTAAAAAAGTATTGTGAGTAACCATTACAATCTAAATTCTAAATGCCTCAATAATATAAGTCAAAAATCATACCTGCGAGTCAAGTCATCAAAAGCTAGATATTATCATGAATCAAAAATTATAATGACTGGTTACAATATTCTGAAATTCACCTGTAATCCTGTGACCCAGACCTCCGCAATAGGCACATCCCTGTCCATCCGAGCTCGGCAGGTCTGTCTCTCCGATCATGTCTAACAGGAAAGCTGGCACCTGGAAATTTAAAATGACATGTGAGCATTTATACAGGGTGTTTTTTTTAAGTGGGCCTTTATGCCTAATATAAAAAATTATAATATAATTTAAATATATTTTTTTAATGCAATTGAATGTTATTTTATATATTAATTAATGCACTTGACCACTCAATATAATGACGAATCTTTGACATGTATAATTGGGTACTTGACAGTTATAACAATAAAATATGAAATATGTTGGATATGATAGCTTATAAGTAAACATAAATTATGCAGTATTTCGTTTATTTTTTAATATGTTCTAAGTATTTTAATTTTTAAAAAGAAATTTTCGATTTTTTATCTGTGGATTTTAAATCCCAAAACGGCGACAGTGCTGCCTCAAATGTCATGTGACGTCACTACATCGAAACCTGTCGATCACATCGAAACCTGAAGTATGTGTAACGTCGAAGTTTATTTCTATATTTTCAATGTGTTGACGTCACGCTACGAAATGACACTTGACCGCCTGTTTTGGCGTAACGTTCCGTTTACCGTAATAAAAATATGTTTTTTATTAATAAATAGCCCTTTTTCGAAAAAATGATCAATGAAAGGCATATATAATACGTATATGAATTCATTAAAACAGTTTCCCAAAAAGTGTCAAGTAGCCAATTAATTTTAATTTTAAAAATGAACAGTAATTGTATGTTGTGCTATATTTATCATGGTAATGTAACCTAATGTAAATTAATGCTGCTACCACTAGTATTTTGCGACACCCTCTCAGGGCATCACATATATCTTATATTTCGTTGTAAGTTGTGTGTGTATTTTGCAATAAATAAATAATCTGAAACTACAAGAATTAGCTAATAAATGCTGAAACGCCGATTCTTTAAAAACCTCTTCCATAGCCAGTAATCGGACGAGTTTGTCATGAAAAAAAACCACACCTTGTATTATTCCACCATTGGAATTTTTCACCACTTTTCTTAAAAAAAAATAAGACACCTTTTTTTTTTAATTTTCTCGCTTTCATTTGCCTTACCAGCATGTTTGACTTAATAGTCACCAAAAATTAAGAAAAAATATTGAAAAATTCTTAATTTTTTAAGCAACCATTTCATTTCCAAGAAAAAAATCGAAAAAATTCTTAATTTTTAAAGTAACCATTTATTTATTCCTATATTCTCCGCAAAAAACCTTTAATTTGAAACCCATGTCGTGGAAGTGCATATAGCACAATAGGCCCACCATGTCACATTAGCCACGTGACGCAGGAGGGTCGACGCCAGCCCGCCGTATATACCACATTAGGCCCCCTACGTTACATCAGTCGTGTCAGGGAGCAGGGTGGAGAGCGGTCACCATACCGGTCTGACGTGCAGAGGGTCCCGGGTTCGACCCCGACCAGACATAAATCTAAATGATGAATTTAGGTTTTTTTTTCTGGCCATTGCACCCACGATACAGGGAACCTAGTGTGGGTCTGTCAATGTAGAAAGTGTTATTATTTATTTATTCTATTTTTGAACCGCGGACGAGTGGTATTAGCGTACCCGTGGTCTCGAAAGGGCGTTCAGAGGAACACCGTGGGGTTTTAGCAGGTAGGAGTCCGGCATATCCTCTCCACTGTCCCCGCAGCTGAGAGGATCCCATGAAGGGCTTCTCCAGGAAGAAAAACAAAGTGGATGGTGGTGGAGGGTAGAGGCCGCCCGGTGACGTCACATTCCCCTCCTCACCTTCTGGCCCGCCTCGCGCAGCAGCTGCAGCAGGTCGCGCAGCAGCAGCGGGTCGGCGGCGCGCGGCAGCAGGGTGGAGGCCGCCCGGTGACGTCACATTCCCCTCCTCACCTTCTGGCCCGCCTCGCGCAGCAGCTGCAGCAGGTCGCGCAGCAGCAGCGGGTCGGCGGCGCGCGGCAGCAGGGTGGAGGCCGCCCGGTGACGTCACATTCCCCTCCTCACCTTCTGGCCCGCCTCGCGCAGCAGCTGCAGCAGGTCGCGCAGCAGCAGCGGGTCGGCGGCGCGCGGCAGCAGGGTGGAGGCCGCCCGGTGACGTCACATTCCCCTCCTCACCTTCTGGCCCGCCTCGCGCAGCAGCTGCAGCAGGTCGCGCAGCAGCAGCGGGTCGGCGGCGCGCGGCAGCAGGGTGGAGGCCGCCCGGTGACGTCACATTCCCCTCCTCACCTTCTGGCCCGCCTCGCGCAGCAGCTGCAGCAGGTCGCGCAGCAGCAGCGGGTCGGCGGCGCGCGGCAGCAGGGTGGAGGCCGCCCGGTGACGTCACATTCCCCTCCTCACCTTCTGGCCCGCCTCGCGCAGCAGCTGCAGCAGGTCGCGCAGCAGCAGCGGGTCGGCGGCGCGCGGCAGCAGGGTGGAGGCCGCCCGGTGACGTCACATTCCCCTCCTCACCTTCTGGCCCGCCTCGCGCAGCAGCTGCAGCAGGTCGCGCAGCAGCAGCGGGTCGGCGGCGCGCGGCAGCAGGGTGGAGGCCGCCCGGTGACGTCACATTCCCCTCCTCACCTTCTGGCCCGCCTCGCGCAGCAGCTGCAGCAGGTCGCGCAGCAGCAGCGGGTCGGCGGCGCGCGGCAGCAGGGTGGAGGCCGCCCGGTGACGTCACATTCCCCTCCTCACCTTCTGGCCCGCCTCGCGCAGCAGCTGCAGCAGGTCGCGCAGCAGCAGCGGGTCGGCGGCGCGCGGCAGCAGGGTGGAGGCCGCCCGGTGACGTCACATTCCCCTCCTCACCTTCTGGCCCGCCTCGCGCAGCAGCTGCAGCAGGTCGCGCAGCAGCAGCGGGTCGGCGGCGCGCGGCAGCAGGGTGGAGGCCGCCCGGTGACGTCACATTCCCCTCCTCACCTTCTGGCCCGCCTCGCGCAGCAGCTGCAGCAGGTCGCGCAGCAGCAGCGGGTCGGCGGCGCGCGGCAGCAGGGTGGAGGCCGCCCGGTGACGTCACATTCCCCTCCTCACCTTCTGGCCCGCCTCGCGCAGCAGCTGCAGCAGGTCGCGCAGCAGCAGCGGGTCGGCGGCGCGCGGCAGCAGGGTGGAGGCCGCCCGGTGACGTCACATTCCCCTCCTCACCTTCTGGCCCGCCTCGCGCAGCAGCTGCAGCAGGTCGCGCAGCAGCAGCGGGTCGGCGGCGCGCGGCAGCAGGGTGGAGGCGAGGCCGCCGCCGCCCGCTCGCCCGGTGCGCCCGATGCGGTGCACGTAGTTCTCGATGTCCTCGGGCATGTCGTAGTTGATCACGTGCTCTATGTTCTGGAAATCTAGACCTGTAGAAACAATAGAAGGGATGAGTTTCGCTCGGTTCAAACTTCAAAGTACCAAAAAGGTATGCGATAACGACATTAAGTGTATGCTTGTCAATGAATCAATATGAGTGTCAGTGCGGGATTGTGTTGTGCGTGCCAGGCAGTGTATGTCAGTGAGAGAGTGTGAGTGCCAGTGAGTGAGTGTGTGACAGTCAATGAATGTGAGTGCCAGTGAGCTAATGTGAGAGTCAGTGAGTGGTTGCGTTTGTCAGCGTGTATGTGTCAGTGTGAGAGTGAGTGCCAGTAAGTCAGTGAGTGTGAGTGTCAGTGAAAGCGTGTAAAAGTCGGTGAGTGATTATGTTTGTCAGCATGTTAGAATGTCAGTGCGAAAATGTCAGTTAGTGAGTGTGAGTGCCAGTGAGTGAGTGTAAGTCAGTGAGTGCGAGAGTTCATCGAGTGTAAGTGAAGTGAGAGTCAGTGAGTGTGAGAGTTCATCGAGTGTGAGTGAAGTGAGAGTCAGTGAGTGTGTCAGGCAGTGAGTGAGACGAGACAGTTCTTACTGTGAGAGACAGTGAATGTGAATACCTTTGCTAGCAACGTCGGTGGCCACCAAAACGTCCTTCTCGCCTTTCCGGAAAGCCTCCACTGCGCGGGACCGCTCCTCCTGGTCCTTGCCACCGTGGATCGCCACAGCTTCCACACCTAGACATAGATATTTTTTAATTTTGTTATCGGTGTGCTGTTTATTATCTTTTATCAGGAATTGCAGCTAGTGGCGCCCTCTAACAAAACCTCCTGTGACTTGCTGCTAAATAACTTACACTTCCAACTCGTTCTCTATTTTTTTGTAATATACGTGTAGCAGAAAACCTTGCAATCCACCTGATGGTAAGGGATTACTGCTGTCCATGGACATCTGTAATCAATCCAGATAATATTTGTTTCCTACTTGAGGTAGGACACATATGCGTCGCTACCCTTGAGGACTCAGCTGGAATGCCTCGGAAAAGTATGTCTCCCTTACCACACCCTGCAAACAGAAATAGGTGTGGCATTGGTGTGTCTGAAGTCGAACAATATTCGGTTCTACTTCCTTCAAAAGTGCGTTTACCTATTCGTTTCTTCAGAACGCATTATCTAGAAGTGTGAGCTAGTGGGGCTCTCTACTTCTGGTCTCTTGCTGTGATCCTTTACTGTGAGTCGCGTCTTCTAATCTTCACCTATCAGCATCAGAAACTATGAGTACCTCATCATGTGGTATACTCTACTACAAGAACCGCCTCCAACAGCTCGCGGACCCCCCACCCCGCCTCACCCGCCTCGCCCCGCCTCACCCTTGAGCAGCAGGTACTCGTGTATCGCGTCCACGTCCTGCTTGCGCTCCGCGAACACGAGCACCGGCGGCGGCGTCTTCTGCAGGCACTGCAGCAGGTGCACCGTGCGCGCCTCCGCCTGCACCGCCTCCAGCTCCTGCCGCACCAGCAGCGAGCGGGCCCCTCACCCCGCCCCACCCCGCCTCACCCCGCCTCGCCCCGCCTCACCCTTGAGCAGCAGGTACTCGTGTATCGCGTCCACGTCCTGCTTGCGCTCCGCGAACACGAGCACCGGCGGCGGCGTCTTCTGCAGGCACTGCAGCAGGTGCACCGTGCGCGCCTCCGCCTGCACCGCCTCCAGCTCCTGCCGCACCAGCAGCGAGCGGGCCCCTCACCCCGCCCCACCCCGCCTCACCCCGCCTCGCCCCGCCTCACCCTTGAGCAGCAGGTACTCGTGTATCGCGTCCACGTCCTGCTTGCGCTCCGCGAACACGAGCACCGGCGGCGGCGTCTTCTGCAGGCACTGCAGCAGGTGCACCGTGCGCGCCTCCGCCTGCACCGCCTCCAGCTCCTGCCGCACCAGCAGCGAGCGGGCCCCTCACCCCGCCCCACCCCGCCTCACCCCGCCTCGCCCCGCCTCACCCTTGAGCAGCAGGTACTCGTGTATCGCGTCCACGTCCTGCTTGCGCTCCGCGAACACGAGCACCGGCGGCGGCGTCTTCTGCAGGCACTGCAGCAGGTGCACCGTGCGCGCCTCCGCCTGCACCGCCTCCAGCTCCTGCCGCACCAGCAGCGAGCGGGCCCCTCACCCCGCCCCACCCCGCCTCACCCCGCCTCGCCCCGCCTCACCCTTGAGCAGCAGGTACTCGTGTATCGCGTCCACGTCCTGCTTGCGCTCCGCGAACACGAGCACCGGCGGCGGCGTCTTCTGCAGGCACTGCAGCAGGTGCACCGTGCGCGCCTCCGCCTGCACCGCCTCCAGCTCCTGCCGCACCAGCAGCGAGCGGGCCCCTCACCCCGCCCCACCCCGCCTCACCCCGCCTCGCCCCGCCTCACCCTTGAGCAGCAGGTACTCGTGTATCGCGTCCACGTCCTGCTTGCGCTCCGCGAACACGAGCACCGGCGGCGGCGTCTTCTGCAGGCACTGCAGCAGGTGCACCGTGCGCGCCTCCGCCTGCACCGCCTCCAGCTCCTGCCGCACCAGCAGCGAGCGGGCCCCTCACCCCGCCCCACCCCGCCTCACCCCGCCTCGCCCCGCCTCACCCTTGAGCAGCAGGTACTCGTGTATCGCGTCCACGTCCTGCTTGCGCTCCGCGAACACGAGCACCGGCGGCGGCGTCTTCTGCAGGCACTGCAGCAGGTGCACCGTGCGCGCCTCCGCCTGCACCGCCTCCAGCTCCTGCCGCACCAGCAGCGAGCGGGCCCCTCACCCCGCCCCACCCCGCCTCACCCCGCCTCGCCCCGCCTCACCCTTGAGCAGCAGGTACTCGTGTATCGCGTCCACGTCCTGCTTGCGCTCCGCGAACACGAGCACCGGCGGCGGCGTCTTCTGCAGGCACTGCAGCAGGTGCACCGTGCGCGCCTCCGCCTGCACCGCCTCCAGCTCCTGCCGCACCAGCAGCGAGCGGGCCCCTCACCCCGCCCCACCCCGCCTCACCCCGCCTCGCCCCGCCTCACCCTTGAGCAGCAGGTACTCGTGTATCGCGTCCACGTCCTGCTTGCGCTCCGCGAACACGAGCACCGGCGGCGGCGTCTTCTGCAGGCACTGCAGCAGGTGCACCGTGCGCGCCTCCGCCTGCACCGCCTCCAGCTCCTGCCGCACCAGCAGCGACGCGGCGCCCGCGCGGCCCACGTTCACCGTCACCGGCTTCACGAGCGCCGATCTGGGGACGACGGCTCTCGGCTCTTTACAGGGTTCCGTACGCTAAGGGTAAAATTAGAACCCTATTCCGTACCCAATTAAACAAATAGTAAAAATTAGAACTCTATTCCGAACCCTATTTCATACCCAAAGTGTAAAATCAGAAACCTATTCCCTAGCCAAAGGGTATAAACGGAAACCTATTCCGTACTCCAACGGTAAAATGAGAAACCTATTAACCCGAACGGTAAAATCGAAACTCTACTTCGTACCTAAAGGATAAAATCGGAACCCTATAAGGATAAAAACGGAACCGTATTACTTAGCGTCTGCTGCCTGTCCGTCTGTCACAGGGTTCTCTTAAACCGTAATAAATAGATAATGGCTTTTTTTTAACAAATACTAAAAATAAAAATGTTTGGAAATAAATTGGGTCGGTCACGCTGGGATGTTACACAAACGGCTGTGTTGTGACGTCACGGACACGGTCACGCTGGGATGTTACACAAACGGTTGTGTTGTGACGTCACGGACACGGTCACGCGGGGATGTTACACAAACGGTTGTGTTGTGACGTCACGGACACGGTCACGCGGTGATGTTACACAAACGGTTGTGTTGTGACGTCACGGACACGGTCACGCTGGGATGTTACACAAACGGCTGTGTTGTGACGTCACGGACACGGTCACGCTCGTATGTTACACAAACGGTTGTGTTGTGACGTCACGGACACGGTCACGCTCGGATGTTACACAAACGGTTGCGTCGTGACGTCACGGACACGGTCACGCTGGTATGTCACGTTATAATAATTATATTAAATGTAATCCATCGACGAGATCTGGCATAATTTTTGATTTATAGATTATGATACGATGCCACATGACATTAACTAATCATTTTGTAATATTCTTTTGTGTTGAGTCACGAGAGTGAAACTTACTAAATGTGTACCGTCACGAGAGTGAAACTTACTAAATGTGTACAGTAATGAGAGTGAAACTTACTAATTGTGTACAGTCATGAGAGTGAAACTTACTAAATGTGTACGGCCACGAGAGTGAAACTTACTAAATGTGTACAGTCACGAGAGTGAAACTTACTAAATGTGTACAGTCACGAGAGTGAAACTTACTAAATGTGTACCGTCACGAGAGTGAGACTTACTAAATGTGCACGGTCACGAGAGTGAAACTTACTAAATGTGTACCGTCACGAGAGTGAAACTTACTAAATGTGTTCAGTCACGAGAGTGAAACTTACTAAATGTGTACAGTCACGAGAGTGAAACTTACTAAATGTGTACCGTCACGAGAGTGAGACTTACTAAATGTGCACGGTCACGAGAGTGAAACTTACTAAATGTGTACCGTCACGAGAGTGAAACTTACTAAATGTGTTCAGTCACGAGAGTGAAACTTACTAAATGTGTACCGTCACGAGAGTGAGACTTACTAAATGTGTACAGTAACGAGAGTGAAACTTACTAAATGTGTACAGTCACGAGAGTGAAACTTACTAAAAGTGTACAGTCATGAGAGTGAAACTTACTAAATGTGTACGGTCACGAGAGTGAAACTTACTAAATGTGTACGGCCACGAGAGTGAAACTTACTAAATGTGTACAGTCACGAGAGTGAAACTCACTAAATGTGTACAGTCACGAGAGTGAAACTTACTAAATGTGTATAGTCACGAGAGTGAAACTTACTAAATGTGTACCGTCACGAGAGTGAGACTTACTAAATGTGTACGGTCACGAGAGTGAAACTTACTAAATGTGTACCGTCACGAGAGTGAAACTTACTAAATGTGTTCAGTCACGAGAGTGAAACTTACTAAATGTGTACCGTCACGAGAGTGAAACTTACTAAATGTGTACAGTAACGAGAGTGAAACTTACTAAATGTGTACAGTCACGAGAGTGAAACTTACTAAAAGTGTACAGTCATGAGAGTGAAACTTACTAAATGTGTACGGTCACGAGAGTGAAACTTACTAAATGTGTACAGTCACGAGAGTGAAACTTACTAAATGTGTACCGTCACGAGAGTGAGACTTACTAAATGTGTACGGTCACGAGAGTGAAACTTACTAAATGTGTACAGTCATGAGAGTGAAACTTACTAAATGTGTACGGCCACGAGAGTGAAACTTACTAAATGTGTACAGTCACGAGAGTGCAACTTACTAAATGTGTACAGTCATGAGAGTGAAACTTACTAAATGTGTACGGTCACGAGAGTGAAACTTACTCAATGTGTACAGTCATGAGAGTGAAACTTACTAAATGTGTACAGTCACGAGAGTGAAACTTACTAAATGTGTACAGTCACGAGAGTGAAACTTACTAAATGTGTACCGTCACGAGAGTGAGACTTACTAAATGTGTACAGTCACGAGAGTGAAACTAAAAAAATAAAATGTATTGAGTCGCAATATCATTGAGTTTACTTTTGTATTTGTCTTTCTGTCTGTCCATGGTACACATCAAAATTCTAGGGTGTGGATATGAAAGTAGAAACATTAAATATTTAATAGCCGTTTTTAATAATCAATCTATCCATTTTTATCAAGTTAAAATCGAAACTTGACGAATTTTTAATAGTATGGAGAAATCAACAACTGTCGATTTTTGGTGAGCAAAAGAATGGATAGACCGATTACTAATAATGGGTTTATAGACTAATATTAAAACCCACTACAATCTGTACTCACCTAGCAAAATTCTGTATCTTCCTAGGCATGGTCGCGCTGAACAGTAGAGTCTGCCGCTGACCAGCAAAGTAAGAGAATATCGTCCTGACATCCTCCTCGAAGCCCATGTCGATCATGCGGTCCGCTTCGTCCATGCACAGATAGCGGCAGACGTTCAGACGTACCTGGGGAAAATTACAAAAATGTAAACAAATTGTAGAGAAAAGTAAAAGAAGCGGATGTGTACACACTTTACACAATTTATCATTACTTCCCAGAATTTGATCCTTATAAGCCACACTATCAGATAGTGTCACTATCAATAATGTAGAGGATGCATTTTTTTCAAAATGAACAACTCTTTCGATTCCCGGCTAGGGAAAAATATATTAGATAAGATTAAAAAAGTAATGATGTAGTTTTAGTTTTTATCAAAATCGGCCTCGTAACTCCTTTCAGCATTTTTAGCTAATCCCTATAGTTACGGATTTAGCCCTGAAGGCCTATTTGAAAAAATTACCCTGTATATAGGTACAAGTTGGGAACTGAGACTATCGGAAAACTGTCGCTGTCAGGAGGAAAACTTTGTTTGTTTGTTTGGTTGTAATGAATAGGCTCAAAAACTACTGGACCGATTTTGAAAATTCTTTCACCATTCGAAAGCTACATTATCCACGAGTAACATAGGCTATATTTTATATGAAATATATTTGATAAATAGATTTTGAGACGGTACAAAGTTTGCCGGGTCAGCAAGTAATACATAAAGAAACATACCATCTTCTTATCCAGCATATCCATCAACCGTCCCGGTGTAGCGACCATTATATGAACACCTCGTTGAACCACCTCCATACAGTTGGACACAGCCACACCTGGTAAAGATAATAAAAAAAATAATTACCATTTACGTGAGCATAGGAAAGTGAATACTACAAATAAATCATGTGTTACATCGGCTCACGGAACTTTATTCGCGCTAAAAATACATTCTCATCTAGTTCCCCAAAGGCACTAAAACAACTTCTAAAATGATAACCAAATGAAATACATAGCAAAGTTTTGATTAGTAGACATTTTTTTTAATAATATAGGAGTAGAAGACGAGCATGCAGTCCACATGATAGTAAGTGGCTACTGCCGTAAGGACGTCAGTAATTAACCCCAGATAGGATTAGATTTCTACCTGAGGTCACTTACAGATGCGCCGCTACTCTTGAGGACTGGAATGCCTCGGAAAAGTATGTCTCCCTTACCACCTTCAAACCAGAACACAGCAGCGCTACACTACTGTTATAACAGAAATAGGTGTGACGGTGGTGCCGCCGGAGTCGAACTACGGTAACTTTTAAAGATCTCAGGCATGTATACACACTTGATAATTCATCATCCCACTGCTGGGCACGGGTCTCCTCTCAGACTGTTTCTTTTTTTTTTCTTTCCCCTTTTCACGAATTTTTTATTATGTTTCTTTCTTTCATCTTATTGATATTTCTTTATCTCCTATGTTATTGAACCGCTTTCAATTTATTTCTGCACATCCTCAAGGTTGATTGGGAGAATTAAGTATTATTTATATTTTAGCATTAAGTTCGCCATTTGTACCACAACTTTGTTTTGGCCAATCTTATATATAAAATTCTCGTGTCACAATGTTAGTTACCGTACTCCTCTGAAACGGCTTCACCAATTTTTACCAAATTTTATATGCATGTTCAGTAGGTCTGAGAATCGGCTACTATCTATTTTTCATACCCCTAAGGGTTGTTCAACCTTAACATTTTTTATGTACATGGCAACACAACGTTTGCCGGGTCAGCTAGTCTAAATATTATAAATATATATAACTCAAAGGTGACTGACTGACATAGTGATCTATCAACGCACAGCCCAAACCACTGGACGGATCGGGCTGAAATTTGGCTTACAGGTAGATGTTATGACGTAGGCATCCGCTAAGAAAGGATTTTGATCAATTCTTCCCCCAAGGGAATAAAATAGGGGATGAAAATATTATTTCGTAACGCGAGCGAAGCCGCGGGCAAAAGCTAGTGTTAAATAAAATAATATCCAAGAGTGACTCACCCCCAATAGCCAGGCAGCTCCTCAACTCAGGGTTCCCGGCGTCCTTCAGATACTTGATGAAGTGCTCGATGATGTCGTGGGTCTGTTTCGCCAGCTCCCGAGACGGACAGATGATCAGGCCGTAGGGGCCTTCGTTCCTGTGAAACATAAGGATACCAGTGAATATGATGAAAAGTCGACCCACATATACTCGGTCGGTGTAAAATTGGCCTCGTAACTCCTTTCAGCATTTTTCGCTAAGCCTTATAATTTCGGACTTGACCCTGAAGGCCCATTTGAAAAAATCACCCTGCATATCATCATCATCATCAACCCATTACTGTCCCACTGCTGGGCACGGGTCTCCTCTCAGAATGAGAAGGATTAGGCCATAGTCCACCGCGCTGGCCAAGTGCGTATTGGTAGACTTCACATACCTTTAAGATTTTTTTTTTATAAATCTCTCAGGTATGCAGGTTTCCTCACGATGTTTTCCTTCACCGTTTAAGCAAGTGATAATTAATTTTTAATACGCACATAAATTTGAAAATCAGAGGTGCGTGCCTGGGATTTGAACCTCGGACCCCTCGATCGAGAGGCCGCGTTTCTTAACCACTAGGATATCACTGCTTTTACCCTGCATATGAATAGGGTTAATTTCAAATGGGCCTTCACGGCTAAATATGAAACTATAAGATATTGCGAATATTTTAAAAGGAATCACGAGATCGAATTTGATAAAAACTAAAACTGCATCATTAGTTTTTTAAAATACATTTTGCATTCGGCGGGAGAACAAGAGTTCATTTAAAAAAAAACACCTGTATTATTTTACTGATCAAATTCTGGGAAGTAATAATAAATTACAAAATAAAATTTTAGTATTTAAGGCGATAAATACCTTTATGGTTCGACTTCGAAGGCACTATAACACATCTATTTCTGCCTAATAACACCAGTGTCTCATGCTGGTTCGTTCATGCTTGAAGGGTGTGGTAAAGGAGACGTACTTATCTCAGGCGTTCCAACTTAGCTAGATAGGATTCTAATCTTATCTCGACTTGACTACAGTTGTCCATTGGCAACATTAACCTCTTACTATCAGATAAACTGCATGCTCGTTCCAGTTTGCTTTCATAGTTACTTCCCAACGTACCTGATGAAGGGCATCTTGATCTCCTGCTCGAGGCACAGCATGAGGATGGGCAGCGTGAACACCAGCGTCTTCCCGGACCCCGTGAAAGCTATACCGATCATGTCCCGACCGCTCAGCACCGCTGGTATACCCTGCACTTGGATGGGCGTTGGCTTCTTTATGCCTTTCGCGTTTAGGCCGTTTAGGATGCCTGGAAAGTAAGATGGGTATATTTTTAGTTACTTTACAATGTAATTGTTAAAATATTGGATCGTGAAATACTTTAAATAATAAAATCTTATTTTCTTATCTCAGACACATCTTTATTTCTTCAAATATTTGACAAGAAGGAGTAATGCAGAAAACATTACCAAAGAGTTTAGTAACCTATAACAATACTTTTTGGATATAAAGATTATAATATTTACTTACTTACAACAGTAATCATTGATGGAATTTTGAATGAAAACATATTCTCCTTTGTTGTCATTAGTGTGTAGGACTAGGTGAAGCTGAAATCTACCGCGCTGGCTAAATACAGATAAGTATGTTTTACATATGTTTGACATTTCTTTAGGCTTCCATATCCATTGGGCAAAGAGGAACCCTATTACTAAGCCTCCACTGTCTGCCCATCTGCCACGGGGTTCTATCTCCTGAACCGTAATAGATAGACACTTGAAATTTTTCAAGAGTAACTCAATTGAAAAGGTTCACCTGTGCCCAGAAATTGAACCTGAGTCCTCCCGCTTGAGAGGTAGTTTAATAACACATTGTTTTATCAACCACTCCCAGACCATTAACATAACCTCCAGCTAAATGCCTTGAGAGGCAGATTGCAGGACAATAACACACACAAACAAACCTTTAGGGAACTTCATGTGATGGAATGTCCTGATCGGAGGCGGTACATCCTCCCCCTCGACAAGGATGCGCATCTCCTGCCTGATCCTCTCATGCCTCTCCGGCGGCAAGGCCAGGATGCACCGAGGTGGAGTCCAGGATGTCTTGATCGGTTCCTCATATTGGATACCTGGAAACATGGTATTTATTATAAAGATTTTTTTTAATATTTGAGCCTAACGATAAAGCAGACGTGCTTCCTAATGGAAAGTAGTCAACGTCGCCTATGGACATTTACAACACCAGAGGAGTGTCCAATCATCATCCGGCTCTGATAGAGAGCTCTTTTTGCTTGCCATCAGATGAACTTTACTCCTCCACGGTTTGGTTTCACGGACATTCTTACCACAAACAAGCAAGATTTGGAATGAACACAGCAGCCTCTAACACTGCTGTTATAACAGGAATAGGTGTGGCGGTGGTGCCGCCGGAGTCGAACCACAAAAGGTTCTACCTTTCTAGTTCTTACCCCGCTTATTGGTACGCACATACTGAAGTACAGACCATAAGTGTAACTCACCCATAGCCAACTCGGCGACACCCATGAGCGCTTTACTCTGGGCCACGCTCTCGAGGATATGCTCCTCCTCCTTGGCCTGTCGTTCAGCTGCCGACAGCGCTCTGGCCTCCGCTATCCTCTTCAGCTCGCTGTGTTGGTCCAGCAACGAGACGTTGTAGCGACGGCCCCATTCTTCTTGGGAGGCTGTGTGGGAAGATCTTCGGTTAGTTACTTAGTTCTCTTTTGATGAAAATATGTTTTTAAAGTAAGAAAGTGTTAGCCAGATTCAAAATAGGTAAGTAAGTGATAGTATGGTTAAAATCTTAGGCACCTCTGATTTTTCAAAGTTATGTATGTATTTCAAATTAATTCATCAAATCATTTGCTTTAATGGTGACAGAATTTTCGAAGTTATGTGCGTATTAGAAATTAATTATAACTTGCTTGCTATAATTAATTATAACTAACAGTGAAGGAAAACACTGAGTAAAACTGCATACCTGAGAGATTTTTTATAAAAAAAAATCTCAACGATGTGTGAAGTCTACCAATTCGCACTTGTCCAGCGCGGTGGACTATGGCCTAATCCTTCTCATTCTGAGAGGAGACCCGTGCTCTGGGAGATGCAATAGGAGAGTAATGCATTAAATACCTATTTTGATCATTTTGTTTGCTTATATAAGGGGTAATTGAAATGAAGGAAACCTGATGCTTCTAACACACTTTTTATATACATTACAGTATGTCGTTTATACTTATAATACTTATATGTTGCCATGGTCAATATGCTGTATGTGCCATGGTAGAAGCACAGATAAGCACAAAATTGTACGATTAAAATAGTACGTCTTTCCTTTTTCACATGAGTTTATCTGTAAGTAGCTGTACATTTTAGACTTTGTAACTTAAGATACCATTGTTTGTAAGCAAGATATTATTAACGTACACATTATTATTTTTATTATTATAGCTCTTTATTCCTAAACCTAGGGTTACAGGAAGTCCCTAAGTTCGGTGTGCCTTTTGGCATAGGCCTCCTCCGATTCCTTCCAATAGACCCTATCCCTTGCCACTCTCGACCAGAACCCGCTGTTTGTTTTAATGTACACATAGAGCTACATGAATAAAAAAGGAAATTGCATGCTGGGGATTCAAACACCAGACCTTCAAGTTACAAACAATACCAACCATCATCATCAGGATCATTATCACTTGAACTCTTCGCTTCAGCGCTCGCCTCCGCCGCCACCTGGCCCAAGCGGCCCAGCTTCATCAGCTTCTGCTTCATACGCTCCTTCACCGGCACGTAGGGCTCGTAACTGTCCAGATCTTCCTCGGAATCTGACTTCTCTTCACGCCTGTACCGCTTTATTGGAGGTTCCGTGTTGTACGCGTCTGTACGTCCCTCGGACATTTTGAGTGGCTTATTATGCAGTTTTTACGGCTTTAAGGATAGCAAAAGGACTAAAACATGTTTTGGTAAACGAATTTTATTTACTATTTATTCTAAACGTTGCAATTTTATTTTCGTGCTTCACTGTTTATTTGAGATTGAAAACGTCAATCATCATACGTCATTGTCATTAATATTATTTAAGAAAAAAATGTCAATGTTAAAGTTAAAGGCATAAGTTATTAGAATATAATGCCAAGATGTACCTCTATAATATACTTTTTGGCCGATAGCCAGTAAAGTTGAAAAGTGATAATGTACGAGTTATATTTTAATTACAGTTAGACGACCCGTGTAGTGGAGCGGACACCATATTAATATGACGCGAAAAGGGTTCCGGGTTCGAGCCCTGGCCAGACAGATATCTGAATAATGAATTACTGGGTTTGGGTGTTTGTGTATTCATTCGTCTTTGTGTGTGTCCATGGCGTCCAAGGAAACGAGTATGTACTACGTACAATAGTAAGTGGCTACTGTCACCCGTGGACATCTGCAATTAACCCTAGATAAGACTGGATACACCTACACGAGGTCGGCGACTGCTCTGCCACTACTGACAGAGGACTATGTAGAAACGCTTCGGATAAGTACTTATGTCTCCTTTACCTTTCAAGTTAGAACATCTTTAAACAACATAAAATTATAATGGCTTTCCTGGTGATCGAACCCGGTGCTTTCTCGGTTTATGGCTGGGTGAGATGCAAAGAGTATAGTAACATACGAGTATATAGGTGAGATGTTCGCTCCGACACGTCGGTTGTGTAATCTATGAATTATACATTTTATTAAGTTTATCTAAATAATCTGATGAAACAAAATAGAATTTATTTAAATAACACATGTTCTAAATTATTGACATCATTACATCGATATACTACTAATAAAGACGCATCATTATTATTAATTATAAATTCAGTTATCTTATTTATTAACGAACACTATATATATATATCGGGGAAAACACGATTAGGACATCGAAGGGACACGTCAGTCAGTAATTCAGTAATAATAAAATAAGTTATCACAGTTAGTCGGTCAAGTATATAGCAAAAAAACCATAGCGATCAAACGCGTTAATTAGGTAAACCGACAGTTTCGCATTGGAGATGTGACCGGGTCCGTGTCTCACGGTAAACTACCCTCATTCTCGAATACGACTCTGTCCGCATGGCCCACCATTGTTAAATAAAAGTGACGTCACGGCGTCTACCTGAGGTACAGATAATAAAATTAGCAATCTTGTCAAACAACTATATCGATATCCACGACATATATATTATTGAAAATATAATAAAATAATGTAATTGTTATGTTATGTTGTAACGATACTTCTACTTAAATTGATATTAAGACAGATATTTGGTGACGGAAAAAGAGGTAAGGTTACATACTTTTTTAGGTATTCCAGTTAAAACCTCAGGGGTATTGGCGCAACTGCCAACGGCCGACTTTAGGCAGGAATCAGATCTTATCTGGGGTTGATTACAAATGTCCATGAGTGGCAGTAGCCACTATCGGCGGAAATGCATGCTCGTTTTCTCCTTCTATATTATAATAATATAAAAAAGAATAACTCAATCAAAATAGTTATAGCCCTTGAAACACTTAATAAACAAAGTATTGTTTTGTCGGATTTAACATGGTATAGAAAAGTAATAATAACATACAAATATAACCAAACTTGTGGACAAAACTCTGGAATGTTAATAAATTAATTATCTTTATCTGTTGCTGAGAGATGACGATGCGATAAAAAAGGTATCTCAATTTCTGAACTTTCATAGATTATTGATTGATCCACCATTTATTTTATTTGTCAAATGTCATTGTCAAACCAAAATATCTAGTGTAGTGACACGTAACTTCACATAATTAAATTTGCTTTTTGTGACCTCCAAATGTAAAAATTCGTGTAAATTTACAACAATACCGCTAGACTATATCGTGACAATATGTCCGATAGGAGTTTTGGCGATCACGCGTTTCGGAGTGTGGTGAAAAACCCGTTGTTGTCGACATCGGTCACTGGGGTTTCTATAGAGGATTTGACGCAGAATGCTGTCCTGCTGCCCGCTGTTCCGAGCCAGGAAATGAGTGCTAGACGAGGTAAGTTCTATTTTAAGCACCCAGTGTCAATATACTAGCGGCTTCGATGACCTTGGCTGGGAAATTATAAAAAAAAACAAACTCATTCTATCATGTGCGAACTGTCAGTTTTTCGCGAACCGCGCGCGTATCGTCGTTCTATTTTCGAATTGCGTGGTGTTTTTATTTTTAATTTGTCTACGTGTTTCATGATACTCTGCCGACAATGCAATAATTTCGCGAATTTTTTATAATTTATATTTTTCGTGTAAAAATGTCGTTCTTATATAAATCTTATAAGAAAGCGCCTTTCGAAGCGGGATATGTTCCCCAGTTCCACATGCCATGTGAAAGTTTTAAAAAAGTTGAAAGAATTTTGCATAACTTAGTAAGTAATATTATGTGTATTAAGTTATTATTACATAATGTACTGTATATTATTATAATAACAATTATGTAAAAGTCGTCCAATACTCTATCAGTATCTATAAATAAGTTTTTATTGGAATACTAGCTGACCCGGCAAACATTGTGTTGCCATATAAATAAAAAAATGTTAAGGGTGAACAACCCTTATCACTGAGGGTTATGAAAAATAGATAGTAGCCGATTCTCAGACCTACTGAATATGCTAAAACTAAAGGTGGTAGAACCCTTTGTGGTTCGACTCCGGCGGCACCACCGCCACACCTATTTCTACCTAATAACAGCAGTGTTAAGCGCTGCTGTGTTCCGGTTTGAAGGGTGTGGTAAGGAAGACAGACTTTTTCGAGGCGTTCCAGCTTAGTCCTCAGGGGTAGCGGCGCATCTGTGGCCGACCTCAGGTGGGAATATCTAATCCTATCTGGGGTTGATTATAGATGTCCATGGGCGGCAGTAGCCACTTACCATCAGGTGGACTGCATGCTTGTCTGTTACTCTTATATTATATAAAAAAAAAAAAAATATGCATATAAAATTTGGAGAAAATTGGTAAAGCCGTTTGGAGGAGTACGTAACTAACATTGTGACACGAGAATTTTATATATCAGATGAGTCAAGTTTAATTTGAAAGCTCACTGCGTTTTATTAGCCTATGTGAAGTGAGAGTGAAATCTCACATAATCTCACATAGGAAAGGAGGCTTTGACAAACATCACTATTTACTGCGTCAAAGAAACTGTAAAATTCAGAAATAGGTTAAAAAAGTGTAATATTTTTTTCTACAAGAATATAGTTAACTCGTATGATTTATATTTGACAGGCATGGGAAGTATGATCTCATGTGAGATTACATCATCTTACCAATTCCAAAAATTACAACTTCATTTTAAAATGCAAGTCATGATAAGGAAACTTAAGTAAATGAGAATTTCCTATAAAGATATATCATCATCATCATCATCAAACCATTACTGTCCCACTGCTGGGCACAGGTCTCCTCTCAGAGTGAGAAGGATTAGGCCATAGTCCACCGCGCTGGACAAGTGCGTATTGGTAGACTTCACATACCATTGAGATTCTTTTTTTTTATATAAATCTCTCAGGTATGCAGGCTTCCTCACAATGTTTTCCTTCACCGTTTAGCAAGTGATAATAATTTCTAATATGCACATAATTTTGAAAAATCAGAGGTGAGTGCCTGGGATTTGAACCTCGGGCCCCTCGATCGAGAGGCCGAGTTTCTTAACCACTAGGCTATCACTGCTATATAAAGATATACATATATCAAAATATTATTATTTATTTAACACAAAATAGGTATATTATTATTGATTTTTATTGTTATATTTTACTCAAAGATATTTGAATGTGAACAGCTGAGTCATGGCATATATAAACAATGCACAAAAATGCGAAAATATTTTTAGGAACCAAATTGTAATATTAGTGGTGTGCTTAGTGCATCTTAACTAGCATTCTCTACCTGCATCACTCTCATTTCATTTCTAATTGTACTTTGTTTGCTCTTAAATTTATATTGTACTAGTGGTGCCCGCGGCTTCGCCTGCATTTTAAAGAAATAATATGACATACATAAAACGGAAAATTTGTACCTGCATTGGAATGACAGTGGTGCCATCTGTCGAAAATTGTTCTTACCAACTCCCAAACCCTCGTGGGCTCTTGGACAACAACTTTGCTAAAGATCATCAATTGATCAAATGCATAGTTACCGATTCTATAACTACTTACGAATTAAAAATTAATTAAAAAAACCTTTTCCCACGGACTGAATTGTGAATCTAAACCATTCTCAAGTGCCCCTTGAACACACAGAACAAATTTCATCAAAATCAGTCCAGTCGTTTAGGAGGAGTTCAGTGACATACACATGCACATAAGAAATATATATATAAAGATGTCTGTTGCAAAATCTGTAAAAGTTGCGCACGCCTATAATTGGCATGCACACGTGTTTAATACCAATAGTGTAATACTTATAGAAAGAATTGTGTGTACTGCTGTTGTTGTGCAAATAAATAAATAAATTCATTCTGATAATAAAACACGGCCTCGAATAGAAATAGACATCTTCTCTAGCAACTTGGCAAATTTCAAAAATAATTTATTTAAGACTTTTAATTATTAATTATATTTATGCAATAACTTTTTTTTATTATCATAAAATTGCCTATAAATTTAAATTAACTTTCAGTAAATATTAATCTTATTTAATCAAAATCGGAATTTATACTAATGTTTATATAGCAACTAGAATTTTATATTATAATTATTTTATCATCAGTGTATGCACGTCATGTTTCTCTTCACTGGTAATCAATTCTAATGCACGATACTTTATATTATTTTACATTTCATTTAAATTTACCATTAATCACTTTTAATTTTTTTTATACTTCATTGTTATAATATTATATTCTTATTGTTCAGTTTTGTCTATGGTTCTACGTATTAATTATCTGTCGTTGATATTAATTTTAATCGGTTTTTAATTAATTTATTGAATTAATTATAATTATTTATGCTCTGTATTTCCACTTAAATTGTTGTTAAGTCGTAATACATGAATGTTAATGTTGGTATTAACGCATACTGTTTGTGCCTATAATTGAGGAGACACTTAGTTTGTAACTTATTTAGTCAAGCCTGTGTATTGGAGGAGATGGTGTGCACTTTGTTGGTGCAACTTGGTGCAACTAATTAAAAAAAAAAATAAAAAAAAAAAAGAAAACTAACTAATATTATAAGTGCGAATGTGATTTTGTTTGCTACACTTGTCTTTACTACATAACTAATTGATTATTGTGTAGTTTTATTCTTATGTTGTGGGGGTTCCAAAAAGTATAGTACGTAGTGATGTTGCAGGCAGGTTCTTAGTAAAAGGCGTCTTGATTGTATGATGATACCACAAAGGTGGTAGAACCCTTTGTGGTTCGACTCCGGCGGCACCACCGCCACACCTATTTCTGTTATAACAGCAGTGTTAGCGCTGCTGTGTTCTGGTTTGAAGTGTGGTAAGACATACTTTTCCGAGGCGTTCCAGCTTAGTCCTCAGGGGTAGCGGCGCATCTGTGGCCGACCTCAGGTGGGAATATCTAATCCTATCTGGGGTTGATTACAGATGTCCATGGGCGGCAGTAGTCACTTACCATCAGGTGGACTGCGTGCTCGTCTGCTACTCCTATATTATATAAAAAAAAATGATGTCTTTATTATTACTATCTTAATACTACTCTAACACTAACTTATATAATACGGCTCAGCTCTACACCACAAGGTATAGTTATCGCCAAACTACTAGTCCGCTCTGAAGTTGCTGCAAGCAGGTGTAGTCATACAATCTGCTATGGTGACGCGATTCATTTCTATTTTCAGAGCGGACTAGCAGTTTACAGCATATAAAGTACACTGTTTCCGAGTGATAGATGAGTTACCTTTGCCCTTGAGCGAAGTCAGTAAAGCTAGTATATGATAATTTGAATATATACATTCTAGACAACATTTGATGGTTGATGTGTCATAGGGAAACTTGAAAATGCACAATCTTATATATAAAATTCTCATGTCACAATGTTAGTTACAGTGCTCCTCCGAAACGGGTTTACTGATTTCCACCAAATTTTATATGCATATTCAGTAGGTCTGAGAATTGGGTACTATCTATTTTTCATACCCCTAATTGATCAGTTGTTCACTCTTAACATTTTTTTATTTATATGACAACACAATGTTTGTCAGGTCAGCTAGTATCAAGTAAAATTAGTCAATCTAAAAGCTCTTTCTCACCAGTTAGTCAGCTACCTTCGGAAATAATACTTTCTAAAGTGTGTGTATCCTTGTGTGGTTTGAATCCAGAGGCATCTCTGCCACACCTATTTCTGCCTAATAACAGTATTAAGCCCTGCTGTGTTCTAATTTGAAAGGGGTAGTAAAGGGGACATACTTATCCGAGACTTTTCAGCTGAGTTTTAATATTTTTATAATAATATAGGAGTAGCAGACGAGCATGCAGTCCAACTGATAGAAAGTGGCTATTGCCGCTCATGAACATCTGTAATCAACCCCAGATAGGATAATCTTACCTGAGGTCGGCCACAGATGCGCCACTACCTCTGAGAACTAAGCTGGAACGCCTCGGTTAAGTATGTTGCTCTTACCAGACCCTTCAAAACAGAGCCGCCAGAGAAGAACCTCAAAGGGTTCTACCACCTTCCAAACAGTTCACAGTGGTAGATCCAAGGCTTATCTCACGTTGAAAACAAATCCTATCTGGGGTTGACTACAGATATCTACTAGCGGCAGTTGCTACTTATCATGCTCTTTTCCTACTCCTATATTACGAAAAATCGAGTAGTTTGTCAATTTAATTCCTCCCCAACCCAGATAAGATTAGATTCCTACCTGAGGTCGGCAACAGATGCGCCGCTATCCCAGAAGATTAAGCTAGAATCCCTACATTGAGCAAGCGAATGCATAGCCTTAAGCGAGTTAGCTAATTTGATTAAGAACCTAGTGCAAAAGAGCCCTTAGGAGTTTTGGCAACTCACACTGATGTTCGAATTCTAGACATGCACTAGACATTACGAGCGTAAATGATATAATTATCATCTAAACATATGGTAACACATGCTTGAAAGATTGCTATTAAGTTTTCACAGGCGTGTGATGTTTACTTCCGCCCTTGGGTAATATTATTGATGTATTTGCTAAGTATTCAAAATAATCGGTCAAGTAAGACAAATATTTGCATATCGATACCTTAATTCGCAAATCAGCCAACTCCAATTTTTTTCAAAATGTTTTTTTTTATTTATTTTGATTTCGTTCAACGCCGTTTACTTATTATCAAAATAAATAAAAAAAACATTTTGACAAAAAGTGGAGTTGGCTGATTTGCGAATTAAGGTATCGATATAGAGGAATTTGTACAACGAATTTTCTAGTATCATTTTTAGGATTCCGTACCCCAAAGGGTAAAAAAGGAACCCCATTACTATTATTTTATTTTTAAATTTATGTTTGTTTCTTTTATTATTATGACAGTAACAGAAGTACAGGCATTATGAAAATTTAAACGGTATTCCTATTACGGTCCTATTACAATTAAAATTGACGAAAAATATAAATTACTTTATTTTCAACTTTTTTTAAATTCTAGTATTTGTTGCTATAGCAACCATAGCAATACCCACTGTACCCAGACGGCCATATAGCGGAGACTTAGTAGTAGAGTTCCGTTTTTGCTATTTTCATATGAAGCCCGGGTGCTTGATATTTTAAATGTTACAATCATTCTATTGGCAATTATCTATGAGAGAATAGTTATGAACCGCACGCAGTAAAATGCACCCCACGCTTTTTACTCTGAATTGAATTATTATTTTTATAACATAACATATTAATTTTTTTGTCATTAAAAATTATTTTATAGTTTTTAGTTCGATTAGCAATAAAAGCGTGTTTTTTTAGTGTTTTAAAACTATTATTATTTTTTTTAGTCCGTAACAAACTCATAAATTGGGAAATAAATTAATCTAATAAGAATAATGGGAATTTTATAAAATTATTGCATCGTCATCGATCCTTGATTCGCGTGCAGTTTCAAATTAATGAGAGTTGTCGAATTTGGTGACAATTGAGCTCAAAGATTCCGTTACATACATACATACATATATATAACCCAAGCTCATAAAATTGTGTTAAAAAAGAGACCTGCAGATTTTTTATTAAGTATCAGAATAAAACAACATTGTTATTGTTATAAAATTTATTTGTAAAAATATTTTCACAAAAGTTATCCAAGTATGGCCTTATTGTGCTTATATCTAACTTCATTATCTCTTGTACTACCCGTATTAGTATAAAATACTTAAATTAACATTTTTTTTTTAGATAATGTGTTAAATACTGTAATCACAAATTTTGTTCAAGTTATAATAACTGAGTGTTGTACTAAAAATATTGCTTATAACAAAAATTAGCAAAGATTTATTTATTTCGTCGTCAACCCATTACTGTCCCACTGCTGGTCACGGGTCTTCTCTCAGAATGAGAAGGATTAGGCCATAGTCCACCGCGCTGGACATGTGCGTATTGGTAGACTTCACATACCTTTGAAACCTTTTTAAACATCTCAGGTATGCAGGTTTCCTTACTATGTTTTCCTTCGCCGTAGCAAGTGATATTTATTTTCTAATACACATCTGGTACCATCTGCATATCATATATGCTGGTATCTTGGGCATCCAAATTACTGTTTGAGTTAGAGACCTGTGACACACATTTGACTTTATTCGACAAATCTTTTCTTAAAGTATTATATCCATGCAACCCATTTTAAATTTTAATTTGAAAGGTGGTAAAATCCCTCTATGGTTCCAATCCATAAAGGAAATATATATATATAAAAGTATATACGCAACGAATAGATAACATGTCTTCTGTGGGAAGTCAGTTAGTAGTAGTAGTGGAATTTATAAAAGAACTCTATTTTAGTTTTGCAGACATCATACATACAAATATTTTTATATCACGGCGTGCGTAAATGGACATTTTACGCACGCTTCGCGTGCGCAAAACCCCCATTTCCGACCCCGTAATATAAAATTTTATACAACACGCGGACGAAAAATGTTTTTCTGACTCGTGTGATTGCAGTCCTCGCCTGCGGCTCGGCCTGCAAACTCACACTTGTCAGAAAAAAATTTTTCGTCCTCGTATTGTAATGTACTATTATTTATGAATGAAGACTGACCGTTATAATCTATACATATAAGCAATATTTTTAGTACAACTGTATCTCAGTAACTTACCTAGCATAATATTAACTCGTTGACGTAAATAAATATAATAAAAATAAAAAAATTACACAACTAAAGGTAACTTAACAAAAAGTTGGCCATTTTAAATATTACAAAATAATAAAATAAAGTATCACTAGTATACATGACTTTAAATAAATTGGAATGTACTTAAACATAGTCCTTTTGAGACAATCAATTGATGATTAAAATAATTATAGTTTAAAAACTAAAAACAACCCTAAAATCGCAAAAGGAAATATTTAATCCTGATTCCTAACGATCCTGATGAGGGGACTGGGATAAGATTATTAAAATCGTGTATTGTCATCTGTTCTTCATAATTGCACAAAATTTTAAATTAATCGGAGCGTTCAAAGTGGGTAAAAATAGAGTTCAAAGATTCCGTTACATAGATACAACCCAAGCCGATAAAAACGTGGTAAAAAATTATCATCAACCCATTATTGTACCACTGCTGGGCACGGGTCTCCTCTGAGAGTGAGAAGGATTAGGCCATAGTCCACCGCGCTGAACCAAGTTGGTAGACTTTATATACCTTTGAAAATTTTTTAAGGTCTCAGGTTTGCAGGTTTCCTCATGATGTTTTCCTTCACCGTTTTAAGGAAGTGATCATTAATTTCTTATAGGCATATAACTGAAAAATCACAAGGTACATGCCTGAGATTTGAACCTAGGACCCCTTGATCAAGAGGCAGAGTTTTTTAACCTCTATGGGTATTATAATTTTTGAAATGATTTAATTAATATTAAATTAACAATTGATTGTCTCAAAAGTGCTAACTAAACTGATTTTGTATCAGTCATTTTTGAAAAATGGTGTAGCACCATATAATACTCTTAGAAAGAAATCATTTTATCCACTCTCAAATAATGCAATTGTCTTATTGATTTTCCATTTTTTGGGCACGGGCCCCTTGTGCCCTTAGGGTACAAACGCAATAGACCACGTGAGATCTACATAGGCTTAGCGTGGTAGAGTCTATTCTAGATCCCATCCTTTTGTAGGATTTGGGAGATGGGCCCCTCCAAACTCTGGCACATAAAGATTTGGAGCCATACCCTATTTTTTCAGGCACTAAAGAGAGTGGCATGATTCCTTTTCATTTACGTATACATAACGTTTATAACATTTACACACAGTGGCGGAGTAAGGTCGTCGGAGGCCCCAGCGGAAAGGAATGGGGCCCCCAGTCTAAAAAGTTGATTTGATTTTACAAAATTACAAAATAAATGTCACATAGACTTATTCGCCGATAAATACGTATTTCAGAGATGGGTTCATTCCGGCGACCTTTTCATAGTCCAACTTAAAGATTAGGCAGACGTGCTACCTGATGGAAAGTATTCAACGCCGCCTATGGACATTTGCAACATCAGAGGAGTCGCCAATGCATCGCCGGCTTTGAAGGAGAGCTCTTTTTGCAACTTTTTTGAAGAGCCCCATGTCATAGCGTTCCGGGAATACCTCAGGAGGACTTTTTTTTTGTTGTTAATCGCTAGAGGCCGTGGGTGGTGGCCCACGCCTTACGTCGCCACTGCTTACACTATAACTTAGTTTAGTTTAGTCTAACTAACGTTCCTAGATGATGTATTGTAAGAGGGCAGTTCTCTGGACTCCCGCCGTCTCTTCACACACCAGTAGATGAGGAAGATGGTTAAAGCGATCAGGGCGATCAGGAGGATTACTCCTAAAACTATAGCGGCGATGGTTGCTTCCGTGAAGTAATCTAGAAAATAAATTAAAATACATTTTTTGAAACAAGCCTTTTAGTAATGTCATGTTTTTCGTATTCTTCTCAGAAACTGTTTCATTTCATATTTATTTTACGATTGATGATTGTTTTCTGTACGACCGCTAAGATTATAAGTAAATGTTACTTTATTATTTATATGATATTTAGTTTATTTCTCGCAAGTGATTGTTTAATCTTAACTCTTAGAGAAATATTAATAAAGATTTTAAATCATTTTGATATCCTTATCAAGCGGATGCATAATAAATATTGAATTTAGAATGACGTCACAAAAATGAATCCAAACATAAAGTGTATGCAAATTTCAACCCATTGGTTAGGTTAGGTTTAAAATTTAATAAGGTTAATACAGTTTGTATTAAAGTAAGGATAAGGTATATTCTTTGAGATGAAGAGTGCAGATTTTGTGTAGAAATAATTGAAGAGTATTGTAGATGTTACTTGTAAGCAAATTTGACTTTCGGGGCCCCTGGGCCCCTGTAAAAGTTGTCTTCTACCTTATTCCAGTGCTTGTTATACACCTCTCCCACAAATTGCATACTATACTCACTGGATATATCAACGACATAGCTGTTAGCGTTGCCGTGCGCGTCCACCGCGTTGATCATGACCCTGGGGTTGCAGCAGGTGGCTCTGTATGACGTCGTCACCTCCTCCCTGGTGCCAGCGATGAAGTTGCTCTCGTAGATCAGGCCGACTGGCGATGAGGAGATGCGGAGGAGACCTGGAAGAGGATACCCTTCAAAATGAATTTCTGATGATGATGAATATGTGAAGAGTTTTGGGATTATACAGGATGAATGAATTAATATAACAGTGATAGCCCAGTGGTTGAAACGTGGCCCCTCAGTCGAGAGGTGTGAAGATCGAATCCCAGGCACCTCTGATTTTTTAAAGTAAAATGCGTATTAAAAAATGATTATCATTTGCTTTAACGTTGAAGGAAAACATTGTGAGGACAGTTGCATACCTGAGAAATCCTTCAAAAAAAGTTCTCGTAAGGTATGTGAAGTCTACCAATACGCACTTGTCCAGCGCGGTGGACTATGGCCTAATCCATCACATTCTGAGAGGAGATCTGTGCCCAGAAGTGGGACAGTAATGCGTTGAGGACGTTAACTCGAATGCAGTCCTTCGAATATCAGCAGATTTGTTGGTTAATTTCAAGTAAGACTCTGATCTTATCGGCTGTCTTAACTGTTTTTATTTATTTCTTTCTTTACTGTATTACTTCTATCACATAAATATAACACAATTGGACAAACTTAATGCCTGATGGCATTCTTTACCAGTTATCATGTTCATGGGTGGCAGCGACTACTTACCATCAAATGGACTGCATGCTCGTCTGCTACTCCATATATTATCGACTCAAAAATAAGAGTCAAGAGTCCTACTTGCAATCAGACAGTCTTCCTCAAGTCTTACCTCCAACATTATCCCGTGCGATGATACTCGCAGACCAGGTGTGCTCAGCGCAGTCGCTGCCCTGCCGCCCGAGGCAGCTGCCCTGGAAGTTGTGTCGCAGCTCCGGCGCCCACACGTCACGTACCGCCTCTCCAGAGTTGATCACGTACACGTAGGTCGATATGGAGACTTGTTCTAGGCCTGTGGAGTTGGAAGTTTGTTTAGTTTGGATTCAAGAAAAGATTTTGCATGAATTTTAGTCGTCCGAATTTTTGCCGAGATTTTTTGGTGCAAATTTTAATTATTCTCCATTATATAGTATTTATTGTTTGGATTTAAGGAAAGGTATTGTATGTTTTATGAATTTAAAGATATCGATAGCATTTGGCTATCGATATCGATTGGGACAGTTGGGACATCTAAGTGGTCTTTATGGAGATTTATTGTGGATTTTTTTGGGTATAGACAACATGTATGTTTGCATAATTATGTCTAAGAGTTGAATTGACATACGGAGGATTTAAGGTTCTATATTTGACTAGGAAGACAATCAAGTCCTGACCTAAAACATCTAGTTCGCGCTTGAACATTTATGTATGTACTAGGTTACTTACATACTAACCACAGAATGTAGACAAAGTCAGAATCTTAAGTTAGTAGTATCTACGATTTCGTCATCCACGTCATAGTAATCCTGGTTAGTTATGAATTCCAATGTAAATGTAATATTTTAATGATTAGGTAGAGTCCGCGCCAAACTTCTAGTCCGCTCTGAATATAAAAATGAGTCGCTCGCAACACCAAATTGTAGATATTAGCGGGACTGCTACAGCGCGGCTCCCCGGCACCCTCCGCTGTCCGCTCTCGCCCGCGGGTACATAACTACGCTAGTGTGCGCTTCCTGTTGCTACGGAGTATATGCTTGTAGTTGTGTTTGACCGTATTGGCTCGCTGACTACTCCTGTGCGCAACGACTTCAGAGCGGACTAGAAGTTTGGCGCGAACTATTATATGCCAACTTACCATAAGCGGTGAACGTGATGAGGTCCCTCGCGCCAGGTTGCGCTGCTGACGAGACCAACACACTAACGATGACGTTCACCGTCTGACCGGAGTCTATGGTTTGACTGGAATCATAATGTTAAGTTAGTCATGTAACATAAAGTGTTAAAAAAAAGCCTTTGTTGGACTTTCATATTTTTTTATCGTAATTCTTTTTACATTTCTGAAATGAACACTTCTTTAGCGGCGTTGTGAACTTTTTGTGATGTAAAAATATTAAAGTCCCGTCAGGACACGTGACCTGATAGAAAATTCGTAAGACGGCAAAGCAAACTGCAAAAGTCAAGATGTCATCCGGTGTCAGCATAGAAAAAATACGCCTATGGGTGTCATTTTTTTATATTTTATTATTCAGGTTAGGTCTCGCAAGTTTGCACTGATACCGTCACTCCCGGAATGCAACCCGTTGATTTTTTTCATTATATTCAAGTTGGAAACATCGAAAGTCTATTCCAAATAGGATTGAAGATCTACCTAAAATTGTCCACCCTGACGCCACCATCTTTACTCTTATTTTTGCCTTATAACAGCAGTGTTAAGGGCTACCACAGTCCTTAGTACCTGAGGCACTCGTAGCACAGACCGAAGTTCCACTAAAAGGGCCCTAGTACACCTTTACCTTAGCCCCTAGATACCTTTTGAAGGGTGTGCTAAGAGAATGATACTAGTCGTTCCAAATAAGGGCTACAACGCGTTTATGATCTCTGAAGGTGGTAGAACCCTTTGTGGTTCGACTCCGGCAGCACCACCGCCACACCTATTTCTACCTAATAACAGCAGTGTTAGGCGCTGCTGTGTTCCGGTTTGAAGGGTGTGGTAAGGGAGACAGACTTTTCCGAGGCGTTCCAGCTTAGTCCTCAGGTGTAGCGGCGCATCTGTGGCCGACCTTAGGTGGGAATATCTAATCCTATCTGGGATTGATTACAGATGTCCATTGGCGGCAGTAGCCACTTACCATCAGGTGGACTGTATGCTCGTCTGCTACTCCTATATTATAAAAAAAATATATATCGTCCCGGTAGGACTTCTATCTCATCTGGGGTTGGCTACTGAAGGTCATTCACTGCATCCAGTACCATCAGGTGGATTGTATGCTAGTTTGCTACTTATTTGAATAATAAGTTAGTATCAGCTACTTACGATGCAGGGTTGATTCCTCTCAAAAACCTCAGCTCCCCGACTGCTCCAAAGCTGAACCTGACTGCGGTCTCCCTGAAGTTTGACACTTCGAAGTGTAGCTGTAAATTAATATTATATTTTGAATAAATTCTATTCGTGTGGATTTCTGTTTAAAAATGGAATGTTTAAGGTTGTATATCACCTTTTTTTTTTTTTTTTTTTTTTCTTTTCGAGGGGGAAACCTTCAAAAGGTACCCGGTGCCGTGGGAGCGACACGGGGTTATGTGGGACTTTTACCGCACTAAAACCCCCCCGGTGGCCGTCCTCGGCGCTGCGTAGGGTTGTTTATCACCTAACCTCAACCGAACCTACTCTTATCTTAATTAATCTCTAAATTTACTATTAGGTTGTAAAAATATTTTTAAATAATTTCAATCAATAATCGCTTTATTTAATTAGCTTGAGCTATTTTAAAATAATGTATATTATTTATAAATAATGTTCGGTTTTTGTAAATATTCTTGAAGTATGTTTCAATAATCTTCAGTTAATTTATAAAATAACTTTAATCTAATTTTAAATAATTGTATTATTTTTTGATATGCTGCTCCACTTTAATTTGTATCTTAGATTCGAACTCGTTCTAGAGTCTGAAGACAATGCTTCATTCCCCGGTGTGCAAATCTGACTTACTTGTAAACTGTCGCCTGGCGCTCCGTATAACCTCGTACTGAGACCAATTTGAACCGCAGTTAAAATTGAACCGCGTTGATTAACCACCTGTTGATAATTCATTATGATAAATTAATATATGAATGATATACTAGTGCTTATCGTAAAGTTTTATTGATGGTGGTAGAACCCTCTGTGGTGACTCCGGCGGCACCACCGCCACACCTATTTCTGTTATAACAGCAGCGTTAAGCGCAGCTGTGTTCTGGTTTGAAGGGTGTGCTAAGGGGGACATACTTTACCGAGACATAAGCCTCCATTGGATGGTGAGTGGCTAATGTTGCTTATGGGCATCTCTACTCAATTATAAAAATAAGATTAGACTCCTACCCGAGGTTGGTACCAGATGCGTTGCAACGCTTCAGGACTAAGTTGGAACGCCTTCGATGCTCGATGCTTCCCTTGTTCATTACCCTTATCATTGATAAATAGAAGCATAGCCGGATAAAACATAGTCTTCTCCGACCTTTAAACCATACCTGCGATATAGCCCTTCCAAAGGGCAAGACGTTACTGTCGTTGTTCTGCAGCTTCTGGTTGTAAGACCTGGAGTTGTCCTCCTCGGCTCGCTCCAGGTCCTTCGTGTCTGGGAACTGGATGGACGCTGACCTGCCCATCCTCACTTCGGACTGCTGGTTGATAGGGCCGGAGAGACGGACGAAGGGTTCACCTGGAAATGGTCAAGATAGAACTATGCTTAGAAAATATGCAGGTGGTAGAACTGTTTGTGGTTCGTCACACCTATTTCTGTTATAACAACTGCTGTATTGTGTTTTGTAAGACATACTTTTGAGAGGCGTTCCAGCTTAGTCCCTTAGGGGTAGCGCATGTGTAGTTGACCTCAGGTAGGAATATCTAATCCTATCTGGGGTTGATTACCGATGTCTATGGGCGGCAATAGCCTTTACAATCAGGTGGACTGCATGCTCGTCTGCTACTCCTACTTTATAAAAAAAAAATCCAATATGTATAAAAGTCATTGTCTTGTTAAGATTCAGTTTTTGTGTCAGTATTTAATTTTAAACAATTTTAACAGTTATTCGATCTTACCCTTAATATCCCTTCCTACGATCTTGGCGTACACCCTTGAGCCCTTCACGCTGGGTAAGGGCACGTCCGCGTCCAGTTCAGCGGCGGCTCCCTCCATCTCCGGCTCGCTGTTGCCCATGGGCTGGTAACTAAGAAAAAGTATTGAGTAGCTTTAAATATAGGTAAAAAAATATTCCACTGGTTGCTCCAAACCGCTGATTTTTCGAAACTTTACATATAAAATGGTACCCAATATGGTAAAATATCGCCGGGATTTTTTTACTATGCTCTGAACGGTGTGTGAAGTCTTCTACTCGGTTCTCTGAAGCTATAAGAGTCTTAGTGAGCTTGACGCTCGCCACACCGTCTGGTGTGTATGACGGTATGGCACCCACATACCTCCGTCCTTCCTGGGATTGCTGGCCGGATGGTTCTAGCTCCCACTATTGCCACCCGCAACCCCGGAACACCTGTGTTAGTCGCCTCTTACGACAGGCAAAGGATACCGTAGCCCTATTCTGGTCCCGGAACTAGCTCTATTGGTAATTATAGCCAATAGCCAGCCAGATTCATGATGTTAATGATAATCAATCAAGGTATAAATTACTCACTTGAAAGCCAGTTTGGCCAGCTCCGTTCCATATTCATCCACGAGCACGGACTCCCTGACGCTCGCTACCGGCCCACTAACTCTTAGCTTCAGCAGTTCTGGAAGAGAAAAAGGAAATTAGTGTAATCTAATGTACCTAATAGTAATGATAGCTAAGTGGTGAGATATTTGGTCTCGCGTTTGGAGAAGTCGTCTACAATCCATTACTGTCCCACTGCTGTGAACGGGTCTCCTCTCAGAATGAGATGGATTAGGCCATAGTCCACCGCGCTGGACAAGTGCGTATTGGTATTTATAAACCCTTTATATATTTTTAAGATCTCTCAGGTATGCAGGTTTCCCCACGATGTTTTCCTTTACCGTTGAAGCAAGTGATAAATAATTTCTATAATCTTTGACAGAAATTAAAGTCATAAACTTGGTCTTTCAATTTAGGATCCGATGTTCGAAACCATGATTTTGTCGATGTGAAGAATTACTGAAGAAATTAATTATCACTTGCTTTATAAGGAAGGAAAATATCGTGTAAAACCTACGTGCCTGAGTGTTCATGAAAAAGTTTTCATTGGCATGTGAAATCAACCAATCCGCAATTGGCCTGCGCGGTGGACTAAAGTCTACCACTTTTATCCCAAAAGCGGTAGGTACTAATACGCGATATTTATATTTTTTTTATTGAAAAACCGCGTAACACAACATATAAAATTGTCTAATTCCGCGATAATATTAGTTTAAAATCATTTAAAGTTACTATCAAAGGAGTGACGTTTCGAGGTCGATCGCGGATCGCAATTAACAGAAATAGCTAAATAGGAAGTCGGTTATCACATCCAGTACAGAGGGTATCGTCACTGAACTATATAGAACTGATAAGGAATACACCACATTATTAATAAACCACGTTAATTGACATTCTCAATGAGAGGACAAGAACACGTGTATCTATGTCATCATCATTATCATCATTAACCTATTACTGTCCCACTGGTGTCTCGTCTCAGAATGGGAAGGATTATGCCATAGTGCACCGCGCTGGACAAGTGCGTATTAGTAGACGACGGAACTTTTTTTTAAAGATTTCCTTTATTTTTTTAAGATTTGATTTCACTGTTTTAAGTAAGTTATAATTTGTAATACGCACATAACTTTGAAAAATCGGTGGTGCGCCTGGGATTTGAACATCGGATCAATCAGTGAATAGACAAGTGTGAGTTCAATCAGTGTTGCTAATGATTCTTGATTAACACAAGCGATAAGTTACGATATACTATAGATTGCTATAATCTAATCATTTTCACTCAGGGTCCCCGGTTCATTCATTTGAACCCGTGTAGGGTGGCAATAGTCGTACGGTTGAATGGGACATGTCCTATTTTTTTCTTGGGTATTTCTTTATACCAGTGCTTTCGCAATTATTTAAATATGTTTTTTATAAAATTATATGGAATTTGCCGATATAACGATATTCATTGATGACTAGCTGAGCCGGCAAACTGTGTACCGCCTCAAAATCTATTTATCAAATATATTTCATATAAAATATAGCCTATGTTACTCGTGGATAATGTAGCTTTCGAATGGTGAAAGAATTTTTAAAATCTGTCCAGTGGTTTTTGAGCCTATTCATTACAACCAAACAAAGTTTTTTTTCTTTATAACATTAGTATAGATTATAAAAAAAAATTAAATACCTTTTAAAATTTATTTTAATTTTTAGCTAGTTTAATCAGTCCAAATTTTTGATTACAAAAAAAAAAACATTTTTACGTATGTAAAAGTAAAATAAACAACCAAATATATTTTGAAATACAGACGCGGAGCAAATATTAAAAAACTAAGTAGATTTAACTTCCTAGGCTTATATCAGCTGTTGCACTACTTAATGTCAGTCTACCTACAATTTCGACAACTTCTATTGCACACGAGCTTTTGCCCGCGGCTTCGCTCGCGTTACGAAGTAATATTTTCATCCCCTATTTTATCCCCTTGGGGATAGAATTGATCAAAATCCTTTCTTAGCGGAAGCCTACGTCATAACATCTACCTGCATGCCAAATTTCAGCCCGATCCGTCTAGTGGTTTGGGCTGTGCGTTGATAGATCACTACTTCAGTCGAATTACAATTTCGACAACTTCTATTGCACATAAAGGAAACGCAGTGACACTTAGAGTGTTTTCCTTGTGTTACCTAAGTTTTTTACGGTCAGAATAATCGCTACTGCAATAACTTACGCCTTGTCATATAATTCGTTGGTAGGTTGCACTGAGGGCCCGTTAAAGTTAACTATAACAGTAACTGACGATAGCGATTGGAATGTAACAATTACGTGGTGCACTAAGTTACTTGTCATTAACGTCATTTGTGTCGCTGCCGTTATGATATTTAGTCGACATACACGGAAGACAAAAAAAACTAAGCTCTTTAAGAGGGATGCATAAACAGTTCTCTTTCAAAGCAGGCGATGCATTGGCGACTCTTCTGGTGTTGCAACGGCGACGGTGACTGCATTCCACCAGGTAGCCCGTCTGTGCTATCGTTAGGTATACTTATAAAAAAGTCAACGGATTGCACTCCGGGAGTGCGGGTAAAAGTGAGAACTTTCGAAACCTAACCTGAATGATAAAATATAATAAATAAAAAATGAAACGAACACCCATTGACATATTTTTTAAGCCGACATATTTTTTAAGCCGAGAAAAAGCGTTTTACGAATTTTTGATCAGGCCACGTGTCCTGACGCGAGTTTAACATTTTTTAATCCATCACACAAACTGCACAACGCCGCTATAGAAGTTTTCACTTCAAAAAACTATCTGAGCAAAATCGACTAGTTAACGTAGCGTTATGACGTCATGTTAACCGTTAATAAAGTGGTTAACCCATGAATGCTTAACCATATATTTGACGGCTGGTTAGGTCTTCGTTAACGTTAAAGTTACGCGGTGCAATCCAAAGACTATTATAGCGTTACTTAACTGTGATTGTAATTTTATTGACACTAGTATATCTATTATGCCGGTGCTGAATCAATTTAATACTGTTATGTTTTAATAAGGAAATGAGTATTCAATTAGTTGCGTTTTTGTCGAAATATATTTAATTTTATGGTAGATTTGGTAAATAATAGAAATGTCGCGCAAGAAATAATCAAAAAATATAGTATTGTTGTTAATATATTATCCTTTTTGTGCTGGGAAAAACGCGTATGGCTCTGTGGTTTATGTAGAACTTAGCCGATGTATATAGTAAAGTAATTTCGGGCGGTCGGCAGCTGGTGAAACCCTAGTGGTAATACGTGATGCCGTGCTTCGATGGGCATGTAATGCTATCAGCCCGGTTGTTGATATTGGCTAATAAAACAGTAATAAAAACATGTAGTTATTACGAGAGGTTTTAAAATATTCATTGATATTTATATTTTTCTTACAACTTGCCATATTGAAGTGTCGCCATCTTGAATTTACGCTGACGTCATATTGTTTTCGTATTTGACTCAAAAGAACATTTTATTTCGATACCTATATCATGGAGATGCGTAGGGATTAAATAAGTTCACCATCTTGAGAGCCTCCGTTATTTCGGATTTATAATAACGTCACTAAATGAAGAAGGTATTGTCATGCAAACCATCATCATCATCATGTATCATAGAGAAGTGTAGATATCTCACCGCCTTGTAATTGAAGGAATTTTCGTTTCATTCGAAAATGATCTAAAAACTACATTTGTTTAATATTTTTCAAGCGCGAAAATGGATGACAGTGACAATTGTCAAAAGCTTATTTTTATCATCAACCCATTACTGTCCCACTGCTGGGCACGGGTCTCTTCTCAGAATGAGAAGGATTAGGCCATAGTCCACCGCGCTGGACAAGTGCGTATTGGTAGACTTCACATACCTTTGAGAATGTTTTTTTTTTTTTTTTTTTTTATAAATCTCTCAGGTATGCAGGTTTCCTCACGATGTTTTCCTTCACCGTTTTAAGCAAGTGATAATTAATTTCTAAAACGCACATAAATTTGAAAATCAGAGGTGCGTGCCTGGGATTTGAACCTCGGACCCCTCGATCGAGAGGCCGAGTTTCTTAACCACTAGGCTATCACTGCTTTTAAAGCTTACTTTTTCTTAAAAGCTTACATTTTCTTATTAGGGCATACTGAAAATCAGAGCCATGACGCAGTTTACCTGCACGTGGCACATGCTGAGTTTGTCCCTTCTCGTGGTCGTTGCAACACATATTATTGTAATAATTGATTGTACATTTTAGTGTCCTTTTGTTGTTGTTCTATTTTTTTTTCTTTTGTTTTATGTTATTTTTTTTGTCTCTCTCTATTATAGTATTTCATTTGTGTTGCAATTATCCGAATAAATGTTTCTTTTTTTCTTTCTTTCTAATAATAATAGGAATATCTTTGGTTATACAAAATGATGGTCAACCATCTAATCTGGTAACAAACATGTGATAACGCACATACGAAATGATTTAATGTTTTATTTTGTTTAGTACGCGATTGGTTATCGATGAACTAAATACGTTTTTCAGTGAAAAAGTGTTTAATTAACAGCTTAATTAGTGATATTACCTACTTAAATCGGTATAAATGTGCTTAAAATAAGAAATTTTCAACTAAAATACGTTAATTTTTTTAAATTAAAGCAAGCTTAAATAGTGATTATATTTACTTAAATTGGTCTACAAGTGTATGAAAACAAGGATTTTTCAACTAAAATACGTTAAATATTTTAAATTTGGGGCTATTTGCCGTAAAACATTAAAATTTCGAAGATAAAATCGAAAATAGTTAATATATTAGTGGTGTTTATAAAAAGTTATGTTAAAAACGATGTTTTCGTTTAAAAACCACTTAAAATTAATTTTAAGTGTTACTTAAAAAAACGTTACATGATTACGTACCAATGGTTACGTTTTAGTCGTAAAAGTTAAAAGCATAATGTTCGCGCCAAAAAAACAGCTGTGGATGTGACAGGTGTTCGTTTTTTAAATCGTTCGAATCCGAGGTCAATGTGATTAGGTTATAATGCCGTTTATGTTGTGATATATTGTAATGTGTTTGGAAAAAAACAGAGCATACATTATTAAAGAGCGGGATATGGTTTAGGTCGTGTTACAGCAATTGTTTTTTTTTTTAATTTTTAACACATTTTTTTTGGTTTTTGTTTCTTTTTTATTATTTTATTTGAAATGTGTCACGAAGAAGGCGTAATGATACGTTAGGCACTGGGATTTTTTGTATTTTTTTGAAAAATATTATATGGTCATTGTCGAAATATTTTACCGTCTTGGTCAAATTAAGAAGGGTTAAGGTCAACCCTAATCAAAACTATAAGTTATTAGGGTATGGCCCTTTTTAGAATGATTTTATTTTTCAATTAGCACATCAAAAGTAAAAAAGTTCGAATAACCGAAATAAATATGATCATTCCAATGATTTTCTAAATAAACGCGTCAGTTCACGTAATGTTATAAACCTAATAAGAACATAGCTTTTTTCGTTCTTATATTTTTATACTAGTATTATATGCCTTATATTATTTTACTTGTAAGTTTTTGCATTTTTTTCTTTGTAAGTGAATCTTTTGTAATTCTGAAGAGAAATAATAAAGATCTTAAACTTTAATAGTGCTACAAACACATACACTAGTGTGCTATAGAAATAATTATAGTGTCAATAAAAATTGCCAGCTCGACCTAATATGAACACAAAAGCTCTCATTTCTAAAAGAGAAAAAAAAAACATTTTTTTTTTTCATTTTATTCGTCTCCATTCACAATTTTCGTGCAATGATGTCACAGTTTGAGTGAATTAGAAAGCTCTCGATATTCTAATCGGTCGACTGGTGCAACTCGCCCTTGACTTACAAACTTGTATACATTAAACTAATAACAAACAATATGTTTGAAAGCGGTAGAACCCTCTGTAAGCTAAAATAACAAACAAATATGTTTGAAATGAAATGAAATGAAATGAAATATATTTATTTTGTATAGGCCAACGGCGGCACTTACAAATTGTCAGTTACAATATTTTCTTAAACTACTACCGGATCGGAACGCGACCTCTACTGAGAAGATCCGGTAAGAAACTCAGTGGGTTTGTCTTTTTTTATTTTAAAAATAATTATTCTCTTTTTCATTTTTTTTATTTGCCATTATTTTTACATATAATTTGAAACGTAGTTTGAAACGTAGAAACAAATAATAAAAACGAACAGAAGGCAATCTTATGTATGTACTTTATTTCTTGTACCTACGCTCGGCCATCGCGCTAGGGTTGTATACTGTAACTGATGCACTCATACTCCAAATCCACACTAGCCCGCACAGCAAAAAACTTATTCTACAATATTAAAATTATTTAGTTTTTATTTTGTGGTAGAACCCTTTGTGGTTCGACTCTGGCACCACTATGTATTTTTTGAAGACCGACCTCAGGTAGAACAAATGAATTAGAACATATTTAATATGCGTATACCCAGGTCTGATGACAAAAGAGGGAGATAATAATTGCAATAAAACCATATATAATTTAATATATGCCATTCCTAGGTCAGATGACAAAACTAAGGTCCTCAGAGGGAGATAATAATTGCAAAGAATATTTCAGTCATCATGATTATATAGTAGTAAATTTGGTGTTTTTGAATCTGGGATTGAGCTTTAGCTGCAGAATGGAATAGGCCAGACTTCAAGTGAGAGAATGCAAAGAAATAAACAATGTCAAGAACATAACGCTTCTTAAAATTCAAGATCTGTGGGTTCAACGTGGACCCTAGATTCCGGAGTCCGCCGTCTATTCAGCGACTATTCGAATCTATTCGGAGACTCTTCAGCGTCAAGGCCAGCCACCGGGGGGCTGTGGGTAATAGAATCCCACAAAACTCCGCGTCGTTAACAGCATCGGGTACCTTTTGAAGGTAAACAAAAAAGGGTTTGGTCTAAAGGGTGCAGGATTACCTGAGCGGTGGGGCATATCAAAACTATACCTATTTAAAAGAAAGTTTCGGATATCAGAGGATCTGTTGAAGGAATTTTAATCAGTGCAGAGAATCTGTCAAATAAGTTGTGTTGACAGTGACGTGTGTAGTGATGTGAAGTTGAATGATTGGCGAGAGCGGATCTTGGCGGGGAGCGTCGAGCTGTCAGCGTGACATAAGGTTTTTTTTTTTATTTTCTACTATGCTGGAAATATTTTTGTGTCGGGGTGTGTTGTGGATAATTTAAAAAATAGTCAAAAATTGGTCAAGTGCGAATTGAAATTGCATACTGAGGGTTCCGTACCAGCATTAAATTTTTAACACTAAATTTTTAAAATTAGTTTTATAATAAACTGAAACATACCGAGCTAGACCGCTTTCTAGTATTAGGACCCCCTTAATTATTTATTTATTTTATTTAATGTTTTTTTTTATGTTATAGTGGCCATAGGACACATTCTGTAAAAAAATCAAGTGTTTATATTACGATTCCCTGGTATAGACGGACAGACAACTATATAACTATAGCTTAGTGATAAGGTTCTTACTCTTTGGCTACAGAACCCTAAAACCATGATAATGAATAAAATAGACTGCGTGATTCTGACAAGTATGTGGTGTTCAGTATTATACACCTTTGTTAATCCTACGATATACCCCGACAGAATAATATGATTAATATTGCATGCTCTATATATTTTGTATGTTGATGTGTCTTAGGTAATAAGGCATCTCCTGTCCATTGGAACAGTGTGTGGAGTATGCGCCAGGTGCCTCCAGGTCTATAGAAACTGGGCAGAGGCCCAGCAGTATATAGATATGGTTGCTATCATTTCAAATGAACGCAAAGCGAATTTTGGTCCACATTGTTTTTTTTATAATACGGGAGTAGCAGATGAGTATGCAGTCCACCTGATGGTAAGTGGCTACTGCCGCCCATGGACATCTGTAATCAACACCAGATAGTATTAGATATTCCTACCTGAGGTCGACCACATATGCGCCGCTACCCCTGAGGACTAAGCTGGAACGTCTCAGAAAGTCAGAAAACTATGTCTCCCTTACCACACCCTTCAAACCGGAACACAGCAGCGCCTAACACTGCTGTTATTAGGTAGAAATAGGTGTGGCGGTGGTGCTGCCAGTGTCGAAGGGTTCTACCACCTTTGAATGTACCATTAGGTTAAGTTTTTCATTATAAATAACATTATTATTTTTGTAAAAGATGTGTGTTATGGAGTTTCTTTCCCCGCTTCTTCTCCATAACGAAACACCTTGTGAAGTGGTGGTAGTTGTATTGACGTTCAACAAGTGCTCTGTAAAGAACCTATTTTGAATTAAAAAAATATTTGACTTGATTGGAATCTACTTTGAATAAAATATGTTGGTTTCGACTTGGTGGTACTTCCCCGGTCGTTCCACACTGGCTCCACAACCTTGTTATAATATCCTGTCGTTTTTTTGTGACGGTGATGTTAATTCATTCGTATAATTTTCCCAAACGCTCTCAATACTGTATGTACTTATCAATAATAAACTTGGGTTTATTGTAAAAAACTAAATCCACTTGTGGTTTCCAATATTTATTAAAAGTAATAAAAAAAAACTCTTAAAGATGCTAATGGTGGTGCTAATGGTTTTTCAAGTGCGTGAACTCACGATACGGTAAAAACCATAACAGATGGTTGTATTATCTTAAGTTAGGAATCACTATGGATTAGGTCGGGCGTACATAACGCCCCCCGGCGCGGGGTCCCTGTAGTTCCGGGACCAGAATAGTGCTACGGTATCTCCTGCCTGTCCTAAGAGGCGACTAAAAGGGGCTTCCGGGGTTGCAGGTGGTGAGAGTGGGAGCTCGACCCGCCCGGACAGCGACCCCGGGAAGGATGGCGGTATGTGTGGTCGCATACCGTCGTACCCACCAGACGGTGTGGCGAGCTTCACGCTCACCTGGGCGGAGCCCGATGGGGCAACGCTCAAAGAGGACTCCGGTTGCGTTCCTCTGGAGATCCCGGACTCCTCTACGCAGTGCCCTGTGCCGCTCCCACGGCACAGGGCACCTTTTGAAGGTTTCCCCCTCGTAAACAAAAAAAAAACAAAAAAAAGGGATTAGGTCCGATTCCGTTTTTACCACGCTTTTATTAGCTTGACCTGTATGTATGTAACGGAATCTTTGAACTCCATTTTTACCTATTTTGAACGGTCCGATTAATTTAAAATTTTGAAAAATTATCAAGAACCGATTTCAATAATTTTATTCCATTTACATCATCAGGATCGTCAGGAATCTGGTGCGTTTTCCTTGTGCGATTTTTTGCGTCGTTTTTAGTTTTTAAACTATAATTTTATTTTATGTGTTTTTTATTATTTTATTAAAGTAATAGTAAAGTTATTCCTTAAAAATCTTTCTATGAAAATACTATGATGTAATTATTCTGTAAAATGTCATCTTGGGTGGCAGTTTCTTCTGAACTATTCACGTTTTTTTCGCCACATCCGCGCTGTGAGTGGCTTCTTTCAACGATTTTTAGGGTTCCGTACCCAATTGGTAAAAACCGAACCCTGTTACTAATCCTGCGCTGTCTGTCTATCTATCACAGATCTATTTTGAACCGTAATATATAGTAAGTAATATATAGTAACCGTAATATATATTATATAAATATACCGTAATATATTCTTGATTTTTTTACAGAATGTGTAACGGTGGTCGCTATAACAACAAATAACTTAAAAATAAAAAAGGTTGATTATAAAAGCTCTTCATACAAGACACTGTTATTTTTCGACGTTTTTCGCTTTATCTATTGAACCGTAATAGGTAGACTGTTTAAATATTCACAATGCATTCACTTCTATGGCTGCTATGATAACAAATACAAAATAAAATAAATATAGTTAAAAAAAAACCAAAAAACACGCTTTTATGATAAAATCAACTAAAAAAATAGAAAATAGTGTTTTTAGAAAACTGATAATTGGAGCAACCCACGCTTTTTTCACAATTATTATTATTATCATTTTTGATAATTCTTCAAAATTTTGATTTAAATGAACGTTCAACGTGGATAGAAATCGGGTTCAAAGATTGCGTTACGCAGTTACATACATACATACATACATACATACATAAATACATACATACATACATACATACATACATACATACATACAACCTAAGCTAATAAAAGTGTATTAAAAAGAAATTTTTATGGTACGGAACCCACCCTATGCGGGTTCGGTTCGCACTTGGTAAGGTTTTTTCGCCACATCCGCGTGGTGAGTGGTACCAGTGGTACCTATCGACGGTTTTTTGTTCGCTACATCAATGGGGGAGCTCTCATATCAATATTTCTGAAGACCAGTTCTCATATGTAGTAATAAAAGAAATTAATGTGTCTGTTTGTTATGTCAAAGCAGCTTTTTATTATATACTAGCAGACCCGGCAAACTTTGTACCGCCTCAAAATCTATTTATCAAATATATTTCATATAAAATATAGCCTATGTTACTCGTGGATAATGCAGCTTTCGAATGGTGAAAGAATTTTTAAAATCGGTCCAGTCGTTCTTGAGCCTATTCATTACAATCAAACAAACAAACAAAGTTCTCCTTTTATGATATTAGTATATATGATAGTAGTTATAGTCCGCGCCAAACTGCTAGTCCTCTCTGAAGTTGTTGCGAGCAGGTGTAGTCATACAATGTGCTATGGCAAAGTGCACAACGGCGCTAATGAAGTTTAGACTTGAAAAGCAATTGTTCAAATGTTTGTCTTTCTGCGTGTCTTTATGTCTGTCTGCCTGTGTGTTTTAGCTATCTTAGAAAATGCTGGACCGATTTTGACGAGACTTTCACTGTTAGTTAGCTGATCTTATAGAGTAACTTAGGATACTTTAATTGTAGAAAAAAATTTTGATGGTAATTATAAGAAAAAACAAAAAAAAAATTAAGTCTGTTTGCAAGTCTGTTTGTTTTAGTTAATCTTGGAAAAGGCTGGATCTATTTTGATGTCATTTTCACTGGAAGTTGATATTAATGAGTAACTTAGGTTACTTCGATTTTAGAAAAAAATTAGCATTCCGCGTAATAAATTAAAACCCATAAAATTTATTTACTCTTAAATGCGAATGAAACCGCGTGGCACAGCTAACATAAACAACGATTAATCCCCACAGGAAATTCACCTTTATATCTTTTGAATGACATTTATTTCGAGTTGATTTTCCTTTGTACCTTTTGGGAACTTTTATCCGGTTTTCGAGGACCAAAAAAGCACTTTTTTGGTATATAATTAGAGTGTATATTTAAATAAAGGGACCATTTTGATGATTTTGGCGCAAGTTGCAAAACGGGTTTGCAAAAAGTAAAATTAAACCTGATTTCCTTAAGGGCGTCATTTTGTGACCTCGGGTATGTCATCTTGTGCGTCGATTCAAGTATAGTGCATATCGATACTTTAATTCGCAAATCAGCCAACTGCACTTTTTGTCAAAATGTTTTTTTTTATTTATTTTGATTTCGTTCAACGCCATTTACTATCAAAATAAATAAAAAAAACATAGTTAATTGTATCAGGCGTTACTTTGCGGAAATCCATGCTATTAAGTTAAGATTAAAACTACTTCGCAACAATCCGGTACAAATATGTATGATGGTATATATTTTAAGCCATGCAGTATGCAAAAATTAAAAATATACACCACCATACATACCACCACCAACACGTGTTTCGCTCCAAAACGGAGCATCATCAGGGTAAGTTGACTCTACGACGGTTAATCGCTAAGAGACGCTGTCAACCTAATGCATGCCTTTTATCATCATACATATTTGTAGCGGATTGTTGCGAAGTAGTTTTAATCTTAACTTAAAAAAAAACATTTTGACAAAAAGTGAAGTTGGCTGATTTGCGAATTAAGGTATCTATGGAATGGTATATGTGGAATTTTGGAAGTTATCAAAATTGTTTTTTTGAGTAATGGAATACGGTTTCTACACATACAGCCCTACACAAGGATTGCCTGTGTTAAGGTGCCATGAACACACACAAACAAATACGCAAACACCCAGACCCAGAACAGATATCTAAATTCATCATATATCTGTCTGGCCGGGGATCGAACCCGGAACCCGTTGCGCGTCAGATCGTTATGACAACCATTGTGCCAAACGAGTCAAATACTCGTCGCAGTGTAACTGAGGCACCACTGTCACACTTATTTTTTATACAAGTGGTTTAAGGCTGAGGAGTGACAGCCCATTGGCTGTTTGAGTGATCCACTCCAACCCCCAAAGCCCAGATAAAATAGGATAATTTCCTGAGGTAGCCTACAGATGCTGTGCTACCCCTGACTAAGCTGGAACGCCCCAGATATGTATGTCTCCCTTACCACACTTCAAACCAGAACACAGCAGCGCTACACTGCTGTTATAACAGAATACCATCAGGCATTAAGTTTGCCCTATTGTACCTTGACTTTGTGTGATACAATCAATATTATAAGTAGCAGCAGCAGCTTACCATCAGGTGAACTGCAAGCTCATTTGCTATTTTCTATATAATAAAAAGCAAATGCTAATGACAGTCGCAACGTCTTAAAATTTCACCAGCATCCCAAGGCACCAGTTCATACAACCAACGGTAAAGTCACAAAAAACTGACTAGGTTCAACACCCTGCATCGCTCGCATGCCAATCAGTCATACGCTCGCAATGCTAACGAGGGGGCCGGGCACACGTGTGATACGCAAAAAACATGAGATTATGGTTCCCAAAGTGTTTTTGACGACCGGCGTGGCGGAGCGGTCACCATGGCGGTCTGACGCGCACAGGGTCCCGGGTTCGATTTCCGGCCAGATTACTAAATGATGATTTTATGGTTCTGTTTCTGGGTCTGGGTGTTTGTTTATTTGTGTCTGTGTGTGTCCATAGTATCAACGATACAGGGAATCCTAGTGTGGGGCTGTGAGTGTAGAAAGCTTTAAAGTGTTAAAAAAGTTATCATAGCAGCCATATAGGGGGCGATATAGAGGGCTGAGGGGTTTGAAGGTGTGGTTCCCAAAGTGACATAATAAAAGTATCTACAAACATTTGAGAACAATAAAAAAAATTGACAGACTTGTAGGTAAGCTGATGTTTTAATTCAACGATTATAAAAGTGGTGCTTATTCCTAGAAATGAAAATAAATACGTGGTACGGAACCCTTCGTGCGCGAGTTCGACTCGCCCTTGATCAATTACTTATCATGCTACATCTGAGGAAAGTTTGAACATCACATACTTTGTATTAATCGTCAAGTCGGAATACATCAAAATACACACACACATATTTCAATACAAATATATTTCAACACACATATTACATCACCTATATTGCAACTTTTTTTTATAATATAGGAGTAGCAGACGAGCATGCAGTCCACCTGATGGTAAGTAGCTACTGCCGTATAGACTGTGATCAACCCCAGATAGGATTAGGTATGCCTACCTGAGGTCGGCCACAGATGCGCCGCTACCCCTGAGGACTAAGCTGGAATGCCTCGGATAAGTGTGTCTCCCGTACCACACATAGAAAGCTGAAATATTTTTTGTCGTAATCGATCCACGAAGCGGCACCAATGTCACATATATCTGCTCTATGACAGCGGTGTAAAGCTGTCATGTTCTGTTTGGAAGGGTGTGTAAGGTATAACTATTAGAGGCTTTCCATGTATCAGTTAAGATTCGTCATAGACCTGGCCTTTTTGGTGTCTATAAGGAATAGAACGCCATATTGGATTTGTCCCAAGAATGGCAATGACCACTTGCCATTAGAGGAGTGCATTTTTATTTGTTGCTAAATAAATAGCTAAGTGCGAGTCGAACGCGAACACGGGTTCCGTATTTTCAAATTTTATTTTTAGTATTTTTTATTACAGCAGCCATGTTACGGTTCATGACATAAGGCGAAAAATGCCAAAAGATAGCGGCTTTTTGTATGGCGACCTCCATTTATTTTCAAGTAAATTTTATGATTTTTCGTATTTGTTGTTATAGCGGCCACTGCTAAACATATTCTGTAAATAGTTCAAATGTCTATCTATTACAGTCAAGAAAATGAGCCCTGAGACAGACGGACAGACAGCGGAGGCTTAGTAATAGGGTTCCGTTTGTACTTTTTGGGTACGGAACCCTAAAAATGGTCGTTAGCTTTCATTGATCATAAAAAAATATGTTTCTGCCATTAATAGCTCTTTCATCATAGTCTTTGCGTTGGTACCGTTAAATTATGCGATCTGCCTTGCTTGTATGATGTGACGTAACTCGTTTAATATCTCCGTGTGAGTGATTGTGTTGGGCGGATCGGTTTTAGGTTCCGTATTATAAAAGCTCTACTTTTATTAGATGATGAGCTTTTGCTCGCGGCTTGGCTCGCGTTACGAAGTAATATTTTCATCCCCTATTTCTATTTTATCCCCTTGGGGGTAGAATTGATTAAAATCCTTTCTTAGCGGATGCCTACGTCACAACGTCTACCTGCATGCCAAATTTCAGCCCGATCCGTCCAGTGGTTTGGCTGTGCGTTGATAGATCACTATGTCAGTCAGTCACCTTTGAGTTATATATTTAGAGATTGATAAGACATCAGAAGCCTTTTCGGTTAATGTTCAAGAACCACAAATAGGTAACAGGCATAGTCCGCGCCAAACTGCTAGTCCGCTCTGAAGTGGTTGCGAGCAGGTGTAGTCATACAATTTGCTATGGCGACGCGATTCATTTCTATATACAGAGCGGACTAGAAGTTTTACGCCGACTGTAATAACAGTAGTAAACGCTGCTGTGTTTTAGTTTGAAGGGCGTGGTACGGAAGATATACTTTTCCGAGGCGTTCCAGCTTAGTCATCAGGGGTGACAATGCTTCTATGACCGACTTCAAGGAGGAGTTCTATCTTTTCTGGGTTTGACTACAGGTGTCCATGGACGGTAGTAACCACTTGCCATCAGTGGAACTGCATGTTCGTTTGCTAAGTGGTATGTGGCTATGCACGTGGACCTCTGTAATCACCCTTAAATAAGATAAGATTCCTTCACTAAGTTGGTCACAGATGTGTTACAACCTCAGTACTAAGCTGGAAAGCCTCGGAAAAGTAAGTCTTTCTTACCACTCTTCAAATCAGAACACGACAGCGCTTAAAACTGCTATTATAACAGAAATAGGTGTAGCGATGGTGCCGCCGGAGTCACAAAGAGTTCTACCGCCTTCTAAAGTTCGTTATTTAGTCTAAAGCTCACCTGATCCAACCTCGGTGTGGAAGTGAAGCCGGGATAAAGCGCTGACTTGCAAGCGATAGTCGCACGTGTCGCACCGCATGCTCAGGTGCCACACGCCGACCATCGACGACACGTCCATCGGCAACGGCGTCGCCGGCACGACTGAGAGCCTGTGACAATATGTTTTAGATGTACCCTCGTTTTTTCAATACTTTTTGTTAGAAAGAGAACTTGTTAAATGAAGGACCCTCTTTTACAGTGTCTGGGTAGACTACTTTGAGAGTTTGATTATATTAGATAGACTGATTATTAATCCGATTGTTTGACAGTTGAATTGTTTGTAATTACAAATAATCAGTAACCAGTACCAATACTTTTTGAAGGTTTTATAATACTACATTTTGACTATGGTAAGCAGACGCGAACAGTTATTTGTAGTGTTTATTTTAATATGATTCTTTACTCTCGGGTGATTTTGGTCCTTCGAGCCAAATTACAAAAATGGTCCTTCGAGCCGGATATTAAAAATTAACTTACATGTCAATATCCACCTTGGCGCCAGGGAACACGAGGTATACGTCCCTGGGGGATAACCCGTTGGTCCGGGATGCCGGGGAGAACGCGGCCACTGATGTCTGGTTGTATAGGTCTATCTGGGGTCCTGGGGAGAAAACGTTTGCCATCAAAACACTTATTGCGCTAATATAGGTTTCGTTATTTCTTGTCCCTGTAGTTCCGGGACTAGAATAGGGCTACGGTATCCCCTTCCCGTCGTAAGAGGTGACTAAAAGGGGGCTTCTGGGGTTGCGGGCGGCATGACAGGGTGCTCGAACCGTCTAGTAAGCGACCCCGGGAGGGACGGTGGTATGTGTGGTCGCATACCGTCCGGGTATCTTTTGAAAGTTTCCCCCTCGTTAACCAAAAAAAGGTTTCCTTATTTTTAAATACATTAAAACGTTTAAAAGTGGTAGAACCCTATGTGGTTCGTCTGGCTGCTGTGTTCTGGTTTGAAGAGTGTAGAAAGGGAGATATACTTTTCCGAGGTGTTCAAGCTTAATCCTTAGGGGTAGCGGCGCGTCTGTGGTCGATGTCAGATAGGAATCTCATCCTATCTGGGGTTGATTACAGACGTCAATGCGCAATAGCCACTTACCATCAGATAGATTGCATGCTCGTCTGCTACTCCTATATCATAAAAAAACAGACCCATAAAAACTGATGAACTATGTATTTACACTTTCTTTTCTTTCTTTCTTCTTTTTTTGTCTTCTTCCTTTCTAATTAACATTTTCAAATATTCCCGTTAATATATATCGTATACATTTTTGATTTAATTTACTTTTGCAATGACATGACACTTGATTGTATCTTAATAATGATGTCATTATGTCATGTCACTGACATCTCAGAAATCATCTCATTCGAAGCACACCTGTTTTCGTTGTACATACACAAAAAGCCAAATTGAGAATTATTACTACAGATGTTGGGTAAAAAATCCACCCGATGAATTTACCATTGAACCATCGTATTTAGGACTAATCATAAAAATACATAGTGTAATTTGTAGCAATTTGGCCGTGGCTCATTACGTGGATCTATTCTACTAATACCGTGTTGTAGACGTGAATGCAGTTCACCTGATACTAGTGCTGCTCATGGACATCTATAATCGACTCCAGAAAAAAATATGTCACACGAGGTTGGCCACAGGTGCGTGTAGTAACTCTGTGGACTAAGTTAAAACGCCTTTTTTTTCTTTTTTTATAATATTAGAGTAGCAGACGAGCATGCAGTCCACCTGATGGTAAGTGGCTACTGCCGCCCATGGACATCTGTAATCAACCCCAGATAGGATTAGATATTCCTACCTGAGGTCGGCCACAGATGCGCCGCTACCCCTGAGGACTAAGCTGGAACGCCTCGGAAAAGTCTGTCTCCCTTACCACACCCTTAAAACCGGAACACAGCAGCGCCTAACACTGCTGTTATTAGATAGAAATAGGTGTGGCGGTGGTGCCGCCGGAGTCGAACCACAAAGGGTTCTACCACCTTCAAAATGAGAATTTATACCTTACAATAAACATTGCAAAAGGGAACATAGCAGCGTGAGCACTACTGTTATTAGGCAGAAACTTTACTTTCCCGATTACTTTTCCGAGGCGTTCCAGCTTAGTCCTCAGGGGTAGCGGCGCATCTGTGGCCGACCTCAGGTAGGAATATCTAATCCTATCTGGGACTGATTACAGATGTCCATGGGCGGCAGTAGCCACTTACCATCAGGTGGACTGCATGCTCGTCTGCTACTCTTATATTATAAAAAAAAAAAAAAAAAATGGGTGTGGCGACTGTGCTGCTGGAGTCGAACAACGAAGGGTCACATCTCCTTCGAAACTTTGCTAGCTTTTGCACGATTGGTATAAATACATACCAATATGGGCGCATTACTTAATTTCTATAGTACTGGTTTGAACTGCTTGACGGATATAGATTTTTTTGTTTGTTTCACTGTGGGGACCTACTTACTCGTATATACTACATCGGGTTGATTAGGGCGTCACAGGACCGCGATTAGTTACTTCGCTAAAATTTTTGAAAGTGGTAGAATCCTTTGTGGCTCGACTTCGAGGACACCTATTTCTACACCTATTTATGTCGAGAAACAGGAGTGTTAAGAGCTGCTGTTCCGCTTTGAAAGGTGTCATAAGGAAGTTGTACTTATCCGAGGCGTTCCAACTTAGTCCTTAGAGATAGAAACGCATCCCCGTCCAACGTAATTTAAGAGTTCAGTCCTATCTGGGGTTGATTAAAAATTTCCACAAGTGGCAGTAACTACTTACCGTCAGGTGGACTGCATGCTCGTTTACTACGTAGTAGAATAGGTCCACAATATTATTTATCATCATTGATATAATGACGTCATGGTCAACGCGGGCTATAATTTTCTCATGATTATTATGAATGATAAATCATATAATTACATACATCTTATAAAGGCCGATTTCTTTCAAGTAGGTGTATCTAATGTACTTGGAGATTTAGGGTCTGGGTGCTATTGTACTTTTCTTTGTGTGTACAGGGCTTTCACAAACTAGAATCGCTGAGATTTGAAGATGATAGAACCCTTTGTGGTTCGACTCCGGGGGCACCTCTGCCACTTATTTCTGCCTATTAACAGTAGTGTTAAGCGCTACTGTGTTCTGGTTTGAAGGGTGTGGTAAGGGAGACATACTTTTCCGAGGCGTTCCAGCTTAGTCCCCAGGGGTAGCGCCGCATCTGTGGCCGACCTCAGGCCTTTTAGGCCCTGAACCCCTCTCGGTCGAGGAGACCCGGGTTTAGTGTGACGATGTTTTGGTATGGGGAGAGTGGGGTGTTGTTAAATCCTTACCATCATCAGGGGGGTACAACACGGCGTGGTCGACAGCGCCCTCTATGTAAACTCGGAGCGCATATATTCCGTTCTCTATCGGTATACCCACGGAGATGGCCTCACCACCGCCTCGTCTCACTAGTAGGGTCTGGAAGAGTTTAGAAGAATTTCAGGTGACATTAATGAAAATTAAAAACATATTAACCTAATGAAAATTGCTGGAGTAGATGGAGTAGGGTTATTGTAAAGTGATAAGAATTAGTGTGTAGTGAACGATATTTAGTAAAATTATTAATGTGGCGTCTTGAAATTCAGAAAAAGGGGTTAGAATGACCACGGGCGGCAGTAGCCACTTACAATCAGCTTAACTGCATTTTTTATGCAGTCATTGAAGTTTATGTATTGTGAAAATTTGAACTGTGTACATATTACGATATACGAGTATAAGATTATAGATGAAGCGAAAAACGTCGAAAAATAGCTCTGTTTTGTATGACGACGCCCATTTATTTTGAAATTGTTTATTTTTAGTATTGTTGTTATAGCGGCCACCGTTATGCATCCTCTGTAAAAAAAATCAAGCGTCTATCTATTACGGTTCAGGAGATAGAGTCCTGTGACAGACGGACAGACAGCGCGCGTTTAGTAATAGGGTTCCGTTTTTCCCTTTGCGTACGGATCCCTAAAAACTACCGTAGTGTTCCCGACTCAACATCGGGTTTAGTATCACTTAAACCCCATTTGGCTCGCTGACGCACATACACGTCCGTTCTCACCGACGGTCGAACATGACTGCCCCCACACAGTCCGCTCTCTTTCCGTGTCGTATGCGCTCGAGACAAACTACCCACAATATAAAAAATAAAAATAAAAAAATATGTTTTATTGATAAAAGTACAATTATATACAAAACAAGGCGCCTGTACTGGGTTGGTAGCCCGTATTACTGGGTGCCCCGCTCATCACCAGGACAAAAATTAATCAAATATACAAATACAAAATATATAAAAATAGTTTTAAGAATTATGACTACTTAAATTAAAAGCGTGTCCAACTCATATTAGCGCGTGTGTATGTGTGTGAATGTGTGTGTGTGTGTGTGTGTGTGTGTGTGTGTGTGTGTGTGTGTGTGTGTGTGTGTGAGATGGTATGTCTTAGTGTTTGTGAGTGAAAGAGTGTGTGTGATCCGAATTTCACTAGCACTGATATAATGAAAGCAAATAATATCTTATAACAGTTGTTCTGTTTCATTATAGTTTAGTTGCAACAAGTATTGTATAGTGACTTCTTTCAGCTTTGACATAGGGGGCGTTCAAGTATTACGTAACGCAATTTGGGGGGGGAGGGGGGGTCTTGTAAAACGTTACGATGCGTTACAGGGGCGAGAGGGGGTCTTTCTTAATACACGTTACGTAACATTTTTTAATAAAAAAATAGAGAATTAAAACTCCTAAATTGGCAACCCTTTTCATTTACGTTTTACGGGGAATCCCTTGAATGAGTGGGTTCAGCCGAACTAAGTCCTGAGTATTCTGAGTTAGACTAAGTATAGTACAGTATAGTAGTATATATGCTTTGACTATACTTAAACTAACTTAGAATACTCAGGACCTAGTTCGGCTGAACACGCCCAAAGATAAAAACTATAACATAACTTTTTAGCGAGTTTAGGGTAAAAATTGACACTTGAGTGTTACGTAACGTTTAGAGGGGTAGGGGGGGGGGGTATAGAAAAACGTTACGGTGCGCTACAAGGGTGGGGGAGGGGGGGGGGTTAAAAGTCTTCAAAAATTGCGTTACGTAATACTTGAACGGCCCCATAGTTAACGGGTAAATGTTTAACTTGCTGTCAATTGTGTTATATAGTGTGGCAGACTGGCATTTATATGATATTATTAATATGATACACTACAACTACAAATTATATCATTGTACTTACATCAAACATGTCCATTGCTGTCTGGTAGTTCTTCACGCGAGCTTGCCTGTGTGGTGTAGTTGGACTCCACTGCTGCAGGTCGGCTTCGGTCGCGAAGTTGTTGGTAGTGTCCACGTCCTGGAAGTTGGTGTCATTAAATTTTGGACTTCAAATTAGACGTTTCTGATAACAAAATTCGATGTTAATTTATAATTTTTCTGGTTTGCATCCCACGGAACCACGGATATGCCTTTGTTGACGAGGGGGAAACCTTCAAAAGGTACCCGAGGTCATGGGAGTGACGCCGGGTTATGTGGGATTTTTATCGCACTAAAACCCCCCCGGTGGCCGTCCTCAGCGTTTGGTGGAGAACTAAGGGATCTCCAACGGAAGACAACCGTAGTCCTCCTAACGCGATGCCCTTCTATTGGGCTCTACTCTGGGGGAGCAATTTACGCTCCTTTCACATACTCTGGTGATTACAGCGATATGCGACCACACAAACCGCTATCCTTTCCGGGGTCGCTTGCTGGACGGTTTGAGCTCCCACTCTTGCCGCCCGCAACCCCGGAAGCCCCTTCTAGTCACCTCTTACGACAGACAGGGCATACCGTTGCCCTATTCTGGTCCCGTTACTCCAGGGACAACCACGGATATGCCTATCTTTATATATATATTTCTTATGTGCGTGTGTATGTCACTGAACTCCTCCTAAACGACTGTACTGATTTTGATGAAATTTGTTGTGTGAGTTCAACGGGACTTGAGAATGGTTTAGATTCACAATTTAGTCTGTGGGAAAAGGTTTTCTTAATTAATTTTTAATTCGTAAGTAGTTATAGAATCGGAAACTATGCATTTGATTAAGTGATGATCTTTAGCAAAGTTGTTGTCCAAGAGTCCACGAGGGTTTGAGAGTTGGTAAGACCAATTTTCGACAGATGGCACCACTGTCATTTGAATGCAGGTACAAATTTTCCGTTTTATGTATGTCATATTATTTCTTTAAAATGCGGGCGAAGCCGCGGGCACCACTAGTTTCTCCCTAAAGCAGTAGTGTAGCGTATCTGTGTTCTGGTTTGAAGGGTGTACTTATTTATGTTTAAAGGGTAAGGTATTTACTTTTACGAGGTGTTTCAACTGAGTCCTCAATGGTTGGAACGCATCTATCGACGAGGTTCGAATCCCAGGCACGCACCTCTGATTTTTCAAAGTTATGTGCGTATTAGAAATTAATTATCACTTGCTTAACGGTGAAGGAAAACATCGTGAGGAAACATGCGTACCTGAGAGATTTATATAAAAAATATCTCAAAGGTGTTAAGTCTACCAATACGCACTTGGCCAGCGCGGTGGACTATGGCCTAATCCTTCTCATTCTGAGAGGAGACCCGTGCAGCAGTGGTACAGTTTGACGACGTCACTATATTTGTGTTTGTCCATCATAAGGATTCAAGTAATATTGAAACGCTCAAAAACTCAACATTACTTATTATTTACGGCTCATTCACATTTTCAAGTGAAACATTATTCAATACACGTGTTATATATACAATGACAGATAACCGAGTCGAATGCGATTCGATATATTAATGTTATGTTATGGTATTGTATGAAAAATATGCTTTTGAATGATAAAATTTTATACGCTGAGAGATATTTTGTTTATATACAATACAGGCTATACAATACATGTCATGTGTCGTATTATCGGTGGTTCTTCAACCTTTGAAGGTGGTAGAACCCTTTTTGGTTTGACTCCGGCGGCACCACCGCCACACCTATTTCTGCCTAATAACAGCAGTGTTAAGCGCTGCTGTGTTCCGGTTTGAAGGGTGTGGTAAGGGAGACAGACTTTTCCGAGGCGTTCCAGCTTAGTCCTCAGGGGTAGCGGCGCATCTGTGGCCGACCTCAGGTAGGAATATCTAATCCTATCTGGGGTTGATTACAGATGTCCATGGGCGGCAGTAGCCACTTACCATCAGGTGGACTGCATGCTCGTCCGCTACTCTTATATTATAAAAAAAAAAAAAACCCATTACTATACAATTGGACACGGGGCTGCTCTCAAATGGGGTATATGAACTATAGGCCATAGTCCATCACACTGGCCAAATAATTGGTAGACCGAATTAGCCGAATTGGTAGACCTCATACGCATCATCGTATTTAATGTCATTTTTTAGAACTCAGAGGCGTGAAGGTTTCCTCACGATGTTTTCACGTTATAGCAAGTGATCTTTGTTTTATATATATATATATATATATATATATATATATATATATATATATATATATATATATATATATATATATATATATATATACTAGCTGACCCGGCAAACTTTGTACCGCCTCAAAATCTATTTATCAAATATATTTCATATAAAATATAGCCTATGTTACTCGTGGATAATGTAGCATTCGAATGGTGAAAGGATTTTTAAAATCGGTCCAGTAGTTTTTGAGCCTATTCATTACAACCAAACAAACAAACGAAGTCTTCCTCTTTATAATATTAGTGTAGATGAATCCTAAGGGTGTGTTTCTGGATTGAAGAGTGAGGAAGGAAGACATTCGATGCGTTCCAGCTTAGTCGTGTAGTAGCACCCATCGGTGGCCAACCTCAAGTAGGAATCTAATCTTATCGGGGGTTCATTTAAGTTTGCTACTTCTATTAGATTACGAAGATGCTTACCATCACTTGAAGGGAATAAGGCAACACCTCGCCCTCAGTGTGGGCGGAGACGTTCCTCAGGTCCTGCAGGGCTTGTTCGGATTCAGCTGAAGGGTAGCTTGGGTCCGTCCAGATTGTGTAGACCTTTTGGAAGAAAGGGTTTATGAGAAGAAGAATATACATGTTACTTGAAACTAAACGGTAATCTGTACCCTTAGTATGAGCTTTTACATTTTTACGAAAATGATTGTATTTGTTTTTGTTTACGTATTTCCCATATACATATTTCCAATCAGTTCTGATACAGAAGGGTAGTGTTCATTACGGTCCTTTTTTTTTTTTGTTAACGAGGGGGAAACCTTCAAAAGGTACCTTATGCCGTGGGAGCGGCACAGGGTTATGTGGGATTCTTACCGCACTAAAACCCCCCCGGTGGCCGTCCTCGACGCTGCGTCTCCGAGATCTCCAACGGAACGCAACCGGAGTCTACTTGGGGCGCTGCCCCGTCGGGCTCCGCCCAGGTGAGCTTGAAACTCACCACACCATCTGGTGTTCACGACGGTATGCGACCACACATACCGCCGTCCATCCCGGGTTGCTGGCCGGGCAGTTCGAGCTCCCACTCTTGCCGTCCGCAACCCCGGAAGTCCCCTTTTAGTCGCCTCTTACGACAGGCAGAGGATACCGTAGCCCTTTTCTGGTCCCGGAACTACAGGGACAGTTCATTACGGTCCTTAGTTATAAGTTATCTATTTTAGACAATTTTTGTCTACTAAATTGACAAATTTGACAATTATTGCCTAATTTATAAAATTCGAACTCCGGTAAGCTGGTAATTTGGTTACCATGTGGTTATTACTAACGAGCGTAGTGAGCCTGATTGGGTATTGAACCCGGGGCTATGCGCGTTGGAGTGGTATTGCAACTGTTGCACAAGATACTTTTGTCATATTTTCAAAACGTGTCACAAATTTCCTTTTTTACGTTTTTGATTTCTGCTAAGTAAAGGGATTCTACCGCGAGTGAGGTGATGCCCCTTTTTCTCAATTCCTTTAGTTTTTTCGCGTCTTCGATTAGGATAATCCGATATCGTAATTATAAAAAAATACCCACTTTTTGTACTTAAAATTATTAACTTAATTATATTATCTGTAGCATCATGTTGATCAACCACAATAATCATCTTGCAATGATTTTAAAAACTTGTGGACAACGTTTCCATACTCTGTAACAATTTCACTGTCTATCTATTACGATTCGAGAGATAGAACCCCGTGACAGACGGACAGACAGCGGAGGCTTAAAAATGAGGTCCCGTTTTCACCCTTTGGGTACGGTACCCTACAATTTGTCCCTCCATTTCTGTGTCTTACCTTAAGCCTCTTCTCAACCAGCGCTCGTAGGGCTAACGGCATGCGCTGAGGGTCCCCAGCGCCCTTATCAGTCACCACGAAGAGAGCGCTGTCGTAGGGCACCAGCTTGGCTGCTGACGTCAGAGCCCTCATTGTCCCGTCGTTGCTCGCGTCGGAGTAGACACCCTGGGAAGGCATGAAGTTAAGATGATAGCCCTTAATGGTTATCCCCAGATTTTCAGGGATTTATTTTTATAATAAAGACTTTGGAAGCGAGCATGAAGTCCGATGGTAAAATACAGCCGTATAGACATCTGTAATCAACCCCAGATAGGATTAGATAACCCTACCTGAGGTCGGCCACAGACGTGCCGCCACTCCTGAGGACTAAGTTGAAACGCCTCGGAAAAGTTTGTCTCCCTTACCACACCCTTCAAACCAGAACACAGCCGCGTTTAACACTGATGTTATAACAGAAATTAGTGTAGCGGTGGTACCGTCAGTGATATATTATAAAAATGTTTCATCATCATCATCATCATCAACCCATTACTGTCCCACTGCTGGGCACGGGTCTCCTCTCAGAATGAGAAGGATTAGGCCATAGTCCACCGCGCTGGCCAAGTGCGTATTGGTAGACTTCACATACCTTTAAGATTTTTTATAAATCTCTCAGGTATGCAAGGTTTCCTCACGATGTTTTCCTTCACCGTTTAAGCAAGTGATAATTATTTTCTAAAATATGTATATGTAATATATGTGTGTATATTTAAAAAATGTTTACAAATTGCCAAAACAAATTTTCTACACAAGTTTGAGCTACACAGGTGTTATAAACCAAACGTGCACTATTGACTCGAGCTGACCTATCGAGCTTACAACACATGTCAATGTCGAATGCATTACCAAAGTTCACATGTTGAACTTGATACAAATTTTTTTCGCAATCCGTTTGTGAATCGTGGTCGTATCGTTTTAGATACACCGGTGTAATAGATGTGTTTGTTTTTTTTATAATATGGGAGTTTCAGCTTTGTCCTCAGGGGTAGCGGCGCTTCTGTGGCCGTAAGTAGGAATGTAATCTTGATGGGGTGGGGTTGATGTGGGGTGGGGTTGATTACAGATGTCAATTGCGGTAGAAGCGGCAGAACTTACCATCAGTTGGCTTATATGCTCGTTTGCTACTCCTATATTATATTTTTTTTATTACTGTGTCGGTTTCGTCAAGGAGCTACTCTGGGTCCGCAACTCTTTGTACATTCAGACCTCGTAAGGTCTATAGCGTATTTAATCACAGATTAACATAACATTACCATAGAAGATGAAGATATCAAACATATCGAGCTGATTTTAAATGACAATGACGTCGTCGATACAGATAAAGTGTAGATCGAAGCGTGACAAGCTGTCAATGTAATGAATAATTATATTCATATTGTTATGGTAAGCAACATGACTAATGATATTCGGTTGTTGTATTATAACTAGTTGTTCGGAGATATAGCATAGCATCATAGCAAGCTCTATATGTCTATGGTAAGCTCAATGCTGTTTTTATTTTAAAAAAGCTTTTGATTAAAGTATGTATCATTTTGTCTTAGTTGAAATAAAAAATGTGATATTTTTCATCGGTGAATCAAAAGTCGTGAGTTAACTTGAGAGTTAAAAAGAAAGAAAATTCTCAAAAAGTATGAAGTGTACCAATTCGCACGAGGTCAATTTGGTGGATTGCTCCATATGTAAGTCAAGCATCCACTCCCTTCCACCGGTAGGCTCCCTGGTACCTCCCTGGTCGAACCATACCGTTTAAACACTTTTACATGTCGTCAACCCATCCCTGTCCCCCTGCTGGGCACGGGTCTCCTCTCAGAATGAGAAGGATTAGGCCATAGTCCACCGCGCTGGACAAGTGCGTATTGGTAGACTTCACATACCTTCGAGATTTTTTCTATCTCTCAGGTATGCAGGTTTCCTCACGATGTTCTCCTTCACCGTTAAAGCAAGTGATAATAACTTCTAATGCGCACATAACTTTGAAACATTAAATGTCTTTGGTACACTGATTGACAATATCGCAAGGGCAAATTCTAGTAATTAATAGCTTATAGCATTCAATCTGACAGTGACCTTAGACAGAAACAATTGCGATGGATAAACAACGTGACAGAATTTTTAATGTATTGATATTTTGCGAACAACAAAAGTATTCTGGTGGTTATAATATGAGCTATGAAGGTGGTAGAACCCTTCCTATGCAACCATCTTACTTCTTATTATGTAACGGGTACTCACGATATACGTTTTTTATTGCCGATATTTCGACGCAGTTGCATGGATCGTGGTCACGGCGAAACTGAGGTGGAACTGGAGGTGGCAATAAAAAACGCATATCGTGAGTACCCGTTACATAATAAAATGTCTCAATTCCGCGATAATTTTAGTCTAAAATCATACATCATACTTCTCTTTATAACATCAGTGTTGAGCGCTGCTGCGTTCTGGTTTGAACTGGTGTGGTAGTCCTCAGCAGATATATAGCGACATTTTGCATAATATTGGAGTAGCAGACGAGTATGTAGCCCGTAGGTATTTGGAATCAATCCCAGATAAGATTTGATTTCTACCTGAGGTCGGCTAAATATGCGCTGCTATCCCTGATGACTAAGCTGGAATGACTAGGAAAAATATGTCTCCCTTATCACTATATCCCTTTCGAACCAAATCCCAGCAGCGTTTGACACTGCTGTTATAACAGAAACAGGTGTGGCGGTGGTGCCGCCGGAGTCGAACCGCAGAAGGTGACACGACATTTAACCTGGTTGGTTCGATTTTAATACATAACAGACCCGCTGTACCACCAGGTGCGGCCGGTAGTATGATGGGTCAGTCACGTATTAAATGACCCCCTTTTTACGAGAAGGGGACGAACCTTCAAAAAGTACCCTATGCGAGCGAGACCGGATTATGTGGGCACGCGGTCACACATGCCGTCGTCCTTTCCGGGGTCGCCGGGCGGTTCGAGCTCACCTATTAAATGACCCTGGGTCTTACCTGATACTTCAGCAGTAGCTTGGAGAGTGCCTGGGCAACCGCCCTGTCGTTCCCACTGCTGGATGGTTGCAGGTTGTGACGGGACCTCCAGTTCACACCTGGAATAAATAACATCCATCAATCCAACCGTTCTTGTAAGTCCATTGCCCGGGTTCGATCTCCGGCCTGACAAGTATCCGAATAATGAATTTGGATATCTGGGTCTGGGGGTTTGTGCGTTCGACTTTGTGTGTGGAAACTGTCTTTTTGGGGTTCCGTACCAGAAGGGTAAAAACGGAATCCTATTACTAAGATTCCGCTGTCTGCCCCTCTGTCACAGGGCTCTATCTTCTGAACCGTAATAGATAGACACTTCAAATTTTTACAGAATATGTATAATAGTGGCAAATACTAGAAATAAAAAATGTTGAAAATAAATGGGGCTCGCCGTACAGGAACCCTTATTTATTTACACGCTTTTTATTAGCTTCACCTGTATGTTTGTATGTTTGTTTGTATGTTTGTAACCGACTTCTTTGGGCGCGATTTTGACCCACTTTAAACGGCCAGATTTCGTTCAAACTTTGTAGGTTTATTTCACAATTATACTATTTACTGTTCCTTAATTGATTCCTAGATTCATTTAGATTTTCTACTTTTTAGTTAATTTTATCATAAAAGCGTGTTTTTTAGTTTTTTGAACTATATTTATTTACGATGTTTTTCGCTTCATTTATTGAACCGTAATAGGTAGTTATAGAGTTCAAATTTTTATAAATCATCTTCAATACCTGTTATAATAATAAATACAAAAAATAAAAATAAAACAAAAATTTGATAGTACTTTTCCCCCCGTTTGCGATTTCGACTTGCACTTGGCCAATTATTCTCCTCTTACTTTTGTTTTATTCTTTTCTTCTATATTAATTTTTTCTTGACCCGGCAAACGCTGTGTTGTCATATACATAAAATGTTAAGGGTAAACAACTAAGGGGTATAAAATATATATAGTAGCCGATTCTCAGACCTACTGAACATGAATATGAAATTTGGTGAAAATCGGTAAAGGCGTTCCGGAGGAGTACGGTAACTAACATTGTGACACGAGAATTTTATATATAAGATTTATAAAACAGATAGACCTGTTGATTTTGTTTCCACGTACATATAGCATTAATAATAATGATATATGATTGTTATTTAATATAATAATGCATAAAATATCATGTCTACATAATGGTGATGCATTTATGGTAAATGAATAATATATTTTATAGAGAATACGATTCGAGTGGCATCCGATCACGATTTTGTGAGATTAATGGAAAATTATATAAAGTTGTTGTTAATAAACAAGGTAATTTCGTATTTATAATAATACTAGTTTTTACCCGCGGCTTCGCTCGCGTTTAAAAGAAAATAATATAACATACATAAAACTGTAAATTCGTACCTTCAACTTTGCTAAAGATCATCACTTGATCATATGCATAGTTTACGATTAAATCCTTACTAATATCGATTAAAATAATCCATGTTTTGGGTCCCAAAGATCGATTCTCAGATTAATCTATCTTAGATCGCCATCCCTAGTTTCCGTGGGATTTCCGGGATAAAAACTATATCCTATGTCCTTTCTCGGGTCTCAGACTATCTTGGTACAAAATTTCATTAAAATCGGTTCAGTGTTTTAGGCGTGAAGAAGAGACAACCAGACAGACAGAGTTACTTTCGGATTTATAATATTAGTAAGGATCATTGCTTATATATTAAATAAATACGAAATTTGAAGGTGGTAGAACCCTTTGTGGTTCGACTCCGGCGGCACCACCGCCACACCTATTTCTGCCTAATAATAGCAGTGTTAGGCGCTGCTGTGTTCCGTTTTGAAGGGTGTGGTAAGGGAGATATACTTTTTCGAGGCGTTCCAGCTTAGTCCTCAAGGGTAGCAGCGCATCTGTGTCCGACCTCAGGTAGGAATATCTATTCCTATCTGGGATTGATTACAGATGCCCATGGGCGGCAGTAGCCACTTACCATCAGGTGGACTGCATGCTCGTCTGCTACTCCTATATTATAAAAATATAAAAAAAAAAAAAAAAAAAGAAATACTCGTACGTATATTTTTTTCAAGGAATTGTAAAAAAGGAATTTTATCGGGCATGTACGGGTCTCCTTTTCCGAAGACTCATCATCAACCCATCACTGTCCCACTGCTGGGCACGGGTCTCCTCTCAGAGTGAAGGATTAGGCCATAGTCCACCGCGCTGGACAAGGGCGTATTGGTAGACTTCACATACCTTTAAGATGTTTTATTTATAGAACTCTCGGGCGAGCTTTCAAGATGTTTTTTTCATCTTTAGCCCTTAAAGAATAATAGGTATGTTGGGTTCGAACCTCGGACTTCCAGCACGAAATGACGAGTTTTAACCACTAGGCTATTACTGCTTTAAGAATCCCACATAACCCGGCGTCGCTCCCACGTCGTCGGGTACCTTTTGAAGGTTTCCCCCTCGTTTAGAAAAAAAAATAAAAAAAGGCTATTTCTGCTTAATAGTAAAGTTAGAGAATTATATACCTTGACTTCTTTCAAAGATTTGCACAGTTTTCTTCATAGCTAAAGAATCGTATAAATGTTAAGTTTACAAGCGAAACGAATGCCATTTAAATATTGGCAACAGAGTAAACATTTTCAAAATATCAGCTTTAACTACTGTACTCTTTGTACTATAGAGTTTATGTTGAATAGAAAAGCCTGAATGTTACTTATAAAATTAGTTATGGGCTTTAAAACTGTCTTTATAACTATAGTCTGATTCATAATTAGGTGTCCAAAATGTAAACAAAGGTGTTGACCTATCAAGAAAATATTTAATAGGTTTGAAATGGTAGTTTCGTATTTTTATCGATATTAAAGTAATACAACAATAATAAAATAATAATCTACATAAATTAAGATTAATTCACATTTTCTAATATTTATATCACCTCAATTTCGTTCCATACAGTAATAATAATAAAAAACAAAGTTTATGGTGAAAAATTAAAATGTGATAATGGTAACACAATCGGGATCCAAAACATTTCTTGTGCCGTCATTTTTAAGTTTAGTAGCTGATATTATTCATTTTCGTGATTGTGATCGAACTCGAATGTTTTCTCGTTTACATAACGCGTTTGTTAAATTGTGTATTTGTTAAAGTTTCGTTTTTTTGTTGAGTTTTTTAAAATTTTTGTTTCTTGTTAATTTTGACAGTGACAATTATTTGTTTACATTTTGGACACCTAATTATGAATCAGACTATAGCGATTATACGAGTTGAAGTAGTAATGGCTAATCGGGTCATCAGTAATCTATAAAAAAGTTCGGAAAAAATGCTTGCGTTCAAATTTTTTAAATATTTTTGCATCCTCTGACTTTTGCAAAGACCAACGACGTTTGCCGAGACCAAATAATTGTAACATTTCAATGGATTATGATACAAAATTCTGGCTGGAATTTTGCTTTACATGTAATCGATATGTTGTGTAACTATTACACTTTACAACATTATATTTCTCATATTAAAAAGCTTACCATATTTTACATAAATGACATATTTCACAATGCTTCTCAATTCAACGCTATTCCATAATAGTTTTTTTTTTTATAATATGAGAGTAGCAGACGAGCATGCAGTCCACCTGATGGTAAGTGGCTACTGCCGCCCATGGACATCTGTAATCAACCCCAGATAGGATTAGATATTCCTACCTGAGGTCGGCCACAGATGCGCCGCTACCCCTGAGGACTAAGCTGGAACGCCTCGGAAAAGTCTATCTCCCTTACCACACCCTTCAAACCGGAACACAGCAGCGTCTAACACTGCTGTTATTAGGTAGAAATAGGTGTGGCGGTGGTGCCGCCGGAGCCGAACCACAAAGGGTTCTACCACCTTCAAATAGTGACGGTAATGGGCTAAAAGCGATACAAATAACTTGAATGCCATTTCTGTTTATTATTTACTCTGTGTTAAATGTTAGTACAGTCACGTTGGGATATTTAGCAAACGATGTTTCATTTGTTCTGGTGATATTATTACATATATACATATTCTGTGTACATACATGTGTATCTAATTTTATTGGCATTTAAATGAAATATCCCAATGGAATACAACACAAGGTAGTGGAAACCGTTTGCGGTTCGACTCCGGCGGAACCACCGCCACACCTGTTTCTGTTATAACAGCAGTGTTAAGCGCTGCTGTGTTCTGGTTTGAAGCGTGTGGTAAGGGAGACATACTTTTCCGAGGCGTTCCCTTAGTCCTCAAGGGTATAGCATTTGTGGTCGATCTCAGGTAGGAATATTATCCTATCTGGGGTTAATTACAGTTGTCCATGGGGGGCAGTAGCCACTTACCATCAGGTGTACTGCATGCTCGTCTGCTATTCCTATATTATAAAAAAAATATATTCTGGGGATCTATATACATACTATAGTGTACATACGTATAATCCGCGCAAAACTACAAGTCCGCTCTGAACATAGAAATGAATCGCGTAGCCATAGTAAATTGTATGACTTGCATCAAATTCAGAGCGGACTAGCAGTTTGACGCGGACTATACATGTATATTTAATGTTATAAGCATTTAAATGGAATATCACAACGCAATACAACACAGCGGTGATAGCTTAGTGGTTAGTGGTATGAATTTTGGACTCTTGTCGGTCGAAGGTTCAAATCCCTGACACGCTTTTGGTTTTTTTAAAAGAAATTATGTGGTTAGTGGTATGAATTTTGAAGTATCTCCGAGGACCCAAGGTTCAAATCCCAGACACGTACTTCTGTTTATTTAAAATTATGTGTATAAAACTGTTTGTGGTTAACATACCCATATTCAGGAAACCTGCATACTTGAGAGATCTTTAAAAATATTTTAGTTTTTTGACGTTTTTCGGCGATAATTTGCAATTTTAGTCGGTTTTTTAACGATTTCCGACTACCAATGTTTAGAAATAGAAACCGAGGAACTTTTTACTGGCTTCTTACGTTTTTAGATGACTTCCTAGTGTTGGAAAAAACAGTCGTATTTTAGTCTATACTAACTTTTGCTTGCGACTTTGTACGCGTAAAATATAACATAGTGTAATACAAACCTTAAACTCTTATTTTGCCCTTTTAGGGTTGAATTCCTAACGGTGAAATAGGTGTTTCATTTCTAACCAGAAAAGCAGATACTAAGTTTAAGAATAGAAGTTGCTTCAAAATTAGATTTTCAAACAAACTTTCAACCCCTATAAAACCTTAGGGGTGGAATTTTCAAAAATCCTTACTTATTGATCATTTACGATGTATGAAGAACCTATGTGCAAAGTTTCAGAATTCTAGGTTCAGTGGTTGTGCGTTGATCTCTAGCACAATCGGTACCCGTACGATTATATACAGGGTGAATTTTTCAAATGGGCCTTCAGGGCCAAATTGTATTTTCACAAAATTAACCTTGTCTTTTAGTTTGTTGTTTGTTTCATTATCATGACTTTTCATTATCATGAAGCGACACTATTTGATAATGCACTAATATAGGGTATTTTTTTTCATAATGAACTCGATCGATTCCCGGTTAGGGAAAAAGATACTTAAAAACTAATGATGCCGTTTTAGTTTTTATCAAAATCGGCCTCGTAACTCCTTTCAGCATTTTTCGCTAATCCTTATAGCATAGGATTTGGCCCTCAATGCCCTTTTGTAAAATTAGCGCTCTATATAGGGTAGGTCCAAATTTGAATTCAGATCTTACCTTACCTATTCATGACCATTTATATACATTTTGTACTTTTGTATTTTTTTAATATATACCGATTTCCTTTCGATCTATCTCTGGTCGCAAGAAACGGTGGCGGTTATCGAAAACGAAACCATCGACCTTGGTGGGTGACTGTCGCTTATGTAATGTTACGCTCCATTTGCCGGCAAACTTAGAAACTGTTTGTTGGTTAACTATACAGTAGTCGCCGAAAAAATTGACAATTGCTAATACTAGTAATATTGATAAAGTTAGGGTTTGAGTTGACATTTAGCTTAGATCAAAAGTTTTTAAGGTGGTAGAACCCTTTGTGGTTCGATCCGGCGGCACCATCGCGACAGCTATTTCTGTTATAACAGAGTTAAACGCTGCTGTGTTCTAGTTTGATGGGTGTGGTAAGGGAGACTACGCTAAGGGAACTGAGGGAACTAAGCTAGAACGCTTCAGAAAAGTATTTTCTGAAGCGTTCTAGCTTAGTTCTCAGGGGTAGCGGCGCATTTGTGGCCGAACTTAGGTAGGAATATCCAATCCTATCTGGGGTTGATTACAGATGTCCATGGGTGGTAAATGGCCAGCATCAGATGGACTGCATGCTCATCTGCTACTTCTATATAATAAAGAAGTCCTAAGATTTTTATAAGAGAAAAGCTCCTCAAAATCATAAAAAGTTGTGCTAACTTAGTCGTTAAAAACTGTTCCTCAATCGGGTGTTGCGAGGTTCAAATCCTAGACGGATTATATTTGAATCCCAAAGGGCATGTGTCGTCTCACTCTCAAAGTGAAGAGTTTTGGCCATAGTCCATCGTTGTGGTCAAATGTTGATTGGTAGACTTTACACAACAAGTCTTTAAAGGACTCAGATTTGTAGGTTTCCTCACCGTTATAACAAGTGATAATTAATTACTAACATGTACAAAACTTTGAAAAATCAGATTGCTTGGGAATCGAACACCCTTGAGAGGCCGAGTTTCAACCACTAGGCTGCTACTGCAATTAATTTAATTACAATGATTCGTTAGTGCGAAACTTAAATAATATAGGTATGAGGAAAAACCTAAAACCTAAAATCTGCGCAGTTTATCTAGATTTTTATCCTTAAAACTTATCTGTAGTAGGAAGTTGTGACATTTATATTTTTAAAATGTATTTCATTTAATTTAATAGTATATTATGTCTTTAGTTTAAAAGGTTAATGTCGTACCATAGAAGGTATGCTACTCGTTTTAGTAGCCTTCGTTACCTTTTTTGTTTTTATTATGAGGGGGAAACCTTCAAAAGGTACCCGGTGCCGTGGGAGCGACGCAGGGTTATGTGGTATTCTTACCGCACTAAAACCCCGGTGGCCGTCCTCGGCGCTGCGTAGAGGGCTCCGGGATCTCCAAAGGAACGCAACCGGAGCCCTCCAAGCGCGATGCCCCGATCGGGCTCTGCCCAGGGGGTGCACTTTTGGCTCCTCCCACACCATCTGGTGTTTATGACGATATGCAACCACACATACCGTCGTCCTTCCCGGGGTTGCTTGCTGGACGGTTCGAGCTCCCACTCTTGCCGCCCGCAACCCTGGAAGCCCCCTTTTAGTCGCCTCTTACGACAGGCAGGGGATTCCATAGCCCTATTCTAGTCCCGAGACTACAGAGACAAAGCCTTGGTTACCTAAGAGAGGTAACGCACGACCGACAGTAAGATAATACGAGTATAGTCCGCGTAAAACTGCTAGTCCGCTCTGAATATAGAAATGAATCGCGTCGCCATAGCAAATTGTATGACTACACCTGCTCGCAACTTCATCGGACTAACAATTTGGCGCGGACTATACACAAGCGAGGGCCCGCGTTGAATACCGTCAACTATTATAATGTCAGTTGAAATAATATTTATCACCTTATTCTTATCATCATCATCATCAACCCATTACTGTCCCTCTGCTGGGCACGAGTCTCATCTCAGAATGGCCAAGTGCATATTGGGAGACTTTGCATACCTACCTTTGAAAAGTTTTAAGATTTCTCATGTGTGCAGGTTTCCTCATAATGTTTTCCTTCACCGTTTAAATAAGTGATAATTAATTTCGCACATAACGCGGTGTATATTATTATTTTTTATCACCATACATACCGTGGTGGTATGTATGGTGGTGTATATTTTTATTTTTGCATCTGCACGCATCCTTCGAGGGAGGGAGGGTGGTACATACTGCATGGTTTAAAATATATACCATCATACATATTTGTAGCGGATTGTTGCGAAGTAGTTTTAATCTTAACTTAATAAATTAATTAATAAAAGCAATTAATCGCTAAGTGTCATAAGATAACCGCTCTGCGCTCGCCGATATTGAGATATAATCCTAATTCATTATTGTGCTAATTAACTGATTTTTTATGGTTTTTGTTTTATAATAATGTAGTTCACTAACAGCTGGTAACTAAACTGAAAATAAATTTGATATTATTTGAAACCTGGTTCTTTTTATAAGGAAGCAGCAGACGAGCATGCAATCCATTTGACGGTTGGCTAATGCAGTATGGACATCTGTTATCAACCCCAGATAAGATTAGAGTCCTATCTGAGGTCGGCCACAGATGCGCCGCTACCCCTGAGGACTAAGCTGGAACGCTTCGGAGAAATATGTCTCCCTTACCACACTTCAAACCAAAACACAGCAGCGTTTAACGCTACTGTGATGAGGCAGAAATAGGTGTGGTGGTGGTGCCGCCGGAATCGAGCCACAAGGGGTCTGCCACCTTCAAAACTTTTGATTTAAAGCGGCCAAAGATGCGCCGCTATCCCCAAGGACGAAGTTGCCGCGAAAGCTTTGTTGTCCTGAGGACTAAGCTGGAATGCCTCGCAAAAGTATGTCTCCTTACCACACTTCCAACCAGAACACAGCAGCGTTTAACACTGCTGTTATAATGAGCTGGAACGCCTCGGTAAAGTATATCTCTTACCACACGCTTCAAACCAGAACACAGCAGCGCTACACTGCTGTTATAACAGAAATAGGTATCAATATCGTAATATCGACTAAATTGAAACAGAATTAATAGAACCTTCAGGCAGGTTGGTTATTTCTATTAATAATAAAAACTTATTATTATATTATTGTTATAAACTAATTTTAATTTTCATTGTTACAGGTAAGACTTCAAATATGATTTTAATATAATTATCGCCATTGAGAATTCGAGCGGCCATTTAGTTTTAAGGTAAGTAAAACTTGAAATATAAATAGAAATATAGAAAAGCAGTTTTCTTAAAAAAAATAGACAATATAATTAGTTGTACATGTTCTTTGTACGCGAGCCCGACTCGCACTTGACCAAATTTCAATATACATATTTATAAACGAAATCGAATACCGAAAATAACGAAATTTGACTATTACAATTGAAATGTAACATTGTGTTGCACTTGTCGAAGGTCGTAATTTTATTTTTTGGATGTCAAGGGGGGATTGGTGTAAAGCTAAATTCTAATTTGTGGGGTCGCATCTCTTGTCCCTCGGCCGCCATCTTGAAAAAGGGACGAAAATAGTTTTCACGCTCTATTAGGCACACAATTCGTCGCACAGAAAATTTATAACGACAAATATAGTCGCAGATTCCATTTTCTACAACTTTGGTTCTATAACTTTTTGTGGCAATGTAGTAATTAATATAAAAAAAATGTGAGCCGTCACGGGACGCCTGGCAGATGTGAAACATCGACATTATTTTGTAAAAGTAATATGCAGAAAAGAACATATTGTGATAGGAACTAAATATGTCATAATGATAAAATAAAATATTACGATTTTTTTCCAGATAACGATGACTATTTATTGAATTCGATTGCGCATGGCGACGCGTCGCCACACCGTACACTCTACTGCATATAGACTGTATATACAGGGTGAATTTTTAAAACGGGCCTTCAGGGCCAAATCGGAAACTATAAGGATTAGCGAAAAATGCTGAAAGGAGTTACGAGGCAGATTTTGATAAAAATTAAAACTGCATCATTACTTTTTTAAAATAACTTTTTCCCTAACCGGGAATCGAACGAGTTCATTTTGAAAAAAAATGCACCCTCTATATTATTCCACTATCTGATAGTGTTGCTTATAAGGATCAAAATCTGGAAAGTAATCATAAATGACAAACTAAAGGAAAAGCCTCAATTTTAAGAAAATACATATTTTTTCATATTAATTTGGCAGTTAAGTTCCCGCCATTCAATAATTTAAACATTTCGTGTATTAACATTTTTTTTGGCTCAATGTTTCTAATCATTCGAAATGGACGTTTTGTTTCCCAATAATTTATATTTTTATGTCCGACTTAGCTAAGGTTATTTTTAGGACCAATAAAATAGATTTACTTGCTATGGGCGGAGTTTCGTTTAATACAGATGTAAAGTTGACAATTTGCGAGAATTTCTTTTTAGAGTCAAATCCGAGTGATTACTAAAAAAAGAAATATAGAAAATCATATTTAACGTTGAAACGAAGTTGTAAACAACAAACAATAAGAATTTACTATTTAATCAGTTATCTATTTTCATTAAAAAATAAATCCTAAAAACGGCGGTAACTTATTTTCCAAACTATTACTTTCTCATACTAAACCGTGTGTCATAGTCATAACATCGAATAATTAGTTGATTAACCAACAAATTCTTCAATGGTATGACTTATGTCTGTTTCTAAAGAATTATACATAAATCATTTGTCATGTATAATCCTTACGGATTAGTATGCCAATGTATGGAAATATACGTATTTTCTTCAAAATTTTCCTTTTCCTTTGATTTGTCACATAACATTACTTCCCAGAATTTGATCCTTATAAGCGACACTCTCAGATAGTGGAATAATATAGAGGTGTCATTTTTTTCAAAATGAACTCGTTCGATTCCCGGCTAAGGAAAAAAATATTTAAAAAAACTAATGATGCAGTTTTAGTTTTTATCAAAATCGGCCTCGTAACTCCTTTCAGCATTTTTCGCTAATCCTTATAGTTTCGGATTTGGCCCTGAAGGCCCGTTTTAAAAATTCACCCTGTATATACCATCGTATAGCGTATATCGTATCGCGGCATGCGTCGCCACGCCAGAAATCGGTTTTACGTGCGGCTATAGATGTTTCACATCAAAAACCCGTCCTTAGAATATAGCCTGTATCATTAGCTCACATGTTATTGTGTCATTACTTCATTAGACACTTCATATGTTTAATACCGTCAAGCCGTTTGAGCTGCAGGTTACCAAAGACATACATAAATTCGCTCGAAAAACATTCCCCTCCGCAACCATCACCCTCCCACGCGTGCATATCGCATCGAATACCCTTGCACATATCAACCACACAAGTTGTGTCAAGTGCACATGAGTTGTGACGTCATCACGCGTGAACATGATCACGACTTGATGTACGAGGAACTAACTTAGTCTTGAGATGATGGTTTGAAACAATAATAACTTAATCTTCCTGGTAGAACATATTAACATATGGTGTTTAGCGTCTATGCATAGTTACTTCATTATAAAACCTTTTAAACTATAGTCTGATTCATAATTAGGTGTCCAAAATGTAAACAAAGAAATGTCATTGTCAAAATACGATTACAGGTATTGCAAACCCTAACAAATTAACAATAAACGAAAACTTTTACAAACTCAACAAAAAATATCTTAATACCTGCACACCGTTTAAAAAAAAAACGCGCTATGAAAACTAGAATCCATTCGAGTTCGACCACGATCACGAAAATGAATAGTATCAACTACGAAACTTAAAAATGGCGGCACAAAAAATGTTTTTGATCCCGATTGTGTTACCATATGTAAGAAATAATACGATTTCCTGATATTTAAAACACTTTTATTCTGTATCAGTTCTATACTACACTTTTAGAACATGCGCTCGGTAGCGCTTCCAACAACCAACTGCCGTGATCGTGTCGTTACAACAATTCAAGTTATTTCATCGCCACCTGAGCGCCATCTATGCAAAGTAATCGGAAGTTGTACGACACGAGGACGGACATCCGTTTAACATAAATAATCTAGATTGTTTGTACACCTTGTTTAATATTACTAAAAATTAATAAAACATTTAATAATATAATAAGTTATTTAAAATTAATTTAATACAATATAATAATTTTCACATCATAACTTCCGTTTTACATTAATTCATCTAAGTGTTAATCTCAGTAGTAATTACATCAAAATTACCAAGACATTTAAATAAGTCTGTATTGGGTATTTTCATAATTGTTTACAGTCGGCCTTTCCTGGCATATTCACGTCTCGTGAAATAGTAGTGTTAAAATAAACAAATAAACAGTAAATACAAAAAAAAATAATAATAATAATACATAAATTCATTGGAAACTGGCTATGAACTGGCCCTTTATCTACAGTTATAACAAATAAATTACTGCCACTTGAAACCCCTTCATGTTTTCAAGTAGATAATTAGAATCTGTTAATAATATAGCAGTGGCATTGCTCACAGCAATATTAGAATACGGAAGCTCACACTCATCCCAGTGAGACCCCTACATGTTCTCACTAGGTACAATACTAAACTTAACCCAGTGAGACCCCTACATGTTCTCACTAGGTAAAATACTAAACTTAACCCAGTGAGACCCCTACATGTTCTCACTAGGTACAATACTAAACTTAACCCAGTGAGACCCCTACATGTTCTCACAAGGTAAAATACTAAACTTAACCCAGTGAGACCCCTACATGTTCTCACTAGGCAAAATATCAAAGTTACTTACCCCAATGAGACCCCTACATGTTCTCATCAGGTAAAATGCCAGACTTACTTATCCCAGTGAGACCCCTACATGTTCTCACTAAGAAGTAAGAATACTACATTCATGCACACATATATTCATTAAACATAAACAAGTAATTTCAGTTCATTTTAATTAATTCGTTAATCACAATTGATTTCAAAATATAACTGATAGGTACCTTTATACGCTACTTTAAACATATTACATTTAAATATAAATATATATTTAGTGCTCATCTTCATTATTCGAACTATTAGAATCAGATTCATAGCTCCGATTGTAAACCAGCCAAGGATGAATTTTATCTATCGAAAATATACCACTAAAGGGCCTACCTTTACGTGATACAAGCGTATCCTCAATTACATACCTATCGTTATCTAAGACTTCCTTAATACGATATGGTCCTCTAATTTTAGATATTAATTTCTTGCTATTACCAGTTGAAGGAACATCTCTTTCCACCCTTACCAGATCGCCAATATTAAATTTTAAAATTTTCCTACTTCTATCGAATTGTTCTTTTTGTTTCATTTGGTTTAATTCTATCTGTCGTGATGCTTCGTTCCTAATAAGATCAATATTGGGCACTTGTGTATCGTCAATGTCTAAATCACTCAATATACTAGTTTGTATTAGGGAATCATTTGTACCTATTGTTTTTATTCCAAACAACACTTCAGCAGGAGTTTTACCGATTGACTTATTTATTGTATTGTTTAAGCCCCACTGTATACTACTCACACACTCATCCCATAAATTTTCAGATTTGTTATGATTTGAAGCGGTTAGTGCAGCCAAGACCGTTCGATTATACCTCTCAATTTGGCCATTAGCCCGAGGAGTTGCCACCGCATTTAATATATGTTTTACTCCAAGGGATTCTAGATATGTTTTAAAATGTTTTGACGTAAACGAAGTTCCTCTATCGGAAATAAGTCGTCGAGGAACACTGAAAGTATGAAAATAATGTTTTATTGCTCTAATAGTATGAACGGTCTTAGTGCTTTTAACCGGAACCAAAACTATGAATTTCGTAAACGCGTCAATTATTAATAATAAATGTGTATTTTTCTTTTTACTGCGCACAAATGGGCCTAAGTGGTCAATATGAATAGTATCAAATGGACGGTCAATTTTAGGAATTGGATGTAGCTGTCCAGCCTTTTTACCAGAAGGAACTTTACTGCGGGCGCATTCTAAACACGACTCGACATATTTTTTTATAAATTTACGCATTTTAGCAAACCAGTATTGGCTTTTAATTTTGTCAAATGTCTTTTCGAAACCAAAATGGCCTATATCATCATGATTAGCTTTTAATATTTGCCACCGAACTCCCTTTGGTACAACCCAGCGATCGCCATCTTGAGTTTTTCTGTACAAAAGTCCCCGCTTAACTACAAAATTGTTCCTAATTTCCACCAAATTATTAGTTTCAGAGTCTTGTAATATATCTACGATTCTTTGTAATTCTGAATCGCTGTGTTGTACCGTTGAGATCCAATTATAATCAATACAACGTACATTTACGCAATCTTGAACAAAATTTACAGGATTACGACTAAGGGCGTCAACGTGAGACATTGAAAGACCTGGTCTGTATACAATATTAAAATCATACTCCTGAATAACGTTCCACCATCGGGCGACCCTAGGCAACATATCGCGTTTTTCAAAAGTGGCTCTTAGAGAGTTACAATCTGTTACTATTGTAAAATGAACACCCAATAAGTACACGCGGAACCGTTGCAATGAAGTGGCAACAGCTAAAGTTTCCAAGTCATACGATGTAAATCTGCTTTCTTCGGGGGTGGTCTGCCTGCTGTAATATGCTACAGCATTAAACGGCGAATCTTTATTAGGTCTTTGTAACAAAATACCAGCAATACCGAGTTTGGAAGCATCAGTGTGTACTTGAGTTTCGTAAGATTGATTAAAGAATGCTAGAACGGGACGTTTGACTAACTCTGCTTTTAAAGTTAAAAATGCTTTGCTCTCTTCAGTACCCCATTTCCATTTCGTATCTTTTTTTAAAAGTTGCGTTAATGGTCTCGCTATGGTGGAAAATCCTTTAATGAATCTCCGAAAAAAACTGGCTAACCCGATAAACTGCCGAACATTATGTTGATCAACGGGTTCAGGAAACTTTTCTACAGCCTCTATCTTTTTAACCCCAGGTCGTACGCCATCCTCACTTATCTCAAAACCTAAATAATCAACATTTTGCATAAGGAAATTACATTTAGACAATTTTAATGTTAAGCCTGCCTTTTGAAATAGTTTAAGTGCGTCTCGAAGCTTGCTAAGCCCTTCATCGATCGTTTTTGAAGGAATTATGACGTCGTCCATATACGCGAATGCTTCCTTAAACCGTGCATTTCCAAGAATATTATTTATTGTCCTTTGAAAAGTAGACGGCGCATTGGCTAAACCAAAGGGCATCCTATTAAACTCATAATGCCCATCTGGAGTAACAAACGCCGTCAAACGTTTCGAAGTTTCAGACATGGGTACTTGGTAATAGCCCGATGCAAGGTCTAAGGAAGTATAATATTTGAACCCCGACAAATTATCCAGTTGGTCATCTATTCGTGGTAATGGATAGTGATCTTTTATGGTTTTTTTATTCAACGCTCTAAAATCTACACATAGACGATAATCTCCAGTTTTTTTTCTGACGAGCAATATGGGGGACGCATATTCTGACGTAGACTGTCTAATAATTCCGGAATCTTCTAACTCTTTTATCATTGTTCTAACACGCTCTCTTTCAAGTTGGGACAAACGATACGGTCTATATACAACGGGTGTTTCGTCATTTAATTTAATACTCATTTCAGACTCAAGAACACATCCGATTTCATTTATTGAAAAAGCAAAACAACTTCTAAATTCATTTAAAAGGTTCAACAATTTAGATTTGTCATTACTATCTATATTTTGGTTAACGTTAACCATGGAGCTTTCTATAACAGTAACAGCGGAATCGAATCTATGTTCAATTCTGTTAATACGAGAGGTTAAAATTTCTTTTATTGGTATAGCTCGAGCTAAGAGCATACCCTTAGTAAATTGAAAACCATCAGCCGAAATACATTTAGTTATTAATTGACCATGACCATTATTTATTTGTACCACACTTTGAATTACTTCATATTGTCGATTGGGTTGTTGAGAAATACTAGTTTCAATAAATAAATCCCCAGAAAAATTGGGACACGTATATACATTTATCTCATTATAACCGAAAGAAATGTGTTTAGAATCGGACACATATAACAAAATTTTAAATATTTTTTCTTGGTTCGTAGTTATTTTTAAGATATCATTATTCTTGTACACGATAATGTGTTCTTGTTCTGTAAAAGTTTGTCCCAACAACAAGGGAACCTGTAATAATTGGTCAGGAACAATGAGCGCTTGAACTCTAGCCTTAGCAGAATCTATTTCTATATCGATATCACATTTTCCTAGGCAGTTTACTACAGAATCCCCGAACCCTCTTAACACCGGCAAATCGTTGGTTGAAAGTGGCACACCTAATGTCTTAGCAACAGATTCCTTCAACATAGTGCATTGGCTACCAAAATCAATAAAACAATCAAAACTCTGGTCATTCACCTTGGCTGACTTAAAATACTTTAAATCGTTATCGACTTGTTCAGATATACGTAAAACAGTCTTAGTATTAGGAGTTCCTTGCGTGGAACATTCACTAGATAAATGACCTACTTTATGGCAAGTGTCGCATTTCTTTATTGGATGTTTGCATTTAAAATATGGGTGACCTTCCTCACCACAATTATAACACTTAGGCGTGAACTTAGTGTCTGGGTTGTTCTGCATAGACTTATACAGCCTGGGTCGTCTGTTGTCAGAAGTGCTTGCTTGAGTTAGCGTTGAAATTCTATCAGGTTTCTTCATTATTTTTACATTTCTTAAGAAAACTAATAATTTATCCGGGTCTGTAAACTGTGCCGCCTCTGCGCTTGTCCTAACCGATCTATCTTCAATACCATGTAGAATACAGTCTATAGCATTTTTACCAGAAATTGAACATCTGTTTAGCAACACCATTTTCTCGTAAAAATATTCTTCTAACGAATCTCCGAATCGTGCTTTACTTGCAAGCATTTCTGTCAACAATTGACCATAATTTTGACTACTAGGGAACGCTAATTTAAGTTTACTTTGCCAATCAGGCCAAGAAAACATTAAACTCGGTAAACCTTGGTACCATTTTTGGGCTAATCCCACAAGTTTCGGCAATGCATAATGAATAATCTGCCGCTCCGACCAACCATAGATCAATGCACATTCATTAACTTTATTAATCCAATTATCTATTGTTTGATTTCGTTTAGATGGATCAAATTCAGGAATTACATTTAAAGCAGGATATCTATCATTACTGGTATCAGTTTTTATTGCACTAATTAATTCTTTGAATGTGTCTATTAAATTGGCCGGAGGAATAGAAGGAATGACGGGTAGCTCACCAGTAGGCAGGGAAGAATGTGGCTGATGTTGTTGCTCCTCGTTACTCCGTGCGTGCGAACGGCTGTCTCCCGCTGGGTGGGAAGGACTGCGGTGCAAACATCTGGATGCACTGCGCTGCAGTCGCCTCGACGTGCTGCGCTCCGATTGCCTCGATGCGCTGCGGTTCAGTCGTCTCGACGTGCTGCGGTCCACCCGCCTCGACGTGCTGGGGTAGACTCGCCTTGAAGCACTGCTCTCCCTCCGCCTTGAAGAGCTGCGTTGAATTTGCCTCGGCGTGTTGAGCTCCAACTGTCTGGATACGCTGCGTTCCATTCGTCCAGTTGGGGTACGTCGTGATGGGCTTCGCTGCAAATGCCGCGATGGACTGTGATCACGCCGCATTTGTTTTCGCTGTCGCCCACTACGATCTCTAGTTGGAGATCTGTCCCGTTTTCGAGACGATCGTTTTCTTTCCATTTTCTTCGCTAGAAAATAAACACAGTCTAAAAAGTAAAATGTTTAAACTAAACAAAAGGGAATTCGTTACAGTTACGTTATATTTATTCTTTATTCTATCTTAATACGACGAACAATAAGTAATAAATAAAAAAAAGTAACGTATACTAGTAATATATAAAAGCTTTTGTCATAATATCAAACAAATATAAAAAAAAAAATATATATAAGTATAGTTTAATTATTCGAAGAGAAAAATAATAAATTTAAAAAAAAAAATCATCGTTAAATAATAATAGAAATTAAAAAAATTAAACATACCGTTCTCCAATTTTATACAGGGCGCTGAGTCCAAATATCGAGTACTGGTTACCTCGATATTATCCCGCTTTCTGATTTGTAAGAAATAATACGATTTCCTGATATTTAAAACACTTTTATTCTGTATCAGTTCTATACTACACTTTTAGAACATGCGCTCGGTAGCGCTTCCAACAACCAACTGCCGTGATCGTGTCGTTACAACAATTCAAGTTATTTCATCGCCACCTGAGCGCCATCTATGCAAAGTAATCGGAAGTTGTACGACACGAGGACGGACATCCGTTTAACATAAATAATCTAGATTGTTTGTACACCTTGTTTAATATTACTAAAAATTAATAAAACATTTAATAATATAATAAGTTATTTAAAATTAATTTAATACAATATAATAATTTTCACATCATAACTTCCGTTTTACATTAATTCATCTAAGTGTTAATCTCAGTAGTAATTACATCAAAATTACCAAGACATTTAAATAAGTCTGTATTGGGTATTTTCATAATTGTTTACACATATCACAATTTAATTTTCTACCATAAATCTTGTTTTTTATTATTATTACTGTATTAAATTAAATTTAATATGAAATTAAATTGAGTTAATATAAATATTGAAAACTGTGTATTGATTTTAATTATTATTTTATTATAGTTGTATTAATTTAATATCGTCAATAATAAGAAACTACCATTTGAAACATATTTTCTTGATAGGTCCAACACCTTTGTTTACATTTTGGACACTTATAGAATAGAATGGTTAGAATCGGACTATAGAAATCAGTAATTTTATAAGGTAACCGGCACACCTGGCCGACCTCAGGTAGGAATCTAATCCCATCTGGGGTTGATTGCATGGCCATGGGTGGCAGTACTGTGGTGGTGACACTTACCATCAGGTGGACTGCACGCTCGTCTGCGACTTCAATCTCATCATCATCAACCCATTACTGTCCCACTGCTGGTCACGGGTCTTCTCTCAGAATGAGAAGGATTAGGCCATAGTCCACCGCGCTGGCCAGGTGCGTATTGGTAGACTTCACATACCTTTGATTTTTTTTTAATATAGATCTCTCAGGTGTGCAGGTTTCCGCACGGTGTTTTCCTTCACCGTTTTAAGCAAGTGATAATTAATTTCTAATACGCATTAACTTTGAAAAATCAGAGGTGCGAGCCTGGTATTTGAACCTCGGACCCCTCGTTCGAAAGGCCGAGTTTCTTAACCCTAGAGTGCTCGCGCTATGAGCATTTTGCCGTCCGCGGTCAAAAAATCCTATTATAATAAATACGGTGTATTTGTCGAGATCAAGCTTCCTAGTAGCTGCCCCCTCGTGCCTAACCTACTTATTTTAGAAATTAGAAGAAATTTACGGCGCAGGCGACCGCAGGAGGATGCGGTTATTGTTGGTGTGTCGCGTTTGGCGGCAAATTGCTAACTGCGCGACTACATTAATTTCACGTAAGTAAAATTAATGTGCCTGATCTTTTAGTATTGTTGAAATATTGTTATTTTTAGTTGTATATAATGTTATTTTGATGTAAACATCGTAACACCATTGATATTTATTGTGTTTTTGTGAATTATGGGCGATTTTCTATATTTTATTTTTTCTACTAACTAATATTTTTTAGGTAAGTGACACCGGAAAACTACAAGAAAATGAAGAAGTAACACGCACAAATATATATCCTCGGGTAAAGAAGGTATATGCGCAGTATGTCTATCAAAAACAAAAAAAGAAGAACCAAAAAAGGGTCCAATAGATGTGGACAGATACTGTGCAACGAACATTGTATGTGTATCTTTCCGGACTGTTTTGCTGAAATACATATCGAAGATACAGGAAAACGTTTAATTTTGATATTTAGTTTCATTTTTTATGTGTTAAGGTAAAGATATTGCAAAAAGTTAAAAAAAAGTACCCAAGATATACTAAAGCTTTTTTTTAAAATAATTACTAATTACAAAACTTTAGTAAATGATAATTTATGAAAGTCTATGTTTTATTCTATTCCTTTAAAATTATTAATGATTTATTTAACTAAAATTAGCAAAAATAAACATGTGCGGCAAAATGCTCACCACGCGAGCACTCACGTTTCATGGAAAGGCGCGACTACTCTAGGGTTAACCATAACATAACAAGCAATAATCTCTTAGTAAATTTTATTACTAGTGCTGTTTAACCCAAAAAATATCTCCTAGTATCATCCGTACATATAATAGTCAGACATGTTGCAATTTTATCAAAAAACTAAATAAAAACCATAAAAAGCTAGGACGGCGCACCCAATTGCAAACTGAAAGTCTATGTTTTTTGTCGTAAATATCTATTGTTTTTGCAATATTACAACGTTGATATAATCTGTTTCGTCAGTTGTAACACTGTTGTCAGCTCATTAATGTCCCACTGCTGGTCACGGGTCTCCAATTTCCTTTCAGAGTCATAGATTAGTAAAGATTACTCACTCCTAACAAGAAGTTTTGCCACGTCTCCGTGCTAAAATGTCCCTAAAATATTTGAAATATTTATTTATTTATTACGTAAATTACGCAGTAATAATTATTTATTCTTAAATTTTCTCTAAAAATGTTTTTTATTTGTCAATAATTCAAAAAAATGTCTTTTGTGGCTTTATTCCATTTCAAGGCGGCGAAGTATCTTTACTTATCAAAGCTCAGAGTAAAGAAGCTTATGATATAGTAGTATGTATGTAGTGCTGACCAAGTGTGGGTTGATAGACTTCACATACGTTTTACTGAGAATTCTTTAAAATAATTCGCCAAGTACGAGTCGAACATGGAGACTTCCGTATCACCAAATGTTCATTATATTTTACTTCTTTTTATAAGATTATCATATTAAAACATATTTTATTGCTCTTAGTATTATTTATTATTAGCTGACCAGGCAAACGTTGTGTTGCATTATAAATAAAAAAATGTTAAGGGTGAACAACCCTTATCATTTAGGGGTATGAAAAATAGATAGTAGCCGATTCTCAGCCTCACAATTTGGTGAAAATCGGTAAAGTCGTTTCGGAGGAGTACGGTAACTAACATTGTGACACGAGAATTTTATATATAAGATTATATAGTATATAAAATTATATAGTAGCAGTTATAGTATTAAAAAGATTGTAAAAGTTTTAACTGTCTTCCTAGTACGGTTTACGAATTAGATAGAAAAATGCCGAAAAATACTGGTTTGTTGTATGGAGACCTCCTTTAATATTCAACTTTATTTTATTTTTAGTATATGTTGTTATAGCGGCCACCGTTATGCATCCTCTGTAAAAATATCAAGTGTCTATCTATTACGGTTCCGGAGATAGAGCCCTGTGACAGACGGACAGACAGCGAAGTCTTAGTAATAGGGTTCCGTTATTACCCTTTGTGTACGGAACCCCAAAAAGTTCTCAATGGTATATTATGCAAGTTGGTTTCTTAAATCTATTGTTGCATACTATGCATTTGATCATGTGATGATCTTTAGCAAAGTTGTTGTGCATGAGCCCACGAAGGTTTCTGAGTTGGTACGACAAATTTTCGACAGATGGCGCCACTGTCATTCCAATGAAGGTACAAATTTTCAGTTATGTGTATGCCATGTTATATTTTTGTACCGCGGGCAAAGCGGTTATAACTAGTTTTTCATAAAGAATGGCTAAAAAGAACTAAAACTACATAATAACGTGAAGGCCGGATTTATTTAGCAGGTTTTATCCATAAAGCCCAGGAATACGAAAAACGAAAAAATCAATGAAAAGAATTCCCCCGTTTACATTTTTTTGGGTTATAAATATGAACAGGAAAATGGCTGCTATTGGTGTATCATTCAGAATCAAATTCTTTTCAAATCTATTTCAACTGTAGACTCAATTGATTTGAGCATTTTTGAGAAATAGAAATAATTTGTTCTAATAAAAATGTACTTACTTGTCGCTCGTACGTCATAGAATTACTGTTATTTGGGATTACATTGTTACCATGCTTTTATTAGTTTGACATGTATGTATGTATGTAACGGAATCACTCCATTTTTAAGCACTTTGAACGGTCCGATTGATTTAAAATTTTAAAACGCTTATGAAGAACCGATGACAATACACGATTTTAATAATTCTATCCCATCCTCATCAGGATCGTCAGGAATCAGGATTAACAATTTTCCTTGTGCGATTATAGCGTGGTTTATTCGTTTTTAAACTATTATATTATTAGTATCACAAATTTTGTTACGGTAGAACTGTTCGGGTGTCGATTCTGAGCTTCTGGAGGCCAAAACGCCTCACAAATGTCTGCCTTGAAATGCCGCGTTCAGAACTACAGGCATTGAACACATCAGACTGTTTACAGTTTGAAGGTGGTAGAACCCTTTGTGGTTCAATTTCGGCGGCACCACCGCCACACCTATTTCTGTTATAACAGTAGTGTTAAGCGCTGCTGTGTTCTGGTTTGTAGGGTGTGGTAAGGGTGACATACTTTTCCGAGGCGTTCCAACTTAGTCCTCAGGGGTAGCGGCGCATCTGTGGCCGCCCTCAAGTAGGAATATCTAATCTTATCTGGTGTTGATTACAGATGTCCATGGGCGGCAGTAGTCACTTACCATCAGGTGGACTGCATGCTCGTCTGCTACTTCTATATTATATAAAAAAAGAATAATGCTTCCAAATCTTTACCGTTAGAGTCATATCCGACGATGACGATGTCGGTCACATTCAGCCCGTCCACCGTCAGGTCGTTCCAGACCGCCAGAGCTCTCGTGAGAGCCAGCGGCCGCAGCGGCACCAGGATGCCAGCTGGCGGTCGGAGCCAGGAGTCCTCGAGCCAGCTCTTGAGCGTCGAGCTCTTGCTGAGAGCTGGCGTGGGGCGGGGCTTCTCGTAGCTCCGCTTGTCTGCTGATTGGGTGTCGTCGGCTGTGGAAGAAGTGGTTGTTAGCTCTTGCGAAATTGTTGTGTTTTGTGTGTCATATTACTTTTCATCTTTTTGTTCTTATCTGTTTTTGTAATTATTCATCCTGTATTCAGCCAATATGTCTTAAAAAATCTTGAATACGTATAGCTATATTTCTGCCTAGTAAGAGCAGTACTTTGCTACTTATTTGGGGCTAACTGCTACACCACACAAGATACTATCATTTGGCGACCCAAGAGGGGAATATTTACGAGTATGTGTTGATCTCGACACCGTCATAATAAGTACCCATATCTTAATTGCGGTGTGTCAATTGCACATAAATCTCAATTAATATAGTTGAAAAACATATCTCTATTTCAAAATTCTAATTCTAATTCAAATCTCGAATTCTTGAAAAAATTAATTCTATTTTAAAATTCTAATTCTGTTTCAAAATTGCGTTTTTTTTATTTTAATTCAAAACTCGAATTCTATAAAAAAATCTAATTATATTTTAAAATGATTATTCTGTTTAAATATTTAATTCTGTTTCAAAATTGCTATTGTAATTCTAATTCTTAACTCGAATTGTATTAAAAAAATCGAATTATATTTTAAAATTATGATTCTGTTTAAATATTTAATTCTGTTCCAAAATTGTTGAAATTCGAAAATATTATTCCATTTCAAAATTTACAATTTTCAATCTTTGCTAGGTAAAACCTTAAATTCAGATTGATTTTAATAACCACACAAGGTACTGTTACTTGGCGATAAGAGAGGAGGGATATATGTTGATCTCGACACCGTCATAATAAGTACCCACGTCTTAATTGCGGTGTGTAAATTGCACATAAATCGCAAATTAAATAATTCAAAAAAACATTTCTATTTCTAAACTCGATTTCTATAAAAAATCGAATTCTATTTTTAAATTCTAATTCTTTTAAACATTTAATTATGGTTCTAAATTGTCGTTGTAATTTAAAATTCTAACTCTATTTAAAAATTATCTTATAGTCTGATCTTTGTTAGGATAAACATTGGATAGATCGATTACTAATCACGAGGCTAAGATAACTCAAGGTACTGTCACTTGGCGATACATGTTGATCTCGACACCGTCATAATAAGTACCCACGTCTTAATTGCGGTGTGTAAATTGCACATAAATCATGTAGAAAGTGTGCACGGTATGCGGTGACGTAAAGCTAATCGCTGGTTTAGTGCCGATTGCAGAACGTGGCTTTTTTTCTATGGGATTTTGATGTTCTCATACGCATGGTAGTAATTCGTGTAAATTATCATAGTCGTAGAACAAAGTCGGATTTAACAAATACCAAACTTTACAGGGCGGCCATTTCAAGCTATTTACAAACGTCATTTACTATGAGAGCATTTAAATCCGACTGATTAATTTGAAAACTAAAATACATAGATTGTTTTCTGTAATGCAGTAATTACTCGTATTTAGACAATATGTTATCCAAATATGATAAAAAGTGAATTTCGCATTTTTGTCAAATCCGTCTTTATTCTACGACTATGACGATATATAGGTAACGCAGTCCGCGCTTATTCATTATCCGTGATGTTTCATATTAATTGATTTTTGCAATTAATTAAATAATTTGCGCACCAATGATCGAAATATGACAATTTCCGCTAGTAAGCAGAAATTGTTAAAATTCTTATTCTATTTCGGAAATGTAACCCTATTTCAGAATTCTAATTGTATTCCAAAATTGTAATTCAAGAAATTGTTAAATTTCGATCTGTGGCAAGCAAAAAAATAGATAGAAAAACACTAAACAAGTTTAAGCATAGTTCTTCTGTAACTTAATTTTTTTTCTGTAAAATTGCGGCCAACTTCATGATGTCGATTTTATATGTCGTTGTCATAGATTAGTAAAGATACTTCGCCGCCTTGAAATTGAATGAAGCCACAAACGGCTTGTTAGTAAGTTCTTTTTTTGAATTCTTGACAAATAAAAACATTTTTAGAGAAAATTTACGAATAAATAACTATTATTCGTCGTTGTATTAAAAAACATTTATTAATTTTCCCAATTGTTTCAACGTATATTTTTAAAAACTAAGGGCTAAACAACCCCTAAGTAACCTACTCTCAGTCTTAGGGCTCCTCTGTCCGCCTGTCTCGTCTTCCTCGGCCTTCGGGGAGGCCTCCAGGCTCTCATCCGGTACCGAGGTAGACCGGTCAGTGGTTTGTGGAGTTGATAGTTGGCTCGGGGTGGTTTCAGCCTGGAATATAAATGGTATTTGTTGAGTAAATGGTAAAGTGATGTGGTGCCCTCAAATCTTCAATATCTGTCTCATAATATCAGTGTTAAGCGCTGCTGTGTTCTGGTTTGAAGTGTGATAAGAGACGTACTTATCCGAGGCGTTCCAGTAGTCCTCGGGGTTAGCGGCGCATCTGTGACCGACCTCAGGTAGGAATATCTAATCCTATCTGGGGTTGAATACATATGTTCATTGGCGGCAGTAGCCACTTTCTATCACGTGGACTCCGTACTGGTTTGCTACTATCAATATCCATATTTTAAAAAAAAACGTAGTCAAATGGATGGTTATACCCGAAATACTAAAAGTATGTCTCCCTTACCACACTTCAAACCAGAACACCGCAGCGCTTAACACTGCTGTTGTAATAGACAGGTGTGGCGGTGGTGCCGCCGGAGTCGAACCACAGGGTTTTACCACCTTCAAAATCTTAGAAGGAAATTAAGAATTTAGTGGAATACATTTGGAAGCTCCACGTCAGTCATCTGGTAATTCCGTACATCTCTGAGTGCTTCAAAAAAATTATATTATTGATAGATATAACTTTCCTGTTAATAACATCTTCATTATGAATTTTAACTTTTTTCAAAGGAAGGAAAATTTGTGATATATCTTTTTATTTTCTTTTTTTATGCATCAAAAAATCGGCATTATAAAAAAGTGATTTGATTTTATTTGATTTGAAATAATTAATGTTAAATAAATAATCATATCATTAGTTATTCATCCCGTATAAATATTTGTATCTTCAAATTTTTTTAAATTTAGGAATAATTATCACAATTGCGGCTGTGTTTCGTTTCCGGCACCACCACCGCCACACCTATTTCTGTTATAACAGCAGTGTTAAGCGTTGCTGTACTACGCTTTGAAAAGTGTCTTCAAGGAGGTAGTATCCGAGGCGTTCCCACACTCTTTAGAACTATTTAAGAGATGCAAGTGTAGATTTCACGGTCTTCTAACAGGTCCAATTCAAAAAATATTTTTTTTTTAAATACTGTCTCATCGGAAATCGAACCCGCAACCCTCGTGATCAACTTGTTTGGCAAGGTTTGCCGAGTTCCGCCATAGATTAGTAAAGATACTTCGCCGCCTTGAAATTGAATGAAGCCGCAAATGGCTTATTATAGTAAGTTCTTTTATTGAATTCTCGACAAATAAATACATTTTTAGAGAAAATTTACGAATAAATAATTACTGCGTAATTTACATAATAAGTAAATAATTATTTCAAATATTTTAGGGACATTTTAGCACGGAGACGTGGCAAAACTTTTTTACGCAACTATTTCAATTCTCAAAACTGGGTACATTTTCGTGTAAGGAGTGAGTAATCTTTACTAATCTATGAGTTCTGCACACATTTTCTATAGATATCTCATGCGTATATGCATAGTAAACCTATACATATACGCTCTCGATGTTCTACCCTGATAAGATGTTTTTTCAACAGACCGTCTCCTTAGAGATCGATCCCGGAACCCTCGTGACCAACCATCGCTGAGCTGCAAAATAGACAAATTTCAAGTGAAGCTCTCAAATATTGTCTCGCCGGGTATCAAACCCGGACCCTCATGACTAACCAACCACACAGCAGGAAAACCAAAATTCAAGTCTCTCATAACACAGCTTCTATATCCTCCATCGTTTGTATAACAAAAACAATGTACATCACTCCTGAACCATAATATAAATCACTTACCGACACATTGTAGTCGCGGTTAGAATAGACATCCTCTACTTTCCTATAAACATTATTGTCTATGGTCGTAACGTCTGTTGTCTCTGCGTCTATCTCTCTATCTGTATCGTTGGCTCTTTTATCTATGTCCATTTTGTTTTCATTGTTTTCAGACTGTGTGTCGATAGATTCGTTTTTCAAACCCAAAGCTTCTGGGATAGCTTCAGCTTCAGTAGTGAAATACACTTCGGTAGTATACTTAGTAACGTCCCTTTGGTCGATAGCAGTAGGATTAACTATTTCAACGTCATATTCTCTATCCTCTTTCGATTCTAGATCGAATACTTTCTCTGGTTCGATGTTTCGACTCGGATCGTCTTCGTCGAAGTCAGGTGACTCTGGGCCTCTGACGTCACTACCACCGCGTAGCAAATGATCAACGTTGATCAGTCCATCCATGTCATTCTCACGCACACTGTCACAGTTCATACACTGGATGAAACACAACACTAAAGTTAATACAGTTTTGGAAGCCATTTTGGTTTTTAACACACACACATTATTAACTTAAGTTGATGATGTTTTTTGTTGTTGCTGTTGTTGTCTTTGGGAGTTTGTTGTTCTGTTGTTGCTGTTTTGTTCTGTTATCTGTAATGAAAACAAAGGTAAATTAAATTTTGTATTTTTTTATTTTAATTCTGATTAAGTGAGTTTGTCGTCAACCCATGATTGTCCCACTGCTGGGCACGGGTCTCCTCTCAGAATGAGAAGGATTAGGCCATAGTCCACCGCGCTGGCCAAGTGCGTGTTGGTAGACTGCACATACCTTATGGAGCTTTATTTAAGATCTAAGAATGCAGAATTGAGCAATTGTTAATGAATCTCTAATACGGACATAACTTTGAGAAATCAAATGTGCGTGCCTGGGTTCGAACCTCGGCCCTCTCGATCGAAAGGCCCAGTTGCGACGCGACTTCTAGGTGGCCACTGATCGCTTGTATTTATGTCTTAATCTATTTCCATTTTTATCTAGACTTATATTGATTTCCGGTTGATTAGTTAATTAAAAACAATTTTATTATATGCTATTAGATTTGTTATATAAATAATAATTAAATCGGTATGAATATGCTGTGGTGATGACCACAAATTACAATAATTATGTGTAAAAATAAGAACTGTGTAATAAATGACATTTTTATGGATAGCCTTGTTGACAATTGTAAATTTATTATATTTCCTAGCTGACCCGGCAAACGTTGTGTTGCCATATAAATAAAAAAAGTGTGTGTGTGTGTGTCAGCTACGACGCACGATTGGAGTTTACTCCTTACGAACGATAATTATGATATATATCGAATAGAAGAAAAGGGTATATGAACGCATCTGCTAAAATGATAAGAGAAACAAACATATATCTGTAATTATTCGGATTATTTATATTACTTCAATAATGCGTATTACATAAAGTATGTTACAAAATAATATAAATAATAAAAACATTAAAACTTGATGGTTAGGTTGCTGTTTATGTACGTTGTATATAAATGTATACAATAGATGCTACTATATGCATTTATTATACAGCATGCATACCCTGTACTCGGCAGCAGTATACAAGTTGTGGCAGAACTTCGTAATACGCAGGCGCGCAACACACACGTACAAACATACGCACGCATTCAACTCTCAGACTGGAGGTAGTGAACTATACAGTGAGACTACGAAGTATCGCGCAAAGAGGAGACCCCGAGAATGAGATACGCTGTGTAATGTATTCCATCTCATTCTTTTACACGTTCAATCCTACCGATACATATGTTTGTCTCTTTCTACGTTACGCCTCAACTTTTCGTGTTACACTTGATTTTACTCCTCATAAAATTTCCGTACCGGGCCTTATAACTCAAATCGTTTCTTAAGGAGTAAACTCCAAAAAAATGTTAAGGGTGAACAACCCTTATCACTTAGGGGTATGAAAAATAGATAGTAGCCGATTCTCAAATCTTAGCATTATAATGGTTGCGAACGGGTCGATGTGTTCGATGTCTGATATAAATTACTTATATATAAACGTTGTTCATGCCTATAAGGCTATACGAGCCTTATGAAAGTTCCGTACTATATAATGTATTGTGTGTTGCTGTTGGCATGTAAATCTTATATATAAAATTCTCGTGTCACAATATTAGTTACCGTACTCCTCCGTAACGGCTTTACCGATTTTCACCAAATTTTATATGCATATTCAGTAGGTCTGAGAATCGGCTACTATATATTTTTAATACCCCTAAATGATAAGGGTTGTTTACCCTTAACATTTTTTTATTTATATGGCAACACAACGTTTGCCGGATCGGCTAGTAAATAAATAAATTAATAAAAAATCACTCAGCACGTAACAGACTAAAGTAGGTAGCGATGTGTCCGTATAATAAAGTGCGGTTAATTTGTTTGTATGTAAATGTTGTATGCTACTGGTTTATTCTTAACAAAACCGGTCCGTGCAGGTGGTGAGGAAGCGAACCTCATTGTTGACTGATTGTATAAGTTTATAGGGTGGGGAACAGACGGGACAAATACCTTTTTTATAATACAGGAGTAGCAGACGAGCATGCAGTCCACCTGATGGTAAGTGGCTACTGCCGCCCATGGACATCTGTAATCAACCCCAGATAGGATTAGATATTCCTACCTGAGGTCGGCCACAGATGCGCCGCTACCCCTGAGGACTGAGCTGGAACGCCTCGGAAAAGTCTGTCTCCCTTACCACACCCTTCAAACCGGAACACAGCAGCGCCTAACACTGCGGTTATTAGGTAGAAATAGGTGTGGCGGTGGTGCCGCCGGAGTCGAACCACAAAGGGTTCTACCACTTTCAAGGTTTCCGCACTCAAATAGTTAAAACGGAACCCTATTAATAAAACTAAGGTTGTTTGTCCACCGCACCGTCACCGAGCCGATACCGAGAATGAGATTATTCTGGAGCCGATTTTATGTTTGTCGATAGTTTGTCCACTGCGACCGATATCGCCGGTTTATTTTGTTCCAGCTTTTACGCGTGTGACGGGAGTGTATGGACAAGTTACAATGTGTTTTATATTGCCGGCACATCGGCCCGTCAAAAACTCGGTGTCGATCTAGCGGTCACGCCGATCTACTTGAAATATCGGCGGCCGGGATGTCGGTGCTCAGATGACGGGCGTACGGTGGACAAGCTGCTATAGTAAATGTATGTACGCTACTTCGGCGCCGTCTTAATTATCAAAATTACAGTATGTGTAACAATGGCCGCTATAACAATAAATACTAAAACTAAATATAACGCAAATAATTGGGGGTCTGCATACAAAAAACTGCTATTTTTTGGCCTCTGACGCTTTATTTATTGAACCGTAATATGAATTATCACAATGAATCTACTACTAATACTACTACTACTACTACTACTAGCGGTACAACTACTGCTGTATTCTGGTTTGAAGAGTGTGGTAAGGGAGACATACTCATCCGATGCATACCAGCTTAGTCCTCAGGTGTAGCATCTGTGGCCGGACTAAGGTAGGTATCTAATCTTATCCGGGATTGATTACAGATGGCCATACGACAGTAGCCACTTACCATCAGGTGGACTGCATCATCGTTTGTTACTTCATTATAAAAAAAAACAAATAGGTGCTGGTGGTACCTCCGAAGTCTAACTACAAAGTGTTCTACCACCTCAATATATAGAAAAATAATTGCAATGTTTACTTAATACTAGCTGTGCCCCGGTCCCCGCGGTTTCACCCGCGTCAGAAAGAAAAGCGCGGGGTCTAAAAGCAAACAGCTAGTTCTAAAATATAAGTAGCCTAAGTTACTCCTTATTACATCAGCTACCTGCAATAAAAGTCCTGTCAAAATCGGTTCAGCCATTTCAGAGATTAGCCAGAACAAACAGACAGACGAACAGACAAAAATTGTAAAAAATGTTATTTTGGTGTATGTGTACCGTATGTATATTCATATGCATGTAGTAAAAAGTGATTATTTCAATATTAAAAACAGACACTCCAATTTTATTTATATGTATAGATAAATGCTCAAAAAAAAATAATGAGTCCAAAAAATTGTATTTCAAAAAGGACCACCCCGTGTAGATGATAAGTGTAATTTCTAAAGAAATGAAAATCAGAAATCAATTTCAGATTTGAATGGTGGTCGCTCACCGTCAATATAATCCGCAATCGTTACCGTCCGATGTGGGTATTTATTCACTCGAAGCAAAAAGATAAAAGAAAAGAAAAGGTAAGGAAAGAATGAAAAAAGATAGGAATTTGGCTTCATCGCGCTACGTGTGCACGTGCTCGATTAAGGTTCTTGTTCGATTTTTGAAAAAAATATTTGAGTCGGTTGTGGATGGGTTCCGTGGAATATTATTTTGTTTAAGTGAACTGTGTGTAAAAGCAGTGATAGCCTAGTGGTTAAGAAACTCGGCCTCTTGATCGAGGGGTCCGAGGTTCAAATCCCAGACTCAGATTTTTCAGTTATGTGCGTATTAGGAATTTATTATCACTTGCTTAAGTGACGAAGGATAACATCGTGAGGGAACCTGCATATCGGAAGAATTAAAAAAAAATCAAAGGTATGGTAAGGTGAAGTCTACCAATACGCACTTGGCCAGCGCGGTGGACTAAGGCTTAATCTGTCTCATTCTGAGATTAGACCTGTGCCCAGCACTGCCCAGCAGTGGGACAGTAATGGGTCGACGACAGTGACCCTCGTGTCTTATCTATCACTTGTCTATCAGAACTTGTTTTAGAACTCTCAGGTGCATAGGCTTTATCGCGATGTTTTCCTTCACCGTTTAAGCAATATATAATTTGTAAAGCAAATAACTTTAAAAATCGGAGAATTAAAAAATTAAAAAATCTTAAAAACACTGAAAAATAATCTTGCTTTAGTCCAACCATCAAAGTTTATTGGCATTTTACAACGAAGATAATTTTCAAAAAAATATTTTTTATAGTTCTGAAATAATGAAGGGATTTTGTGATTTCCTATGGACCCCTAAATAACTGGAAGACCCTAAAAACCACATTCTGACATAATGACTGCAGCCTCTTGTATTTGTGGATACGTAACATATAATTATATATACGGATGTCGAAGGTATGACGTCATATTTTGGTTTTTGATTCTGGTAATGGAGTAGTGAGTAGTTTTGAAAAGGATATTTGCGACCACCATATACCATGATATACCACCGCCATACTCCGGCGGCACCATCGCCACACGTATTTCTGCCTCATATCAGCAGTGTTAAGCGCTGCTGTGTTCTGGTTTGAAGGGTGTGGTAAGGGAGACATTTTTTTTCACCGTCGCCAATGCATCGCCGACTTTGCAGGAGAAGCTTTTTGCCCTTTGCACCCCTCTTGAAGAGCCCCATGTCATAGCGCCCAATACTTCAGGAGGAAGTTCATTCCACATTTTGCACGTACGCGGCAAAAATGACCGTGCAAACCGAACCGTGGAGGACCGCCACGGGTCCAGTTGATGTGGATGGAACTTCATCCTTCGGCGAGTTGTACGATGACGCAAGGGTGACGAAGGCACCAGATCATACTTTCCCGAGGCGTTCCAGCTTAGTCCTCAGGGGTAACGGCGGCTCTGTGGCCAAACTCAGGTAGGAATCTAACCTTTTCAGGGTTTAATTACAAATGTGCATTGACGGCAGTAGCCACTTACCATCAGCTGGACTGCGTGCTCGTCTGCTACTCCTATGTTATGTGAAACGGGGACCTTCTTGGTCCTATATGGATTTGGTTTCAAATGTTCTTACGGCAGTGACTTGCCATCAGATGGATTAAACAGGCATCTCCGTCACACCTATTTACAGAAGGCATTCCAACTTAGTCCTCAGGGGTAGCAAGGTAGGTAGGATTAGGGGTAGCAACGCAGGTAGAATAAGGGGTAGCAATGCAGGTACGACTTTAAATTAGTCCTGAACGTTAACAACGCTGACCGACCTCAGATAGAATTCTACTCCTATCTGGGATTACACATTACAGTGTACATCACGTGGCCTGCATTCTCGTTTACCATTTATAAGAAAAGTTAACCTTAATTCACTTCGACTCCGCGTAGTTCGCAATCCGAGCAATACGTTTGGCAACAAAAAACCATGGAGTTTACTTAAACTTTAAACTTTTCCCAAGGCACATGGTTGCGTTGCGCGTAGGGTTGCCGACCCCAATATAATATTGTATTTACCTACTATTTTTTGGATCTATGTAGATACTATATAGAAACGATCATAGTTTAGCATTTAAAACCTGGCTTCTCAGTCGGGGGGTCGGAGGTTCGAGTCCCCGGCATTTCTATTACCTCGGATTTTACAATAAAAATGCGCGTATTAGAAATTGATTATCACTTGCTTAAAAGATGAAGGAAAATATCTTGAGGAAACCTTCACGCGAGACAGTCTTAAAAAAGTTCCTAAAGGTATGTGAAGTCTACCAGTTTGCACTTGACCAGCGCGGTGGACTATGGCCTAATCCTTCTCACTTCGAGAGGTACCCGCGCCCAGCAATGGGACAGTAATACGTATTATAGATTGTTAAATAATATTTTCTATATAAATATAAATATACTAGCTGACCCGGCAAACGTTGTGCTGCCATATAAATAAAAAAATGTTAAGGGTGAACAACTTATCACTTAGGGGTATGAAAAGTAGATAGTAGCCGATTCTCAGGCCTACTGAATATGCATATAAAATTTGGTAAAAATCAAAAGCCGTTTCGGAGGAATACGGTAACTAACATTGTGACACGAGAATTTTATATACAAATTTTACTATATAGTACTCAAAAATATGTCGGCGAAGTAACGTTGGCAACCCTAGTTACGCAACACAAATAAAGCCATCGGTGATTAACCAACAGACGGACATACTGTACGTTTCACAATCGACATGTGTATGTATATATAAAAGTGGTGTTTGTCTGTTTGAATGTCATGCGTAAAATTGCTGATTTTTTGTGGAATTGAAGGAATAGACAAGTATGCGGTCTAACTGATGGTAGCCACTGTCGTATGAACATCTGTAATCGACCCCAGATAGGATTAGATTCCTACTTGAGGTCGGCCACAGATGCGCCGCTACCCCTGAGGATTAAGTTGGAACGTCTTCGATAAGAATGTCTTCCTTACTACATCTCTAACCAGAACACAGCAGCGCTTAACACTGCTGTTTTTTAGTTGCTGTTTTCTGTTATAACATCAGTGTTAAGCGCTGCTGTGTTCTGGTTTGAAGTGTGGTAAGAGACATACTTATCCATGGCGTTCCAGCTTAGTCCTCAGGGGTAACAACGCTGTGGCCGAATTCAGGTAAGAATCTAATCTTAACTGGGGTTGATCACAGATGCCCATACGACAGTAGGTTACCATCAGGTGGACTGCATGCTCGTCTGCTACTCCTATATTATAAAAATGTGGTGAAACCGCCCGTTATGCCTAGTGCGTTTATATTTATATGTTTGCGCGGGTCGGCCGGTTTTCGCGGTGGTCATGTGGTAGGTATCATTGGGTTCGTATGGTCATGATTACGTCATGTAGGGGAGACGGGTTCTGATATGTGATATCTTGGATTGGGGATAGGGTCATGTAGTTTATTGTGTTATATGTTTTATTTATGGTAGGGGTACATTTTTTTTTTTTATAATTTAGATGTTTTAAAATCATGTAGTCTACCTGATGGTAATTTCTAGCATAAAACTGAATGTACCAGAAGTCGAACAGAGATACGCTGCCACTAACAGCAGCACACACACACACAACAGTGTTAAGCGCAGTGTGTTCAACAGCAGTGTTAAGCGCTGCTGTGTTCAGGTTTGAAGAGTATGGTAAGGGAGACAAACTTTTCCGAGGCGTTCCAGCTTAGTCCTCAGGGGTAGCGGCGCATCTGTGGCCGACCTCAGGTAGGAATATCTAATCCTATCTGGGGTTGATTACAGATGTCCATGGGCGGCAGTAGCCACTTACCATCAGGTGGACTGCATGCTCGTCTGCTACTCTTATATTATAAAAAAAAAAAAACTTCGACCACTGTTACTGAGGTTCGACGACTGCGGAAGTTTTTTTTACAATGAAGGACTGAGGACTAAATTGGAATGCCTCGGATTAGTATGTATCACCTACCACACCCTTTAAACAGAGCAGCGCTGAATACCATTGTTAGGCATTAAGCAGAAATAGGTGTGGCGTTGGTGTCTCAAAAGTTGAACTCATAGAGGGTTCTACCACCTTTACGAGTGTCGTTGCCTATTTTAGCAACTGCGCAGACTATCGCAGTCGCGGACTGTCGCTAGTGTGTTAATGCCCTTAAATCAATATTATTTTTTTAAGATCTAAGCGTACAACTTTTTTTCTTTTCAAATAACGTAGCGTTTTCAGGCCAAGGTTGCTCGCTCGCTTAATTACCTATCGTGTTTGTTATTGTAATGTTTGACAATATGTCCGAATTGATTGGGTAGGTGCTTGTGACGCAATAGGCCTTACTGTGTTCATATTACACGTATTATCAGCCGCTGGATGTGAGCAAATTTGTATTAAGTTAATGATGAAGGTGGTTCGACTCCGGCGGCACCACCGCCACATCTGTTTCTGTTATAACAGCAGTGTAAAGCGCTGCTGTGTTCCGGTTTGAAGTGTGGTAAGGGAGACATACTTCTCCGAGGCATTCCAGCTTAGTCCTCAGGGGTAGCGGCGCATCTGTCGGTCGACCGTAGGTAGGAATACCTAATCCTGTATTTATGTGGCACTCATGATACAAGAAAAAATCTCGGTTTAGGGCTACGAGTGTTGAAAGCGTCATTATAAAGTGAACTTTTGTTCAACTCTGTTATTACGGAACAAACAAACATACACATTGAAATACACATACATTATTTCACATACTAGTTTCAATTCAAGGAATTTGATCTTCATCTAATGTTCGAACATAACCTCTACAAGATCAAACACATCTCCCGCTGTGCATACAAAATGGCGTCCTTGAGTGAATTTCAATCTATATTCTGGTCGCGAACGGGGTATCTTTAGAGCTTTGTACGAGTGCTTTATATGTGGGGGCCCCGCTTTTAGTGGGGCCCCTTTTCCTTAGGGCCCTATCATAAATCTTTAATCGTATATAACTCTTTATCCCTTGCTGGTGTGCCTATTCAGACACTCAGGGCATTTAGGGGCCTTAGTTCAAGAGCCAGTGCGAGATTTGTGGACCCCAGTCTAAATAAAGTAGCAGTGTTAAACGCTGCTGTGTTCCGTTTTGAAGGGTGTGGTAAGGGAGACATACTTTTCCGAAGCGTTCCAGCTTAGTCCTCAGGGGTAGCGGCGCATCTGTGGCCGACCTCAGGTAGGAATATCTAATCCTATCTGGGGTTGATTGCAAATGTCCATGGGCGGCAGTAGCCACTTACCATCAGGTGGACTGCATGCTCGTCTGATACTCCTATATTATAAAAATAAATAAATAAATAAGAACTCCATTAGCTACATGATGTATTACATATTATACTTAGATTCGAAGTCTCAATAAATCATTTTTTTAACATATTTGTGTGCACAAACTATGCAGGCTTGTAATTATTAATAAATAAAATAAATAATGCTTTCTACGAAATGGCATTTATGGAATTTAATCTTAATATGAACATTACGTCTACAAGATCAAAAGACATCTCGTGATGTGCATACAAAGCCATGACCTTGAGTGTCGTTCAATCAGTATGCTGGTCACAATCGCGGTATCTTTAGAACTTTGTACGTAGAGAATACACTGTTGGGGCCCCCAGCTTAAGGGGCCCCCAGTTCCTTGGGTAACCTAGGTTCATTTGTGTTTCATACTTTTCTGGTTAACTTTTACGAGTTTGTTGGAACACCTATCCAATGGCTTTAAGTACTTAGGTGCCCCAAATTGAGGATGAGAGTGTCATGATTTCCAACTTAGTAGGGTAATTAGTTACTCAGCTTAATATAACTGTGCTGACAGCGAGTGTAGTATTTTTTAGAACATATGTAGTAACATTTTACCTGCTATTGGGGCCTTGGATTTTAAGGGGCCCCAATCTTTTGGGCCCTCAATTTATCAGCACCTCCCGATTCCGACTCTATACAGTATTACTAAATATTGTATAATTGGTTTTTCTTTGCAACTTTACGACAGAACTAAATACATTTGCGGTTTATCGGGGAAAAACAGTTGTTAAATACTAAGTGAGCAAGTTTAATACTCCCGGAAAGATACATGCGTGCATACACAAACAGGGATGCCCTTGACATCTGTGGGTTTTGTTGACCGAAATAAGATGTGACTCTTTGGACGATCACCTTCATCGGGACCTGTGGTAAACGTTGAATTGTAGGTCTTACCTACGTGACGTAAGAATTAAGCTTTATGCCTTCTCCGTGCGACGATAATATAGGAGTAGCAGACGAGCATGCAGTCCATCTGATGGTAAGTGGCTACTGCCGCCCATGGACATCTGTAATCAACACCAGATAGGATTAGATATCCTACCTGAGGTCGGCCACAGATGCGCCGCTACCCCCGAGGACTAAGCTGGAACGCCTCGGAAAAGTCAGTCTCCCTTACCACACCCTTCAAAACAGAACACAGCAGCTTCTAACACTGCTGTTATAAGGCAGAAATAGGATTTATGTATGTGCGTAACAGCACATAGTCTGTAAAATGCCTAGGCATTTAATCAAGCGTCGGTTTTAACCATCCGCCTACCACACGGCTTGGAATAGTATATATGACATGTTGACAAATATCGTATATGCCGACATTGTGATAAAATAAATATATTATGTAATTTGTATATACAAAATAAATATTTTGCACATACATTACGCCAAGTTGACAACCGGATGCGTTAGGAAGGACATTTAACTTGTTTATAAATGGAGAATGTGTACCAAAATGGCGTTTTTTGTATACCTCTCTCGCTCACGCATTATCAAGGAGGAATAAGAGGGGGATATAAACAACGTGGTTTTGAATTTCAACCTTAATTGGAACGAGTTATAAATATTTGCATATTAAAGGTAGTGGAATTCTCCGTCGTTTCATGTGTTTACTTTTTCCGTTTTGTTGAAGTTAAGTAGCTAATGAGCTTACAGTTGATTTGATATAAGAACTCATCTAAGGCTATATGGATTTTCAAAATTTCATTGAAGACAGTTTCAGAGATTTATCGTCAACCAATTACTTTCACACGATTGGTGTCTCCTGTCGAAGTTAAAGCGATCTAGGCCATAGGACATCGCGTAGGCCTAATGCGAATTGGTAGACTTTACTGATGGTAAGTGGCTACTGCCGCCCGTGAACATCTGTAATCAACCCCAGATGGGATTAAATATTCCTGCCTGAGCTCGGCCACAGATGCGCCGCTACCCCTGAGGACTAAGCTGGAACGAATCGGAAAAGTATGTCTCTCTTACCACACCCTTCCAATATTCCAATAGCAAAGGAGGATGTTGTCGTGATGGTATGTGGTTACTGCCGCCGATGTACATCTGAGATCAAGCCCAGATAAGATTACGAGTCCTACTTGGTCGACCACAGATGCGCCGCTACCTTTGAAGACTTAGTTGGAACGCCTAGGATAAGTCTCCCTTACCACGCTTCAAACCACAAACAGCAGCGCTTAACACTGCTGATATAACAGAAATAGGTGTGGCGGTGGTGCCACCGGAGTCGAACCACAAAAGGTTCTACCACCTTCAAAATTATCCATATGTAGTTGGTTATGCGTCCATACGGCATTGACCTTACCATCCGTGGGACTGCAAGCTTTTGATACAAAATCATGCGAAAACTGGATTATTTTATTTATTTTTAGTACATAGATAGTAGATAGTAGAATTTAATGTGTAGGAACCAGTTTTGTTTATTTGTCACGTGTATAATGTACATGATGAGTTTTGAGAAAACAGGCTTATGATGTCCTTGACTTGTGTCCTACCAGAAATATTAGAGCAAAATACTAAAAAATCTTGTATTAGGACATTATACTGCCAAAATTATAGTATTTGCAAATATAGTCATTTTTGGAAGTATTGAGCAATTTGAGTAGTGATATACTAGTGGTCAAAAATTGTCCTCTCTGTCTGGAGGTTTGAATCCCAGGCATACAATTCAGATTTTCCAAATGTATCGTATTAAAAATTAATTATCACTTGCTTTAACGGTAAAGGAAAACAGTAAGGAAAACCTGCATACATGATGAGATCGTAAAAAGTTCTCTAAGGTATGTGAAGTCTTCCAATTCGCACATGGCCAGAGCAGTGCAATAACACATACGAGAGCGCCTTGTGGTTTCACTTTAATGCATTTAAAAAACACATGTTCTGGAGATTTTATGGGTTTTAATTATATGACGCGGAAGTATAATCCTTTTTTTTAAATAAAAATAGCCTTAGTAACTAATCAGCTAACTGTACAGTCGGAACGAACAGTACAAAATTATTCATTGATTTTTGATATAAGCACTGTATATACTTTTATAGACACACACAGATACGTCAATTTATTTACATATATATATTTAGAGTATTGGGTTACCTACGTATGTGTTCATTTTTAAAAGACCCTACAGGTAAAAAATGGAAGCTTGAAATAATTAATTTATCGACTTCAGAAATATAGTCGTTTTCTCACAAAAAATATAGGTACATTGTTGATAGGTAGATACTAGGGATGGGGGCATTGTACGATCAAAATTGGTGATTGATTAAATCGATATCATACTTATATATCGATACTAGCCGCCAAACGTTGTGTTGCCATATATATAATAAAAAGTTAAGGGTGAACAACCCTTATCACTTAGGGGTATGAGAAATAGATAGTAGCAGATTCTCAGACCTACTGAATATGCATATAAAATTTGGTGAAAATCGGTATAGCCGTTTCGGGGATGTATATAAGATATATTTTATATACTTAGTTCCTGTTTCTCTCTTTTATCTATTCCCTATCACGTTTATTTTCATTATGTTTCTTTCTTTCATCTTATTGATATTTCTTTATCTCTATCTATGTTACTGAATCGCCTTAAATTTATTTCTGCACATCCTCAAGGCTGGCTGGAATAAATGCTAGTTAGCGTGAAGTCCGCCTTTTGTGTCACTACTTTGTTTTGATCAATAGAGTATAAATAAATGAATATCGATAATATCGACAAAAATGACGAAATAATACGGGAGACCACATTTTTTTCAACAATATTTAAAACTAGCTGACCCGGCAAACTTTGTACCGCCTCAAAATCTATTTATCAAATATATTTCATATAAAATATAGCCTATGTTACTTGTGGATAATGTAGCTTTCGAATGGTGAAATATTTTTTAAAATCGGTCCAGAAGTTTTTAGCCTATTCATTACAATCAAACAAACAAACAAAGTTTTCCTCTTAATAATATTAGTATAGACAACTAGATGTAGGCTTTTATAATATTAAAATAGATAACGAGCATGCAGTCCACCTGATGGTAAGTGGTTACTGCTCATGGACAAGTCGGAGTGCCTCGAATATGCATAACCCTTAACAGCTTTCAAACCAGAACATAGCAGCGCGACACTGCTGTTATGACAGAAATAGGTGAGGCTGTGGTGCCGCCGGAGTCGAACTACTAAGGCTTCTACCGCGTTAAAAGCTTCTTTAAAATTAATTTTTAATTTGCCGATATTAGATATCCATCTAAAATAATCTAAATCTATATAACTCAAAGGTGACTGACTGACATAGTGATCTATCAACGCACAGCCCAAACCACTGGACGGATCGGGCTGAAATTTGGCATGCAGGTAGATGTTATGACGTAGGCATCCGCTAAGAAAGGATTTTGGTCAATTCTACCCCCAAGGGGATAAAATAGGGGATGAAAATATTACTTCGTAACGCGAGAGAAGCCGCGGGCAAAAGCTCGTTGTTCGATATGTTTTGTTTTGAACAGATAATTATTCGGATGTTATAACACGCTTTCTTTAAGGTACCGATATCGTTTATAAATAATCGGTATTACATTCCAATCTCTAAACTAAATTCTAATAGGTTTTTCTTGTGACTTTTTTGTGAAGTTATTTATAAAATTAGATTTGGCTGTGACATTGGTGCCTTATATGTACTTTTTGATGTAGTATTTGATTTTTAAACTCGATAAGTGAGTTTTGTTTGAGTTCTCATGTGAATATCGTTATTAATTTTAACCTATCCAATGTTTTGCCTACTAAAGATAGATATTCAACCATTTCTTCACACTAGACATAGACGAATTTACTCACCTGCCTTTCTGCCTTTTTTTTTTTTGTTGACGAGGGGTACCCTTCAAAAGGTACCCGACGCCATGGGAGTGACGCCGGGTTATGTGGGATTTTTACCGCACTAAAACCCCCCCGGTGGCCGTCCTCAGCGTTTGGTGGAGAACTCCGGCATCTCCAACGGAAGACTACCGGAGTCCTCCTAACGCGATGCCCTTCTATCGGGCTCTGCCCTGGGGCAGCAATTTACGCTCCTTTCACATCCCCTGGTGATTACATCGATATGCGACCACACAGACCGCTGTCCTTCCCGGGGTCGCTTGCTGGACGGTTTGAGCTCCCACTCTTGCCGCCCGCAACACCGGAAGCTCCGTTTAGTCGCCTCTTACGACAGGCAGGGGATACCGTAGCCCTATTCTGGTCCCGGTACTACAGGGACAGAGCTATCTCTGCCTAATAACAGCAGTACCGCTGCTGTGTTCTGTTTTGAAAGTTGTGGTAAGGTAGACATCGTTTTCTTAGGCGTTCCATCTGAGTCCCCATCGCGGCGCGTCTGTAGCCGACCTCAGCTAGGAATATTAAATTCTATCTTGATTTGATTACAGATGTCCATGAGTGGCAGTAGCCACTTACCATCAGCTAGATTGCATGCTCGTCTGCTATTTCTATATTATTAAAAAGTAATAATGTAGGTAGAAATAATGTAAGGAAACTTTTACATATATACAACGCAAATTATTGACTTTTCAGGGCCCCTCTTATGTCGGGGGCCCTGGGGACTCCTCCTTTACCCTTAGCGTATAAACGGGATAGCGTACATATATACGTAATTTTAATTGTCCTAAAACACAATTATTTACGTCGTTACAAATTGAATAGTAATTTTACACAAGACACGAGTCACGATTCGAAGCGGACACGCAGAGATCAAGGGCACGTGTATTTTGATTGTCAATTACCTGTCCGCACTTGTGGTGTTAATTGGGCTTTTTATACAACAGCGGAGGGTTATGTTTTTGGGGATTTACAGGGCCGGATTTGGAGTGGGGGCCCCGGGGTGACGAGCGGGGGCCCCTAATCATTTTATGCCTAATGATAACATCGTAAAGCGCTGCCGTGTTCTGGTTTGAAGTTTGGTAAGGGAGACATACTTTTCCGCGGCGTTCCAGCTTAGTCCTTAGGGGTAGCGGCGCATCTGTGGCTGATCTCAGGTAGGAGACTATATTTTTTTTTATAATATAAGAGTAGCAGACGAGCATGCAGTCCACCTGATGGTAAGTGGCTACTGCCGCCCTGCATGGACATCTGTAATTAACCCCAGAGAGGATTAGATATTCCTAACTGAGGTCGGCCACAGATGCGCCGCTACACCTGAGGACTAAGCTGGAACGCCTCGGAAAAGTATGTCTCCCTTACCACACCCTTCAAACCGGAACACAGCAGCGCCTAACACTGCTGTTATTAGGTAGAAATAGGTGTGGCGGTGGTGCCGCCGGAGTCGAACCACAAAGGGTTCTACCACCTTCAAACTAATAAACCTAATCCTATCTGGGGTTGATTACAGATGTCCATGGGCGGTAGTAGCCACTTACCATCAGGTGGACTGCATGATCGTCTGATACTCCTACATTATAAAAAAAACTCTCAGGTAAGAAGGATTCCTCGCAATGTTTTCCTTCATTATACCAAGTGACAATAAATTTCTATCCTAACTACTTATAAATAATTAATTATTGACAATCTGGTTACAACAGAGTATAGTTATTTATTATTTATGTACTTGTTTGCATTTTAATAAGGTTTATTGTAAAGTTGTACGTTTACAAATGGTTCGATTCCCGCGGCACCACCTATTTCTGTTATAACAGCAGTGTTAAAATATATAGATCTCTGTGATTAGTTAAATATATTTATGTATTTTATTGCAGATTTTTTTAACCAGTTTTGAGAATTGAAATTGTTGCATAGAAAAAGTTTTGCCACGTTTCTGTGCTAGAATGTCCCTAAAATGTTTGAAATGCTTATTTATTTAAAACGTAAATTACGTATTAGTTTGTTATACATAGATTTGATATTAAAATGTTTTTTATTTGTCAAGAATTAAAAAAAAATAAATGATAAAATCGTCCTTTTGTGTCTTCATTCAATTTCAAGGCGGCGAAGTATCTTTCTATTTTACTAATCAAAGGTTTAACTTACAAGCGCCATTTAAAATTCACCGAAGCGTCTAAACTTTGAGGACGAACCCAAAATACCAGCACGACTCCGAACTTTGAACCTTTAGACGCCATAAAAATAAAAAGCTCATTCCAAAAATACGTTCTTAGAACGAGTTTGCTACCGAAAGAGATGATAAATAAAAAAAATATGGTTAAACCAGTGTTTCTCAAAAATGAAAATAAAACTTTATTATAAGCAGTGTTTTTCAAAGGTCACGGCCCCCTGGAGTCGCACAATTTATTAGGGGATCGCGAAGGGTCGCGAAGCCTCAGTAAAAATAAAATAAAAAACTATATAAAGATAAAAAAGACATTGGTTATAAGAATATGTACTTAACCGATATTTAATTATGAAATGACATATTTAACCGATTTGATATTTGTATTTTTTTTTAAAACGCTTTTTACATTCACAGCCCCACACTAGGATTCCCTGTATCAAATCAAATCAAATCAAATCAATACTCTTTATTGTACCCAATAAAAGAAGATATATATAAAAAATAAAAAACTAATTTAAAAGACAATACAAAAGGCGGTCTTATCGCTAACCAGCGATCTCTTCCAGACAACCTTTAGGTAAGGAGTTATAGTAGGGATGAATAGAAAAATAGGTAGGGTTCAAATAATAATAATAAATATAATTATAGGACTAAAATAAAATATAGCATACACTAAGCACCAGTAAAAGAAGGAGAATAAAATAGAATGGGAGAGATGATTGAAAAATAAAATAGCAAAGTAAAATAATAATAATAATATTAAAAAATAAAAATAAACATAATTAAGAAGAAGTAATTATTAAAACCAGAGTTATAGTTGTAAGTAATGAGACTTAACCAGATTTTTAAATGAGTATAAGGATTTAGCAGTACGTATGGAAACAGGAAGGGAGTTCCAAAGACGGATGGCTACTACCGTGAAGGATTTCTTGTAGAAGGAAGTAGAGTGGGAAGGAGTACAGAGAGCAAGGTTTTCAGAAGAGCGAAGGGATCGATCATGGGATGAGTGAAGAAATTGAAAGCGCTGCTTGAGGTAAGGAGGGGTATTCGGATTAAATAAAACGCCATAAAGAAGAGATAGAATGTGGGCATTCCGGCGAAGGCGAATTGGGAGCCACTTGAGTTTCGCGCGATATTCAGAAACATGGTCATATTTGCGTAGTCCAAATATGAATCGTATACACAAATTTTGAAGACGCTCAAGCTTATTTAATTGCTCCTCGGTAATGTCAGGATAACACACATCAGCATAGTCAAGTATTGGGAGAAGAAGAGACTGCGCAAGCGTTATTTTAGTGGGAATAGGTAAAACATTTTTCAACCTTCGAAGAAAGCTCACGGCAGCAAACAGCTTCTTGCTGACTTCAGTAATCTGCGGTATCCATGATAAATGTTGGTCTATGCAAACACCGAGATTTTTAACCTTGTTACTGTAATGAATAGTAACATTGTCTAGTTTAATAGGAGGTAACTTTTGCCAATCAATTTTAGACATCAGCCGCGAACTTCCTATGATTATCGCCTGGGACTTAGCAGCATTCAGTTTGAGGCCAAAATTTTTGCTCCAAATCGAAATAGAAGTCAGATCCGTGTTGGTTATATTTATAGCATTGGCTAAATCATTCAGGCTAGTTTGGTTGTAAATTTGCAAATCGTCTGCATAAAGATGGTAGAGAGAGGTGAGGTGTAGAGTAATAGAATTTATGAAAATAGTAAAGAGGAGTGGAGACAACACGCCACCTTGTGGAACGCCGGCAGTAGTACTGGACCAGTTGGAGAATTTGTCATCAATTTGAATACGTTGCCGACGCCCACACAAGTAACTATGAAACCAGTCAATTGCCGTCGGAGATATGTAGAGTGAACGCAAAACTCCAAGGAGGACATCAAAGTCAACAGTGTTAAACGCATTGCTGAAGTCCAGCAGCGTCAGCACCGTCAGCTGCTGATTGTCCATCCCCATGCGAATGTCGTCTGTGATTTTTAGCAACGCAGTAGCCGCACTATGACCAGGACGGAAACCGGATTGCAATGGATTTAGCAGAGCATGAGCAGAAAGAAAGGAGCTAAGCTGTTGGTGGATGAGGCGTTCCAGGACTTTAGAAAGGAAAGGGAGTATGGATATAGGTCTAAAATCAGCAAAGTCGGATGGATTGGATTTTTTAATCGTGGGTGCTATGGACACACACAGAGACAAATACACAAACTAAATTCAACTAAATTCATCTAAATTCATCATTTAGAAACTGTCTGGCCGGGGATCGAACCCGGGACCCTCTGCGCGTCAGACGGGCACGGTAACCGCTCCGTCACGCAGGTCGTATTATTTTAGGTGTAGGTTAGAAATAGCTGAGGTTAGGGGCTCGCAAAATATTAATAGATAAATAAAAATAGGGTTTTTTTTTAAAGTTTATGTATAGTAACTTAGTAGAAGAGTCTCCTCTTCCCTTTGGCTCTGTTTGTTAACCGACTTCAAAAAGGAGGTGGTTATCAATTCGGCCGGTATCTTTTTTTTTTTTTATGTATGTACACGAATTACTCCGCCGTTAGTGGACCGATTTTAATAATTCTTTTTTTATTGTGTAGGGACGAGCTGGAAATTGGTTCCATTTAAATATGGTTAGAATCCATCGATGGGTTCTGGAGAAAATGAGGGGAACTCCTCCACCCATGTAAATATAACAGCCATAACTTCGCCGTTTATGAACCTATTTTAATGCCTTTAATTTCGTGTGTGGACAATTGCTACAAGTTGGTCCCATTTAAATATGATGAGGATCAGAGTGGGTTCTGGAGACAAAATATGTAACTCCTCAACCGATGGGTATAATTGAGTTTTCTTTGACGATATTTGGTGTAGGTTCTAATGAAATTGCAAAACCAGTTTATCATTGAATATTTAAAGGTCTGATAATGTGGCTCGGAGTCAAAATATGTAACTCCTCAACCGATGGGAATAATTGAGTTGTATTTAAAGATATTTGGTGTAGGTTCTAATGAAATTACAAAGCCAGTTCATCATTGACTATTTAAGGGTCTGATAATGTGGCTCGGAGACAAAATATGTAACTCCTCAACCGATGGGAATAATTGAGTTGTGTTTGAAGATATTTGGTGTAGGTTCGAATGGAATTGTAAAGTCAGTTCATCATTGACTATTTAGTTAGGTTAAGTTGGAACATATAAGATAATATAAAACTAAGCGAGCAGGGCGCGGCAGCGCCCTCATATTAGACACGCTGTTTACATCGTTATCCAACTAAATATATTGAGCGCCGACTTCACAAATATGTACTAAACCAACGTTTATTTCAATTATTTTTTACTTTGTAGTGACATAGAAGTCGGTTGTATTTTTTGTTAAAAAATTTTACTCATCTAAGCTCTGGATTATCCTACGTCGATTTCAATCCGACTTACATTTAATATTCTAAGAACACTCGAACCTTAGTGCGTCAGAATCAATAACAAATAATAAACAAGAAAATATACTCAATTTTGAAGTATTTTTTCCCATTGGTCACTTTACGCGGAATTCCGTTTGGTTTTGTCTAATTGAATCTAGATTTTTCCGGTTTATGCTTAAATAAGGTCAAGCTTTCAGTACTTTACTAATTATTTTGAAGTTTGTATACTAATAATTTTAAACAAAATATTCGTTCACAAAATTGATCAATGATCATTACCGTTAGACATTTATAACAAACTTTAACGAGGGTAAAAAAAAAAAATATATATTTTTTAAAATTACAAAGGAACTTAGGGCTGCAATACTTGGGGATGTAATATAATAAAAATATTGATGTTGAGAATTTTTTGAACATATTGATTTTTAAATAAAGATTATGTTTGTGACAGATATTTTAAAACACAAATCTAACTACTACTAATTTAAATACTGTCTGATTTTTTTGTGAAGGTATATTTTATGGAAATAATAAAACTTTGTGTAATACAAGGATACTCTATTTATACTAACTTGGCTTATTTAATGAATTACATAGGTAATATTAATGATTGCGCTTTTTACGAAAAGAAAATGTGATAAATATTTTACCTTAAAAACTAAACGTACGCAATAAAATACTTACATTTAGGAAACAATATTTAAAATGTTTTCACTACGTCAAAACAACAGAGTTAATAAAAAATATTTCGATGTGATAAAAAAATTTCACTTTTGCAAAGTTTAATAACACAATACACTTCTCGGTACACTAGTGTCGCGGTGTCGTGATCTCGTGAGACTCGACTGTTCGTAGCGCGAGTAAGCCGGCCACTGCTCACAGACTGACTGACGACGCGACTCGCGATAGACAGGTATCCGTCGTGTGTCGTATCATCAGCGGGGAGCTTTAAGCTTTGGTATCCTTGGAATCCTGTCATGTGATACAGTATTGCTGGATGTCATTCTTTCAAATGAGAGATTCATTTTTTATAGTACTGATGTAGCAGTGTGCGAACGAACAAATCAACGGATCCTACGTAAACTGGTGCAAGTGCGTTTTCACAACTTTACAGTAGATCGATTTGAACGTTCTAATGCGTGTAACTTTAACATTAAACTCCATGAAAATTTGTATTTGGCTTTCTGGATGGAAATAACTAAACACATTTTTCTCCGTTGGTGCCACTGTTTTTTGGAAAATCAATCCCTAAAGGGTTAAAATGGGGTCGGTAAAAGTTATTACTCTTATTTAATTTTATTATTTACTCATGAGATGTCTCTGGAAATGCTACATTACATATATAAATGCGATTCATAGGAAACTAACTAGATAATAAGCCTTGATTAGCTACTTCAGAAATACTATGTTGTAATAATGTACAGACATGAGTTTCATCACACTAATAGATAATAACATAAATGATAATACTGGAAATTAAAAATCATGTAGAAATATAAACTGCGGCGTTTGAGTAATAAATTTGCCGACCTCTGTAAAAGTTGTGGGCAAAAAGGATCCCCTAGTGATAAATTTTGCCGCCCCGAAATTGCCGCCTGAAGCATCAAGTTGAGTTCTAAAAGTCGCACTAGAAATACATTTAAGTAATAAATAAATTTGAATCTGTATCTGTCTGGAAGATCAAAATTATAGCTTGTTACTAAATTTATTTGAATGTATATAAAATACTTATTACATAAAACACTTAAAATTTTTGTCTGTCTGTTTGTTCGGGCTAATCTCCGAGACAGCTGCATCGATTTTGACGGGACTTTCACTGATAAGTTATCTGATGTTATAAGGAGTATCTCAGGCTACTTTTATTTTAGAAAAATAATCAGTTTTCACAAAAAAACATGAAGTCTCCCGAATATTTACTCCTGAGAATGCGGGAGAAACCATGGGGCTCAGCTCATAGTATAAAAAAGCAAATACATGTTTTATTTATGTGACAAATGTAATTAGTAAAATTTTGCCGCCCCCTTTAAAAGTTTTTACCCCAGCACGCTTCTGTATGTAGAATAAAAAATCCTGTATTCATTTGGTCAAAAGGTATAAGTATCTATGTATGTAAGGTATAAGTAAGGTATATGTATCTATGATTTGTACATTTTTCTGAATTCAAAGTTTTATTTATGACTAAAAAACAATTTTTCTATTTTTATTTTTTGGATGTCAGCGGAGGTTTCGTGTAAAGCTAAATCCTAGTGTGTGGGGTCAAACTGTTGTCCCTTGGCCGCCATGTTGAAACGGGGGCGCAATTCGTTTCCATTCTGTATCAGGCAAATGTAATATTTTAATAAACGTGTTACCATATAAGTAAAAAAACGTTAAGGGTGAACAACCCTTATCACTTAATGGTATGAAAAATAGATAGCCGAAACTCAGACCTACTGAATATGCCCATAAAATTTGGTGAAAATCGGTAAAACCGTTTCGGAGGAGTACGGTAACTAACATTGTGACACGAGAATTTTATATATAAGATATACTGGTTTATCAAGTATAATTTTGATGTTTTTGTAGTCAATGATCCTATCGTTTTAGACTGATCTACACATATCAACATATATATTTCCAAACCGAACATATTGCTACTAAAACACCACTTATATTATATATTAAATGTTACGACAAGCAAGCGATGGTTTAACGTAGTAGCTCGCGGTACTTCGCTCTGACCACACGGTCGACGCCACTACCACTTACCAGCTACCACCATTGACCACCTCGGGATATCACAGGTGTTGTATCAGAAATTATAAGGCTTTGCAATGGATGGCTGTATTCGATGTGAGTCATTTTTTTTATTTTTACCACGCTTTTATTACCTTGACCTGTATGTATGTATGTAACGGAAAATTTGAACTCCATTTTTACCCACTTTGAACTGTCCGATTAATTTAAAATTTTGAACAATTATCAAGAACCGATGACAATACGCGATTTTAATAATTTTATCCCATTCTCCTCATCAGGATCGTTAGGAATCAGGATTAAAGATTTTCCTTGTGCAATTTTAGCGTGGTTTTTAGTTTTTAAACTATAATTATTATATTGTTTGTAGTTAAAACTAGATTACAGAGTTAATAGTGAGTTAAAATTGTTAATTAATTTTTTTGACACTTAGAGAATATGTCAAGGTTTGTTTTTTTAATTTAAGGAAATTATTTTAATTTGTATATGCTAAGTGTTTCTCAAAGTATAATTAAAGAATGTCAATGTGTTTTTTTAAAAGTTCCATTTTATAATTCTTTACTTGTAAAATAACTTTTAAGTCATAAATATTATGTCAAATATGAGCGACAAGTATTTTTGACAAACTGATATTAAGGTGGATATTAGCTACAATTTTAAAACTTCTTGACGTAAGTTTTTTCACATTTTTAAATTATTAAAATAATTTGTAGAAGACAGTTAAAACTAGCAGTGGTTAAGAAACTCGGCCTCTATATAGCCTAGTGGTTAAGAAACTCGGCCTCTCGATCGAGGTTCAAATCCTAGGCAGGCACCTGATTTTTCAAAATGATGTGCGTATTAGAAATTAATTATCAATTGCTAAACGGTGAAGGAAAACATCGTGAGGAAACCTGCATACCTGAGATTTATAAAAAAAAAATCACAAGGGTATGTGAAGTCTACCAATACGCACTTGTCCAGCGCGGTGGACTATGCCCTAATTCTTCTCATTCTGAGAGGAGACCCCGTGCCCAGCAGTGGGACAGTGATGGGTTGATGATGAAGTTAAAATAAAAATATTATGTCGGATAGGTAAACACCGACAAAATATGCCAAAAAATTATTATTTTAACGACAACATAATTAGCAACTCAATGTTGCTACTGACATTTATTGATATTTTATTATTGTATATGTTGTTAAGTTTTATTATTATGAATTCAAATTAATGTTGTTGTCGTAAAATTCTACTTATAAATTTATCTTTTATTAGGTATATAAACATGTATACGTTATTATTAACAGAAAATGCAAAATTTCCCAAAAAACAACACAAAGATTGCTTTCATGCTGACTCAAGTATAAATATAAAAAAATATATGAAAGAAAAATATCAAACTGTAAGTGTATTAGTAATATCTATTATGATATTATTTACAATTGTTCACGAACCATTTTTAAACTTGTAAAATGTTTTGGTAATTAATAAAAAAAAACCTTTTAATATAGTTCCCAAAAAACACGTGAAAATATCTTAAAAATCAAACCTTGTACATGTTTATTATTTGACAGAAACATTAAAAATAACCACAGAAGAACCACTTACATGGAAACAGGTGTAAAACAACAATAAATCGTAAACACAAGTCACAACACAGTGTAACACACGCGTCCGCACGCCGCGACGGCTGATCGAATACTGATCGTTCGGCGCTGTGCGGGTCAATTTTACTCGGCTTGTTGTTGAATGGGGCTATGCAATGTGAGTAATTCTTATCACTAACACACAATCACCTAAAACAACAGTTGGATTTTTTTTGGCTATACGGTCCAGTAGACACTCAAATAATGTAATGAAAGTCGAGTGTGAAAAAAAAGAAGAAATGTTCGACTCCGGCGGCACCACCGCCACACCTATTTCTGTTATGACAGCAGTGTTAAGCGCTGCTGTGTTCTAGTTTGAAGGGTCTGGTAAGGGACACATACTTTCCCGAGGCGTTCCAGCTTAGTCCTCAGAGGTAACGGCGCATCTGTGTCCGACCTCAGGTAGGAATATCTAATCTGGGTTTGATTACAGATGTCCATGGGCGATAGTAGTCACTTACCATTAGGTGGATTGCATGCTCGTCTGCTACTCCTATATTATAAAAAAAATCTGTGGCCTCCTCAGGGAATAATATCTAATCTTATCTGGGGTTGATTATAGATGTTTCTGGGCTGCAGTAGCCACTTACCATCAGGTGGACTGCATGCTCGTCTGCTACTCTTATATAAAAATAGTATACTTTTTTATTTCTGTTATATTTTCCCGCCAAACCATCTTGTGGTTAAGGCTTTTCTTTACTATACTTTTCCGTTTTCGCTATCACTTTTCCCCTTCCGGTCCAGTTTCGTTATCTGTTTGTTTTTAAAATCGCTTTTGGTTATGTTAAGTAAAGAACTGTACTTGGTAACTGGACTAATCACTTTTACTAAGTATCTATCTACTGATCTATGTAACGACGCCACACCTGTCCCGCTCCTATAGCGTAATATGTTCTATGTTGAAAGGTAAATATGTATATGAATTTATTTAAGGAGTTCCCACATCATAAGGCTTCGTTTAGGCTTTTAGAGGTAGTTTCGGAATTTATTAGTGTAGCGGTTTTTATTAGTATGCCTTTGCCAATGATTGAATTGAAGGGGTGCGCGCGACGCCGTTCGGAAACACGAACCTGCGCTATATTAGTAATTAGTAGGGTTCTTAGAATTGGCGGTTACTACATTATCATCATGAACCCCACCCCACCACGCTTGGTAAACTTGACATACCTTTGAAAGCTTTTTTTTTAAGATTTATCAGGTGTGCAGGTTTCCTCAAGATGTTGTAATTAATTTCTAATACGCACATAACTTTGAAAAATCAGAGGTGAAAGCCTGGTGTTTGAACCTCGGAAACCTCGATCAAGAGGCCGAGTTTCTTCACAACTACTTTATCACTGCTTGTCACTGTCACTGTTTTGTACATGTTAAACTAAAAAAAAAGTGTATTTTTACATGTGAAACATCTATAGCCGCACGTAAAACCGATTTCTGGCGTGGCGACGCATGCCGTGGCGTCACCGTCGTCCGTGCCGTCGCCACGCTATACGATGGTATATATATACAGTCTATATGCAGTAGTGTGTACGGTGTGGCGACGCGTCGCCATGCGCAATCGACTATGCGATCGTAATATTTTATTTTATCATTATGACATATTTAGTTCCTATCACAATATGTTCTTTTCTGCATATTACTTTTACAAAATAATGTCGATGTTTCACATCTGCCAGGCGTCCCGTGACGGCTCACATTTTGTTTTTTTTTCGTCATAACAGCAATGTTAAACCTTCAATATTATTAGATTGAAGGTTTCAATTTAAATATTAGATTGAAGTGCTAAGCGCCGCTTTGAGTATAGCTATTTAGCTTCGTGGTCGACTTGATAGAATTGAAATCTTTCCCGAGATCGGCTACAGGTGGTTAGTCCTCTTGAAGACTAAGTTGGAATGTTATTTGTCCTTAGTTTAGCCCCATTCCTCAAATACGACAGTTTTTAACACAACAGTCTTATATTAGAGCTTATTTATACAACAGGACTGGCAGAGGAGTATGCAGTCCACCTGATGGTAAGTTGGAATGTCTCGGTTAACTATGTCTTCCTTGCCACACCCTTCAAACCAGAATACAGCAGCGCTTAATACTACATTGTTAGAAAGAAGTAAGTTGACGGTGATAGCGCTGGGAGAAAAGGTGATAGAACTCCCTGTGGGCCGAACCACAGGGAGTTCTACCACCTTTGTTGTTATATTCATATTACATAGGTGGCGCCCTGGAGTCGAAGAAGGACTATGGAGGCTTAGCATCTTAGGTTCAAGCGTATTACAAACACACTTTTCAAGTGCATTACAAACACACAAAGCATACCTACAAAGTTCCAAGTTATGCGGTATCTAAGCCATCAAAGGATACCGCCGCATTATGGTTGTTACGACTATTGTTTCCCCGAAAACTAGTCACTTGAGGATATATGATGGAATGTCAGTTATGACAGTTTAACGTACGAGTATGACACAATTTGTTGGTTTGGCATGGGTCTTGATTGTGATTCAACGGAAGTAACACTGCCACACCTTATTAATGTAAGTGGTGCTGCTTTTGGTTAAGAGGTGACGATGTAACGCCCGAACTTATTTCTAATCTTCTCCTGTTTGGGGTCGATGTATTGAGATGAGGCTTTATTGCGGAGTTTGGAAGGCAGCAAAAGGAAGGGAACGGAGGTTTTTGTAGGGATGAAATGATGCCCTATGTCCTTTTCTGAACCGGACAACGTGTGTACAAAATTTCATTACGTATTATTTCGGTTATGTAGTTAAGGCGTGAAAGTGTTGAACACCAACAAAAAAACTCAAAGAAGTGCTTAAAACTTCTATCAAATATTTTTGATAGTATATTTAACACGACTGTTCCCAGGTAGAAATACCTAGGTGTGGCAGTGGATATCTCTGTAGGACAGGAATAGGGCAACGGTATCCTCCGCCTGTCGTAAGAGGCGACTAAAAGGGGGTTTCCAAGGGTAGCGGGTGGCAGGACTTGGGAGCTCGAACCGTCCACCAAGCGACCTCGGGGAGGACGACGGTATGTGTGTCCGCCGTAAACACCTGTTGTGCAGGAGGACCGTATGGTCCCCTCAGCAAGCCACTACTCCATAAATTTAATTTAAAGTTTGGATTAAAATTGTCGATGTAAATTGGTTCTCTACAGCATAAAGCGATCAGAACGTGTTGCATAAACGTATTAGTGTGATAGATTCGATCTGTACTGTTATAGCAGCCTCAAATCTAAGACAGGTTTGTCTTAGGTCATGGGTTAAATATTTTTTATGATACAGTTTGTTTTAATTGATATTAGATTGTGTCTGATTTTGATTACATTTGAAACGATCATAACAAACATATTAAAAAATTGGCCAAGTACACTCGAACTCGCAGATAGAGGATCTGTACCATCAAAATTCTTATTTATTTCTCATTTTTTTTTTTTGTATTTTTTACTATAGCAGTCATTGAAGTCCAATGCTTTGTGCAAATTTGTTTTTTTTTATAATATAGCAGTAGCAGACGAGCATGCAGTCCACCTGATGGTAAGTGGCTACTGCCGCCCATGGACATGTGTAATCAACCCCAGATAAGATTAGATATTCCTACCTGAGGTCGGCCACAGATGCCCCGCTACCTCTGAGGACTAAGCTAGAACGCATTGGAAAAGTATATCTTCCTTACCACACCCTTCAAACTGGAACACAGCAGCGCTTAACACTGCTGTTATAAGGTAGAAACAGGTGTGGCGGTGGTGCCGCACGGACACGAATCACAGAGGTTTCCTACCACCCTTGACATGGTCAGTCGAGATTCGAGAAGCTTCTTAGTCAATGATTCACCTAGTGCTAGCTAAATGGCTAGACTTGTATGTCTAACTAGCTAAAATATATTTATTAGCATACTTGATTGAGCATAAAAATATTTACGGTCGTTAAAAATTAATAAACACTGCTATATTTTATTGTCAATTAAATATAACGGTAATTCTTGTCCCGTACAAGCATTCGTTATCTATTAATTTTCTGAATAATTAATTATAACTAAAATAAAATTGTATTTTTTTTCGGCTATTTCATTTCTTGTCACGCGGGTTCGGTCCGCATGCGGATCTAGTCTGCAGTAATCTACATGCGTGCCACTTGTATCCTATTGTCTAAATATATATAACTCAAAGGTGACTGACTGACGTAGTGATCTATCAACGCACAGCCCAAACCACTGGACGGATCGGGCTGAAATATGGCAGGCAAATAGATGTTATGACGTAGACATCCGCTAAGAAAGGATTTTGATCAATTCTACCCCCAAGGGGATAAAATAGAGGATGAAAATATTACTTCGTAACGCGAGCGAAGCCGCAGGCAAAAGCTCGTTTAAAATATATGTATACCCATATTGGTAGCGGATTATTGCGAAGTAGTTTAAATCTTAACAATTTCTGTTTTCTGCCAACTAAACATCAGAGTTGTGCGCGGGAATCGAGTCCCAGACCTCACGTGGCAACTTCACACTACCACGCCATCGCGCGGTACCTAACGTATCACATACATCACATGTTATCGCACCATCCACCATTGTTTCTAAACGTTGTGTTGTCACACGTTGTGCCATTACCAATTATGTAATTAAACTTAAGTGGCGATATATAAAACGTATGTAGTTGTCTGTCTGTGTGATCCTCTGGTTGTATGTTTTTGTGTGTGTGTGTAAAAAATGTTTTATTTTCTATAATCCTTACTTCCTTACTAATATTATAAATTCGGAAGTAACTCTGTCTGTCTGTCTGTCTGTCTGGTTGTCTCTTCTTCACGCCTAAACCACTGAACCGATTTTAATGAAATTTTGTACGAAGATGGTCTGAGACCCGAGAAAGGACATAGGATAGTTTTTATCCCGGAAATCCCACGGGAACTAGGGATGGCGATCTAAGATCATTTAATTTGAGAATCGATGTTTTGGACCCAAAACATCGATTATTTTAATCGATATTAGTAAGGAATAAATGCATTTGATCAAGTGATGATCTTTAGCAAAGTTGTAGGTACGAATTTACAGTTCTATGTATGTTAGTATGTTATATTATTTTCTTTTAAACGCGGGCGAAGCCGCGGGCAAAAACTAGTTATATATAAACTCAGAACTCCCATCCCTCCACTCAACCCATTACTGCCCCACTGCTGGGCACGGGTCTCCTCTCAAATTGAGAAGGATTAGGCCATAGTCCACCGCGCTGGACAAGTGCGTATTGGTAGACTTCACATACCTCTGAAGACTTTTTTAAAGATTTCTCAGGTATGCAGGTTTCCTCGCCATGTCCTTCACCTTTTAAGGGATAATTAATTTCTAATACGCACATAACTTTGGAAAATTAGAGATACGTGCCTGGGATTTGAACCTAGGACCCTTCGATCAAGTGGCCAAGTTTCTTAACCACTAGGCTATCACTACTTTCCAAACACAGAACTGCTTCCCTATAAATAGGTGTGACAGTGGTACCTTCCCGGTTGAACCTAGTTCTACCATCTTTCAAGCGCAATAACATTCAACCATCTTTCAAGTCTTAATAATTATAAAAATCAGGCGACAAAATTCCATTTTAACACATAAAATGGTAAAATGCCACTCCCTTGGTTTGTCGCAAGCAACGCCGAGGTAAATAACTAGTTAAAAATAAACAAACAGTGTAATTAGTAATTACATAAGCACCGTTTGACCTGAAACTCTCCTACATATTCATTCGTTTAACACTCATCGTACATCACTTAATTGTATGGTTGATGTTTTACATGTAGAAATCTTTGTGGCTACACTGCAGTGTTTTTATTGTACTACTAGCTGACCCGGCAAACTTTGTGCGCCTCAAAATCTATTTATCAAATAGATTTAATATAAAATATAGACTATGTTACTCGTAGATAATGTAGCTTTCGAATGGTGAAAGAATTTTTAAAATCGGTCCAGTAGTTTTTGAGCCTATGCATTACAACCAAACAGACAAGCAAAGTTTTCCTCTTTATAATATTAGTGTAGATAGGAGTATCAGACGAGCATGCAGTCCACCTAATGGTAACTGGCTACTGCCGTACGGACATCTGTTATCAACCCCAGATAGGATTAGATATTCCTACCTGAGGTCGGCCACAGATGCGCCGCTACCCCTAAGGACTACGCTGAAAGGTCTCGGAAAAGTATCCCTTACCACACCCTACAATCCAGAACACAGTAGCGCTTAACACTGCTGTTTTAACAGAAATAGGTGTGGCGGCGGTGCCGCCGGAATCGAACCACAAAGGGTTCTACCACATACATCATGTGTGCGGGTGGGACGTGCAGTTACAAACATGCTTGACAGGAAAGAGGCCCTACAAATAGATGTAGCGAAAAACACTTGCTGCTGTGTTCTGGTTTGAAGGGTGTGGTAAGGGAGACATACTTTTCCGAGGCGTTCCAGCTTAATCCTCAGGGATAGCGGCGCATCTGTGGCCGACCTCAGGTAGGAATATCTAATCCTATCTGGGGTGATTACAGTCCGTACGGCAGTAGCCACTTACCATCAGGTGGACCGCATGCGCGCCTGCTACTCCTATAGTATATAAAAACAAAAAAAGAAAAAAAATGTGAGCCGTCACGGGACGCCTGGCAGATGTGAAACATCGACATTATTTTGTTAAAGTAATATGCAGAAAAGAACATATTGTGATAGGAAAAAGAACATATTGTGATAGGAACTAAATATGTCATAATGATAAAATAAAATATTACGATTTTTTTCCAGATAACGATGACTATTTATTGAATTCGATTGCGCATGGCGACGCGTCGCCACACCGTACACACTACTGCATATAGACTGTATATATATACCATCGTATAGCGTGCGCCACGGCATGCGTCGCCACGCCAGAAATCGGTTTTACGTGCGGCTATAGATGTTTCACATCAAAACTCGCGTGACAGGAAAAGGCTCTAAAGGTCATAGATTTCTTCTTGTCAGTTTGTAATTTTCACCCATTAACAATGACGTCAAAAATGTGAGATTTACATTTTACAAGATTTTGTTAAATGTATGTGTGGGTCAAATAGTACCAGTATAGTAGAACCATTTTTGATGTGAAACATCTATAGCCGCACGAAAACCGATTTCTGGCATGGCGACGCATGCCGACATATACAGTCTATATGCAGTAGTGTGTACGGTGTGGCGACGCGTCGCCATGCGCAATCGAATTCAATAAATAGTCATCGTTATCTGGAAAAAAATCGTAATATTTTATTTTATCATTATGACATATTTAGTTCCTATCACAATATGTTCTTTTCTGCATATTACTTTTACAAAATAATGTCGATGTTTCACATCCGCCAGGCGTCTCGTGACGGCTCACATTTTTTTTACGATCTTCAAGTAAAAATTTAAACACTTTCCAACTAAAAACATTTGTAATTCTTGCGTCAATATTACAAATAGTTAATGAAGTCACGTAGTTAAAATGTATAAGGGTACGGATGTCTCGTGTTATCACTTATCACATAATTGACTGGTTGATAAGGTTTTAATTTTTTACAATAAAATAAATGTGCAATTATTGGAATATGGTATTGTCACTTGCAGATGAGAAAATGTTTGGAAAATCCTAAAGTGCACGCCTATTATTTTTAAAAGTGCCGATTATTTTTAAAAGTGTATATTATATAAATAATGTAGAAATAGAAAAACACCTCAATAGTCAATGTAACTTTACAGTGTCTTGTAAAAAAGTACCATTTATAGATATCAGATGGAGTTATATTCACGAGGTTACAACTTAAGATTTTACATTTGACTTTTTTTTTAATTTTTTATTATTTATTTCTATTCAATAAACAAATAAAAAAAATGATTTTAAAGAAGTTTAGCAATTTTTTTTTTTATTGTTGTTGTATTAGTTTTTTATAAATAATAATTTAATGACGGAATTAAACGCTCATATTGACTAAGAAATTATTTCGTGTGTTACTTTAGATAATTAAAAAAAAAAATTCCGATACGATCATTTTTTCGACCAATTTTGATGCCACATAAACCCGTCCATACACGGACGTCCAGAAAAGATTACGTTTAATATTATTATTTACTATGTTAAACAAAAAAATAGTTATTAAAATATATTTTATGTGCCTGATATATTATTTGACTTGATATTAGTGCACTCAAATTAACCTATAAGTGCAATATAAATAACAAAAAATCAATTTCAGTTTCGAGAAAACTGCTTTTTTACACGCTTTTTATTAGCTTCACCTGTATGTATGTTTGTTTGTATGTTTGTAACCGACTTCTTTGGGCGCGATTTTGACCCACTTTAAACGGCCAGATTTCGTTCAAACTTTGTAGATTTATTTCACAATTATACTATTTACTGTTCCTTAATTGATTCCTAGATTCATTTAGATTTTCTACTTTTTAGTTAAAAAGCGTGTTTTTTAGTTTTTTGAACTATATTTATTTATTTGAAATGTCGAGAGTAGAGCACAACCTCAACGCTTCGCTTATGAGGCGTGCAATAGGCAATTCGAAAATCCTTTTGAAAAAGATGCAATTAAAAGATAGTTTAACACTTATGAATGCGTGTGTGTATTGGATATACGTAAACACTCGCACGCACTTTGAAGGTGGTAAAACCCTTTGTGGTTCGACTCCGGCGGCACCACCGCCACACCTATTTCTACCTAATAACAGCAGTGTTAGGCGCTGCTGTGTTCCGGTTTGAAGGGTGTGGTAAGGGAGACAGACTTTTCCGAGGCGTTCCAGCTCAGTCCTCAGGGGTAGCGGCGCAACTGTGGCCGACCTCAGGTAGGAATATCTAATCCTATCCTAGGTTGATTACAGATGTCCATGGGCGGCAGTAGCCACTTACCATCAGGTGGACTGCATGCTCGTCTTCTACTCCTATATTATAAAAAATAAAATGAAAAAAAAGCGCACTCCGTACAAAGATATATATTCACATATACGTACGAACCGCTAACGCTCGGTATTAACACTCAATCCATCCAAATGTTACCTCATCACCATCAACCTATTACTGTCCCACTGCTGCGCACGGGTCTCCTCTCAGAATGAGAAGGATTAGGCCATAGTACACCGCGCTGAACAAGTGCGTATTGGTAGACTTCACATACCTTTGAAAACATTAATTTTGTAGCCTATCAGAGACCAAAATTTGTCAATTTCTAGTATGCAAAAGTTTGCTGAACAAACCGTTGGATAGATTGATTATTAATAACGGACTTACACCAAATAGCTGCACAACTCAACAGCATTCGCAAATGAATCAATAATACTTATACTACTAATGCAAGTAATGCCAATAAGCGGCCTGCACCAAAAGATATGCGGTTATGAAGGTTGGTGTGGTTGGGTGTACGGAAAACTGGATTCCGGAAGTTCATTCCGCCTTGCTGAGCTGTTGTGGTCTTGAATGTGTTTATTATCACACATATGTACATACATTTTATTTTTATTTTATTTAATTTATTTATTTATTGTTAATTAGAACGATACATTAATCACTTACACTAATTAACATGTCAAATTCAATGTCATAATACAGGAGACTTCATTATTAAATAGAATAAACATTTATATAATAGCTGAAAGTAAATTAAATAAAATAGTAACATTTAAGAATTAATAAGAAAAACAATAATTAAATAAACTATGTCAGTACGAAATTTAATATTACATTACATTTACAGAAAAGCAACTGAGAATGTAGGAGGTTAGAATTTATCCGTAAACTTAAGGCACACACTTAGGGCTCGAACACAAAACTGCGATGCGAATTCGCAACGCAGAAAATTGCGATGCGAATTGCTGCGATGCGATATCGTGCGGCGTAGCGTCTCTCAGGGTGACCAACAACAACAACCACTGTGCGATGCGAATCAATTCGCAAGTTCTTGCGATGCGTCGAGGGAGCTCGCAGATTTTTGCGATGCGACGTCGCATCGCAGTTTTGTGTACGAACCCTTAAAACTTCCTGACATGTGAAATGGATGTATTATGTACGTTGTCGTTACACTCGTTGAAGGTTTCTCACTTTTTGGAGGTGGTAAAATGCTTTGTGGTTAATTGAAGGCACACCGCCAACTCTGTCTAATAAACAGCAGTGTTCAATGCCGGAGGGGATGTGTCCATTCTCACCCGATCATGTGGGGAGAACGCTCGTGTTCATGTCCCATCCCCACATATGGATTCATCAATCATCATCAACCCATTAGTGTCCCACTGCTGGGCACGGGTCTCCTCTCAGAATGAGAAGGATTAGCCCATAGTCCACCGCGCTGGACAAGTGCGTATTGGTAGACTTCACATGCTTTTAAAAGCTTTTTTTATACGATTTCTCAGGTTTGCAGGTTACCTCACGATGTTTTCCTTCACCGTTTAAGCAAGTGATAATTTCTAATGCGCCCATAACTTTGAAAACCAGAGGTGCCTGGGATTTGAAACTCGGACCCCTCGATCAAGAAGCCGAGTTTCTTAACCACTAGGCTATCACTGCCTATCATGCTGGATGAAAAAAAAACGCTTTCTACACTCACAACCCCACACTAGGATTCCCTGTATCGTGGGTGCTATGGACACACACAGAGACATATACACAAACACCCAGACCCAGAAACAGAAATCTAAATTCATCATTTAGAAATCTCACTGGCCGGGGATCGAACCCGGGACCCTCTGCGCGTCAGACCGTCATGGTGACCGCTCCGCCACGCGGTCGTCAATGCAGAAGCAAGACGCGACAAGAAAGACGCGTCAGTCTTTCTTGTCGTTTAAGCAGCATACTTATTGCCGACCTCAGTACTTCAATACGACTCAAGGTTTATAACAGATGTCCATACGTCAATTATAGTATAAATTATACATTTTTCTCACTACCGTACTCAGAATAAGTAGTAAACATTGCATTGAACGAGTTTGATATTATATTTATTTGTAAACGCAACTACTGAGGACATGGTAATAGGGTTGTCACACTGAAAATTATAATAAAATAAATATTTTTGGAATTTTCTAGATTCATGGCGAAATCGAATGTTATAGTATATTGATGTAATAAAGGAGTATTCACCTGATAGTAAGTAAGCAGTATGGACATCTGTAACCAACTTCGTATAGAGCAGGTTCTACCTGAAGCCACGTGCGTTGCAAGCCTTTAGGCTCATAAGGACTACTTCCCGAAACGACCATTTCCCAAAAAGAACACTTCCCAAAAGGACAATTCCTAAAAGGACCACTCCCCAAAACGACCATTTCCCAAAAGGTCTACTTCCCAAAACGACAATTCCCAAAAAGAACACTTCCCAAAAGGACAATTCCTAAAAGGACCACTTCCCAAAACGGCCATTTCCCAAAAGGTCTACTTCCCAAAACGACAATTCCCAAAAAGAACACTTCCCAAAAGGACAATTCCTAAAAGGACCACTTCCCAAAACGACCATTTCCCAAAAGGTCTACTTCCCAAAACGACAATTCCCAAAAAGAACACTTCCCAAAAGGACAATTCCTAAAAGGACCACTTCCCAAAACGACCATTTCCCAAAAGGTCTACTTCCCAAAACGACAATTCCCAAAAAGAACACTTCCCAAAAGGACAATTCCTAAAAGGACCACTTCCCAAAATGACAATTCCCAAAAGGACAAGCTACGTTGCCACATAAGAACTAAGGAGTAAGTTGGTCGCCTCATTTGTTTGTAATTAAGGTCATTCACAAAAAAAAAGCAATGTGAGCCGTCACGGGACGCCTGGCAGATGTGAAACATCGACATTATTTTGTAAAAGTAATATGCAGAAAAGAACATATTGTGATAGGAACTAAATATGTCATAATGATCAAATAAAATATTACGATTTTTGCGCATGGCGACGCGTCGCCACACCGTACACACTACTGCATATAGACTGTATATATATACCATCGTATAGCGTGGCGACGCCAGAAATCGGTTTTACGTGCGGCTATAGATGTTTCATATCAAAAAGGTTAACCTGACAGAAAAAGGAAAACTTTTTTATTTTCAGTATTGTGCAAATATGCATAAGGGCTTAAAAAACTTCAGTTGTCCTAAAATAACAGATGGATGCCCCAATTCTATTACATTATTTTGGTATAACAAAAGTTTGCTCGCAGCTTTACCCCTAATTCCCTTTTTTAATCTCTAACCCCTCTTAATGATTGGGAATAATTTTATATTTTCCCTCTTTTTATTTTTATATTTATGGTAGATATATTAATTTGATATAGATATAAGTATATTTGGGAGAAGCATACAATCTTTTTAAAAGGTTTTATTTATCTTTTATTTCTTTTTACACTTGTATTAATGTCTCGGAATTTTGCAAGATAAATTTGAACCACTTCCAGTATCCGATTGAGCTGAAATTTTACACCCATAAATGTGATTATAATGCACTATTATTTATTTTATTTCTCTATTGTTCGGATAAAAACAGTGTTACATACTTTTTATATAATCTACTAGCTGACCCAGCAAACTTTGTACCGCCTCAAAATCTATTTATCAAATATATTTCATATAAAATATAGCCTATGTTACTCGTGGATAACGTAGCTTTCGAATGGTGAAAGAATTTTTAAAATCGGTCCAGTAGTTTTTGAGCCTATTCATTACAATCAAACAAACAAACAAAGTTTTCCTCTTTATAATTTTAGTATAGACAATTCGTTCTGGTGTCAACCCAAGTCGGAACCAAACAATTGTTACCTTCGATCACTGGTATTATTGATCGAAGATTGTTACATGCAATATTTCAAATTTATTATTTTTTCCAATTTCTTCTCGGTGGCAACCCTAGCGAGAACCAAACGTGCCGCGCAGTCGCCGCCCCTGACCAGCAAGATTTGCGGACCTCTATAGAGGTCAATACCGTCGATATCGGAATGCTTGTGCAAGTCACGTGTTCATTTCGATTTACTGTGAGACATGTTGTAGGTGGTAGAACCCTCTGTGGTTCAACGGCACCACCGCCACGCCTATTTCTGTTATAACAGCAGTGTACGAGGTGTACGAGGTACAGTGTACGAGGTGTTCCAGCTTAGTCATCAAGGTGGCGGCGCATCTGTAGCCGTCAGCCGACCTTATGTAGGAATCTCATCCTATTTATGTTTGACTACAGATGTCCGTACGGCTGTATCCACTTACCATCAGGTGGCCTGCATGCTCGTCTGCTACTCCTATATTATAAAAAATAACTTGGAACCTTAAACCTTGCAACTGACAATATCACGGCGCGACAATATACTGGTGGGCACGGTCGCAAAATTGAGTGTTTTATGCTATAGTCCATGATATTTTTTTTTATAATGTTTAATTAGCAAACAATGCCTGCCATTTGATGATAAGTGGCTACTGTCGCCCATGGACATATGAAATCAACCCCAGATAGGATTAGATTCATCTGAGGTAGGCCACAGATGCGCTGCTGCCCCTGACTACTAAGTTGGAACGCCTTAGTTAACTTTGTCTTCCTTACCACTCACCCTTTAACCAATAAGACACCTAATATCGATTTATAACATTTGCCTACCAGGGATTCGAACCTCAGAATGGATCCCTTCAAACCAGAACACAGCAGCGCTTAACACTGCTGTTATAACAGAAATTGGTACGGCGGTGGTGACGCCGGAGTCGAATAGAGAGTTCTACTAGAATAATTTATTTTATGACCATTGTCTTCGCCTTAATCTATCGCCTTATCATAACAGCTGCGCCTTTATTAGTTAGCAAACGTACAAGTATGTAGAATTTGCACTTTGATACAATATCGAAAATTCCGAACTGTGTTCATGTGTCATTAGGTGTGAATCATTTCCTTTTGTTACGAAATCGAGGTAGCGTGCTGCTTGCAGGTACGTGCTTGCTTGCTTGATGGTATGTCACTGTCGTATGGACATCTGTAACTAACCTCGGGTAGAAATGGAGTTATGGCCTATAATATTATATATTTAACCCTTTGTGGTTCAACTCCGGCGGCACCACCGCCACACCTATTTCTACCTAATAACAGCAGTGTTAGGCGCTGCTGTGTTCCGGTTTGAAGGGTGTGGTAAGGGAGACAGACTTTTCCGAGGCGTTCCAGCTTAGTCCTCAGGGGTAGCGGCGCATCTGTGGCCGACCTCAGGTGGGAATATCTAATCCTATCTGGGGTTGATTACAAATGTCCATGGGCGGCAGTAGCCACTTACCATCAGGTGGACTGCATGCTCGTCTGCTACTTCTATATTATAAAAAAAAAAATATATATAAGGGGGTGGCGCAATTTTTACATACTCTGTAAAAAGCTCAAGTGCCTATCTATTGCGGTTCAAGAGATAGAGCCCTGTGACAGACAAACAGGTAGCGCAAGCTTAATAATAGGGTTCCGTTTTTATCCACGGAATTGTTGTCATGTTTTTTGGGAAAAATTGGTGCTTTTTGGTTTACTTTAATATAATCTATCTATATATTTCTTGACGACCTTTAGAAATCCTTTCTAGACACGCGTGCGGGCGTAAAAACGCGTGACAAGATAAGTGGCATCATCATCATCATCAACCCATTACTGTCCCACTGCTGGGCACGGGTCTCCTCTCAGAATGAGAAGGATTAGGCCATAGTCCACCGCGCTGGCTATGATAAGTGTCGCATGCATATAATTAAGTATATATGCTCGAAAAACATTACCTTCCTTCGCCGAATACGAATTAAAGATTCGCCGAATCTTCGCCGAATACGTCTTCTAACCATTATTCTCCCACTGCTGGGTAGGGATTCCCAAAGGAGCTTATACATAGAGAGGACAGATATTGGTAGATTTCACAAATCTTTGAAAAGTTAAAAAAAATGTATGTAGGATTCCTCTAATTTTCATTCACCGTTATAGCAAGTGAGAATTAGGTATTTTTTTATACTGACTTATAAGAATTAAAGATACATGCCTGGGATCGAACCTTGGACTTCCGATTTTTTTTATAATATAGGAGTAGCAGACAAGCATACAGTCCACCTGATGGTAAGTGGCTACTGCCGCCCATGGACATCTGTAATGAACCCCAGATAGAATTAGATATTCCCACCTGAGGTCGGCCACAGATGCGCCGCTACCCCTGAGGACTAAGCTGGAACGCCTCGGAAAAGTATGTCTCCCTTACCACACCCTTCAAACCGGAACACAGCAGCGCCTAACACTGCTGTTATTAGGTAGAAATAGGTGTGACGGTGGTGCCGCCGGATTCGAACCACAAAGGGTTCTACCACCTTCAAACCTCTAGGCTATCACTACCTACCTTTAAAATGTAAGTGTATGTAATCTAGGCTTAATGTATTCAGACATCGACGTAATTAGTAGCGAGTAGGACCTAGATTTGAGTCTAGATTCTAACTAGAATTTACCGCGAATACGGGTCGTTAGGACATGTTGTTGAAAACCAGTTACCCATGTAAATTAAATACCATATGACGATATCTATATAAATAATTTGACTGAAGTTTGTCTGTTTGTCGTTTTTAATGTTAAAACTTCTTTAGCGGCTTTGTGCACTATTTGTGATGGGTAAAAAATGTTCAAGTCCTGTCAGGACACGTGACCTGATCAAAAATTCGTAAGACGGCAAAGCAAACTGCAAAAGTCAAGATGTCAGCGGTGTCAGCATAGAGAAAATATGTCAATGGGTGTCAGATTCATGTTTTATTTACTAGCTGACCCGGCAAACGTTGTGTTGACAGATAAATAAAAAAATGTTAAGGGTGAACACCCCTTATCACTTATGGGTATAGGGGTGTGAGAAATAGATAGTAACCGATTGTCAGACCTACTAAATATGCATATAAAATTTGGTGAAAATTGGTAAAGCCGTTTCGGAGGAGTACGGTAACTAGCACTGTGACACGAGAATTTTATATATAAGGTAACATACGTTCGAATAACATTACCTTAATTACATTACTTTGAAGGTGGTAGAACCCTTTGTGGTTCGACTCCGGCGGCACCACCGCCACACCTATTTCTACCTAATAACTGCAGTGTTAGGCGCTGCTGTGTTCCGGTTTGAAGGGTGTGGTAAGGGAGAAAGACTTTTCCGAGGCGTTCCAGCTTAGTCCTCAGGGGTAGCGGCGCATCTGTGGCCGACCTCAGGTAGGAATATCTAATCCTATCTGGCGTTTATTACAGATGTCCATGGGCGGCAGTAGCCACTTACCATCAGGTGGACTGCATGCTCGTCTGCTACTCTTATATTATAAAAAAAAAACCCCTCGCGTTGCCCCGTCGGACTCTACCATACTACACCACCATACCACGATTCATTGTAGATTGATTACAAGTTAATGTTAATCTATCAGTGTTATTTAATTCAACCTTTAGCGTTACAAGTTACAACGAATAAGATATACGATTTGTGTAATTGGTGTAGTTCGTGTTAATAAAGATTGTAAACAAAATAGCGGCATGTTATTAAATATAATAGATGGTGTTAGTGGTAGTGTTTTGAAGGTGGTAGAACTCTCTGTGGTTCGACCCCGGCACCACTGCCACACCTATTTCTGTTATAACAGTGATAAGCGCTGCTGTGTTCTGGTTTGTAGGGTGTGGTAGCTTAGTTCTCAAGTTAACGCATCTGTGGGCGACCTCAGGTAGGAATCTAATCCTATCTGGGATTGATTAAAGATGTCCGTACGGCAGTAGCTTACCATCAGGTGGCCTGCATGCTCGTCTGCTACTCCTATATTATTATTAAAATAAGATAAATGTGCGTATGAAATAAGTGAACAAAAGCCGTAATTTTGGATTACATTCGCTATTGAAAAGGGTTATACCTTTGTTATTTATCTGTCTTATCGTAAAGTCACGCCCTTTGAACAAAGCTAGACATTCCTAAAGAATTACTATTCGAATAAGGTACTTTAAGGTAGTAGAACTGGTATGGTCTGGTTAGAAGGTACCACCGTCATACGGTATAAGGTATACGACCACCGTCATAAGGTATACGACGACCCGTAATTTAAATCCTTATCCTTACTAATATTATAAATCCGAAAGTAACTCTGTCTGTCTGTCTGTCTGTCTTGTTGTCTCTTCTTCACGCCTAAACCACTGAACCGATTTTAATTAAATTTTGTACAAAGATAGTCTGAGACCCGAGAAAGGACACAGGATAGTTTTTATCCCGGAAATCCCATGGGAACTAGGGATGGCGATCTAAGATCTATTAATCGGAGAATCGATCTTTTGGATCCAAAACATCGATTATTTTAATCGATATTAGTAAGGATTGAATCGTAAACTATGCATTTGATCAAGTGATGATCTTTAGCAAAGTTGTTGTCCATGAGCCCACGAAGGTTCCAGAGTTGGTACGACCAATTTTCGCCAGATAGCGCCAATGTCGTTCCAATGAAGGTACGAATTTTCAGTTTTATGTATGTTAGTATGTCATATTATTTTCTTTTAAACCAAAACCAAATTTTATATGCATATTCAGTAGGTCTGAGAATTGGCTACTATCTATTTTCCATATACCTAAGTGATAAGGGTTGTTCACCCTTAACATTTTTTTATTTATATGGCAACACAACGTTTGCCGGGTCAGCTAGTGTAATCTAAATTCATTTAGATCTGTCTGGCCGAGGATCGAATCCGAACCCTTTGTGTGCAAGATTAGTGTTGCATCCGCGGTCAAAAGGCCTTGGTCTTGAAAAACCCGTGGCCTAATTGTGTAACAGCTCACGCAATTTATGTTTATGGTGAGGCCTTAGATCATAAACAAATAAGACACCGCATTGCGGAATATTGCATTTTAAAATTTCTCCGGTAAATTGTATTCATACATAATAAAGTTTTCTCCATTCACCCAGGGTTGAGTGGTAGAGAATGCCATCAGGTATTATGGCTGTCTTGTGGTTTGAAGGGAGTGGTGAGGTAGACATACATATATGTGGGATAATGTCTATTTAGGATATGATTTAGTTTTCCTTTTTATTTTTATTCTTTATATAGAAACTCTGACGAAATGTTTAATTTAGAAAAAGTAGCAACACTGAAGAAGGAAGTCAGTTGAAAAGAGTGTAAAACGATGTACGTAGGATTTGACATGTGCTCTTAGAAATAAAATAAGAATTAAATATCACCATCGACCTCTCATTTCTACGATCCCACAACTTTTGGGGGCTCGTCCGGGATCTCGTCATGTGCAGTTTCGGTGGTGATTAACGGCGAAGATTATGAAAATATCCCGAAGAAAATTGTAAGATTTTTCTCAATAATTTACGCCGGTTACCAAGCAACGCGTCAACAACGAATGTTGCGGGACGTAGCACACTATACTAGATGAATGCTTAGGGTCGTACTACAATATACGAACCGAAAGATTAAATGAAGAAAGTTTTGAAGAGAAAGATATGAAAGACGTATAATTAATGAAGAAATTTTAAAGAAGTAAAGATTAAGAAGTCAAGATGCATTCAAGAAGCCGAACAAGAACTATGTCGCCGAAGAAAGTAAAAGGTGATGTAGAAAGCCTAAAATTCAGTGGGCCACGAATATCTTTTAACGATTTAGAACAGTCTATGATTCCGTTTACTGGTGACGACACGTATCCGATCACGAACTGGATTGAAGAATTCGAAGATACTGCTGGAATTATGGAATGGTCTGATATTGAGAAACTTATTTATGGAAAAAGATTACTTGCCGGTACTGCTAAACTATTTCTCAGATCTACAGGAAGTGTGAAGAATTGGGATACTCTGAAGAAGCTGCTGCAAGAAGAGTTTAGTCCGAAGTTGAACAGCGCTATCATACATAAGAAGCTTGCTTCACGTAAGATGAAGAATGAAGAAACATTTCAACAATATTTTCTTTACATGAAGGAACTAGCCTTACACGCTGCCCTTGAAGATACAGCCCTAATGGTTTATATTATTGACGGCATTCGTGACAGTGAAACCAACAAAGCAATGTTGTACGGAGCTAGAACCTTAAAAGAGTTCAGAATGAAGTTAGAATGTTATGAAGAATTAAGGCAAAGAATTGAAAGAAAGACTAACTCCAAGAATAATATACAAGGAAATAATTCTGATGACAAAGGTTCCTCAAACAGCACAGGGCGGAAAGTAAAGAGATGCTACAACTGCGGCGATACTGATCATATGGCACCAGCTTGTACGAAAGGCATAAAATGTTTCCGATGTAATGAATTCGGACATAAAGGAACTGAATGTCCTATCCAGCCGAAAAAGTCTCTTAACATTCAGAAACAAGAAGTAGTAGAAAATACCTCTTCTAAAAAGGTTAAAATAAATGATGTGGAGATGAGTGCATTGATAGATATTGGAAGTAAAGTTAATCTGATAAAGATGACCGAAAACAAGAATTTTCACGACGACTACACGATGGAAGATGCTAGATTTTCTAAAAATATAGAAAAGACGATTAAAAAATATATACCCGACGAAGCCAAGGATAAGAAATATAGTAATATTGAAAAGAAAATTATACTTACCGATAATAATCCATTTCACCAGAATCCACGTCAACTGCCGCCTCTAGTGGAAGATGTTGTAAATGAACAAATAGAAGAATGGTCAGAACAGAAAATTTTAGCGAAGAAAAAGAGTGGACAACACAGACCTGGAATTAAAATTAAGCATGCTGAAACCCTCAGCAAGCAGCCTGCTTGTTTAATCGTTACCGAAATGACCGCACGTATTAAAACAGCTCAAGACGAAGATGTACAGATTGAAAAAATAAAGAAAATTTCAGAGAAAGAACCTTATAAAGACTGCCTTCTACAAGACGGAATACTTAAAAAAGAGAAAGATGGAAGCAAACTAATTGTAGTACCAAAGAAGAAGAAGATGCAGTATGTAATTGTACGAAATAATCATGATAAAGAACATTTTAACTTGGATAAGACTGAAGAATTAACAAATCGCGAATATTTTAAAGTAAGAAACAAAGATGATGAGATACTGAAGATGATTAAAGACGAAAGAATTGATAATTTTTATGAAAAGAGATCTGATTTAAGAACAAAAGCTAAAGAAATACAAGATATACAAAAAATACAAGATGAAGATAGAAGATATTACAATAAGGTTAGAAAAAAAGCTTATGAATACAATATTGGTAATTTAACTCCTATAAGAAGAACTCAATTTTTTTGGGACCATATGAACTAGTTCAGAAGAAGCGAAAGATTATGATTACAGTTCATCAGGGTCTGATGAATGAGCAGGATGGCCGTGTGGGATAATGTCTATTTAGGATATGATTTAGTTTTCCTTTTTATTTTTATTCTTTATATAGAAACTCTGACGAAATGTTTAATTTAGAAAAAGTAGCAACACTGAAGAAGGAAGTCAGTTGAAAAGAGTGTAAAACGATGTACGTAGGATTTGACATGTGCTCTTAGAAATAAAATAAGAATTAAATATCACCATCGACCTCTCATTTCTACGATCCCACATATATGAGGATATGATTTTAACCTGATGAACCTCATTACCCTTGTTTACAGAACCCTAAAGCAATATTTAACTCAATTTTGATTCAATTTGAAGATAGTAGTAGAACCTTTTGTGGTCCGACTCCGGCGGCACCACCGCCGCACCTATTTCTGTTATACAAGCAGTGTTAAGCGCTGCTGTGTTCTGGTTGGAAGGGTGTGGAAATCGAGGCTATACTTTGTCGAGGCGTTTCAGCTTATTCCTCAGTATAGCGGCGCATCTGCGGCTGACCTCAGGTAGGGCTCAAATCTTATGTGAGGTTGGTTACAAACGTCCATGGGCGGCAGTACCCCCTTATCATCAGGTGGACTATCTTGTCTGCTACTCCTAAATTATAAAAAGGTGAAATTATAAAAAGGTGAAAGGAACCTGCTCTTTATAGACTTCGTCATTATATCCATGCGGCAGTTATCTTAACTATCTTCAATAATTGCAATCCTATATTTTTTTGTCTGAGTGTCGCTATTTACAATGTCTTAAACATGACAGCTCTACCATAGGTACCATATGTTTATGGTGTTCTCTCAAGGGCGGATATTGCAACTGACATACAATGAAATAATGTTATATGCATAATTGATTGTTTCCTTATATAATTGTAGTTGATTGATTTATGTACGGTTGAAACTTTGTATTTTTAACACGTTTTTAAGTATTAGTCACATCTTGGTATATATTAAGTATGTTATGTTTATTATTAAATGTATTAAATTAAATGACAAATATTTTTTAAATTCAAAATATGTGCTTTACAGAGCACTTTTTTAATATTATTACATCTACCACGACTTCACAGGGTGTTTCGTTATGGAGAAGAAGCGGAAAAAGAAAATCCATAACACAAATAAAAAAAAATACAATGGCAAACTTAACCTAATGGTACATGTGGACCTGGAGCTACTTCTGAACTTACTGCTGGAGATTAATGGTGGTGGTTCCTTTGTGGTTCGCCTATTTCTGTTATAACAGCAGTGTTAAGCGCTGCTGTGTTCTGGGTCTGGGATGTCTATGGGCGGCAGTAGCCACTTACCATCAGGTGGACTGCATGCTTATCTGCTACCTACTCCCATATTATAAGAAAAGTCAACTGTCTCGCTAGTACGGTTTAACAGTTAGATCGAAAAATACCGGTTTGATGTATGGAGACCCCCTTTAATATTTGATGTTATGTCGGCCACCGTTGTGCATCCTCTGTAAAAAAATCAAGTGTCTATCTATTACGGTTCGAGAGATAGAGCCCTGTGACAGACGGACAGATGGACAAACAGACAGCGAAGTCTTGGTAATAGCGTTCCGTTTTTACCCGTTGGGTACGGAACCCTAAAAGATTTTTAACAAAAAAATACAACCGACTTCTATGTCACTATATAAAATAAATAAAATAAAATAAAATAAAAATAAAAATAGCCTTTATTTCTACTATATCCTATACTTTACATATTATAATTATTGTTTCAATTTTCTTTCAATATATTAACTTTCAATTTACTTTTTTACTTGTATATTACTATACATACTTTTTTATAAAATAAATATTTAGTGATTTTTAACAAATAAACTATTTCTAACAAAACATTGTAAGTAAAAGTAATTTTAAATATTAAATATAGTAGTCGCCTCTTCGGCGTAGGCCTCTCCTAAACTTTTCCATTTATCACGTTCCCGTGCCTCACGCATCCATAAGGGTCCACGTCTCTTGTTAAAGATGTCATTCCACCTTTTACTTGGTCGTCCTCTTTTCCTTTTCATGTCTCTTGGTATCCATTCCGTTAGTCGTTTTGCCCACCTAGTATTATTCATCCTACAGATATGCCCTGCCCAGTGCCATTTGAGTAGCCTTATTCTTTTCGTTACATCTACTATTTTAGTTTTTTTTCTGATGCTGATATTACTAACTTTATCTGATAGTTTTAGACCAAGCATACTTCTTTCCATCTTACGTTGGCAGATGGCCATTTTATCTTCGTCTTGTTTCCTCAATGACCACGTCTGGCATCCATATGTTAGACAAGGCAATATCGTTATTTCGTAGAGTTTTTTCTTCTTTTTTTCTTCTATGTCACTACAAAGTAAAAAATAATTGAAATAAATGTTGGTTTAGTACATAGTTCTGAAGTCGGCGCTCAATATATTTCGTTGGATAACGATGTAAACAGCGTGTCTAATACGGGTGGAGGAGGTTCCCCTTTTTTTCTCCAGAACCCATCGATGGATCCTAACCATATTTAAATGGGACCAACTTCCAGCTCGTCTCTATACAATAATAAAAGAATTATTAAAATCGGTCCACTAACGCGGAGTAGTTCGTGTACATACATAAAAAAAAAGATACCGGCCGAATTGATAACCACCTCCTTTTTGAAGTCGTTTAAAAAAGTATGTTCAAGTGTCACCCAACGTGTTCGACTTGCACTTTGTCAACTATTATTATGATTCTCTAGTTATTTTCCTAGAACTTCAATACCAGTACATACCCAGTCGACTCCACCTCAATAGATAAGTCCTACAAATCACAGGTAACAATTAGTGAGTGAAAACGTCGACATATTTATTATCAGCTAACGAGCGGACCGCTTTCTAGGAGCGGTGGAAATTGACGGTCGTTGCGGGTACGTAGTGGATAATACCCGTCCCTTGTCGTAGTGACGGCGAGCGATGATATAAGAGCAGACGAGCATGCGATCCACCTGATGGTAAGTGGCTTCTGCCGCCCATGGACATCTGTAATCAACCTCAGATGAGATTAGATTTCGTTTATAATATAGGAGTAGCAGACGAGCATGCAGTGCACCTGATGGTAAGTAGCTACTGCCGTATGGACATCTGTAATCAACCTCAGATGCGATTTGATTTTTTTTTATAATATAGGAGTAGCAGACGAGCATGCAGTGCACCTGATGGTAAGTGGCTACTGCCGCCCATGGACATCTGGAATCAACCACAGATGGGATTAGATATTCCTACCTGAGGTCGGCCAAAGATGCGCCGCTACACCTGAGGACTAAGCTGGAACGCCTCAAATAGTATGTCTCTTACCACTCTTCAAACCAGAACACAGCAGCGCTTAACACTGCTGTTATAACAGAAATAACAGGTGGTGCCACAGGAGTAGAATCATTAAAGGTTTTTCCATGTCCTTAATTTTCTTTAAACAAATGCCTGTATATTTCTTATTATTGCCCTTAGTAATTTTAGTTCCGACACGGTCCGCGGGAGCGCTGTGTGCGCGAAAACGGTGAACGTTTTCGAGCAAACGTAAAAACTCATAGTAAGAGTAAATAAGTCATATGTTATCTTATATTTCAACACATATAGAATAACAATGACATCTATATAAGTAGGTGATAGGGCGTGGTCGTTAACGATTATGACCATATGTGGAGTGTTGGTCAATAGCCCACGATGTTGACGGCCAAAAAAGATGATTGAAATTATGAACGTATATGGTAAAATGTCTTACGATCAAATTGGAAAGTGTATTTTTTGTGGTGCTATAAATTTGCGTGCGAAAAGGTTTTGAAATTTTTTGTGGGTAAAATTATTTGTCGGGATCGCGGACGAGTGCTACTAGTACCTGTGGTCCCGACAGAGGACGTCCAGAGGAACACCGTGGGGCTTTAGCCGGTAGGAGTCCGGCGTATCCTCTCCGCTACCCCTACGGTTGAGAGGATGCAGTATGAGGACCCACGCAGGGTTGATGATGTGGATGATGATTTTTTTGCAAACATAAATAAAATCGACATTAAATTGCAGTTGCAGACTACAATTAAGGTTATTAACTGAGTAAATTTACATATACTTATATTTTTTATTTGACTAATCCGTCGTGGTTCGACCCCGGAAGCACCACCGTCACAGTTATTTCTGTTATAATATCAGAGGACCGCTGCTGATTTCTAGTTTGAAGGGTGGGGGAGAGTAAGATAGATAGATAGATTATTTATTTCAAGAACTTAAGCAACAACAACAAATTATAACACACAATAAACAATGAAATCCCAAAATACACATATGGAAACACAAACTTAATTATGAACTTATTGACTAAATTTTCTAAGAAATAAAATTACACAAAATATAAAAAAAAAACTGAAAATAATAAAGTAAATTAAAAAATAAAAACAAACAAAATACATAATCGAGTGTTGCAGCTAAAGTCTGTGAAAAAGATTCCGGAGCTCAGAAAAAAACCGAGATTGGATCTCGGCAACTGATTTTCAGCCCGGACCGTATGCGAACGTTGCTCGGAAGGCTGTGCAGTATACATCGTGCTAAGTGTTGTAAACGGGAGAAAAAAAAATAAGTAAGGGAGACATACTTATTCGAGGCGTTCCAATTTAGTCCTTAGGTAGCGGCGCGGTTCATTACAGATGTCGATACGGCAGTAGCCTACCATCAGGGGGACTGCATGCTGGTTTGCTTTGTCAATATTGCAAAAAAGTTTCTTTGATGATAAAAATTCCTTAATGATTCATATGTACTTGCAATAATCACAGGTTATATCCGCTTTATGTAATATACCTGATAAGGTTATGGGCAGGGTTTCCATGATAATGAATAAAGGCGTATCCACATGTAACAAAGTTGCTAATTGACAAAGTGTTTCACTGACAGAGAATGAACTATAAACTATATCATCGTCAACCCATTACTGTCCCACTGCGGGGCACGGGTCTCCTCTCAGAATGAGAAGGATTAGGTCATAGTCCACCGCGCTGGACAAGTGCGTATTGGTGGACTTCACATACCTTTGAGATTTTTTTTTATAAATCTCTCAGGTTATGCAAGTTACCTCACGATGTTTTTCTTCACCGTTTAGCAAGTGATAATTAATTTCTAATACGCACTTACTTTGAAAAATTAGAGGCGCGTGCCAGGAACCTTGGACCCCTCGACCAAAAGGTCGACTTTCTTAACCACTAGGTTATCAATCCCTATAAACTATACGAGTAGCCGTAATCTAAATGTTAATCTTATTAAAATATCGTAAACTCACTGTGTTTGTATGTATGTATGTATATATGTATGTATGTATGTATATATGTATGTATATATGGATATCTCTATGTCTTGTTCTTTGGCACCTACAGCCCAAACGACTTGACGGTTTAACATATGAGGTGTCGTTGGAATTATCTAAATTGTGCTATCTACAGATATTATATGTAGATAGCACAAATTAGATGCTATATTTTTAAATCGTCGGGTTTTTTATTTTTGTAATAATTATTTACTTATTATTAATTTATCGCCGAAAATGTGTTACCTATAGTTTTTCGAATAGTATTAATATAACTTCAAATGTATCTGCTACATATTTATAATAATCATGAGGGTATTAATTGCTTTATTAAACTAATGAAACCTTTCTTTTGTTACAGATGAAAGATCAGAGTCCCAGCCGCGCGCCCTGTCGCACTCCGAACACGACTTCGCCAATTTACAATCAGGCGACACAAACTTAAACATTCACCCACCCAACACCATCACTAGCATAGATCTAAACCCGCCAAATAGCCAAACTTCCAACCAAAATATAATTACGAATGAAAATACAAATCCGAACGTATCAAAGGCTTCGGTTAAGTCGGACGATGATTTTGATGTAAATGAGTACTTTGCGAGATTACACGGGACGCGGTATGTAAGTGCGCCGTTGAATAGCGTTCTGAAAGATGACCAGAATGCCAATTTGCAGGCCGTGGAGGAAAGTCTGGAAGAGATAAACTTGAACGAGCCTGAGAAAGCGCAGAGTCCGGATATCCAGCAGAGTATAACAGCGGACATAGCCCAGAACTTCTCCCAGCTCCCGACGGTGCTGCCGCAGATGGCGAGCGTTGTCTTCAACTCGTTCTCGAACATGTTGAGTATGAAGAGCAGGGATCATACTCCCGATGAGAGTAAAAGGTATGATGAGTTGAAGCCGGTTGAAGCGAGCCAGCCTGTACCGGATATCGTGAAGGATATAGCGCCGCCGCCGTTGAAGGAACCACCGATAGTTGGTAAGTCTGATTTTTTCTGACGCTTTCTGCACTCAGTCATTCACTAGGATTCCCTGTGTCATGTATACGAGACACACAGAGACGAACACACAAATTTATTACTCAGATGTCTGTCTGGCCGGAGATCGAACTCGCAACCCTTTGCGCGTCAGACCGGCATGGTGACCGCTCCGCCACGCGGGTCGTCAAACCAAGTTGAATTAAGTTAGACAATACTGATAGATGAATAGAATCATCCCATGGACATCTGTAAGGAGATCAGTGCACTGCTGTGTCTTATTTTGAAGGGTGTGGTAAGGGAGACATACTTATCAGAGGCGTTACAGTTTAGTCCTCAGGGGTAGCGTCTGTGGCCGACCTCAGATCATCGACTATCCAATATTATCTGAGGTTGATTACAGTCCATGGGCGGCAATAGCCATTTACCACCAGGTGATTTGCTCGTCTGCTACTCCTATATTATAAAAAAATCTAAGCTTGCGTATTTGGTAACCGCGAATACGTCAGAAATAGCAATTTCGGTAATGCATGGCGAGTCTATCGTAAGATACACACTCGATGTTCCCACGGCGTGAGACCCGTGACCCGCGTGAGGTCACGTGTGATTGCATATGGTGGTTTGTGGACTTTGCAAAAGTTTGGAAGCTCGAATCGATAAAGGGGCACATGTATGTAGGTATAGGTGGTAGGATCTTTAGTGGCTGAGCTTGTATATCGATCCCTCCTATGTATAATATCGTAACTGCAAATGACAACTTTACAGGAGAGCGTTTCATAGTTTCGAATATGCTTAAATGCGAATAAAATTTGCATTTCTGCAGGTATCTCTATGAAATTTGGTATATACTTATATTTTATTTTATACGCTTTATAACGTTACTTGTGTCGATAAAACACATTAAAATAAGGCAATTTATGCAACGAAAACGAAAAGGTACTTTTGAGGGTACAGAACACAGCAGCGCTTAACACTGATGTTATAACAGAAACTGGCGTGACGGTGGTGCCGCCGGAGTCGAACCACAGAGGGCTCTATCATCTTCATGTAGGGTTTAGTCAGCCCTATAACCCAGTTTTTTTTTTATAATAGGAGTAGCAGACGAGCATGCAGTCCACCTGATGGTAAGTGGCTACTGCCGCCCATGGACATCTGTAATTAACCCCAGATAGGATTAGATATTCCTACCTGAGGTCGGACACAGATGCGCCGCTACCCGTGAGGACTAAGCTGGAACGCCTCGGAAAAGTATGTCTTCCTTACCACACTTCAAACCAGAACAAAGCACCGCTTAACACTGCTGTTATGAGGCAGAAATAAGTGCGGCGGTGGTGCCGCCGGAGTCGAACCACAAACGGTTCTACCACCTACAATTCTGCTACTCCACTATGATAAAAAAATCTGCCTATGTCTGTTCTTACAGCAGTGTTAAACGTTGCTATAATCTGATGCATAATATAGGATCATTTTTTTTTGTTCACGAGGGGGAAACCTTCAAAAGGTACCCGATGCCTTGGGAGCGACACAGGGTTATGTGGGACTCTTACCGCACTAAAACCCCTCCGGTGGTCGTCCTCGATATAGGATCAAGTGATCCCTATAACCCAGTTGCAACTCATCACGCGTCGCATTCGTCACTGTACGCAACGAACCATACCCTTTTAGGTGATGTCTCACAAACCGGCCGGTCCGATTGAATGTGCAAATCTTTGATAAGTAAAATAGAAAGATACTTCATCGCCTTGAAATTGAATGAAGCCACAAAAGGCTAACTTGACTAAAACTAAGACCGTAGTCTTTTTTTTTACTTTTTTGTAATTGTTGTTATTTTGATAATAATATTTTTTAATTAAATTGATATAAATATTTGGAAGCTATTTGCTGCATTTATTTGCCTGTTAAATTCTGTGTTTAGAGTATCGAATATGTTTTTAAGCATAAGAACATTTAGAAGAAAAAAATGCAGACCAGTGTAATGAATATTACGTAATTTACGTAATAAATAAATAAATATTTTAAGAAAATTGGGATATTTTAGCATGGAGACGAGGCAACACTTTATTTACGCAACAATGTTAATTCTCAAAACTGGGTACACTTTCTTGTAATGAGTGATCAATCTATGTATTTTACTCATCTACCGGCAAATCGGTTATTGCGCGATCAGATGCCACTCGAGTGGGTCACGCGGTCACATGTGTAGGGCACACAAACACACGTACAGAAATACCCAGACCCTAAAGAAGTCTTAAAATGTGTAATCTTAACTAATATTATAAATGCGAAAGTGTATTTGTTTGTTATGATTTCGTGCCGTAACTAAATAACCGATTGTCATGAAATTTTGCGCACACGTTGTCAGGGGTTCAGAGAAGGACATAGGGTACCTTCTATCCCGAAAAACAGTACCGTTCCCGAGGGATAGTTAAAAAAAATTAATGTGAGCCGTCACGGGACGCCTGGCAGATATGAAACATCGACATTATTTTGTAAAAGTAATATGCAGAAAATAACATATTGTGATAGGAACTAAATATGTCATAATGATAAAATAAAATATTACGATTTTTTTCCAGATAACGATGACTATTTATTGAATTCGATTGCGCATGGCGACGCGTCGCCACACCATACACAATACTGCATATAGACTGTATATATACCATCGTATAGCGTGGCGACGCGTCGCCGCGGCATGCGTCGCCACGCCAGAAATCGGTTTTACGTGCGGCTATAGATGTTTCACATCAAAACTTGTGACTACAAGTGAAGCCACGGGTAAAAGATAATGAAGATAATAAGTTAATAAAGATTTCTGTTATAACAGCAGTGTTAAACGCTTCAGCTTCAACGGCAACTGTTCTGGTTTGAAGGGCCACACCCTTCAAAGGGACATTTACCTTCACCTGATGGCAAGTGGCTCCTGCTACCCATGAACATCTGTAATCAACCCCAGATAAGATGATATTGCTTTTTTTATAACATAAGAGTAGCAGACGAGCATACAGTCCACCTGATGGTAAGTGGCTACTGCGGCCCATGGACACCTGTAATCAACCTCAGATAGGATTAGATCAGATAGGATATTCCCACCTAAGGTCGGCCACAGATGCGCCGCTACCCCTGAGGACTAAGCTGGAACGCCTCGGAAAAGTCTGTCTCCCTTACCACACCCTTCAAACCGGAACACAGAAGCGCCTAACACTGCAGTTATTAGGTAGAAATAGGTGTGGCGGTGGTGCCGCCGGAGTCAACCACAAAGGGTTCTACCACCTTGCTACATGAAGTCGGGCATAGACTCTACTACTCCATAGGACTAAGCTGGAACGCCTCGGAATATGTCTCGCTTACCACACTTCAAACCAGAACACAGCAGCTTAACACTGCTGTTATAATTGTTATTATAAATTGCAGTTAATAGGTGTTGAACCACGAAGGGTTCTTCTCTGAAGGTAGTTATTAGGTCAGAGGGTGCAATACAGTAGTGCTTTTGAATACATTTCCAACACTCCCCTCACATTAGATTTACATGTGACATGAGTGCCATTGACACAAAGACGAGTACACAAACACCCAGACCCAGAACGGAAATCAACATATTACTAGCTGACCTGGCAAACGTTGTGTTGCCATATAAATGAAAAAAATGTTAAGGGTGAACAACCCTTATCACTTAGGGGTATGATAAATAGATAGTAGCCGATTCTCAGACCTACTGAATATGCAAATTTGGTGAAAATCGGTTAAGCCGTTTTGGAGGAGTTCGGTAACTAACATTGTGACACGAGAATTTTATATATAAGATTATATGTCTGATCTAGAATCGAACCCGGAATCGCCAACACGACTGCGTCACACAAGTTGTGTATTGAATATAAATAATAACGAACTTCCTTATATAGTTTCTCATTTAGTTTTGCTCGCGACTTTGCTCACGTACTTGTAGGGTTCCGTACACAAACGGGTAAAAACGGAACCCTTTTACTAAGGCTCCGCTGTCTGTCCGTCTGTCACAGGGCTCTATCTCTTGAACTGTAATAATAACGGTTAGGTAGACGTGCTACCTGATGGAAAGTAGTCAACGTCGCCTATGGACATTTGCAACACCAGAGGAGTCGCCAATGCATCGCCGGCTTTGTATGAGAGCTCTTTTTGCACCTTTTTTGAAGAGCCCCATGTCATAGCGCTCCGGGAATACCTCAATAGTGAGACACTTGGAATTTTTACAGAGTATAAGTATTTTTTTTTTTTATAATATAAGAGTAGCAGACGAGCATGCAGTCCACCTGATGGTAAGTGGCTACTGCCGCCCATGGACATCTGTAATCAACCCCAGATAGGATTAGATATTCCTACCTGAGGTCGGCCACAGATGCGCCGCTACCCCTGAGGACTAAGCTGGAATGCCTCGGAAAAGTCTGTCTCCCTTACCACACCCTTCAAACCGGAACACAGCATCGCCTAACACTGCAGTTTTTAGGTAGAAATAGGTGTGGCGGTGGTGCCGCCGGAGTCAAACCACAAAGGGTTCTACCACCTTCAAAATACTAAATAATAATAAATACTAAAAAAAGGTGGAATATAATTGGGGGTCGCCATACAAGAAACTGTTATATTTTGGAATATTTCGCTTTATATATGCTTTATGGAGTTTCTTTCGCCGCTTTTCTCCATAACGAATCACCTTGTGAAGTGGTGGCAGTTGTATTGACATTCAAAAAGTGCTCTGTAAAGAACCTATTTTGAATTAAAAAAATGATTTGATTTGATTTGATTTATTATTGAACTGTAATACAGTTTCAATTCCCACAATACTTCTATGGCTGCCTAATACACCAATGTATATTCTATGCTGATAAAAAAGCTAAAAATAACAAATTAAAGAAAATCTGGTGGTACGGAACCCTCAGTATGTGAGTTTGAATCGCACTTGGTAATTTTTTTGTAGTGTTTAACAAATTAAAGAAAATCAGGTTGTACGGAACTCTCCGCATATGAGTTTTAATCGCACTTGGTCATTTTTTGTAGTGTTTACGTTTTTTAAACGTTATTAGTGGATAAGGCCGCCCGCTGACGTGCAACGCAGCCCTGCGAGCGCAATCATAAATATTTACCGAAGGCGATCAACCTTTGCAGATGTTGCCGCCATTACGCATTCTAATTGATGTGTCACAGTTTGTTTAGTTACTTAGTTAGTTTAGTTAAAAGTAAGTTAGGTGTTTAGTTATATTGTAAAAGTGGGATACACAAGCGTGCAGTCCGCCTGAAGGTACGGCTACTGCCAATGGACATATGTAATCAACCCCAGATAGGATTATATTCCTACCTGAGGTCGGCCACAGATGCGCCGCTACCCCTGAGAACTAAGCGGAACCCAGAACTAACCAACCAACCAGGAACTAACCAGAGCACAGCGGTGTTGAACGCTGTGTTCTGAATTGGAGGGTATGGTAAGGCACACATACTCCTCATTTTTATATAGTTTAGAACTGGCATAAATATTCATTATTCAAGAACTGTTTTGTTCACTTCTATGTCATTCTCACCTCATGGTTTAACCCCACCCTTGACCTGTTTCCGCCAAATATATAATAATTATATGAATTATGACGTGACCGGCGGCCATATTTGGTGTTACGTTGTTACAAGTTCGCACGATTTCCATTATTATTATTATTAACACGCTTTTATTAGCTTGGGTTGTATGTTTGTATGTATGTATGTACGTAACAGTAACGGAATCTTTGGGGTGCTTTTCGAAAATTGATAAGTGGAGCACTCCACGCTTTTTTCACAATTATACAATTTACTGTTCCTTAATTGATTCCTAGATTGAAAATTATTTTCTACTTTTTAGTTGATTTTATCATAAAAGCGTGTTTTTTAGTTTTTTGAACTATATTTATTTAACTATAAGTGAATTTAACAAGTTGCTTATGATTATATTAGAACGATTACCGGCGTGATGGAGCGGTCACCATACCGGTCTGACGCGCAGTGGGTTCCGGATTCGATCTCCGGCCAGACAGATATCTAAATGCCATAAAAACAATAACTTGTAAAAAAACCAAGTCTCACAATTTAATTCTTCTACCATAGAAAGTTGTGAGATCCATTTAATACCAAGTCGGTTAATTTATTCAGTCCCTAATTAGGGGAACTTCTGTCTGTTAAATTATTTCGTAATTAGTTAACTTAACAACGTCCTTTGAGACCATATGTCCAGTGTCCATATACCAGTGTTAAAAAAATAAATTACGTTTTAAATGAAGGTGGTAGAACCCTTTGTGGTTCGACTCCGGCGGCACCGACGCCACCCCATTTCTGCCTCGTAACAGCAGTATTAAGCGTTGCTGTGGTCTGGTTTGAAAGGTGTGGTAAGCGTGATATACTCTTCTGAGGCGTTCCAGCTTAGTCCTCAAATGTAGCGGCGCATCTTCGGCCGACCTCAGGTAGGAATATATAATCCTATCTGGGGTTGATTACTATGGGCGGCAGTAGCCACTTACAAAACACAATGTATCTTACAAGTAATAAATATTACAGATGATGAGTTAAGATTTCTGTTCCGGGTCTGCCGGTTTCGATACCGGCAGACCCACAGAGGGTTCTACCATCATCAAGTGCGGATTTGTAAAACGCTTTCTACACTCACAGCCCCACACTAGGATTCCTTGTGTCGTGGGTGCCATGGACACACACAGAGACAAATACACAAACACCCAGACCCAGAAACAGAAATCTAAATTCATCATTTAGAAATCTGTCTTGGCCGGGGATCGAACCCGGGACCCTCTGCGCGTCAGACCGGCATGGTGACCGCTCCGCCACGCGGGTCGTCAAGTCAATTTGTAAACTTTACAAAACTTTCAGAGTTTAAGAAATCTCAGGCGTGTAGGTTTCTTCACGATTGTCCCTATAGTCCTGGGAGTGGAATAGGGCTACGGTATCACCTGCCTGTCGTAAGAGGCGACTAAAAGGGGGCTTCTGGGGTTGCGGGCGGCAAGAGTGGGAGCTCGAACCGTCCAGCGATCCCGGGAAGGACATCGGTATGTGTGGTCGCTTACCATTGTAAATACCAGGTGTTTAGTGCGGTAAAAATCCCACATAACCTAGCGTCGCTCCCACGTCGTCGAGTACCTTTTGAAGGTTTCCTCACGATGTTTTCCTTCACCATCAAAGCAAGTGATAACGCTATCGACAGGCTGAATTTTGACCCATAGTTAGGTAAAGTACTAGTCAATTATACAAAGTTTTCCGTAACGAAAACCTGTTTACACTACATAGTATTATTAAGTGTTGCTAATTATGTGTTTAAATGAAACTACAAGAAATTACTACATTCGAAACAACGTTGTACGGTGCCGTTGGAAAATTATAGAGTAAACGTTGAGGGTAAGGGCGTTTCCATGGTTTAGCACGTCACGTTATACTACGAGTGTCCTACGGATTTATACTTACAGGCAGTGATAGCCTAGTGGTTAAGAAACTCGGCCTCTCGATCGAGGGGTCCGAGGTTCAAATCCCAGGCACGCACCTCTGATTTTTTCAAAGTTATGTGCGTATTAGAAATTAATTATCATTTGCTAAACGGTGAAGGAAAACATCGTGAGGAAACCTGCATACCTGAGATTTATAAAAAAAAATCAAAGGTATGTGAAGTCTACCAATACGCACTTGTCCAGCGCGGTGGACTATGGCCTAATCCTTCTCGTTATGAGAGGAGACCCGTGCCCAGCAGTGGGACAGTAATGGGTTGTTGATGATGATGATGATGATTATACTTACAGAGCGTTTATCTTCCGCCGTAGACTATGAAATGTAGGTAAAAAACGACCCGCGTGGCGGACCGGTCATCATACCAGACGCGCAAAGGGTCCCGGGTTCCATCCCCAGCCTGACTGAAATCTAAATGATGTTTTATTTCTGTTTCTGGGTCTGGGTGTTTTTGTATTAGTCTCTATGTGTTCACGTCCACGTCCGGAAAGCGTTTTGTATACTCTCATTTTTACCACGCTTTTATTAGCTTGACCTGTATGTATATATCTGTATCTGTATGTAACGGAATCTTTGAACTCGATTTTTCACAAATTTTGAACGATCAGATTAATTCAAAATTTTGAACAATTATCTATCAAGGACCGATGAGAATACACGGTTTTAATAACTTTGTCCCATTTTTAACCGACTTCAAAAAGGAGGTGGTTATCAATTCGGCTGGTATCTTGTTTTTATGTTTTTTTATGTTTCTACGCTCATATTAGACACGCTGTTTACATCGTTATCCAATGAAATATATTGAGCGCCGACTTGAGAAATATGTACTAAACCAACATTTATTTGAATTATTTTTTACTTTGTAGTGACATAGAAGTGGGTTGTATTTTTTTGTTAAAAATTTTCTTCATAAGGTTTGTCGGGATTACTGATATTGTTACCTCGATTTAAGCGTGGTTAGAGCGGGGTCGCGTTATTTCATTACTAGTTTTTGCCCGCGGCTTCGCCCGCGTTTAAAAGAAAATAATATAACATACTAACATACATAAAACTGAAAATTCGTACCTTCAACTTTCCTAAAGATCATCACTTGATTAAATGCATAGTTTACGATTCAATCCTTACTAATATCGATTAAAATAATCGATGGTTTGGGTCCAAAAGATCGATTCTCCAAATAATCGATCTTAGATCGCCATCCCTAGTTCCCGTGGGATTTCCGGAATAAAAACTATCCTATGTCCGTTCTCGGGTTTCAGACTATCTTTGTACAAAATTTCATTAAAATCGGTTTAGTGGTTTGGGCGTGAAGAACAGACAACCAGACAGACAGAGTTACTTTCGGATTTATAATATTAGTAAGGATGTACATCACATCACACGTTTTTATTTTCATAAAATACGACTGATATTATTACGCCTTTTTTTGTGACCATAAGTGTATCACATAGCATTAAAAACTGTTGAAAGTGATAATTATAGTAATACTAGCTGACACGGCAAACGTTGTGTTGCCATATAAAAAAATGTTAAGGGTGGACAACCCTTATCACTTAAGGGTAAAAAAATAGATAGTAGCCGATTCTCAGACCTATTGAATATGCATATCAAATTTGGCGAAAATCGATAAAGCCGTTTCGGAGGAGTACGGTAACTAACATTGTGACACGAGAATTTTATATATTAGATTAATCACAATAATTTTATTATTGTTTCAGGTACAGCCAATTACCGGATCACGTCTAAGAAGAAAGTCTACGCCCAAATACCGGGCTTGAGTACAGGCGAGACGGCACAAAACACGCAGACGTACAGTCAGCCTCAACCCACCCCATATTACTTCACCCCTACCGAGCCGACTGTACCAACTGAAAGAGACATACATACTGATGTTACTAATGTTAATGATAAAAGTAAGGCATATGATGTCTTCGCGCCAGTAGAGGTTAAAGGTGTGACTGAAGTGAACACTGAAGAAGTTAAACAATTTCCGAATCCAACCACTTCTATACAAGATGCGTACAATGCGCCAGTAACAACACAAACGGTCATACCACCGCCGCCGATGTTCTCTAATGTAACGAAAAGGGAGACCCAAGTCGAGAGGACGGTTCTACCACCGTCAGTAGCTAGACGGATTTCATCGAAGTCTAGGTTTATATTGCCAACTCCGCGTGTACCGCGATATTCCAATGAACGGTTCACGCTGCGTAAACAACCTTCTGTTTCAAGGGAAGAACCCCAAAGATCAGTTAACCCTCCACCGAGCGTTAATGTCTCTAATTCCGTTGATAGCTCAATAGCATCAACGATTTACACAATTGGAGTGTTACCTCCAACTAGTTTACCATCCGCATCGTCGTTTCCGGCTTCTGGAGTGTTGCCTCCTGCGAGCTCACCAGCTTCGTCGGTGTCAGCATCAGGAGTGCTGCCACCTGCCAGATTACCAGCTGGATCGGTTCCAGCACCTGGCGTGTTACCACCTGCCAGCGTACCGCCTGCATCGGCTTCTGTAACTGGGGTGTTACCGCCTCCTAGCTCAGCTGCATCAACGGCATTAAGACCTGAAGAACTACCGCCTACTGATTTTCCGACAATGTCAGTGGGATTCGCACCTGGAGTGTTACCACATGGGACAGGTGGACCACCTTTTAGCGGTTATCCATCTACGGTATTAACATCTGAAGGGCTACCACCTACTGGCTATCCAACAACATCAATGGGATTCGCCCCTGGAGTGCTACCACCAGCTAGCTTACCTACTGCATCAGCGGTATTACCACCTACGAGCGAAACAGCGGCATCAGGAGTGTCACCACCCACTTGCTTCCCAGCAGCATCAACGATGTACTCACGTGAGATGCTACCACACGCTAGCCTACCATCGACCTCGACGGTATCGGCATCTGGAGTATTACCACCCTTAACTTTACCAACAGCATCAACAGTATTTACGCATGAGATGTTACCGCCAGCAAGCGTACCTACATCATCGATTTCCGCAGCTGGAGTGTTACCACCTGCGAGTTTACCATCCGCATCAACGGTATTCACACATGATGTTTTACCACCGGCTAGCTTACCAGCGACGTCAATGGTGCCAACGCCTGGTGTGTTACCTGTCGGATCTCAAACAGTACTCGATTCAGCTACTCTACAATACAGTCAAACTGCTCCGCCGTCTTCAAGCGTTTTACCGCCAAGAGATATTTCATCAGGTTATCTACCTCCTTCAACACCGATGGCAATGAAACCACCAACCAGTACAGCAATATGCCCACCACCGATCAAGCCATCTATGTTACCACCGACTGCTTCAGGAAGCCAAATAGAAACAGTGATTGGGAGTACACAGCAAACTCACCTTCAAATGTTTCAACTTGCCCCAAATGCAACTGTATTACCTCCTAGCTCTTACTTTTCAAATGATTCTGTAACGCAGAGTGGTGGTCAAATGAATATATCGACACCACCGATGTTCTTCAACCCTTCATCGTCGCAAGCGCAAGATACAGGAGCCGCTTATACAGGATCAGAACAGAATATCGCTCAGTTCTTCAATCCTAATGACATTCCACCAACACCTACTAAATTGGTACCAGAGCCGCCTAAAGCGTCAGGCACTAACTTTAGGATGACTAAGAAGAAACCTCAGTATTATTCAGGGCCGATAGAAGGCGTTGGGAGTATAAGTAATAATGTAAAGCCGGTGATGGGCCTAGTACAGTCTACTTCATTCCAAGGCTCGCTTTTCACTCCGCAAGACACAAATGAGCTAACTCAAAGCGCTCCAACGTTTCCGAGTGTAGATTCTGGAGTAGGACAGATATCATCCGATAACTATACGATACCAAAGCCATTGTCAACAGACTATAATTCTGTAACTCAACCACAATCACAGTCAAATGATTTTAATACAGTCTTTGATATGAGTAGGCCATCAACAGATCGATATGAACCGCCACAACAGGAAGCAAGTGGGTTTGGTCTTATTGGGTCGTTGAAATCTAAACTAAGTTCGATTGATATTGGTAAGATTCAGAATACAGTGACAACATTCTTCGACCCCGCTTACAACGACGTCAAAACACAACAGCCAACACAGGAGACTTATGAAACGTACAATCCAAATGCACCATCAACATCCACACAAATGCAAGATCAAGCCGCTTGCCTCGAAATGCTCATTGTACCTACCGAGGAATCGAATCCACCGATTTTTACCGATTACTCGCAACAACAACAATTACACACGCAACAAGTTAGACAACAACTTAGAGAACAACAACTCTACCGGGAGCAAAGAGAAAAAGAAGCGATTGAGCAAGGTCTACACGGTGTTAATGAACAGCATCAGCATTTTCACGGACATTACGGTACCAACGTTCATCAAGAACCGAATATCTTAGAACCCGTTGCTCAGTACTTTAGGGCCAGTGGCATTCCTGTCCCAGACTGTATCGCTGGCCACTACAACGATAAATCGTTTGCTGAAAGATCTGCAGCCATAGAAGCGATAGCGGACGCCCTAGACTCGGGTTTACTTAACGACATTGTCAAAGAGAAGCCTGACTCCGGCCCGCTATTAGTATACAGTTTCGGACCAGAAGACGATTCGGACCCTCCCGGTACTGTCTATCCAAAAGTAATTTCAACTCTCCCAATGGACGAAGAAGAGCAGAAGAAGGTACTCGAAGAGCTGTTGACCCGACGGGCGGACAAACATGGCGGCGATTTTAATAATATAATAGAACCTTCGAAGACCAGATCTCCATCGCCTGTTTGCGAGCCTACAAGATATGTGCCTCCACCGCCCAATGCCCTTGACGATATTAATTTCACTGAACAATATATTGAGCAATATTTCGCCAATAACGCGGGACCAGAGTATTATCAAGATAGTTACGTTAAGCGCAACAGTTCGTCGGAAAACACTTGCTACGGTTCCGATTCGTCGTTTAATTTCAAACCGTACGACAGACCGAAACGAGGACCCGAATTGGAAGAGCAAATGAGGAATATGACTCTCACTACTACACTTATAACGAGCAATGATCCAGTCAATTCAATGGCTAGAGTGGAAACGCCACCAAGACACAGAGACGCAGCTGTGATCGAGCCTGAAGCTGAAGAGAAAGAAATCGACGATGTAACGAAACAGCTCATTGAAAACATCACAGCGCCGATACAACTGTCGAATCCCGTCGAAGTTCCTCTTACAGAACCAAATGCAACCGTAGATGACAACCCTGAATTTAGTTCTAATCAATTCGCCGAGATCAATAATATGGCTGAAGAAACTAAAGAGACTATTCAAGTACAATCGGCGACGGAGCTCCTACAAGGTGCGGATGTAGATGATACAGTGTTTAGGAACTACGGTTGGCGGACCGATAACGTTATATTACCGTCCACTGCACAAAGAGACGCTTATGTTAACCCTGATACGAATTCGATAGGCTTTTTGCAAACTGCAGCGTTTTTTGATAACGTTCTGACCAATGCTAGTGATGAGTTGAAGGCAGAGTGCGTGCATTCGCTCGACGAACATGCGGTTCTGCCGCGACAAATGAGTGTTCCTACCGCCCCGCCGGCGGAAGAAGACTCGAAATCCGACGAAAGTCTCCTAGACGTACAGTCAATAGAGCAAGATGCGAATAAAGACTTTATGTACGTTCACGAATTCTCGATAGAACCAGAAACTGACGACGGTAAGATCAAAGAACGCACGAGGTCTTCCGACGACCACGCCCAAGAAGTCGACTCGTTCACTAACAGAGTCGAGAAGTTCAAGAAACTAGAAGAGGCGGGTGACGACAGCGATGACGTCACAGACAGATCTAGTAAACCCTACCCGTCCTACTTCGACACGGGAAACTTTGCAGCGGACACCCACTACAAGAACTCACCCCAACAAAGTTTTCAAGGATTTGACCCTCAACATATGCCTTTCCGTATACCACCTGGGTTCGAACAAGAGTATTATAGAAAGTACTTCATGTTAAAAGAACATAACTTGGAGCATGAATTCCAAAAACAGATGTTCGAAGCTATGAGCAATCAAAATATACAACAAGTTCCGGATACAACCACGCAAACGAGTGTCGCTGACACTGTGACTACAACACAAGCGAATATGGAAGATTTGGAGAAGGCTGAAACCTCCAGCGACAAGATCGAAGCGTTGGTACAGAAGTTCATAAACCGCGAGCGTAAATACAAAAGCGGTAGGATGAAGTTTAGGAGGAATTTACCCCCACCCTTAGCTCTCACTCTAGGCTACAGTGAGGAAAGAGCGAGAGAACTCTTCGGACATCTTGTGACTGAAGAACGTCCTGTTTTAACGCATACCAGAACTCAGGAAGAGACGATGCGCGCTATTATGCGACATGTACATTACTCGCCCGTTCCAGGGCAGGAAAATGCGGCTCAACAAGCGTATAATGACCCAACAACGTGGAGACATGAAACAGGAACACATCAAGAGATACCCAATTGGGATGAATCGTCTGGGGAATCTTCAATTGAAGATAGCGTACATTCAACAGAAGATGATAATATTGATACAAGTCGTAATGCTGAAGCTGTACCGACGACTGCCGCTGACTTATTTGCTAAAGAAGCCGCGCAACATAGTGGTAATATTTTGTTTACACAACTTGATAGTAGGCCTACTACTTCTCAACATAGCATATACGGTCCGTCAACTTCTAATACTGATAATGTGTTACAAGACCCCGTAAGTTCAATGTCTACTGTTAATCCACAAAGAAATGATAGTACACCAAGAACTTCAGAAAGAATCGATGTAAATGTAGTGGAACCTGTACAATTATATCCGTTTACAACAAAACAAGAAAATGTTGATTTAGAAAGAACACATACGGCTTCGGAATCTAGAAACACATTTCCCGTCACAACAGACCGTAATGATGATACAAGACCTTTAGACAACAGATCTGAAGATTCTCTAGTCTCAGATACTGTTTATACCTTCAAAGATCTTTATACAACTGATGCAAGCACATCAAGAGCTGTAGAAGAAAGACCTAATGATTTTACAGTACCGAAACCAATAATGTCTTTTGAGGAACAACGTGAGAATTCAAGTACATTACAGACTTCAGAAATATCTAAGTCTGTTGTGACATCAGACACTGTGAATTTATTCTCTGTTACACCGGGACATACCGATAACGTCCCGAGTACGTCATCGGGAATGGATACAACAACTCCAGCGCCCTTACCAGATCCAATCAGCTTCTTTTCCGTCGCATCAACAGTAACAACAACAACAAATGACGATGATGAAGAGCAAAGCAGCTTCAGCCGTCTTTCGAGCTATTTCTCCACGCCCACAACGAAAGAGGACCACTCGAAGTCTTTTTTTGAGTTGAGCCAATCACAAAACCATTACAGGCAAAACCAACCAATCAGTGAGCAAAGCGTTAATAGCTTCTTTGATTCCAATGTGACGTCACCAGCAGTGGAACCAACGCAAAATCCACAAAACGTATACTCAACTAACATGAATCTTGTACGAGAATTGGCTTCAACTAAATCGTTCTTCATACCACCAAACGTTGTGACTACAGCCAATTATTTCACTGTGCGTTATGATGGTGATATCGCGTTCAATTTAAACATAGGCGAGCCTGGCGTTGACAAAACTAACGTAGCTAATAAAACACCAAAAACTATTCCAACTGATAATGATAAAACACAAAAAGAACTTAATCTAGGAGAGCTAGGAGAAACAGAACCTCTCGATGATAGCGTTATAGTTAATAAATGTAAACACTGCTGTAACATGACCGGTAGGATAACTAAAATCGACATTGACAACACAGATTTGAACGATAAAATCAAACACGTTATGAATAGCGAAGCGGATACGGCTAAAACCGGTGATAATATGATGGAGGAGTCGAAGGAAGTGAAGAAGAAAACACCGCATTCGGTCAATTTTGACACCAGCTCGCTGCAAGAGGATGCGAACGAGGCGGTCGCTATGATGTCTGAGGTATAATAAGAAATTATTTATTAAATAAGATTATAGATGTAAAAGTCGAAATGTGTAAAGACAGATAGTTCTTACCTCGACGATGGCACCTCTGCAGAATATATATTTTTATTTATTTAATCATTTATTTATTATAATTAAAACTAAATCTAACATTTCAGGATTCTTAATTTAATAGAGTAGTTAAATTTATCAAAATTAAATAAATTAATGAAATTTTAAACAAACATAAAATTGAAACAACAAGCTTTTATTTTTTTGAATATTCTTCTTCAATTTTATTTTGAGAAAATGCTAGTATGGGGCTTATTTTGAAAAATATCACACGTTTTTTGAATACTTGACAACGGTTTTGATCAAATTTACCATCGCAAGTAATATATTGATTTAAGGTAGGGTCAGACAGGTGATCTTTTAAGTATCATAACTTTATTAACTTTATTTTTCTTGTTGTCCTTCATTCATTTCTACCTTTTTTTTTTTTTTTTTTTTGTTACGAGGGGGAAATTTTCAAAAGGTACCCTATGCCGTGGGAACAACTCAGGGTTATGTGGGATTCTTACCGCACTAAAACCCCCCCGGTGGCCGTCCTCTGCGCTGCGTAGAGGACTCCGGGATCTCCAGAGGAACGCAACCGGAGTCCTCTCAGCGCGTTGCCCATCGGGCTCCTCCCAGGTGAGCGTGACGCTCGCCACACTGTCTGGTATGCACAACGGTATGCGACCACACATACCGCCGTCCTTCCCGGGGTCGCTGTCCGGGCGGGTCGAGCTCCCACTCTTACGACCCGCAACCCCGGAAGCCCCTTTTAGTCGCCTCTTACGACAGGCAGGAGATACCGTAGCCCTATTCTGGTCCCGGAACTACAGGGACCTCATTCATTTCTACCTATAAATTATTTCCTTCTTCATTTGCGGTACTTATAATAATACATATTGTAATTTGTAAATAATTATATGTTACTGTATC